>NC_140134.1:17779613-18979613 GCF_964035555.1 Netta rufina | reverse complement strand
CACGGTTCCAACTTCCTTCTGTGTCCTGAAGATTTTGGCTTGGGTCTTCCCTATTTGCCGTGAGAAGGTTCCAAAATTAGAAACACATTTACTCCTGGTGCCTCCTCTTCACATTGCCGCATTTATTCTTTCTTTGAATGCTTTCCTCTCGGCACAAGGCTGGGAGTATAAGTGTCCTGGACTCACAAAACAATTTATGTGCTGTCCCAAAGATTTGCACCGATTTGAGCTGGTCTCCTCTGATCTGACTTCACAGCCCGTGTAGCTTTAGGTGCATCCAATGATTCCCTTTTTTCCTTCATTGTTTTGGTTCATTAGTTTTAGTGCTGCTGACAAAAACTGTGCATTTCAAAAGGCATCTTTCCTGTGGGCTCTGTTTACTCGTTAATGTGGCTGTCATCTGAAGGCCTGGGTGACAGCTTGCTCTGCTTTGGATTGTGGCATTCCCATATATGATTTATTGTGTCTGAAGGAAAACACACATCTGTAGGAAAGTGAAGAAGAGCCACAGGAAAGGGGGAGCCGTAAGAGGTCTGGCTGTGAGGGGGACTGTGGAACTTGACATTTAGTTTCCTGCACAAGATGTAATTTCCAGCTGAATAGCTCAGGCACTTACACAGCTTCACTTTGGCCCCAGCTGTGCACTAAGTGCTACCGACATCTATCTTAAAAGCTGCTCGCAGCAACCTGACTTGATGCGGTTGTTTTGTTTTCACTAAAAGACAGGCGAAAAAGTTGCTTTAGTGAAGTAGTCCACATGAACAGGGCTGGAATATTTTGTCCAGGCCACTCAGAAGGGAACCAACGTAGCTGGGAAAATGGCAGATGATTCTGACAGCTTGCAAATAAAAGTTTTGCTGGAAACATTGCACATTGAGCTGGTGCCCGTGTGGCTTCTGGTACTGAATTATTGGTACGATCCCAGTTCTTTCCAATGAATCACATTTTCCTCAGTTCAGGATTAATCAACGTGTCACTGAGATGTATTCTCAGACAATAAGCACTATGATATGGATGTCAAACTATTTTAGGTCACACTGCCATCTATTTTTAGCTTATCTATTCCACTATAGGACTAATGCCTCAAATTCAGAAAAGGCAAGTGTTAAAAGATAGGAAAAAAATCCTGACTCCACAGAGGGTCAGTGAAAGTTATGTCCTTGACCATAACAAGGCCAGGATTGCACCTGATGGGTCTGTTTCAATTAAAGCTTCCTGTTCAAAGTGTCATTCTGTCCCCAGGAGCTGAGACATTTATTCAAATTCCTGCTTTTACAGTGCTTTAGTGTTCCATAAATACTGCCGATGGGGGAACATAAGAGCAGGAGAGGGAGGCTACTTGCTTTGCGTGAAAGATAAAACAGGTCCCCAGTTCACTGCACCAGGCTACTGCCTAGTACACATTCTGCTGCATTCCTAGTTTTTTCCATGGATCCATAATACCTTTGTGTTGTTCTAAGGTAAGCAAGGCCAAACTACGTGCATGTACATAACATATAAACGTAGCTGCATTCTTGTATTATATGCAGCATGTGCACATAAATGTGTACACAGAGTGCTTTCTTCCTTAACATTAAACAATAATACATGGTGAAACCTCTTAAGTGAAGCAGTCTTCAAAATGAAAATCATGAGAAATATTAGGAGGAAAAAAAAAAAAAAAACATATCCATCCAAAATGGAGGCAGCCTTCCTTCTTACTTAAACATACATGTTTGTGTACTCCCTTAGGGCTCTGGATTCAGTGTGGATCACCAGGTGTCACATTCAGTTCCTGCAGAAATTCAGAGACAGTGAAGACTGAATTCAAATAACAAGCCCATAAAGACTCGCTGCCATCCAAAACAGAAGAGAAACGCTGGGTATGCCTGCCACAGGGATAGCCAACTGGAGGCCCACACAATCTGGATGAAGCCCACAGAGCAGTTTTCTTTGGCCACTGAGAAGCTGGCTGGCTCTCAGGCTAACCATGTGGTGTTGCTCTTTGTGCTTGGGGCAGGAGGCACAATAAGTTGTGTCTGCCTGAACTTCATGTGGTCGGCTAACTCACCAGAGCATCGGGGCTAGGCTAATAAAAATGGCTTTCCATCTGCTATGCACGTTGGCTATCCTTCTCTACATGTTTTTCTGTATAGAAATGAAAATTTGCTTTACCCATGGTCTGAGCTGGCCACAGCCCTCAGCCCGAGCTAATATCCTGCCTCTCAGCACGCCACAGTAATTTGGGCATGTAGCACACAAACTGCAGCTACATGGCTTCTGGTTCTCTTGGACGACAGCCAGAGTAAGCTCGTATCTGCCTTGAAAAGTCCATGTAGACATCGTTTATGTAGCTGGTAGTCAGAAGACCTACGACAGGAGTGGAAAAATACTGCTCCTGCACTGTGGAACAGGAGCGTAGCTTGTGCTTCACCTCTCAGTATCTTTTCCAAGTCCTGGGTATGTTTAATTCTGACCAAGATTGCAGACTGACTTGTCAAGGCCTAAAAGTCAGCAAGATCTGCCTTGACCAGTGAATGGCAAACATACAAATGCCCACGCTGCCGATCACAAAGAACCTGCTTGCTTGAGACTTGATCACTCTTGAAACTATGCCTTCTTCCTCATTATTAGTTTGCTAATCTGCAAGCCATTATTCCTCTTTAAACTGCCCCATTGATTTAGTAGCATCTTTAAAAAGAACATTAAAATTATTCTTCTTCTGCAGCACTGCTCTGGTTCATTAATTACTTCACATTACCAATATAAAACTTGTAAAGTGAAAGAAAATTGCAGCTCTGACTCGCAACTGCAATCACACTTTGTGATCCCCGAGTTGGGGACTGGCTGTACTCTGCAGTTACAGCCCCTGCCCTCAGTGCTCACTGCACAAACCCCAACAGTCATGGCTGCTTTGCAACTAACTGGAATGCCACATTGTGTATTAGGGCTTTTTTACACTTATCCCGTAAGATATCTCTTTCAAACTGTATAACCTGAGTGTGAATTAGCTTTTAGGGTCATTCTGGATTCTTTTTAGAAGTTTTCTTCCTCTGTCAGAGGAGGAAAAACCATGTGGCCCTCCAGTCTCTTCCTCCACCCAGGCTGAACTGCTACCCTGTATATACAGGTAATGAGAGGTTACATTTTCTTTTCGAAATCTGCAGATACTGCAGAACAAATGATGGCTCTCCTTATCCTGCCATACATTATGAGCTGGACGGGAGCTAACAAACGTCTGCAGAGCACTACACCCCCATTGATTGCACTCAACCTGAATTCACGGTGAAGGTCTAACTGGCAGCTCTCCCAGGTGGCACGCTGCAAAGGCTGGCTCCGACAATTTTGCCTCCCCTTGGGAGCAGCAGTGCTGAGAGCACCCAGGACTCAAACCTGCTGAGGAGGGAATGTTAACAGGCATCCAAGACTTTGTTTCATACCGCGGCTGATCTGCTGCTCCGCATCCTGCCCGTGCTCCAGGGGATCCTCTCCTCCAGCTCTGCAGGGAGCCTCTGCAGAAACACCAAGCATTTGCACTGCACCTGCCCACGCTCACCTCTGCCTCTCACTGCTGCTTTCTGTGGTCTCTAGCTTCTATCCTCTTACATCTCACTCTCTAACGGGGGAGCCTGCAGAGTAAAGTTGATTATCAATTCGCTGCTCCTCAGCCTTAGCAGAAAGGGAACAGCAGCGATGATCTTCCCTGTGAGTCAGTACTTCTTGCTGGAGGATGCGTGACTCACCAGTCCCCACACGGGCTCCCTCCCTCCCCCATCCCTGTGCCTCACCTCCAGCCTCTCCTGCTCCAAGCCCTCCTTTAAGAACACTGTTGTGCAGTACTCCCTCCTGCCTTTACCTTCTTCACTATAACAAGCTTGGGGGCAGAGAAAACTTCACAGTTTTCCTGTTTTCACATCAGGGAAAAAAAATGTTTTCCACTTTGACCACTCAGGTATGTCTGCCGGCCCCTCTGGACACACACACAAGCTGTGGAGCCACAAACCTGCCTGCAAAGTGACTTTCAAGTGAGACCTATTAGAAACAGCAATTCCCTGCTTTAATGCATTCGTTCTGGGCCACAGGTAAGATCCTCATGTTGTTCAGCTCTCCCTCCTGCTGCTGAGTTTTCTCAGGGGTGTTTCTGTTAAGAACCTACTCCAGTAAGCATTTACAGACCTGGATTAAGGAAAAGCAGTAACTGCTGATTGAAACAAGAGAAGAATCAATGAGCCAAGTGTTGGAAATCAAGGCACAGAGTGCTTTTTCCCCTATCAGTTCCAGTGCAGCGGTGCTCACTTTTTGCCTCCTGACTTTTACAGAGGCCTGGATATTCTCCTCTTACCCCACTGGGCTGATTTTCTTCCCAGAAACAAAGCGCTGTTTGCTCTGGACCACACCAGGAAGCAGTCAAAGTGCAAAACCAGTGCCTGAATTTTGTGCCATAAGGAAGGACAACCGGCTGTAATGAAGAAATGGTGACAGAAGAAGCGAGCAGCCTTACAAAGGGAGTGAGGAGTCATTTATTTACCTTTGGGGAACCTACAGACAATAACAGGAAACAACTTTTGGAAATAGAGGCTTTTGGATTAGAGTTGAGTGCCAGGGTGGCAACACAAGCATGTAGAACATGGACTCCAGCCCAAGCAGGGTATGATTTGCAGCCACCAGCAGCCTCATTTAAATCTTTTGGGTGGGAGAAGAGCCTTCGCCCTTTGTGGTGGGGTCCTCAGTGGATGAGCTCCTCTGGAAACAGATCCAGCCAGAGCCCAAGCACCGCCCGTAGGTGTGACGGCAACGCAGCCACGAGCTGCAACACTCACCCCACAAGGCAGGTGATCCCTCCACAGGGAGGGACTTGCCCTGCCTCAGCCCACACTGTTTTCTGAAGAAAAGAGGCAGCTCAGCAGCCAGAGCTCTGTGAAATGTGGTATTTTTCACTAGCAATAATCACATGTTGCCATTATAAAGAGCAAAACCTGACAACAGGCAGCCAGGCCGGATTTCTCCAGAAAATCGTGAGAAAACAGCTAAGAAACAAAACCCCAGCACATCTGTGTGATTGAGGTGAGACTTCCCAACTGGCTGCTTGTGCCAGTTCCAACACGTACCCCAGCACCAGACAGGACAGACCCTGCTGGTGCAGGACAGAAGCCCCAGTATCAGCTCATCTGACTCCAGAGCTGGACAGTGGCTGAGGCATCTGCTGGATAAAGGGATTCAAAGCCAACTCATCAGCTTTCAGAACGGTCCCTGCCCAGTGGAAATGCCAAAGCAGCAGTGATTCTGCTTGCTTCTCTCCTGCAGTGAAACCTTTTGCCTGGAGCAGATCGGGATTAGCTAGTTACAGGGCATGTGCATGACACATCTTTGCCATGTTTGAGCGAACAGAGTGCACACTCCTTAGGGCAGTCCCTGCCTCTCCCTCAATCTTGTACAACACCAGAGACGCGAAATAAGGCACGGTATAAATAGCAACTCTGTCTCCCTCCTGCTCTAAAATGCAAGCAATTTAAAATACTAGTCTTTCTTACAGGGAGGAGCAGAAAGCCAGCATTTTGAAGCCACTTTCTTCTCCCTTGTTAACATTAAGCCCAGCCTTCTGCTCATAAATAATTCATATGGCCTCTTTTTCCTCAATTACATGGTAGTGTCAGATTCCACACTCTGCCTTCCCAGAGTGACTTTCTGGCTCTTCTGGAGACAGCAAGGCTCACTTGGATGTCTGCAAGAGCCACAAACTCATTAGACTCAAGGAGTAGTCTTTCCATACACCAGCTAAAAGATACAGGACACCTTTGTCTTAGAGTTTGAGTAATTATCCCTTTTCTGAACTGAAAGGCTGAGTGACAACATGTTTACAGTAAATCAGTTTTGCTTTAACCCAGTATTTGTGGTGCAAGTTCTAAATATACTGAAGGATGCAAAGATGAGCTGGGTAAGAGGAATGCATAGCTCACGAGCTAGAGGACATAGAGAGCTGAAAAAAAAAGAGGCATTAAGACAATGCTCCTGGGGGCCTAGGAGAGAGACAGAAATCACAGGGAATTCAGTTTGTCAGGTGAAAAACAGATGTGCAAACAAAAGCAAACAACCCCGCTCCCTCTCCTGGCCACCATCTTTTTTGATTAATTTCAACTTAACTTGTTGAGATTAGAAGCCAAGATTTCTGCTCTGCTATCAACAGCTTGCTGTCTGTACATCGCAACTCATTACAGAGAGGCTGTCTGCATTTGTGCCTTAAACTAGTCAGCCAGAAAACATTAGACATGTATTGCATGCTATAGATTGACAACACTTAAAACCTAGATGGCCAAGCTACTGATATAATTTCCATACTCATTAACCATGACATCTCCAACTCTCCCCCACAGCATTCTGTCAAATTCAGCAGGCCCAAGAACCTGTCTGAGCTGCCAGAAATCATTTCATTACTCCACGGACTGGCATCGCCTGAATATACTCTCACCCCTCAGAGCACAAGTTTATAGAAATCTCTTTCCAGTTGCCCAGCTGTGCATCTTGCCTTCCCTGCACACACACACGGTCTATTAGCTGTCCGCTCTGCCCGCCTCGCTGGCAGGCTGCCTGTTCACAAGCTGCTCCAACAATCGCCCTTGAGCAGAAGCCAACGCCAAGTCTCCTCTCAGGAGTTCATGCTCTGTGCGAGCACTAACATGATTGCACTGGATGGCTTCACCCCGCGTGCTGCTGACAATGACCCCCTACAGACCCCAGGTTTGCTGATGGCAATGAGCTCCTGAGTACGTTTCAAGCTCATTTTTGCCAGGTTGTATTGTCAAAGCCCTCTCACAGATTAATAATCTGTCAATAGCAGTCAGGCTGCAATGCAGCATGACACAAGAATTTGGGACTTCTGTAGTTCTTGGTATAAAAGACTATTTCAGATACACTGGAGAACAAGCACAGCCACGTTGACAGAGGCAGAAGCTGGGTGCTGGGCTGGGACAGGAGACCTTATGTGGGAATTTTGTAAAGGAAGAAGTTTGACTGGTGGGTATTAAAAAGGTGAGCAGTGGCATTTCCAGATATCTTCTCTTAGAAGCAAAGCAAATTCACCTGCTGGCAAATTGCATCTGTGAATGAGAAACAGTTTACCAGACTCTTCCTGGCAGTGAGGGTGAACGCCAAAACGTCAGAGGGTGGGTCACCTCAGCACTTCATGACTCAAGTGCGATTTGCTTTGTAAAAAGAAGATAAAGACAAAAACAAAACACTGACTGAGAAAAAAAGAAAAGGGAGAAAAGCAACTCCGTAGCTCCGGGTTAGGGTATTCACCTGTAAAAGGGCACAGTTCAATTCTGGCCCCGACAGAGCCAATGTATGATTATTGCTACAAACTGCAGGAGCATCAACAGGAGATAAAAAAAAACAAAAAGTCTTTTCACCCACCTCGTAACCCTCAGAAGAACCAATGGTGTCAGCCTGCGCAGTCAGCATCGCCACAAGACACACGCCACGCTATCAGGATGCCTGAGGTGAAGCTCTCGCTGGTGCTGCATTGCCTCACAAGGCATGTTCCCTGGCACAAGAGGAGCAATGTATTAGTGGCACACATCACGTACCATTGATAACTTCTGGCCATCCCCCACATACACGCTCATCATGGGTCAAATTACTTTTGCCAGTGTCGGCGCACTGTGCTATGTTCAACGGGAACTAGTAAAAAGATGCTTCGCTTTCCACTCTTCCAGGCGTAACATGTAAACACACGTGCATCTTAAAAATTTTGCTTAAAATATGAGAACACTTCACATGCTTCAGACTGAAGCTGCTCAAAGGAACTAAGAAGAAATCTTTCTGAAGGACTCAGAACCCAGTCAGGAACAATGGGGCTTAGATTTAAAACACAACCCAGAACTGAGTTCTTGCAGTTCATGGAAAATGTGAGTGCTGGGCTGGTGCATTTTTTTATTCACTATTATTATCTCCCATAGACATTCATCCTGATCTTAACATCTTTATTGTCCACATAGAGCAAGCTTCCTCTCTAACAGAAATGAATGTTCCAGTAAATTTCCTTACACACACACACAAAAATCCAACAAAAAAGACAAAAAAGACTCCTTTATAACTTTTTTTTTTTAATATACACTTCATGTTGTGATTCAAAGTGCTCTTTGTTTCAGTAAGTATAAATACTGAATTTTACAAAAAAAAAAAAAAAGCAAAAGTGAGAAGGAAAACTTATGTGATACACAGGTTAAATAAAAATTGCAGTCCTAGCTCCAGACCAATTGCACCGAGAGGCAAATGCTAGGTAAAGTCAGGGCTGTTATTTTGCCTCTAGGACAACAGTTCTTTGTCCTGAATGCCACAGTCAATACCTATAAATGTTCCACAAGTTGTCATAAATTTCTGAAAAACCTCTCTGCTGCGGACACAAACACGAGACCTTCTGCTTTAAAATTATAGCAGAGTTAAGTTAGAAGCTACAATTTACTTCTTAGAAACAGTGAGACAACCGTTTTACACACTATTCGTCTGATGTAAAAGATCTGTTTGCTTGCATTGGTCTGAAACCCTTTTAGCTGACCTCATCAGCAATGAGGACAGAGAAAGCAGCGTTATCTTAAAATTGTCCACATGGCACCCTGTGAAAGAAAAGTTAGTTCTTCTCCCTGGAAAAGCACAATGGCCAGATCACGGGTCAGGTTCAAGGCTATTGCCCCTGCCTGAGCAGTGAGCATGGGCACCTCCGAGCCTTCCATCCCTCGTCTTTAAACAAGGCTTAATAAATAAATCAGCCCTCCTGCAAAAATATTTTGTGACCTCCGGTGAGCGATGCAGTATAAATCCACATGAACATTTCCTTTTATTATCAGTAAATACTCTTGGATTGGTTGAAATTGTTCCTGCCACTGATATCACTGATCTCTGAAGAGATAAACACGAGCTGATTGATGACTTGTCTGCAGGATCTATTTCAACCACCCCCAGGCAGGATATTTTCCATGTGGGTAATAATAAATCTTACTATTGAATGTCATCAAATGAAGGCAAATTACGGTAAAAATAGGCACAGTTATGTATTTCTTATTATGTAATACTAAAGAAGATTCTTCAAAGATGAGGGGAGCTTTCATTTGCATGTCCAATTTTTTGTAATGTAATTCTTTTGCCTACTTTTAATTTATCTTTTCCTTTAACAGCCTTATACAGTCAAGTAATATAAAGAGGCTCTGTCTCCTCAGAATAGACTGTCCCGCCGTCAGGTCTGGAAGGTAAGTTTGTTATTACGACGGAGATTGAATAACGTCCATTCTCAACAGCTACCTGGGCTGCCTTGGAGTAGCACTCAATGGGATATTTTGAGGTACCACTAATGCTATTTTATACATTTTATTTGCAAAGGAAGCAAACGGCATCCTTTCTTGTCACTTAACAGAAAAGCTTTGAAGAGGGAGCTGCCACTCACTCTTATTGCTCCCAATTTCTTTCTAAAAATGATTGTAGCGTGCCAGGGAAAAGTTCTACCTTCATAATGAGAACAGCACTGAGAAATGCTCGTGCCACGTTATTTGTGCCAAGCTCAGAACTAAAGTTCTAAGGATCTAAGAAACTTTCTAGGACCTGTTAGATACAATAAAGCTAAGGCTTTGTACCAGGGTGGCTGTGCTGCTGAAGGAAAACGTGCAAACCCAAATCTTACATTAAAGACGTAAGCATGAGAAAGAGAGCTGTGAAATAAGATTACAAGTGGTCCACTTACCTCCTGTATTTCACCATTGTGATATCTGCACAGAATCAAAAATCTTTGTCCCCAAAAGCAATGAACCCGTCAAAGAATACATAGAGACAGAAACCAATCCATTCTGAGAGTAACTTGTGCAGGGCAAAGATGGTGAGCTAGAAAATAAAAAGGGATTAGAACAGGTATGGGAGAGCTACATAACTTGCAGGGAACTTCTCCGCTCCCTTGGGGACCTGAGAAGCTGTTGGACATGGCCAGTAGGACAAGTAGGTAATTTTTAGAAAGAGTGGGAAAAGCCAGGAAGAAGTTTAAAGGCCATGGCAGAAGAGCCCGGTACTGCCAAAACGCAACACAACCACGGATCTCACGGGCAGAATGGCAGCTCATTGCATAATCGTGGCATTCATTTCGGGCTACAGAGCTACATCAAAGAGTTAATACGATAAATGACAAGAACAAATCAGCCTGGAAAAAGGTGAAAATAATTCCTGTGATTCCACTGGCCTTCAGACTGCCACGGAAAGTCTTTTTTCCATACCTGGAAGGCAGCCTGTTTGATTTTGATATGACCCTGAATACCTAGATCAAATTTTCTGGGCTTTCCAGTAATAATACAAGCAATGCTTTAGCATCCAAGGTCTAGCTCCCTTGGAAGAGGAAAATTTTGCTCCTCAAACGTGTTTGAGCTTGCAGACTGCCCTCAGAAGGAGCACAGACTACACTAAGTGAGCTTAGAGTCCCACTACTGAAGATGCGTGCTGTAGCTCAAAAGAAGGCACTAAATTAACTCCCTAAGGCTGATTCCCTTCTGCCATTTATTCATTAGCTTTGTGCACCTGAACATTAAGAGCAAACCTCATGTTTGTAATGAGAAAGGCTTCACAATGCTCCCCATGGATGACAGAAAAGCTCTTGGATTTGAAGGAGTCAGCTCAAACTGACCGCAGGAAAAGCCCAAAAGACACCACCTGAAAGAGGAGAAAACAAAGGTGCTAGCTTCTCTTAGATAGCAAGACCACCTTCAATTGTATTTATATATACACACATGTACTTTCATAATAATTGTGTATATAAAATATGCACATATAATTCTACATCACATTATATGAAGATACAGATATAAAATCAACAAAGCATTGGTATTTTCTATGCTCACAGTGGGACAGGATTGATGAAAGCTACCTTCCACCATGAGATCACTGTGAAATTTACACTGTGAATGTGATCTGGCCATGCTCCGCTCTTTCTGGACAGCATGGCCAGAGATCCAAGCTGCTCAGGTGTTTTCAATATCTCTCTGCTCTGTGATGTTATGTGGCATTTAATATCCAGGGATGACTACAGAGACTGGAAAGCTTTTGTAAGACTAGGGAACCTCACAAGCATTCCGGTCTGAACAGTCCTGGTCTAGATAGTTCTCTTCTAGAAAAGAGATAACTACCAAAACACTTTGACCATGCCCAAGCAGATTTAAAAAAACCTACCCTAACTTTGAACTCCAAAGCAAACCCAGCAAACATTTTTCCTTCAGCACATCTGGCTAATGCAGACTTTAAGAGCATCTCTGCTATGGGCTTGGGGCAGACAGAGGCACTTTTCAGAAGCCTTCAGCATGTGATCCACAAGAAGGGAAGGAATAAAAGACTTCGGTTTATTAGTTTGTTATTCTCCAATCCCAGTTATTACAGGACAGGCACTATGTTTATGATGGATTTATTCGGAGAACATTTTCTCCCTGCCCACATAACTGTGCTTCAGACTGAAGCCAAAGCTGTATGGGGGGTTATAAAAGCTGCAAACATTTTTCAGTACCATGTACAAGCTAAGTGCTTCAGAAGTACATACAAGGAGATGAGCCAGCAATGAGGAGATGGCTTAGTACATAGGAAACTACACCCAGTTCCTCATTGTACCACCATGCTCTCCCATAGCTTTAGCCAGCCCCACGTTGTGAAATAAAACTGTGAGAAGGGGGCAGAAAATTCAGCATCGTACACACAATCTGCCATTTACTCTTCCAACAACCAACTTCTGTGTTCTTGGATGGGTTTATTTTTGCCTCAGCCTGCATGAAACATGGCATTACTGACCATTTCTGAGCAGCTCTCATCATCACTGGTTTCCAAGCATCGCTGTTGCCATTTCACCTGCAGTTCCAAGCACATCAGCCTCATATCTACATACATAGTCAAATCACTGTGCCCACAGGGACCAATTTATTTTTCCATCACCTGTAGCTTCCTTCATTTTATGCAGGAAGATGCTAGCAGCTTCTAACAAGGAGCATTATGAACAGCGTGGTAACACCTTGCTTCATCCCTGCTAAGTTTCTCATGTCACCTTGTGAAGTCAAATCCTGGTTCCTGCAAAGTCTCTAAAAAAACCACCGTTAATTATAACAGGATCCATTGTTGGAGTGCACATATTTTATCTCTCTGTGGATTTGTTGCCTATTGCTGCTGTCTTCCTACATTTAGGTATTTATCCCACTGCCCTAGAGTTCTGGCAGCTGGAGGTTGCAACAGTCCTGACAATACACAGGAGAAGGTCGCTCAGTACAGAAGTTCCTTTGTGTTCCTGTCTGTACATCACTCATGGCTTTAGCCTCTTCCCTCTGTATTTATCACCCCTCTTCCCCCAATAGGAGCTGAACATTCAGACAACTGCCCACTTGCTGGGAAAAAGCATGGTGCATGGCAATAGGATCCAGTCTCTTTGGGTGGCTTGTGATTTGTATTCTGTGTTACAGAAGCCAGTAAAAACAAGCCAACCCATCAATTTATGGCTTGGGTCAGGCCATTTGCATATAATTTGAAAGCACAGTAATTACGAATTCCTGCTGGATTCCTGTTGTTGTTTGAATATAAAGAAATATGTAACACAATAAAACTCAATGAAAAGCATTGAGGCTTCACCTCCCCAAAGCCGCAAATACCACTAACAAGGCTCACGTCACCACTGAGGAGCTCCTCAATAGGGTTCACGAATGTGTCTGAACATGACAAATTTGGTCTTAAGTAAAAACAAGAGCCCAGCAAGTCCCATCGATATGAATACTTCTCACATTTCTGTTATTTACTTTTCTCATGACTAACGTACACTTCAGTCCGGGCTTCAGAAGGACAGATGCTGCTGGCCAACTCTGCACCCTTGGCACCGTGCTGTCAGTAAGTAAGGTCACTTTGAGCAGTGCCATTATGGGCTGGGACACTACACGTTGCCTTACTGTGCTGTATCGAAATCCAGGACTTTTCAGAGGGCCGCAGATTTCTTCCCATGTGTTCCATATGGCTTTGTAGCAAATCTATCACAACAGTGCTTCATACAGGTTTCTTGTTGCTAATGCATCCCCTCGGGGATTATCTAAGTGCTCTTGGTACAAACCCTTCTGATAAGCCTTGGAAGCAGCCAGCAGCACATCTAGTGCTATCAGCAACACGTTAGGAAAGGAATGTCATGGCAAAGTGCTGCCGAGTCACAAGACAAAAACCAGCCTGGTGTTTACAGCAGGGTAGGAAATACCACATTAAAATAAAAGCATGACAAGGGAAGAGCGTGGACTTTGGGAGAGAAAAAAAATGAAAATAAATCAAAACCACCTCTAAGCTCCTGGTTCCTTTGTCATCAAGTCAGTGCATTACGAAGAAGCCCTGTTTGGAGCGAAAGGGTTTTTGTGAGGCTTTATCTTGGCCTTTAGCAGACAGAACCGACAACCCTGAAGTGGCAAAAACCACTTGCCAAGTGCCACCTTCAGTGAACAACGGAACACAACACCATGCACCGAACAGCAAACTATCAGCTCCCAGGAGGAAGTGTCATTTTCACATCCAGTTTGCTACACAAGAGTGGGAGAGAAGCTCCAACTGTTTTGAATTCATGTGTCAAGTCAATCACAGGAACAGATAATATTGGAGTTATATAAAATTTCGGAAGGAACCCCCACCCACCACCTGCAACACTCACTCGCCACTGTCAGAACAGCTCTGTAACTGAAGACAGCACTGAAGAGAAGTTGTCCTCCTGGCTTTCTGCAAAGTAGCTGATGGGATCACTACAATTTCATTTTACATACGAGCTGAGGCAGAGGAATGAGTGTTTATTTTTGCTCCTATCAGAACAGTATCTGAGAGTCCCCACTAGACTCTAAGTGCCAACTGTTTGGTGCAAGTTTAAAACTCTTCCATCTGATCCTAGAAATTTGAATTCTCAAAAGACTTCACAGGATCTGCATGGAAGGAAGGAAACATTAGCAGCGCGCCCTGCAGATTGCTCCAATCTCCCCCCTCCCTTTTTTTTCCCCTCTCTGCAAGGCCTTGCCTTCCCCTCTAGGGAAATCAAAGCAGATCTCTCTAGCTTCCTCTGAGTGTCTTTACTTGTGACTTTTGTTCCTGCACACAGATGGCATCAGTGTCAGAACTGCGAAGTTAGACATCAAAAGCTCTCTTCAGAAGAGCGGGTCCGAGGACGAACTGAACCACGCTGAGCCGTGAGCCCTGCACGTTGCTGTGCACCTTACTGACCGCTGCCCTGGCTGAAGGCCAGGTCCACCGCCTCTGTGCTGGCAGCAAGGGATGGTCTCGGACTTTCTGTGGGTGCTGTCACGTAATGTGCTTATTCCTGTCCACACCTAAAGCAGGCAAATGGTATTAACAAGCCCTGAGGAGATGAGCCTCTCCAATTATTCACCTCCAAAGAGTTAAGAGCTTGCCCTAGGGTTCTTTCCGAGCCCAGGCAGGAGAGCTTTGTGTGAGGGGTACCTCAGAGTCCTGCTGCCAGGCACCACGCTGTCCCTGCGGAGACCCAGGGCTTCCTGATGCTGCAGGCTCACCCTCCCATCTTCCCCAAAGCCCTCCTGTCTTCCCCTACCTGCATTCAGGGGTAAACCCCATAGAGTACAGTTTCACTCTGCTGTGCTGCAGTACACCAAGAAAGAATTGCACCTGCCCTGATTTCCCCATCCACCATTAGCCAAATTAAAGCCGCGCCAGCCCTGTCCCCTTTTACAAGCTCTGCGTGAGCGCAAAGGGAGAAAGCCACAAGGGGAACAGATGCTGCGGTTTGAAGAAAAAGAGAGAGAAAGAAAAAGATATCATTGCGCTCTGAAAGCATCCAGAAACGTTTCTATTCAATTCATTCAGGCCTACACAAGATCAGGGAGAGCTCAGGACTACTGTGAGCAAAATCTAGGTCACATATGATCACAGCAGCACAGCTGCCATACTCTCAATGGCCATGTGAAGCAAGGACTGCAGCAAGGACCTCGCTTTGCTAGAGAGGGTTTTTTTTTTTTTCTTTTTCAGTCCGGTTTTACAATTCCCCCTCATTAAGGTGTATTTTCCGGCAGGCCTGTGAGTACATTAGGTCTTCAATTGGGGTGAAGGATTTAGCTATAAATCCCAAAAATGATTCAGTAAGTGGAATTTCTGTAGGATCGTTTGAATAGTTTATAGGCTGCCAGGCAGGATTTTAACCTTCTAACAGCGACAGGAACAGTGTTACTTTCCTGCTCTTTTGAATGCCAACACATTTCTTAGTTCTCTTTGTTTCATATCTGTTGTGGAAAGATTGCTCCCATTTTCATTAAGGAAACAAGAATCTTATGCTATTTTAATACACCTGTGAAAACTTCTTGAAATTCTCACATTTGGTGCTCTTTTTATTAAATACACAGGTCAGTCCCCGTGGTCCCTTCCCACCCTTCAAACACAAGAAATAAAATAGATGCATGTGCAAAAAAAAAAAAAGACTAGGACAATGTAGCCCCCGATCATTACTTCTTTTCCTTACATTTCACCAGACGCTCTGTCACCCTCTCTTCTCCCCTTTTTCTACACCTGAATAAAAACAGGAAGGATCTGAAGCCAAAGTACTGAACACTCCCACAATTCAGGGGATTAGAGGGAAAGGACAAATGTTCATGGGTGCCATGCAGCTAAGCCAAGCATCTTGGAGCAGCATTCATTACGGAGCTCTGCCAAAAGTCCTCACGCAGGCAGCTGTAGCACAAGCAGCTGTGCGGCTGGGGAGCAGGAGGAAGTGATACACAGCCCAAGTCAGGAAAATAATGCACGGGGGATCCTTTTGGTGGAAGCGAGGATGTTATAGATAAAGCATTAATAAGGATTTGTTCCCCAAAACAAGCAGCCCAGACAGCAGAGCAACAGGAAATCAAATCACCTAACTGCAAAGAAACTGACTCATGCCTATTGTTAGTCGCAGCCATTTGTCTCCCAAGGTTTTCTAAGCCTGACGATGCTGCAGCCCTTTCCAAGCCCTGGGACCAGCACAAACCGCTTCCACGCTTAGGGGGAAGAGGGGTGACACTTGGGGCTTAGGGCAAGGACTCCTTTGAGTCACGGCTGCTAATTATATACATTAGTATGTTTCAAAAAGACAGGCATTTTAATGCATGACAGCTGCAAGAGCAAGGACTTCTCTCAGTATCTTAGGTAACACGTCTGTTACCAGGGACTAGAAGCAAAGTCTCTGCTCCAATGTTAAAAATCTGACACAGAAATCACCCTGGCTGCAGATCGCACGTGCCAGCTAACCCTGGCAGCACAGCCCCTCTGCCTCCCCCTGGGGAAAGCCTGGGGGCCCCCGATCCTTGCCCAGCTGCATCGGCCTCAGATTTGTGGGGACTGGGTGAAAGGGGCTGGCAGCCTGTTCCACAGTGACTCTTATGCTGCGATTTTGCAAGTGGCAGAGAAGTGTCATGCCTGCGTGCTAGCTGGTTTCAGTGCTGAATTCTAATCAGGTGAACTAAGTAACTTTGAGTCTAATTAGGAGAACAGTAGGTTTGTTCTTAATCCACCACCATTTCATCTTCCGACTCATTAATTGTGCACAGGCTCTATGAATATGTATATATGGGAGGAAAAAAAAAAAAATCCTTTGACCTTGATGAGAATGATAACAGACACGAAGTAGGTGCGCACTCACCTTTCATCACACTCACTTTATTATGTAGATTCAACAATTCCTATTGCTCCGAATCAGGCTATTGAGAATTACAGGCAATCCCGCAGCCAATTAGGAATCTAAGTCCTGATGAACCATAGAACCTGTAATCATTAGCACAGTACTTACAGGGGAGATGCCGCCTCTGCCAATTTGCATGCAAATAAAAATACATCTGTTTTAAAAGGCCATGCCAGACAATATAACCAGCACACCAACAATTGGGTTGAAAAAGAGAGGAAGTACAGAGACAAAAGATTCAGAGCACTAATTAAGACTTTGTTTACGATCTTGAATATCCTGTTCCAATGCAGTATCATTCATGCAATCACTAAGGAAAAGCTATTCGTACCTTTTTACTGACCCTTCCATTAATGAACAATTTTATTCAGCATTCGAATATACTTAACTCAGTCATACTATTTCTGCTGTAGCATAAAGAGCT
Source organism: Netta rufina (assembly GCF_964035555.1). NCBI lineage: Eukaryota > Metazoa > Chordata > Aves > Anseriformes > Anatidae > Netta > Netta rufina. The sequence goes on along the minus strand of NC_140134.1, from coordinate 18,962,517 downwards.
CAACTGTCAGAAATAGTTCCTCATGATATGAAATTATTCTGTACCCCTCAGAAAAATAAACTTATGGGCAAATTCTGATTTGCTTGACAATATTTTATGAACATTCACTGGGGCTCTGTCAAGTGACTCTGCCTCATTTTCTCATTAATCTACTAAAGGAATTAGTGTCATGTGTTGCCAAAAAGAGTAGTATCTGTACTGCTGAAGATCCTACTCTCCCATAACTATCTGGTGAAATTCAAGTCTTTAAAGTCAAGAGCAGCTCTCGACTGGAAGCAGTAGATTTCAATAGGATTTAGACTTGATTTCTCCTTGTATTTAAATTCATGGGAGACCTTCCTTTGACTGCAGCAGAATCAGAACTGCAGAAGCCACAGCTTTAGGTCTGTTCTCCTCCTCTTGCATTCAGTTACAGAATCCCCTATAACTGACCTTAAAGCTCACACACTGCCTGCAGCGGTAGTTGCATAATGCCTACTAAAGTAAATGGGAATGGGGCCTAAGTACCTGGTGTGCTTTGGCCACTACACCTAGAAAATATTTCGCTAGGCACCATTTGTGAAACGCAGATGCAGGTTTAGGCTGGAGACAAGCCTAAAGACCAGGGACTAGAAAAAATTCTGGCTCCAAGACCTGAGTAGGACTGTTGTGAAGCTGTTGGTAATCTCTGTCTAGGACCTCTAAAATAGCTGAGGAGGAGACCAGAGAAGCAAGCGACTGTTTCCCTGCTCACTTGAGTTTTTTTCCTAGAAAAGACAACCAAGCTGTCCCAGCAGCATGTGATGGAGCCAAGGAACAGCATAAAATAAAAAGCACAGCAAGGAAAAGGACCCTAAATCCCTGTCAGGCAAGAAAGACCCCAAATACCACGAAGGACTGTGTCAGGGAACTGCAACCTCCTGTTGCTTGCAGCAGCTGGGAGGATGACAAGAAGAATGTGGGTCTCTGCTATGCAAACAACCCGGCAAATCCAGCTTAAATGGGGAGTGCAAGGCCAAGACATCGGGTGACACTGTAGAGTGGCAGTACGAGAAAAAACAGGGTTGTTTTTATTTGTTTTCTTCTCCTGTTCACTCATTCTGTTTCCAGCCCTTTGCTGTCCCCTTGTTTAATTAAAAGCCTCTATGGACCAAAAAATTCAACCCAGATCCCCAGCTTGTGATGTGAGACATGGCAAAAATCTTTCTTCCCTCAGCAATGAGGCAAATGCCGAAAGAGAAAGCTCTTTTGCTGCAGAGACAGCCTTGCCCTTAAGTGAACCAGCATCTACACGTGCAAAGCCTTCACCCCAAGTGGGGAAGACCTTTTAACTTGACTCTACCAGACATCAAGGGGATTAAGGGTACCATTTAACTCAGCCCAACTTCTCAGCTAACAGTATCCTGCACTGCTCTTTTCCATGCAGTAGGCAAGTTCACTCGAGCCAGCACTTAAGGCTTTTAACTCTAAAGCAAGCATGGATAAAAAGTTCAACAGGCCACGGAGATGCAACCTGAAGCAGCCCCAGCTCCTGCCACAGAAGGGAACAGGGGCAGCCACCAACCTGTGAGGTCCAGGGCTGTCACTTGGGCTCACAGGCAGGCTGTTCCCATTGACCTCAACAAGCCAAGACCTGCCATAGCAGAGCAGGATTCGTCCACCTAGCAGCATCCCCAAAGCCCAGCTTCTGTGGAGAGGCTTCTCACAAACACTGCCTGTGTCCAAAGGATGGTTTGTGCTGGGGTGAAATGAAACAAGGCCAGTTGTTGCGTTTCTTTTTCCCCGTGGAGCAGGTTCAGGCCAAAGAAATTTAACTTCTACTCAGCTGTTTTCTGCTGACATCGCTTGCATTCCTCTCTCTTCTCAAATAACATTCGGAACTCCCTGCCAGATAGTGCAATTTGATATATGCCCCGATGATAGAGGGTGGAGGGGAGGAAAGTACGTTTGCTAATATTTTTCCATTACAAATCTAAACGCCCCAATCTACAGTTTAATCTGCAATAAACCCAGCAATTTCTGAAGGCTGGGTTACTGACTCAGGGCCAATACTTGTACCTGAAACCTTTACATCCAGATTACTTTTACGTATTGATATTAATTTTACCACCACCTCTGTTTCCAAGCTACAGCTTTTGAAATAACCCAATGAATTTTAAGCCCCACTCAGATCTCAAGACAAGATTTGATTCTGTTTAGAGCTGTTCAGCTGGCACGCAATCACAGTACCAAAATCCTCATTCAACCCCAATGAGATTTTTCCTTCCCAGGTACCTCTAAGGACCTTCAGAGCTGAGAAGGACGGTTTGCCTTTCATGAACCCAAGCTTCAGTGGCTGCCACCAACAGAGGAAAAAGCCAGCATTTACCACACAAGGTTTTTCCTATACTAATGGCAGGAAATACCACAAATACCAGGATGAAATAAAAATCCACAGCCCCTCCAAATGCCACATGAATTAGCAAGGTAAGGGCTCAGAATTTCTGGTATTTAGAAGTCAATGCTCCTCTATGTGCTTAGAAATTCCGGGGTCTATTACTGCCTCTTACCCACAAATACGTATTTGCTTATTTTTGTCTCCTTGTCATGACAGCAGTGCCCTCAGAATTATTATGTTTCAGGCATAAGCAACAGGGATGAGCATGTCAGGGGAAAAAAAAAAAAAAAAACTGTTTTGCCCTTGCTCTAAAGAAAAAAGAAAAAAAATCTCCCTTCCTTTCTGCTGGGACTGAACCATACTGGGATAGTTGGCTCCATTTATTTTACCATCTCCCTGCGCTTCTCTCCCAGGGCTGGGAGAACTGAAACACGATGAGAAATTTTACTCCGCTGTCAGCTGGCCCGAGGACAGATCTCTCTGAAGAAAGTCACCTCCCAGGGGGCTCACAACCAAGCAGCGTTTCAGCTGCCCTGCTGTAAAAGCCTCGCTCTCCCCATAAGCAGAGCCTCGGCTACTGGACATGCAGCTGGAGCACAGCCCCTGCGCACACAAGGGAGGGACAGAGCAAAGACAGCACTTGGAGGGACAGACAGCCCGTTTTGTCCCTCACAGCCGTGTATTAGTGGCTGTTTGTCTAGCTGCATGTGCTAGGGGATTAAGTCTCAAGCCTGGTGCAGGCACCAAAAGCATAAATGTCCTCAGGCTAAACAAACCTCCATCTTGCAAGTAAAACTTAGGGCAGGGCAAGTTTCCATTTTTTATATTACTTCAAGATTTATCACCTAATCTAAATGATACTATCACTCATTTAAATTGCTCTGTGACCACTTCTCACTCTGGTGTCTGGGGGCCAAATAGCACTGGAGCCTGACAGAATGTACCAGCGAGTCCTGGGTCTACCCTCTCCCTTTACATGTCCCTCAGGGCTCCTTCTCACACTGCCAGACTGCTGGGCTAACCTGATACAGACATTGCTTCATTCCAAGCAGCCACTAAAACATCTCTTTGTAAGGGATTTCCAAAGTATATTTATCCTGAGGTGCTCCCCAGTCCTTCACCCCTGCAGGGACATTCAAGATTCGGTTCTCTCGGTATTATTGCCTTACAGGCAGGAGGACAGTTAGCTGGTTCGGGGCTTCTGTGAATAAATTAGCTCTTAGCGTGGATGAAAGGAAAACACGACAGAATTTGGTCCTTCTGATTTAAAAGGTCTTATCTGGCCACAGAGGGAGTGAGTAGGGCAGATTCACCTTCAACATGATAATCTCCTGCTAGCTCTCCTTACAGCATTCCCAGCTTCTGCCCTTCACTGGATGCTGAGCATGAATGTGGGAATGAATCACTGCTGATCTTGGCAAAATACCAGTCTCCCTCCCTTTGCTCCAGCTTGGAATAATCCCAATTTTCCAAATGGCTTCAGTGAATCCAGGATTTAAGTTCAGCTATTAAAAAGTAGCGGGAACCCATAAATCACAGGATTTATATCTGTGAGCTCTTTGATGCATTCTAAACAATTACTAGGAAATATATGAGCTTCCTTAAAATAACTATATACATCAACACCGAGGGAGAAGCTACTGTCAAAATACAGTGCGTGGACACTCATCTCCACCCACCCCCAGAGGCAGGCATGGAAGACTCCTCTTTATTCTCTTTTGCTGCTCACAACTGTATTAGAATTGATAATATGCTGTAGTGATGCATGCTTACAATGATGTTAGAGCAGTAGCAAGTTAACATATACTTGCTCTCAAGTCCCCACAGGGTGGTGATCGCCAGCCCCACAGAAGGTCATTTTTTTAACCCATCATATTGCTCACAGAACAGCTTGCGATTACCAACTTTTACAGCAGGCTTGTGAAAATAGTGACATTTCGCTCCTGCCACTCACATGGACACGGGAACAGACTGGGAGAGCTCACCTAGAAACATCCGAAGAAAAATGAAGGTTAATTCACTTTGCAGTCCACACCTTGCCAGAAATTTTCACCAACAAAACAGAACTTTTTCAGCCTGCAGCTGATTATGTTGCTCTCTCGTAGGAATACACACTTTGCAGCTTTTGCTGATGTTGGTTTTGGGCTTCCACTATTGCTATCGGTGTGTTGCTAGAGCATGGCAGAGCACATGCAGCTTACACACATGGTTCCCTTAACAGCATCAGTGGGAGCTGCCGTCACGAACACACATGTGGTGACAAAATATGACTTGTACCAATTCAGTTTTAGAGGCACAACCAGGCTTTTACGCTGTGTATCACAAATGCCCTGCTGAACAGATTAGCACACACCTACCATCTGCCTCGAGTTAGGATAGATCAGGAAAGCACTCACCAGAAGTACATTAGCTCCAGGTCACAGGAAGCACCTGTGCTGCTGTGGCACCAGATGCCTACTGAGCATAATAGCTGCAATGGCAACAGAAATACACACTCCCTGCTGCCAACACTTCTTCTGCAGCAAGACATGACCAACACGCAGCTTCCCCATCAATGCGATTTCTGCCATTAAACCCCCAAATGCTGCAACTCTGCCATGAATGCTCTGCAAACCCATTAGTGACAGTGTACGGTGCAACAGAGATGATCTGGGGAGCCTATAAAGCAAATCCTGCGGATCCTCCAGTATGCAAATGCATGCTAATATATGCTGCCTGGTGCATGCTCAGACCACTGAGATGCTCCAGCCTGCAAGGAAGGCAATGGTTAGAGCAGGCTGGAACAGGAAGAGGGAGCTCTTCCACTGCCCCCCATAGAAACCCAAAAACAAGGACATTTCTGGGTTTTGTCTCCTCTCCTTCCCCATCTCATCTTTGCTCTCATAGCTGCAGATCACTTCACCTTCTTCTGCTCCTACTTCCATCACCCCTTCCGCAAGAACAGGGACACTGATGACAAGGTCACAGTGCAGGAATCCAGCACTCTGCACCTCCAAGCCTCCTGTATTGCACATTTCCCAAGGCTACACTTGCTTTACGGTCCTGCTAGCAAGAAGCTACCAGGGAAAACAAACACAGATTTGCCCTGCTGAGAGGCCCCAACTCCAAATAAACACAAAACTGGGAAGTAGTAACTGCTGTATGGAGCAATCAAAACCTCTGGTTTTGGCTTCTTCTACATCTAACTTTTGACTGTATGCTCTGTCTGCACAGGATTAGTGTTATTGGTGCAACCCACTTAGGAGATCTCTGAAAAAGATTCAGCCACTGCTGTATGATGAGGGAAGATGTCTTGATTTAAGAACACAGACATTACTAGAAAGGGAAAAAAATAAAAGGGTCCCTTACTGTTCTGACATATCAAAAGCAAACTAATGAACCACCAGTTCATAGAACGACCCTGCTCTTCATTTCAGAGCCAAGCTAGCCTTTTGTGTTAAGGACACTGAATAACAAGAGCAAGAACAAACAGAAAGAACCCTTTCCCCCTGCCCAAAGTAAATTTTGAAATGAAATCATTTAAAAACTACACCCTTCTGCCCTACTTTAAGGTCCACATAAGAACAGATGAAAAGTTTTGTTCCATTGGCAGAATCAAGGCTTTTGATCCTCAAAGATCTCTTAATCGCTTTGCACATCAGTTCTTTTCATTATTTCAAACACACTTGAAGACAGCTACTTTTCTCTTTTCTTCCTCCCCACCCCCCCAAAAAAACTTTTCTGTGTTTGGGCCACTTCCCACCCAACTGTGGCAGTATGGCAGAAAGCTGCTCGTTCTCTGTACACTGCAGGTTTCAGTACATACACTTGCTGATCTGCCTCAGACAAGTCTTGAAAAGCACGGTCTTTGCAAGTAATTGCGCTAGCTCACAGCATCCACCTCTCCACCCTCCTGGTGCTTCAGACGAGTTCCAAGGAAGATTATATGCTTCTGGTTAAAAAAAGAAAGTAGTTGTTGGTGGCACTGTTGTTGTGCTGTTTTTCTCTTTTTTTTTTTTTTTTTAAGCTTGACTCAGAATTGGAACCTTGGTCACATCAAACTGAACTTAATTCAAGGTTTCTCCAAAATGTCATGCCTCTGCAATTCCAGTAAGTCAAATACTACAGCAAGTCACTAGTATTGGACAGCACTCTGCCAGAATTTACAATAACCGGGACCTTCTCAGCATTCCAGTAAGTGAGACGAGTGCTTAACTGGACTCAAAGCTTTCCAACAACTACGTACAATATCCTTTATTTTTTTATTCAATTATTCTTGCTCCTGGTCTTTGGCTCACTACCCAACTGAAAGGGTAGAGACTTTTTGAAACAAAAGCAATTCTTTTGTTCTTTGTCCATCAAAGACTGCTACAAGCAAGCTCTTAAAATTTGTAATACAAACTCTAGATAGGAGAGAGCAGAGGTGGAGTCAGAGCTAGCCAGTCAGGCTGTTGGGGGGGGCTGGATGGATAACACCAAAACCGAAGCCCACCTGGAGAGATGCATGTAGGCAGCAGAGCAACAGCTGAATGCACAGAGCCAGAGGCATTGTTTAGGTAAGTGGGTGGATGCTTTCTGAGCCAGCTTCATCTACCCAAATGGTGTCAAAGCCATTGTAAGCCGCTTTGTGAAATTCTGGTCACAAAGCAATCCAGAGCTGAGGAGGGCCAGCAACAACAGAAGGCTTCTGGCTGCACCAGCACAGAGGAGGTGGGTGCTGTGACACGGAGCAAGGTGCAGGTAACAACCGTACGCTGCTCGGCAGGAGACCTCGCTCATTTAGGCCAGCCAACGCTGCCAGCCTGAGACCCTTGGGCAGTTGGGAAGGACGCTGTCTCCATGTGATCTGGGTTATCAGGCAGACTCCTCCACGTTCCCCTGTCATTAACAAGAGCTAAGGCTGTCTTGCTGGCAGGCGTCAGAAGATCTGACTTGAACTTCTGCCCCCTGCATGTAGCTATCAAACAGTTCAGTCTCTCTGAGCCTCCTTTTTCCTTGCCTACTCTCTTTTTCCTGCATTTATACCCTACAGGCAGGGAAAGTCTGTCTATAAATACATACGGTACACAGCACCACATCACTTGTACTGATATTTGGGCTTTCAAATTCAGCCACAGTAAAACAACATTTGGATCCTGGTCATTTATTCCACTGTACCAGATGAGTCAGATGAAACCAGCTGAGACCACAGTGACCACCACTGCCCCGCAAACCGCTCCATGGGCATTGAAGAGAGATGACAAAACAGATCCCCGTCTGACAGCTGTCCTCCAGCGCTGCAGGCTTGTGGCTATCTCACAGGGAAAGAGCAGTGGCCAACACCAAGTCCACGCAGACCTCCCAAAGACTGCACACGTCCACACAGCACAGGAGAAAGCAGACCTGGAAAAATGAGCTGTCCCCTCAGCAGCTAGGAGCAGGCACTGCCCAGCACAACGTGCCTTCCAGCCCTTGCCAGAGCACAAAGCTTAGCAAGACAGGGCTAAAAGGAAGCCAGGGACTCTAGCCGCCTCCTGACTAGCTCTGCACAACAGGAATACCAGACACAGGCTGACAGCTAGCGTGTGGCAGGAGGAAATTGCTCTTAAGGGCCTCCCGAAGGACAGAGCTTCCTCACCTACACGGTCACAGGGGTTACTTGCTGTAGGTGGCTCCATTTTGCAACACCTCCCTGCAGCTCAGTCCTGTGTCTGCCGCAAGCCACAGATGGATCCTGCACTTGGTGTGGGTTTCTTTATTTCTGTATGTTATACCTACTGGTGCCTTGCTGCTTGCAGAGTAATTACCAGTTCTGCCCTTCCCAGTGCACACTGTAACACTAAACCTTGTATTACTTGGCAGCAAGAGCTCCCTTTTCAAGCAGCTGTGAGAAAGAGACCCCTCAACTGATGCAAATAAACACGATCTTATTTTTAATTTAATTAAAACAAACAAGTAGTGTTCTGGGCTGTGCAGTACACGTCCATCCCCATAAAACTCCACGCAGAGCAAAGCAGACTTTCTGGCCTCTCTGATGCTCTAGAAGATACCTGGTTTTACTCTTAGTATTGCACATTGATGAGGATAGAAAACTTCAGGAGAATCTGACTCCTTTTTGCTTACCCCCTGAGAAATCTGGAGCCAGCTGCAGAGACGACCCTTTCCACTGAAATAAACCCAACTTGCTGGAGATGGAATTAAACCTACAGAGAACCTCAACTATTAGCAAACTCTAATTTTTGTCCACTGTCTCGTCCCTCATGGTGAGGGGAGGTTTGTAAAGAACACATCTGGAAGCTAACTCACAGCGCATGAAGATGGCTATTTCTCCAGTAGCAGGTCTGAACACCCAGTGAATTTTTACCCTAGCTGGCCTAATTGCTGATGGCAGTAGTCTTACTTCTATCAATGGAGCCGAATGCTACAATACACATTTGTGATGACCTCACCTAGCACCGGTTCTTGGAAACATACAAGCAGTGACAGATAGACTGATGAAATGCCTGCAGGCCTGGCGTCACCATATTGCTGCTTCACACACAGCTATAGCAATAGCAGCAGCAGATGGAGTAGAATTGTTCAAACAGCAGAGCTGGTCTTTCCTTAGGAGACATACGGCTCCTGCAACAGATGAAAACAACCAGGGAGGGGGTTTAAGGAGAGCAGTCCTGTAACACATGTGAGAAACACGCAAGGCTGAGCAGTGGTTCTGTATCTTCTGTTGTTCCTGGCATGGCAGTACGTTAGATATACAACTTCTTTTTTCAAGTAGGCCCAGCTTGAAATGAAACACCTGATAAGTATTTCAAACTACATCCTCAAGACAGCGTAGACAGCCAGAAGTCTGGGTCCCACAGTCTCTAGCATGGTGCAGGTCTCTGCCACAAAGTAAACCCCAAAAGGTGAAGACACCACATATGCACAAAGCTGCCAACATAGGTGCACCCATACATGCTTCCTGTCTATGCAGAGATGTCAAGAGAAGAGCTTTTTGAGTTAGAAAGGTAGGCAATTGAAAGAATTTTGAATTTGTGTTGTCCCCAGCATATAAACTATATATATTTTTAAATATACGTATACAGTTTTATAGAATATATTATTTGGTATTTTTATAAATATTTTTATGTTTGTATATATAAATAAAATACAGAATAGAAACAGCACAAGGATCTACACGTAAGAGCACTTGGCTTAGTTTATGTCCCTCCCATAGGCTTTCTGTAAAGTTCTAGTACCTTTGTACATCTCTCTTAGGTTGCTTTGCTACATTCATAGAACAAAAATAGCAATTCTTCACCTGTTTCTGGTTAGGATCCACTTGCATCAGCATCTATCAATGCAATAGTTCAGACCACTAATTTCTCTGTAAGCTAAATATTGCCGCTAGTGCTACAGGAGAGTGGTGAGGGGTTGTCATTTGGAGAATGACGTGGTCATTCATATCATGCTAGACTAACATGACTGGGGGAAAGAAGAGAAAAACACATGGCAAATTCACAAGCTCAGGATATTGCGTTCTGAGGCTGATCAGTGTAACTGAGTGGATTACAAAGCTTTGCTGTTGAGTTCGGAGACATGAGGCCAGAGTTTTCATTAGTGCCTCCTGCAGATGCTTTAACAGAAGATTGTTTCTAGTACCTCTGCCAACCAGCTTTTCCCAGTTCAGCCCATAGCTTGTGGGAGATTTGTGCAAGAAACCAATCTGCTATTCTACTGCAACTCAAAGCCAGTTCCTTCAGTGGACAACAGCGTCAGAGCAAATTTTGTATCTGTTTTCCCAAGGTCCCTTCTCTCAAACAAATAAACAAAAAAATGCTTGTTTTCGTAGAGCTTGGGTTAAACAGCCAGTCTTGGAAATGTACTGAGTGGAGTGATCCTCCAGCACCACCCAAAACTAGCCAGCAAATGAAAACTCGCCAAGGCTATTAATTTGACAGCTGGGGGGGGGGTTGAAATGAAACCTATTGCTACCATCTGCACAAAGGAAACAGAGGCAAAAGAAAAACCCTGCTGAGTGAGCAGAAAGAGGTTCAGAACAGCAGAGACAACACAAACCATATGACACACTTGTTAAACCTCCTCCCTCCTTTCTTCTCCCCCACTAAATGCTGCAGGACAATGATCAATCTATTCAACAGAAGCCTAAAACAAGACCCTCAGGACTGCCAGTGCTGCAGGTCTCAGTTTTCTTACAGATTCTGGCACATGAGGGCCCCACTCCCTGATCAACCTTTAAGACAACACAAATAGTTCACATAGTCTGAACTCCATAGATGGTTTGGATCTAGAAGACCTTCTGCAGACTGCAGTGGTCATGAAACCCATTCTCACAGCTAGAGTTTGGGACGCATCACATTTTTACTGCTGTTTGTACTGCTCCGTGTGTGAACCAGAGTAAACAACTGAGCTTTCCAAAATAAAGGCAGTTTGAAAGGAGCTTGATTTAGTGTGAGCCTTTTATTCAACTAATGTTACCCCAAAGGCAACAGTGGCTACAGCATGTGCTTCTTCACAGGTGAAGCAAACATCTATCAGTTATCCTCCTTCCACAGTGGGGGTTAATCAGCAATAAGCTCTATCTGTGGAGCTGGCCCCTACAGCCGCACCAACATCTTGGGCTGGAAAGCTGGCAGGAATACCTTGGTAGCGCACCAGGAGGCTCTGGGAATTTCATTACATTTTCCATTCACCCAGCATGTCTCCGGAAGGCCATCTACAGAAGAGAACAGAGCTAGCATTTGCCGCCCAACCCTCCGGAGTTTCTCCTTTCACACCCACTGCCAAAGCACAAACATCCTTACTGTAAGCCAGATTCTGATCATCTTTATTCCTGGTAATACCAGCTACAGCCTCCTGCCCTAACATCTACTGACCAGTAACTCAGAGGGAGCAAGCCCTTCTTGCCACCTCCAGCAGTGCTCAGCACCGATTCTCCTTTGCCTCAAGCTTCAGCTCCAACAAGAAAAACATTCTGGTGCTGTCCATGGAGTAGTTTGGCTGGCATCCTCCCTCTGGCACACGTCTATGCTTGCTGCAGTCCATCTCTCAACTGACACTCGCAATGGTGCTGTGCAGTCCAGCCTGTGCATTTGGCTTTTAACTCGAGCTTCTAAAGAAACTGCAATTAGCAGAGCTGGCAGGGGCAAGGGGTAAAGAATTTATCAGCTCTGCAGTTCATTTTAGAGAGGGCACATGAAAAATGCAACTCAGCTGGCCTCACTCATCTCCTCATCTGAGCAGATGTGAGGATATCCGGTGACCTTGTTGAAAACAGGCTCACCTGGAGAGGTTCAGAGCTTTGTACTAAAACCTGAGCTCTTCCAAAGAACAGTTTTCACTTGGTGAGTGCAAAATTCTCCTCACAAGCAAAGAATCCTTCTGCAAATAACAGAACACCAGCAAGGTCACATACAGAAAGAGACATCTCTGTGCCGAAAACATACACTGAGAATGTCTGTACATGCCCCAAACAGGAGGGAAAGGTGCAAGACCCAGGAATCATGACTCCAGTGTCTGATAAAGACCATTCCCCCATTACAGGATAATGTCACCTTTTCAGTATGTTCACAAGACCTCTGGGAGCTCAGCAACAGGCAGGCAGACATCCTGCCCCAGGCATCAAAACACCACTTTGGACACTAATGAGATCAGGGGTTGGTGCAATCCTGTACTCTACAGCAATTGTCTAGAAAAGAGGTGACACTGAACCCCACGGGTTGCCATGAGAAGTCACAGCAGCGTGCCCTGAGATGACAGACAGCTGTGGTGTAAGCAAACCTCTCTGCAGGACTGTCTAACTCCAACTTAACATTGAGCTTCTGTTTCAAGTCAGATTTTCCCCTGATGTGCCTCATCCTGCCCAGAGACAAAAATAGAGAAAGTGAGAAAACAGACCTTTATTACCAACTGCAATCCCCACTGCCCAGCAACCAGCTCTGCACTCCATGTTAACCTTGCATAAAGAGAAAATAATGAAACCCAACAACCCGCACTACCCACAAAATAAAATATAGACAACGTAAGCCTAATTTATGCAGCTCAGGCAGCAATCACCATGTGTCTGCAAGCTGAGCGGAGCAGAGCTGCAGTCCTTGTCCTACAGACACTTTCTAACCTCTACTCCCGCTCTGACTGATCACACTCCAGCGGTGCTGATGCACAACATGAGCCGTGCCACCAGGTAAGCTGGGGCTGCGAGGCCAGGTCTCCTGTCTGTCCTGCTGAATAAGATCATTCCCTTCCAGGGCTCCTTGGTTCTTACCTATTCAGAGTTGATTCTCATTTTGTTTTTCCTGCTGGAAAAGAAAACAAAAGGTAGTGGATATCATGATGACTATAAAGCTGTAGCTATGTAAGAGTTAATTTAATTTGCCAGCCAGCTGCCATGTGGAGGGGAACACAAGGACTGCACCCTGCTGCTGGCATTGCCTACCATAATTACCCTTAACCAAATCGTGGCTACACCCTGTTCCATACGACACATTGGATTTCCATCAGATACAAACATCTCAGATGCAGCGCCTGTTTCCATCCCTGTTGATGTCTACAGCATGACTTTTAAGGGTCCGAAGTACAAACAGAACTGCTTATGTGACCCTGGTATTTAACAAATGATTTGGATGAGCCAAGGTAAATAAGCACCCCGGAAAGCCAAGGAACTGTTCTGACTGAAGGAGCACATTATGCCCTCACATTATTTTATGAGGAGCACATTAGCCCTGAAGGAAAAGTGTGAGGTGACAAATCTCCAGTCGCTATAAAAAGGCCTGGTCTCTAGAAGGAGACAAATGAATATCACCCTGTCCACCAGAGATACTCACCCATTCTTCCCCTATCCATGAAATTCACTGAGAGAGGGCACAAGGGTTTTTAACCCTCTCCCATCCTTTTTTTCCTACTCCTCTCTACCCTGCAACAGCCCAGGGGACCATCCCCATTCCCAATCCAGCACTGACAGTGGGGAAGCCAGTACACAAATGTCCTGCCCGTGGCTGCAGCAGGCCCCGTGCTCGGTGTGTCCCTCGGGCAGAGCAGCACCCTGCTGCCGCACAGTCGCTGCCGTGTTGGAGCCCACGAGTCTGGGCTGTGAGGAGCACGTTCAACCTCTGGCATATAACCTGCAACACGATCTCCCTCACTTCCACGTGGGGCATCCCTTTCCTCCTGTGCTGCCTAGCATGGGCACGAGCTTCATCCACCTGCTGTGGGCTGTTCGTTGGTCAAGTGCACTCCTCTGACATGAAATGTATACGTGGTTTCTGGGATGCTAGGAGGACATCACAACCCAACCTGCCCAGGGTAGGACAGGATTAATGGGAAGGAAGCCTTCTGAGCTGCTGAAACAGCAGGCTGCAGTCTAGTCAAGCCTTAACCTTTCCCCTCATCCCCAAAAGAGGCAGTAACAATCCAGTTAGGAATTTGGAAGCCAGCGAGTATCTTCCCACAAACAGGCCAACTTTTTGGCAGACGGGGGCAGGAGGGCCAGGAAGGCACACAAACACATGCTCTCATAAGGCCATAAAGAGCTTCTGTTTCCCGACACTGCAACAGAAGGAAGGCGGAGGGAGAGAGAAAAGCAGCAGTCTCAGGCCACGTGGCAGGTCAAACCACCGCCCAGTTTGTTGGCATCCTCTAAAGTTTAAATATGCTTTGAGCCAGCAGTGAATCATCCCTGGCAGGTAAGAATGATGTTAATTTATGACATGCCAAGTGCAAGCAGATCTTTTGGTGTCCGTCCAATGGTTTTAGTCTTATTAACACACAGCGATGGCTCAGGTTGCAGCTGTGCACATTAAACTCTGGCAAGTGGCATTTTAAACAATGACAAACTTCAGAACAATCACTCCACACATGGAGCCAGGCCAGGCAAAATTGAAGGGTGGCAGAATAAAGGTCAGGAGGCTAACCTGTTTGTCTGGGAGAGGAACAGGTGGCCTGCTTGGGTTGCTGCAGGGTCTTTAAACTGTCTGAAGGACACAGTCATGGATCATTTTAACCCATTAAGCTGCTTAAGCCTTCCCTTACACTGATTTGAACTTCAAGAGAGTATTAAATCTTAAAGAGCTTAGTAACACATAAGAAAGCTCTCCCCATGCTTATGCGCTCACAGCGCGCGAACTGTGCTGTGGAAGTGCACATCCTTCCTTGGAAAGCTGGCAGACCTGAATGCAAGACCCCTCTGGCAGCAACACCAGATCCACACAGAGCAAAAACAGCAAGCTTTAAATCATCGCATTGCACCAGAACAGCAAGTCCCAGTGGGCAACACACAACATGGGTGTGTTTAACGAAGGGGAACACATCACCATCACCCCAGTGGTGCTCAACAGGCACAGGGCTGCTGTTCTCTTCAGAGCCAGAGGAGGAAGACAGGTCACAGAAGAAAACATCCCCTAATCAGCTCCTCCCTTACCAGCCTCACAAGGGACAGAGATAACAGTGATTGCTGAGACCCTGTGGCAGCCTCCAATTATGTCTAGGGAACTCAAACCACATCCAAGCAGGAGGGCTGCACATGGGAACACCTTCTGAGCGCTGCTTCTTACCTTGATTTCTGGGCATAGTCAGTCCAAAGCACCACTGCCAGTCACGTCTTCGTGGTGGGCGAGACTTGAGACACTCTCACTGCAGTAACGTTAAATATTCCAAGCCATGTTTAAAAGCTGCATTTCCCAATTAGAGCTGTTAGTTCAAAATAATTTTTCAAATTGTCAAAAGACAGATGTTTCAGAGCAAAACAGTAAAATAAGAACTGACATGCAATAATGTTTTCCAATGCAGTGTTTCCAAATCAATTGTTTTCAGTATTTCTTATAGTCAGAAAGAAAACTTATCCTTGCAAGTCGGATTTTTATTTTCCAAACAAGTTTTATTTTCCAAACAAGTACTTCCCAAAAGAAAGAATTTTAAACAATAAAAATGTTTGTGTTAGACGAATGCAAGAATTTATCTACACACGAGACATGACCCAGAACAGAGTAGGGTGTTCATAAAGAAATTATTGTCTCGGATTTAAACTCCAGGTGTGTGGATGTACTTTTTCAAAAATGTAATTAAAGGAATTAAACTCCTTCGTAACAAGGCACTTTTATGCTTGAGTAAGAGCATCCACGCATGAAATTAATCAAGAATACCTAAAGCCATAGCAAGGTCTCGGGCTACTGACTGTAAATGAAAAAGGTAAATTCATTCTTTCTTGCTGCTTCTTGCTACAACACCACACCTGATCCCCCTGGATAAATGTTCCTGAGAGTAAAGAACTAGTCCCAGCATGTCTATGAACACCTCACAGTAATACTTCAATAAGATGGAGCAGAATCAATATTTTTCTTCTTTGCAGCTCGGGGCCACAGGGCAGCGAGCTGGGCAGGGATGTCAGACAGCATGCCACCCGACACAGGGCAGGGAGGGGCACTGGCTCAGCACTGGCCTGGAAAGAAATTTCTAGCTAGCAGATACCAGCTCCTACACCATCTGAGCTTCCTTAAGGGAGGAGGAGGAGGAAAAAGAGAGATAATTAATGAGAGCTTTTCAATTCAAACCCTCTCCCAAGTATGTTTCTAGGAATCAGACATGAGATGTCTGGCTGCAGTTTAGATGGAGCTACCAGAGAAATCTGAGCCCCCAGGTTTCACAATGGAGGCTCTGGAGCCAGGATTAGATACAGCTAGATCTAAAGGCCTGATACACAGCATTGATTTAATATAAATGAATCCATTAACTTATGTTAAGTTAGATATCCTCTATTCATCTGCAGCCAGAAGAGAAGGCATAGTTGTGATCTAGATAGTTTTACAGAAATGTGATTACATGCTTCCGCCTGCTGAAGAACTAACTGGAGTCACCGTCCAGGTAACACACAGATACAGTATCTGTGAAAATGGGACCACAGCCAGGGTTTGAGTATTGACTACAAAATGGAGCATCATTCTTAAAAAGGCTTAGAAATAAAAGGAGGACTCATACAGGAAGAAAAACAGAAGCAGGTATTAAACTGCAAGAGTAATGAGCATATCAGCAGAAGTATAAAAGCAAGTTATAGATCATCTTAACTCTTCAAGGATGGAAGATACAAACCAGCTCCCTTTTGTGGCAGTTACTATCTTTGTTTCTGTAAAAAACTGCCAACAGTAAGGTGTGAATATAAAGAATAATTAGTCCTGATAATTTTAGGCATGGGATTCTTTACTGCCTGTACAACTCACTGTTTTTCATCCTACTTTAAAAAGAACACTTACCTAGAATTCACATACGAGATGTTGCCAGCCCTCTTCCAAGCTAGGCTTTCTGAAGAAAGCGTTTTTCTTTGTATTCCTTCTCTTCATGTATCATACACATTGATTTGGCTTTTTACAAAATGAAATTAGAAAGCTAACAGAAGCGGTGCAGAAACAAAGGCAGCCAAATTCAAGTCCCCGTTCAAACTGTTTCAAAACTTCACTGCCAGCAAAGTAATCACAGTTATTGGAAACTGACCCAAGAACATTCAGCTTAATTCTTCTAATTGCCTTAACAATAAAAATCAATGGTTAGAACTGTAACATACAAAGGAAATGTATAAGGATGGATAGCAACAAGTGATGAATTTAAATAATAAAACTTGCCTCTAGAAAGAACTTGAGTTAACTTTTAAACATTTTCCATAGATCTATGCTGCATCTTCAGACCATATCTCCAACTGACCAAGGATTACACGTCCTGTTTCTTCATCTCCAACAAAATATTATCCTTCTGGTGGAGTTTACCTGAACCAAATGGAATTTAACATTTTTTTGCTTTCTTAATAACTTGATTTGGTGTCATGAAAGTACAGTAACTGAACATGTAGAGTAACAATCAACAAACAAACTCAGGATTGCATTTTACATCATCAGAAAGCTTTCTCAATTCATCCAAATGAAATCAAAAGAAGTCCAGTACGTAAATTCTTGAGGCTTACAGAAAATGACAGCAGAACACCTTCAAGGCACTAATCCCCATAGCATGCTTGTAGCCATATTTAGCAACAGAACAGCCAATGACTGACAACTTTTTTTGTCAGAAAGAGCCAGTCAATATTTATATTCCTCATGAATGTACAGAAGAGGATCAGGGTACTTGGGAAATTAGCCCTTGATTACCATTTGGAAGACATCATAAAGACAAATCTCATCACCACCTCCAACAACAGAACTGCTTTCATTGTTGAGGCTCGGTATCTCTCACAAACACATCAAGGTCTTCTTCCTGTGAGTAGGAGATGTCTGAAGGGCATAATGGGTGCTCAAAAAGCATGCTATGAGGGTTTTAATATTTAAAATGTCAAAAGATAAAGAAAGCATTTGGTCAGCTCTCCCTCTTTCTTGCTGAAGTAGTAGGCAGAAATCTGATGGTTATAAATGGTCACGCCCAGGCCCCTGAGCCAGCACTAGGGAATACCAGTGGTATTCTTCAGTGCAGAAGAAAGAGGGCTCTACTGTAATGTTAAGCAAACACTGAAGTTGAGAGACACGGATGCAGTGGTTCATTTCGGTTCTCAAGTTCCCAAAATGTCACCACATAGCACAGCCCGAAATCTTGGCTTCAAAGTCACAAAATATCCAGTGCCTTTCCAACTGAGATCCTCAGCTCCTCTCATTTCCTGCATACAATAGCATTATTCAGCCACTGAAGTTTCCACTTAGCTTGCATTTATGCCAAGTACTTTTAATTGCAAAGGAAAAGGATGTTAAGCTCTCCCATTTGTTTCTTTCTAATTCATAAGGGACACAGCAGTGGTTGGTAAAAGTTATAGGTTAAGGGCTGTTCTCATCTCTCTTGGGGGACTTGCATCATCCTGCTGCTGACACAGACGTTACCTCCGTCACAAAGGTAGGAAGATTTGTCATTTGTAAAACACTCAAAAGGCTTATCACTGTAAACTTACTAGCAAACAAGCAAAGTCTGAATGGTATTTAAAGCCTTCAAGACATCAGTGGTAACTGATGTTCAGAGTCACCTTGATCAGCATAGGTCTCGTTTACAACTGGATATGCTAGCAGTCACCAGATATGTGTACAATAATTCGGAGAACGTCCTACTCAAAGAACACAGCAGAACAGAGTAGCGGCATTGACCAAAGCAAAATATGGCAGAGCTAGGAGTGAAGTAACTGGAGAAACAGATGCTTAATTTCTGCTTATTCTTGGCAATCTTGTTCCAATGATGTGTTAGACAAGGGGAAAAAACTGCTGAATGCTGCTCAGTAAATAATACATGAACCAGGTCTGCGTCTATGGACTGTTAGCGTGGCACGTAATGCAGCCCTATTGAAAGTTTTTTTCTTTTGATCAATCCATAAGAGGGCCTAAAGTAAAGGCCAGGTTGGATGGGGCCCTGAGCAACCCGCTCTAGTGGGTGGCATCCCTGCCCAGGGCAGGGGAGTAACGGCTACATGATCTTTAAGGTCCCTCCCAGTGCAAGCCGTTCTGTGATTGTTTCCTAAAGCCAGATTTTCATATGGCTATTGGTTGCATTAGGCACTGTCTGGTGAACTACATTGCCTAGGACAAAAGGGTTTCGTGAACTGAAGTGGTGTTTGGGGCTTGGTAGTGTTCTGAAGTGTCCCCGCCCCACCTCTTCCACCTTGGGAAGGAGGACTTATTAGCTAATTACTAAGCAAATGAACTGAAAGGTAAATTAAAGATTATATCCTAACACAGCTTAATAGCCCCAGGAACAATAGTTCAGTTAACTTTAATGGACTATAATTCTATCCAAAAATATAGTTTATTAACAAGCACATACAATAAATTGCACCACTAACTTTAAATAAAATAGCTAGCAAGCTCACCTTCACACTAAGTGACATTTGGTTAATACAGAGCAAAAAAGCAATACACATATGCTTTCAGCAGACAAAATGAACTTAGATGCAATCCAAGTTCAAGTTGTGATCCAAAGATGGGTACATACAGCAAAAACAACAAAGACTTCACAAGAACCTTGCCATTTCTTTCTACCAGACCTTTGGTCTCTTACAAAATAGGTCTGTAATACAAAAAGTAAGAAAAACTCTGGATTCAATTTACTCATCCTCTTCCATCACAAGTTAACTGTAACATTTTGTAACAACATGAGGAGTAGTAAGAGGGAGGTAAGAGGCAAAGAGAATCACATCTTGTAATTGCAAAAGTTCAGCTGCAGATAGAAAGGTTGCCTAACAGTAGGCACAGAGATCAATGACATCGTCCCCATTTTTGCAAGAAATACAAAGATGGTAAAACACATTCTTCTCTCTCATCAGTTAGAACTTGATCCAACCTCAACTGACATCAAGGCAAAAATTCTTCTATTATCAGTGGTACTGATGAGGCCACAGAGGCCTTCAAAAAATAAGTCACCCTCTCTAGTGAAAGGTTTGTCACTCTCCAGTCTTCAGCTTGGCTGTGATGTCAGTAAAACCTGACACGCTGTTACCACACGGGCATTAAGTCTCATCCTCCCTTCATGCCAGAAAAAGGGATTCAGCAGAATTCGATATATAAGACTTGAAGCCAACTTGGCAATAAGCAGCTCCACTCTGTTCAATGCAAGATCTTACCCTCACCACAACGAAGTAAATAGACAGTTTGTAATGAACTTCAGTAAGAACCCAAGAGAAGCACCAGGACAAACCCGGAAAATATTCACTTCTTGATATTGTTCTTTGCTTGGGACAGGACATCTGTATTTCTGATTCTCTATAGGGGGTAGTAGCAAGAAGGTTCCCAAGAATAATGCTCCAGACGTAATGGTGTCCAGTGTAGAACTGCTCAAGTAGTATTTTTAAACAAAGCCAGAGATTCCCATTTCCTTTGTGGCAGAACTAGAAGTAATCTCTATAAGCATAGCCCAGTAGGGTCTCAGTTTTATTAACATGGTGTCTCTTATGACAACATAAATTATGCATATGCTTCTTAATTACATTTACTCAGAGAAATTTTACAGCAGCAGCAATGAGTTACCAATTTATCTCCTGTTTCCTTCCCTCTCCTGCACTTCTCTTTATGTCTACAAAAATCAGAAACTTCTCCTGCTCTCACCTTAAGCAAAGAGTTAAAAATTTATTTTTAATCTATTTTGATGACAAAAAAAAAACCACACCCTATTTAAATACTGCTAGAACCCGAATTTTTGCAGCTCGAGGAGAAATTAATCTCAACATGAACTGGTCTGACCAATGAGAATAATCAAAAACTACTTAGAAATAAATGCTTTAAAGAGAAGCCATGAAGTATTTGACCTCGTTTTGAAAAATTAGTGGTGCAGTTCAATCAGCAGCAAGCTCCCTCTCCTCTCTGCAACCTGCAGAGCCGGCTCTCATATTAACTAGTTATGAAGTACTCTTACAGTGGAACAAGTTTAGAAAAATTTGGACAAGTGAGAACGGAGTTACTTTAATCTAGGACAGTATCACCCAAAGATGCAGATGAATACAAACACTGTTTGTATTAAAAAAAGGAACATGAAATTCAGCTGCATTTTCAGTATCTATTGGCTTTCCTCTTCCTTGTTTTATAAAAATAGGGTATGACATTTCAGCTTCAACTGCATGTTTAAGTCATTTATTCATTGAACATGCCATTCTTGAAATATCATCTATTAAAATGTTAGTTAAGATTCATCCTGCTTATAGAACAGACTCAAATTTCTTCTGATGAACTACGCTTACAGACAATAATGAACTGATATGAACTCAAAAATTATCATGGAGGGGGGAAAAAAAAGCAAAAAGCAAGCTCCTTTCTTACCACCTGACTCCTAATAAAACCAACACCAATGCCTTTTAGCCAATGAGAAGATTTATCTCCCAATTTCATTTACATAGTGAATTCAGACTGACTTTGCTTTGAAGTGTACAAGTTGCTATTTTAAGAGAACAAAAACTTCTAACAAAGCATCTCCTTCAAAGGATACAGAGGAATAAAAATAATACTTAAAATTCCTCGTTGAACTATTATATCAAAAAGTAGCATTTCTAACACTACCATAGTTCTCTTACCATCCATTAAACACACTGGGTTCTGGACTACACTTGCACATTTCTGATACAGGTAGATACTGTACATGTACTGTAATGTACATCTCAATTGTGCAGTTCCGAAGAAAGACAGCTGAAGATTCATTTTGCTGCAGTGGTAAACCCCACTGGGTGGGAAGGCCTGTTAGGGATACCAACATTGAAACAAATTAGTTAAATGACAGTAAGAAATCCAATAGTGAAGTGTCTGTTTGGACATGGCTCTTTCCCCTACTGCAAAGCAGATTTATTAAATGGGATTTATTTTGCAAAGTTTCACAACTCTTAAAGAGTAGATGATACTCACATTCCTGAAGGATTAAGTTCGACATTTCTTAATGCTAATTCAAGTCTCTAAAATCGACCCAATAAAACCAGCTAAGGTTTTACAAGTAACATGCACAAACCTAAGAATTCTACCCTCAAAAGCTGCCTTTCTGGTAGTCTTTTAAGCTCTTACGATACTCCATTTATTGAAGAGATGCCAGGAAGCCTGCAGCGGGAACAAATGCTTCTTTGGCAATAGGAAAACATTCTAATGCCTCCTCCCTTCAAAGTATGCACACCTCACCACAACATATGCTAATATACTACCAAGTCTCTTTATCTTGCCTTTTTTATAACACACTGTTTCATTCATATTTATTTCAGCATAGAACTAACCACTGCAGCGCAGAATGCTGTGCTAAATCCACAAATAATTTACACCTTAAAAAATTAAAACAAAATGAGCATATTAAAAATTTATATGTTCCAGAACAAGTCAAAAGAGGATAATTCTATATTAACTGTTTCAATGTAAATTTTAAATTTCAATTCATGCAGACATTTGGGGCCTGTTTTCCATCCTTTGTCCTTTAAAATTAACATGATCTAAAAAAATAATTTCCCAAATATGATATTGATTAGAAATTTGTGCTAAATTTGACATTAGTACCCTAGAAAAAATGTTACAGCCCTTCTACGAGGGTATCTGTGTAGCATGCGTGCCCACACATGGGCAAACACATACTTCCCCCCCCCCTTCCTCCAGCCTTCTGAGGTTAACACTTCACAAAAGCTCTCACAAATCAGTAAAATGCTGATTCTAGAAAAATGAAGCCCAACTCCTTGTGGGTCTACAGGCTGCAAGTGTGAAAACAATAAATATGAATAAATATTTACACTATGTTTTCAAGACAACTTCAAGTCTTTCTCCTGAAGAACTCAGAAGCAAAAGGGAAAGGGTTTTTAAAAATAAAACGTAAGTGATTCAAAGATGATTAAAATGTACCCCCAAACACGCTGGAGCAAGGTCACTTAGTGTAGATGTCAGTACCAGCCTTTGTTACTGAAACATGATCTGCAGTCTCCAGACATATCCTAGTTACTACAGTGGAAACAGTGTGGCTTTTAATAACACCAGAAGGGAAGATCTGCTTTTAACACATAGCTTGGTATACAACTGGGATAACTCTGTTGAGGAAAATATTGAGATGAGAAGTTAAAATTCTGTGGAAAAAAATCAATGGAACCTTCAAAGGTTTTTACAGCTTGGACCTATGCACCAAAATCCAGTTGTAGGGTGAAGATGATGGGAGCAGTAAGTGAAAACTTACATTTTTTTTATTAAATGTCAGTACAACACTGTTAGAGGAATGAAACCTGCTTCAAAATACACAGTGGATCCACCTGAAGGCAGCCACATTTGAGAAACACTGGAAATCTGGAGTCAGAACTTGTGAATTTGTTTGGTTTGTATGCTGTCTTAGAGGAGAGAGAAGTTAATACTTTTAAAAGCTTGGTATTTACACTTCCGAAAAGTTTCTGCACTTCATCCAAATTTGATAGGGCAGGATTTAAGTGCCTCTTAGTGTTCCCGACTGGGCACTTCTGCTGCTTTGGCACACGCGCAGTATTCCAGTACCAACGGGATACGACGTCTAATGCAGCTTTAAACTGGCAGCACTCCTGGGTAGTTTTAAGTGTTTATCAACTCAGTAGGTCAAATGTCTGCAGACACTGGGTGGAGCAGCAGTATGCCACAAAACTAACAGTTGTCCTCCTAGAAAAAAAAAAAAAAGGGGGGGGGGGGAGGGGGGGGAACAGTTGTCAGTAAAGATTAAAGCTCCTGGCCCCATTCCCAAGCAGACAATATGCTGGTTTGTAAAACACAGGATTAGCCCATCTCACCCCGTTCAAAAAAGACTCATTTGATATATATGAGTGCCTGATAGAAAGGCAGAGAAACACAGGAGGAGTTCTCAAAAAAACCTTCCTGGTTTCTTATGTGCTCAGTTTAAAGAAACAGCATGTGGTTTTTCTCTCTGTGCAGGGTGTGGCTGGGTGTTATAGCCAGTAGGTTTAACAGCTAAGAGGAAAATAGCTGGGTAATTCTTTGATTCAGCTTGGCTCATGTGTTTTTAAATTACTGCTTGCAGGCATGAACTAACTGAAGTCCAGTGTCGTCCGATTCAGCTGAGTGAACAAACCGGGCCCAGACCTTCACAAAGGACGACAAACAGGCAGCACGGTCACATTAATTCCAGCCTCACCAGGACCCTCCTCCTACCTCCATCCTGACCAGGACCTAAATATCCACTTGTCAAATATTAAAAACTGATTTTTGCTAACCCAGAACTCACACTTCACCCAGTGCTAATGTCATCAGTGCTTTTTCAGATAAAGAAATCCAGTTCAACACTTAACTACCCCTTCCTGTGAGAGGATACAGGATGCAACACAGAAACCCAGACAAGATACTGGCATGGATGTGGCATGTGCTAATCAGTGCTGCTCAAACATTCAAGATCCTTACCCTGTGTGTTTTCATGGTCACTGTAAGCTGTTCAGAACAGAAACCCTGCCCTTCACATCTTTCTAAACCAGCTCTCACACCTCTACACTTCCACATAATCTTACCACGTCAAGTACAAGCTACAGAGATAAGGATGACAGGCTACCCCACTTAGATCTCATTTTCTGTGGATTTGCATCAAATGCCAGCTACTCAAGACTGTACTCATTATTGCCTTTTGTAGAGCACAGTACATTCTTCTCTAAGGGAGGGAATGACAACTGACATAAGGTAATTAAAATATCATTTTTAACAAGTGAAAACCATGAAGAAATATTTATTTGCAGTTAATATATTTTTGAATGTTACTGTTCTTCAAAAATAACCTTGTATGTTTTTGTTGAGTCATGATTTTAGTAACTCCTAGACACATTAATAGACACTTATTTATCATTTCATAACTCTAATTGCATAAAGTTGCTCATTGTCGAACTTAATTAGGAAGTAGACTTCTCTCCCACTGTTGGATTATTTCAGATAATAAAAGGATTCAGTGAGCAGTATGCAGATTACCATCACTTTCTTATGAAGTTACACCATTCTAATGGAGCTCAATGGCTGAAATTCCTTTATGGTATGATCATAATAGCTTACGTCACCCTGAATATAAAGATTGTCAACTGTCACGTGAGATATATTTGAGTGAACATGAAACCCACTGAATTTCAATATCCAACTGAATTGTAACAGAAAGACAAGTTGAAGTATGCAGTCTCTACAATCAGATGATCTGAGAAAGATGGCTTTTGCAAAGTAACATTTATGCAGCCTTCTAGCTGCTGCCCAGATTTAGCATAAATTTGTTCTTATTTCAGAAAGCTGAAATGCTTACAAATCAGATATCAACTATGCCACAAACCCACAGCAAAATAATCTGTGATATAGCTGTGGAAAATAGACATTATCAACCTTAGAGAGCAATTACATCTTTAACATGTTCTAATTGAACAGCAGTTCCTTATTTTTATGGAAGATAACTAGCAAATCAATGGATTGCAGCAGGGCAAGAACTAAGTGGCGTTCCTAGGCATTATATATACCAGCAAATAATTTTCAGAAACATGCATTGGTAGAGCATTTCTTTTTTTCCTCTCCAACTTTAAGCAGATGCTTTTTAAGTAATGGTTTGACCTGAATTCTCTAAAAAGAACCTCAACACCTTATTTGCTTGTTTAATCCCTCAAAAATTTTCTTTATAGCAAGTTCGGTTTCAAACAGTATTGTAATTTTGTCTGAGTTATACAAGCTATGAATACAAGCAAAGTCTGCTTGATATAGAGTTGCAAGATCCTGCTTCACAGAGAGTGAAACAATTGCATATTTCCTTCCAGTGATCCCATATTTGCAGTGCTAAGTT
Organism: Netta rufina; assembly: GCF_964035555.1. Classification (NCBI taxonomy): domain Eukaryota; kingdom Metazoa; phylum Chordata; class Aves; order Anseriformes; family Anatidae; genus Netta; species Netta rufina. The sequence continues at coordinate 18,936,992 of NC_140134.1, read as the reverse complement.
GGTGTCTTGGGAGACAAGGAGGTGATGTTGCTGTTTGGCATCTTTGCACTCAGGATCAAGGAGGTGGTTAAGACAACAAGCTTATCTTGGTATCTCTAGCATCTGGCATTCACCGCTTTCTATATAGAATATGACAATTCTCCTCTCCCAAGTCCTTCCAAAAAGGATAGGGGGCACAGCTATGTCAGTGGGACAGAGGCAAAAAAAATTAAGCAAGACATAGAAGTGACAAAAATTCTAGTGCCACTATGTACAGGTATTTACACATAGCAAATTTGAGCTCAATATTGATAAATTCATGTCTAAACTCAAGAGTATTTTAAGCCAGATTAGCAAACATCTCTGAAAGTTCTGAGGTTTGTGAAAATGCTTTTACACTGCAGAATGTGGATTCACTGATATTATGGTTCATGGCAGCCCACAGGACCAGCTGCTCAGACTAATAGGGGATAGGGAAAGAATCACTGCAAAATGATCAGTTTTAGGGTATTTTTTTTTTTCCTTTAAGGTATTTTAAATTTTCATCTACATAAGGGCAATACTCTGTGATAATCACATTCCAATTTTGAGTCCCTCCTAGGACTGTACTTCCAGGAAGCCAGCAAGTCTGCATAGCCTTGCCTACTTGACTTGCGAATGCTGCAGACAACTGCTGCAACAATAAATAACTGAAATATTTTTAACATATGTTTCATAGCGAGCCATCTTTTTACAATGCAGAATGTTTCCACTGCATCTCACAAATTAATTCACGTGGAAAAGAAAAAGTATTTTACTGCAGAACATTTTCATTAAGATCTGGCTTTAGAGCTTTTTTCTGCTTTTAAACCTGGAACACTTATGTGGTGGTGGCATCCCCCTGAAGCCTGGGTTGAGAGAATCAGAGGAAGCATTGGTGTTAGGCAGTTTTTCTTTCCAAAGGCACAGAAGTACTATGCGTGTACTGCAACACCACAAATCAGTCAATCCCATCATGTCAAAGCCTTTCACTATCTAGCAGCAATCTGAAGCAGGAAAATGTGATAAGCCTTGTGAAGCAGTTTACCAGCGATATGCTGGTTGCCTTGTAAATAACAGATTTGTCTACCTTTATGTGCATTCTTTGGACAGAGGCTTTACATCTAATAGGCTAGTGCACTAAAAAGCAGTCCTTAGGAATATGTTTGTTCCATAGGTGTTTTTCTTCCTAAATGAAACCCCAGTGTAATTTCCTGTATAATTACCCTTGATGCAATCCTGCCATTGGAGTTTCCCTCAAGGGAAAGAGCTTTGGGTAGACAATGGTAAACATAGGCTGGCTGCAGCGGTGGCAATGTCCCAAGGGACAGTGCAGTAGTTCCAGAAGGCTTTTGGGTAGTGAGATTGGAGTCAGAAAGTTCAAATCTAGGGAATAAAAACAAAAAAGACTATCATACATTTGTTTTGTTACAAGAAGTCCAACACAAGAAGTATGATCTAATTCAGAAAATCAGCTCTCTCACTAGCTTTCTTAAGACTTGGTCAAAAGAACAGCAAGGCAAAGCAAATGACAGCACTTAAGGCAATGCATATGGTGCTTCCCAAGTACAAATTCAACAAGTTCAATGTGTATATTAAACATCTGTGGGCATAAGACTAACTTGGCCCAAATATCCAGGTGAAAATACCATAGCCTAGCATAATCCTCACAGGAAAAAATAAAGAGACCACTCAAAAAAAATATCAATATATTCGTAATCTCTGAAGTGTGCCCCCGTATTTAAAAGATGCCTTTATTTTTTTTTATTTTTTTTTAAACAAACAGGATACCAGGATACAAGGGTCATTTCGTAGGAAAGAACAATCATGTTCTCAGGCTTAGCCCAAGTCATGCAGTGTTTTATAAATTAGAAACAACATGTTCATCTCCATCTAGAAAGTGAGAGACAGCCAAGAGAGGTGAATGAATTTAGGTGCTGAGTAATCAGGACAAGATGCAGTGCCTGATAAATCAGTTTTGCAATATCACACTAGCTTCAGCTTTCAAACACTGTAAGGTTTAACCCCATACACAATGTTCCACAACACCATCAATTGAGGTGACAGCATGACAAATAGTACATCTGCGTCAGAAAGAAAAGGTCATATTCCATAGCCAAGCAAAAACTGAGGAAAAGTAGCCTGGTCACTGCTGTCGCACTTACCTAGCAGCCGCCGAGTATTTAGCTGCACCCTTGAAATTGCAAATTTAAGTAACCAGTGATAGATCAAATCTGCTCCTTTAATTGCGTGCCACCTGCTTCCCCAAGACACCATTACCATTTTCCTGTCTGAACTATGCTTTGCCCCCACCTCAGTGAAATGTGGGTGTCTCCAGTGGTAATGCACAAAACCTTCAATAAGGTTAACTCAGAAGCATGCATGTAAAAATACACACACACACTAAAACACTATACTGTAGCAAACTGGAAGTAGGCAAGAGTTAAAAGTTCCACCATGCTTTTCAGGTTCTGCACCTTGGCTGCAACCAGACAATCCTCATAACCTTGTATAAGTTATCTACAAACCCCTTCTTAAATTGACTTTGCAATCCTATTTTGCTATTCCAAACCAAACTTCATCAGTGTCTTGAAGAGCACTCACAAAGCCAGACTCCAGAAACTGAAAGTCACAACTGGGTGAGTGAAGTAGTTACAAGACAAAGAACCTTTCTTTCTTTGTACCTTATATTCTCAAATTCCTTTTCAAAGACTAGAACTTTGAAAAGCAAAATGAAAGAGCACCTATCATTGTGTAGTTGTCAGGTAACTGATATGCTGATACTAAACAGCTCAAAACCTCTCACCTCCCTTCTAAAAGCACAAATATAAAAAAAACAAAAAACAACCCCAGACTGGTCGATTAAATTGTACTGAAGATCAGGTAATACTTTCCACACAAAACAGAGCCACCTCCTATGATCACAGACTTGTATGTTTATCACACCCCTTAACATGAAGCTTTTTCCTTTCCATATACAAGCAGCAAATATGCTTTTCCTGGCAAAGCAGTAGCTCAGCACTTAAGACTTCCTCCTGTGGCCACAAGGTAAGTGACCCCTTACCATAACCCTTCAGTATATCCACTCTAACTCTCCACGCTTCTGCCTTCTACTGTCACCTGTAAATCTGACATATTGCCAAGATGCCACTAACAGAGGAGATGCCTAATACATCCAAATCTGACAAAACCTGAATCCACAGATATTACCAGATATTGCTAACTCATGTGACTGCATGATGTGGAACCAGATAAGCCAAGGGCCAGTTTACAGCAGAGTCTGAAGTGGGGCAGAACTAAAACAGCTCAGCTGTCACACTGTACTGAAATGGCCAACGGCTGCTAGCATTTCTCTTGCCTTATGCTTAACGAGCCTGCCAGTTGAGGAGTGCGCTGCCTGGCAAGAAGTTGCATTGTTGGCTGATGCATCTAATCTTGCCTCAGGAACTGTATTTCTCATCTCCTATTTCCATTAGGATTTTCTCCTGCAAAAAGCGTCCTTCTTTATACAGTTCTCAAGAAAGCATTTGTAAAGCACTGCTTTACTTTAGAAATAGTCTTGGGATTTCTGTTTTTGATATTCAATATTTTTGTTGTAATACAGCATTTCAAAAATAATTTGATTAAATAAATCATTTAAAACATTAATCTCTGTCCATCTCTTTAAAGAGCTATTTGAAACGTTCCTATCATTGCCAGAAAAGCACTTCCACTTTCTTTGTGATCATAGAATCACAGAATGGTTTAGGTTGGAAGGGACTTCAACAGTCATGTAGTTCAAAGCCCCTGTCTGTGAGCAGGAGTATCTTCACTAGACCAGGTTGCTCAAAGCTCATCCAACCTGGCCTTGAACATTTCTAGCCATGAGGCATATGAATAAAGAAGAAACCCATACCTTTCAAATACACATAGTAGGTGTTATAGAGGGTCCTCATGGCCAGTTCTTGCAAAGGCAACACATGATCTGTTTCTGTCCCTATAGATTTCACCTCTGCTGGCAGGAACACAGTTAACTGTCCCGATGAAAAGGAGAGCAGTTTCACCTCCGAAACTTGAATTGGAGAACCACACCTAGAAGAACACAAGGACATTAAAAAGTCATTAAGAAAAAATAAGGAAGTTAACTTCATGGGGGAAACCCACATGACCAACCCATAACACACTGGACACCGTTCTTCAGTGCAGCACCCTTCGAGGGCGTATTGCGAAGTGCAATACATACAGACACATCATCTACAGGTCACCCCCTTCAGTGTCATGCTAGTCACTAGACATTTGGAGGTCTTATCAATTAACATTCAAAAGCTAGAGAAATGAGAACACAATCCCAAGGAGGTGAGCCAAGCGCACTACCAAAAGCAGTCACATAACCTCATTTAGCACCTGAATGACATTTATTAGTAAGCATTTTACATAAGGGAGCAGTTTCATACATAACAGTTGGTTTCCTATATCTTGGATCAATCAGTGGTGAATGATAATGAGTCTCCGAACTATAATATGAGGCAAGCTACAGCCACAACCAAGTCTGATTCAAGTGCCACTGGGTGGTTCTGTACTATCCACAGAATTCCCTTGGAGATGACAAAAAAAAAACAAACAAACAACACAACAGCCTAAGCTAGAGTGTGAAGGTCCCCTATGAAGTATTAACCTTATCCTTCCCAAATTATAGTAAGACAAAGGAAGGTTATTTGGATTCAAGTAAAGAAACTTAGCCTGTATTAAAAATAGTAATTCTTCACATGATCCCTGTTGCAAGTTATCATACCAAAGAGACATGCATAGGAAAACTCTACTAAGGCTGTGGAAGTCAGAGGAATTGAAATTATGACAGCATAAATTTGGAGCCAAGAGGAACTTGTTAGGGCCGGTCCTAACAAATGGAACAAACACGAGTTTGTGAGCCTTCCCAGATATTGGACCTAAAACTGAGGTAACCATGTTCAACCTTATCAGATGCAAAAGCAATCTGATGGAACTTCTCTGATAACAATCACCTCTCCTTTGATTAAACACCTTTGAGAAACGAGCAAAGAGCAGCATCAAACAGCAAGTAAATAAGCCTCTTGTTAAATGTTTAGTACTTCCCCACAAACCATGAACAGTTAAGATATAATCTAGAAATCAAAGATCCAATATCCCAATAATTCATTCCCAAGCAATCCATACCCAATCAACTAGCTACCACAACTGATAAACCTCCAATACTGTATTTTCAAGCTTATCAAACCCTCACCAACCTAGATAAAAGACAAACCCTTAAGCCCACTACAGTTTCTACAGCTCAGAACTGGGCTTCTTGATTTACTCTGCATAAAGGGAGTCCACTGTGCCTTCCCATTACACTAAAATATAAGCCAACAAGTAGAACAGACCATCAAGAGGAATAATTTAAGAGACACATCCTTAAATCAGAATGTATTAGGGAAAGAATCAACACTTTGAAGTAATACTGGGTGCAAGAACAAAAAATTAAAAACCAAAACAAAACAAAGTCCATTGAGGTTTAAAAGGTGAGAGAGAAGAGTGAAGAGATGGTCTATCCAGCTGGGATAAACGGAGCTGCCGAAGACCCTCGTTGAATAAATCACAGCAGGGAAGAAAGCTATGGCCACTTATTGGCTGCTTTCAACAAGAATGACAGACACCTAACAGCAAACTATGAAATCCAATCTGAAAAAAAAATAAGATCAAAATTTATTTTGAGTACTGAGATCATCACCTCTTACATAAAAGACTTTTTCAGTCAGTCTGACTGCAGGATTCCCAGACAGAGATTCATTACTTACACAATGCAATTTATATTCTATTTTCAGAAATCTCACTTTATTTTAGTAACAGCAACATGTCAGATTTAATTGTCCAGTGGATGAACAGACAGTTCTAAAGCCAAGAGCTTCAAATATTTTGCCTGACCTGTAAGAACTTGGATTGGCTACTAATGCTTTCTTGGAAGGAACACAGAAGTGCTCCAAATGACCATCACTACATGATTTTAACAGCATCACACAGCACATCACCAAATAACTTTTTTTCTTACACATGGGTACTTTACTTATGTTCAAAATTTTCCTCATAAATGATTTGTGGTATTTCAGGAAGGTTTTACAACAAGGACAAGTATTTGATTGGCATGCATACTATTTCATGTAATGAAAATCCAAGTATTTTATTTTTTTGAATTCTTTATTATCAAGAAAAAGATTTTGGATTATCACATTTTTTCATTCCACAGAAGCACTAAAGGACGTTCAGTGTAGCAACTGCAACGTCTTTGGTTTCTTCTACACTAGATTTATAATACCTTTCAGAGATGCTAGCAACTAGCCTCACCAGCAGTGTACAAGCAACGAGAGCAAGTAGAAGTGTTAATATCTTCTTAACCATCAGCCTCTTCCCGCACTCCCCCCCCCTTTTTTTTTTTTTAATAAAAAAAAGACATTTTGTAGAAATTCAATAATGACAACAGATCTGTACAAAAACAAAAACAATTTGAGTAAGTATAACATAAGGAATTAGAACATCATACAAATTAGCCATATGGTTATTTGAAATCACCTGAACTAGGTGGACAGGTAGTTGGACCATATTTGTTGGAGCATTTTCTGCATTATCAATAGTGGTTTGGACACAAACAATGCAGTTCTATGACCTGTTAGGTCAATTTTATTTATTTTTACAATTGACTGTTAGTCCTGAAAAAACAAAAGGCTAGAAATTATTTATCCTGAAAAACAAAGTCAGTAAAAGTTTGAGACTGCAGACATTTCATACAACTGCAAGTATTTATATATCACACAGCCAGCTGACATGTGAATATTAAAAAAGAAATCTTAAAATGCCAAGACTCAGCACCTCGCATATTGCAATAGAGCGCAAGCTGTAAAGAGGGAATTTATATTTAATGCAAGATCTGCTGAGAGCGAGCATACCAGAAATTTATAATTAGATGGTAATGAGGACAATCCTCCTCTGATCAGTTTTATACCAGTAAGGCTCCATTCATTTCAGTGGTGCTGATCCTAATTTATGCCAGTGTCAGTGTAGAAAGAATTAAGCTACTGTCCTAGACAGAACACTTTTTCCTCACATCGTAACCACAAACATGAGACAGCCTAAGATATTTTTAAAAACGGACACTTAAAAATATACCTGTCAATCCCTAATTCCTCAAAAACGTTACTTATTTTAGTTAGTAGGTAACCAAGACTTAAAAGAAGCTGATACCAGGATGTAAAAATGAGCAAAGCTGCATGTGACATTCCAAGATACGGCCCAAAGCTCACAGAGATGTGAGAACTTATGAACTAGACAGATAGGTGCTGCAACACACAAAGAAACAGTTCGTGCCTTCTTCAGCTATGGAGATTCTGTGAAGCCTACTTTTCTGGCCATCTTTCAATGCAGCTAGTATTCAGCTTCAGGACTTACATTATCACTGAAAATCCCTTCAGAGTAACTGCACCGACCCTTATGGCTCAACATGAAAATATGAAGTCAGCGATTAACTGAACATTTGCTGCAGAAGTAAAACAGAACCAGCAGCTGCAGCAATCCCCTCAAAGTAACTTTAGTTCTGAATCAATCACAAAAATCGTTTCTATCACACAGACACGTATATCTGAGGAGTTCTAAACTGAACACACAGGCAAAACATTTGAATTAATTCACACCTACCCGCTGCAACCAATGACTTTATTATACAGATAGGATGGAAGGCCTTTGAGATGAATGTTGTTATCCACGTAAACATACTGTAGCTCCCGAGAACGACCTAAATCTGGGTTTAGAAAACAAGAAAATAAGTAAGGGAGAGAAGGAATGACAATGGCAACTCTAAGCAAGGCAATTCTCCGTCATTATAAATAATCAGATTCAATGTTAAGCAAACAAATTAGTACATCCCAGTTGTAACATTTCAGCAACTTATTTTAGTAAATTGCAATGCTATTTCTAACCAGTTTTTCAATTTATCCATAATAAATTAAAACCCTTTTTCAGTAGCCATGAAAATCCCACTACAAAAACTTAGATTTTGACACTGACGAACTCTAAGATCAGTTTGAAAAAGCAAAAACACAACTCATTTCAAATCTACTGTGAGAAAATCATGCAAGGCCTTGCATCACTGAAATCACAGCTTTGCTATCCATAAAGTGGTAAAGAAATAACCAAGAATGCCTTCTGTCCCACTGTTTCTTTTCTCCAGGAAGAGATACGTATTTAATTATATTAGCTATAACTAAACACAACCAGTGATCATTCCAAAACAAGTCTGTGTGTTATGTCAAGTTACAGAACATAAGAAAATACATAGCCATTAAACTGCAGAATATTACACAGCAAAAGCCATGGCTACAACCAATACATCCAAACATGTGCTGCTTATTATTTCTGTTAAAATATTCATTGCTGGCAATCAAAAGAAGCAAGCACAGCATATTTCTAGTCCACGAAGGTATGCTTTAGATATGCTAATATATTAAATATGTTAATATAACTCCTGTTATGACCATGTAGATATGGAGTGATTTTATTTTGTTTAGAAAATTAAAGTGGGGGGAAAATAGAGCAAAAGTAAAGGGGAAAAATTAAGTTTCTAGGAATTCTCAAGGAAAAATTTTGCTTATCTGCAAGATGTGGTCAGTCTGCTATCAAAGGAAGTGAAAAACATGTTAAGAGGCATTTTAAGACAAACCAAACTAACTAAAAAGAATAATCTAAAAGAATTTCAACTGTCAAGGAAGCTGACACATAGGATCATCTGGGCAGCCTATTTCATCCGTCGTTTCTATGCCATTCAAGATACTAGGTTAGGAAGAGACATATGCCTTTAATAAAACCAAGCACCGATGTCTGAAAGCCTCTCCGTGTTGGAGGAGATAGCTGCAACCCAGACAAATTGCATTAAGAAAAGATGTGTATGCCTCAACTTCTTAAAGTTTCATGAGTATGCTATAGAAAATAGGCAAGACAAACAAGCATTTGGTGAATCAGCAACACTGAAAGCCTCTAGTAATAGCAGCTAGTTCTGACTTCCCATCTCTATCAATTGGCAATTACCTTGATTGGCACAAAGATGAGGATAACCAAGGAAATGAACACAGCTTCTGCCCCTTTTGTACCCATATCCAAGAACAGAATGAAAGTTAAAATGTTTTCCATGACACCTAGGTATAGGACGATTCTGTTTGGAATCGTGATCTCTTACCATTCCCTACAATAGCCACAGGTAATACAACCCGTTCTTTAACACTGAGCAGTTTCACTTGTACACAGAGCTCTGGACACCACTTAACACAGATAAAGCAAACAACATTTGAAGTGATCTCCCCAAACATTTGGCCATCCTAAAATATACTCAATGTCTTCAGCTGTCACCCACTTGAATGGCAGCTGGAAGCAGCAAAGACCTTAAACATGCTGGGGGCTTCAAAGGGATCACAGCATCACATCTTCCGTAAGGAACAAGAACTGATACCAACAGAAAACTAATAGGTTCCTCTTTTGAACGAAAAACATTAACATCAAGGGCTTGAGTATGATTTTTTCTTTTAATATAGGCCTTTACTCTGCAACAATCTACAGGTTTTGCCACAGGCTTCAAGGACCGTGACCCTGGCTTCATTCAGACCAGAGTCACCAGACATCACAGGATGTTTTCATCCATCATGCTCTTCTTTGACCCTGTCCCCAAAGATATTCCAGTTTGAAGAGCTATCTGCTGCATCCATCAACTGTCCTGCCCCAAGAAGCAAGCACAAATATCTCTGCTGACTGATCGGCACTGCTGTGAGATGCTGCTGTGCATTGCTGAGAGCTAACACCTCAAAAAAGATGAGGTATTTTGGCTCAGTATTGCAGGGCTGAAAATAGTTTAGTGAAGTTCTGGAATATTTTTAGATGAAACAAAAACATCACTATCCTACATGAACAAAAATATTGCAATACTGAGGCACTAACACCGTAAAATGTTATAACAGTGGAAAAGAATTAGCCAATAAAATTAAAAGTAAATAGCATGTGCACGGCACACCTAAAGCTGAAAGAAGATTGCCTCATGCTGCAGAAAGCAATCAGACTAAGAAGAGCAGAAAACTATGGGTTGCCGGGGTAGCTTGAACGTGATAGTGTTTAACTCATTAATTTGGAGAATAGAAGAAAATTTTAAGAGGGCTCATCTTCTTCATTTCTACACAGATGTATGCAAATGGGCTGGAAATCAGGCAAGTCAAAAAAAGCCCTAAAGCTGTTCTTTTCATACGCATTTGGGGGTGGGGAGGGGTAGGCTGCATCTCATCTCTTCCCTCTGTCTTTATCTTATGCTATGTTTAGATTCTAAGTTCTGAGTTGACTGCATTTCCTAGGTAATTAAAGCAAATTTTTGGATGTTAGACAAAATATCTCAGTAGGAAAAATGCAATTCCCAAAGCCAAATAGCCTGTAACTATAAATGTTCCTTTGATATAGTTTCTTTGCATTAAATAACCAAGCATCTTCCAGTCCCCTAAAGATTTTTTTCAAGTTTCAAACGTTATGCATAAAGCTTAAATTTAAATAAATCACTTTAAAAAGCTCTTTGTATACCATCCCCATTAATTTTTGTCTTCTATCGGTCAACAAATATTGTTGAAAATTCCCTAAAAACACACTTCTTAAGAACTTTGTAAAATAAGGAAGCTCTCCATCTCTGAAAAGGCTAAAGCTACAAAGAAGGTTTTTATGTGGCTTTTGCAAGTACTGTACTGTCTAAAACATTTCCACTTTCCTCCTTCCAGGCTTCCAGATCAAAGACCTTTCTCCCAGAAATGACCAAATGCCATGAGTCCTGAACAAACCCCAATTCTATTTTTTTTTTCCTTCTTTTTCCTTTTTTTTCTTTTTCTTCTCTTAACCTCAGGGCCCTGGCATATGCATTCCACATGGCTGAAGATGGAACAAAAGCTCTTGTGTGTCTGCTCTGATGCTCTTTTAACCATACTGTGAGGGCAAGGACACAAAAGCAGCATATACTGAGGTAGAATAAGACCTTTGTTTACTGTGCACTGATAATTACTAGACCCATTTTCTAAACAAGAAGTACGCATGAACCCTCAATAAAGTGATATAACACTGAGTATTTGCTGTCATAATATCCCCTGTACTGCCAGTATACTTCAGAATTTATGGCCTGTTTGAATTATATTTGTACTTTATTACATAAATTATTTTTATTTTTGCAGTGTCATCAAAGTCAAGTTTCTGCTTGCAGAGGAATTTGCTTTCAGGCACCGAAACATTTGCTCATGGTGAAAGTTTCCAGCTAGCTTTCTATCAAAGGGTAATTTTGATTCTGAGTAGTTTGATATAAAACGATCAGTAGTTCCATCTGCCATTCAAGAGCAGAATTCTTAAGAGCATTTATTAGGACAGCATGAAAGGCACATCCTCCACCCTGACAATAACAGCAAAAATGAAAAAGAAAAAGAAATGCACAGGGCTGGCCAGGAGTTTCCAGTTAAACTTACACACCTAATTTGGGTATTTTTAGAAGTTTATTAGGAAGGCCTAAAGGTTCAGATCCACACACTTACTCGTTCAGCTGCTGGCTATTTCAGTTTATGTTCAAATAAACTCTTATTTTCCAATACAGGCACATCCCAAAATTAAGTGTATTCTGCACAAAAAATGACTAATTCATTATTGTTTACCCATCTGCTTGTACCAGTTATGAAAGTCAGAGTGGCTTGAGGTATTTTTATTGCAATTTGCAAAACTGATAGATGTTAAACTTGTTTTCTTTAGATGCATGTGCCCTCCAACTCAGGCAGGGTAAATATTACCATTTAAAAGAACATACAGGTCAAAATACTGCCTGGTACCTCTCCAGCAGTGCAGTGAAATTGCAGTGCTATTGCCAGAACAAATCTAACACCTATCAGCCTGGGAACAGGAAAACACAGGTTTCCATTACACATAACAGGAGCCATCCAGGCAGCAACAAGGGACATACTTAGATGGGGAAGAATGGGTACCTTGCCACTTTGGATGTCAACCACCACATAAAAAAGTAAACCAGGCTTAAAAAAGCATTAAGGAATACATTCCAAACGTGACTATAGCTGCTGATGTGAACACATCTAATAAAAAAATAAAAATAACATTCTGTTTGGAGATGAATAGGAAAGCAGGCATCTTACACAACTCCCTAAATTAAAAAAATTGACAATTATCGCTTGAGTATCACTTGGTTCCACAGTACCTTTCACTGTTACTCAACCTCCTTAGTCATTGTCACTATTAAAGAGAAGTTAGACGTAAAAATACACAGAAAACATTAGCTAACACATGCAACTATCAGAAATAATGCTACAATTATGCCTTAACATCAGTAATACTCCAAACAAAATATTTTCCCATACAGCAGAAGACAGATTTCATCTTTTTGCTTTTCAATGCACTCTTCTACTTTATTTCATTACATCTTGACCACTCTGAAGCTTTCTGATGCTTCAGAAAAAAAGGATTAAACGTTTACATTTATACTGTGCTGCTTTCCCTCTGAACTCTAGGATTTACGATTCCGTTTCATATTCACAGATAGCAAATTATCTCCAAATGTTCACCAGTGAGTCACTATTAAGAACTACTGAACAAGGTCAATTGACTGTCTTTGATGTTTCCCATTATTTTAAAAGTTCCTTTTGAATGTTTTGAATTTGAGTCTAAAAATAAAGAAAAAAAGAAGGTGTGTCATTATATTACAGATTTATTTCCTCCTTTTGAACTTAAAACACTTGAGCAGATCTGTGGCTCATCCAGGTCATAGCTCACTCACAGATAAGCTACTAGTGCAGAAGCACAGGAAACTTTTACCCTTTAGTATTTCATATTTTCTCCTACTGAGCAGCATCTTATTTTTAAAAATCGAAAATATTCAGCTTCTCTTGCTCATGAAATGTAGTTAAGAACATTTGCCAAAATAGGGCTAGCTGCTCTTCGATCGTACTGTGAAATCTGGCCGATGCATCCTGGAACTTGTTTTCTCATTTCTATAATGACATATGTTGGGACATAACTGAAACACTATGTCTGGAGACATTATTTGCACTTACTTGTCAGTGCAAATAAACTGAGGTGCTAAAATTATTGGGACTACCATCAACTGCTTTAATCACTAAATCACTAATAATTAAAAAATAAAGTTTAACCTATGCAGTTAATTAATTTAGAAATGAAATCATCCCATTTTTTGCCACCTCAATTTTAAGCTTCTTTTCCATGTAATTATTGTAGCTTCATCTGCACCTAATTAGCCTAACTCTGAGCGCATTCTAGAGAAAGTATTAGTGGCTATTCAAATGGCATGACAAATCTGCATACGTTTCTGTATTTCAGCAGAGATTAGCTCCTCAGCAGGGCTAAGGAGTAACAAACACGTTGAAGATGAGTTGCTTTTCAAAGGTAGACTATACAGGCCACTCGCACTAAAATCACAACTACTTCCCACAACGGAATGCCACTCGCTCACTGCGCCTCCTGTTATCCACATCCGAACTGCTACAGGGTTGAAAAGGAGGTAAATTTTTTCTTGTCCTCCTGCTGGAGAAGTTTTCATGGATGCCTGCACGCAAATTAAGCCTTAGCTAGATTATGCAGTACTGAAATTCCTAATGATGAAAAATAATTTCTACGGATTTGCTAGGACTCCACAGCAAGTTCCAAACCCCAGCTGAAGAATCTTCGTTAAACCATCAGATCCAGCAGACTGAAACAGGTCATTACCCAAAGTGGTGGAACTCAGATTACATAGTACTATATTTAAACACGACATCATTTAAACTTTTTTCCCCCTCAGTTAGCTAAAAATAAAGCAAATTTGATAGCTGACCTATGGCTTTAAAACAGACATGAAACCTCAACCTTTATTTTTTTATTTTTATTTTTTTTCATGTATTGACATTATTTTCTAACAACGTGATCACTGTAACAACTCCATAAACAGAGTTGGTAGGGGCTAGCATGGATGAAAATTTGTTGCTATGTTTTTTTGGGGGAAGGCAAGCTTGTTTCCCTGCTTTTTTTCTGACCAACACCCCAGCTCAGCAAAGGCAGTGACTCACCGAGGGGCAGAAATGCAAGGCGGTTTCCAGCCATGGAAAGCTCATTGAGGCTTGGTAGCTGGCACAGGTGGCGCGGAACATACCACAGGTGGTTGCGGTCTGCAGTCAAGTACTGCAGCGAAAGGCACATATGCAGCCTTTCCGGTAATGTTATCAAACGATTGGTTGAGATGTCCAGTGTTTGCAGCTCTCTCAGGTCTCCAACCTCTAGAACCAAAAAGGAAGCATTGACATACGTTAATATAACTATTTTCATAAATAGGACCAGAAAAAAAAAATCACTTGAATCAGAAACAAAAGTCAGCAGTTAGCTGTCCTGTTTCTCTCAAGACACACTTCTATCAGTCTATTCTGAACTGATACTCATAATCTCCATCACCATCTTATTTCAAATCTTTTTGACAGGCAACAGTTATCGGTTAGGCAGTATATTTATACACACAGTGCATTGCTGAACTGTGTTTATTACTACGAACAACATCAAGCAGTTCCCTGGGTCTAAGTCAAAATAAGCAGGAAAAAAGTAAAATCACACTACATAGCTTGCTGTTACTGAGAGTATTTTGCATGACCCCAAATACAATGTATACATCTTTAACATTTGAGGATGCAACTCTGATATACACCTTACTTAAGGCTCTCTCACAGTGACACTTAGCAGGAAGTGATAAGCATGCATCTGTAAGTGACAACACTTCACCAAGCATGCTTAGGAACAACAGCTGTCTTCATAATACAGTTCAGAAAATCTAGTTGAATTTAGAGACCAGATTTCTTCATAAACTGTAAATTATGTCAGATCATGTTAGAGTCTATTACAGTAAGCTATAAACTATAGTTGCAATTACTACAGCTTCTAGAGATTTTTCTCTTAACCTTTTAAGAATCTAGTCAACATTCACAATTTTAAGAGCAGAAGCATTGTACAACTTCTCCTGCAGGTAACAAACAACGTTCTTCCAAGTCAGCAAGATGCAGTCAAACAAGCAGCCACCCCTGCTATGGGTGATTTCCTTGCATCTGGCCTTTGGAACCAGGATGTGCTTCTTTAAGGACCAACTGACAAAAATATTAAGAAGCTCTACACATCAGCTCATCGTTTGCATATTCTCTTACAATTACTGTATGAATTAGGTAACTCTATAAATTATTTTCCCCAAACATGGGGAAATGCTAAGCAGTTTGGCTTAGTTTGCCAATAATTCCCAGCAAGGGAGCCGACTTAGGGAGCTCTCAGTGCCCCCCATTCTCATGGTAACTCACAGCATCCTGCGGGATCCACGTGACTTTGCCCTTAGCTGAATGAAGCCAGCTCTTCCAACTGATAGCTGCTAAACAGTGCCCCAGAATTTTCTAGATTGGCAACACCATGTAATCTACACAATCCACAGTCCACACAATTTGCACAATTTACAGATCTATCACCTATTTTATTTATTTTAAAGTAATAAATAGGGCAGCACTACTTGAGGTAAAGCTAACCAGAACCTACTGTGCCCTGAAGCTCTCTCCACAGCGGGAGCTAGAAAATCCACTGCTCCCTGCGCTCTGGTAGCATCCCTGAACATCTTTAATAGTACACCCTAAGAAGTTAACCAAATGCCAGGTTATTTTCAAGGTGCATTTTCAGGTATATTTGTCATTTATGCAATGGGAAAAAGAGAAATGGCATATCTGAAGTTAATGGTGGGAAAAAATTCTTTAAATGATACTTTTAGGACTGGAAACAGAAGAAAAGGGAAATTATAATATTAAAGATTTTCAGAAAAGTAATCATTAAAATTGGTGTGTGCATTTAAAAGGAGCTGCTACACACCACAGATCTCGGCATTAACTAGAATAAAGAATCACCAACACAGTATACACATCCTTTTATGAAACACTGACAGAAGCAGCAGCTATACATAACCACCACATTTTTCAAACCTCTTAGTTTCTACGTTAACAGCAATCATAAGCTTTCTGAAAAGTTTTCTTTATTACAAGAGTGAAAATGAATGGCAAAAGCAAGACAAGCACTTCTAAACAGCAAATGACTACTGTGCAAAAGAACTGCAGTAGGACAGTCTAGTTTTTAGAGCATTTTAGAGCACTTTATATTCATCACAAACAAAGCCATATGCTTTAAAACAGTGACAGGAAGAGAGCCACCTACATCCAGCCAAACCACTGACCACATGCAGTCAATAATAGGCCTAGCTATTTTCATATACTAACCTTTCTCTCTGCCACTAAAAACAGTTTTCTAATTCAGTTTAGGTCCAAAATCCCATAAATGTTACGGTTGGCAAAGCTGGCAGAGTTTCAAAGGCATTGCTAGAATGATATGTTTCAAATCTAAGAGGAAATAGAAGTATTCTCACTTTATCCTTCATCCAAAAAACACATACTTGTCCAAAACTTCATCCTCTCTACCTTAATCTTCCAATGCAGACCAGATGTAAACATCCACTCTCAACACATAGTGCCATATGTTAGAAAAACACCCACCAACCCCTGATGAAGTTAAAAAGTAAACCAAACCACTTAAAGTGCCGTCAGATTAAAGACCCAACTCCCTGGTCTCCCACCAGAGCGCTGAAAGCTCATTTGTAGGAACATGCTCAGATACTTACTTAATGACACTAAATTAGTTTCCATCTCATTAAAGCAAAGGAAAACAATAAAGAGGAATAACAGAAAACATAAACAGTCCATTAATAAGCTTCTCAAGCTTTTAGTCACTAAACACTATTATTTATGCTTTAAAAAATCTCTCAAGAAATACTGAAGGATGCTTTACCTGACAAAGGATGAAAAGCCTACAAACCTCTCTTGCCATCACCTCATCAAGCACCAAGACATCTATGAGGGGTGGGCTTTGGAAAGTTTAGTTAGACTCAGAAAAAAAAAAAAAGGCTATACCTGAATAACAAGAGCCACCAGGGAAGGGACTGTTATTCAGAGATGGGTTTTTTAAATGGATAAGAAAGAGACAAGCATTATACATTGCCATTAAACCACATGCAGGAGCTGCGATTACATTTTAGTGAAGTTCATAAGTGTGTAATTTAGAAATTGATATTAGCTCTAGTATTAACTTGACGCCTATCCAAACCAACAAGGCAGTGAGCTGACCCCCAATTTGAC
This sequence comes from Netta rufina, assembly GCF_964035555.1. Lineage (NCBI taxonomy): Eukaryota > Metazoa > Chordata > Aves > Anseriformes > Anatidae > Netta > Netta rufina. The sequence continues at coordinate 18,919,761 of NC_140134.1, read as the reverse complement.
ATCAGGCTCAAACTCTCCATATCTCCGCTCAACTCCTAACCTGGAGCGAGGCGCACACGTGGAGGCAGGCCAAGGCCAAGCGCCGATTCTTGGACCCGAGTGTTTCAGCTGTGTCCATCTGCACACATTGCTGCCTTCACACACAGTTGGGCAATTCTGTGGCTTGGCCATCTGGTACAAATGTGCTCGTGGGGTACTTCTACACCAAGTAGCTGACAGCCTGTAAATTCACATACTGCCTTACCTCACAGCAACTTGTGCGCAGGCTTATAGCCAATGTCCTGCCTACAGCCTTCTGAACGTGATTTCAGCGACACCAACGTACATACGAATACTTCAGACTGTATTCCAGAACTGCCAGCACTTCTGTAATTAATTCCACTTTTTATCCTTGATAATAGGAGGACTCAGAAGTGATAACTGCAGCTCTGAAAAGCAGCCCTTGCGTTCATTGCACTAGCCTGGAGAAAGGGACAAGCGAACTGTCCTCCTACGTGTTCGTATTTCCAAAAGAAAAGCTGCCAAATGGGTTTGTCTCTCAACACAAGGAGAGAAGAAATATCAGCACATTTCCCCCCAGGTGAATCTTTCAAGGAATTCTAGGAAGTTTCAAAAATCATTGACCTTCTATCAAAATGGACTGTATTTATATTACCATATCTGGCAAAAGGAAAAAAACCAGCTGATTCAGGTGGCTCAAATGCCAGTTTTTAACATTAATTCCCATGGTTTTATCCAAAGAAAAAAGTCCATCTGGAAGTAACCAGATTATACAACATATAATAATTGCCAAAGGCAATTCAAACTTGTTTAACCTTCTGAGGGTATAGGCCTCACCAGCTGCATAACTCAAAAATAACTAACAGTTTTCTTTACTTTTCAAGAGCAACCCCACCTCTCCCTGATGGGCCATAACCCAAAACTTCATTCAAAGATATATGAAACACATACACAATTGTATCGGAGTGAATGGAAGGCAAGGATTTACTTTAAATCAAACACTATCCGAGCCTTTCAATCCAAGTAAAGGAAAAAACAGGAGAGGAAAGGGCTACAGACCTACCTGCATGAGTATGCACCTCAAAGCAGGATATTAAGAGAAAGCAGAGAACCTACAAGGAATGGAAAAAGGGACTCATCAGCAAAGAGCTGCCACTTAGAGGTCAGACTGCAGAAATTAAATGAAAACTGCCAGGAGGCCAGGAAAATGGGAACTCACAGAGAAAATTAAGAACAAACAAAAGGTTTCTCAATAAGAACTGCAGAGCAAGAAACCAAGAACTGGTGTCAACAAGGGGTAGAAATTAGGAGAACAGACCAAATATTAATTTAGCTTTTTGCATCATCTTTTTCCTATAAGAATAATGCTTTGTATGAGGACAGAGACAGCGTACCTCATGGGAACAAAGACAAAGTACTGAAAATTACCACATCCATTGCTAAAATGAAATGAAGCTGCTCAGAAAATTTCCATCACAGAAAACTGAAAAAATGGGTTATATATCAAAACTGCAAGCTCAGGAACGCGTATTCTTAATGAATAAGACATTTTCTGGGACAGTAGCCTAGGGCTGGAGAACAAACATAGAACGTGTGCTCAAGGAAGCCCTGTTAGCGTAACTCGGCGCTCGTCAGCATCTTACTGTAAGGGCAAAGAGCAACCAGGAGTAACCAGTGCCGGGAACACGAGCAGGAAGCAGAATGAAAATGCAACACAGGTCTTTTCAAATGTAAATTAAGGTATTCTGGCTTATCTTGCTCTGATGAATTTTCTTAGTTAGCACATGACTACCATATCTCATAGCAAATGATTGGGATGGAGAAATATTACCAGTGGCGGTGCTCCTTGAGAAGCTACTTTGTTTTAAAAAAATCCATTTTCTGCCTTGGTAAGTAATAGTTGGGTTTTGCTTGGTGATGACAAATATTTTAAGCATTGCTAACGTGATAGATAATCAAATTACCATTCAGAAAGAAAAACAAAGACTTTTAGACTTCAGTGACCTGAAATGAAACAAAAATACCTGCTTCAAACAGCAACAGAAGAGAGGGACTGGGTACATTGGTCACCACCTAAGGGTCATGAGCCAGCAGAGAATGCAACTCTGACACTTTCTAGATAGAGCCAGCCTTTTCTTCGGAGCAAGGAAGTACGTTAATACACCTTTGCACTGTTAGCAGCCATGGCCTTGCTATTACCATACGAACATTCCCATCTGGCACGCTGCTACAAAGGAGCCTAACACGAGGCGATCCTCTCTCATCTGCCACCCGCTCCGCAGCCCCAGCAGCACGCTGCTGTTCCACAGCTGCAGTGCCCTGTATAAAAGTCTTCACTATATATACTCAGTCTTTTTTTCCCCAGCTTTTGGTACCCAGGGGGACACATTCTTACAGATCCTTACGAAATGGAGCACAGGGAGGACTGGCTGCAAACATGGAGCACTGGATTTCATGCACGCAGCGATCCCTTTGTGTCCTGGGTTCCAAACAAAGTGGTGGATTGTCTCAGAAAAGAAATATGAGGTGCTAAGAGTGGCTACCATCCTTCATACAAAAAAAAACTTATTTTCATCACCTTTCATGAACCTCAATACAAGATGCATTTTCCTGTCAGACCGTACAATGGAGAGTGGAAGAGGTCTCAAGTCTTTCATACTTCCAAAGCTTATTACCAGTTCCATCTGGAAAAAAATGCAAGTCTCTATGCATGCCTGTTAATTTTAAGTGTGTTTCTATTATCACTTTAAAACTGTATGGGACAGGAAACACAAGGTTAAGTTTAAATTACTAAGAGCTTGAGGGAAAGGGTATTTTAGATCCACTCTGGGATGTCTCAGGAGAACTTAAAGAGTTTTTAAGATGGTTAAGACAAATTAAATAGACTATTATATATTACATTAACTGTCCTACCAAGTAGCTCACATTTCACAGCCTATAAAAATTAAATCCTCTTGCACTAGTTGGTGCTTATGATAGACCTGTGCCATCTTCAAAGAAGTTTGACCATAACCAAAAATTGAGATCATTAAAGATGGAAAAAGGGGGAGGCAAAAATAACCACATATACATTTTGATGCTGCTGTATGAAGAGCTTTTACTGTATCTTTAATGAGAGAACTTAAGAAGTACGAGACGTGTTGTTTCCTCATGCCTAACAAACCTGAACACAATTTATTCCTCCTGTCTTTTACTGATGCAGGCTATTTGCTCTGTAGTTCAAAAAAAAACAAAACAGAGGAACTGGAAGATGTGTTGGGATAGTGCAGCAACTATTTCATCAATAACCTGTTTTTTAAACAAGGTGCTGAATACGCATTCAAACCCATAAAAATTATATGGCAACAAACCTCTATCCCAGCTGACTGAGCTGATCAAACTGAAATCCATCACTTTTAAGAAAAACTTAAAGTTCCATTTCATACAAACATCCTGACTGGAAAGAAGAAAAGATTTTCTGGGGCAGGATGGTCTTTGTGAATGAAGACAGTCATGTAAGTAATGCCTCAAAGATGTGCCCAATTGTGAGTTTCGCCTACCTCAGCCATAAACAATACTGACATTCTCAGAAATGTTTCAGCACCAGACAACTCAAAACAAAGCAAAAAATACGTACTTTGACTAAACATAGCCACGTATCATCTTTTATCCAAAACGTCACTGATAAACATCAGAATAAATGCCAATGTAGTACCGAACCTTATTTTGTACCGTTGTTCACCAGCAAAGGTGAGAAGAGTGGCATTTCACAGTCCGATCTTACAAACCATTAACTTTCATTCAGCAAAATGGCTGAAAAGAGACTTGAAGCATGAGGGTGTCTTTCAGTCAAACCATTCGAAAGGTCCCCACCTTATACCACAATTAAACTTCAACTGGCCACCTTCTCGATTTCACAAGCTCTCCTCAGCATCAGCAGTGCAGCAGCAGGCAGAGCACCCAGCTCAGGGTGGTTATTAGGCTGCCTCCTGCAACTCCCTCGACGTGCAGGCATCACACCTAAGCCTACGCAGGTCTCTGTGAACCTCAGCAGGAAATCACCCACACAAGTGAATCAATTCTCCAGCAAAGACAAATCCTCTGAGGCAGTAAATGACTAGAGGAGACATACTGTTAGGATTCAGCACGATGCCAACGGAAGCAGCTACAAGAGCGAGGTCTACGCATACGCTCAAATTCTTTATAACAGATGCCTCACCGAGTCTCCTTATATAAGACAACATTATTTTTAAACTGTTATTCTTAAACTTCGACTTATGCAAGGTTACAAGCAGGTTAGGAATTCTGTCTTATTTCATAATTTGATAGTGTCAATAAGTTAAATTAATCAGACAATAAAATTACCAGAAATTAACGTGAGAAGAGTGGAAAAGGATGGTCAACAGGACAAGAGGGATAAGGAAGGAAAAAGGTTTAGAGCAATGAATAACAAGCTATCCAAAATAACAGAAGAAAAAAAAAGTTGTTTATGCACAAAGGTAACCCAAGGCCATGAAATGATCAGCTTGCCCTCTTCCTCAGAAAACACCCTATTTTGTGCTAGTGTACTCTACCTAGTACTTTACTACCCCACAGCAAAGTACTGGTCTTACACAAACAAGTAAGAAATGCAAAGTTATTTTACTAACCTTTTTGCCAAATTTTGGCCAGAGGAGCTGACAGAGCAACAAGAGAACGGTACTTGGTCAAGTACACTACACAAAAAATTCTGCTAGCTCCTTACAAACAAAGTCCCATTTAGGAAGTGATTTTTTTTATTTTTTTTTTTTTTTTTGCTGTTGTCTTCCCTTGCAGGAACAGCTGTTTACTACCTTGGTGGGTAAGCTGTTTTCCCTGGTGGTATGAACATAAACAAATTTGCTATGAATAAAGCATGAGATCCGTTATGCTTGTATTGTTTCTGCCTTATCTTTATTGGTGTACACCATCTACAACTCACTGTGTACTAAGGTCAATACACTGAAAGAGGGAAGAAATGCTTTCCAGGAGGACTTAGTGAATAAAATGAAGAGCTAATGATTTCAACTGAGATGCTGTCCAGATAGAGATGGCTACTTCAGTAACATGCTTTGATTATGCACAACAAACCAGCTATCACCTAAAGACAAGGAAACCAAATGTGCATCCTAAAGAGATTAAGGAGAGGGATTAAGGATAGTTCAGGAAGCCACAGAGACAGACCAGTCCTAGCCATAAATTCCATGACAGCTTTTTCCGTTCTTCTTCTTCAGAGGAAAAACTTCAAGACAACGGACTGGCGTCTCTGAGGAGAGTATAGTAGAGCCTGACCTGTTAGTACTTCAGTGTCTAAATAATCCAAACAAAGACCTATCTGTTGTGACCGTTGCTATCACCTGTTTCCAACCATCTGAACACAGACATCTTTCCTTTTCCTAAGGTTGTGGTTTTTCACCACCCCCCTCCAGGAAAGAGCTAAATGCATAACAAAAGCAATAGGTCCAGGTTAAATTTTCATCATTCAGTGGAAAACTATCAGGTTGTATCAAATTGAATTGTGCCCACTCCTTTATCTTACTCTTGGGAGATGCCACAGCAGCCTCTTCCACAAAAGTAAACCTCAGTCTCCATAACAACAAAAAATGAACCTGACTGGGAAGAGGGAAAGGAAAAGAATCAAAGGAAGTTCTTCAGTCTGTAACCACTATTACAGCAGAGAAGTCACCAAATTTGTTTTTCGAAGGAATAGTAATGGATGGGATTGCCTTAACTCGACTCCCATGCAAACCAGAGTTCTTCCAGTCCACTTCACAGCAGAAACTTCAACAAGAGAGCACTTACTGCAAATTGCAACAGTCATTATAGGAGAGGGACTGGCTACACATCCACAGGGAAGTCCTGCTGTAATAGAGGTGCAATTTTCTTACAGGACAACTCTGGATCCTGAAGCCCTTGTATGGTAGCAGCTTCTCCTGTTCCTCCGGCTCTGAGGCTACCTTGCAGACTGGCAGACATGGGCAGGCAGGAGAGCTGCTACAGGGAAAAAAGGTATGGACACACTACTAATAGTTTGATGGGCTGATGGGTACCAAACGAGACATTCAACGACAAAGATAGACATGTTCTGATTTTCAAAATGATGAGAGAAATTGCAAGCCTTATTTTAATCAGTGAAAGATCGCACTGCTAGGCATTGCACAGCAGCACAAAATAGACAAGGCTTGCAATTACACTCCAAATAGCCCCACGCTCAGTCATTCCCAATTGCACTACCTTAGCTACACAAATAAGTAGTCCTAGTCCATAAAGCTCTCAAACATTAAATAATTACCAACCAGAGTATACTTGCAGTTGTTCTGTATAAAAGCCTTCCATAAAGGATGGCAATGTAATGCAGATTAGGACAATGCTAAGTTAAACACAGCCCTTTATTTTAAACGTTAGGGCAATAAAATTAAGTTAACACAAATACAGGTATCAAACTTTGCATGTGTGACATGAACCACAGTAAAGTCAATCTTACATAATACCTCCAGTTATACACATTCTCTTTAAAGGCTTTTCCCATTTACAATTGATTCCTTTAAATGACGCATTTTATTTTGCTTCCATTTATTTAATAGACTAGCTGAGTAAGAACAAAGATATTGATAATAAGTAGTATTTTCATTTAACTTTCCCACAACGGTACATATACAACATTTGGCCAGCAAGATCAACATGAAAACAGATACACTCTAAAATTCTTCTATTACACAGCACTAACAGTTTGGGTTTATTCAGTTCCAAAGACTGAATTGCTTTTTTCTCCAAGCTTCCCTGACCACTCACAGCCTACCAGTGAATTGCATTCGCTTAATGCGCACATAAAATCAACTACCCGTTAATATAGCTCATCACTGTCCCTAAACTATGTTAAAAAAAAAAAAAAAAAACAACACAGAATCAACTAGAGAAAGCTACATTCATAGAGAACTTTAATATTAAACTTATTCTTTTTCCCTTTAGACTTTTAAGCCTTTATACTTTTAGCATCCAACCCTATAAAAACGACTAAAACTAGGGTTGAGAGCTATTTTTAAAGTCACAAATGTTTACTTCTTACAACATCATCTCCATTTCTTTCAAATTAGTAAGAGGTTTTACATGAAACGTGAGCAGCAAATGACTGCGACAATTTCATTTTCTGAACTAACAGCTACTGAATTTTGTGAGCAAGCCTCAGCCATGTGCTGTCACAGCAGATGCACGCTGTTTTAACTTCCACTAATCTTACAGTGGTGAAGGATACAACAAAGTGCAGTTTTTCACTGCTTATTTATAAACCATGCTGGCAGAGACAGTTAGCATGGGCATAATCCTACTGAGAAGCTGGTTATGCTTGTACGGCTCACTTGGCCTTTGCTTAGGATCCTCCTGCAGTAGGTCAGAGCAGCAAAACTAAGTCAGAGCCCTCTGGCAGTGTCCTACACTGAAAGCAATACGACACTTCTCATGTCAACCTGCACTTCACCAACCTGTTACTGTTACCATATCCTTTTTCTCACACTTACAAAGCAATGAAATAATTCAGAGGAAAAAGACCCACAATTTAATATCTGTACAGAGCTGAAGTTCTCTGAAAGCCTAAATGCCATTGAACATACTGTGTGTATTAAAGAAGTTTTCTTTCTACAAAAACACACACACACTGTTTGTATATGAAACATCCTTCTCAGCATACATCCAGCTCTCAAAATTTTGGAGGTTAAGTCACAGCCTTGTCAATACACATCTGTCTTCACCCCTGTGAATGGCTATTGGCAAATGTTTGAGAGACAGGCCCCAAGCACCTTAAAAACCCCTTTAAGTTCAGTTTCACTGAACAGATCTAAAAGACGGACTCTTAAAAGTATTTTTAAGAGCATCTGTTATGAAGTTTCTGAAGGGAACTTCATATACATCACATATGTCTTGAACCAGGCAATCAATAAAGTCAGATCTTTAGTATCAGTCATCAGCAGAAGAATTTAGTGCGGACATGAGTTACAAATCAACTTCTGAAATTCCTTTACTTAGGAAGTTAGCCTGGTATTAGGCACAACTTGATCATTCAGCTCCAGATTAATTTCTTGGAATACGTTGACTCTCACTAATAAACAATTTTTCCAGTAACAGACACTCCAACAGAACAGACTTTTTCAAAGTCCCATATTCTTCCCCTCACAAAGTAAAGGCAGGCTAACGTACACATTGTGCAAGAAGAACCCACCTCATGCTAACCTTAAGGTCTGCTGCTCTGAGCATGACTGTGGCCAGCCATGGCATGGAAAAAACCTTGTAACAAATTCCACAGAAGCTGTATTGTCATAGATGCAGCACGCTGAGGGAAGAAGGGAGGGGAATGATAACTTTAAAAAGTTACAGTAACTTAAATATTTATGTGCTTTTTTTTCTCCTTATGCAAAAATCAAGTTGAACAATCCTAACAATTAATTTTGGATTTGATTTAAAACAAGCACAAAAACAAATAAAAAAAAAAACACAACATCTTAATATAGATCCAAACACACTATCATAATACTCCTTGGTGACTACATTCATTTTCCACAGCACTGGAGACAACTGTACAGAAAGCCAGCCAGCCTAGCAATGAAGCCTCATATCACCTCACTCAGGAAAAATATTAGATGCTACAAAGAATTTGGGGGATGGGAAAGGATGTACTGGAGCTATCATTGGAATAACAATGATCTGTAGAGCTTTGGGGTCTACGTAGATAATGCATGAAATTCAAAGAACTACGAATACTAGTTTTGGTAGTTTTTAATCCATTTCCAAATGCATTTATATACATAATACCTTCAAACACTCAGTGCAAGACTACAACACAGAGTTACATACCTACAGAATTAAATTCTTAGTAGTCTGCTTTTCCTACATCTCAGATTCAACTCCGCTGGAGTAAAACTGACCAAAGCCAACCAGAAAACCTCCAGTCTGCCTCCTCTGTTATGTAGTCAATAACCTCACACAAAGCAAATGCCACAAATGGAATAAACGCTGAATTCAAATGTAACCTTGACCACTTTCAAAGCTTTTTTCCTGCTCTATATAGCTGTGTCACAGTGAGTCTTCCCCATAAAACTTGATTCCAAGCTTTTAAACAATCAAAACACAAAAACCCAAATCATTTTATTTGATCTTCATTATTTAGGTCTGTGTGCCAGGTCTAATCAGTTATCACAAGCACATTCTACTTTTTAAGAGACTGTAGAAACACATTTTCCAAACTAAAAGGAACAGAATGCATTGTTTTGATGGTACAGCCTGAAGCCGTTTATCTGAGTTTTATCAAACTATACTCTATCACTGATCAAAGCAGCAATGACAACTTAATGTTCTGTAAAGTTATATACTGCTGCATAAAACTTCCCACTTTTGTCTTGTGGCCTCCGGCTCAGCATGTCATTGGGAGCATATTCAAAGGTCAAGAGACTTCCAGAAGTCCTCTGTTCTTAAGTGGCAGCTCCAGCAACAGTAACAGTAGAGAGTAGAGCAAGGTAGATTAATTCCATCAGGCTTCTCTGCTCATGTACCCTAGACATTCATGTTGTCATTTCTTCCGTCGGATATTTGTCAGACTACTTAGTACATCACTGAATGAACTACTTGAGCATAGGAGTAGCATTTCCATATTGACCTATTATGGATTTCATTACCACCTAAAGACACCTCACTCTTTTATTAAAAATCAGGATTTCATACTAAATTCTTTTCCATTTAATATTTTGTATATGCTGCGTGACTGACAGACTGTTTTTAAAGTTTAGAGGTTACATGGATGTGACATTGTTAACCTGCATTTTAACAATTTACTGAGAAATCTGGGTTTACTAAAATAACACAATGTGATTCTGTTTAATGAAACGTGTTTAAATGAATTCTACTTGAGACTTATTTAATAAAAAGGCCTAAGAACATGCAACATAACTACCGTATTGCTACAGTTATTTATAAGATCTGACATCTTCATAAAGTTTTAAACTTTAAATCAGTGCTTGTCACGATTACTTAAAGCACACTCAACATCTTCAAAACCCCAGCCCACCCCCAACAGACAGGAGGAAAACCCCTGGAGAAACAAGGCTTACAGTGACTTGAGAAACCAACGACTGCTGAACAGAAGGCGAGCCAGGATTCAAGAGGGAGAACCAAATCTCCCAACAACAGAGGATCCTGCTAAATCTGCTCCCATACTCCCAGGAATGCACGTACGGTCCAAGTACCTCCACATTACAAGCAGCATTCAGACTCCTTTGTCTTGGCACAATTTCTTCAGCTACTACCTAAAAGCCCTTAAGGGGGCTTTTAGGGGGGAAAGCCCATGGCCCAAAGCTTAGAAAACATACGTGTTCCTGCAAAGATCTTGATTTTCACAAGTGGAGTGCTGCAAAGCCAGAAGCACAACAGGCTTGAGAGCCCTCCTGTAATAATTACGTTGGCTCTCCTCTCCTCCGTCCTGATTTCACCTTCACCTCACCACGTTTCTTACTAACTGCTTTTCAGAGATGGAAAGGAACGGTTTGGCAGAGGGGAAGTATGGGAACGGTGGGGCCAGATTCTGCAAGTCTGATGCACGATACCTTGCAAAACGACCTCAGGTGAAATAGTAAGGAACAAATGGCAACCAATGGACTTTTCTAGGTCTATGAAAACATACACAAACACACACAGGAGATTTTGATGCGTCACTGGAAATCAAAATGGAAGATAAACTGGACACCATCAAGTCACAGGAAGTCTTGCACTAATATATTCTTATCTTTTAAAGACGTTTGCTCTACCAGGAATATAATAAAAAATGTTAATGATTAGAAATCAAATGGTGTCATTTTGAGAGACGTCTCTTTCCAGAGATGTGATGAGACCAAAGCTCTAATTAAGACTTGTGACCATTACGAATTATCAGACCTAGCGGGAACCCTTACAGGTCAATCATCCTCTGCCAGTATCAGAGAAAGAATTTAAATGTAATTAACATGGTCTGAAATTGTGAGATACTGCACTCCTCTCTCAGACACTCACAAATCTATATACAAGCTCAGCAACTGCATAAGCACACTGTTCATCTATTAAATAGTCAAACCCAACCAGACGCAGATATTCCAGATATAAGGATCATCAAAAAAATGATGTGACCTAAGAAAAAAGTGTGACTGAACACGAATAATCTTGCTAAAACATGTAAAAAAAAAAAAAAAAGAAAAAAGTTGAGATCAGTAAAGAGTTGTACATTTTGAGCAACTTTTACGTATTGTAAAACTAATATTAGAAAACCCTGATGCTTGATAGAACCTTGGTCTCTACGCTTTTACCTCAATAGGATTTAAACCTTCAAGTTATTGACATGAGACCATGACACCAATTTCAATTTGTCCCTGATCATTTTTCCAGACATGCAATGACCACAGCTGTTTTAAAGACCTATGTTTCATAAAGCTGCAGGTATTTGGAAATGAACTGAGCCACATCAAAATTTCTTTTTTTTTTCTTATTACTAAATACAACATGGCCATTAAAATAGCTTCATTTCCAGATGCTTTTTCCAGTATTTTAGCTCAATGACAATAGCAAACGTTAAGTTAAATTTGCTAGCCCAGTAGCACTCATACACAAAGCAATATTTGAATACACGATTTAAACGTTACAGTGATGGCTTCTTCCAACTGTTTCCTATTAGTTTCCTGATTAATGAATTACAACACATACACACTTAGCACATGCATTTTTTACAACCTGCTGTGCAACACCATAATAAGCAATACCACAGGCCATTGTTGAAGGAGATGTTTTGGTTATTTTTTTGTTGTTTCTTAACGTCATTTCTGATGCAGTTACAGGAAATATTTCAGTTCCAGTACACCCAATACAAGCCTATCTAGAAGAAGAGTTGGAACAACAGAAAAAAATCTACATTAGAATGACATTTAAAATTGAAAATATAGCTGTAGAAGTTTTCTGACCATGTTTATACTAGTGTTTTTGCTATCAGCATCCAGCAACATTACAAACCTTTCATAGTGTACTAAAAAATGTTGTGTAATACTAACAAAGAGGCTTTCAAAAGACCCTCAATGAAGGGAAGTGGCACGGAAGTATCAAAAAAAAAATACCTAAGAAAGGGCAAGCAGACAAATAGAGAATAGTGAACAGGTCTGTATGTACAGATGACTCATTCTGACACTACACAGGTTAGGGTATACAGAAAAACTTCAGTTCATAAAAATTTCCAAGAATTTAATGGATTTTTTTTTAATCTGTCTTCACTTCCCTCCCCATAAATTTAAAGCACTCTGAAGTACTAGTAGTCCTCCTGAGAATTTAAACCAAACCAAATGTTTGAGCAATGCAGACTCTGTTACAAAATCTCACACCACCAACATCCTTTAATTAAATAGGCACCACTGTGTTTGGACATGCATGAAAGCTAATCTGTTAAGGAACACCACTGGTACAATACCCTACCCTGTGCTTTGGTCACCTCTATTTAGGTCACCAAGCCCAACAACAGCCAGTAACCATCCATGTGGCCATTTTGTTCTCAGCTCTTCAGAGATAACTTTCTTCTATCATTTCCTAGCGGAATTTTTTTATTATTCAAAAAATATCTTTCTTATAGGTTGTCAAGACAGGACTGTATGATAGCCAGCAAAATCAAAATGTGTCCAAGTCTCTTCCTCCTAGAAATCCCAAGTATGTCTTAAAGATACTTTCAGGTATTTTTGTTGCACTTCTACATTATTACAGCATAATTACTGAAGCCTTACTAATTCTCATGTTAAAAGTACACTAACAGGCAAGTGTTGCTAAGTTCTACATTAATTTAGTTAAGGAAAATGTTTTTCTTGTTGAATATAACAGCTAGTGTTAATTTCAGTCAGTAAACTGACTCTGGTAAAGTTTATGTTCTGTGTAACAAACCATTGCTGGATTTAGTTTATCGTATAAAACAGTTTGTGCTAAGAAAAAAAATTTTGTTTTAAATAAAAAATTAAGACATCATGTGCTTCAGAACAAACAATATATTATGATAAGAACTGAGAGAGATTTTTATTTAAGAGTCCATGCTCCTTTAAATAGTCACAGACTTACAAAGTGCAAAGCTCATGTAACCTAATCTATGTTTTCCTCAAATCCCCACAAGTCCATTTACTTAAAAACACCACACTCCTGGATTGGTGCCTGGCGTACCAAACCTGTCCCGTCGTGCATATTTTTATACATGTTACTAAATTAGGAAAGCAGAGTGGACTAAGGTTATGCCAGCTCTGAAAAAAAGAACAGGGTCTGCATCAGTTTGTGCCTTAGCTTTTAAAGTCCCAATCATTATAAAAAAAATGTGCTTTAATATGTATCAAAGCAACGTATCCTAATCAGAGACAGTAATAAAAGCAGAAGGGAAATATAGGAAAAAGAAAAAAAAACAACAAACACCAAACCCACAGATGTATTCTTTCTTCCACCCCCTCATTTTGAAGACTCTAAAACAAAATATGGAAAACAAGTTTAATAAGTGAGTTAGACTACATATTTCCATGTCAGGTCCAGAAAAAGAATAGCATTATTGGCGTGCTGCAGCCCTGATCAGTGGAAATCTACTGTGAAAAGGGAGGTAGGGAAAGGCATGTAAACATAACTTCTTAATTAAGATTTACTGAAATACCCTATATTGAGCTCTATTCAGAATTACTAAGCTGAGTGTTCAAGAAGTCTTTACCAGTGAAATACTGGTATGAATAGTAAATACAGATATTGTACTTTACGGTGACTTGGAAAAAAAAAAAAAAGAAAAACAAATATGCAGTTCTCACATCTCAAAGCTTCTGGTGCCCCCAGCTAGCAAAGCATATTGCTAGGTCTGCTTTACTTCACAATTATCAACTAACATAACGCTCCTAGAGTTACTTTATAAACAGGCAGAGCAGTTTATACAATCAACAATTATAGTTTGATTTATAATTTTAATAGTGACTGAAGCCTTCCTATCATTACCCCTGAAGTTACCTATCCAAGAGAAAATGGCATTGTATTTAAGTAATATTTTTCCAAGTTCATCTTCACAAACTCTTCCAGCCTTCTGGAAACACACGCTGTTTCAGTTACAACAACTCACTGATCTTACCACTATATTTCCTACTAACTTAGAGGGTTATTAGTTACGGAGAGATAATTACTCATTTCCTAATAACGGGTAGGAAGACTCAGTCCTCCCCAGTATTAAATACGACCAACCTCAAAAAGGTGTGGTCTTCACAAATGGAATGGGAACACCCAAGTTCTATTTCTGGCTAACACTGACTCCTGCTGTGGCCTGGAGCAAATCACTTCTGTTAAAAACACTTTTTTCCATCTGTAAAATGAGGATAACACTCCCTTATCAGCTTCACAGGATCTTTCTCAAATGCTTTGAAGTTTTATAAGTCTACAAATGTATTTTAATGAGGCTTAAACTGACTTTATTTCTAAAACAATTTGCTTTAAAGAAAAAGGATTTGAATAGAAATGCAGATTATATATATCACTAACCTCCCCTAAATATTTTTGCAGTCTGTACTTCAAAAATAGCAAAGGCATACAAATAATTTTTCCATCAGATTGAACCTAAACGAAGCAAAATGGCAACAAGTGGATGCAATATGCAGAAATCTCAGGAGAACACAGAAATGTCAGCTTGAAATGGAAGCAACGTGTTTCCTTATACAGGGAAGAAAGAGCATCTGCTAAACCTGGGCTTGAGTCCTGCAGAGACCTGCACCTCCCTGCAGCCACCACCGCGAGTGCTCCCTTGTCACCCGCACTTTTGCTTTGCAGATCAAAGAAATATCATCACACAGATTATGTAAAAATTGTTATTATTTGACTGCATTTTTTTGCCTGATCAATGCACTCAGCTCGCAGCATTTAAGAGTTGTTCCCTGACAAACACAAATGGAAACTTGGTCTAGCCCATATAAAGACAACTGCTAATACGTGTATTTTTTTCCATCTTAACGGGAATTTTGCCAAAAGATGTGCTGGGATCATAAACCATACCCTATTCTTTGTTTAATTACTTAGCTTTTGCTCTTGACTTGGCAAAACATTAAGCTTTTCATTTTAGTAAATCTATAATTAACTCCAACATGTGCTGAGTAAACATAACCTCATTTTTAATTAAATCTTAGAACAAGATGCTACGACTTGCCATTTCTAAGGAGAAGTGTTTGTCAAGCAATGTGCAATCAAAAGCCTAATCCTTGTCAAACACAAAACTTAAGTCCAACCGCATATAACCCACCTTCTTTTCAGTTATCTGTTGTTCAAACATGCATTCACCATCTACAGGACCAAAACGTAAACCTGAAGAACCATCAATTCACATCAAAAGTTTCTGAGGCTAAAGTAAAGCCAAGTGTGAATGGAAACACACCAAAGCTGAGATAAATGTAGCTTTGGGACTCCTCACTAATCTTTGTTCCAGTACAGCTTATTGGATTTTTTTTTTTTTTTTTTTTGCAAATGATACAGTACTTCTTACAGAAAAAGGCAAAATAAATATAATTTCTCAAGCATGAAAGGAATTGAACATGTAATATATACTATATATACACACTTTATAAATGTCAGGAAAAAAGGGAGCTAAGTAGTCGTTTCTAAGTCAGAAGGTTCAGAAATTTACTTCAGACAACACATTGTAATAGGAATAACTACAATTATAAATTAAAATTAAACATCAACTCTCTGAATACAAAGAAAGCTTTAAAAGTTAAGCTATAACAAAAGTTAAGCTATTGTTATAATAAGAAACGACATCAATCCTGATTTATGCTACAACTAAGGTTTTTCAAAAAGGATTTCTGGCATTACATATTTCCAAATAGTCCTCAAGAATTTAGATGAGTAATGTGCTATAGTTACACAGTAGAAAGCTTCACCAAAGTTTACTTGATGTTCAATAATTAGAGATTCAAGCATCATATGAAAGAACCAATAAATTGGGACAGATGCTATTAAACTTACAGTTTACAGAGAAAAAAAATGCTCTGTGTTTTAATGAAAAAAGCACTCGGGAGAATTTCCATTTCAACATGCTTATTCTGGACCTTTTTTGCTATTGCTTTTCAACAAGTTCAGCTCCATCATCTTTCAAAGCTCTCACACCACTGTGTAGATGTGTGAGGAAAGCCACATGGTTTCGGTGGTTGTATGCAATTCAACAAGGTGCTTGCTCTGAGACCAAAGTGCATGATGTTATCGACCAGTGACACTGATTTGGTAGTGTTTGCTGAGCACAAAGGTAGGATTATTATTTACACTACAGGAGTGCTACAGTATAGAAGGTGCTTTCTCATCTCCAAGCAACAGGGTTTCCATGCTTCATCACACCCTTCTCTCCCCCATCAGTCTCAAGCGGTCTGACTTCTTTAGGAAACCAAGGCCAATGCATTCATGCTGCCTGCATGTATTTTTGTCGTTCTCCCCCACATCCTCTCTCAAAATAGGTTCTCAAAACTAGTTGGACAGACATGACCAAACCTGAGAAAGAACAGAGGTCTTCAAATTACTCAATTCCAAGAAGCTGTAAGAAAACAGGTATATAAAGACTAAAACCTTCGTGCCCATCACATTGAAAGTAACCTGCAGGACAGACTCACCCTTTATTAGAGTCTAAAGGATGCCTGTGATGACTGTTTGAAATGTTTTAAAATTAAAGCTATGCTGAATTTTCTATAAGGAAACAAATACTAACAATGAATGTTAACAGCACAACTGTGGCACAAAAACATCTAAACCTGGTAATAAATCACCACATGCTATTAGCTTCATTGCTTTTCCTTTCTTACTCACAACTAATGACAAACTAACGACAACAGAAACTATTCTTCAAAATATCAAGTGCAATAGCAATGTGCCCTAAGTGTCTGAGCACCATTTACCATCCAACTGCTCCACAGATGTATTGAAGAGATTTAGTTGTATCCTTAATCAGCTGCTACAAAGAGGGGACACCATCTTTATAAAGATCCATGTAGTTTTAACAAAAACTGAGAGTACTTGGAATACCAGGCACTGGGTAAGGAGAGATGAGAGGAATGATAGGTCAACAACTCCCAAGTAAGCTTTTTATGGGATGACATCACTGTGCTGCAGGTTGGCCTATCCGGTTACCCAAGGTGAACAGTGATCAGCCTTTCTTAACTGGATCCTCTGCTGTGATAAAGGGTTCACTGCCACTTGTGTGATATCTGTGCAGTCTGAGATAAAATAATGGTCACAGGTTTTGAAAAGTTACTTCCACAAGTAACCTTCAGGTAAAGGCAGTAGTCATTTCTTTAATGCAGCTTTTTTTTTTTTTAATTCTGCTCCATTTGCAGAAATTAAATTTCATCTTCAGTGGTAACTTACTGTTTTTACGAATCACTAAAAGGAATGAAGGGCTGTTTTTCCCTAATCTTTGTTGCAATGCTGTATCTACTGTAAAGAACACAGTTAGCAACAACCCAGTGAAATCACACCTCATCTGGCTTTGTTTTATTAGCTTTGCTAGTTTTCCTGACAGAATGCTATTTAACACTCTGTTAGGAAGATTAATGCTACCAATATAATTGAGAACAATTCATCAAAACTTACTATTTGGTTCTATTTTTCAATTGCTGAATATCAGTGGCATTTTCAAACTTGAGTATACATTTTATAAAGTCATCTTTAAAACCCTCACAATCTGTTTAAATAAAACTAAGAAAACATGCACAAAAGCCCTTTTCAGGAAATGTTATGTTTAGGAAACGCTCAATGCAGTAGATTAGCTGGACAAACTCTCCCGTGTAAGTGAAAGATTAATCTTGCTTGGACTGGTAACACGTAAGCTGTATGACATCCAGCCACGTTGACAGTGACAGCACCTGAACAGACAGGAGTAGTTATGATAGAAGTGATGGCAAATGTATACATCAGTGGTACTCTACCAGCAAAACAAAGACCAGACATCCCCGGATTCTCCGATTTAAAAGTAGCTACAGGAGTATTATTTCTAAATATGCAAAATTTTCACGGACTCAAAACAAAATGCGCTTAGTGATGATGCTCAATACCAAATTTCGTGTAAACTTCAGGGGATATTTAATGCAGCTTTTCTATGCAGTCGATACCAGTTCCTAATCAAATGTGGTAGACTTGAAATCAACTCTTTAGTAATGTAAATTATCCTTTTGAAAGTAGTCTTTTTTGGAACCTTTTTAAGTTAATGTGTGAAGTTTTGCAGCAAATGTGTCACTTTTTCTTTGAACAAGTCTTTCTTTCATGGTACAGCACCATAAGGTAAATTATCTTTGAGGAACATAAAGCACACTCAAGTCACTCCTTTCTTTTGAATGTAGGACATCTTAAAATTGATAGAAATTTTACTGGCCTTGGGTCATAACGTTTAACAGGTTTATCTAATTTCATTCCAGAGCATTTAAATAGCCTTTTTTTCTTAATCACAATCATTCTTTGACTCATTCTACAAAGCTTATTATGCCTAGAGAAGTAGAAGGAAAGGACAGCTAGATTTCTGCAACCACAACTTCAAGGAACCACTACAGA
Source organism: Netta rufina (assembly GCF_964035555.1). Taxonomy (NCBI): domain Eukaryota; kingdom Metazoa; phylum Chordata; class Aves; order Anseriformes; family Anatidae; genus Netta; species Netta rufina. The sequence continues at coordinate 18,901,197 of NC_140134.1, read as the reverse complement.
ATATTTCTTGAGAATAAGCCATGTGAACGTACAAGCACATGAAAGTCACACTGAAGAACTTCGTTAAAATTCGAGCCAGAAGCTAGTCCTGTTAGACTAAGTTACACATTTTTTTGCTTTATTTTTTGAAATAATGACCTTATATTTTGTCATCTCTACAGATCAGAAAACTCGAATATCCCAGAGCAAGATTAAAAATAAAAACAATGAAAAAAAAATTAAAAATCATTGTCATCTTATCTGGAAAGATAGATGGGAGATGGAAGAAGATGAATCTGTTACTTCTGCTTATCAAAGTATTTAGAAGGCAAAAAAATAATTCAAAATCTGCCTATGGCCAACTCTTTCTGACTTTGTGTCACATTTACTTTGAATAAATTTTGCCTTTTTATTATAAACTAGAAAGACCAACATTTGTTATCTACTGTCACAGTGAGGTGGAACTGCCATAGGCAAAGCTACTGGACACATGTCTTTGCAGAAAAAGTATGAGGCTCCTTGGCTAAAAAGACAGAAGAAAGGCTGGAATACTTCATGTTCTCTAAAACCAGAAGAAACCTCATTTTATCATAATGACATTTGTCATTAGCATTTTATGTTTTCTTGAAGAAATTCAATGTTTTCTTGTTACAACGGCAAACACTGTTATACAAATACTTTTTTTCCCCCCTGCAGAAACATTTTTCAGGACTTTTCTTTACCTCAAGTCCATACAGCATCTTATTTTTTAAGTATAAAACGCACCTGGCACAATGAAGTACAACAGCAATCCCTGCCTCCTCTTTAAATCCAAGTTGTACCATGCTTCAGCTCTAAGACCTGAATAAACCTAGAGCAGATCACTGTGCAAATTAAGTTCAAATGGATTTTGTCATTGCTCTAATCCCTCACACATTTGTACTTACCTGCAGGTAAATATTTCAGCTGGTTGTTAGCCAAGCGAAGATGACGTAAAGATCTCAGGCGACCAATCTCTGGACACACAATTTCGAGGGCATTATCACTTAGGTCCAGAAACTGCAGTTTAACGAGGGAGCCAATGGCTTGTGAGAGAACAGATTAAAACGTGAATGTGACCCAACAGTAATGTTAACATCTTAATAGGACTACGAGGGGATAAAAAGCCACAGCACCTAACACCTAAGTCTGAGCAGATTTTGATGCATTAAAGCCAGTCTGACAACTGAATGACATAGTTGGTGGAAATGCTCACCTATCTAACAGTAGTGATGGCAATGAGATAGGGAGAAAGAAAGAAAAGGATGCACACAGAATATTTCCAATTCTAGATTTTCCTCAGATGATTCTGCTCTGAAATATTTTTCCATTCCTTGGCTTTGAGTCTACCCAATATAGAAATTCAGACAGAGCTGAAAGTACTTTCCTGAGGATAGACACAGAACTCTACTGTTAGTGCAAGGAAGGAAAACCAGTACAAATCCTCAGTACTTCAGGTTTCAAAACCTAAAGCAGCAGATTATTCTGGATGGTAACCAGCTCAAAGCAGAAGATGCTCTGGATTTTAATTTCTGTAGATAAGTGCCATTAGCCTTTTCAGTTTCTTCAATTAGAACTGAAGCAAATAGCCTTTAAATGCTTTTGATAATTCATTAAAAGAATGTAATAAAATGTAAACAAGGATATTATCAAGTAAGGGCTACACTGGTATGCTTTGTACAAAAAATCTTTAATGTTTTATGGGAAAATAAAGGAAAAATAGGCCTCATCAAAGAAGAAAAATGAATATTTCATGATTCCTGCCACTTACTGTGTGAGCTGGTAGATTACTTACCTTCAGGTACAACAACTATGTTATTTGAATGAAGGTACCTGGGGGGAGGAGAAAAAAGCAGAGGATACCACCTGTTACCCTCAAGGACTTCTGCTACATAATCAGTTTTTAAAATATCCAATTTCAGACTTAAAGAGCACCCTCGAAACCTCTCTATAACCACAAAAGCTGTGGAAACTGTATAAATACTTGGCAGTTGCCAGTTGAAGTTTCACTTAGACTATTAAATGATTAACATAAAAATAAAGCAATAACAATTATTTAAAATAAAACATTCACGGTTAGAATAATGGGCTTAAGTTTTGAGAGTCATAAGAAAACAAGAAAAATAAAGCACAAAGAATAACCAAAATGGACCATACCATGAATCACCAGGTTATCCCACACCAAAAACAGGTTAAAACAACAAAAAAACTCAAACCCACACAAGAAATACCAATTACACACATTGCTCCCTGTACATGAAAAAAATCTTGCACCATGATTGATTGCCTGAAGAAACACACATAATCAATTCACCTCAATTGGTTATTTCAAATCTAGATGACAATTTTCCAGATAAAAGCCTAATATTACCATTGTCACTTAGGTAGCTACTGAGGGTGACCAGATCTCTCATTAAGAATATTCAGCACCCTCTGCTGGAACTCTTCCAGCACTACTAGTAATTTTAAAACTATTTTATGTGATTTTATATATTTTAGTTTTCATATCTAAAATCATCATTGCTGCAAACAAATGAATGGGTCCTGTAGAAAAGAACAGCAACAATTTTCAAGTATTGAAATATTTTTGAAGAAATACTGAATATTCAGTGCTGAGTTGCTTAAGGCACACAAAGTGGTTTGTTTGCACAGCACATTTTTTTCCATTCTATTCAAACAGCATTTCCAAGAGCAGGAGCTTGTCTTTTCAGTGAGGTAGAGGCAGAACAAGGAAAAAGAAGTACGAACACCTAAACTGCATGTTACACCTGAGCCTTCTTTTTCTTTAAAAATTGCAGACATTCAAAGTTTCCTAGAAATGTAGGAAACACGGGGACAGCTGATATGTTTGTTCAGAGAAATCCTTACGTATAACCTCAGGATGAGAATTCTCCTACTCATTTCAGCCGCAGGTCCTGAAAATACTTGTGACTATTTCACTCAGGCAAGTTAAAAGATGTATATGATGAGGATTTACAAGTAACCCAGAGTGACAGACACAATACACATAGAAACAAACAGAAGTGAAGTTCTTAAACTGACTGATGTGAAATTGACACGTACTGTTAGAGCTACGCAAATCATGGGCTCACTACAGTTCTCTGTAGGCCACTATAATGCATGGGATAACGGTCGTACACCTAAGCTTGCTGAACCCCAAATTATTAGGTCAGACTCCTACAGTTCAGTGTTTGTAAGAGATTATTTTAAGCCGTAATTTACACAGGCTTTGGCTAAAGGCTTCATCAGATAACATGGAGATTTCCTGATGCCCTGTGGCAAATCATTAAACACTAATCATATCAAGTACAAAAATATTTATTTTACTGCTTCAGAGCATAAACATACTCATAAGGCTCAGGCATGATGAGACAAGACTGTTTCTTAAGCAAGTTGGAGACTGCAGTGACCTACAAAACTGCTCAATTATGGTCGTGTGTACCAGAAAGGTGTGGTTTCAAGGGCCAAATTATGATGACAAGATCAGACACCTGAATGCATCAGCCTACTCAGATATACACCTCCACCTCTTTGGAGCTTTCCCTTAAATAAACAGAATCAATGGTCCCTCAATTACTAACTCAAAGCAAACCAAATGAGTTATAAGGGGGTGTCCCTTTTAACCTCCCAAAGCTATTATGCAAAGAAATCAGAGCCTGACAAGAAAAAAAAGTGGGAGGGAACAAATCGTTGGCTCAGGACTTACAACTTCAAATTAATTGCCAAAATAAAACAGTTCATATGACATCCATTCTTTGGACAGGATTGGATAAACTATTCTGCCTACAGCCATCATTATTAAGTAGTTACTACCCCCGCTTGCTCATTTATGCTCCTATTTGACAAAGTCTGACTAAGTTCCAATATACGAAGAGTCTACAATCAGCAAATCAAGAATGATAATATCCATAGTAGCTGGAAATCAGCAACTAGGGGTGTGCTGGAGGCAGTAACTTGTTGCAAGCACACGGCCATTGCTTTTGGAGGTTCAGTGCTTTGTCAGGGTGACAACAGTCTGCACGGGAGCTGTGGGTAAGCTTTTTTCTTCCCTTAATAGCTTAGACATTTGCATAACAAATCCTGTTATACAGTAAACTAGAAATTATCAAAAAAATACATGACTGAATAGATCTGGATGTACCCATTAAAAAAAAAAAAAAAAAAGAAAGAAAGAAAACCAACACAAAATGACCCTTTCTTTCCCTCCAAGAAAATCCTTCACACTTAAGAGACAGGTTATGTACAAGCAATACATTATGAAATTATGTTAAGATAAGATGGATCAGCATAATAAAAATATATTAGAAGTCCTACACAAACTCACAATTCCACGAGGTTTGGAAGCTTCTGTGCAAGGTTTTCTGGCTGAAAAAGAGTTAGAGATTTTTTAGGTTTTAAAACAAAGAACAGACATATTGAGTACCCAACTCATTTTAATAATGACTCTAAAACATGTTAGCAGCTAGTCAGAGGAAAGCTGCAACGAGGAGTTGGCATACAATACCCTATCTCCACACCCCCACATACTCTCCATCAGTGCAATCTGGGATATATCAAGGGCGAGCGATTCATTCCTGAAACTGAACTACAGCCTGGAGTTGAAATTCACATGCCCTCAAGCAAATGGTAGGCAGGCTTCTGGGGCTGAAAAGATGGAACATAAAACCTCACTTTTGAAAATATATTAAAATGAATTAGTTGAGGCTGAGAGACTGATAAAAAGCTGTAAAGCTTTACAAACTAAGCGGAACAGGAACTATACAAGATATCTAACCGTAATGTATTTTGTTTTGTAAGGCTGACAAACTTGTGTAGCTTAATCAATAACCACCAAACCAGAAGTGCTGAATCCAATGAAGCAATTTCCATATTGACATGTTAAAATGCGTATCGTTTTCTAACTGCTGATGCCTAGCTGCAGTTCTGCTCCCTGATGGCTCTAATAACCAGGAACATCTACCACAAAATGGGCTTGCCAAGTTCCAAATGTCATGTTGGTAATGGCACTTAACGTTACCCAAGGTTAAGACAGTTTCATTGCTTAAAAAAATGCACATCAAACAGATTTTATCTGAACAAGACCACTTTTTACATTATCCATATACGCACAAACTTTAAGAGGCTTGATCACATGGTCAGTTTCCTTTTAGAGAGACCCAGCAACTTGCACTGTCATGTAAATTTAATCTGTATTATTACCTAAAATACTTAACATTGTATTTATAAATTTATTATGAAGAAACGCCAGCCTGAAAAACTAATGACATGATGTTCTTACATAACCGAAATGCCACATCCTTGATCTAAGGACAAAAAATGATTTATTTTTAACTGAGGAGCCACAAATGTTGGCTCCATAATAAATATATCAGTTGGTATCAAGACTCAAGAAACAGGCTACAACTAATCAGCTGTTGCCACCTACTGGCACGTTGGCTGCAGTACACATCGTCAGCACAACTTGGTACAGCTTAATCTGAGCAAAACATAAAAGGCTGCAACATGCTTCAGCACAAAAATGAATCAAAACTTGAACTTAAAAATGAAGGAATATGAAAAAACGCTCTTTCATTCTAAGCCCTTTATTAGAATAAGACCACTAATCTGAAATACAAACTATTTTCACCTGGTACATGAACTTTATAGTTTTATTTTTAACTGCTTCATTCTCTAAGACAGAGAAACTCAAGAGAAACAATTTGACAGTTTGGGAAATCTATCAGAGAAATTCTGCTCATCTTCTAGAGTACGGCAAAACCAACTGCTCTAAGTCAAATCATTCAATACGACACCCCACAACAACATTAAGATGAAAACGAATTATTCACGATCTGTCCGTCTACTGAGGAGTAAAAGTCAGCGACATGCAGACTGCTGTCTGTCGGTGACACAACAACAAATAACGATGATAAATGAATAATCACTTCTGCCACCACTTTAGGGAAGCTTGCCTCACCCTCGCAGGATATTTTTTCAGCAAGTGAACCTGCTGATTCACCTCAACAGGACAGCATTGCGCTTTCTGAGTCAGTAAATTAAGACCAACTGTTGTTTGATACAGCTACATCATGCTTCTGACAGGGCCACGAAGGCAAACTTATTTCCTTGTTATAGATGAGGAAATAGGATCACTGGAAGGGTAATGGTATCAGTCAAACGTTAAAAGAGGAGTAGCAATAAGACTTGACGTGGGGATGCAGGTGTGCTGTACAGCTTTCTGATCCACTACATCAGTCCTCTCATTTCCATCTTGCCAATGAAAACAAAAAGTAATTCCTAGGCAAGGTGTATGCAAATTTTGACAGCGTAACTACTCCAGACATTTTCATCCAAACCATCTTTCAAGGACTGGAGTCATTTTAGAAGAGAAAAGAGAAGCAAAGCTTCCTTTAGTCAATGTTTTTCAACTCCCAATCAGCTGTTAGAAGAACAGTGACAGAAGGAAGCACAACCTCCAAAAAATACAGCGAAGGTTTTGTTTTGATGATTGCTCATAACCTACACAGAAGTATTTATTGATAAGCTAATGCTTATCTCACACAAACTGAGAAGCACAAGGCTGGAAGAGACATTACAGCTACACTTCTGAGACAGGATCGCCCTTCAAAGAAATTGGTACATTTTCTCTTTCTAAAGTCTCCAGTGAGAGGAATACTGCTTCCCTCAAAAATCTATTACAGTCTGCAGCTCTTCTGAAATGAGATTTTTTTTTCCCCTCCCTGTGTAACCAACTACTACTATACTGAACCTGCGAGTACTACTTTCCTACCAGCAACGGACATAAAATAATACAGTTTCTTCATGAAAGCACTGCTTCATAAAAAACTGATGACCTCTGTTCTCACCCTTCCTCCAATTCCATTTTTAACTCCGTCTTCTCTTTTCACAAGAGGAATTACCCTAAATCTCTCAATCTTCTCCTCATAGGCTCTGTTCTCTAAAAATCCTTAGTTGCTGCTTTCTTGATTCTTTCCAATTTACCTAGGTTCTTCCATAAGTACGAAGCCCCAGACTACAATCCTTGCTCCAGCTCATGCTTTAACACTGTCCAAGGACGATCTCCTGCTTTTAAGGGAGATTGTGAAACTTTCTATGCACAAAAAGATACCTGCCTTATTTTGTAACATGCTGCTGATTTGATCTATTTTGGTCCACTCCAACTTAACAATCACTGAATTTGAGCATCAGAAGTTGAAACATTTACATCAGGTTAATTTTGAAAGCATTTTTAACCATGACTGCTATATGCCCGTTATATCATTAAGCAGAGGACTTTCCCAAGAAGTGCCAAAATAATTTCCTATAGTACATGCAAGTACAAGTGGCTTTCAGGATGAAGATACGTTATAAAATCTTCAGAATCCTTTCAGCTCCTGCCATATGAAGCAAAACCTTTATTAAGGAATTCTAATGCATCATTGTCAAAGCTTTTTAAAAAAAATACTCCTTAAGGCAAGTACTGGACTTCTTCCAGGAAGCACTGAGAAACATACCATCTTAGTGAATTTTAAGTAGTCAAGCCCTCCAAACCCTGCCCTGGTTATTAAATTAACTACCCTACCACGGAGGAGCCCAAGGAAAAAAAAAAAAAAGAATTACTTTGAAACTTCAGTGCACTGACAGTGCCGAGCTTTGCCTCTCTAGAATTCTACCAGCTCAGAACAGCTCACACTACTAACTACCCCACACTGAATTCCAAGCTCACAGTGTTTGTGAGATTTGTTCAGTTCAAGGAAAAAAAAAAAACACACTCAAAATCAAGACCACCCCAACCCTTAAATTAACTCTTTATTCTTCCCATCGATGACAGCCCACAGACATAAGGGATCACTGGCACCTTATCAGCAAGCTCTGAATTAGACCCAGGGGTTGGCATTGCCTGTAAAAATAAGACACACACCAAGATAAATGTCGTCGAACCCCATGAAGCAATGCAGCCTAGACTGCACAGTATCTAACAGTAAAAAGACCTGACCGCTGACACTGAGCAAGACTTCTCAAAGTCAAAAAAAAAATACCCCCCAAAAAAGCAAGTAAGTCTTCACAGAGCTCCAAAAGGCTATAGAGGGAATGGCATAAACTTACATTTATTATACTCTACATCACCCATGCAAGTTAGAACATAATACAACCGCATGCTTGTAGTGCACATCAGATGACATCAACAAGGATCAGACTTGCTAAAAGATCATTATCTTTTTAAATTCTCTATTTTTTTTTCTCTGTTCCAAAACCAGAATTTATAAACACACAGACAGTAAACATCACAATAAAGAGGTTGTCGTACCAATGTGGTCAGGGAATTTCTTTTCATATAAAGTCTCTCCAAGTACTGCAGCCCCTCATCCTTCAGTAACTCCAAAGGAAAGTGATGGAGATTTCTGTAATTTAAGAACAAGTTCTTGTGCCTTTCCAGCTTTGCCTCAGAGATTGTTTTACATAGTTCTGATGCCATGACTAATCTTGTTCCAAGCACTGCATCTAGTGCACTGCATCTTCTGAAAACAGGCCCATTTCTAGGAGACAAGAGGAGCAAGAAAGACAATATCAAGGTTTAAGCCACGCGTTCTTTTGTGGAAATAGTTATTATAGCTGATAGTCTTTCAAAACACACTTGTTCCTATTAATACATAAAGTACCCAGAACCTCCACACCACCAGTTATGCCAGAAGCAAGTTTTTGACTACTTTCTGCATAAAGTCTCAGTATTCAGACCAGCACTAACAAGATCTTAAGACATACATAATCACACAATGCTTCTTTTTTCCCCGGTCATTTACCATTAACCTTTTAGACAGTCTTGTCAAAGCTGACATCACCAAAAACGAAGGAAAAAACCTCTCTCCTAAGCACTACTGACATTCTACATCTATTCTGTAGAGTTAAGAAGAATCCATGTATCTTAAGCAAAATGAACAATTTATCAGAGGACACACGTTTGGATCACTTAAAACAACTCCATGTAGATTTTAAGAAGGACTGACAAAAGGCTATAAAAGTTTGCTAAGCTTCTGCATATAAAACTACCAGGAATATTTATGAGTTGCATTTGACGTTGAAGACAGACAGCAAGCATGACATTTTGAAACAGCATAATGGAAATTCTATAGCAAGAAAATTTAGTAAGAGCTAGATGTGACGGCAGACTTTCAGCTGTCTTAACTAAAATTAAGGACAGAAAGAACAAGGCATCAAGCTCTAACTGATGTCAAAGCCAAAAACCAAAGTACAAATATAAGCTAAAAATTAACCTGTATCTGACACCAGACTTCATTTAGCTTCTTTTGCAGATATAGCCAAAATTCTAGTCATTCTTACATTGTGTAGATTTGGGTAAGAGCAACATTACGTCTTTTCAACTGTCTCAGGACTCAAGAAAACATCATATATCCAGACCATTTATAAATCTAAAGTTGGAGGTTTGCTACAGAGTTGTGCATACAAATTCATTTACATAAAAAAAAAAAAAAAAAAAGAATTGCAACTGTCTTCCACCAGTAAAGTTTTCCATTTTAGCTTAATCTTTCACTAAGAAGAGATATCTCATAACACCTATTGGAAGTTTAAGTATAGGCTTTCTTATTGATAACCCTATCTGATTATAAGGTAGCCACTGGAAATAAAACTCAGCTGGAGACTGAGAACCGGACCATCCATGTAGACCAAACTACTTGATCAGTTCCAGTAATTCTCTTGATTCGCAGGTAAGTGGCTTTTAGCAATGACCTATGCCCTTCTGAAAGAATACAGCAATTTTTTTTCATTGTGTGACATACATACTACTAACAACTCAGATGTAATATCCTGCACTCCTCTTCTAGTCCTAAACTATCCCCAATTCAGGAAACACTAAGACCAGTTCTGTAAGCAAAGGTCTACCATTTTCAGAATTCTTTTTAAGATTCCAAAGTATTGGGCTAACTTAGGTTAGGCTAAACAGTTTTCATGAGAAGAAAAATCACTGTAACAAACAGTTGCCTCTATCGTCTGTCACTTTCAGGAGACAGCATGCAGGTACTGCTGGCCTGTGGCACTAACTATACTAAAGCTCTCTTAGTTCAGCGGGTAGAGGAAACAAACTCCACATCTGTGATCAGCTTTAAAATAACTCAAGAAGGAACATCAGAATTTTTAAGTCTGTGAGCATTTAAGCACTACCTGCTGCTATAGAAGAAACAGTGAAGGAAAGCTCATCCTCCCTGATAAGTATGAAGCAATCCCAGGCACGCTGACCATTTCTGTGGAGATCATGCCTCGCTCCCTGCTTTTTCCATTTAGAAGCATGGCTTTTAGTTTTTATTTCTGTCTTTAAAAGAACAAAATATTAGGTCAGAAAGCACACAGACACCCCACAGCTTTCTGCCTTCCCCAGAGATCACATCTCCATGCTCTGAACTTGCCGAGGCTCCACGAACCCCTTGGACCACGTTTAGCCGTGGACACACAGCTACAGCCTGTGCAAGCCCAGAGATGCCACCACCACACAGCTCTATTTTGGCTGTTACCCCAAAGGAAAACCCTCCTGGCCGCTTCCACCGGCAGCCAACCCTTTTTATTTATTTTTTTGCCTCTAAATCCCCTTCCCGCAAAGGCAGCGGGGCAGAGCCCGGCGGAACAGGCGCCTCCACAGGGCAGGAGCGGCCGGGCTGAGGCGGGCTGAGGCCGGGCACAGCGAGGGGCCGGGCCCCCGGCCTCGGCCCGGGGAAGGCTTCGCACCCACACCGCGGAGACAGCGCCGAACCCGCGCTCTCCGGGGGGCCGGCAGCGGCCGGGGCGGGCAGCGGGGGGTCCCCCTGTCCCCACCGCGACGCCCCCTGCCCCGCTCCCCGGCGGCCGGCGGCCACTCACCGGCGGGCGGCGGGCAGCACCTCGGGCCCGCTCCGCTCGGGGCCGCCGCCGGCTCCGAGCACCTGAGGGCGGAGCAGGGCGGGCCGCGGCCGCGCGAGAGCGCCGCGCAACTCTCGCGAGACTTCACCCCACCGCCCGCTCCCGCCCTGCTCTCCACTCTCAGCCAATCGCAAGGCGTGCCGCTGCGCGGCATCCAATGGGAAGTTCGGTTCTGTCAGGGCTTGGAGGTCTGGCAGCGACCAATGAGGAGCCAGATCGCCTCAGCGCTTGGCCCGCCTCCTGCTGTGGCGGGGCTGTGGGGGGCAGAGGGAGCTTAGTAGGGCAGCTCGGTTCTGCTGCTGGCTGCCTGGCCGAGCTGTTTAACACGCCAATTATCCCTTCCTAACAGTTTTCAAAGGAAAAATATCACTTGCAAGCAAAAGTTGTGGCAAAACTCTGTTCCCCCCCCTAAATTTTGTTACAGCTAATGCTTTTTCTCTGCTGACAGCAGACAAAACCCTTAGACAACGTTCCTATGCCCCCCACCTCACATTGTCCCCATTTTTGCCTCTGATAGTTGGTCCCGATGAAACTGAAGTGGGTCTATGCACTGCTCACCTGGTTTTGGTTTTAAATGTGCATGTAGAGTCACTCCCAATACTTAAGACCTATCCTTAGGAAGGTCTTTTTGTTATGTCAGTGTTCTAATGCCAGCAAATTTCCTAATGTTCAAAATATTAAACATTACTGGGTATTAAAAATTCTTAAATTCTTGTTTGCTGAAGATTAGGTCCATAAACCGTCAAAAAAAATAATCCCAGTTTCTTTCTATTTCCCACAGACTGGTTAACATAAATTTATTATTTTTTTTTTTCTGCTCACAGCAACAAAGGAGCTACAGAGATGAGAGCAATGCTAAAATGTCCTTGGTTCTGCTCTGTCATGAAAACAAATTCAGCTCTCAGAGTGTTTCTGCAGTCATTATAAAACAATTTCCACCGGGATTCAACATAAACTACAGAATCAGTTTGCAATCACTGAAACCATTAAAGATTTTGATGATATATATAAAGTACTGGATTTGTCAATAGTCCGGGGGAGAATTTTAAAACTGACAATTTTAAATCATAGTTTGTAATGTCTCTCTCTCTCTCTCTTTTTTTTTTTTGTGTGTGTGTGTGTGTGTGTGTTTGTGTGTGTGTGTGTGAGACGGTTCCTTCTAGCGGTATTTTAAAATGTCTTCTCACATTTGACAAAAAAGAGTAACATACACGAATCTCTCCAGACTGCTTCTCAGTTAGCAGAAGAGTAGTCTTTGTAGGAAAAGATGAACTGTTCTTTGCCAAGACAAACAAACGAACATCCTCACCCACCTCAACTATATTACATTTTCCTCCTATCTGCTAGGAGATCTCACTCTCTCTTCTGCCTTTCCTCCTGTAGCAGTGACTCAGGATTCTCCATTGTCTTGCAGAGCCTGCAATTGTCACACTCACTCATTCTCAGTCTGATTTTTTTTTCCTCAACTGATGTGATCACAGCTCCCAAGCTTGTGTCATCAAATTCTGTGCTGTGCTTCTAAAAAGCGCTGCTCTCTCAGATCTGAAATCTGATCCTTGAAGCTCTGATCCTGCACAGCACAGGTGTAAAGTCTTGCCTGTGTAGTCACAAGTCTAAAAATGATGACCAGAACAGGAGCATTGGAATCTGTTCTTCCATTAAGGAGAATGCTTGCCGCATGGTTGCCAAGTCATTCCCATCCCATGAGTGAGACTAGTGGGAAACCCTTCACTAAGTTGATGGGTACTTTTTCTTTACCATAGTTTAATTCTTAATTTTGTGCTTCTGAGAGCAGGTAAACCAAGGGCTCAAAATTTACATCGTTCCCAGAGGGATGACTGATCTCATCTATGCCTACATAGAGAAGCTATTAAAGCTTGTCTTGAAGTGCAGCAGCTTTATAGAAGTAGATCTATTTAAGCTGTTTGCAGTTGCCAGTGTCATCAGTTGGTTTACTGGAACAAATCCAGTAACTGGAGCAAATCGGCGCAGCTCCTCTGGCGATCCGGTTTTTGCCAAACCTATACAAGCCAAATGTGTTTAGTGTGAATAAAAACGGATGATGATTTGCTATCAGATGTATTACACCAGGTCAGCATTTGAGACTAACAACTTTCAGAAAAGGCAACTCAAAAAGTCTTTCTGTTGTAGTTTTATGCAACTACTAGTTTTCTTCTGTTTTGCCATAACAAGGTAGGTAGTACATAAAGAATTTTTTCTTGATTTTTTGGTGATGATTCCTAACTCTCTATCTTGCAGAACTAGGAGGTCCAAAATGTATTACTGAGCTTCTGAACTTGAATTCTAAATATTTTGAGGTTTGGCTTCCGTAATGATCAGTGAGTGCTTCCCACCTAGAACCAAGGATACCACTTATCGTGTGCATTAAATTAGAAACTGCAAGTTTAGAGTAAGATCAGAATACTCACTGAGCAATCAAACAAAGGTCAGCTGTTTCAGCAGGAAACTCTGCTGTGACTGATACATGACAGGAAGGTAGCGTTTCTTCCTTTAATGTTGGATAATTAGCAAATAGTTGACCCTTTGCTCTTTAGTGTGTTAACTGACACTACAAGAGGGGCTTTCTTAGACATCACTATATGCTGGGAGTTTTGATGAAGCAAAAATCCATCCCTAAACACCAGGCTCATGCAGTTACACCTGGTACAGGGGAGGTCCTGTGGGCTGGAGGAATCTTCTAGGCATGGGAACCAACAGAAGAACCCTGTGTTCAGCTGATGTAGTTTCATCCTTCTTCAGCTTCTGCTTGCTGAAGGGTTGGTCTGTAGTAGTGTGTTAGCATAGGACATGCACGAGAGTAAAAAGGAGTAGTAACGCAGCAGACTGTCTGGTACACCTGCCAGATTGTCACTGCTGAGAGCGTTTCAGTTTGCATATTTGTTCCAGTACTTCATACCGATTAATTCTAATTTTGCATTTATTAATTATACTTACTCTTGTTTTCACTTTACAATGTCTTACATAATGCTTTTTCTGTATATACACTATACAGCTTTCATGTACACAATGATACAAAATCTCAATTGGGAAAACTTTTGAGTTTTTTGCTTAGGATTTTTATTATTATTATTATTATTATTATTATTATTGACATTACGCATGCATTCTTTGATTTTTCAGTCATACGAAGAAATAAACTCACCAAAACCTTCTGGGCTTAGTGATGCACAAGTAATTTGCTTTCCAGAAAGTCCTGGTTCCTATTAGATCTTTCCTAATTTCCAGTCAATTTTGATGTAGTGACAAAATCATCCTATTTGAGTAGAACAAAATTACAGTGACTCATCACAGTACTGCTACCTTCAATTCCCCTACCCTTTTAAACTTTGCCTTCTGCAGCAGTACCAAGAACTGGAAGGCAGATGGAGCTCCTGCATGCTAAGTGCCAACATGCCTCTGTTTGATGCGTAGGCATCATCCACCTTTCGGTTAAGTCTCTTTTTTTTCTTGCAGTTTATTTGTTATTGTATTTCTTACAGTTTAACTGGCTCCTTTTTCACTCTGAGTTGTCTCAGTGACACAGAGATTCTAATGAAAAAGCTCAAGTGCCATAATTTGAAAGAAATTCACTTGCATTGCCAGCTATGGTTCAAATCAGCTTTGCTCAAAGTAGAAACTTTGAAAACAGTCTATTTCTAAGATGGGCTGTGCTCATTATTTGAGGAAAAATTCCTGATGACCGCATTGATTATGTTGTTGAATGGATTTCCTAAGAAGTAATGGAAACTACTAGCAGTTTGGACAACCCTAACGCAGAATAAGCGAGCAGTGGATTTTGGCCCTGATTGTGCAGTCTCTGCTCATTCTAAATTTGCAGTGATATAATTTTTCTCGACTGGAAAAAGAACAATGCCTCTCTGACTTCCCCAGAAACCAAATTTCCCTGTTAATGCACTGAGCAGATAAAACCATAGGTAGAATCAATGTTTCTGCCACTGCTCCATCAGGAAATCTCAATATGAGATCGCCACAAAGTTAACAAATCAGCCAGCTCTCCATGGCATATTCCATTATTAGACCTTCTTTAATAACTGCTAAAGATTCAAGTGACACATATGGAGATTTTTTGCGTGACTTCTTGACAAGTTAGTCTAGACTTTCAAATTAATTTCATTTAACTATTTCACTATTTTTCAATCTGTCAACATCACTGTATATCACAAATACATTAATGAAAAAAAATCTTTTTAGTTTGAATTTCACTTTATGAAGCTTCTTAAACTTAAGTGATTTGATTTAATTAAATCCACTTACACTCAGGATGTTGTCTACAGGGTTTTGCTTCATGTTCAACAAGAAAATAGTAAAACTTATATAACAAACTTAGGCAGCATGGATGTTTCTTAGTTTAGGGCTGCAAATGGTATGAAATGTTCTTTGGTCTATTTTTATATGACCTCAATTATATTATTTTTTTTTCATACTGCCCTCTGCTGCCACTGAGGCTGTACAGTGGTTATTTCTCTGTTCTGTCCGGCACGAGCTCTGCTTCCTCTTCACTTTCACTGCTCTTCCCCCAAGTTCAGCCCACAGATTTGCTGAGTTTGCAATAATCGCCAAAGGCTTCCTGACTATTTTTAATGATTCATTGGATCTAATCAGAGCAGAAGTTGTTATTCATTCACCTGAAAGCAGTGGTTTTAAGGTTATTCTGAAGCTGTTTCTAGTTCTAGTTGTCGAACTTACTCTGATTCTTTAATTTGATATGATGATTGCTGCCAGATGTCATTTTCTTTTTCCTCTTAGCTATTTATTTTTCTGAGAGAGGAGTCCCAAGCTTTTCTGTGATAGAACAAGGCCATACTTTGTAGAGAAACTCCATATCATTTGTAAAGATCCATGATTCCTATAAATTTACTTATTTTTTTTTCCAGAATATTGAATCTTTACACTCTCATTCATGCAGTTCCATAAGTTTAGTGCATCTAAGCTTTGAATTGAAGTGTGCTGCATTTGTCCTGTTATCTATATCTGTTATATAATATTTATATATTATTATTTATTTTATTTTTATTTCATGTAATACACAGACTTGAAATAACATATTTCCATATATTTATGAGATGTTTGTGTTTCTTATGGAAAAGGTGCAATTGAGGTGCCAAACGTCTTGGCTGAGTAAGAGTGACCGTTTTTGTAATTTTATTCTGCCATTTGTATCAGAAGGGTGTTAACTCTGTGGCCTGCTACATTATGATAGAAATGAGGCAGGTGGTGAGCTATTTTTCATTCCTAGTGAGTATAAATAGTGAAGGGGGGAAGCGTGGTGTATACACAGCTCTTTGATTTATGCAAGCATATTGTGGAACCTGTTATAGTGGAGTCAGATATAGAAATCTTCTGTTCCTGAGCCCAGTGGGAGATTTGCTTGCAGAGAGCTTGCAGGGTTTCTCCTTTTCGTGTATGCCATCCCTCTGGTTACAGCTGGTGTCTGACCTTTCTTTTTATTGAACACACTAGGAATAGTTAAATATTTGCCTGGGTCTTCCATGCATCGGGGAGGCACTCAATAGACTGTGATCTGTTAAATGCAGAATTTTTGGTTTTCAGGAGCAAACCAGAAGAGTCAAAGAGAATGTATATTTGTTTTCATGTAGTGCCCTTCGCATCCTCTCAGAAATATTTGATGTAAATTCCTGAGTACGTTGTTAGTGAGACATCTGACAGTCAAAATTTGAGCTAAAACAGGTAGCAGAAGTCAAGATAATGTCTATTTGGCTTGAGAAGGCTCTGAGATCATGGTCAGTAACAGTTTTACGGTAGTGACTGCTAAGCACATGAATATTGGTAAAAATCCTGACAGAATACTAGCTACCAGCTCCCATTTTCCCCAATGTAAGAGGTGTTTGGGAGAATAGGGTATTTTGTCTGGGACCATCTCTGCTTCCAGGAAACTCTTCTAAACCACGTCTGTAACGGATTAAAATGTTCTGAATGACAAAAAAAAAAGCTAGCTCATCTCCACTCCAAATCAGAAGTGAAGACTCAGAGTACCTTTACCTGACTGTCATGAGACCCTCACATTGAAACTCATTCTCATTTTTTTATTTTTTTTTTTTACCAATGGCATAGGAAAAAGAGTCATGTGCCTTTTATTTTCTTGCAGGGATTAATAACCCATAATCCTGCAACACTTTAGGTCTGTTAAAGCCTTTTAGTGACCTAGTGCTTTTAGAATTGAAGTCAGGCTCAGTTAGTTCAAGTTTCTTGAAAACACAATGATATGCTTATCCTTGAACTTCACCCAGTTATCTTTAGTGAGTGATCACACCTTTAAAACAATAATCCATAGATACGTAGTGCTATGAATTAGATCCAGCCATACCAACAGAGCTTACAAAAGAAGTCCAGTGGCAACTGTATTATAATCCTTGAATTAATATTTGCTTCTTTATAAAATGGAAGCCAGCCAACAACCACACACAAAACATTTACAAAATTTGGCTGCTGGAGAGTACATGCCTGTCACTGCTGCAGTCCTTTTGTGCAACTGAAAAGGAATTTTCATAGCTGGGCTTTTGTTTCTGTTGCATTTTATTCTGCTTTGAATTGGTGGCTTGGTAAACCAGTGTCTCCCCTGTGAAATGCTGAGGGTCTCTTGGAACAACAGAAAAGAAAATTAATTAGAAATATGCTTTGTCATTCCTATTTTTTTGTTTGTTTGTTTTCATCAAGAATATAATGCTAATTTAATCAGAACTACAAATTGTAAAGTTAAAAGTGTTTTTCCTTTTATTGCATCAGAGAAAAAAAAAAAAAAAGAAACTAAATAAGGATCTGAGTTCACCGATACATTTGTGGTTGTAAATATTTTAGAGCATATACTGTTTCTGTGCATGTTTCTGTCATCGTCATCAAACGTGTGCTGAAAATCTCTAAAAGATTTTTAGTCCTTGCATTAAGCAGATAACCTTTTTTGTACTCAGTACCACAAACACACAGGTATTCAATATTCTGTTTGTACATGAGCACGACTGTGCCCTACATTAAAGGCTAATCACACTAGTAAATATTTTTTTAAGAATTGAGATGTAAATAGAGGCACAGTTTGGACTGAAATCTAACTTGAGGAATTTGTTGGGTGGACAAAATAAAGGCTGCACATAGACACTGCCTAAACAGTCATAGCATACCCCATAACATACCCTTCAACAAGCGGGGAAAGACAGGAAACTGATAAGGTGTTGTGATATTATGAAATGGAGAGGCACACTTCCACGGAAGATTTATGTGGTTTAGTATGCCAGCATTTAGCTGCATACGTCAAATTTGTATGGGTTGATGACAGCGTAGGTTTTATTTTCCTGAAGAAGAGGTCAGGTCTCAATGATGTGGCCATCCCACTTACAGAGAAAACCGTGCCAGTGAAGCAAATATTTTTTTCTTCCATTTGCAGGTGTTCCCTCCCTGACCTCTTTACCACATGAGTCGTTTTCAAAGTGGTAGAGGGTGAATGGCAAACCCTTTATGTTTGAAAAATCTCCAAACCTTTTCCTTCAGTTCCTTGGGGGAAGGACTTCACTGAAAGAACATGAAATAACTTCTAAAGATATTTCTCCTTGCAGAGAGACAGAGTCAAGGATCAATGCACAACAGCAATATTGAAAGATAAGAGTAAAAAGGGAAAGGAGCAAAGTTTAGTAGATAAAAATAACACAGGGTAAGTGCTTAGATGAGTCTCAGTGTTCTGATTTCAGTGTTTGAGTTTGTTCTGCACCTGATGGAAGAGTTCAAAAACCACAAAAGGTGTAGCAAATAAAGGAAATTTTCCTCTTCCACTAAGAACAGATGTTATGCCCTGAGAGACAGGGCTTTTTAGCCAAAAGCTCCATCTTTCAGAGAACTAGCAACAAACATTTGCTGTAAGGCTTTCTGTTAGATTTAGTTTTGTTGCTCTACATGTTAAGATGCATAAGTACGTTCCTTCCCCATCATCAAGGAGATATTTTTTATTTTCCAGTCTTTGTCGTGAATTCTAACACAGTAATCTTGAGCCCTGCTGAACCGCTTGGTTTCCATAAAGGAACAAGAGTACTTTTGCACAGTTTGTATACTAATTTAAAAGTAATTTTGAATCTGGCAGATTTAGAAGATCTGTAACAAGTTATCACTGCTATTCATCTTGCTGATTTAAGGTTTTCAAACTACTGCCAAGTTTTGTTGTTGTTGTTGCAATATATACACTTTCTCTTCAATGGCTCAGTAAGTAAGAAGGAATTGGCTGTTTTCAGTTCAATAACCTTGTCTAAGGGGCAGCACCATCATATTTCACCATCTTAACTAATATCTGTTTAGGATTCTTCCATAATGAGCATATTGTCTTACTCTGTTTTTTATTATTTTCTTGAGATTTTTCAGTTTTATCTTCCAATGTTGAATTCTCTCTGTGGTACTCAGTAATCAGCAGTATGCAAATATTGCAAGCCAAAGGTTGCAATATTACTCCAAGGCTAGTAGTATTTCTCTATGCTTTTACTCATGCAAAGCTAGAAAAGGGTAGGATTTTTTTTTATTTTATTTTTTTCCAAAAAGACATTACTCAGTAAAACTGAAATTCAGCTCAATGAAGAGATCTATTCCACTCCAAATTATAGCTCTAAGTGCAATAATATGAAATGTCCAGGGGGTTGTACAGACTTTCATCTCTGAAAGTTCAATGAGAGGAAATTCCAGCGAATGTTAGTGCAAGGAAGAAACTATGCTTATTTACTAGCAGTAGGAATCAAGGAGGAACCAAGATAAAATAAGGATTTTGCAGGGCTGAGTCAATTATTTAAAAATATTTCTAAAAACTTTTGTTGCAGACAGAGGGTCACTCAACAATACAGATAGACCCACGTCCTTAACTTTGCTACACGGACTAGCTATTTGGTTTAAGCAGATCAATTAGATGCAATGTGTGGGAAGGAGATAATATTTCCACAGAATAATTTATGCTCAGTATTTCATTGTTTTATATAAATGCTGCTAGCAAAGTGTTTTCATGCATATTTTAAAAGGGTATTTCTAGTGACCAGAGACAGGAAGGCAATGAAAGATTTGTGGACAGCAAGTTTATGAAAGGAAAGGAAAATAAAACCCCCTTTTCAGCAGTATTTGACTTGCCCAACCCACCATGTGACAGGCATTAGCAGACTTAGAGCATTTTGCTCATAACGATTAGGTGTTCTGGTTTCAGATCCCTTGGAGTCTTCTTCTTTCCCACCCCTTAATGAAGAAGTAAGTTACCTTCAAAAGGCTTAGGTATTAAGCCCAATGAAATTACAAAAGTAGAAATACACACTAATCAGAAAAGCAAACTTGCTGTTAATCTAAGTTTACATGAGTCCTATCAGTGTTTTTGCCAAGGAAACATATTCCTTGTGCTTTTCTCTGTGCTTGCTCTCTTGTTTTCACCTAACAGTTGGAATATTTGTTTTGCTTTCTTGCTTCAATAACTTGGGAAGGAACCACGGCAATATCTTCTTCCTAAGCAAAAAATGTTTCAAATTTTGCTCAGGATTGCATCAGAGAAAAGAGCTTTGATTATGTCGGGATGCTACAGCCTTGATTTAGCCCCAAGTCCACTGTGAATGGAAAGCAATATCTGTCTCTGGTTTGTCACACCTGACCTGCTGATGCAGACTAGAGTTTTCCTGTATTTTTTGTTTGTTTGTTTGTTTTCCAGCTGGGGCTGTCCCTTCATCAGGTAGCACCTTTCAACTCCTTCAACTCCTGTTCCATTCCAGCAAACCTGCAGCTTTGGGGAGATCTACCATGGGCTCTGTCTGGATTGTTCTGAGAAGAGAGCTCATGCTGACTGCTCTGTACAGCTCTAGCTATTGGCATCCACACAACCCTTGTGTACAGAGCTTGGGTACAAGTCCTCCTCTGTGTCTAACCCTCCCAGGAGGGCCAGAATATACACATATATAGCCATTGTGCTGCTCTGAGTGTGGGCTTCAGGCTAATACATCAATATAGATAAGCCCTGGGTTAGAATTGTAACATTGCTGGGACTCCACAGCTACACTGAGTCTCCAGTGAAAGAAGAATGATAAACATTTGAAAATGATGCACAATCCCAAGCCAAATTCACCAGTGCAAACGATAAGGTTAGCAATATTTGATGACTACACTGCCATATAAATTCAAGCTACAGATTTCTAGTCAGCTCCTTTCCCACTAAACTGCAAGTGATCATTTGATTTATCCACTTGAGATTTTTAAGTGCTTTAATTTCCTGGAGCTATTTACAAATCTTAAAGAACACAGAGAGAACTTCCTTAAAAGGGGAAGAAAAGCCACTGCTCTTGTTACAGCCAGAAAAGCTTCTGCAGTCAGACTGTCCTATTGTTAGGTTGACTGAAGAAAGAGGGTGAAAATAATAAAAAAAAAAAAGCTTGGGAACACATCCTACAGCACAGAAGTCCCCTGAACAATCATTCCCAGAGGTGGGAACTTTCTGCAAAGACTTTTATTTTCAATTGCAAAAGACAGTCAGATGTAGATGACATTGAAAGGACCGTCCTGGCTTTCACAATAAACACTGCTGTTGGGAAGGGATCACACAGGTAAGCCAGCTCTCACACCATTCAGGGCTTATACCATTTTGATTGAATTGCATGAATAGCAAATCGATAGTGCACATTAGGTAGGATATGCTGGCAAGTTTACCCCTCCTAAGTTTCTGTTCATTTCAAAGCAAGCTGTAATGCTTATATATGCGTGTAGTGACAGGTCAGCATGCAGGGCATAGATGCCCATTCTGGGGTCATTTATCAAGGTTCTTGTGTTTTCCTGTGACTATTTGTAGTACACTTGTTAATACCCCAAGGACATACAGATCCCAAATAATCATCTTCCCTAAGCATTTCAAACCTGAGTACATTTCTTCACAATTCCAAGTTTTACAGGCTGCTTTGGGTAACTGCTCCATACAGGTATGGATTGCTGAAACATCTATATCAGACAAATTTAGATCTTTTTTTCCAGTACAGCTCTTTTGGATGCAGTCAGTTTGAAGAGAGGCAATCAAAGGAGAACAATCTTGTAGTTCTCGTATGCTGGCCTGAAAAATGGTGATAACCTGAGCCAGACTGGCCTTACCAGGGTGGCCAGCATCAGCTGGTGTCAGACTTTTATAATAACACTTCTCCCCAGCACTGAGAAGCATTCAAGACATGTGCTTTTTGTTTATAGCTATTCCCATAAATGATATTCATCTGAATTAGCTTGTGAGACAAAGAGTACTTCAGTGTAAACCTTCAAAGGGTGATACCAGAAACAGAGCTGCACACAGGCAGCCTTGTTTGGAATTGTTTCCCTCTTTGCTTTTCAATGCTTGAGCCCCTTCCAGACAGTGCTCTTTAAAGAGCATTTGAATACAGTCTGCACAACACAGCAGGCACCAGAGAAAAGGACATGTCTTCAACTCTGCTGTTCTTCCCCAGGTTGCAGTTGTCACAGTTCAGTACAAGGATAACTGTACTGAATTTCAGCAGTTCACAGTTATTTTGGAATCAGTGCTATTTGCTGTAAATGTTCTGAATTTATATTTCATGCTTATATATTGTCCCTTATGCTATGTAAGACACACTAGCATTTTCCCGATTAATTTATTATATAAATCATAATGTTACAATTTAATGGCACCTTTGATAGGACAATCTCAAAACACATCAGAACCTGTTTAACCTCATTAACCTATTATTGTGTGTTTAAACTCATTTGAGAGATGATTAAACTGGAATTCAAAATGCTCATGTCATTTTGCTCAAAATGCTTATACAAAATAAGCCAGGATTTGGTAATAGAACCCAAGTTCTTGCTCACAGCCTACTTTTTCACACCTCTGTCCAGAAATATCACTGTGCAATACCAGTCTGAGGCAACGATCAGAGTTTTAACAAGAATCATGCTTAATGCCATCAGTTTTCAACATCTAATCTCTACCATCAGAAGTCAAGCATGAAAAATACAAGTTCTCTTTCACAAGAGAACCAACTGTAATGAATTTCTTATTTGTCACTCAATAAAGTACATGAGTATTTAGATCAACAAGACTTTAGTGTTTTCATAGTGCTTATATCATCTTCAAATTAAAACAGCTCAAGGCAATGCTATAGCTGTTTCACTGCATTTATCTACCATGTTAATTTAATAAAATGTTACCCAGTCTTCAAGTTCTGTATCTGCATTAATAATTAAATTATATGGCCATCTTAATTTAAAAGGAAAAAAAATGTAGATGTACACATTGTGCATTGCTGAAGAGCTAAATAATGTCATTTGAGCACAGACCCACTGTCTATTGCTAGGATTTTAGTTCTGAGACGTTCAATGTCCAAATCAGTCAAACTGAATTTAATTTAGACATCTAACTCCCTCAGGCCTGGTTTGAAAATGTCAGCCTAAAATAGCATGTGCTTGAGTACAACGAAGCAGGAAGGCACTCCTGATACATGTATTTGTACATACAAACAAATATCACAGAGTATTTTGGAACAGCAGCTACGCCCTTCTTCGCTGAGCTGAGTTCCCAGAAGTCAGGTAAGGGTAAGCAGCTGCAGCAGTGCTGCTGCCTTCCCCTCGCATAGCACCTGAGTGAAATGAAAGAGTTCCTTGAATTAACCAGGTAGTGAATAACTGATCATAGGAAAGATTAAAATAGCTGCCACTGAGGTACCAGTTACAGACCGGCCCAAATGCCAAGGGTTTAGAAAGTGAGCTAATGCTCTAAACAGGACTATATATATTAGGAAGCTCTCATGAGTCAAGAAGAGAATTTAGTGCTACTCAGTAACAGGAACACAGAAAGCAGCAACACTTCAATTGCTTACTTTTGGACAGGACCAAGTTAAAATTTTTTGCTTCATTTTCAGTTAGAAAAAAGGGGATATCAGCTGTAGATGCACAAATAATTTAGTTATGTTTGTAATTCAGTTGTAGTATCAAAGTAGATTTTTTTGTTATAGTCTCTCCCTAGAAATACTATAATTTTCCACTCAGTTTACCATGACTAGTGATAAAGAAAGAAAACAACAAAGGGGAATATATGTCATAATTTGGTCTTCTTTCTTCAGCATAGTTAATTGTGTAGCTTTTACTAACACCACTTACTAGTTTGCTCATAAATTGATGCTGTGAGTAACTTGCAAGTTGAAGGCAGTGGGCTACCTCAGGCACACCGTGCTATTGCCATGGGCAAGAGCAGGGTATTGAATACATTGTGCAGATTTTCAATGTGCTAGGAGAGCATTTCCACAGTGGAAAATTTTCAGAGTGATATGTTTGCTTTGTTAGCCACAATTTCCCTCGTTTATCGTTACAAATAGATGCTTTGATTACATTTTTCCAAACGTTGGAGGTTGCAGATATTAACACAGTGAATCAAAAGGCATTACAGGCAAAAACTCAGATGAATACATTTGGATTATATTTAAGGATAATAATTGCAATACCAAGTTGAAGCTCGTGGAAGAAAATGGCAGGCTCTGCACTGTATTCAGAAGGCTTTGGATGAGACAGTTTGCAAAAACAACTTGTCAGAAACACAGGAAACTCTTACCTACCTTGGTAAATTCCAGAAAGTAATTTTTTTGTGGTGGTGGTGTTTGTTTGTTTTAATGGCTCCCTAGTGATAAAAAATAAAGAAATTCAGGTGGGAACACCTGATGTTACTTTGCACTTATAATTAAGACAGGTTTTAATTGAGGGCATTTTGGCATTAGCCTACATACAGAGAAGACTTTTTATTATTATTTTGTAAGTAGGATTTAATTTCATCTTATTTCGTAACAAAAATTGAGGTTACTTAGCTCATGTAGGGCTTGATAGTTTTTCCTCCTCTTCCCTGACCACAAGTTTTTAAATGTTTTTACCATTATTTCTCTAACAAAAATCAACTCTGTTGCCCAAAGGAGGGCCAGGAATGAAAACAGCTACGCACAGGGATCTCAACCCAGAGAGGTGCCTTGAAGTGACAGAATGGGTAAAAGGACAAAGAAATACAACACAAATGAAACCAAAGCAGGTAAAACCATTAACTTAAGGGTTGGCAATGCTATGAAGATGCTTTTCGGATAGGTAAGTTATGCCCTGGCAGATCTTACTCTGGCTGGCTTTTTCTTCATCTGAGTAACAGAAACTTGGCTCATCCGAACCATCTGCAGAACTAGGGCAGCACGATAGCAAGCAGAGAAGCTAAATCCCATATTAGTAGTTGCTGCTGACTGATCCTCTTGGAGGATCTGACGCTGGCATCTGCATTCCAATTCTCATGGAAAAAGTTACGCTTTTCAGTTCTGCCAACTAATATCAACCTGTGTTATTAACCATCTTATTCTGTCAGCATTTCCAGAACTTGGCTGGGGTTGGAGCCAGGTATTCTTCTCCATCAGGGCACTGGGCTTTGTTATGAACTCTAACTTGCGTGCTCTCTATATAGTTTAAAGAGATGGTTTATGGTTTATATCCAGCTATATGGTTTAAAAAGAAATTCAACCATTACCTATTTCAGTCTGCACTGAAACTCGGGTCTGTGAACTGGAGAAGCTGAAGAACTTGGACATATCCCCTTCTGTTGTCCTTGATAAAGTGTCACTTAATTGCTGGCAGATAACTGGGGGCAAAAACCTCCTCAAATGACAGAGTCCAATTGCCAGAGCCCTCCTACACTCTTGGGAATTTGGCTGGTGGTTCACAAGCACTGATAATAGGA
Source organism: Netta rufina (assembly GCF_964035555.1). Classification (NCBI taxonomy): domain Eukaryota; kingdom Metazoa; phylum Chordata; class Aves; order Anseriformes; family Anatidae; genus Netta; species Netta rufina. The sequence continues at coordinate 18,875,591 of NC_140134.1, read as the reverse complement.
GATTCCTCCCCTCTGCTTGTGCCGGCAGGAAGTGTTTTATTTATGATATCATAAAATATTTGCTCTGCTTCAAGACAAAAGAGGAGGGTTTGTTGCTGCTTGCCTTCCAAAAATAATAATTTAAATCTTATTCCTTTGAAAACAAGTCCTAAAAGGGAGTCACCAGATTACATTGCTGAGGGTTTGATCATCTCTTGCATTAAATTAATATTCAGCTCACCATTTACTTTAATGATGTAGAATCGGGGACCAACTATTAGCCAGTCTTTGCAAATGGTAATATATTCAAATAATTGCTAACAAATATGCTTTTACTTTCTTATTCTATTTTCCTTCTTCCTTAAGCTGGAAAATATATGTGTCAGTATAAAGAGAGGGATCAGTAAGTCATCAATATATTGAACAGCCCACCAGCAACTGATGAAGCAATTTTACTTTAATATAACTCAGTAGGGTGATATTAATAATGAGCATGTTCTTTGTAAGTTTCCAGAAAAAAAATAAAATTATTACATTTATTACAGAACACTCTGTTTTACCTTTTGTTCTGACATAAAATTATATTCACTTAGGAATGCTAGCAAAACAAGTTTTCCTTATCTTTCTGTTTTTCCCTAGTACAGTGAATTCCCATGCTTCAAATGAAGTTTAATCTATTTTCAACTGCAAGCAAGCAAAACCGTATATGGTGTCATATAAAGTAAATATCTCCGAATTAGATTTCATAGCACCAGTTTAACCCATTGTTATGCTGTTCACTCTTATCTGAACCATGGTGCAAAATAAGATGTAAAGCTAGTTCCTAAAGAAAAAATGGGCAGTGTTACCTATCCCTTAACAGAATTAGTATAATAATTTGTATATGTGTATATATCTAATTCTTCTTTAAAAGAAAGCAAGAAAGTAGCCTGCTAGTTACTCCCTTCCCCTCCTCCTCCCTTTGATAAATTTAGTATTTCAAGTTCCAATCACTTGTTACAAACATTTCCTAGAAAAAATGAAAGTAGCTTTTTGATTTTATAAAAGCACAGCTATTGACTTTAAGAGTCTCTACAGCAGTCTAAGAAATATTATGGCTTGCTTCATTTTAAAAAGCAAATACAGAACACTAGAATTTATTTTTTCATGCTACATTGCTCAGAAGCTGATCTCCTGCAGGCAAATTCAAGTAATGTGCTGTTATTGGTCTAATTGGATGAAATTTGTTAACTTTTACCAATTCGCAGAGAAAAATTTTTCAGCAAGAATTGTGCAAACTGTTCTTTTGTAACAACTGATCTGAAGCTGAGTCGCAACATCGAACAGAAAGATGAAACTTGTAGAGCTGAATACAAGCCACAAAAGTTGCCTGATTCAGAATTCAAAAAATGAGACCAGAAGTCTCTTAGCAAAGGCTGGTTTTGTAGGCTGTTTTAATTTCCATTCTGCATTACAGCAGCAGCTGCAGGGGTCATTTCCAGCATAGATGTATGGAATCCCTTTGAATAGAAGTTTTTCCAGATGTGGCTTTGAGTCTATGAAATGGTCTGCCTCTTCAATATAAAAGGCAAATTGGAAGTCGAGACTGCATTTGAACAATTGATTTCTGAAAACTCAGAAGTATATATCTTACTGGTAACAGTGAAATTAAAGGTTAATAATTTATAGTATTGCATTGAAAGTCAACCATAAAACTAGTTATTAAAAATCAATATGCTGTACTATTTTCTTAACATGTTTATGAAGCAGGCTCTGGAAATACAGTTCCATATTATCTACTGATACAGCACCCAGCACATGGTGCATGCAACAGAAAAGTATTGTTTAAGTGAGAATGAATAACCTCATCAGTAAACCAAGAATAGGTCATTTGAAACAGGGGAAAAACAGGCACCTGAAAACATTTGTTTTATTTCTAACTTCATCAGTTGATCTGGAAAGGTATATTTTCCTACCATCTTTACTTTAACATTTAGTAAATTCAGTCTTTGCTCAAGAACATTGAAACTTGAAACACTTTGTCCCCTCTAATAGTGTGACCCCAGACTAATATTGTGACCCCAGGTTATTCAGCCCATCTAAGCACTCCTTGGCTTGCATAAAATCACCACGATAAAGGAGGGAAAAGAAAAATATTAACTCAGAGGTTCATAGCAAAAATAAAAACATGGTACTAAGTAATATGGAGGTTATTTACTCATTTTCAGGGTATTCTGTTGTTACTTTGGTTGGTAACCTAAGGATTTTAGAGTAATCCTAATGCAAATTTCTAACATTGTGCTGTAAGAGCAATTCCCTTTGCCTAAAACAAAATACCATAGAAGAGTTCTGTTAAGCTCTCATTAAAAACCCTTGCTAAAGAGAACCCGATCTACCTTATCAATGTTTACTCCAGTGATAGTCTGAGAAACATTATTGTTGAATTATATGGTGCAGTACCTTCAGTTATAAATCTCATTTTGCATCCACAATGAAAAAAAGATGGAGAGCAATTCAAGGAACTGCTGACTTATATTCAGAGTGAGTTTTTAATTAGATCTCTTCTCGGCTGAGCATCTTTTTGCATCTTATTAGAATCTATTCCTTTGCACTTCTCAGAGATATTTAGGCACAAGAGTCACAAAATGCCTGCAGGAAAAGACAGATGAGTCAAACTGTTGGAAGGTTCCCAGGGCAGCAGTTCAGATAGCAAACTCTTCAGACTTTTTCCTCAGCTAAATGTCAGACATGTCACTGGTCTAACAGTCGTTGTCTGAAAAGATTTGATCATGTGCCACCATCACCGCTTCCTGATTAATCAAAGCAGCAAGTGCAAAATCAGAAGCAAATATCTTCACCTTCAGCTTTATTCCTAACTCATATGAAGAAAGTCAGTAACTCTTTTGGCTAACTCCTCTGCTTTAGTGATAATAGCAAATAGTGACAGAGTTGGTCATGCAGCAGCTCATTGTTTTGACAGGATGACGCAACACCCTTAAGTAAAAATAAAGGCAAAATTATGGCTTTTTTTTTTTTTTTTTTTAAAAAAAAGGCAAAAGCAGAAGTTTCCAATTACACAGAGAATGTGCTTTTTTTTTTTTTTCAGAGTTGTGTGAAATGTATGAGTATCTTGCAAGCATACCCTCTGTGCAGCATTTGTAAATATTACAAAATTAAAATAGCAACAACGTGAGCCTGATAATTAACTATAATCTACCTCATTTTCAGAGTCACAAAAATACTGACAAAACAGAGGTTGAATCAGACAGACCAACCCACACTGACAGCACCAACCCACCATGAATCTCCTTCCGACTATTGTCCCTAGGCACAACATTAATACTCGGAAACAAGGCCAGTACAAGACAGGCTTTTCTTTCTTAACAAGGATGACTGTATTTGTTCCAATTCTCTTATCCATCACAAAGACCCAATGTCCTTTCTTTGCGTGAAATACTGAATAAAAATAAATTTCTTTGAGGAAAGATTGCTTGCATAGGTAAGTAAAGGAAAAATTAACGCAGATAAGCATATGTCTTACACTCTTCGTCTTTTCAACATGTTAGTTACTGTCTATCTCCTTTTGTAAAAAAACAAACAAACAAAAAACCAAAACCACTGAAGTTCAGTACAGAAGAAGTAAAATCAAAGTAAAATTCAGGGGCAGGCATAGCTGGAGTATGAATAAATACCTATTTTTTTTTTTCCTTGTTTAATTTGAAGTACTCCTTTCTAGAATTTAACACCCGATCTTCATTGCATCTTTGAAGTGTCATCACAACTGACAAGTGTGTCAAAAACAGGAAACTGAAAAGAAATCTTAACTAGTGTATCAACAGCAACCCACCATGAGAGCCGTTCCTTGCTATTCAGAGCCACACTTCAAGTTTCAGGGAAATCAGATCTTCCTAACTGACTGTTCAAGCCGCAAAACCTCTTAACTTCGTAGATGAAGGCTGAAAACATGTATTTCTGATGGTGGCCAGTTTCAGTGGAAATTATGCTGTTGATCATTTAACCATCTTCAGAAAATGCTGTGTTTTGTCACTAACTTCAGATACTTTTTTAATGTTTTGGGATAAATGGAGAACCATGGAAATTTTCTCAGTGTGATAAAACTAGCTGATCTCTTAAGAATATCTCACTTCCACACAGACACAAAATTCATTACGACCCATTTCTTCTATCAACATAAGACTGGGTTAAAGGTCTGATAATTCTACTTCATTACAAATAAAGTATGTTGTTGAAGAGAAAAATAAGCTTTAGAGCATATAGAGTGGTACTGTAAAACAAACACACACTTCTCCATTTCAAGTCTAAGCATGCATAAAAAGGTTTTATTTTGCTGAAAAAGAGTAAAAGTTAGTACTTGGTCAAGTTATAATACTGGAAACTACCTTCTGTTCCACCTTCTGTGTTGTTTTAGCCTCTTCCTCTCCTGCTACCTGTTGTTGAACTCAAGAACTGCTGCTTGTCCCGCCATGTTAAATGTAGTTGCCATAAAGAAGATGCTATCTTTTGCTATCATTTCTATTAGCGATGTGAATGAGGAATGCCCTTGCTGGAAATAAAAATTATGTTCATTCTTTGGACTGAAATGAGCTCATCAGTCTGAGAGGCCTTAGAACAAGATATTTATAAATGCAAATTCTTTTTTTTTTTTTTTTTTTTTTTTTGGCATTGCAGCCTTAAAAATATCAAACAGGAAGAAAGAGAAACATCAGCATTGATTTTGATGGTTTAATACTCAAGAGTGAAAAAAGTGTAAAATCACAAAGCTTATACCACCACAAAAATGCAGTTTCATTGCAAATAACCAAAACACAAGCTGCCTGCAGTCTCATACAGCTGACATCAACAACCCAGTTTCAACATTCTTACCGTCTTTTTAAACACCTGCTATTCACAAACAGTCAATACAGAGTTCTGGATCTCTCACACATCTTTCTAGATTTGATTCCTAGACCAGTGGTTTACACATTTAGAAAAGAGTGCCCCACTTCTGATCTATTTCAGCATATAAATACATAGTTTTTACCCCCCAAATTAGTAATTATTATTTTAAAAGCTTTTTTTTCCTAATCCAAACAGCATAAAAATTCTTTTTATTTTGTATTTAATGAAAAGCACAGCTTATATAAGCAAGCTTCAGAAGCGCATGCTGACTGAGGTGATACCACCAATCCTTTCAGCCATGTTCTAATACTTATGCAGAAAGTGATTACACATAGGGTGAGTTAGTACATTACACAGTAAGTAAGGTATATTTGCTCTTACTAGTAACATATGTACCTATGGCCCTCATTCTGCAAATGTGACTATTAGGCTTGCAGGATGTGATTGTCCACCTAACTACGTTTTGTTGCCTGGAGGTAGTGTTATCCAAAAGCTGTCATTATGCCAAAATGTCTCAGGTTAATGAGAGCTAAATGGAAAATCGGCTGCTTATATAAAAGTTTTAAAACTTATACCATCCATGCACATTTATTCATAGGTATAAGATTTCTTTGTTTTCATAGCCTGAAAGTATTCTTCCAAAGGAACTGTGCATATATTTAAATGTTATGCTAATGCACATTGACGATTCCCTAGACTAAACTAACTTTCCAACAGCTCACTAAAATCCTGATCTTAAATGGAACTACAGAAAGTACACTAAAGAAATTTGTCTCTCCAGGCAATCAAACCAGTACTGTATTTTGGTATAATCTACTATACCTGTCAGTGATGTTAACAGGAATTTTTAAAGAGGTGTTCTTGCCTCAATGGAAACAATACTATTTTTTATTGTATTTTATTTTATTTTTTATTCCTGCAATTCTAAGGACACCTGTGTTTTGTGATTCACATGCTCCTTAGTGGTTTATTCCTTCAGTTGACATAATCTGCTGAGCAGGTGAAGATAAACACAACGGAGTGTTGGTAGAGTTTTTCCTAAGGAGAATGTCTGTCAAAGCTTCCACAAACTATCAATAAATAGGATTGACCTTGTAAGTTGATTTTTGTTGATTACAAAATACATTCTCTGCAGGTATTCTTAGATTTATTTTACAGAAAATGTTTAAGTTATAGGTTAGAATCAAACTTTGAGAATAATAACACTTTTTTTTTTTTTAATTTTATTTATTTATTTTTTTAAACTCTGTTGCTTATTATAGACCTGACTCCTTTCTTTATTTAGTTATTTACTACCTGAAGTACAGAATTTGCTTGCTTACAGTTAGGCATCTAGCTGGAAAATTCTGGTTTATATGCAGTTATTAAAATAAACATGTTACCATTTTTAAAAAGTAGATGGTCGGCTAATGAAACAAAACTATAGGATGATATTAGAAGTATGACAATTAATAACATCCTATTTATAAATGGAAGCACGGGATCTTTTATAAGCATGTATGAATAATTTAAAAAAATATTATTATTATTACACAGTGAATGGTATAAATAAGCTCAGCATACATGCCTTTAGTGCTTCTACACACCTCAGTTTCCTATTCATTTTCCAGCTGCATGTTACACAGCCAATTTCAACAAATGAATTCATAGTATATAACTGAAAAAATATCCAATCCTGATCAACACTGGCCCTCGTGCAGTTGCATTTATATAAAGTCAGGAAAATATACAGAAAATTTTGTAATGCAGACAAACCTCCTAAGTTTGTCTTTGGAACACTGATAATAGCTTAAATATACTTTATACAGCTTTAAATTTAGTTACTAAGGCACACAGTGATTAATCTGTCCCATATCTGAAACAGAATGATATGTCAGTCAGCATGTAGCTTCTCCTTAGCTTTGCATTTACATTCATATTATAAAGTCGCAGTCAGTTTTGAAAAATCTAGCTTCTGTTAATATTAAATAATCTGAAAAGTGAATATCCACGCCAGACTACGATAGTTTCACTAGATTCTGATCTGGGTTAGCACACACAGAACTATGCTTACAGAACCACAGGAAAATAATTCTGAGACTACCAGACTGGCACACCAGAGCCATCCGGATACAGCTGTGTGTGCTCTGCAGAGAAAGTGTGAGAGGGTGAGTGAGTGAATGTGCGTGTGTGCATGTGAATATAGCAAATATAGCAGCTTTTCATTTCTCTATGATTCATATTTCTTGTATGTGTCCAGTATCGTATCTTCTTACCCCAGTGACAAAAATATTTTTGCTGCTATTTTTGTTTCTGCTATCACTGCACAGTTCAGTGCAGCTACAGGTTCTGGCTTCTGATCTGGACTTTGAAGTCACTGAATTGCAATTGTAAAACTGAATTACATCCTTCACTTAACCCATGTGCAATCCAAGTGAATTAGCCTATTTTCAAATGGTTTAAGTAGAAACCAACTTTGGCCTGAGAAAAATGTTATAACCATAAAAAGGAAAAAAAAAAAAGTGGGGGGGATTAAAATCTCAGGTTGGGTTTGCAGGGCTAGGGAAAAAAGGACATCTCATTTGTAAACAAAGAAAGGATTATCTGGAAGTTACCTGACACGTGATGATCGTAGACGTGATCAGTATCAGTTTTACATTTTTTCTTCAGAACAGAGAACGTATCAGCTAATTCCACTGTTACAAAATTATGCACTATGTAATGTTTAACACTTCACTCTTATCCTTAGCAATACCTTGCGTCAAGGTAATCAATATACTGCAAAATAACTTGATGTTGTTAATGTGTGTAGACGCTAAAGCTGTAAAGAGTTCTTCTCCTTACATCAGCAGTAATACTATCTAGCTTATTTTTTAAATTGGATTTTTCAAAAATATAAAATGTACTCTGCAACCATAAAATTAATATTTCTCACTAGGAATATCATGAGAAATTCTTGCTTCAATGTTACCTCTTTTTTTTTTTCATTACATTGTAGCTATATAAATACTACCATTTTTGTCATTGCTTGCTATGCGTATTTCCATCCTAAGGATTTTTTTAGTTGTTACGGATGTAATAATCTTATCTTACAATTTCATTAGGTATCGCATACAAGTACACAGAAATGGAACTTAAAACCAGCTACCTACCACTTTCATGAGTCTTATGACCTCTTATATTTGTGGTTAGTAGCTTAAAAGAGAATTGTTGAGTATTTTAGTAACCAAGAAGAATACAGTATTCAGAAACTGAAAAACCCTATTCAAATACACACTTGTTAATTAACCTGCTATAAAACAAACAAAATTACAATCCTTTGAATTCCTCACTAGTAAATTTCTGTCTCTATGGGTGGAAAAATCTCAGGTCACTGGAAACACATCTGAGGAAAAACACAATAGCATGATTTCTCCCAAAAATAAAATTTCCAGTAAAGTAAAAAGTGTGCTGAATAGGCAGAGGCTTAGATTCAATACTTCTCAGTCCACTATTAGTATCTGAACAGATTGAATGTCTCCCCATCCCTTTTTTTTTCCTGCTTTAAAAAAAAAAAAAAAAAGGATAGTCAAAACCTGTATAAGCAAATTACCAAGTAGACTTCATTAAAGTGTCCTTTCAGAACCACTGTCCATCGTTCTCATCATCTTCCTCCTCTTCATGGTCCAGATAGAGAAGAGCAACTTTCTTTTCATCTGAAATAACTGACCTTTGGTCTACCATTCTTTGCAATTGTACAGTTTTATCAAAAACAGACTCCTCCACTACCTTTTCACCATGACCTTGGGAGAAACTGGAGAGAACATAACCACTTCTTTTACTTTCATTTCCTACAGTGTGGTCACTTTCAACTGTAATCTGTGACTGATTAAAAGAAGGGTCTTGCTTATTAGATATGAGCATCGTTGCTTGCTGTTCTCCACTTGCCACTGTAGATACTCCACCCATATTGGAAACATCCATTTGAAAAGTGTAAGATGTTTCTTTGGATCCTACTTTAAAATGCTTTATGGACCTACTGCTCTCAGATGACTCTCCTATTTGTGAAAGATCTTCCAGTGTTTCAGAAATGGGTCTTGTAAAAACTATTTGCTCAGTGTGAGTTTCCCCAGGACTTATTTTAACATGCCTGAAAGATGTATTGAAATCTGAGCTTCCTTCAGTCTCTGAAAGATGTCCTCCTTTATTAATAAGCTCTGGGATTTCAGAAAGGGAGCCCTGATATATGATACGCTCAGTGGTTGTAACTCCTGTCTGACCTAGTCTAAAATGCTTTACCGAGCCTTCTGAATGAGTTCCGTCTCCCACTTCACTGATTTCTATGTGCTCAGTGACGGGGCCCTGGTAGATGATTTGTTCAGCTGTCATAAACTCTTTGGGACCTAACTGAATGTGTCTCACTGAACTTTCTGTCTGTGAGAAGTCTCTGTTGTCACTGACCTCCACTTTACCAGAGATTGGTCCTTCAAAGATAACTTGTTCTGTATGAATCTCTTTTGGACCTAATCTGAAGTGCCTTGCTGATCTGACATCCACAGACCCTTCTGTCTGAGAAAGATTCTCCGAGCTATTGAGCTCCAGGGAGCCTGAAACAGGCTCTCCAAAAGACATTTCTTCAGTTACCTGCCTTGATCCTACTGTAACCTGTCTTGTGGACCTACTGAAATCTGATGAAAATTTCTGCTGGGAAAGATTTCCAGAATCAATCTCTTCTATGGTTGTAGTACTGGGGCTTCTAAAAATTACTTCTTCTGTAGTTTGGATTTCTTTAGGACCCAGCTTAAAATGCCTCACAGACCGGCTCACCTCTGACGAGCCTTCTGTCTGAACAACATCTTCCGTAGCACTGAGCCCGAATGTTTCAGAACCAGGCTGTTCATATATGATCTGCTCAAATCTCTGGACTTCTGTTGGACCAACTCTAATGCGCCTGATGGATTTGCTCTCATCAGTTGATTCTGGTGAGTAGGAGACTTCTCCAAAATCTGCAGTTTCCGAAACTGAACCATCATAAGTAACTTTTTCAGTGGTATGATAGCCTGTGCCACCACTCCTCCTCACTGTGGATGAACTGTAGACTTCTTGAGCCAAAGGAGTGTAATTATCACTGCGTGAAGAAACATCTATTTCTATATCGCTTTTACCATCAACAACTCTCTCTGAGCTCTCTTTTTTCATGGAGTGCAATGTTGTCTTCTCCTTCTCACCTGCAATTACTTCACCAAGCTGAGCTACATCAAACTCATCAGCATTAAGGGTCTGAGATAGATTGACTTCAGCAACAATTGTCACCGAGCCTCCCTCATCTGTTTGGTCAACTTTTTTTATATCAAATTCTAAGCTACTAGATTCAGCTTGATTTTCTTTTGTTAATGCAGACAGCTCCTCTTTCACGCTTTCTGGGAGACTGCCTTCCAGCTGCTCCAAAGCTTCCTTCAAGTGATGTTTAGGGTCCTTAGTTTCCTTTGATAAAAGACCCTTTATTGAAGTCTGAAATTCTTGGGGTATTTTTATTTCTTTTTCAATAACAACAGATTCAACATGGGATGTTCCAGCTTTGGGATGCTCTGCTTTTAAAATATGGGCACTTGCTTCCTCTCCTACCACGCGATACGTTTCCTCTGCAGAGCTTACACCTTCATCCCTCTTACTTTGTGTGCCTTGCAAGAACTCATCTTGCCAAGAATACTTAATAGTTGATTCTTCTTCTATATGAATTTGTCCATATACTGAGTCATCATCTTTTTCATTAACGATGGGATGATCATCGGGAACAGATACAAAATATTTTTGTTCAATAGGTGAATCATCTTCCTCGGTGACTTCCTCCACGTGAGTGAAGCTCTCGTGGCGTTGTTTCCTCTTTTTAATATCTTCATGTGTAAATGTTACGGTTTGTTCCTCATCGCCATAGCGCTTCTCTCTCTCAGGGAATGTATCTTCCACTTCTTCTACTTCAAAGGGTGTTGAAAAATCAGTCCTTTCATCAGTGGTGTAATCTAGTGGTTCCTCTACAATCTCAACATTAACAGACAAATTCTTTTTGCCCTCACTTCCTTTCAGGCCCTGATGTACTATATCTTCTATCTTCTGTTTGGAGGGAGTTCCCTCAACGCCCTCTCGAACCACTTTTCTAACATCTTGGTTAGAAAGACTTCCTAGGTCAGTATCAGAAATATCTATCTTTTCCTGAACTCGAGATTGCACTGTGGTCTTAGTCTTTATTTTCCCATCGTCCGGTTGTTCTTCCTTATTAAAATAGGTGACTTTTGTGTCTGTTGATATTTGTGAACTAGAAGACTGTGTAAAACTTTTAAGAATGTCAGCAACAATATTTTCTGCAATGTTTTCTGTTGACAGAGTTCCCGTTTTATGACTTCTGTCACTAATTCTCTCTTCATCTTTCAGACTAGATTCTGTGACACGAACTTTGTGAATTTCATCAGACTTGGTTACATGGCCATCTGTGGAAGTTTTAAAACCTTGAAACCTGATGTCTTCTTTATTCTTCTGAGATACTTTGTCAGGAGCTGTCGTTTCAAGAGTGATGGGTATCTCAATGACATCTTTGCTTCTGGATACGTCTGTATCTTTTTTGGTTGATTCGCTTTTCATAGTTCTTGCATTAGAAATATCAGCCCCTGTTACCTTCTGATTAATGACTTCCTCACGGACATATTTTCTCTGTTCTACCCCTGTTTTTGTCTCAGTCTTCTTTCCAAAATCAGCACTTCTTTCTTGTACAAAAGTCTTCTCATCTGTCTTCTTTTTCTCCTCCTTTGTTTGTTTCTCCAGCTTATCTTTTTCTTTCAGCAGAGATGTTCTTTCCTCAGTTGGTTTGCTACCTTCTCTTTTTTCTTTTACCGTGGTCCGAGTTTCAGTTATGGTTTCTTCATATGTAGATGGTTTAAAACTGGTATTCAGCTCATAAATTGGAAATTTAGTGAAGCTTGGCTTTGTTCTTATATTTTCAGTAATCTCTGGCTTTTTGTCTGCTTTGCTGTCCTTGTCTGATCTTTCAGTGTGTGCTGATTGTTTTGAAAAAGATACTGTGGATGAAGCTGTAACTTCTGTCTTCTTTCTTTCTGGAATTGTCTTTTGGTGCATCTCAGTGTTTCTCCAGCTGCTGTAGGATGGAGTAAATGCTCTTAATTCTTTGTGGTCTGTCACAATCCTTTCGTCCGTTCTAACAGTTGTCGAAGGGCGATATGTTGAACCAAGTACATCTCTTCCAAAACCTTTTCCACTCGCTGATGTCTGTGATCCAGCCTGTGTTGATTGAGCGGAATAGTGTGCAGAGCTGCTTATACTTGCTGCAGGTATTCTGTATCTTGTATCAGTGATCCTGATAGCTGGCGAAGCTTGATTTTTATTTCTTTCTTGATAAGCAGAGTAAATATCAGTGTAGTTATATGAAGTATTTATAATATCTGCAAAAAGAGTATAGGTGACCAAACATTAAAATAATGGCTTGTATCTAAAAAGAATATAAAATAAAGAGAAGTAGGAAATGTAATATTAGAATTTTGAAAGAAACAATGCCTCTTCATTTTCAGTGAAACTTTGGCAAGGTATTCCAGTAGGTTTTGCATGATAATTAAGTCTATGCATAAAATATATTAAAGCTGAAAGCAAAGCTTTTTACTAAGTTGCAAGTGCTTGCTAATTTTATGTTTTATGATCTACTGGTTATTATATTTACTTAAGAATTACACACTTCAAATTTATATTAAGGTTCATTTACATTTAAAACTTCTTCTTAAACAATGTTTGCTAATATCCTTTTTTTTTTTTTTTTGCTTTGTTAGTCAAAGTGGCCTGAAGCTGTTCAGTTTCTATGAAGAATGAATGCCATATCTGCCACCGTATAATGTAAATAGTCAACACAAATACAACTCTCTGTTGCCACAAGACACAACAAACTACAACAAAAAGAGAGTAATAAAGAACCTCTTAGGCCATATTTGCACAAGCTAATAAAATGGACCAGGAAGCACTGACTGGCTCTAAGACTGACTCAAATTTCCTATTCCTAAAAAGCTAGCCACATCTGCTCTGACTTCTGTAGTGCTTCCTGGCCCGCAGTAACCACTGAGCACACCTGAGCATTGTCTGCAAAAGGACCAGATAGTCCAGATCAAAACCATGCCAGGGCAGTGCTAACAATTTAACACCACACACAAATGTATGCAAGTGTTTCGGCCTAGGCCCGACTGTTTAATTTGCTGCTACAGATACAGCCTTCAAGTCTCTTCGGGGACTACTGCCTATGATAGGTTGATGATTTTAAGACAACACTTAAGATAAAACTCAGGCGTATTATCTAGACTAATTCATGAGAGCAGAGAGTGGCCATCACAGTCAGATGAAAGGTCCATCTCATCTAGTGTCCTGTTTTCAGTGACCAACAGTAGATACATAGGGAAGAGTATAAGAACAGGGCAAGTAAATAGTGATACTTCCCTGGTATACTCTCACAGCCTCCAGAGATTTGCAGCTCCTAAGATAGAAATGGTATCTTTATGTTTAGTAAGTATTGGATTTTTCTTTCGTTACTCTGTTTAAATCTGTCTTTAAACCCATGTAAACTTATTAACACTCACAACATCTTGTGATAATGAATGCTAAGGTTTTAACTAAGTTTTGTTAAATACCTCTTGCTCCGTACTTCAAAACTCCCTTCAGAGCTATGGGCATCCAAAAGCTTTGTTTTTAGAGCTGTTTTTGCTATTAGAGCTACAAAACATCACTTCCTGCTTACCTTCTCCACCTGATTCATGATTTTATGAATTATAAATTATCTCATATAGCATAGCACTATGTTGATTTAAAATATTGAAACTCAAAATTGACTCAATATTCACTTTGCAGTACACTTGTAAAATTCAGAAACACCGTAACGCGATAGTTTCCAGTTATATTTAACTTCATTCAACTTTCATTTTTAATAGTAATTTTTTACCTTGAGGCAATTGCCCTGCAAGCTGTTCTCTCCATGTAATAATCCACTGGTTGCTCTCCCCTTCCAACAAAGCTCTGCAAAACACATAGAAAGCATTCTATCAAGTACTGGGAAGAATAATCATAATATTTAAAATGTATAAGTCTTAGAAACTGAAATAATTATTCTGCAGGTAGGTCAGATCCTGAGAGTTTTTCACATCCTGTATTTTTATCAGTGGGAATAAGAAATCTTTAGCTCCTTCCAGATTCTTAGTTTACTGAGTCCAATTCTTCAGAACAATACAATAATCTTACAGTAGGTTATAGCAAAGAAACCATACAGTTTTATGTTAAAACTTCCAAATTAGTCAATATACTGTTTCCTGACATGGACAAGATCCACCAATTTCCACTATGGAATCACAGAAGCTAGCAAAATTTTCCAGAACGATGATCTTATAAGAGAGTTAGGAAAAAATGAATCCAAACAAAACTTAGCAAATATTCAGTAAAGCTTTTTCTGAGAAACACATGGAAATGTTTTATAAAGAAAATGCAAAGATGAGAAAATATTAGAAAGTGAATAATCAGCAGCTTTCCTGCTGGTAATATAGTACTAACAGTGGTGCAGATGATGTATGAGGGACTGATACACCCAGGATTTCTAATTTCTATCCTTTCCAAAAGAAAGGGGAAGAAAGGTATTACTTCTGCTGTCAAATGCTGGCTAGTGCTGGAGGAAACACAGTGTTAAAGTGCATTAAATAACTATTTTTAGATCTTACTCTGTCTGAAATGAACACAACATATTTTACAGCAAAGAACTTAGGAAAAAAAAGCATTGCGATAGAAACTGCTTGGTTTCTTTTAGTGCCACCTCTCTTTGTCTCTTCCATCCTTTTTTATTCTGCAGCACCTCTCTAACAGTTCCAGAAGCTGCCACTTCCACAAGCCTTGTGATCAAGGCTTCCTCATGTTGACCAACTAAGACATCATATTAGCTCAGCAGCACTTTTTCAGAAATGGACAAGACAAACTAAGTTGTTCACCTTTACGGAAATTATATCATTACAAGCAAAAGAGCCTGGATAAAAGATCCAGCAGGGAACAACTGCTGATAATCTGCTCTGTAGGTTTGCCTATTACCTACTTTCAGTGTGCTAACTCACAGAACGGGGACTGCTAGGTTGGCTCTTCTGCAATCTATTGCTATCCTACCTTTATGCCAAACATAGTTCCCTACACAGCATGCAGGAGCAAGGACAACACCTCCCCTCAAGAACAACCTGACAGCAGCAACAGCCTCGCTCAATTCCTAAATAACTTGCTACCCTCCATTTTCTTCTTTCTACAGCGGTGGAAAATACTCCAGAGGTACATTTCCCAGAGATATTAGCAAAGCTGAGGGGCAGAACATTTTCAGAAATAACTGTTCTACATTAAGAAAATTCATACAGGCACACAACATACTTATGTACCCTTGGGGAAAAAGGACTAAGTCCATTCTCTGTAATTACCAAACTGCCCTATAAAAATAAAATTGTTGGCTTCTTCCATTCACCAAGTACAAAAAATAGAGGCCAGAGTGACATCTTATTCAGTCCAGGAATTGTTAGATACGGTGGTCCAATAAGACTGGATGTCAGAATTCCTGGTAAATTCTCTGCAAATTTGTGTGTGCTTTCTTCTCTCTTTCTACCCATATGCTTGTACTGTCTGACACAAAGTATGTCCAGCTGCTCTTCAAGAAAAGAAGAAAAAAAAATGTGTCCCTTTTTCCACTTTTGCTGAGGCATGAGCTATGCAATACCCTGAAATAATGCTAAACTGCAGTGTTGCGGTGCAGCAGCCTAAAAATCCTATGGCAGGTTCTTTACATATGCAACTAAATGCAATAATCAGCATGGTACTTTGGTGTTTTTATAGTCACTTCTACTGCTGAGGTAACTGTTTCATCATTTCCAGTTTTGGAAATGCCAGATGTTTTGTACTGATAACACAGAGCTGCAACATGAAAGTTGTCAAGAGGGAGGCTGGAGGATTGTGATAGCTGAGGCTTCTGACTCCCTGGGGGGAGCTGAAAGTGCATGAAGATTTTGGGATAAACACATTTGCTGGGCATTTCTAGAAAAATGAATAATACAGACATTTTAAGTATCACCTGTAGATCTTACATGACATGACTAATCTCTTGGACATTGCATGCTTCTTTTGGTTTCTGACTGCTCCTAGATCCAGTAGGGCAATGCAACACCAGCAAAGATCATTGGCAATTTTGTTCTTTGAAACCATGGATTTGCCTAGAGCCAGAAGAAAAGCCAGACTACAATTACCTAACATTATTTACAGGCTAGTTTCCCCCTTGAGCAGGCTCAGATGAACAGTTTTACTTGTAGTTTTTTGGTCAAATTCAATGCTAGGACATCCTTTATTAGGTAAAACCGAAGTAAAAGCAACTCATCTTTGTGCACGTTGAGAGAGGCTTGGTAGGAATTAAATCACTTCAACACTTCTAGAGAACGTTCCCAGAGCAAACATCTTATCTGATGAAGTTAGTGGGTGCCAACAATTTTGTTCTGAAATACATGCCAGAAAAGTTGGTAGCATTACATAAGCATATCAAGGAGCTGGCAATGAAAGCGTTAAGCATGATGAAGGAAACTAGGAATGTGGGTAGTTTGACTAAGGATTTCTGGCTGCTGTTAAAACAACAGTTGTTCAGTTGCTGCAGCAACGTATGAAGTCACTAAAAATAAGTTCCAAGAGGTAACTGTATATGGCAAAGGGCAACAGCACACAGAAAAGCCGGGGCTGAAATATTACTACTGAAAATATGTTGTAATTGAAAATGAAAGGCAAAGCTTCATGAAACCTCTCTAAAACTGGACAGTGTTTTACTGTACACAGTTCATAATGCATTTTATCAAGCTTGTCAGATAAACAAGAAAATACTAAACTGACTTTAGTTTAATAAGCTAGCATAAGAAACTGTAGTGCAATGTACTGAGCACTCGTTGGGAAGCCAGCAAAGTCAGGTTCTGTTCAACAGCTTCACCATCGCTTTAGTTTATGCAGGGCATTTTGCTTCTCTGTTCCTTTGCATATCTTCTTAACACCAATTATTTAAGTCATAAGCTCTTTGTGGTAAGGGCTGCTTTAAATCTTATCTTAAACCTGAATAATAGATTAATCTTAACTGTATGAACTTCTAAGTATTTACAGTAATAACAAAAAAAAAAATTCCTCCAAGCAGCACTCTACTAAAAAATAACTGCCAGCCACTTCCTCGAGGTCAGACCCCACACGAGATATATCCACACTGTGCTAAGACTTAGTTTAAATGCTGCCAGAAAATAATACAACTGCACCTTTAACTTGTCTCATTATTAATACCGTTTATCTAAGGTAAGCAGCTATATGGTGGCCAACCTGAAGCCCTACTGTGTGCTGGATGATAAAAATTAGTCCAGGAGAGCAGCAGGATGAGATAAACTGGTTGGGGTGGGAAAAAATAAGTTACCAAAAGTAAAATGATGCCACGCGAATGTTATCGTGGTCATTCACAACAGCAATAGCTTGCTCTGTCTCAGTTACAGAAACGGTTACAGAAATCTGAGATAGGGGTAGTTAGCCAGCAGGCCATAAAAATTCATCCTCTCCATCCCAGGTATTTGAGAAGGAGTTAAAACAAACAAACAAACAAACAAACAAACAAACAAACAAAAGGCTTCTCTAGGAAATGGAACAGGGGAAGCATTTTTAAGGGGTAAAGGCCAATCCCACACATCTCATTTGTATCTCAGGACAAGGACTGTGTGAAGAACAGCAGGTGACTGAATGCACATGAAAATCCTTGGGCATGAAAGACTCAGAATATTCTCCAGGAAAGCAAAAGACAAATATGTGGTATTGGATGGCACAAGGTGTAAGCAGGCTGTAATGCAAGTGACTGTAGAAGCTATGGTGAAGAGCTGAGGAGGCCTTAATGTTGGTGATGATTTCATGAGTGGTAGGATAGGAAAGGTGTTGATGGAGGAAATTACCCTAAGAAAGATTGGAAAGTAGGCCTGACAAGGAGGTCTTGACAATGACCATAACCAAAAAAACATGCTTTGTAGGCTCCACTGCTCCAAAATGCAGGGTGATAGCCGAGGATAGAACACTTGTGTGACACTAAGATTTCAAAATAAAATATTTTACCCTTCAAAAACAATAAAGTTTAGGGAGATTTAGGGAGAAACCTTAAGCAGGTTTTCTATCTGCTTTTAATTTTAGAGTCTTAAACAGTGAATAGTTCACCACTTCTTTCTGGAAATAAAACTCAGGATAGTTTAAGTAGTTGTGGTTTTGCAGGTTTCCAAGAACACAGACCAAAATCAAAAGGAACTTGATAAACATTTACTAAGCACTGGAGAAAAAGGATTGGGAATGAATATTTCCATGAGGTCTAACTTTATAAAACCATACAAGATTTCACTTCCTGAGTGGGCCTCAGCGCCCAGAGCAGAAAGGCTGAGCAGAATCCTAGAGGAAATATACTTGGTCCTTGGGGAAGGGTGTTCCTTGCAACAGGGAACCTTCTTGCCAGTTCAGAAGCAGTACTGACTAATGGAAAGAACTAGCTTTAAAAATGGACCTGTAGGAGTTGTAAAACAAAGGGAAAATATAGGTGGGAGGTACAAGGACAGCTCCAAGAAGTAGACCAGACACCACACCCTTAACCTATAATGCCAAGAAGCAAGGAACTGCCAAAGCCTTCATGGAAACTTCTCAGTGGAAAGTTCAGGATGTTGAACTGAGCCTGAATAGGTGCCTTTTGTTTCCAATATGCATAAGCAAGGGTATATGTGAAAATGAATGGAAGCTGGGTTCATGTGCCGTGGGTATCAGAGATTGAAAGGCCTGGCAGAAAGACTGGATTTCAAAGTATAGATGAGCAGTCCAGAATTGTCTTACTAAGCAGCTTACTAACTGGATCCATGCTTTTACCCTCTGTCAGCAGAGCTGATAGAGGCCATCCAGTAGGGAAGGCATTATTTTCTTCAGTGAGGGGAGGGGGAAAGACAAAAAAAAAAAAAAAAAAAAAAAGGTAAAACTGCATACACGTAAAACAAATAAAAAATGCTTTCCAGCTTCTGAGATTTTAGAAGAATTTTTTTTTTTTGCAAGCATTAGGTTTTTTTTTGGTGTGTTTTTTGTTTGTTTTCTGATCTGAACTGCCCATTTCTCTGGATTCATCTCCAGATCTTTTCCAGTGGATAGATACTCATTTGTCCACTGAAGTCTGCCTTGCCAAGAGCAGTGATACCAGTTGCATTCACTACAAATGAATGAAGAAACCCTACATGTTGAGAAAGCATCTCAACTGGGCAACAACCACATGCTGCAGATGGATTGTTCTCTGTTATCAAGGGCTGGGAATCCTTAGACAAACCAATACTGTTCAGATAATCAGTGATAAAACTTCTGGAGAAGTTTCAGAATTTCCTAGGCTTACAAGGCAGAGCAGGAACAGTGACGGTTCACTTATTAAGTAAGAATGTGTCAAAACATCTAAACATCTGGGCATTATCATTCCCAGTTCTGGCTGAATACTAATCATTGAATCAATTCTGAAACTTCTGTTAGTGTGAAAGTGCTAATCCCATTTTGCAGATGAATAAACCAGAAGGGGAAAGTTTAAGTGAAACCAGAAAAAGTCAACGTCACAGATGGGATTAAGTTTAGAAAAATCATATTTTTTGGCAAAAGTAACAGAATGCACACAGATAAGGATCACTATTGGCTAACTTTTCCAGAGTCTGCCTCTTCCACTAATGATGCCCCAGACACTACTGGCTTTCCAAGGATCACTGGGATCCCACTCCACCAACAAACATCCAGGTACCATTTCTCACCAATTTATAGCAAAGAACTTGTCCCACAGGCTGCTTGTGACTGCATCCCTTCCAGGAGCCAGCCTGGGGCTGTGCATCACAGCATACAATACTCAAAGCACCTTGCATGGACTCTTTTTACTTTTTGATGGACTACAGACATCTTTTGCTCTCTAGTTTGTTACCAAGCCATTCAGAAGTTACTCTTATAAGCTTCTCAAATTTTCTGTATGTATATATATAGAGACTGTGTATATTATATATAATATATATAGTACTTATAATAATATATATATATATAGTACTTAGTATTTATTAGCTGAAAAGTTGGTTGTTGATATCTGAAATATGTCAAGAATAAAACATATTTCCCTAAGAAACCAAGGATATAGAAAGCCAGGATTTAGCAAATGCACTTTTCTGTGACCTTCCCACTATTTTGCAACTGAAACAAAACAAGAATGGGAAACTCATTACTGACATTGGTATTGCAAGTGGCCGGTAGACAACATATTTAAGTGATGAAGGTTGCTGTGTAAGTTGACAGATGGCAGCTACACTGCCTCACATTTTACTGATTGAGATAGTGGCTTCTCAGCTCGTAATCAAATACAGCATCAACAATTCACATCAACCTGATGTCAACTTGACCAGGAATAAGGTGGTTTCTTACATACCAATATATTTGCACAAAGGTAATAGGAGGATTCCTGTGGTTTATATTGGCTTCTCTAACATGTTCTACAGACAGCAGAATAGAATGGGTTACTACTAGAGTTAGTTTTGCCCAAGGGATCAAATTCCATTCACCTCTGCCCACTGCTAATGCCTATCAGTGTTACTTATGAATAATGATATTTTACTATTCTTACAGTTTTTCCAGCGATCTCAAACAACGTCACATATTAAAAGCCTCCTGAAAGGGTGTCATCTTGCTTGCACAGTCAAGCACAAAATGGCATGATAACCATGTCACAGAACAAGTCAATGGCAAACTAAAAATTGACATTGGGGGTCCACTCGCTCTGATCTAACAAAATTACAACACATACAAGGAGTCTAGATCTGAGGCTCTGAAGTTAACTACTGATATTTTAAATGGTGGAAAGATGAATGGGATTCCCACATCTGGGATTTAAATTACCCTCCGATTAGACAATTGAGTGTGACCGCAACTCTTACCTGTAAGTTTCAATCTCAAGGATGAGGCCAGCTTTCACTTGCAGTAATTCTTGATAGTCCTTCAGGTAGTCTGTGATCGACATGCTCAGGATCTGCTTTTCTTCTTCTAGGGCGTCGATTATCCGCTAAACAGAAATATTGATTCTCAGTTTTGAATGAACTTCAACATCTGTCACACTTGTATGCCTAATAACTTAAAAGCTTTAATTAAACAAAAAAATAAATAAATGAAACTCTGAGAGAGCAATAAAGTAACATATTCTATCACTTCAAAAAACAGAACAAATCAGCTCTGTGACCTCCCCATATGCATTATTATTGAAGCAAAATTTTATGCTAAGACTTCACTTTATGCCTTATGAAGCTAGTTAAATACTTAAGCAACACCCATTCAAATGCCCTGTACAAGTTATCAAGCATACTTAGCAGGGAAAATACACTGCTTTATAAATGTGACTTGAATGTGATTCATTTTATCATTTTAAGAGCTTAGGTGTAAGTGTTTGAATCATACTTCAGATTGGGAATTCTGGCAATTTCTCTTTGTTAGTATTTTGAGGTCCATAGACATGTGTGCCCAAGCCAGTCTCTGGATTCAAGTATCTGGAGATATTCATAGTGTCTAGAAGGTAAAGGATAAACCTTCAGAGGTTCCTTCCAGTCTGTTTTTCTACAGTACTTGGATGCCTGCTTCGTAAACCACCCAGTATTCTCCTAACAGCTACTCAGAAGACATAAAAGGGATTGCTTATTTTCATCTTGGTAACTCAAAATAACATTGCACCTTTATATGACGACTATAAATGATGAGAGAGTAGGACTGATGAGAAACCTGTCCACCTTTCTTTAACAAGTTTGAAAATGGAGGAAGAAGCTGATAAGCAGAGAAAGGATCCAAATTGATCTAAATTTGAACACACTCTAAAATACTAAATGGAACTTTAAATACTGGGTAACTGCACCCAACAGAAAAAGCAAAGACTTATTCGACAGAACATTAAGATTTGATTTAGACCAATGTAAGTGACTCCTCTTGAAAATACACTGCAGGACACGAGTACTCTAATCACTGGTGTTACATCTCACATGAAGGACAAATTCCCACCTCCAGAAAATAAACCCTCCTCTGATAATTGAAAGGAGCTTGTTCAGTGCAGACTCAGAACTAAAAGTATTGATGTTAGCTGCTCAGTGTGATTCTTAATGGTTTCCTTGCTACGGATATAATCTACTAACTCAAATCTGTCCTCCTCAGCCAGCAGACTGATGCTAACAGAAATGCTATAGATTACACCTAGTTCTGGGAGCTAGGAAGACAGAAAGGATATCTCAGCAAAAGCCTGGCTCCATTTGGTTCATATCACATTGCACTAGGCAGGAACACCAAAATGCTACTTACTGAACAAAATCTCATACACACGTACAGCACTGAACAGGATTTCATGACAGCATATATTAGACACATCTTAACAAATCCTTTGCAACACAAAATGCAAAATCAAGACACGGGTAGTCTAGTTTTCAAAAATTCAAAATACTTTTATGCTTCGAGTGTTCAATTATCACAGTGTGAGCAGCAGCACAAAAACAAAGATAGAGCAGGGGACTCCCCACTCTGTTTAATGCCGTGATGATAACACTCTTGGCAGAAGTGAGGTTTAAAAATTAAGAATATGAGGTGCTGGCATTGCCAACATTAATGGCCTTTTTTAAAAGTAAAAGCAAAAAGAAAGCTTTATGAAGGACGCTGCCTGTATCTTCATAGACATGTAGGTGTATCTCTATAACACATTCAAGTACATTTGCAGGTGTTGATACACAATTACACTGATGCTTGGGTATTAAACTTAGGTGATATGACAAACCTTGCCTACAGTCCTCAGTGTATGTTAAACTCTTCTTTTTTTTTTTAATGTCAGAAGACAAATAATATCTGAAGCTAATAATAGCAAATAATATCTGAAACAACACCATCAACCATCCCCTGCCTCATCCAGCCTGCAGCGGAGGTAACACCCTGTGTGGTCGTGCATGATGGCAAGCAGAACCACTGACCTTCAGCAGCTCTGAGGCAGCAGGCCTATTCAAGAACTGACACAATGGAAAATCTCAAGATGAGAAGGGAAGAAAAGTGCCAGGCCCTGCTTTTAGAAGGAAAAGGCTATCAAAAAGGAATGGAGGAGATGCTGCCAGAACCAGAAGGGTCAGTGAAAGGAAGAAAAGACAAGAAAGACAGCATCTCTATGGGACCAACTACCAAAGGTGGTAAGAGCTCTGATACAAGACGAGAAGTGATTCAGGCATTTGTTGCCTCCCCATTAAACAGAGGCTAAAGTGTACATATGCATGCATATGTTAAAAAGAGCTTCACAATGCACAGGTGTTGCCAAAGCCCCAGGAGAACCTATACAGAGAGTCTGTATGCTGGACTAAGGGTGCAATTCCAAAAGACTGGGGGTAGGCACGCCTGTGCTGAAGACATAGGAACTTCGGTTCCTCACCCCAAAGGTCTGCAGCCTGACTTTGAAAAGCCACCGAGATTCTACCCACTGGATTCGGAGAGCACATGGGATCCAAAAGTTTGTGTTAAATACAGTGTCCTAATGATTACCATAAGGGGCTACATACCTCGGCCAACTGTGCAATAGCTCTGAAGGAATTCATTCCAGCAGGAGCAGACATTGTATAGACTTGGGTGGCAGACAGCCACCGCCTGGCCTGCCCTGATGTTTAAACACAATGCAGAGGACAACTGGCCTTACGTACTGCTTCCAAGCATGCTAAAAGGTGTATGAAGTTTGGGAGGTTGCAAGCTGACCAACTTCCATTTTGCCAAAGGTAATCTGCATTGTTGCAGCCACGTTTGCTTCACGATGGAGTTTCCTCAAAGGGATTAACTTGTAAAGATTTGTTTCTCATCTACATCAACTGTCCTCCAAGTTGTGGTGAGGTCCTACTAGAACCAAACAACTGAATGTAAGTGATAGACTCATCCTTCAGATGTCCCTTTCCAGTCAGCAGTGGGAAATTTTAGAAGGGCAGTGGCAGGAAAAGAATGTACTTGGGTTGTCCAAACTGTACCTACTGAGGGAATAAAACCAGGGTTTCAGACTCCAACCCTTTCCATCTGGTACAGTTCACCAAACCCACAGCTCACTCAGTGGCTCAGTAAGGGGAAGAACTGACACTCTCTGCTTAGCTGGCTAGAAACTGGTACACAAAAATGCACATAAAATATTGATATGTTAATTTGACAAAATGTTTTCTTCTCTGGGACACCCAACAACAATGACACGGGAACTAATCCTAAACCCACAGAATTAGTGGAGAATTTCTGCCTCTTTCCGAAGCATCAGGATGAGCTGTGGCCTCTTATACATCTGAAAAACACGGGGCTTCCTTCTGCTGTCACTCCATATGCGAACTGGCATTCAGATCACTGGGAGCTTTTGCGTGAGTATTGTCAGAGCACACAGCTAAAATTATGGAGGTAAGACATAAGAGATACACTGACTTCATCCCTCGGCATCCAGGACGAGTGAAAACGTTCCAAACAATGTGTGATTTACTGCCTACAGGGTTCAGCTGAATTATAACTCCAAGCACATATTTCTATTTAACATTGCTGAAAGCTTTAGCGAGGATAGGGATGGGGCAGGAGACAAAGATGGACATATAAGGCGACTGGATGATATATGGAAAGTATGAATAAATCTACTTGCTATTGCAGCTGCAATGGACAGTAACCACTTGACTAAAATCTGTACATACATATCATTTCTATGTGACACTTCCCAATAAATAACCATGGGATAGATGCTCTTTAAAGAGTAATTTGAAATCCATGCTAAATATACTTCCACCAATAAAAGAAGCAATGACAGGAAAAAAAAAAAAAAAGAAAAAAAAGAAAGAAAAAAAAGAAAGAAAAGCTTTGATCACACGAATAAAACCTGAAAAAGCTATTTCTACACAGTCTATCTTCACCAGATGTGAATGAAAGACTTCCTTTCTCATGTACAACAGACGGGCCATTGGAAGACCTTTTCCATTTGAAACCCGGCAGTTTAAATATGGAACTGTTCAGAAGATTTAAACCTTATGGTGTCATTTTCACCACAATTCAGATATTTTTTATCTATCTATATTTATATACAAAGATGAGACAGCTCACATGTTTTCAAGTTGGATATCAAAGCACTGTTGTTTTTTTCTTTTATTACTATTTATTACTAGCTATTGTTCCCGTAAAAACACAAAGCATGCCAGATGCTCTTGGGAGTAACACAGAAGTTTATCATCTCAGTAGCAAAATTACAATCCAGTTTTGGATATTGAAACAGAACAACTGCAGGGCATGCATTGATTTTGATTATCTGACTTCTAAAACGTGTTGGACTGTCTCCACTTGCTCTTCTGTATAAAATTCTTTAAAATAGCAAGCAGATACAGAAACAACACACTGGTATAAAAACACCTAGCTGAGTTGAAAGAAAGAGCTAGGCATCTGAGCACACCCAAGCCCACTGGTTCTAGAAGAAAAATTTGTAGTGTCGATAATGAGCGATGCTAAACACTCTTTTTAAAATAACATTGTATTTAAAGGTTTTCAGTTCAAGCAATGATGATTAGAGGTCAGTGATGTTTTCATTTTAAATCCCTAATAACAAAAATAGATAGTGAAAAGGACATATTTTAAAAATCAGAATAACTGAATATTAGTAGATATATGTAAATTTATATAAACTTATGCTCCTAAAAAAGGTAAAAAAATGTTTTGTTTTTTTTTTGTTTGTTTGTTTTTTCTCATTACATTTTCATCTGGCTTTGACCAATAGACATATTTAATTGCTGAGAGATTTACATACAACTTCCACAGCTTGGGAAGAGTTTATATACATAACTGGAAGAATAAACTATCCTGTCAAAAATGAAAAAAAAAAGTTAAAAGCCTTTCTGATTACTTCTTAGATGCCTGATTTGCCTCAGTTCACAGCAATCTGCAAGCTACACAAGTTGCAAACAAGCTAGTAGTGTACAAAAACCAGACCCACAGCAGCAGGTCCCTGTCTCTGCCCGCTGGCCAGCACCTCCATGACCTGCCATGGCTGTTCGACCCAACATGACCACGAAAACACGGGGTTCGGACAAACAAGGAGCTCCAGCAGAGTGTTAGTAAAAGGTCTAGCAATGAACAAAAGAAATGTTGCCCTCAGGAAATGGATCGATGGTCTGGATGAGCTAATATGCGCTCTGTGCCCTAAATCTGATGAACTGATATTTTGTTGTCCTGGCATCTGCTGATCAGTTCACACACACAGGGTGATTATACGTGCTGCCAAACATCATTCTGACTGCAAACAAATCCTCAGCTACAGATGCTACGGTAACTCTGTTTAAAACAACCTAATATCCACCTGAAACAGCTACAAGCCACTTACAATGTTGAAGTCTTATCTCCAAACAATTCCCACTCAGCTTTATGTTGTTGCACTGTAAGAAAACTCCCTGCCTTCAGAAGACTAACTTTTCTCAACTACAGCATGGACTGTGAGCATTTCTCTATGTCCAGAAGTGAAAAAAAATTTTTTTTTGGATCTTTTCTCTGATCCCAGGAGGTCAACCTCAAGTCCCCGGGGCAGAAGGGAAGCTCCATGTCCCACCACCCAGGGACATGGCTCATCCATCCCAGCGTCAGCCTGAGCAGGGCCCTGGCAAGGCTGCAGCTCTGGGGAACTTGGCGAGGGCACATTGAGAGGGGAGCACCTGTCACCAGCGGCTGTCACAGGGTCACTGTCACCCTGCGGCCCCCCACCCTTTGCAGCAGGATCTCCCTAAAGCAGGGCAGGGGGCTCCTTGCAGCCCCCAGGGATGGGCTGGGCAGCAGCCAGCTCCTGCTGGGCCACCTCCTTCTGCAGCCCGGGGGAATCCTGCTGCAGGGCTTAGGGGGCTCCAGGGCTCACATCCCACCGGGGGCCGGGACCTCGAGCAAAAAGCGAGCAGGAGAGCAGGAGGAGACCCCGGGGGAGCAGCGAAGCGTCCGGGTCCCACCACGGTACCTCGTACTCCTCCACCTCGGCGTTGTGGCGCTCCTGCCCGGCCAGCAGCTCCTCCTCCAGCCTCTCCTGCAGCCCGACCAGCTCCTGGCCCTGCCGCCGGAGCTCCTCCAGCTGCTGGCGGCACTGCCTGCCCTCCTCCCGCAGCAGCTCCAAGTTCTCCCGGCTCCTCTGCGCCTCCTGCTCCTGCAGCGCCCGGATCTGCTCCTGGTAGCGCAGCAGGGTCTCCCGGCAGCTCTGGCCGAGCACCATCTCGTAGGTCGCCTCCAGCTCCTCCAGGCTCAGCACGGACAAGGGGGGCGGCAGGGCGGCCAGGTCGAGCCGCAGCTCCCGCATCTCCACCACCTCCCGTCGCTGCCTCTCGGCCAGCTGCCCGTGCTCGACCTGCAGCTGCAGCAGCAGCTCCTCCAGGGCCACGCAGTCTCCCCGCAGCCTCTGCAGCAGCTCCCACTGCCCGGCCAGCTCCGGCTCCAGGCGACGCCTCGCCTCCAGCACCTCAGCGCCCAGCAGCCGCAGCTCGGCCAGCTCTCGCCGCAGCCCGTCCCGCTCCAGCTCCGCTTCCAACTTGGCCCGGCTCAGCTCCTCCAGCTGCACCCGCAGCCAGCCCAGCTCCTGCTCGGGCACCCGCAGCCCCACCAGCTCCTGCTGCCTCAGCTCCGCCAGCTCCCGAGCCAGGAAGCGGTTCTCCTCCTCCAGCTCCCGCACCCGGCCCACGAAGAGCCGCAGCCGGGAGTTGAGCTCCTGCAGCTCCCTCTTCTCATCCCAGCCCGCTTCCCAGCGCCGCCACATCTTGCCCGGCCTGCGGGCTCGGGGCCGCGGCGGGTCCCCGGGCTGTCCGGCGCCGTTCCCCTCCTGGCCGCCTCCCCGCGGGGCTCTGCCCGGCCCCGCCGCTCTGCCCGCTGCTCTGCCCTGCCCCGGCCCGGCTCGGCTCGGCCCTGCCCGGCCCCGCACCGCCCCCCAGGAGCCGCCCGCCCCCGCCCCCGGCCCCGCTCCGCCGCCCCGCGGCGTCCCCTGGCGGGCCCGGCCCGCTCCTGCTGGGCAGCTCGGGGTGACATCGGGGGGTGACATCGGGGGGTGACACCGGTGGTAGCGGGGTGGTTGCACCAGGTATCTTGGAGGTCTCCTCCAGCCCTAACGGTTCTGTGGTTCCAGGACTCCGCGAGCTGCTCAGCAGGGAGGCAGGGAGGCATCGCTCCCTGTATGATCTACCAAATTAGAGGAAAAGTTGAGGATGACTCATTTGAACCTTTTTCATCTCCCTAGGCACTCTTTCTCTCGCTCCCTCTCGCGCACACAGTTCAATTCTCGAGCAGAGCTTTGCTGCTTCACACAAGGCAGCCAGCACCTGCACCTCTGCCACCTCTGCATTTACTCCCCGGGACAGTTCCCAGCACAAGTCACACTGGGAAGCAGCTGGAATTTGGCACAAGCCCTGTGAAGCTGGGGGCTGGGGCACAGCCATACGGCATCCACCCTCTGGGGGCACAGCATCCCCTGTTCTGCTCTGTCCCCCCCTTCCTGAAGCCCCTTACCTCTGCAGCCCACCTCTCTTTCTCTCAGAAAGGCCAAATTTTGGCTGCTGCTTGGCTCTCCACAGAGTGAGTTCCCTTTTAATCTCAATAAAGCCTCCAGGATTTGAGCCCAACCACCACAGATAAATCATTGGCTTTGGCCTAAAAGTGAGCCAATTCAGCCTTGGCAGATTTGCTCTGTCAGAGGTCACCGGGAAGCTGAGATTTACTAAAGACACTTGCTTTTTCTTGGCCTTGTGGTCAAAATCAAGTCCCTCGGTGACGCTTTAACACCTGCTGTTCTTTTATGAGGGAAACCACTGTGCTTCTGGGAGGAGGTAGGTTCCTGTGGTTTACAGGCTTTTTCTACCTCTGATGTCACTGTTAGCCTAAAAACCCCAAATAAAGAGCAGGCTGGCAAGCAGCGTGCTGCCCACAGCAATGCTGCTGCACTGACAGGAGCAGGGCGGCTGGTTGAAATGAGCTTTCTGGGGCTTGCTGTAAATGTCCTGCAAATGTCAAGCTAGCGGTCGCTTGTTCTTTCTTGCTGACAGCTTGACTGATTTCTTGCTGCAGCTGCATTCATAAATTTTTATGATTACATTGTGGAAAACCCAGGAGGTACTGAACCTCTGCCTTTATCTCTCTTGAGAAAACACCACAACTTCTCTCTAGATGCTGAACAGCTTTCCAGGCTGGGGAATCAACTTGTTGTGAAACTTGTGCCTGTTGATGTCTGCTAAATGGCCTGTAGCTTGGTCCTGGGCCTTGATGTCAGCAGCTGGGCAAGAAATTTGTGGTCTAGGATAGGGAACAACTGTCATGAGCAAAGTTTAGGCCCTTGCTGGAGCAGAATTGACACTGTCTGACCTGGATTCCAGCCCTCCATAGCCCCCAGGTGTGCAGATACCTGAAATGCAAACACATCTTTGGCATCCTTTTTCCTGAAGACTTAGTTTGTGCCTGCAAAAGAAGGAAAGGGAAAAGCAACCTGACACAATCTACCAACGATGGGCAAATGGAAAACACCCAGAGGCTTCTGCTTCCTTTATTATTTGTCTTGCCCCTGGGGAAGAGGGGTGGAGGAGCTGCAGCTTTGCTATCACAGACCCTGAAGATGGCTGCAGAAGAGCCCAACAGAAGAGGTCACTTTCTCAGCAGCAGATCTTTGGCACAATTGAGACAAGCAATGGCCTGGAGCCTCCCTCCTCCCCAGGTAAATCCCTGGTGCTAAGGGCCCCATCCTGCCCCTAGGAAATGAACAAACACAGTTTGTAGTAGCAAAGATCTGGGGAGGGAAAGGGCAGACAAACTTCATTGCTGCTTCATTGACAGCAGATGCGAATTGGGTCTCTGTGGTCTCTTGAGCTCCAGCAAAGGTCTTGTGCTTTTCCGAGGTTCATTGTCAGCATCCTACAAATTACAAAGTGTCACCCTGGTAACTCCTAATCCTGCTTCAGCACAGATTGCTCCGCATGCTGTCTCATCTGCGAAGTTTAAAGGATGAAGCTGTCACTGGGGAAATGTTCTGGTTCTGACATTCCTGAGATAGATAGACACAAAGAAAACATATCGTTTATTAAAAAGGTTCAAGACGTTGTGATTCCAGTTTACAAGGGAGCTTCAAAACACCTGTTTGTTTACAGATAATTCCTTCTGTTAGATCCTCAGAGGAATATTCCTCTGTACTAGGTGGGAAGGAGGGTGACGTTCTCCATCTCCACCTTTTGGCTGCCATGGCCACCCTGCATTTGTAACAGTGATAATAATGCAAACACCAGTGTTTGCTACTGTAATAATACCAGGTAATTCCACAGTACAGGGGAAAGATGGACTTTGGCTCTCTGCATCCCGTTTGGTGGGCTCCACCAAGCTTGTAAATCCTCAAAAACTCACTAAAATACAGAAGATAATATTTTTCCACAGGATCCCCTCTCTCCTTCCAGACCAGGGGCATCCTTTTGCACTCCCATGCTCCCTGCAGTGTCTCCACCATCTCTGCTGGATTCACGGTTTATGGATTTCTTCTGTGAGAGATACCAAAGAAAAGCGATTTCAGATATGTCACCCTGCCATATTTGGACCCCTTTGGGTAAAACTTTGCAGAGCCTTAAACTGAAAACAAGAGTTATCTGCAGGGCAATTTTGCTCTCCATATGTGCTGCAGCTCCAGAGAGCAAGCACCTTTTTTCTGTGACCTCTGGATCTTACTATTATGAGCAGTGACCTGTTTTTCTCTTCAAAGGGTCTGTGAGAACTGAAGCCTTATTTGACTTGGTACAGAAGTGCCTCTTTCAGAAAATAAATAAATAAATAAATAAAAATTCTATAATTCTATCTATATATTTATTGCAAAGACTGAAAGCCTTAGGCTCTTTCTTTCTTTCTTTCTTTCTTTCTTTCTTTCTTTCTTTCTTTCTTTCTTTCTTTCTTTCTTTCTTTCTTTCTTTCTTTTTTTTTAATTATTATTATTATTATTTTTTTTTTGTCTCCACAGAGGGGAGTTTTCTTTCTGTGAGCAGTTCAATCACTTCAGCCCGTGCGTTTTTTCTGAGCACTTGCAGAAGTGGTGTCTGCCTCTAGATGGTGTGTTTTACCCAGAAGAACTTCACTCCTGGGTCTTTACATAACTTTTGCTCACTTGTCTGAGACAGGTTGCTCTCTCCAGCCAAACAAACCAGATTTTAGTATTTCCTTGTTTCCTTATGGTGAGAATATGACTTCAGTATAGTGCAAAAATGATAAAAATATAGGGCTTAGATGCTTAAAAAAAGTTTTTTATACAGCACATGTAGTTGGACATGTGATGTATCTACTGCAGAATTGATAGTATTGCATGTCTTCCTGGTTCCTGCCTGTGCTATCTAAAATAAAACAAAATCTACATATTTTTTTCTAGTACAATGCCTTTACTTTGGTACTTAAATGCAAGGAGAGAGGGAAGGGACAAAGACTGGTAATACCACAAGGCTAAGATTTTTTTTGTAATAATTAACTGCATATACAGTATTTATACCTTTTTTTTCTTTCCCCTTTAGACAACACAGGATGGAGCTATGATGTTTTTGGGGAAAACATGTATTTTAGGAAGTGTGTAGCATTCCCCAAACTTCTGAAGCTCATTGAGAGCTGTAAGCTGCTGGGCAGGAGATTTCTGATTGCTGTGGCATGGTTTCTGCGGGGCATGCTGCCCCAAATGCTAAAGAACTCTCTGGATAATAATTAATTGAGACCCAGAACCTTCCTGTGAGGCAAATTAAATGATCCCAACATGATCTTCATGACCCAGGTCTTTTTCAGGACATCACAGCTGCCCTAAATGTGTAGTACAACAGTTCAGAGTTCAGGGCAGAAAATGAGGAAGAAGAACATCAGAACTATGTCACGGAGGATGATCATAACTCCCTGCAGCCTGAATCTGGATCTCAGCAGGCACAGCTCTTATGGGGATGGTGAGAGGACGGCAGGCAGGGATGTGCCTTGCAGGACATGCAATAACCAGGCAGTTCATGTTACACTTACTCAGGGTTGAAATGGGCTGTACCACATATCTGGTAGAATTCCTCTATGGAAATCTCTTAGAAGAATAAAAATCCAGTCTATCATAGGACATGTGATTCTATTTTCGTACCTCAATTTGATAGTCTGGAGAAAAAATTGTATAGAAGCGTGTGTGAGATGAGCAAGCATCACAGCTTCTGTTATCCTTCTGTTTTAGTTCTCTAACGCCTTTCAGTACCCGGGAATGCAAATAGAAGATAGACCCCGGTTAACCAAATATCCAGTATATAGTTTGTGACTTGCTTAAAATACCGAGTGGTTTCCTTCTGAATGTCAGCATTTCACTGCACTGAAGGAACACCAGGAGATAATTTAACCCCCAAGTTTTGGTCACTCCAGGAAAGAAGCAGGGAGGAGTTAGAGAAGAAAGAGCAGTTTGGTGTTAGGAAAAAAGCTGCTCAGTTGTGTGTGGAGTTTGCTGGGTTTTTTGTTGTTTTTGTTTTTTTTTTTTTTTTTAGAAATAGTAAGAAAGTGTGGTTGTCTTGGACATAGGAATGGTATGGTTAAATTAACTGAGAGCAGAAAAGAAACCAATCTGCTTGCACTGTCCAACTGAAAAGCACAGAAAGTAATCAAATAGAAAGAATGATGAAAAATAAATTAGATCAAAATTCTGTGAGCTTTCATAAGCTAAATGTTCTTTATAACACAGGAAGGAAATAACTCGTGTTGACTTCAATGGGTCCAGGATTTTCCCCATGATTCTTAACCTGAAATTGTTGCTTTTAGAAGTTAACAAAAAAGGCTTTGCACGCACGCAACTTCTCTAGTGCATTATGAATAATATCCACTGCTTTTATTTTACACCTCAGCTTAGCTTGTAAATAACAGCTATTTCCACTAAAAGGCTATTATGAAGTTATCTTTGATGCTGAGGCTCCAGTCGCAGTTCCCAAGCGTGAAGGAACACTTGAGTGCATAAACACCCACTTAAATACCCTGCTTTCTTCCCTGGCAGCCTCGAGCGGGGCGAGGGCTGGCCCTGCACGGCTCCATGGCAGCACACGACGTTTTGTGACACAGTCGCAGGGCCCTGACAAAGGCCCCTGCACAGGAATTGGGCTTTCATGTGGTTATCATGGGGTGTTACTAGATTTTTTATTTTTATTTTTTCCTAAGAGGTTGCTCCTCCTGCTTATGGAGAGCAATGCTGAGAGGCCTAGAAAGGCCTTTGTGCCAAGCCTCCCTGTGTTTGCTTGCTGGGACCGGGGCTTGTTTATTGCTGGGTCCTGAATTCATGTGATCCCACATTCTCTCCTTCCCCAGACCCCTGTCTCAGCCTCCATCTCCCTCTCTGATATCGACTACCCTGTTATCTCCAGCTCACAGTTGGCCTTCTGCACTTTTTCGACCCCCAACTTCCTCTTTTGGCCTTCACCCTCGCCCCAGCCTCCCACTCTTTTTCCACCTGCAGCTTGCTCCTTGACGTCCCTCTGAGTATTTTCTCTTTTTAGGACTAGCTTATGTGTTTTTTTAACCTCCCGTATCTCCCCAATCACCCCTTCTTTTACAACTACCCACCAATATTCTTCCCTTCCCTCTCTGTTTTGGCCTCCCACACTTTTTTGGCCTCCCACCACTTCCTGGGTATTCAGTCCCCGAGACGTTTGGGACTACAGCAGTAAATGGGCCTTGAAACCTTGCCCCTGTTTGGACCCCTGAAGGGCAGCAATGCTGCTCTGATATTTAGATCCTAGGAAACATACCCAGGCAGACATTAATCGTGTTTTTTAACAGAAGCAGACCTGGTTGTTTGCAAGAGCTCCTGAAGGAAACTGCTGAGAGCATTTGCTTTTGGAGTTCGATCAGGCCTGAAATATTCAGAGAAACCTCAGCAACGGTACTCCTCTTCTTGTCTGTCAGCCAGGCATCTGTGCAGGCTGATGTGGGGAGAAAGCATAAATATGCTCACAGATATATCACCTCTGACAATACTTAAGCACAAGCTTTAAAAGCCTTCAAAGGGGTTGTTTCTGTAAATTCAGCATCCTTTATCAGAGCCATTTGTCCTGCTTGAAGCCTTGAGAGTTAACAACAGAAACATCTTTGTGACAGGCGTTGCAGCAATCAATTCCGAAACACAAATAACTCAATAATCTATAATAGAGCCCCGCAATTAAATTACGCTGTGCTATTTTTATTGATTTTGGTGCTTATTATATGTGTTACACTAATTTCTCGTAATCTATCTGGCCTTTTCACTTACTGGTGCTTGTCAGATTCAGCTCTGGTTTGGTACCAGAAAGCCAGGCTTGCCCCTGAGGCTTGGCCTACCATCTTCGATATTATTCCAGTTCAGTGCGTGAAACAAATCTGAATTAGGAACTAACATTTAGCCTCGCCAGTGTGATGTTTTCTCCCTGTTCAGAGGAATTAACACGCACAATTATTTTGGGTTTGAGGTGTCAGAGTCCCAGTCCAACTCTTGTTTTTTGCCCTGGAACCATTTTCTCCCATGTTGAGACCACCACAGTGAGAAAGTCCCCTGGTCCCTACCTCACCTTTGTCAGTGCCTCTGAAGCAATGCTGGGGCTCACCTACATCAAGAAAAGAAATCACAACCACCAGATTTCTGCTTTGGGATCTTTTATAGTATCACAGCTTCCAAAATACTCCTTCCCTGGAGGCCAGTCTGAGCACTGTAGATGAAGGTTGCAGCTCTGAGGATGAAGGGTGCAGAACTGGAAACCCAGACCCCAGCCCTGCCTACAGCTGAGGTGAGCGAACACAGAGCAGTTGGCTCTGGACAGAGCTCTGGCAAGGGAAGAGCCACAAGGACATCATGATTTCAGGGTGTAGATGCAGTTGCTCCTACAGCCTGAGGACATCTGCATCCTTAGTCATGCAGCAAAGGTGACCTGTGCAGGGAATTCAGCTCCTCTATTTCACTGTGCTGGGACTCCCGACAGGTTTTCCTTGCTAAACAGTGTCAAAACAAGGCAGGCGTGGGGTGAAAGTCCTCAAAGAAGCGTCTGAGGTAGTGCCAGAGGTTTCACATGTGACGGAGTTGTTGTTTCTGCGCGAGAGTGGAGGTGGTGTGGGGAAGGGCGTGATGCTGCGCTGGCTCAGATGAGCTGAGAAAACCAGGTCATTAGGGATCCCGGGCTGCCTTGTGCTCGAGCAGGGCTGTGCATCTGGTGGTACAAGGAAGGTTTTAAAGCTAAGCTGCGTGCACAGCTCCACAGCATTGTCTGCACTTGTTCTCATAAATCCAGAAGCTTCATGCGAACCATCATTTCTCAGAGGAGTCTGATCAGGTGCTTGCTCAGGAGGATCCAGTGATTTGATTTTGGGGCATCTCTGAGCAGAAAGACAGAGCTGTACAAACACGTTCCTCAGCATAAAGGCCTTTTCCCAGCCAGGCTTGCTCACTCCCTCCCCGGTTCCCATCTCCCCCCAAGCGCTGTGTTCCTGCAGCATTTTGGAGGGGTGGGCTGGTTCCCACAGCTGTTAGCAGAGAGGGCTGCGCTTCAGTCCCCATGGAAACAATTTGGAGAGTTTTAAAGCTTGTGTAGCATTGCTATGCTGTGTTTCGCCTCCCTTTTCACTTCCATTAGGAGGTCTGCAAAGCTTTAATTCATTAATGTTTGAAAAGCACTTTGAGGCCCTTGAAGAAGGTGCTATAGAGGAGCAAAGTGTTATTACTCAGATTAACTGTTTCTGTTTTGCCCTGGAGTCACTGCCATGCTTGTTCACTGTGCTTGGAGGAAGGTAGAATGAGGGCGCGAGGGCATCTTGTCAGCAGCGGCCTCCTGGAGAGCTTTTCTGTGCCCCAGAAAGTCACCTCAACACCAGGCAGGCTGATCGCAGCTTCTGCAAGGGCAGCCAGATGGGGTGCACATTTTGGAAAGCTCAGTGCCCTGATCCACGTGGGCAAAATGGAGGGAGCTTGCAAGAAAAGATGGCACCACAGCTGTGTGGTGCTCTGGTGCGTACCATCCCCAGTCATCGCAGCCTTTGGGACAGAGAGGGTGAGAGCCATTTCCATCTGAATCGGATCCTCGACAGCAAGGCTGCCCAAGCCAGGCAGAGCTGATGGTACACAAGCTGTCACAGAAGTCTTAGGTAAGCCTGAGCCACCCATAGGTGACCCCAAAGCATCCTCCACTGCCTGGCAATGCAAGGCCCTCACCAGCTGTGCCATGCCCTCTGCCACCTGCTGCAGGCTTCCCTTCCCTCTCCCCATGTCCTCCCCCTGCTGCGACTCATTAATGGTTTGGAGGTACCAGCCTGAATGGAAAAAACCCTCACTAACATCATGCTGTGCTGCTCTGTGCATTCTCTAGTGACTCACGAGGCTGAGCAGATAACTCAGCCGCCCTGCCAAACGGGCTTGCCCGACTCCCCACCTCACTGCTGGGTGAGCACCGCTCTTTTTTCCTTTCCCATTCCCTGCATGGCAGAGCTCAGGACCCTCACAGCCTGGTGCCGAGCTCTCCCTCGCTGACCCACCACACACAAGAGGAGCCGAGGAGCCCTGGCTGCAGCAGCCCTGCCTCTGGAGAAACCACCCAGCAGAACTGCAATTTCTTCCCTCCCCCCCCCCCCCCCCCCCCCCACTTCTCCGCTTCGGCTCCGCACAAATTACTTTGTCATTGTGGCGAAACAAATAAGGCTTCATTATCATTACCATCCTGATGGGAGTAAACAAGTTTATTTACACTTGAGCACTGCTGAAGAATAAAGTCATAGAGGAAAGTTCATGGTAGGTGGCCTGGCTTTGTCGTTAGGGACGGCTTTTACAAAATCACTGCCCGCTCGGCCGGACAGGCTGCTATTCAGGCAGGCCCGGGTTAATGAAAGTACGGTGTGTGCTTGTTAAAAGGAGGACTACAACACTTGTAATCATGGGTGGTCACATTTTTATTTAATGATATGTGTCTTCCCTTTCTCTGGCCTTCACTCTTAACCCTTTGCCTCCCACTCGCCAGTCCCTTATGCAATGACTAATTAAGGCCTGCACGGTAAAACCCAGTACCAGGCCCACCACCAGCTAAAGCCACTTAACAACAGATTTCAGTTTCTAAATAATTCTTCCGTTAGCAGCCCTGAGATACCGACAAAGCCAAAAGACCTCAAAGCAGAAAGGGCCCCACGTGTGTAATCACTGGAGCTAAAATAATAATAAAAGGACAACTGCAAACACACTTGTGGAGGAAAGGGCTGCAAAACAGAACGGCTTCCTTTCTTTCAAGGCCCTGCTTAGGCCCCAGTGATAAATCTGTTGGGACAAGGATACTTCAAAGCCAGAGGCCTAACCCTGCCCTCACTCGTGCGGGCCCTACAGCTCATGTCAACGGAGTTATCCCCGGGCGGGAGGCTCAGCCCCACTGCTCTTATCTCACAGACACAAAGAAAGCCAAAGCAAGCCATGGAGGGGAAGAAAGGAATCTATTTATCTTTGACACGACCTTGCTGAGGTTCTGGGTGCAATCATACCATGAGGAAAAACCTCCCACCACCTCCAAGCTCCCCTGCAAATTCTTATGACTAACCAGGCCGGAGTGCTCACACCGGGATCCTGAGGAAGTTCAAGCTTGGAGGCACTTTTTGTGTCTCTCGGGATATTAAAAAGCCTCACAGGAGGATGCACACACGTGTACACTGGCACACGAAGGCACACAAACCCCCCATTGCCCACCTGGTATGTTACCCTGCCTGCCGCAGGCTGTGACCCCGTTCTGTGGTCACACACAGAAGTCTGCCTGCTCACCCATCACCTCTCCTCCTTCCCCACATCACCTCTCCTCCTTCCCCACAGCACTTTTTGAACTTCACTGCTACGTCTGAGAGCAGCAGAGACGTGACGACACTGCATCTCTGCAAGTGTTAGAAAACCCACAGCTGGGCGAAAAGCTGTGGTGTGTGAATTACCGCCTGTCACTTGGGGCTCTTAGTCACAAGCATTTTCCAGCGGTATTTAA
Organism: Netta rufina; assembly: GCF_964035555.1. NCBI lineage: Eukaryota > Metazoa > Chordata > Aves > Anseriformes > Anatidae > Netta > Netta rufina. Next base: position 18,837,702 of record NC_140134.1, on the reverse strand, counting down.
GAATGTAAAAACCCAAATTACAAGCAGTTTGGGGATGGGGAAGATCCCCTGCTCAGCTGGACCTAGCACCAGCTGCTCACCCCTGTCCACTTGGGACAGGGAGAACAAAATGCTCACGGCAAAGCTTTGTGCAACGATGCGATGTAGCTGCAATCCCTCTCTTTGGTTTTCTTATGGGTCAGAGGAGACTTTCTGTCCACGGCTCCTGCCCACACACTCTCCCTGCCCAGGAGGGGCCGAAAACACCCACTCCCACACCCCCACCTGAGACCTGGGGCAGCCGAGCAGGAAGAGCCCCGCTGGTACAGGGAGAGGAGCAGGAGCACCGCTAATGTCGACACGAGCACGTCCCTGCCTGCCCGGTGCTCCCAGCGCTCCCTGGCCTTTCTTTAACCTCTGTTTGAAAGCGTATTTATTATTCCAGAGGAAGCAGCCTGCTGGCTGCACGAGTTATGATAAGGGGTGTAAGATGGACTTTGGGGGCAGGCAGAGCCTCCGTGCATGGCAGGGTGGGCGAGCAGAACCCAGTTAGCTAAAGGTGTAACTCAGCCAAGCACCACTGTCACACCAGCTGTGGGAATCAGCAAAGTGACAGATGGAAATGGGTTTTATGCTTTTTCTTCAAAGCTAAATCCGTTCCAAAAAGCACAGAAGCATCGCGATTAGCAGCACCGAGAAGTTTGGTGGAGGGCGAGATGTTACTGTCGTGTTCCTGCTGCTCCCTGCACACCTTGTCCCCAATTTGCTTGTACAAACTGGGGCTGTGAAGGCACAGACATCAGGGGGAAAGGCGGCACGAATGGGAGCAGGTGAAGTGCCGCAGGGCACTCAGCCTCTGCTGAGGCTGTGGGCGGCAAACAGGGTAGTGTTGCCTCCGAAGCTGAGGGTACAGATGGAGTTATTAAATAACTGTGCTAAGATAATAGGCGATGCTGAGCCAATGAGCATAACTAATACTTGTTGCTTGAAAATTGTTAACCCTGCTGAGTGCTTTAAAACACCAGCAAGCAAACTGGGAGCCCCGCTGGCCTCCCCTGCAGGAGGCAAACAGACCAGAGAGAGCAGAGGCTCCCATTTCCAGCAGATGTCCCTCAGTTTGGGAGCCCAGACTGAGCACTTCTGAGCTAAAGGGACTACTTTGGGTAAAGGAGTTGAAAAAGAGTTTTTTTTTAAATGTTAAGTGATGGAAACTCTGTCTCTACATATACAGCAGGGAGGAACTCAGGAGGAGAAAATTCAGAGTGAGACCTGAACCTCTCACCTTGCTGCCTCCTGCTCAGAGGCAGAAACAAACCCAGGCAGGGACCCAGGAACAGGCAAGCTCTCCCCGAGTCCTGCTGTTCCTGAAGGCAGCTACTGAAGGGTTTCCCTTCCCCTTTGTCACTTTCCTTTCCATCGTTTTTCCCATCAGTTACAGAAGGCGACAGAAGGAGTCATCGGTGGGGTGAGGGTTAATGAGCGAAAGCTCGCAGCGAGGCAGCAACCTGTGAGTCTTCATGTTGTCACAAAGGTGTTGCTGAGCTTACGCTGCATGAAATATCCCAGAACTCCTGCAAACTGTGGGATTTACATTCGCAGGCTATAATTACGGAGTCTCCGGCACCCTCCCACACTGCGCAATGCCTCCACAGGCGAGAGCAGCAAAACACCTGTCCTGGGCTCCCGTGGGCTTGCAGGTCCCTGCCCGCGCCGGGCTCAGCACCTCCCTGGCAGGCATCCGGGCCTGATCCTGCAGCCCTGCTGCGTGGTGGGGTCATGGGAGGCAGCAGGACGGGGATTTCGGTACGGGAGACCGAGTCCTCCCAGCCTGGGGTCACTCGGGTGCACTTAGGAAACGGTGCCAGAGCAGGGTCAGAGCGGTCACGTTTACAAACAGGTGCTCGCAGCCGGGTAAATTCGATGCCATTTGACGTGGTGACTGGCTTGGACACGAGTCCCATGGGCTCTGGGCATGGGAGTTTTGGGGCTTTTGCCGGTCTCCCCCCAGCGCCTTGTTGTGAAGCCGGTTGCAGGCTGATGTCATGGGAGGCTCTGCCCGGGCTGGCGCGGGCAGGTTTCTCCACGGAGGTGGTTCTCTGCCTCCCAGGCACTTCTGGAGAGCCCTTCCACAGCATCCTACCCTCCCTGCCCCCACAGCCGGGGCGCTTCCTTCCTCCTCGTGTTCTTCAAGTCACGGCAATGCTAACGCCGAAGCCTGAAGAGCCGGCTGGCGGCACGGAGCCTCCCCAGCACCTCACTGGGCAGCACCCGGCTCGCCGCAGGGAAGGGAGAGCCCACGGCCCACACCCAGGGCCACCTTGGGAACGCGGCTTCAGCGCTTACCCAACAAAAGCCGTGTGCCAAGTGGGGCAAACGTAGAGGCTGTGGCTGTCAAGGATGTCCGCAGCCACCAGCCCCAGTGCTGCAGCACCAGGAGGTGGTGGTGCCTTAGGATGTGCAGGCAATAACACCTTGAGTATGTCACCAAGAAAGCCCTTCAGTCCCTTATGTCCTTATCCATGTGTGCTCCGTCTTTTGTATCCCCCAGGATTGATGCAAGCATCCTCCAGATGCTGGAGGAGCAGGGGTGACCTGGAGGCTCCTCAGCGTCCTCTGCCCTGGGCTCTCCCGATGGGTCACACGCTGGTTCCTGATGGCTGCCCTGCTCCGTCTGTCCCCTGTGACCTGAGCTTTCCAGCCCGTGTTTGTCGTGCTGTGCTCTGCCTGGGTTTGGGCTGACGTCAAGCAGCCCAGACACGACTCTCGGCTGCTGCTACTCGTTATCGTCGTAGCTGTCACTTTATTAGCCCTCAACAGTTGGTCCTCTGGTGTTACGCTGCGAGGTGACTAACGCTGGATCCCATAAAGAGCACCTGACGTTGCTGTGAACAGCCAGTGTGGGCTTAGCAGACAGCCCTGTGACGCATCCTGCGGGCAAATTAATAAACCCCCAACAAATCCAGCTCCTGTCCTGCCATGGCTCCAGGAGATGAGATGTGTATGCAGCTTGTATGGGGAGCTCTGAGCTCACCACTGCCCAAAGAGCTCCGACTGCTCCTTGCTCGCCTCTCGTGCTCTCTCTCTTGCTTTAACTCTCTTTCTTTATGGTGCCAAAATTGAAACTGAGTTTTGGGGTCCCCACCAGGCAGTTGTGGGTCCCCGGTGCATTACTGGCCCTATAGCACCTCAGGGTCCCTGCTTGGCCCCTGTACCCCTGCAAGATCCCCCTCTCCTGCTTGCTCTTGGGTTCCTCCTTCTGCAGTCACACAGCCCTCATGATCCTGCGGTGTGCACTCCATTGCTCCCCTGCATTGTTCCCCCAGCGGATATTTATTTGAAGGGTTTCATTAACTTATCGCACCGGCATCACTTGGTACACAACTACGAATTAATTCAGCCGGTTTGCATTTCGGCTGACCTAATATTCATTATATTCCAGTCAAGTGCGTGTGTTTTCTGTTTGACAGTTGGTTCCATGATAAGATATGTGGTCCAAAGTACTATACTTAGAAATAGGGGTAATATTTACAGGCACTCCATGCAAATACTGCAATTACCTGATTAATTACGCCCTTACATTTGGTGGAGATTGCGCTCTTATCCCTCCTTTCTCCCCCTGCTTTCTCCGTTGCTGTATCTGTATGTAGTAGACAGGACCAGCCTCCAGATTCACATAAATGAGGTGAAACTGTCTCTGTGTAAGACCTAAACCTGCGTGGTTGCCAACCACTTTTTTCCCATTTTTATTTTTTATTTATTTATTTTTTGTGTGTGTGTGTTCAAGTAGAATTTGTGAGAAGGGTTCAGACATTAACACTGGCTTTATTCTCGGTGCTGCCTTAGGCCCCTCAGCTGACAGCAGTGAGGTTATCCCTGATTTACACCCATGAAAGAGGCCTCTGGGTGCTCTCTGTTGCATCCCAAGGATGGCTGAGGTGGGACATAGCTCAGTACTATGCAGAGCATCCTCATCCTCCCCTTGTCATTCCGACCTCCCTGCCCAGGCTGTGCTGCCTGCAGCCTGCCGTGGGTGCAGCTTTTCCCTGCCACTCCTTCCCACAAGCTTCCTGCCAAGCCATGCTTCCTGCCCCCTGCCAGGAGCTTTCCTGGGGGCTTCCCTTTGTGCTTAAGCACCTTGCAGGCAGGAACCCTGCAGCAATGCAGTTTCATTGTCTGCATGCCAAATCCATCAATGAGCTGATCTCCAAGGTGAAATAAAAACATGCATTACAAATGAAATGCTCTATTGCTCTCCTTTGCCTCCTGCGATCACCGGAGATCTTTGTGGTTGGTGTGCAAGGCAGCTCTTCCCTATTAATTAACATCTCAAAGTGTTCCTCTCTCGCCTGCCACCATGATGCAGGGGCTGCTACGGCCCAGGCTGCTTCTTGAAATAATTTGTCACTTGCAAAACATCAGAGGCCTCCCTGTAATCCCCCAGGTTTGTCCTAAAACTAGCTCCGTCCTCCTGCAGCTGATGCATCGGGCTCTGCAAAGCCTTGTTCAGGACTTCAACTAGATTTAATTCCCAGAAAACACCTTCCCAAACAGTGTCTGATTTCACAGGCAGGATTTTGGTTTTCACATCAGTAAGTAGTCTGGCCAAAGAAAACACTGTGCTGTGTGCATCACCTGTGAAAAATCACTGAACATCCCTGTGTTTCCAGTCTCCTGTCAAAATCCCACCCTTTGCTTAGCTCCTAAGCAGCAGGAGACAGACATTGTCCTTCACTGTGGGTATTTGCAGTGCTTGGTACGAGAGCCTAATTCCTCATAGTTTTTTGGTGTGTGTCCTGCAAAAGCCATAAAGCACAGTCCACATCTCAGTTCCCTGCAGAGGCTCAGGGTGACCTGGGGCACAAGGTGACCTGCACAGCTCCCTGTTGCACTGGTTCGTGCTGCAGCCGCTGGCTCATGGCATGCGTCACACAAGTGGCCGTGTGTCCCCGCATGCATTGACACCCTGGGCACTTTCACGTGTCCCCATCCTGGTGCCAAGCCTGCAAAATCGGGGAAATCCCACTCCCTCCAAGCCACCTTCCTTACCCTTGGGGTTTCAAATAGGACGGATGGCTCAGGGGAGCCCTGACCCACCTGTGGCTGCGGGTTGGGACCTGGAGGTGAGCACAATCATCAGGATGGAGCTGCCCAGCCCTGGGATGCAGGACAGCACCATGCCTGGGGTGCAAAGCAGACCTCCTCCCACAGGGAAGTCCATGGGGTGCCGCAAAGCTCAGCTCTGCCTGGAAGCTGCTGTGTGCATGTTTGGAAAGGGAGGAGGGGGAAGAACAGTACCCTGCTTTCTGTAAAGTGAGAAAAGGCCTGGCTCTGGCTCCCTTATCCACAGTGAACACCGGTGGTTGTTTGCCTGGTTTTTTTCTTGGGTGCCCGTCACTTCCACATCTGTACAAGAGCAAAAATCTGGCATCTCCCATCAGGAGCTGCCTCGGTGCACTGGGAACGCGGGTTTAGCCCCTTCTAGCCACGTCTGTAAAGATCCTGCTCACGAACCAAGATGTGAGGAGCCAGGCCTTGATCATTACTTGTATCTCCGGGAGCGTGAGCCTTGGAGAAATAATCACAGTTTGGGGAGCGGATGATGACAGAGCGGTAAATTACATAATCTCCTGTAAATGGAGCCCGTTCGTAGCCCAATTACCCGTCCCAGCAGCCCCATGCAGTTGATTGCAGGATTATACAAAGGGCTTTTCATTAGTCAGCAAGCCACACAGGGAGCTCTTTCTAAGTCCTCCTTGGGGTTACTTAACCATCGCTCCGGACAGGACCAGCAGAGCATCACTCGGATGGGTCAGAACAATATCCACCGGCCATTCCTCGAGCACGTCTGCTCACCCCAGCCTCCGTTCGAGAAGGAGGCTGCAGCTCCTGCATGAGCCCCAACACTGAAACCTGGGATGGGACAGGTCCATCCGGCTCTGCTGGGGCCATAAACCACCATGCCAGAGCATGCCTGCTCCAGGAATAAAAAATAAAATGACCCACGAGCACTAGTGAGCTGGTGGAGAGCCTGCAGTGCGCACAGCGGAGCAGCTGCAGCACACAGCAGCTCTCCTTCTCTCCCTCCTGCACACCAGGGATGTTCAGGCTTCTCCACTCCCCCTGACACGCTGCATATAGTGCAGACACCGAGAACTTGTGGTGGCACCACCTCAACTAACACCACCCCTGTCACAGCTGGCGGTGCGACCTCAGCCACACTCCTGCTGGTGCACTCCCTTGCGCATCGCCACAGCACAGCTAATCACAGGTTATCAAACAGCCTTCAGAAAGAAGACCCTCAAAGAACAAGTTCCTATTCACTCGTCAGCTAGAAACAGCAACCTGTTTTAGGTGGCATAAGAAAAAAAAAAGCCCTGCGAGTGGCTGTTCCTTGGATTTCGCTGCCGCTCGTTTCCAACTCTCCCCCGGCCTCCTCCCCGCGGCCGCCTGGATGCAATGCTGGCCATTTCGCTGCGCACCAAATTGGTGTCTTCCCTCCCCTGGCAGGAATGACAATGCAAACAAAAATAGATAATGCATTTAAAAAATCTACAGCGGATCGTCATGGCGATAAATAATTGTAGCATGTTGCCATAGTAACTCTAGCTGTAATAAAGAGAGGCCTATCTGCAGCTCAGCTAAATTTAGTTGTTCCAAACTATTAAAAATATTTTCAAGCACTCTGGTAACTCTTTTAAAATTTTTCTAGGGTTGGAAAAAGAGAACTGAAGTCTAATCTTCATTCATGCTTTTGTGTGGTCTCCCTGTTGCAAACACGCTTCCTCACGACAGCCGTCGGTGCCACGCGGCTGAGAAGCCGTTCTGCTGGGGAAGCTGCCGAGGAGTTCCCCGTTTCCCACCTTGGATCCATGGCTGTGATGCTGCCATCACACTGGCTGCAGGGGCTGGAAATCCCAAATTTCCCCTCTCCAGCCTGTGTCCTGTGTGCACTTCTGACCGATCCCAGCATCAGGAGCCTGGTTGGAGCCTGTGGAGCCAAGGCTCAGCACCACGAACTGAAAACCTCCGAGCGCCTGTCTCTTCTTCAGATTTCTGAGCTTATCTCATGCTACAACAAGAACCAGAAGCAAAGCTGCTGTGGCCTGGCTCCATCCCACATGTGGGGTGGCAGCAGCGGACACCCCTTGTCATGGTGGGACCAGGGCATCCCCCCGACCATCCCAGGGACAGAGGGGTCAGCCCCCGTTGTCTCTGCTGCTTTTGGCAGGCTGAAGGATGAGCTTTTAATAAGTTGCCACATAGTTTCCTGAAGGTTTTCTCCTAGCTAGTAACTCCGCTATCAGCCGGTGGCATGGTGCTAGTGGCTCAACGAATTGCAGCTGCTGGAGGATGGGGTGGCGCGGCAACAGCCCTCGTCCCCAAGCCAAGCCGTGTTTCCAAATGGCTCTTCTCAGCTCGTGTAACATTCTGCATCTCTCAAGAAACAACAGCAAGTCGCTTTCTTGTTTTCTCATTGAAAAGAGGCTCACACACAGCATGGGACAGAACCAGAGCGCACGGCTCTGTCAGCAAATAGCTGCATGATCTAGGGAAAAGAGCACTCTGCCTTCTTGCTCCAATGCAAAACCAGAGCAAAGCGTTTCGAGTGCTCTTTAACACATCGGTGCCTGTAATTATGGACATTTTACTCTTTGTGCACCCTGAATATCTACTGAAGTCACCGAGAGGCCAGGAAACGCAGCCGCAAGCCCAAGGTAGGAAGGGCGGCCGTGTGGTTACAGCACCGAGCACAGCCCCGAGGTCTGCTCAGCCCCTGTCTGGGACTTTTAGCAGGGCCCTGGGGAAAGCCTTCTGCAGATGTTCTGCTGCTGCAGCTTCCAGACTGCCAGGCAAGGTGAGCAATCCACTTCTTGCCCTCTGATCTGGCCAGGTAGTCCTGAACAGCACAGCGCGGTCTATTGCTGCTGCATTGGAGCAGCACCTGGCTCACCGCAGTCCAGCCCTCATCTGAGACACAAACACCCTGACGAGGCACCATTAATGATACCTCCCTGATCCTTTCTGAGAAATTTGGCACTGGTAGCACTGGGTGTTGAGCCTTCTCTCCACAGCAGATGCCTCCTGTGTCCAGGTGCTCTCCCTGGCAGCAGGTGCTGTATCCTCAGCCACATCCTTTGCTGCATCCCTCCCAGCCTGGGCTCTCTGTTATCGCTTCCCGGCCATGCCTGTGTGATGCTGCCATCCCAGCCCACCACCAGCTCCATGGCACCCCCAGGAGCTCACCCCAAGGGGACTGCGGGGAGCACGGGGCAGTGGAGCCTTCTGCATGGGGCAATTTCCAATTTTAGGAAGCAGAACACAGGGCAAGGAAGGAAAGAAAGGAAATTTGTTACCCTGGGAGTCATTGGGCAATGCAAAGCCCAGCATTTCGCTCCTCCAGCCTCTGCCCAGTGGGATTCCCGGTACCCTCGTTCACATTTAAAATTCTGAAGGAGGGAGCAGGACCCTGTATCGCTCATGGTCTGTTGCAGGCTTTGGATGTAGTGACTAAATTAGGTTTTAAAAATAGACCACTGGTCTTTTTTTTTTTTTTTTTTTTTTTTTCTTGTTATAAACAGAAGTTATTATCTCATGGAAACATTTAACCTCAAATGGAGCCTCATCTAATTTTTGCTGTGTTTATTATAGCCTGTGAAATATGAATGAGTGCCACTGATATAACTCTATATGATTATTGAGCTGCAATGGGCCAGCTGGAAAAGATTTGGCTGTTTGGATAATGAACCAAAACTTCTGACGTTGTGCTGATCTCCACTGGCACGGTCCTAACCTCTGGGGCAGGCAGCATTGGCTCAGCAAGCTCATCCCTTCTCCGTGAGTTGGATTGGGTCTGCCCCAGTCACGGCTGCAACCAGCAAACAGGAGAGCCAATGGGAAAAATGTGTAGCAGGCTGAAATGTTACTAATTTTCTTGAAAAATAAAAAATAATAATAATAAAAAAAAAGTGAGCTAAAAAAATATTAATTTCACACTTTTATTTTTATTTTGTCATGTTCTTAAAAAGGTCTGCAACACCTAATGTTAGTATTCTTATTTCCTATTTTGATGCAAATCTAAATAATATATGTGATTATCTACATGAAACTGCGATGGGAAATTTTTGCCCGATTCCAAAGAAAAGTACAATTTAATTTTCATTGCCTTTGAGCTAGTAGTTTTGCTATCACAAATTGGAAATCAAAATAATAGTTTAGGCGAATCTTACCAATCCTCCAAACAGCTCCCGAAAAGAAGTGTGTGTGTGTTATTTAGGGTAGGCAATTCCATAGGATCAGCTCCTCTGGGGGCAGCGCCAGACCCCTGCTGCCATAAGAGCCACGACAGGGCTTTAGCAACTGGCATCTTCGTTAGTCCTTGTAGCACATCTTCATAATGAGTCAGGTTTTTTTCATAACCCTGATTACCAGTTATCCTTGTGATGGACAGTGAGGGCCAGAATTTGTGTCTTTTAAAACCCGTTCACTGTCACCGAGTTGGCTGGCAGCTTTAAAAGCAAGCAACCTGCCCATTTTTTCTTGCAAATTAAAAGTAGGGTGCAGAATATGAATTAGAAGTCCAACACCAGGAGAACATTTTACATGTACTGAAACGTGAACAAGTTCCCCAAAATGAGGTTTAGGCTGTGTTTAGCCCTCAGCCACCAGCCACCCACCTCCAGCAGGCAGCAGAATACCAGGAGAAGCACCAGCAGCAGCCCAAACACCGGTGTGGGGGCAAATGGTGCATCAGGGGGCTGATGGCTGGAAATTTGGAGGTTGTACATAGTGGGAAGCTCTGGGCTTTTGAAAAAAAAATAAATAAAATTAAAAAGTACAAGTTCAAGGCAATTAAAGATTATCAAAGAAAGTCAGTTGTACAAGTTGGATTTCAGTTAAGGAAATAGGTACCATTCCCACCGTCTACCTTTCCCCCCAGTGTATGTGCACAGACCTAACCCCATGGTGCCCAGCAGAGTTACTCCTGGTTTACTCTTGCAGCACTGAGACGGAACCAAACCCATCACAACGCAAAACCTAATGGTGCCCACTCTCAGATAAAGTCCTCTTATGCTCAATGGAAAACGCACTTTGTGAGAAGTCCAGGTGCAGGATTGTTTGCTATGAAGACTGCAGAAGTCCATTGGAAAATGTAATATGTTTAATTCTACTTGCTGGCTATTCCTTTAAAAATCCTAAATTGGAAAACCACGTTCTTTTTCAAGCGGAAACAAAGAAAACACCAAAATGTTCTTTCAGTCTGAAAAAAGAACGATCTGCACAGCTGTCTGGACAATTGACTGGTATATCATTTGTAAACTGGGGTAACTATAACAATTGATGTGTGGTCTAGATAATTTTTACATTACATCTGTGCTTAAAAACAATTTGAGCTTAAAAAGAAGAAATAGTTGCTAAGGAACCGGTTACAAACTCTGGAATGGTTCTTCGTGAAATGGACAGACAAATATTTCTATTGAACGTGGTAGAACTGTTCCAAAGAATAAATCAAACACTACAAATAGAAGAAGAGTTGTACTGGGCTCTCTGCGTTAGAGTTTTCATACTTTCACATGAGATACTTCTGGGGCAAAAATAAGCCTTGCTTAATTTCAGCAATGCAATAAAAAAGTTTAATTTAATATGTGGGCAAGGTTTTTAAACATGAAAATAACTAAATTCTGCCTTTTTTTTCAAACAATAAAATAAAATACATGGATAATCAGAAGTGCATCCAAGAGCCACACATGATGAAAACAGATAAATGTCTGCGAGACATCCTTGCTATTAGTTATTTAATGATTTTATTACTTTTTAGGACTCCCGCATTTAATTTTTGAGTGGTATATTCTCTGCTTAGCTAGACAGAGGTTAATTTATATTCTGCAATAAAATGTTATCTAATATCTTGGGGTTTTTTATTGTCAATTCAAAAACACCCAGAAATGAGAAATGGTTTGGTGCCTTGCACTCATTTATTTACCAAAGCATGTAATTTAAAAGATATGCAGGAGCTGCGTTCTCTTTGTGGGCTCCCAAATATCCAGTGCTCGCGATTACTTGAAAATAATAATAATAAAAAGTTGGCAAACAGGCCCCTTTGATGCCAGCATCTCCCTGTGAGTGAAGCGACCACAGATGCCTGTGGGATGGGGGCACCCTGGGTTCCTGGGACAGGCTCCCTGTCATTCTCCGAAGTCTGCAACTTAAGGGGCACATTTGTATGTGAAGCTTTGGTAAAATTCCATAAAAATGTACAACAAAAGTGTACAACAGCCCCTTCTGAAGTGTTTCTGCTGCCAGCTTCAGCCTCCTGTCTCCCCCCATGTCTCACAGGACATCCCCATGTCATCCCTTTACATTTCTGAGCATCCTGAGCTGCAGCGGTGAGTGAGGGAATGCAAGGCAGAGTTATAGCAGTATCAGTGCTCAAGAAAATCTCTTTCCACCCCAAATAAATTCCATTCACACCGAAAGACAGACAGAGCCACTCTCAGCATGCACTGCGCTTCCCAGCCTCCTGGGAAGTTGCCAGCATTTGTCTTGATGTCAAAAAGTGTGAGTGCTTCGTCATAAAAATAACGTGGGAAGTGATTCAGCTGAAGCGAAATACAAAAAGAGAGAATGATTCTGAAATTCCTGCTCTCTTTCCATCAGCCTAGCGCAGAGAACTGCAAGAAATGACCAAACTTTGCATCATCCTGAGAAATGGCTCCAGATGAAAGAAAAATCTGCTCTGTAGCAGTGTGCAGCCTCCAGCTGATGATATCTGCATGGAAGAGGTGAGAAGGAGTGAAGGGAGGCAGCTGCTGCTCTGCAGCAAGCAGAAAGTGGTTCACTGCTGATCCAGAAAAATTAATTTGGGAGGCTCCTTTGCAGGCTCAGCGTTGGTCTCAGAGGCAAAAGGAAGTGCTTGAGAGTCGTGGCTGTACTACAGTTCATAACACCCCGCTGGTCATCCACATCAATGGATGGTTTAAACTTTTAATCGATGCTCTTCTGAGCAACCAACGTGAGGAGGTTGGGGCTGCCCAGGCTCCAAGTCTCAGGCTCACCCCTCGATTTGCAAAGCACCGAAGCATTTGCTGACTCGGGGTTAAGGAAGGTGGAGGCACTGAGGGAGCCTTCTTGACTCATGATATTTTCTAGCCCGGCTTGTTTGTTTTCATTGTGAACATGAGTCCTGTTTACCCTGATCAAAGATGGCAAAATCAACACCACCACCACGCAGACAGGGACTTGCAAAATTCCTAGCGAAGGCACGACTGTGCCCAGACCTGCAGCTCCTGCTCTTCCCCCCGATCTTCTTTCTTTGTGCCATTGCACACAATCCCTCCCTGTCCCAGAGCTGTGCTGCGCCCTGGCTGCCAGGGAGCACCCCAGCCTCTGGTCACTTTTCACCAGAGCAGCAAAATGAAATCCAGATTTCCCCACGTTCACTCTTTAAGGGTCTGCCCAGCTTGTGAGGGTCAGGGAGAAGCAAAAAAAACACTGACAGTGGGCCCTGGGAGGGTTTCTGCCCGGCCCCAGAGCACAACCCCTTCTGGTCTGACGGGAACAGCACCGCCGAGATTAAGATCTTCGGTCTGCTCCAGGCTCTGGAAAGCTTCTGAGCACACACTCCTCGCAGGAGCCATTGCAGACACCCAGAGCATGCCGTAACAGCAGAATTAAAGCTGGAGAGTTATGCAAAAGCCATCTGCAGTTTACGGGCGTGATGCAATGCTCCAGCCTCGAGCAGCTCTTGCACAGGCTGCTGGAGCGGCTGCAACAGCGAGGGCCCGACCTCAGGAAGCGAGAGGGGGCCTCAAGCAGCCCTGCCAGCTCCCAGAAACAAGACAAGATGTGCTAGAAAGGCTGTTTTCTACTAGAATTTCTTAGATCTGTAGGTCCAATTTTAATTGCTTAAATGTAAAAGGCCCACTAGTCATCATGACCAGCTGATGCCCGTGGCAGGTCCTCCACCTGATCACAAGGGCAATTCTGTACATGGAAGGCACAGAGCAAAACGGTGCTCACGCCAAGAACAATTTGCCAAGGGGATGCTCACCTGCACTCTTACCCTGGTACTGCCAGCACAAAATGCCGGAGAAGCTGCCCATCCTGAGTGATCCCCATGGATATGGCCTCAGTACCAGTGCCCACCTTCCAGTTCCTCCTCCCTCTGCCCCCAGCAGCCAGGGGTGCCCAGGACCCACGGGGTTCTGCTGCTTGCAAGGGAGCAGCACTTCCCAGCCCACCCGCGCTCGCTGCTCTCGACCTGGAGGAAGAAATTGATTTCTTCCGAAGGAAACGTCCCTGAAATGACAAAAGGCTTTTTCATTTCGCCGCCCCCACAACTGCAAACCCGGCGGAACGAGCGAGGTGTCGCCGAGCACCCGGCTGCGCACACAGACGCAGATCCACATCTCTGAGTCAGATCTCTGCAGCTCCCTGCATATGGCCCGCACGCTCTGCAGCTCCTGCCTACTGACTCACTCAGCACCCAGCAAAAGGAAACGCTCCAGCCCCAGCAAGCAAACACCACGAATTTTGCCGTCGCCAGCTCCCGGGGACGAGGGAGACGTGCGCCAGGCTGACCCACTCCCACAGGGTGGATCTGCAGCGATACCACTCAAGTCCTCGTAACGCTTCTGGAAAGTGCCTTAAAATCACCTTTGGGGCTGGTTTTTTGCTGTGTTACAAAAATAATGTCTGAGATTATCAAAACTGAAAGAGATAAGGAGAACACTTCTCTCTCTTTCCAGGCTGTACACTGGGTTCATTCAATATCACTTTGCGGATGGGGTGTTCAGTTTCACTGTTTCCACTCTGCGGTCACTTCAGTAGTTTCCTTTTGTTCTTCATGTGGTGGTTTTTTTTTTTTTTTTTTTTTTTTTTTTTTTTTTTTTTTTCCCATAATGATACAAAGACAGCAAGAAAAAAAAAAAAAAAACACTTTTAAAATATGATGGGTAAAGCCACAAGAATTGGCAGGTGGACTCACCCATGTCAAGTCATAGAAACCAAATTTAGCCAGCTATGCAATAACAAAAGGAGAATTTCTTTTGGAATCGATTAAATTGTCAATGGACATTATGTTAGATGAGCTCTGTCAGGTCTGTGGTGTCAAGTTTGCATGACATTAAGTTTGTATTTTGATTTTTGAAATTTACGAATTACGAATTTGCTTAAAATGCATGCAGCAAAAATTCAGCTCTCCTTGTAGAGGAAAACAAAAAAAAAAAAAAACAAAAAACAAAAAAAAAAACAGCTCACTGGAGGGATTCAGTTCTCCTTGCAAAGAAAAAAAAAAAACAAACAACTACTCATGGTAAGGAAAGCCTCCACATTGCCCTAATTGCATCATCTAGAATTTTTCACAAAGATGGTTATCCGCAACCCCATAGATACACCACTCTGGGTTTTGTTGGCTGAGTTGGATTCCCAGCACTTTTCTTCCTGTCCATTCAGAATTCAAAGCCTGGAAATGCTTCTCCTCCGTAACTGAGCAAACAGACTCAAAAAAATAAGAAATCTCAGGAACGTCAGAATATATTCAAATAGCTCTCTTTAACCCCTGTTCTTTTTATTTAAAAAGTAATATGAAATTCAAAGCCATTTAATTAATTAGAAATTGTAACACTTAAGCATGCACAGCAGAATTATCAAAAGGGATGCTACAGCCATTAAATAATCAAATAGCAATACCATTAAGTAAGTAATTAGCATGTGCAATAAATGGCTAGACTGTGTTAATGAGATCTCTCATATATCCTAAGTAGGGTCTGATCCTCTACCGCTGACTGCACAGGAAAAATCATCTAGTGCTCTTGATTCTCTGCTGAGGAGAGAGAAAGCTTCCTTTCCTCTCTGCATGCGCTGGCTCCCAAACAGGCAGATACACCTCCAGAGCCCCAGGACCAGGAAAATAAAGTGTGAGGAATGTGAATGAGGGAAGAAATGCCTTGGCCAAGGCTGCAGTCACGAGCAAGATTCAACCCAGGTCTTGCAACTCCTTCTCTGGAGATGCTTCCTTTGACCACATGAACAACTCCACAGAGAGAGGATAAATGCCTTTTTATTTTTATTTTTTTTTAATTTTAATTGAAGAACCTGACCCCTCACTCACACAGGCACAGCTGCCCTAGCATCAGGCTGAAATACTTTTCTGCTCACCAGGATGAAACCTGCAGGAAGAGGCTCAGCAGCAGCCTGGCTCCTTTCACAAGTGATTTCCTGATCCCGACTGCACAGTCTACCACACTGGCTCTGGAGAAGTTAATCCAGGCTGTGCACATTCCTGGGAGTGGATCCCACCAGACAATGTAACACTCTAATTAGGTAGTACCAAGGCAACTGTTTACAAGTCTCTTCCAAATGCCTCCCTTGCGTTTGCACCCTCCTACTACAACGGCAATATTTAGTAGAAGTGTCTTAGGTATAATTCTCCTGGGACTTATTTAAATGTCAGTCAGCTCAACCGAAGTACACTGTGAAAAGCGATGAAAACAAAAGAGAATGAGTTTGTCTTCCTTGGGAAGCAGCACTTTTGTTGGGAGAAAGTTTTGGATGCATTGATGATTCTTCTCCAGTAGGGGCTGGCAGAAAAGGAACACGAGCCCCCCGCTCCTGAAGCCCATGGCTAGTAGGACACAGGGCTCCTCGTGCCCCTGAACATGGTGACAGAGCCACAAGCATCCTGCTATGGGATGCTTGGAGCATGATGGATGAGGTCCTGCTGGGGCTGGCTGTAATTGGGCCCTTTTTTTTTTTTTTTTTTTTTATCTGCCTCACACCACCTGCTCTTGGCAAAACAGCTTTCATATAAAGGCCTCGCCCCACTTCCACTGAAATGCAGCTGCGTGAGACTACTCAGCTGTAATCAATGAAAGGAAAATATTTGGTGCTTCTCAAGCTGGAAGGCGAGCTTTCACAGGTGTAATGAAGTTATTTAGTTTGAGTTCAGCTGGGCTACAAGCATGGAAAAAATCCTCCCCATCAAAGCAGAGAGCAGAACTTTGACCAGAAGTTTCTTTGGTTTTGGTTGTTGTTACCAGAAAACAAATGACATGAAAAAGGTTATTGGTATTTCTCGGCTGATACGGCTGGGTCTGAGTCAGGCCAGGGGAAACTACAGGATATTGTCTTGGAGTGCTCTTGAAAGTTAATAAAAAGTTTCCTGGAATGATTTACAAATCTGGATTACACAAAGGAATACAATGGTGGGAAATGGGAAAACTCAGGTTACAGAAAGCACTGTAGAGCATTTGTGAAAGTAATTTTCTAACAGTCCTGAGTAAAGGATCCAGGTCTGTGTTTCTGGGATTTTGTACCCTGCTAAGTGCTTATTTGCCCTAATATCCAGCATTTCAGTTACTGAAACAATTACTTCCTCCTTTTGATTTTTTTGAGGAAAAGCTTTGTTAATTATTCTTTCTACTGAACCAGTTTGTGCTTCGTAGTCTGTGGCTGTTTCTGCCTTTTAAAAGAGAAGAGGGCTGGCTGAAACCATGTTCCTGCCTCAAAAGTAAGTTGAGCCTTCAAACAATTATTTGGGTAAGTCAAGGAAGAGCTGAGGAGATCATAGAGGACTGCAAACAAAAAATATTTGGTGCAGTCCTCAAGGAACAACAGAATAATGATCCCAACATCTGGCCTGTAACACTAAAGCAAATAGCATAAGGATGAAAGGTGGGGTTATGTTTGTACAGTGGGATACCAGCAAGATCATCAGACAGGTAGCTTTGGTGGACAGTGATATTTATGCCAGCTGGCCATCTCCTCTTATTTGCACTACATGGGGTGGTTATGGAGATAAGATGGGGCTGTGGATGCCAAGGGATCCACAGGTGAGCTTTAGGGTGACAAATTTTTGGCTCACAGTAAAGGTGAGGGGCTGCAGGGGCCTGGAGGAGATGCTGGCTGATGTGGAGGGGCTGAGACAGGCAGCACATGATGCAGAGTGGTGATGTCCCACAACTTGTGTCTGCCATCGGTTTGTTCTTCTCCCATGGGGCCCAACACACAGCTTGGGACCTGGCCCTTAGGAATTTGCTGCTATGCTTCGGCTGATGCCAAGGAACTTCCACCAGGGCCGAACTGGGCTCTCTGAGTTCCCTGTGCCTGTGAAGTTCTCAGAAACCCCACTACAGATCCCTATCTTTGGGAAACAAGTACCAACCCCTTGCCACATCTTGACAGAAGACCTGTTTGTATTTTCTTCTCTTTTCCTAATCACTGAAATCCAAATAATATTCAGATAATAGCTGTAAGACGTTAACCTGTTGTACAACATGTCTATAAAAGTGAGTCCTGCTATGAAGGTAATTTCTCAATGTTACATACTTGTGAGAAACACCAGGCTAAAAAAGGAGAAAAAAACAGCGAAAGAATGGAGTGATATAGCTGGATATTCTCCTTTTTATTCAGAAGCAGGCAAACTATCATTGGACTGTTCAGGATTCTGGCACTACTATAGAAAAGCCCTAATCAATATGCATGGAAGTTTTTTTCATGGGTTTGTGGTGACAAATTTATATAAGTTTATCTGGAAGATTTCTAAAACTAATAGCATTTGTCGTATGAATATTATACAATTAATGTCTAGCTGAAATACCAGCAGTCTACTATTAATTTTTACATAAGAATGGGAACATTAACATTATCTGAATTCTAATTACTGTGGGAAAGAGCAAAATACCACTGTTGAGGAAAAAAACTGTTCTTTTCTATTCCGTTTTGCCCTGTGCCTGTCGCCCAGGTGCTGGAACATGTTTGCTGCAGGAGACTTGTTTCAGGGCATTGGAAATCCAAAATGAAGGAGATTTTTTTTTTTGAGCAAGACGTTCTCAATTTTAAAATGTGATGACATTTGGTGTATCACAGACTTAATTCGTGTTAGCCTTGCATATGTGACAGTTTATTACCAGGAAACCAAATTTTCTGAAGTGGCAATGCATTGTACAAACACTGCTACTGTTGTTTTCCTCTGCCATTCACACACCTCTTGCTGATGGCAAATAAGGAACGAATTGCAGTCACAAGGCTGCTTCTTGCTCAGTCATCCTTCAAAAAAAAGAAAAGAAAAAAGTCATATAAGACCCAATCTTCAGTTGTGCCTTATAAAAGTGTTTGAGTAATTCAAACTGAATTTGGTCCTGCCCTCTGTTACTGAGCTGTTTTTTGTTTGTTTGTTTGTTTAATTGATTTCAGTGAGTTCTTTTACAAGCACCTGCATGTGGTGTCTCAGAAGAGATTTCAGGATGCACAAAACTGTGGTGAGCTGCGAAGGCTTGTGTAGAGCAGCAGGCTGCACTTGGTGTGATGCTCCTGCAACTCCTGCAGAGAGGCAGAGGAAAGCAAAGCCCAAAGGCAAGGCAGCTTTTAATCTTCATTTCAAGCTGTTCTTAGGGAG
Organism: Netta rufina; assembly: GCF_964035555.1. Classification (NCBI taxonomy): domain Eukaryota; kingdom Metazoa; phylum Chordata; class Aves; order Anseriformes; family Anatidae; genus Netta; species Netta rufina. Next base: position 18,819,329 of record NC_140134.1, on the reverse strand, counting down.
CAGATGGGAAGATGGAGACTTGTTCTGCTCTCTGGACCCTCACTTCCATAACTCCAGAGGCTGTAGAAGTGCAAAATGACCTAGCAGACAGGAGCATCCCCCATGTCTACGTTCAGTGGGGAAAGGGCTGTTGGCTACACTGCAGCAAAGCTCCCACCATTTCTATGTGAGCCTGCACAAGCTGACTTCCAGGAGCTCTGTCCTTGGAACAGACAGAAAAGAAGTTGTCAGAACCACTGATTATTTCTAGAGGGCCAGGTACAAAGCCCTAAGCCTCACTTGGTATGTGGGGATGTGCCAGGTCACACTAATGCTAGAGATGCTCTGTGGCCTGACTTGGGGCGAAAGAGGGGAGGAGGTCTGGTTCTCAGAGGAAAATTCCTAGGGAGGTTCCGAGTACAAAGAACCTTTATTCTGCAGTTGAAATTTTCTCTTCTACTGCAATTGAGCTAATTCCTGGGCAGCAAAAAGCCAAGTTCCCATCTCTGGTTACACCAGCAGCAGTGTTGAAAACTCCCCCTCAATCACAGAGGCACCACTGCAGTCCTGAGCTGTGCTGCCCAGGATAAGCCAAGCACACATACAGTGGAGAGGATAACATTTTTACTGGGGACTAAAAGTGCTAGAAATTACCCTCTGGTGTGCCAGAATCCAAGAGTAGCAGCAGTGCTCATTATAGGATATTAATAGCATGATTTGGAGAGGCTACTGCTGCATTTGGGCTCTGAAGTTATATAGTGCCATAAGCTGCTAAACACATAAAAGCATATTACCCTTTAAGATCTTGATTGTCTTCAGTTTACTATGCCTACTCGAGAGCGTTAGGTTTTACAAGGGACAATATTACAGTACATGTGATAAAATGACTGTATGGTGGCTGCAGCCACAGAGGCTTGTGCTGTGCTCCGTGGGGACGCAGCAGGCAGGGGAGCCAGGGGCTTTAGTGTTTGGATGCTGGGATTAACGTGTGGGATCCAGGAAAAAAAGGTGACTGTGCAGCTTCTTCGAGAGCAAAGATGCTCTCCTGACAGCTGATGTTTTTCCAAGCCTCTTCTTGAGGTACTTTAGACCTGGTCAGATCAGAAGATGGCTCTCACAGTGATTTATAAGATGCTCTTCTCCTCATGCCAGGCTCTGCACAGGTATTTTGAGTGAGAAAAATTTTTGCCTTGAACTAATGCAGTATGGTGTGTTGGACAATCAGTGTAAAATGACTGAAGAGAAACAGGCTCCTTTGTGGACCACATCTCCTAGCAGTGACTGCTCCTTCTTTTGACTCAGAAAATGTAAGACTTTTTTTTTTTTTTTTTTTTTTTTTTCTGGGCATCATGTTCATGGTTCTTCTTGTCTTTGTGTGAGAAGTTGTGAGTTTCATGTTTTTTTTTTTTTTTTTTTTATGAGTCAGGTGGTATTTGGAAGGTGCACGATGAAGTGAGAGGCGCTGCTGAACGACACAGCCCTGCTGGCCGGCTCCTTGTAGGAAGGCACACTGCAGAAATCTTCACACCTGCTCTAACCAACCCATCCCATGCAGTGGTTCCTCTTGGCACACCGGGCAGGGATGCAGCACCGAGGCACTTCTGTGCACTTCTTGATCCTTGACACTGCAAAGCCACTGTTACGCCAGAAACCTGCTCTGAGGAGTCCACCTACAAAAGAGCTGTTTAAGAGATCCCACAATTATGGCATGATGATGTTTGATTTGTGAGTAATAGCTGCTGCTGTGAGTGGAGCAAGGGGAAGGCCACCACCTAGAAGGAAGGGAAGGGAGGAGATGGCTTGAACGTCCCTGTGCTCTGGCTGGACTGCTGTCCTTCCCACCAGCACGGCCTGTGCTGCCTCCTCAGGGGGAAGGCCTGCAATTTGGTGTGTTGGAAAGTGAAAACAGCACTCCAAAACCACACACAGGTGGGCTTACACCAACCAAAAGCCCAGAAGAGGATTTGCAAAGGCAGGTTTGATGATGAGTATGGTGTGACTGAATGGTCAGAGGGGCATTTTGACAGCTCGACTTGAGCAGCTGACAGCGTGGCCCCATCTTGGTTTGGGCCTAGAACATGGGGGAAGTCGCCAGGCATCCTCATGTCTCACTCAGCAGTTTTCTCAAATTTACGTGAACTAATCTACGCCAAAGTCTTGTGAGAGCAGCCTTCCCCGATAAGACCCTGGCCTACGATGACAGACATTGCTCTGAGCAATCTGGTCTCACCAGATTTCGGTGACAAGTTGGGATCCCATGCCTTAATGCACACATGACTTTGCCTGGAGATTATAATACTATTTAAATTCAGCTGCACTTTCTGTAGCAAATACTACAAAATGCAAATCCTCTGGTATGAAGATACAGTTATGTAAGACCTTGTTCAAAAGTGTCTGATTTAAGAACGCACTTAACATATGCTCAGCTTCAGTAACACACCCTAAAGAGTGAGGGTCGTAAAAACGTACCTAAGGGTTTTCCCTTCCTTCTGAGGGATTTCAGTATAATATTATCTAATGCAACTGTGCAAGATGACTTAGCAGAAAGAGCAGACAAAATCAGTTTCCTTTTCAGGAAGATTCTTTCTCACATTATTTGCATTAGAAGTTTTTTTCAGTGATGTTTAAAAATCATTGCATAACAAATAACCCTGCCATAAAAAAAAAAAAAAAAAAAAAAAAAAAAAAAAGGTGATCTCTGACAGACAATCTTGAAACAAGGGCAATTGCGAGTCCATGAGAACATTTCGGATGCTCACACTGGGGCTCAACTGCAAAGGCAGCTGTGCAAGACCAGCAGGTATTTTTTCTTTCCCTGCAATCTCTTGAAAAGACAGACGGATTCCTTTTGGAGGGACAGCGGAGAAGTGTATTAAGCTTTGGTTCATTCCCCGCATTCAGTGAAGAGAGTTTTTGGGAAAGATGCCCAGATACTATGGACCAAGTTCAGCTCCAGCGTAAGCAGACAGAATTCCCACTGAAATCAATGGGAGTTGCACCTGCTGACTTTGGAGTTGAATATGGCCCAATATGTGGATACTATAAAGGTTCTGTTTCCAAAGTTTCTTCTGGCTTGTTTTATGGGAATGCAGACCTGGCGCCAGGAACGTCAGAAGACCAATAAATTCACTATGGGAACTTCCAGGCAAATGACAACTCTCTCTCACAGAACAAATCCAGAAGCTCACACGATGCTGAAGGACAAATTCTCAGTGTTCCCCCAGTTCATTGGCACAAATACTGGTTTTGGGTTAGAAACGCTCTGAGAGAAAAAAATGAGGGGAGATATTAGGGGAAATGCTTTGATTGGTTTGTCCAAAATGTTTGAGTGAATATTTTAATTGCCCAGGATACTTGTTAACTGGTAGCAATAAATGCTCTGTAGTCACTAGGGAAGGTATACTGTTTGCATACCTGCTATTTGATGCCTGGTCCCAACAGCTGCTATGCTACATTTTCCCTGTTTGGACTGAATTTTGGCTGTGGCAGTCTCCAGGGGCGGAATGGAAGCACAGACAGGGCTGGAGGAGTCCATCCAGAAAAAAGCAGTAGCTTGAATGTATCCACGTGGCGTTGAATACAGAGAAGTTAACAAAAGCATTATGTGAAGGAGACAGTTTGTCTCTGTTGGGGTCATAATCTGCTGGAAACCGGGATTTAAACAACTGAGATTCAAAGTCCTTTCTTTGAGTAATTTCTCTGTTACAGAGCCATTCTGGTCACATAACACATGTATTATTAGCGAGTTGTTTGTAGGTAGTGGAAGTACAAAAAGAGAAAACTAAGACTGCAATAAAAGAAATAATCTTGGAGCTCCCACATTAAAAAACAAACAAACAAAAAACCCAAACATTTTAATTCTTTCTAAATTCTAAACAAAAAAAAAAACAGCATTAGATCTGTATCTGGTATTATGATTTGACCTAAAGTCTGAAAACATTTGAAGTTGGTATTTCTGGTTCAAGTCCACTTTGTCGGTACACAAGCCAAGGCCTTCTGTACCATTGACTCGAAGTACAGTAGTTTTCTAAACACAGTATTAAGTAGGACGTCCTCACTTTGCAATGTGGGCATCGCGCCCACTCTGACTGCTGATATGTGGTGCAAAGAATAAGGACGGAGGAATGGGACAAAGGAGGAGAGCAGCCAGGCGCCGGTGGAAAGCCGGCTCCTAAAGGAATAGTGGAGTTTCTTGTGTTTGGCATGGCCTGGAAAAGACGGGTTAGAAATTGCTTTCCCAAGCTGCTTGTGATTAACAACCTTCTTTCCTTGTCCTCCGCCTTCAGACCAATATTCCTGCTGCTGCCATTGAACCTGTACGATGCACACATTTTAAAATATGTGGTTGTCGCATGGGAACTAACGCAGGGTGAGTTAGGGGAGAACTGTCAAGACCTACTGAATTTAAAGGGCCTTTTAAAACCAGCCTTCAGAATGTGCTAATATTTACACATTCCCAATCCACCTGGAAATATGTTCTGATGGCTTTAAAGCATTTTGATATTATTAAATGTATGTTGGAATGTATGTAAAATGTATGTAAAAGCACAGTTGTGCTTTATTTTACCCCAAAAGCTAATGATAATTTAATCTCTTTAGAAACAAACAAACTAAAAGAAACAAAGCAGGCACATCCTGTGTTTTACAGAAGGGCAAAATTCCTGTTCCAACCAAAAGGGCATCAGGTTTTTCTTCAGCAACTTCTGGAGACTTTTTTTACTCTTTATGCTGGAGATCCAATTTATTACTTCTAAGGCTGTGTTTTTCCCTAATCTTCTTGAATAAAAGACACAACAGAACAAAACAATTTTTCTTTCTTCTTGGAAGAGCAGGATAGTTTGGATTTCATTATGCTTGAAGGAGTTTTGATGCTTGCATGTCATTAAATTACCGGAAACCTGATTAAAAATATGCATTGTTAAATGCAACATCTGCAGGTAATGTTTAGATCATTTTATTCTGCATAGGGCTCTATCAAAGATTTGGTATCAATGAATAGTGCCAGTCCACAATTTAAGCCACCATTGATTTTATTTTGGGTTCCATAACATGTTGTGTTAAACTAGAACAAATAATCTTAATTTTCCTATATCCATCTCCATCAATTGTAAACAGACAGAGAAACAAGAAGTTTATTTTGAAGCCTATTTTAAATAAATTATTGTATACCTGAGGTTAAAAACAACCTCAGGAGGATGCTCTGTTGGGGTCCTGTGCATCCAGCATGTGCAATGTGGAAACCCATTGTGCTCAGAGCTGCGAGTGTGGGATGGGACGGGGTGATCCTTTCTGCCCATTGCATTGGGGGGAGCTCTGATCCCACTCCCGATTCAGTTGGTGGCATTCTCGCCTGTAAGAAAATATTAAAATATATCTCTTAGAAAGAGTTAACCACACAAAATTAATGGCTGTTACAAGCACTTTGGGAGTTTGTGTTATGAAATGCAATAAGCACATCAACAGATGGTCGGTAGATGCTCACGAGCCGCGGTTACGGGCAGGCAATTGACCCGTTGGCTCTGCAGCTACCTTCAACTCAGAGCGGCCGCCTGCTCCAACACCCCGCAGCCTCTCATTACCTCTCTGTAAGCTTGTCATGCACACGCCATTAATGCCCACATTGCCACTGCCCACGACGGGAGCAGGAGAGCGCCCTAATTACTCCCAACAGTTTATGAAGTCAATGCATTAACGCTTGGAGCAGGCGGCACCTACCGCTCGCTGCCGCGCTCGCTGCCGTGGTGGCTCCTTGGGCTCGTTCGTCACGTTTGGAGATGCAAAAGGGGAGGCGAACGTGAGTCTGCGGACGTTTTGGTACGAAAGCGAGATTCCCATTGCGAAGGCTCGGCGTGGTTTTGTGGCTGCCTTTTGAATGCTGTCAGAAAGGCACAAACATCAGCATAATTTATCGGCAGCTATTTTAGGCAGGTGCACGGGAACTCTAAATATACGGCATCCAGCACTTGCTGCAGTTGCTATGGATATGATATCCCAGGCCTGTAACTAGGGTTATAAATGCTGTTGTGTGCTTATTGCTGTTGTTGTTATTAAAACATGAATTTTAGAGTTATTCCTGCTTGGCTGCTGCCCCTAAATCGTCCATGTAACTGCATACTTCTTTGTCTGAAGGAGGGAGGTGTATGGGAAATCAGTGATAACAGTGCCCTTCCTTCCCTTCTGCTTTTCATTTGTTCCGGGAGGGACCAATTTTGAGCTGCTGTTTACAGCTGTATCAGGGCCAGGAGAATTAAAAATCACACAGAGCCAGAGAAGTGTGCTTCATGTGGGTCTCTCAGATCAGTGCCCTTGTATTTAAGTCTTGCACACTTCACAGATACCCAGGTTTTTCCCCCATGTGTTGAAGACGTTGCTTCCTGCAGCTGCAGGGACTGCACAGCCCCCTTGCTGCTGCCATGGGATGGTGGCATCTTCCCAAATCCTGCCCCGTGTTGCAGATGTGGAAAAGAAAAGACGTCTGGTGATGATGGGGCTCTACAGACCCCCCGGGCACTCCAGCATCCATCTCTGTGTGCGCTATGCCCCATCCTCATGCTCAGCTGGGCATTTTCCTACAGATGGGAACTTGTAGAGGTCACTGGTGCTTGATGCAACTTCATAGTGGAAATTAAGGAAAAAACGGGAGCTGCACGCAACACACCTGCCCGTGACAGCATTGTTCAGCCTAAAATGGAGCCCAAAGATGGTCAGTTGGCAAAATGGGGAGCCCCTGGAAAAGAGGACGTGGTGCATGTACAGACATGGGTGCAGGGGCAGTGCTCGGTGGCTGCCAAAATTTGTCCTGTAGAAACAATGCAGATGGAGAGGGTGGGAGGAGAAACATCGACAGCTCCCTTGTGCCTGTAAAACAGGACGTTGGATGCTTACAGGTTACGACAAGCTAGCGTCTGGTAAAGAGGTCAGCCTGCCCCGAAAGTGGTGCAGAAGCCAAAATAAAGTCTAGCCAGGCCTATGAGGAGTATGAGCACTGAGGCAGGGAAAATAGTGAGGCCTCTTTCTCCCCAGTGGTGGCCCCAGAAAGCAGCGGTGAGGCTGCTGTTAAAATTAAAATATGGCTGAGTATTAGGATATTTGCCTTGGGCAGATATATGTTTTGAGAGACCGGGGTCAGCGGCTGTTTTAACCGCGCTGTTTCATCCCCACTGCCACACTTCCTGAAGTTTCCACTTAAGCGGCGTTTTAAACAGCATGCAGGTATGCTGGTGGCATTCTGCATCGCTCTCCAGAGGGTAAAACGTGTGTGCGTGTGCTCCGCTCTGTCCATCTGTCTGTCTCAAGCACCATAAACCAGCAGTGGAAAAAGGGGAGGCACGAAGCCCGGCGCAAACGGAGAGGAGGAACGAGCGCGGAGGCGATGGGACACAGGGGAAAGTCGTTTCCTACCGTCAGGGAAGGGCGCGTCAGGAGAAAATCGTTTCTTCTGCTGTTGAAAATTAGAGTTTAGACTTCACACGTGAAACAAAAGGAAGAGAAGACTTTGCATGAATGTAGACGCACAATGTATGTTGAACAACATGCACCGTATTTATTTATTTATTTATTTATTTATCATTAGTGGCCTCACGGAGGAGACACTACCAAGGATCAGGACCCCAGTGAATTGCCGAACATCTTCTTTTTCAGCCAGGTATGTTTATACCCAGGCAGATTTACTTTCTTGTGATGAAGTTCCAACAAAACATTTTTAATCACCTCTTGGTCCAAAGAAAGACTCAAGCTGTTCAAACGGCATTTATGACCTCTGTGTTGCTCAGTTCTGGATTCCCAGTAAATAAAAACTTCGCACCATTCCTATCAACCTCCTTTGAGCAGGTCTATAGATAAAAGCGGGGGCACACAGCGTTTACAAGGAAATTGATTTCATCATCAAGTACCTTTGCACATTACCATAGAAATTATCTTTATTTTGCCCAAGTTATAGCTCTTTAATTTTGCACTTTGCATGTGTAGTGCAGTTTGCTTGAGGTTTTCATCTCAAAGACATGCCCATGCTGCAGCTGGATGTGCTGAAAAATCCTGATTTTATTTCTGTTGAAAACAGCAGGACCACTTGTGGAGGAGGAGGATGGCATAGGGGAGCAGAACCTGATTCAAAGCGTGTGCCACAGCCAAGTGTGCATGCATGGCTGGTACCATGAGTGTGATGCTGTGGGCATCACAGATACAGGGTTTCCTCCTGTGCACCCCAAAGCACATCGGGCACAGGTGAGTTATGAATTATGAATTTTGGATGGGCAGCCTGGGAGGCTGGAGAGCACTGCGGTGCCTCCCACTCAACACTGGGCTGTTGCTGTTGCCTTTTTGTTTTAAAATAATCTGTCAAATTCCAGAACCAAACTGTGTCACACCTGTAGGGCTGTGTTTGTGAGACCGTAAGCTCTTTGGGGAACAGCACATCTTTTGTTCTGTGCTTGTACTCTGCTAGTACAACGTGCATGTCCACGACTTGCCCTATTCACCAAAACAACGAAAAAATGGCTATTTCACAGCCATAAAGGTTCTTTATGACAGCAGGATGATGGATGACAGACACCCGATTCCCACTTCAGCTCTGCCTTTATACATTTCCTTACAAACAACACAATTTACACCACGCTGATGCCCTCACAAGCACAGAAAGGGCGCTCAGCATCCAGCCCCACAGTGCTGGCGAAGATGCCTTGATGGGGAAAATACCCCAGGGATGGCAAAAATGCCCCCCAGGGGTGGCGAAGATGCCCCAGGGATGACAAAAAAGCCCCCAGGGTCGGTGACAACGCCTCGGTCAGGGTGAGGCTGCCGGGCACCCAGGCCTTGAAGCACCCGGGCGCTGCCCATGGAGGCGATGCCACATGGCCGCCTCCGAGCGGAGCCGAACGGAGCCGAATGGACCCGAACGGATCCGAACCGATCCGAGCGGACCCGAACCGCGCCGAGCGCCAGCTTCGGGACGCACCCGCCCCGCCCCGCCCCGCGCGCCGCCGCCGCCTGGGCGAGTGGCGCGGGCGCGCGCCCGGGGAAGGGCGGGAGCGCGCTCGCCGTCCCCGCGCGGCCGCAGAGGGGAGAAGCGGCGGCGGCGGCGGAGCGGCGCCGGGGCTGTTGTTTACCAGCGCTGACTGCGGCGGGCGGAGGCGGCCAGCGAGGAGGAGGAGGAGGAGGAGGAGGAGGAGGCAGAAGAGGAGGGGGGGGCAGCCAGACAGCCAGACGCGGCGGCACAGCGCTGCGAGCGCATTAATTGGGAGGAGCAGCGGAGCCTCACCCCGGCATCCCGTTCTCTCTCCCCCTTTCCCCTCTCCTCCGTATCCCCCTCCTCAGGGCATCGCAGCCCCTCCGCACCCAGCTCCTGCGCTCTGACCTTCAGCGCAGCGCGCCGCCTCGCCCCCGTGCGCGCCCCCGCGCCTGCCTCCCCCGGCCCCCTGCCCGCGGCTGGGCAGCGTTGGGGAGGGAGGGAGGGAAGGAGGGAGGGAAGGGGGAGGTTTGCGGCGTGCGCACACCCAGAGGAGGAGGGAAAAAGGGAGGGAGGAGTGGGGGGGAGGAAAAAAAAAAAAAAAAAAGGAAAAATAGAAAGGGAAAAAAAAAGGAAAAAGGGAAAAAAAGGAAAAAATAAAGGAAAAAATAAAGGAAAAAAAAACAAAGAAGGGAAAAAAAAAGGAAAGGGGGGAGAAAGGGGGGGGGAAGGAAATAAGGGAAAAAAAGGGGAAAAAAAAAAAAGGAAAAAAATCGCAGGGAGTACGCCCGGGCCGGGTGCTGTGTGTTGTTGTTGTTGTTGTCGTCGTCGCCGTCGCCGCCCGGCCCCCCCCGCCCGCCCCCCGCCCGCCCCCGGCGCGATGGCAGGGCGGCCCGCGGGGCGGCGAGCCGGAGAGCGGCGGGGGCAGGAGGCGGGGTGCTGAGCCGCTCCGCTCCGCTCGCCGCCGCTTTGTGTGCGAGGGCGGCCGGGGGCTGCCTTGCCTTAATTATTATTATATATATATATATAATTTTTTTTTACCTTGTGTTTTTTTTTATTTTTTTAATTTTTTTTTCCGGGGGGAGAGCGAAGGAGCCCTGCGGCAGCGGCGCCGAGGAGAGGAAGAGGAGGAGTAGGGGGAAGCCTTTTTAATTCATTTTCCTCCCCGATTCCGCATTTCTGCAGCCAGCCGGACTTGTGTGGCGGTGCTGTTGTGTGTGTGTGCGTGTGTGCGTGTGCGGGGGGGGGGGGGGAGGGTGGGGGGTGGCTGCGTGTTGCTTTTTTTTTTTTTTTTTTTTTTTAATTTTTTAATTTTTTTTCCCACCCCTCCGCCGGGCCGCGGGGATCCCACCACCAGGGCACCCCACCCCTCACCACCACCCTTTGCGTTTCGTCGCGGAGCCCCCGGGGCCGCCGCTGTTGTTTTGTAACCGGCTTGTCTGGGGCACCCCCCCCGCCTGTTTTCGGTGTGTGTGTGTGTGAGTGTGTGGCTGCTGCTGCTGCTGCTGCTGCTGCTGCCTCCGTGTGCGGTGTCGGAAAATGGAGGTTGAAGATGCAGAGCGCCGGCCCCGCCGCGCCTCCCGCCCGCCGCTCCCCTGCACGACGAGCGGCCGCGGCCAGCGCTGAGGGGAACCGGCCCCGGAGCCCCCCTCACCCCCGGCCCCGGAGCCTTCAGCCTCGGAGTCCCCCTCCCCGGAGCCCCCAGCCCGGCCAGCGGCGCCCCGGGGCTCCCCCCGTGCTGCTGCCCCCTCCTCGTCGCCCTCAGCGCCCCGCGGAGCCTCCGGAAGATCAACACCACCCCGGGACCTCGCCGCCCTCCGCTCCGAGAGGGGCTCCTCGCTTCTCATTTTTTTTATTATTATTATTTTTTTTTGCCTCGTTTGTTTTCCATTTCTCGAGGCAACGTGGATTTATTTATCCTGCCCCGCTGCTCGCCCCCCTTTTGGCTCCTTCGTTATTTTTAGAGAACGAGGAGGGGGGGGGCTGAGGGTGGCGGGGTGGGGGGGTGGGGGGAAGCGAACAATTTGGGACTTTTATTTTTTATTTCTTTAAAAAAAAAAAAAAAAGAATTTTCGGAAAGGGGGATTTTGTCCAATTAAAAAAAGAGGAATGAAGTCTGGCGCTGGAGGAGGGTCCCTCGCCGTCTTCTGGGGGTTTCTGCTCGCCTTCGCCGCGCTTGGTCTGGGGCCGACAAATGGGGAAAGTGAGTATGGGGCTGGGGGGGGGGGGGGGGGCGGTGTGTGAGGGGCTGGGGGGGAGCGTGTGGGGACCGGGGTGTGTGTGTGTGGGGGGGATATAGGGGGCTATAGGGGCCGTGTGAGGGGCTATGGGGGGCGTGTGAGGGGCTGTGGGGGGGTGAAGGCGTCGCAGAGGGGCCGGGGGCTGCGTGCGAGGGGCCGCGCTGTTGTGTGAGGGGCTCTGGCTGGGGGGGGGCTCGGCTGCGGGGGGCTCCCGCTGCCTTCCCTCAGCCTTTTCGCCCCTACCCCTCGGGCACCGCCACCCACCCGGGGCTCGGCTTCTCCCTTCGGTCCCTGCCGCAGCAGCCCCCGGCCCGGGGGAGCCCCGGTGCCATCTCCCCCCCCTCCCCATTCTCCCCCCAAACCCGGCCCCGGCGGCGCGGTGCTGGGCCCGGCGGGGCTGCGAGCTGCGTAGTAAACACAGGCGGGCGGGGAAGGGCTGCGCCTGCCTTCCCCACATGGAAGGAGCTTGAGCTTTGTCAAGAGCCAGAGTAACCTGCCGCGGCGGGTGAGGAATTCCTGGAAGAATTCCTGGCCGTGCCTCTGCTGAGGAGGGCTCTGGCCCCTCGCTGCGGGGTTACGGCGGTCTGGAAAGTCGCAGCCCGGCTGCTTTTTGGTTCCTCGCTATTATACAGCTCCGTGCATCGCGGCTCTGGTTCCCTGTAGCCCCCTCGCTTCGTTTCCCTGCTCCCCCAAGCCGCTAAGGTTGCGGGGCGTGAAGGGACAGGGGTGCTGTGGGCCTTGAGGCTGTGAGCACCGCCGTGTGGGGCTCGTGGTGGCTTTGGGGGCTCCCCACGCATGGACTTGGCCTCCCCAAGGTTTGCTGGCCCGGCTCTCTGCAGGCAGGGAGATGGGAAGCGCGCCCTGGAGCCCAACCATTTTAAGAGCTGCTCCATCTCCTTCAGCGCCTCTCTCCGTCTGCAGAGGCAGGGTTGGTTCTTTTCCTGCGTCTGGATGCTTTAATTTCTTCCGCTGGGTGTTTTTCGGCGTGTTCCTCGAGCTGTGCTCGTGTGCCCGGCTCGCACAAAAGATAGGCGTTGATGGAAGGGAGAGATCAATTTTCTCCATTTTAAGTGTAAGGGGAAGGAATGTGGGAGCTGCAGAGGCTTTGCTAAAAGTGGTAGTTTCAGGATGAAAAGAGAAGCAAGTTCTTTGGATGCACTGACAAGGAGGCTAAAAAAACCCCAGCGTTTGAGCAAGAAGCGCATAGATGGAGCCTGTAACGTGTGTTGAGTAATATTGTGTTTCATTAGGCAGCGAATGCCAATTAACTCGTTGCAAATTAAGGCCCGGCTTAGGCTTTTGCATTGTGGTGGCAGGGCCAGCTTGGGCTGGGGAGCTGCAGTCCTGCTTCCACGCGTTGAACTTGTTGGCCAGGGCTGTTTTCAAGAGGGAAGATTAATGTTTGGGTTTGAAAACAAAACCCTAGTGCAGTTCTTCAGGGAAGGGCTTGAAAAGGATCGGGTAGCACGGAGAAGACAGGAGAGGAGGAGGAGGAGGTCTGGTGTGCCCGTAAACTGCTGGGATGTGTGCTTAGAAGGGTTTTCTTACCTGGCCCAGAACACCTTCAAATAAACCACGTTTGCCCAACTCTTGCAATAAAGTCAGGCAGGAACGGTGGGTTGGGATATCAGCTTCCAGTCCTCTCAAGTGTTTGCAGTTACCGTTTAGCTAAAACGACCCAATTAAGAGCCTCCCAAATGAAATATCTCCTTCTTCTGATCTAGGCATTTAAATACGGGGAGATATGCTGAAAAACTTGTCTTAGCTGAATACTGCCTCTAATCGATCGTCTTTGTAGTTTACAGTTTAATAGCCTTTGTTTTCACAAGTTATTGCTGAAAGAATTTTGCTGTTAGGGGGAAAAATGATCTCCAGAGCAGATGTTTTGCATCTCTTCATATTCTTCTCTCTCCCCACAATAGTGGAAGGAAGATTAATCTTAATTTTTATTTGTTTTTCATATATACTGTGTCATAGCTAAAAGGCACTTCCATTTTCGGTCAAACAAGCAAGGCATTCCTAAATAGGAATACAAAGGAGTTACAACAGGAGGGGGGAAGCCCATCTCTTTAATGCGAAATCCTATAAAATCTGCTCATGGTTCAATGACAGAAAACTCTTGAAAAGGCAGGTAGCCTCGGTGGTAAGCTACTGGTTTAAAACCGGTTGTTAAAAAGCGCTAAGAATTTGCTGAGGTTTTTGTTAGAACAGCACAAAAATAAAAACAAAAAGGCCCTTCAGCGCGGTGCAGCGTGTGCCGGTGGAGCAGGGCATTTGGTGTGCTGCTGGAGACCGCCTCTTCAGCCCACCCCTGGGATGAAGCAGCTTGGAGTTTGCTGCCTTTTGTACCTGAAGCACGATGGGGTTTGTGTTTTTTTGTCCCATGTAGCATATGTGTGTAAAGGGAATGCCTGGAAGGGCGTGGGTTAAGCGTGTAAAGTGAGCTGTTTTGGGTAGTACCGTGCTTCAGACCAGTAGGTTCCCTGATGGATCTGCTCATCTTAGCCATGAGCTTTTGCTTGCATATCCAGGCCGTATTTCACACTCCTGATGTTAACAAGCAGTAGCTCGTGTTGTATGTTCAATCCCTCTCCCGGGTTGCTTAGCAAAAGCCCTCCTGACCTCCCGAGTGCCAGCATTGCACACACCTCGCTTTCCCATCAGCATTTTCACAGACGCCTAGTGGTTAGCGAATGCTGGTAAATGGGAGTTGGTTAAGCCCTTCTGCAATTGAGGTTGCAAATTGAAATGCCAGAGCACCAAAGGAACCGGTGTCACCGGCGGGAGGAGAGCCGTCGGTGCCGTGGACGGGATGGCGGTGCTTGGCTTGTGCTGCTCGAGGCGGTGCTCTGCAGGCGTTTCGGTACCAGAACTGGAGCAAAGGCTCGTGTGACTCAGAAACCGGCGGGTTAGGAAACGGCAGGGACTTAGCCCGTGTCGGGCAAAAGGGCTGGAGAACGTGAGGAAGCGGAGGGCTGGGTGTCCAACCCCCTCGGAGGGGGAATCCAACGCGCGTTGCATCGCCAAGCCAGCCCCAGGAGAGTGATGCTCCTCGCGATGCTCCTTGCGTGTTAGAAGTGAGGGATGGAAAGGGACATGGAGAGCAGGACAGCTCTGTTAGTTTTACTTCAGCACAACAGCAGGCATGATTTGTTGGCTTTCCTAAGGAAATTGCCCAGATTTGATAAATTGCTGTGTTAATTTCGGTTAGCATTTCCCCGGTCAGTTCTTCAAACTAAGTTCCTCATATATGAGAAGCACAACTCCAGTGACAACTCCTCTTGTCTTCATCTGGAGATGCGTGCACGAATCTAGTGGTGAGGAATTTCCGTGTAACGATTTCTGAATCTGTCTTAATTGGTAAATAATTAATCTGTGCCAGTATACGTTACCTTGGGAAAAGTTGTTTCAAATCATGTCGAGTTTTCTGCTAATCTGGCACTTGCTAGGGAAATGCTGGAGGAGATTTTCACGTGGGTGTGAATTGTGAGCTGCCACTGACTGTGTTGTGGAGAAGTTTGGTGACGGTCCTGAACCTCCAGAGAGGAATAATGTGCACAGCAAACCTGGTGTTGGCTTTGTGATTCTGCGTAGAAAACAACTTGCCTACCACATCATCATCTGTGATGCTCGTAAAGTTCATAACTTAGAAAATGTACTGGATTAAATTACTTAAAAAAAAAAAAAAAAAGACGGTTTCCCTGGAATGGTTATAGTGAAATTAATGAATTCTATCAGCATTGTTTTACTTTTTTTTTTTTTTTTTTTTTTCTGAAAAGGTGGTAACTGAAAAGCAATGGTAGCTCTTGAACAGTGTTCTTTGAACTTTGGTTTATGAAAATGAAAAAAAAACAAAAACAAACCTCTAAAATTCAAATAGGGGTTTATTTACAGCTTTCACGTTTGGAAATGTGTGATGTCCTGAAGCAGCAGCTGTTTTCAAGTCTTTATGCGTGCCTGTACATAGAAATGGGTAACTTGCAGTTCTCAGGTATCACGCATGTTGCTTAAGTTTACTCAAACTGCAGTGTTTTTTAATTATCTTGAGGTTCTCGTAATTAGAGTTGTTGCAGATAGGTAGCTTCGCTTCATTTCATGTCTTTCTGGCAAAATTGAGCTTTCAAGCTTTCTGGGCTTAGGAGGTGATGGAGCTCCTCAGAGCTCTGCCTCTGAAAAGGCTCCGAAAGGCTTTGGGAGCGCAGTGATGTGTTTGAAAGGTAGAACTACTGTTCTGGTATTTTGATATATTTGACGTATAATTTTTCTATCACTGTAAATTGTATAGACAGCTCCTTTGTGTAGGTTAGTTGGATTAGTGTTTATGATTTATGAAAACCACTTTAAAAATAATAGTTTGAAAATTGTTGTATTGTACAAAACCAGAGCTCACCAAGCAGTAGTTGATGAAGACACATTTGTGGTTGTTAGCCAGCCTGTCTTTTTTTTTTTTTCCCTCTTAGCCAAGTCATGACAGGTACAATCTGGACTGATTTCTGTAGTACTATATTTGTCTTTTTTGTGTCCAGAACTGTCTGAGGACAGGCAAGTGATTAGCAACATACAATGTTCATTCACATATTTCTGTGCTCTGCAAACTGAGCCGTACCGATCCCTCAAAGTAAAAAATAGCCTCTGCTGCCTTTGTGCAGGGCTTGCAGCTTTTGCTAACAGAGTTTGTGGCAGTTCGGCTTATCCATTAATTAAGGAGATGCATTCCTGCAAAACGGGCGTCAGCGTGGTGGTGGATTGTAAAGGTTTAACTTGCGTTTATCATTAAAAGTTTTCCATTTTAACCTTTGCAAATGCCAAGTATGCACAGCTCCTTCAGGATTTCTTTCAAGGCAACGATTAACTTATTAAATGAGGGTATGCTGAAGAAGTGGCTGTTGTGTTTTTGAAGACAAGATGATTTAAAATTTGCTGAAAAGCAAAATTGACATAAAACATTATTACTGTATCTAACAGTTTAATTTGCATCTGACCCGTGAATTTTCACATAATATCATTTAATTTGTTTTGAAGTGTTTTGCATGTTATCTACAACTTTTTTTCCTTTCTTTGTGAACTTGGTGTGAGCAGAAGTAGGCTTCTCTCTTTCAGTGACTCCACAGATGGTTTTTCAAGGTGACTGTGCTCCTTGACCTACCCAGCTAGATGAGATCTCACCCCCAGTGAGGGAGGAAGATTGTTCTTCCAAATCCACTTTGAAATATTTTGGTAGAACAGCAAGCGTGTGCTTTTGTAGCAACACCAGGTCATTTTAATAATAATTTGGAGGAAAAAAAAAAAAAAAAAGGATCACATTTAAAATTGACACTGAAGAGAAGCGCTAGCCAGGTGGAGCTTTAAGAACTTAATCTGTGCTGTGGGCTGGGGGAAAAAAATGCGTACATCATACAAACAATAATTCTTAAGCAGGAAATTGGTGCTCTGTATGCAGTGGTATACAAACTAGGTGTGCGTCGTGCTTTTGTGGCAGATCTTGGTGATAAGTAGTTAGTCAGCGAGGGTGGTTTTTTGGGCAAGTCCAGTGATGCAAGGAGTTCATTTCCTACGCGCTGCCAGCAAAGCGCGAGTTACTGAACTAGCTCCGTGACCAGTCAGGGAGAGCGTTATCTGCAGAGCTGTTATTGGTGCCATTACACGCTGTAAAGATAGCGCTGTTTGCTTGGGAGCGTGAGCATCAGCTCTGGTCAAAACACTTTCTCCTAGCAGGTGGGCTTTTTGGGGAGCTCCTGGCTGCGCATCCCTCCTCCCCGTGGAGGGGAGCGGTGTCAAAATGGGGCAGGGAAATGCAGCAAATGTCGGAGCCCCTAATGATAGAGGCAAACTCTACATGCTGTGTGGTTTGTGTGTTTTTTTTTTTTTTTCCTGCTGCCGCAGATGGGGCGGCGGATCGCTTTTGCTGATTGTTTCTGGGAGCTTTGTCGTTTTTCCTTCGATATGAACGATTCTCGGATTAGTGCTCTGCTCACTTATGCTGGCGACTTGCACAACAGTTTTCAGATAGCAGAGGCTTTGATTGGAGGAAGGAAGGATGAATTTTGTGACGTTTGTGAAACGAATACACGCCGAAGCAGTCGGAGATGCCTTGTACTCCATCAGAGTGCAGCCTGTCTGAATGAAAGGCACTGCACCTACTGCTAAGTTTATAAACTGGGTTTATACAGATTACTCTTTAAATTATTCATGATGCTACATTACAAGTATATCTGACAGGTTTAAAATAAACGACGTGATGCTAAGAGGGAGCATGCATAAATTAGAGCTGGGATAATATGCTTTTTGAAGCATCTCCTCCATTTGTTCCTGCTGGAACAGAGCAGGTAACTGCAGCTGAGTGTGGGTCCCAAGTAAAGTGATCATCATCCTCAGCTGGCGTTGCAGTGGCTGTTCTTAAAGACAGATGAGATGAAGTGGCAGGGAGTGCCCAGGTGCTCAGGGTGTGTTTAGTTGTGTACACTTTTCTCCTGAAACGTGGAGAGTATTTACGGGAGGAAGCTTCTGTAAGCACAGCTGCTCAAAGGGTCTGCTGGTGGCTGTGCAAGGTGGAGGTAGGGTAGGGTCACATCCCGTTATTTTACCTGCTCCTTCTTGGTAGAGCTGCTGTGGTTAGCACGAGGTGCTCTGGCAGGGTGCTAGGAGGCTTTCCCTGACACCTGGTGGGATGCTGCCTCTGGTTTGCTTTGGGTCGTGGCACGCGGCTTCAGGTCTCCCTAATGCTTAAGCACAGGGGAACTTTGCAAGACCTGAAGTGATGAATTTGGAGAGGGTTGTTGGTGAGTGAAGAGGATCCCAGATCTCTTCAGATGTGAGAACAGCTTCTCCAAATGCACCTTGAAATAATGCTGGTTCTGAGTTAGTGGGCAGGCAGCTTATTATTTTCAAGATGTGAGCTCCTGATGTTGTTTATGGCAGTAAAATGATGGGTGATAGAGCAGCCCTCCGAAAATCATCGGAGGTATTTATGGATGTGGAGGGTATTATGGGGACCGATAGTTCACATCTTCAGCCTTGAACAGGTACAGCATTTTGGAGCAAAGCCTGGTGACAGCTGCTCCTGGAAACAAACTTGTAGGAGAATTGGCTTGGACCTGGATAGGGCGTTATTCCTGGATCTCACCGGCGTGCTTTCCTCGTTACTTGCCTGGGCTCCAGCTTAGCATTTTCTCCACATTTTCAGTTGGTCCTTGTACAAATAGTACGTGTTGCTTCCCTGCCGCCCTTGTCACCTCCCCTTGGGTCCTTTTTACAAGAGGATGTGCGGGGAGAGGCGTACCAGGAGCTGCTGAGCCCGCGGTGGGGTAACGTGGGGTGGGCTGTGGTGTTGGGGCTGGCATCGTGCTGCCACCACCTTGGAGTCCGCAGAGCGGCTGGGCTGGAGGGGGAGCCCGCTGGAATCACGACGGTGCCTGGCTGCCACGACAGGGGATTTTTAGCTGCTTCTCTCCAGTTGTTCTGTGTCCCCAGCAGGTGGAAGCAGCTTGTGGCTGCGTTGGCTGTCGTTACCGGCGTCGTTCAGTTTGTTGTGGCTGCGGCGGTGATGGGTTCGTGTGTGTGTGTTTTGGAGATGGGTGTACGTTTTATTGGTCCCCTGCAAATGCCACGTCTCCAGGGAGCAAGGAGGGGATGAACGCCCGGCTGTGCTAGGAGATGCACGTGAGGTGCTGTAAAAGTGCTTGTGCTCCCTTTCCTCGCACCCGAGAGGTGCTGCGACTGGGGGAAATCAGCTTGCAAACCCAGAGACCACACGTGTGGGGGAAGATGCCAAAGGGTTTGTCAGTCCTGTTCACATGCCTTGGACCCAGAGATTGTTTTAGCAGGTTTTGTTGGTATTCCCTTCATGCTTTCAGTGGCTACACCCATGATGGAGCTCGCCTGTGCAGTTATCGCTGTACGAAGCAGCAAAACTGGGTTTTAAGGAGAGCACTTCCGTGAGGTTCGGCTTGAGCCTACCTGGGTCTGAAATCTGGGAGTGACTGAGGGATTTGCTTTTTGTTCTATTTCACGTGCTAATAAAATGTATGACTTTTTGTTAGGTTAGGGTAGGCTGCCTCTGCAGCTGAGTACTGCCATTGAAATTGTGCCTTACCAAATGGCGTGTTCTGTGTATTCAATCCTCGAAGCGGGCTGTGGGAGTCCCTTCCCAAACTTGAGCTTCTACACGCCCGGATGGGTTGTGGTTCCGAAATGTGGCCGGCATTACCAGCGACCGAACAAAAATCCTTTCAAGTTGGTTCAGTTGTTATCCTACAGAAATAAGGCACAGAGACAAATGCGCTCGAGTGCGTGTGTGCGCTCAGGCAGCGATTCTGGCCTTCAGCAGA
Organism: Netta rufina; assembly: GCF_964035555.1. NCBI lineage: Eukaryota > Metazoa > Chordata > Aves > Anseriformes > Anatidae > Netta > Netta rufina. The sequence goes on along the minus strand of NC_140134.1, from coordinate 18,799,839 downwards.
AACACATGTGAAACGGACATCTGTTTTTACGTGGTTTGTGTTTTGTGCATCTCTTTTGGTAGTTCATTGTTTAAATAAACATGTTGCATTAGCCATAAGGCTTCGGTGCCAAATGCCCACTGATGAGATGTATTAGGGTTTTGTTGTTCCCAGGCCATACTGAGAAACAACAGCTTTACAATTCAACACATTTGAAGAAGATTACAAAAAGAATTTGGGGTGGATTGCAATCAGCACTTCAAAAGCAATTGCTTTGGAGTAACTCCCCTTTAACACAGCGCAGCGCCCATGGAAAAACACTGTCATCTTAACAGATGCAGTGTTATTTTGGAGATTCCACTGTATAAATACATGGACTGTGGTTAAATTGTGATGGCAACAGATGCAATCTCTGTTCTCAATTCTTTCATCTCCTTAATATTTAAAAATACCCCACAAAGCAAAAAAACATCAAGGCTGAAAATACACTTTGTGTAAAATTGTCGGGGCTGAGCCTTGCTTGGTTTCAGACAGGTCATTGCAAATCATGCAGTAATGCTCACCTCTGTGAAGAGTCCTGCAAGTGCTGCTGCCGAGGGCTCGCGTAGGCTTCGTGTGGTTGGAATTCCTCAGCAGTGCTTAAGAAACGTCAGCAAGATAGAAGTCGGAGTGGGTTGACCTGGCAAAAGCGTATTCCCGATCTTTTTCCTCAAAGAAAGTGATGGGATGAGGACAGCAATCACATATTCCGTTGGCTAAGCCAAGAGCGTCTGAGGATTTTTGCGGTATTCGTGCCGTCGATATCAGTGACTTTATTTTTAAGTTTGTCCGCAGTACATCGCGCTGTCGGAGGGCGAGAGGGTTGGAATGTGGGCATCAGATGTTGTATCGTAATGCTGCACAGTTGTGTTCGCATTTGTTTTTCTTTCCGGATTTGGTTTTGTTTAAATACTGATTTGACAAGGATAAATCGGGAGCGAGGGTGTTGGTTTCTCGTCCTCTGTGAGCAGCAAATAGCATAACAAGATGTTGTTGTTATTGGTGCAGTCGCCTCTGTCCATCCACTAGTTGGGTGGAAAAGCCTTGAGCTAAATACTGTAACTGCCTTTTAGGAAGGGATTGGATGGGTTTGCGAGCAACAACCTTGGTAGTCGTTCATGTGTGCTAAAATAGGGAGCGACCACATCTCATGCCTCAGAAGCTGACGGTGTGCAAGGGAGAGGAAGAAATTGTGTTCTTCCTCCTCTAGGTGCTTGTGTTTCCCTCCCCATTTGTAAAATGTGGAGCAGTGCCGGCCCTGAGGGTGGCCAAAGGGCCATGTTGAAGAGTTTTGATGTGCCTTGGGGTGCTTGGTGCACCTCAGTAAACCCCAGGTCTTCCCAGGAGGCTGTGCAGATGACCTTGAGTCAAGCCAAGTTGTGTCAAGGGCGTGAGGCGCGTGTCCATCACCTAGCCAGGTACCATGTGGGACTGGAGCGGCCGTGTTCCTTCCGAGGGGGCCCTTGGTACGTGGGTGGAAGTCTCTGCCTTGGTTTGGGGGTCTGGCACCGCAGGACATCCTCTTGCAGGAACAGACATGGCTGTGGGCAAAGGCAGGGGCTTCGTACCAAGGTGGGAGCGCGTCCAAACGCGGGGACAGCGGTGGTGCCATCCTGCTGCGCTCAACATAGCGGAGCTACTACAGCTTTATGGAGCTGAAAGCAACTCTAATGCTTCCACCGGGCACTGCAGCTCTGTAACTTCTGAACCTGGTGGGAATGTTGGCAATTTCGGTCCAATTTGTCGTTCGAAGTTTATTACTTCCTTAGTGCGAAGGCCTCTGAGCACTGCTAGTGTTATCGTGTTTGCTTTATTGAGGTGGTGTGGGTGATTTCCTAGCGACTTGAAACAGCAGGCAGGAAGAGCTTGCTTTAAATACACTGTTTTAATCTCATTTTGCGTATTTTCTAGTTGGAATTTTTCTTGACTGACAGCCGTTAGAACACCTCAATTTGCAAATATGACCTTTACGGAGAAAAAAAAAGAGATTTTTTGCCAGTAAATAACATTTGTTGTTTCTGTGTGTTCATGTAAACAAGCAATTTCGATACCTTTCCTCAGATCCTTAATTTTCGCACCTTTAAATGACAGAATGGTGGATGGTGCGCTTGCTGCTAGATTACTTCTCATTTGTGTTACTTCCCTATTTGGACGGAAAATGGAATTGTAATTAAAATGGGGAAGAATTTTGAGACTTAATTAAAACTCAGTGTGGTGGACGGGCATGATTTAAAAATAAAATCAATAGAATAGTTTCTCGCTGTCCTTTGGAAGTTAAGAGCTAATAGATTTTGCCCACTGACTGCTTGACAGGTTTCTACACAGGGGTCAGCTATTTTTAAAATTTGGAATGAATTCCTTCCTTCCTTATTGAACGGAACCGTTTGAGTGAATTGAAATGAGGCACTTGCACAAATAGTTGCTGAACTTGAAAGCTCTCGTACCATTCAACGAGGGGTGGCTCCGAGAGAGCCCTGAGCAGTGAATCCACCAGTCCAAACGTTTTTGTGTAAATTACATGCTTACTATTTTTGTTTTATTTAAATTACAGTAGGCATTTGCCCTAATATATGCTGTTATAATTTCATGTTAGATTTGTAATTAAGTTTATTTTTAGAAGAATGCATTTAAGTGGTTTATATGAAATGATTTTCTATTTTTGTAAATGAAATAATTGGGTTTTATTGACTTTTAATTTCATGCAAATGGCTTTTTTGGCTTGGCGGTTATGTAAGCAGAAAGAAATCTAATGATTTGAGAGGATTCTCGTAACGGGAAGAACAGAGGACGGGGACAGGCTGTCGCAGCTAGGGCACTGGTGGGCAGAGTTAACTCCTGTTCAGGCGGGTTTAACTCCAGGGCGCAGTACAGTGGGTTCGTGCAGTAAATCTTCTTGATTGATTATTTTTTTTTTTGTGGTTAGGCTCAGCAAACTGAATTGTCACTGCATTTGGGAACTGGCTGGGGGATAAGAGACACGGTCATAGCAGGGCGGTTTCTCGGGAAGCCTGGAAGCTGTGATGAGTCTGATGGACCAGGGAGTGTTAATTGTGTGCTCGCCAGCTCCGCTGTTTTAAATTTGGCCTTGCTATCACATCTCTGCACAGATGAATCTGGAGGCTAAGGGGAGTTGGATGATGAGTCACGATTGAGTTAGCAAAATCCCAATTGATCTCCGTTTCCTGTTGATTCCAAAATTACTGAAGTGTGAAAGCTGAGAGTGACTGATGACTTCTTGGAGGGGAGTTTGAGGGTGGAATGTGGAAGTGACTCTCGGCAAAGTAATTCAATGCTGCCCTGGGTGTTGGTACAAAAATGTCGGTAGCGAGAGCAGGTGTGCGTGAGATGGGAGGCTTTGAATGCAGCGGGGTGCTGCGGCCAGCCCCCTGACCTAGCAGTGGGTCAGCGAGGTGCGTGGCGGGATGGGGAGAGGTTTTGGAAGTGGCTGCTGGAAGGAGCTTACAGATGAACCTTGTCGTTAGCCTTCTCCATCCTGGAGGTGCTTCTAATTGCCCCGTGTTTGCCCTGAGCTCAGGAGATGTTGCTGTGAAATAGCTTTGCTCGCAGGTACAGGGGTTGGGCAAGTCTCCTGCTCCTTCGCAGCGTGACTGCAAAATGCACATGAGAGCACACAGCCTCAGCCAGCGGGCTCTACGGATGGCAATTTTGGGATGGAGAAGACTTCACGTTACCCTGTTATCTTTTTGTGATCATCTCTTGATGCATCCTTGACCTTGTCGTTCCGCAGCGTTGTTCTTTTCTTGCGGTGAAATGGGATTAATGCTATTTTGGGAGATACTAATTAGAAACGTTGTCGTAGCACGTGTAGGTAAGGATTTTTATTTGTTTTATTCTCAAACTTCGTGTTAGCAAAACATTTGTTTGTTGTTAACATAACTTAATAGTTCCTGGACTCTGCCTGCATTGCAAATGGGAAAGTAAATTCTGCTGAAGGGGGAAGAAATTAAAGGGAGGATTTATACAGCTCTGAGTTAGGTTTGGAAACGAGCTGCAAGGCAGCCTAGAAGTGATTCACGAGGAGGAAGCAGGTTAGTTACCTGGAGGAATAAGAGGAGACGTGAGGTAGGGCTGTCCCTTTTCTGTTTATTCCCTCACAAAATTGCAGTTTTGCAGACTTTTTCTAAAGTGGTAATTTGGAAGGCAAAGGAGCCGTCTGCGTTGTGTTTTGTGGCTATTCAGATGACTTCTGAGCCACTGAAGCTTGCCATTGACGTGCACTTTGATACGCTGCCTTAAAACAGGAGGAAAAACATACTTTTTCTTGGAAAGCCTGCACAAGCTTTTTCCTATGTTGTCATATCTAGGGTTGCAGAAAGCTGAGAAGGGGGGGAAGAGTGGTGGTTGCTCTGCTGTCTGAGAGCAGCTTGCTTTGCAAATGCATAAACAAAGCAGGAAAAAAAATCTCCCAGATTTTGGACCTGCGAGGTGTGTGCTTCCCACGTTCAGAGCAGCTGGTTCAGGTGGTCTGGCTCCTGCCAGGGAACAGCCAGAGAACCAAATCACTCCCAGAGGGTGTCAAGAGATTCCCTCTAGAAAAAGTTGAAACACCGAGTTGGGTGCTTGAAATGCGGTGAAGCACGGAAAGGGCACCAGTTTTCAGAGCACTCTGACTCTTTCTTCAGGGTGTAGTGAATTTACAAGTAACAGCCACGCTTAGAAGGCACGTCCCGGTCTTAATGAGAGGTTTTAATGAGAGTTGTGGAGCTGCGAGGGGACTTTTATTAGCAGTGAGCACTGCAGTTCCCCAAGCCGTTGCTTGCGGAGAATCTGCAAATACTTCCAGCTATACCACGTCACCTCATACCTTGTCACGTACCATCTGTGTTGCAATGTGCTGTAATAAAAGCACTTTGTTAAACCAATTAAATGCATGATATTGTCATAATACTTGTGTTTTGGGGAATTGATATGGCCATTTTTCCTTTGAAATGGCAAGAAGGCTGTTGTGCTGAGACAGCAGAGCGCTTTAGGAGGTGGTGCTTTGTATCCTCTCAAGTAATGTCTTTTTTTTTTTTTTTTTTTTTTTTTAAATCAGCAGGATGTTCCCCGGTAAGTCAGATGACTTAGTTGTTTTTGTGATCTGTACCCGAGAAGGGAGAGGATGTCAGAGGAGCAGATCAGTTTAAGTGCTTTGTAGTAGCAGAAAACCTGCAGCCCTGTCCTCCCCTGCTTTCGTGGAAGTGCTGGTAAGGGCCACCTTAGCACTGGCCACGCTGTGTTTGTTTGGTTTAGACAAACTAAATAACCAAAAGAACGCCTTGTCCCTTCGGGAGAAGGTAACTCATAGCCTGCTGAAATGCTCTAGAGAATAAGGGATGTAATTAACCCGTTTCTCGTTAGCTCGGCTAGGTTTCAGAAGGTAGCACAGGGTGTTTAAAACATCTGAAATTGCTTATTTACCAGTTCACTGAAGTAAGGATTTTTCAAGTGGGTTGTATGAAGATCAAACCTCTTCCTTTTTCCATTGCTTTTCTCTTCTTCCCCATTTCCTGGTCTGCATCTTCCAAACTGGTAATAGGCCTAATGCTGATTGACGTTATGATTATTATTATTTTTAAAGCTTGAAAGCAGCCATTGAGGAGAGCAGTGTCCATTTCCTGTCACACTTGCTCAAGGCTATAGAGAGCAGATCGTGGAAGTTCAGGCACTTGTTCAGGCCTTTCAGAGGAATTATGAAAGATGCTTTGCTTTTAATGCAGTGAAGGAAGGGCAGCGACTGGAAAGGACTGATAGCACAGGCAGGACTTGGCCCATCGCACAAACAAAACCTCTTGCTGCATTCCTGAAGCATTTTGCTTCATACATGATACTTTACATTGACTTTAGATTGCCTCTATTTCTTTTTTCATTTCTCCTTTTCCTGCACAAGTTGTTTCAGTTGGGATTTTTGGATTAATTTGGCCAGGAATGTCTAAACATGACTTGGGTTGGAAAGGAGATGGTTCAGGCTTTGGCAGCGTAACGGCAGCAGCTCCCCTCCAGCGCGTGGAAGTTCCGTTCTGATTCATCTCTGCTGCTTTTCATTTTCCTCTTTGGTTTGACTTAACTTTAGGTATCCGAACTGAGGTTAAAGCAGGACTCCTCAGTGGTGTTTACCCAATATTACCCTTTTGTGCTGTCTGTACCGAATGAAAAGTCCGTTTGCAGCTGTGCCTCGGCTGAGGTGCCTGATAGCTGTGGGCTTTTGCAAAGATGCTGGGCGGGACTGGAGCAGCTGGGACAAAACGTGCCTGGCTTCAGTGCCATCAGCCCTCAGGCAAGGGTGCACAAGAGTGTTGTGGCCGTTCGGAGGTGAGTCCCTGTTTTGGGGGAGAAGGGGGGGAAGAAAAGGAGGAGGAAAGGGGCAAGGATGGAGACGAGCCCTCTCTTGGTACCCACAGAGGCACCAGGTGCGATTCTTGCTGTGGTGCTGCCTGGCACGTCTGTCACTGCAGGACTCCCGTTTTTTGGGTGGTTGCCTTATCCAGAGCAGTCTAGAAAATTTGGCATTAGTGCCTGCATGTGACCTTTCCCAGATCTGGGGGTGGTGTGTAAATTCACGCCTGTCTGTTCCCTAAATTGCTGGTTAACTGCGGAGGAAAGAAGGGGACTAATTCCTGGTTTCTGAAGCTGAATGAAGCTGGCATATGGTAAAGCAAAGCACAGTCTGCTCAGATATGTTTTCTTAACATGGAACCAACTAGCCTTGCACAAATAGAGTGGTTTTCTTTCACAACACGAGAGGCCAGTAGAGCTGTCAGACAAGTGAGGCGAGGCCAAGGACCGTCCGTCAGCTGTGCTCTCCGAGTGATTTTGCCTTCAAGCGAGCTGTCAAGGGCAGTTGGAAAAGAGTTGTTCTCTTTTCTTCCTGTGCAGATCCTTTTTACCTACACTGTGTTTTTTTTTTTTCTTGTAACAATAGGCAGAAAACTTTTGGGGATTGCTGCAGTGACACATCCTTTGCAGTGGGGATGAGATTCTTCCTTTACCTTGTAGGACCAGCGGCTGGTTTTGCTGTGGCATTCCTCTGTAGAATTGGTTAAAGATGTTTAGTTCTAAGTAAATACATTACTCATCTTTTGGTTTAGCAAAAGTACAAAGTGAATGTAAAAATGTAGTGACAAATCAGCATTTAGTAGTTAGCCAATCCCAGTGAGCTTACAAGCAAGAAACCCACACTGACGTGTAAGTGCAAAATGAAATAGTGAACTTCTATTTCGTGTTTGTGTGTGTACTCAGTGGTAATCACGTAGGTAAGAGCTAGTGCTCTGTTCTGTTTTTCCAGTTGTTCTTTTGTCTCCTCGACTTCATGCATCTTTTCCTTCTGGCTCACGTTTCTTCTGCTTTCTTACGTCACCTTCTTCATGACCAGAACAAATAGAGGAACGAGCAGGGAGCGAGCACAAGTTGGTGTAAGGATACGTTCTCCAGCTGTATCTTTGGCCATGAGTGTGTTTTGTATGCAAGGTACAGGGTGAAAAAAATAACCATGAAGACAATCTTTGAGCCTCCAGATCTCCATCTCAAGTAAGTTTGGCCTTGATTTGTGTTCTGGAACGAGCGTGTGCAGCTGCAGATCCCGGTGGAGGGAGGCGCCTGAAGTTGGCGTGTCCAAGCCTCCAGCAGGCTTGCTGATGCTGTTCGGTTCAGCTCTAAGTCCCGTCTCCCGTGACCTCTTGCAGCCCTTTCTTCCAACACTTTCTCCTCTCACCAAGTTTTGGCTCAGAAAGGGAGCAGAATAGGGGATCGCTGGTGATGGTTTTCTGAGTGAAGCATGCCAGGGCTGTATTTCTCTAACTCACTTTGACCCTGTCTTTTCTCATGGGTGGGTTGGTCAGAAATGCATTAGGGCAAGCTTTTACTTCCTGGCTTCTGTAGCTGGGAAATCCCAGGCTCCTCCTGCCGGAGGAAGAACTATAATTCTTTTACTTCTGCCTCTATCCTCTTCTGACAATGTTTTAACATCTTTGTGACAATAAGTGCGGTTGCCAAGCAAAAGAACTGTACAATTAGACTGATTAAATGCCTAAATCATTCTGTTAGCCAGAATTATAATGTCGTGCATTATCCACTGTGCCCATGGGCAGTGTCTAAAGCTGTGTGTAGGGCTGGAAATCCACTGTCTTGGGCTGTATAAAAATGCAAAACTGAAATATCACCTGGAATTGAAATCTGTGTGCGAACAAGTGATGGAGTACACCTCAATTGGCACTTGTTTAACAATCCCCCCAGTGTTTTACAGAGAAGATCGGCTCATTGTAGAGCAGAAGATCTGTACAGATATTGTGACAATTCTGTACGTAGGGTGGGAAATGGTTCTTTATCTTCAGAGGAATGAAAACTCGAGCTTCTGGTAGCTGACTGTCTCAGAGGGCACTGCTTTTCTGTGCTAAACCGTGTTTACTGGGTTACTTCTCACCTATGTGCATTGAGAGAGCTTTGTTTGTGGCCAGAGGCACTTCGGTATCACAGTGTTCCTGCTCTTGGGATGCCTCTGGGACAATAAATACCCTGTGTGAATGCTGCTGTTCAGTGCCCGGAGCACTTCCTGGACAGGCTCTTTGTGACGCTGAAAGCGAGTCAAAAGCACCCAGCTGTCCAGAGGAGTGAGTTCACGTGGGGACTCCTACTGGTACAGCTCCTCTGGTTTGTATTTGTCTTAAATTTTGTTCTGCTGCAGTTCCCAGTCGATAAGCCCTGAACCCGTCACCTCGCCTCTGGTGCCAACTCGCGTGTTTCACCTTGTGTTTGGAGAGGAAGGTTCTTTTTCCAACCTAGTTAGCTCATGGCTGGAAAGCCCCACAGCACTTGCATATGTGTAATTTAATACTTTTAAAGCCCTTTTTTTGGGGGTGTGAGTTGGTCATATTTTAACTGCCTGGAGAAAACAGGTTGCAGCACGACCGATGTGATCTTCAGCTGCCATGTGCAGGGAGGGATGGGAGGGCTCCCTGTTCGGTAAATGATGTTTGGTAGCACTGTTTTTGTTTTGTTTTGTTTTGTTTTTTTTTCTATGCAATTAGGTGCTTCTTTAAATTGTCGTAAATCTCCATTCGAGTGGAAATTTGGGATTAGCGGAAGTCTTGGTTCAGTTTGTTAAAACAAACAACTACTGTGGAAGGTCAGAAAACGCAGGATTTCTTCGTTTCATCCAGGAAAGAGAGATTGTTAGCATAGGATAGTAGTCGCATCTTACATATTGTTAAGAGTAATTACATCAGCTTCCTATTTTTTTCTGTGGATTTCTGTGTAGCTATGTAAAACTGGCTGATGTTTCTTTATTAATCCTTTTGCTGACCGTTGGCAGATGAATGCAGTTACGTACCATGGTATAGTAGCATTTTGGCAATTTGCTTCTAACAAAGTCTGAATGATCCAGCCTTGCTGGCCACTCAGTTTTTAGAAAAGAAACATAAGTCCCGGTAAACTTGACGGAGAAGCCACTTTCCTAGATGAGCACGGGATGGCAGCTCGGCAGGCAGCGAACAGTGGAGCAGAGTCCCTGACTGTGAGTTACTGAGCCCAGCCACATGATGATTTTTCATTCTGGGAGAATTGGCTGCTTATCCCTGCATCCTAAGCGTACATCCCATAGGTTTCTGTCAGCCAGTTGCTGAGTCACTTGGATGCGTAGACAACTGTTCCAAAAATAAATAAATAAATTCATGCACACAATTATTTTTTAAAGGTGGAGAAGAACAGTCCCCAGGAGAGACAATTTTTGTTAAGCTCTATTGTCATCACAGATTGTGAAACATAAATTCAGTGTTATAAACAGCTTGTAATTCTAGTCTTCCATTTCTGTTTTAGCAGGCATTAGGCTGAAGCTACTGGCATAGAGTTTAAACATTATTACCCCAGTAAAAAAATAAAAAAGGAAGTTTTATGCTCATAGTTATTGATCATAACGTGCCACCTACTCAGTTCTGTGTTACATTTCTTCTGTGGAATGGCATGCTTTTATTTTGTGGCACTGTCAGAAAAGCAATTCTGCAGGGCAAGAGGAGTGCAGAGGTTTGATGCCAGTCTTTCTCATGAGGATCAGGCTTGTCTTTTGTAATCTAGGCTTCACCTGCTTTCTTTTGCAGAGTTTTTCTTTGTTTGACTTGGACAATTTTCTTTCAAGCTGGCCAGCGTGACCATATTGTGAGCCTGAAGTGCCGCAGTGTAGTTCTTGGAATTACTCCGCAATTGCATTTAGCTGGTGCTTCTAACCTCCTTCACTCACCTGTAGTACACAAACACCTCACCAGGGACTGGGGTGTTAGCGCTGACCACAGTGCTCCAGCAGTGACTGTTGGTGTCTGACACATACTGGATGCTCATGAGTGAGGGACTTGGCTGCAGATTTGATCTTTGTTAGCTTTTTTTTTTTTTTTCCTTTATTGAAAAGCAGAGTCTTGCACACTTTTGTAACCTGGGACGTACAGATTACCGAGTTCAAGATGTGGTGCTTCTTGGACTTGGTTTGATGGTTGGGGATTCAAGTGCTACCCTGCAAGCTCAAGCCACTTAAATGTTTTTAGCCCTGCAATACCTTCTTCCCTTTTTGCCCTGTGAACCCGCGAGGACAAACAAAAACCCATGCCAAGTGAGCCACTTGTGGTCTGCTATTGCAGGCGCAGGAGCTAACAGATGTGGCTTCAGAGGAGCCCCTGAGGGATGTGCTGGGTCAGTGCAGTCTTGGTGAGAGAGGATTAATTTGGGGATGACTTTGTCATGAAGATGCTTTCATGTGAGCTAGGCTAAATCTAGAGCTACTTGCTCTGGTGAGCCGTGTAGAGAAGACATCAATCAATATTATTATAGGGATTCAGTTCATTCTGTTGGCTCTGTTTTTGTGGCGCTGCTGTTCCTGTTGACATTCAAAGTAAAATGTTGGCAGGGAGAAAGTCAGTGAGATGAGGGACAGAAATGTGATTTATTCTGAATTTTTTTTGTATACACTTATGGGGAAGTTGGAGGAAGTTCATGGAAAGCAGCAATGCCAGAGATATCTTTAGCCAATGACAGCTGAAATTGCAAGAGCAAAAAGGCAGAGCCAGTCTCAGTTTGTGATGTGGGTTGTAGTCCTTCTGTGTGTTGTTTTTGTCAATGTTTTGTTCTGGTCAGCTCGGTAACACAATGGCCCTTGGGTTGGGAATATATAGTTAGAGCGGTAAAAGAGAAAATTAAAATAGAACGGGTGTTCTCCAAGAGGCTATGGGAGACGACCAGAACGTGTGTGGAGAAGGGGAATCCAGTCTGTCTTGGTTACGTGGACCAAATCTGATTTGCCCCTTAAAAGACCACTTTTTCCTTCCAAACCTAGGAGAGAGGACTCTTGTAAAATAGCGTTGGGAGTGTCGAGGGACACAGGGTAAGCTAATGATCACAGACCATATTTCCCAGAAATGACAGGTTACATTGCAGTATAATCGCCAGTCCCTTGAGATTTGAGAAGATTGTTGTGGTCTAGCTTTGTCCTCCAAAGCTTGACTTTTAATTAAATGAACAAAAAGCCGGGTCTTAGATGTGTAAACAAGAACACTCTCAAGACTTGCATTCAAATGGAAACAGTTGTTTTTTGTTTGGGTTTGAGCATTCCCTTTCATGTTTCGCAAGCCAAAGATGGCAGCGCTGCACGAGTGCTAGAAACACAGAATTTGAATTTCAGCTGTGGACTTGTTTAGCAGAAGCTAAACTGGTGGATGTTTTATGGCATGTGGAGTGCCTTTTATCTTTTTTTGTTCCACAATGCAGAGAGGAAATCAGAAAACGTTGGTAAACCTTGAGTGGTTGATGCAGTGTATTCAGCGAAGAAGTGCAGAAGTTCAGTGGCTTGGGAGACAGCTCAAATCACGGGGTAGAGGTTTAGTTCCTTCCTTGTTACCAGTTCTGACATCCCAAGAGGTAACACAGCAGCTGGCTTCCCTGGGAAGAGAGCAAGTGATTGATGTGACACATACAGGATAGGTGAGCTTAGAGAGTACAGAAATTTTGTGGGAGGTTGTGTAAGTACATTAAAGACACTAAAATATATATTTCATTCATAGTGTCACTACGAAGGCAAAAACCAAGAGCGTAGTGGGTGGTGGAAGCCTGTGTTAATATAAAGTGTCATAAGAAATCGCTCCAACCACTGATTTCTGTGAGCTCCACGTTTAATTTCTTCTTTGCGTAGTATGCAATTAAAGAGTTTGTATGTTTCTGGAGTAATTTTTTTTCCTGCGTCTGCATATAGTACAGCTGTGCCGAAGCCTTTCAGAGGCTTGAAGGCAAATTGTGGTCGCCAACGAGATCCTTCTCAGCCTTACCTGGCCTTACAAATCCTGGAGTGAAACTACAGGGCTGAACTCCACTTAGGACCAGACTGTGGGCTGCAGTGCTAGCCTGTTCAGAGATGGCCAAATCATATATAATTTTTTTTTGTTCTTCAGGGCTGTATGACAGTTCTGATGGCTTTCTTAAAGCAAGCATAATAGGTAGCAGTAAGAACAAAGAGAGGGGTTAAGATCAAGTTTTGTTTCGCCCTGTTTATAATCTGTATGGGCGTAATGTTTTCAGACTCTTTACTCTCCGTTTCCACTGATGTGTCCTTTTGCTTCCTTTCTGAACAATTACAGTTGTTTAGGAAAGAGGCTCCTTTTAAATCTGCTGAAGGGCCTTATTGTATGGTTAGTACCTTTTTTGTAACCTGATTCGAGTCAGTTTTTCAAGTAACCTGGAGGCCGGGATGCTGCCACCAGCTGAAGTTGTTCTTTAACCCTCAAGTGCCTGCAAGATCTTTTTTTGTCACTGCTGTTTGTTTTTTTTTTTCTTTTCTTTTTTTTTTTTTTTTTCCAGTGTGCCAGACAGCCCCTCTATTGAGTTAATCCAATATATAGTAAACATGTCAATATGCAGACCATTATGCATTATGCAGATCTGAATCCATCCGGTACAATAAGCGCCTTCTTTGTTGTTATGAAAGAGACTGTAACGGGGGAGATGCGTGCCTTGAAAAGGACACTGTATGCTGTGGATCTGGGATGAGCGCTGCTGGACCACAGCCACATTCACTAGCTGCTTTGGACACTTTTTTTTAATATATATTTTTTATAAAGATCTGATTAAAAAAAACACAGGGTGAAAAGGAAGCGGCTCTGTAGGGAGTAAACAACTCAGTTCGGAAGAGGTGCTGATCTCCCCGTGAGGCCCGCGGCTCTGTGCTGACATTACTGAAGGATGACGTGGTCGAGCCTGAGGAGAGGAGCTGTGGAGAGCGGCGTCGCTGCCTTCAGCCACCGCGACTCGAGCAGGAGCAGGCCGGGAAGGAGCAGGAGCAGGCCGGGAGAGCCGGCCTCGCTGCAGTGCTCCTGGGGAGCTACTGCCAGAGGAAGGCTTTCCTTTGGTGGCTGTGGTGGCAGCGAGCTGCTCTGCCCAACATCACCGACTGTTTGTTGTTTTTTTTTTTCTGTTGGGCCCTGTAGGTCTCGCTTTGTGTAAGAATGGTCCAGCGGTGATGGTCATGTACTGTACCTGCTAGCGCTGTGCCGTATTTCAGGGCTGTGAGGAGCTGAGCAACTAAGTGCCCTCCATTGATAATAAATAACAAAGTAAACAGACGAACAAAATAATCAAGATAAACAAAAACCACTTTTGAACCTTATGGATCACAGATAACCCTCAGGGTGGGTGTTAACACCCCTTGGGTGGGAGGAAGATAGGAAATGGGAACAATTTGTATGTCTTCAGTGCTTTCTTTCAGCGATCAGCATAATGGGATATGTGGTTGTTTTTCGTGTTTTCCTATTTAAGGGAAAAGCTGAAGGTATCCAGGCTCCTTACTTAAATAAAGCTTTGCACCCCCACACTGAAATGAAGGAGGGAGTTTTCACAGAGGCAAAACAACAGTTCACAGCTTGCTTTGGTAGCTCACCACAGGCACACAGAACAGGAGAAAGGTGAGCAGGGGCTCATCTCGGGGCCAGAAGGCAGATGTTAAGGGCAGGTGTCCCAATTCTCCTGTCAGAAGCGAGTGTGGCCATACAGGTGGGCACTGTCAGGGCCCGTCGGCTCGCTACGGGGTTGTGGTGCTGCCTCGGCCGGCCCTGGTCTGGTGATGAGCTGTGTGGGGATGGTCGTTTGTTGGGTAGTACAGGCTTCCAGCTTTGCCCTAAGAAACAGGCCCAAGGCAAGGCCTAAAATGTGAAGTAAAGTGGGTTTTGTTTTTTTTTTTTCTTTTTCACGAAGAAAAAGCTTTAAAAAACTTGCTTATTTAGAACTCTTAAATGGAGTAACCGGAGCAATATCAAATCTGGAAGCAAGAGCTTGTCTTTGATTCAAAGAACTACACCATGATGAAATGTTTGCAGGTTTTTTCTAGGAAACAGACCCTTACAGTGAATGCCTGTGAGCTGGGGATCCTGCCTCTGACACCTCTGTGTCAATAACAGATCAGTTGCTGTCGGTATATGTAGGGCTGTGACAGAAGATGCTGTAGGAGGCAGGAGTTGCAGCAGGCTTTGTGTTGATTTGTCTTTCGTAGCGTGCTGTTTTGGAAAAAAAGTGGTTCCTCCAAACTGCTGCGGGGCAGCAGGCGAGTGCTTCCCAGAGTGGTTGATGCACAATAAGGAGCGGAGGTGTAAGAAGAGCAAAGCCATGGATGGAGCACATGGTTCATTGGTGGTGGGTGAGGATTAAATACCACGTGTTCCTCAAGGTGATGAGGCTGTTGTCCAGGTCAAAATGTAGGTCTGATCAAAATGAATGTTAGCAAGCTGCAGCAGAGGTTGAAAAGAAACTGCTAGGTTGAGCTCTTTATAGTTTATTGGCCCTCTTTGGTTTCATCATCAGGTGTAGATTTGTCCTGTGACTAGGAATGGGCTGCAGCTCCTCAGAAGGACTGTGGCTCGAAGCAGGTTTTTGTGCTACCTTTGGAAATTTCCATGCAGTTTGTCCCTGGGATGCCCTGAGAAAAAAGGAACCCAAGTTGTATGGTAGGTGCAGGTGGGTACTTCTGGGCTAAAGCCTTATTCCAGAGAGGTATTTTTGTTCGTCTGGTAAAGGATGTATTGCTTCTCTTCATTGTTCTATTGTATTTTGGAGGTTATCTTTTAAACAAATACATAAATACTTCTTTAAAAAAGTAATCTCCCACTTAGAATTAGGTTTGGTTTAGAATAAATCTGAGACAAGGTAGGTAGTTCACAGAAAGGCTGGGAAGTCTGTAAGCAGCTGAATGAGAACAGCATAAATCTGACGCGGTCGTTGTCCCGGAGCTGATAACCTACCTGAGACTCACAGCAGGGTAAAAACAGATACTGCGTTTTTATTTTGCTGTTAGTGAGCAAAATAAATACATAATAGTGAATTTCCAGTTGGGAACAGAACACAAAGCAAAGACGAGTTACACTGGTCATATTTAAAAAAAACAATATAAGCAGGAATATTGAAAACTCTTAGATGGAAAATAAATACTCTAAAGAGCATTTTATGTGCTTTTCAGTCTGACAGGTCAGTTTATATTGTAAGTCTGCATACTCTTTCTCTAAAATGGGATCCAAAGAAAACACAGCACTGCCAAATGGAAATTGTAGTAGACTTTGAGCTCTGATTAATTTGTTTTTCATATAATCCCTTTCAGGGCAGGGAGAAAAACGTGAGAAAAAGATGATGCATTGTGGTATAATTAACTTTTGTGAACAGTGTAAACTTTGAAAGAATTTAAAAAAACAAAAAACTCAACGCTGCTTTAGTTGGAACTGTTTTTTCCAAATGTCAGTATGGGCCAAGGTGCTTGTCCTACTTCACGTTTAGGTCTCTGCAGTTCTCATTATATGCATCAAGTTCTGCAAAACACAATTTGCTAGATAGACTAATAAGTTCTTAAATCACAAATGTCAGCAGCATGCTCATCTGTAAGCCATTGCTAACATTCGAGCCCCCTGGACTTCATCCTTTCAGTATTAAGGGGATGATGTTTCATAATTGAGGCAAGTGAGTGCATACTTTTTCCATAAAGTTCTAGGAATCTCATTGATTTATAAAAGCATTAAATATCTAAAATTAAGTAACTTTCAAGCTGAAACAAACATAAAGCTAAAACCAATATGCCTTAGAAAACCCAGCCTCGGAATAGATGCATGGACAGATATATAATGCTTTAGTTAACGGTTGCTGCCATTTCTCTTACAAATTGTTCTTTAGGGTATTGTAACTCAGCTGTTTTTAAACCCATCACTCTGGAACCTTGCCTGCAAAATGTCAGCGCAAGTGCAAATTTCATTTCTTTAACAAAATAAAGGGCTTGGAGCAGCTAAGCTTTCTAAAATTTTATGGCAGTAAAATAAATTTTGCTACTTTTGCTTTGGCATAACAGGAACCATTCTGTTCACCTTGTCCTGCCAACAGGTAGAGTCAGAAACCAAAACAGTTTAATTGGAGAAACGCTCTATTTTAACTTTTTTTTCTTTTTTCTTTTTCCCTCCTAAAGGAAGGAGAAGCCTGATGTCCAAACTTAAACTTGCTGATATTATTGTTGAGCTGTGCTTCGGCCAGAGGGCACGGTCTCTTGGGGATGGGTGGGAGGATGGGTCTTTCTGAAGAAAGTTTCAGAAGCTGAAAGCAAGGCTTGGATCCCAGCTTACAAAAGCAATTTAATCCAGGTCATGGTTGTCTTCACTACAGATCTGGGAGATGGGAAGCCCACGTTGTTGCCTCATGTGACCATCTATTACCAGAGCTACTGTCTTGGGTATCTTTCACATTCCCCTCCCATCTGGCTTTTTAGAGCTGGGTATGGCCAACCCATTCACCTTGTCTTTTTTTTTTATTTGTTTGTTTCGGTGTTGTTTTCTTGAGATTAAAGCTTTGACACATCTACTCCAGGCAGTAGTATGCAATTCTGTACTCACTATATGCTAAAATGGGAACTTCTTATCTCGCTGCGCCTGAAGGCCAAGTGTTTTGCGTGGTACATTAGGATTTTCTTGTTTGTTTTTAAGGTTTAGGCAATGAATGTTCTTGGTTGTGGCTACTTCTAGTGCAGCAGTTCCCATTAAAATACATAATAGAAGGAAGACTAGGTAATAGTTGCCTAGAAAACATCTGTTTCTCAGCAAAGATCCTGTCCTATTGTGGTTAGTTTTTTTTTTTTTTTTTTTCATTGTCCCTCTAGCGCGGAAGTGTGGTTCTTATTTTGCCCCTAATGTGTATTATCTGCCAGTAATCATTTGGTGTCCTACCTGTTTTTTAAGTCCTTGTCGGATATTATTAAGTCCTTGTTGGATGTTAGAGTTGCTATGGTTTTAGCATGTTCACATCCTGGATCCTCTGTTAGCTTAAGTTATTAGCTTTAGATAAGAATTGTGGGACAGAAGGACTGCTTTTGATTGTCAGAGTGGTTTCTGAATCTCTAGAGAGTTTGTCAGGGTTAGAATTAATATTTTTGGCTCCAGAGTTTATGTTTGGACTTATTTCTTGTCTGAGGAAAAAAAAATGTTGTTAAAATAATTAAGCCTAGCATGTGTAAGAAGAGAACCTTTCCACAAAATTTAATTGCTTGGAGTTTATTTAAGTTTTGGGTTTCTCAAATAAATTGGTATTTTACTTTGTTTGCTTACAAGCAGCTTTATTATCTACTCTGGGGAGTCTTTATTCCTTGTTTTTCACGGAAGACCAAGTCTGAGGGAGTCCAAGAACAACAGCTCTCTCCACACCATAGTTCTTTGTTTTACATCAAAGTGTGTTTTGTGTCTAATTATTGTATTATTAGTACTTTTCTTCCAGCCCCTTTAAAATTATTATTGTGGTACTTGTCTAATATGGAAAGACCTAATAAACAGATTTATTAGGGACCAGTCCTCTTGGGCCATTGTTTTCTCGAGTGCATTGAGTTCAGCCTGTTGTTTCCAAGGGAAATTCCTCGCTGTGATGCTGTGTGTTCTTGTAAATAAATTGATCCCGTGTTTCTTAGAACTTGAGAAACTTTTTTTTTTGTGCCTTGGTGCCAAAATGAGTGCAGCTTGGTTCGCTGGAACATGCAAAGCGGAATTCCATGCATTAGTTACAGGTCCGAGCACTTTCTTTTCCTCCCAGTTGCTGTGCAGGAGGTGCTGAGGAGCTTTCTGTGGGCTTTGTGGGGTTGCTGATCAAGCCATCGCAAGGCAAGCCCTTGAAAACTAGGGCTGGCTTGCCTTGTGGCCCAGTGAAGGAAGAGTGATTCAAAAAGTCATAAGTTGGGATCTTTTGGATAGCGTTCACCTTTATGTCCATGTATCAAGGTGGTGTAGAGGGGATGTAGATCAGTAATGTAACGACCAGGGGATTATTGTCTGTGCTGATCAACTTCTTGGGAGTCATGTGGCTGAGCCCCTGGCCTGCTCGCACGTGTGTCATGATGTAATTTGAAGCAGGGTGTGCATATGAACAGAGTTTATGTCCCTCAAGCTAATGCAGCTCTGTTTTCAACAGCAGGAATCACACAACGTTCTTCTGTCGTCTGAAGGACGTGGCTTGTGGCCCTGTGCTGCTGCTGGTAGCGTTAATAGTGATGGGTTAAATGAAATAGATACTCAGTGTGTATGTAAAGCAGTTACTTGGTTCCTATTTTAACAGGGTAGCCTAATAAAGTTGGGAAAAAAATTATGGCTACTGGAAGAGTGAATGTGCATTACGGTTCTGCAAACCTTAAAAATGTTTTGTTTACTGACTTTCCTGTTTTCTTCTACACTTTCAGTTTGTGGGCCAAATGTTGACATTCGCAATGATATCCATGAGCTGAAACGTCTGGAGAACTGTACGGTAATTGAGGGTTTCCTTCAAATTCTGCTCATCTCTAAAGCAGAGGATTACCGCAACTTCCGCTTCCCAAAGCTCACTGTCATAACTGACTATTTGCTGCTGTTCCGTGTGGCAGGCTTGGAAAGCCTCAGCGATCTCTTCCCCAACCTCACAGTTATTCGTGGGAGGAACCTTTTCTACAACTATGCCTTGGTTATCTTTGAAATGACAAATCTTAAAGAGATTGGGCTTCACAATTTGAGGAACATAACCCGCGGGGCCATACGGATTGAGAAGAACTCTGACCTGTGTTACCTCTCCACGGTGGACTGGTCTCTCATCCTAGATGCGGTGTCCAATAACTACATTGTTGGGAATAAACCTCCAAAGGAATGTGGGGACTTGTGTCCAGGAACAATGGAAGAGAAGCCATTGTGCGAGAAGACCTCTATTAACAACGAGTACAACTACCGCTGCTGGACCACCAACCACTGCCAGAAAAGTAAGAATTGAATAGCTTGTGTTTCTGTTACCTCTTTGTGGAGCAGAGGTTTAATTTTGTGGTTTTATTTTAAGCTCATTAGTAACTTAAACTTTTCTTCTGGTATGTAGTCCACATGACGAGTTATCCAGTAACTAGACAGATAAATTCCTCCCCAGCTAGAAGAGGATCATCTCACTTGATCGAAAAAACAACAACCCAAAAGTATCAAAAACCCTCAAGCTTCCTGCATTACTTCCCCATGAAAAAGTTTCCAGGTGTTTAAGTGTAGAAGTAATGCACAGCTGGGTTGAGGACTTCAGCAGGAGGTGGCTTTTGAGCTCCATGTCCTCCTGCTCGCTGAAGTGATGTTACGTATGCCCCGGTCGCTGCCGCGCTGAAGCTGTTTACTGAACTCACTTTGACTTTGTTCTTTGCCTCCCTTGGCATGTACCTTCAGAAGTTTCTGTGATGACAAATTCTGTACCTAAGATTTTTTTTTTTTTTTTACTTAAAGCATTTTTGTTACGGTACAGTGTGCAGTGTTAAAGAGTCAGTGGCTATCTTGACTCTCGGCGAAGTTATCCTTGCCTGTTTTTGTTCTTACCTGGTATGACAGTTTGTGTTTTTCTGATAGCAATCATTAGCAAAAACAAAACCTGATCTCTTCTCACTTTTTAAAAATAGAGTAAACAAATACATAGTTTACTCAGATAACATGATTACATGGCAGGCTTTTTGAGTTCATCCTGTAACTTTATGAAAGCTGAGCCCTGCAGTATCAGTGGGGCTTAATTACAAGCAGTCGTCACTGGGAGGAACAGTTCCTAAATTCCATGGGCAGTCTTGACTACCATACTAGATGGTAGGAAACACCCCTGTGTGAGAGAAAACAGAAACAGGGCTGTTCAGGTTACTGTCCTCTGGGAGAGCTGATTGTGTGTTTATGTCTTAAGTAGGTCATCAGGTGCTTGTGAAGCCCTCACGTTCAATTAGAAGTGAAATTAAAGCACCTTGTAGGGCAGTTTCAGTGAACACATGCCAAAAATGTCTCTGTGAAAAGGCATTTGTGGGGCTATGATTTTATCAATAATTCTTCCAAGAAATAAAGTCAGTGTTTAAATAAAGAGAAGAAAGCCCCTTGGCCTCTTACTGGAAGACTGCGTGACTTGTCGGAGGTGAGGGAAGTGAGCTGCTCTGCTTTCTTACTTTGTGTTGCCGTGAGTCATTAGGCTTCAGCAAGCTGAATTTATGTCCTCATTAAGAGTGCAGCTTGGTTGTCTGCAGAGGGTGACCGAGGTGATTCCTGTGCCAACCTCGTTGCCTTTAGTGATTTGAATGGATATAAGTAGTGTTTTTAATGGGATACAACAACTCGCTTTCTGCTCTGTGCTCCGGCTGTTTGGAGTAGACAAAAGTAATGTGCAAGAAAAGCCTGTTGACTTCTAGGGGAATGTTAACATAATTTGGATCCCAAATGCACATGAGAAGAGATGTGTTTAGATAAGATGAGGTCATAGTTATACTGTGATGGCAGCGCTTTTAAAGCAGAGATGTAAGTAATGTTTTTCTTTTCCTATATGCTTTCATCTTCCTTTTGTGGGAGATCACGAAGAAGAAAGAAAGTATTGAAAAAGAGCCTTAAAAGGCTTGTTAAGAGTATTACACTGTGGAAAACAATGTGGGTTTAGAGTATCTTAGGTTGCATAGCATAACAAGAATCTCCAAGTTCTATTAAATAAAGAGCGAGAAGGTTGGGCCTATTTAATCTGCTAGTCCCGATAAGCCACTGACTTCATGAGGAAGGCTTTTAATTTGCCAGCCATTTGTTTTGAAGGAAAACAAACAACAAAAAAAGACACAACACCAAAGTGTTCCCTTTCTGAAGAAAAACAAGGGAGGTGTAAATGTCCAGTGGTTGAAAAGGAAGCTTTCTGTCTGTTGTGCTAGATTGCTTGAACGCATTGGCAATGAACTCCTGGCCTGGAGAGGATACGCTGTACAAAACTACACAAGGACATGAAAAAGAATAGAAGCAAGGACTTCAAGTGACTGGGTGTTTTTAATCTGCGTTTTCCTACCAGTAAAGACAGGAGACCCATGTTATTTTCCAGGGAATATTTTTCTAGTGTAGTATCTAATTTAACCCTGACATTCTCCTTGTGCGTCACAGTAATGTTGAACTGAAAATGCTGTCTGTCACTCAGGGTTCATTTATGCCTTTTTATTTTTCTTTGTTCTGGATCTGTGGAGGAGGGTATATTAAATCTCTTTTGTCCTTGGGTAGGTTTTACGCTGAAAGATCTCAAGTTGGTGGGTAAAACGCTGTGTGGGAACACTTAGTACTTTCAAGTAGCCTGGCTTCTGTTTAGTCTTGCCATTGAATGGAAGTTGTTTTTTTCCTTCTCTTTCTTGCTCACAAACAAAGGAAAAACCTTGTGCTTCCTTCAATATAACTCGTGCAGGAACAATGTTGAGGGTGGAGGGGAGGAGAGAGGGAAGGATATGCTGTGTTTGACTTAGAATAATCCATTGACGTTTCTATAGTTGAATAAGCTACAAAGAAGCTGTAACTTTAAAAAATTTTTTTGTAAAGGTTCAGCATAAAGTGTCGGCAGTGTCTCTGCCAGTTTTGTTGCCCTGGTTTCTGTGTAGTATACATTCCTTTACCTTTGAGTGCCCCAAGGCAGCAGCCTTACTAGTTCGCTCACTTTGGAGCCACGGCATGCTCTGTTGGGTTTGGCATGCTATCATCTCTCTGACTTGCACCTACTTCTCTTCTGGCATATCAAATGTCAGCCGTGCTTCATTCAGTTTGGTTGCAGGTCCACATAAAAACCTCTTTCAAGATAAAAGGAGATTTCTGAAGTTGTTTCCATGAATGGTTGGACTTTGGGGCACAGGTAGAGATGGAAAAGGTAAAAACTTAGTGTTCAGACACACAAATAAGATGATAGCCTCTCTTTTTTTTCTTTTTGCCTCCTTCTGGCAGTTGTGACTGCTGGAAACACTTCTGGAAGCTGCCTGCATCTTACTCAGCGATTGATGTGAGAACCAGAAAAACCCTTCCCGCTGTGCCCCTTGAAAGAGCAATCACTGGTGACACGCTTGCTTCGCCTGTCCATTGACCTACTGTAAAGCAGACTTCCATTGTTTTCCATATTCTTCCGTTGATGACTAAATTTGGAGGTTTGCTGCTTTGGTCGCTAGGTCTTTGCATAAACCAAATGTAAATTACAGTTGTGAAAGCCTGCCTGGAAGTTTAGGATCCCTTGTCTACTGTAATCTTTGTGTTCGGTTTTCTGAATGAGTCCAGCTAACACCTCCTAAGGAGCTTTTTGCACTTGCAGAGGCGATGAGAAATGAAGTTGGCAAACTGTCTGTAAGAGAGCAATGGCAAAACTAGCAGAGATCCACATACACGATCTGTGGAGTACATGTGTGTGTTTTTTCTTTTTGCGCTGCATCTTAATTATTCACCCACTTTACATCCACCCCCCAATTAACTTGGAGAAACTCTCCATCAAGTATTAGCTGAAAATCATCCTTTGCTACCCTGGTAAAAGAAGAACAAGGGCTCTGGCGAGGCAGGGGAGGACAGACTGCTACCCCCTGCCGCGAAGGCGTAACGGCTTCGGCTGAAGCTTCTGGGGACAGAATAAGCACGTTTTCCATAAAAACAATGAGAGTAAGTATCTGAAGCACATGAGTGATCTTTAGAATTAATTTGGCACTGGCATAAAGAAAAAAAAAACACGTTTAAATCGATGTTGTCAAGAGAATTAGGGCCATAAGCATAAGCGCATGTTTTAAGAGGTGAATTTGACATGAAAAACAATAGCTCACGTAGGCTGCGCTGCAAAACACAATGGCCAAAAACGCGAGGCTTCCAAATGTGTGAAACCAAAGACCACAGAAAAGGCATGTGAGGATTTGGAGGCTGATAAAGAAGCAGATGGCAACTGAGCACAAAATGTTTTCAATGAAAATGTATCCTTATTCCTTTCTGAATTGGTTTGACGGTGGCCTGAAAAGCTGCAGTGTATGTGGGGAATGGGGAACAGGAGGGAGAGAATGACAGTGAGTGGGAAGAGCGGTCCATATGTACCTTCCACTAAAATGTTTAAACATATGGAGACAGTAACATGATGTATTCTCACAAATATTCGGAATCTGCTCCTGTTTGTTTACACGGAGCTCACCAGATAATGCAGTCGAGTGGTATCGTTTGACATAGCTCCATTGACTTGTGCGGTACTTACCAGTGTACGCCATCTGGGAATCTGCTCCCTGGTGATTCAGCAGAGTAGTGGCGAAACCATGTGCTGGGATTTTTTTTCCCCCTTCTCTCCTCCCTGCTCTTCCCTCTCAGGGAATCTACCCTCAGTACTCCTTCGTCTTTGAGAAACACGGATCTTACAGGAACGATATGAAGATGCGAAGGGAGGGGGCAGAGAGAGGAGAGACGAGTAGGGAGCCAGTGGTGCTCCATCAGATTGCCCTTATTTTGTTTTAAATTACATCTGCATGCTTTTTTTTTGTTTGTTTGCTGCTTCATTTAAGGGTGTGTGGTTTTGCTTTGTTTGTTTGTTTCTTTAACCCTGAGAGGTAATAGAAATTGCCTGTACCAGCAGGAGACAATAAATACGCTTTTCAAGTTTTTGTAGTAAGCAGTTTTGATGTGCTATGATGGTAAGTGAAGCTAGCGTATATAATGCTCATCGTATTCTGGTTGGGTTTGAAAAACAACAACATACAAACCTGAACAGAGTTTGAAATGGACAGGTTGTTTGTCTGGTTGGTTGGTATGCAAACTCTCCAGCAAGCAAACATCTTCTGAAAAGAATAAATAGAAGGGTAGACAAAAAAAAAAAATCGTAAAAGGCACAGTTGGTGTCACTGAGTTAGAAAAATCTGGAGCACGTTAAAAATTTTTTTTTAGTGTTTTCGTTCTGAATGAAGTTTTTTCCTGACTTTCGCTCCCCTCCTGAGAAGCTTGCTCCTCAGCCAAAGGTTTCCCAGAATTTTTATTATGGCTGTGAGAGCATATTTAATTAGTAAGCTGGAATGGCCGCAGAGCAGTTGAGGCCAATCTGCAGTTAATTACTGTAGCAGTGGTTTATATTCTGAGAAAAGGGCTAAAATTAAACAAACGTATGCTTGCCATTTCTCTTTGTTCCGTAGCAAAGTTCTGTTGCAAGATGCCATAACCTGGGAGGGAACATCTCGAGTCCTGCAGCCTCTGTACCAGTCACCAGAAACTAAGTGCGAGTGTTTAATATTTGTCTTGGCTCCCTATCTGCTTTCTGGCGTAAATGTGCAGTGTTTTTGGGAGGGCTTCACATTTCAAAGTTCTGTTTTCCAGTATTAAAGGCTTGACAAAATTAATTGTGTGCATCAGTGACTCTTTGCCACAGTTTTTATTTTTAATAGTTCCAAAAATTTCAAACTTTTTTATTCTTTACTCCAAAAAGTGTGCAAACTTGAAATTGTAGGGGAAGAAGTTCAATATGTTGTCAGAGGGTTTGATTCTTGTGTACTTTTTATTCACGTTGTATGCAGTTTTTTTTTTTTTCTGCTGACCAAACATGCTGTTTTACATCTGCTTTGACATGCTTCATCTTTCAGTCCAAAGGTGGACGCTCACCAGGTGATGCGCAGTCATTTTCCAGTGAGCATCCTTCATTTCTTCTGGTGCTGTTCTTCCTAAAGGAATAGGGAAAGGAAATTCATATGTAGCGGAATGAGATCAGCGCATGCTTCCATGACTTCAGTGGAGGTACAGTACCTTACAGATAATAGTAGGATGCTTAAACTTATCTGCCTGTTCCCCAGTAACACAGACTGTTTGGCACAGGCCTTGGGCTGACCATACTGAGTGCCAAGAGATGGGGGTTACCAGTTTTGAAGTTGATACACCCCACAAAAACCTTGCTTGAGGTAGGAAGTGCAGCCAGTTTTCTGTGCATTCTGTCAAAGCCTGTTACACGTGCTGGGACTGATCACTGGCTGGGCAGAAGACCCTTTGAGGTCTGCCCCACGCCTCTCTTTAATGGCTTGGGATCTGTCTCACAAAATTTAGAAATTTTGATTGCTATTACGATATGGATTTACGTGAAGTATCGTAGCCAAACAACGGCTCCATTGTCAGGAAAAGAACTATATAAGTATAATTTGAGATGATTTGTGGCAAACAGTCATCCCCTGGTTTTATGGGTTGCATGTATGTAAACTCCTTGGTTGAGTTTCTCCTGATACTGTGTGGTAATGGGTGGGGAGATAAAACAATGCCAGTTCTTATGAGACGATATAAAAGCATCCTTGTGTTGTCATGGCACTAAATTTGAACCTTATCTTTAGTTAACCTGCTTAGAGGGGACTTCCTGGCACCATTGGTGCTCAGTAGGCAAATGTTTGGTAACAGAGCAGACAGTTGTATTGTTAATTACATGCAGTGTAAGCCTTAAATTTTATGATAAATTAGCAAAACAACTGGGAACTGGGAATAGCTAGCAAAATGTCAGGGAAATGTCAATTGTAAAACCAGAGGAAAGCTGCTTTTTTTTTGCAAATGTCGCAGGGACAAGGCAAACTGAAGCTGGCTTAGGGTTTGCTGCAGTTCTCGACGTCGGTGGCTCTTGCCATGAATGAGTCCAGCTAGCAGTGACCGAGCGGTGGCTGCCTGTCCTGGGATCTCTGTGCCGACAGGGATTGCTTGTGCAGACATCTAACGAAGTGTGAGCTTGAGCTGCAGTCTTCTGATCTTGGTGGGGGCCCTAAAAAGATCTGTGCACCGCCCAGCTGTCCGTGTGCGTGGAATGTGTAGAGCCGGATCTTTGGCAGTGACTGATCCGGAGTTGAATTTGGCTGCAGTGGGCTGGAGGAGGCTTGGAGGTGGGCACGTGAGCACATTCACTGAACTCGCCAGCTGACTTCTCATAAGAAATAAAGGTGAAACTCACCTAAATTCAATCCCAGAGAGGAATCGTGCCCCATAAGTTTTGAATAGTGGGTGCCATTTTTCTTTTTTCCTTTCCCAAACACACATGAACATAAAGAATTAATTGTCCTTAAGCATTTTCATAAGCTGTTTTCATGTGGCAACCAAGTTTTCAGTCTTCAGCAGTGATGAAACAGTTGTTGTTTAGCCTTCCTTCCCGCTAATAGCGTGATTTCCTTCTCAAGTCTGTTTACGGCTCTGAGAATTAACTCGTAATAAAAGATGCTTGGATAATAGTATGTTAATACAGATTGTACAATTACCTGCTTTTTTTTTTTCTCCCCTCTTTGAGGTGAACTGAGCCTGGTTCAGCTCTGGGCGCTCTCTTCCTCCCCCTCCCCGGCGACGTTTCCAGTGTTGGGAATGGAATGTGCATGTGCTATCAGCTCAGCGCTAAAAATGATTTAGCAAGTAGTTTGCCCACCATAACATCTCGGGGCTGAGGTGCCCATAATTTGAGTTTTTAAAGCTAAGAGCCTGTAAGTTCACAAACCCCATGCTGTTCCCTCTTTTTTTCTCATTTACTGTATCTTGTGGGGCAAAATGAACTTGTAGTTACCTGCCCACAGCATAGTTCTGTATGCCCCGACTAATTATTAAGTGCATTTGTATGGCCCTTGATGATGAGGGCGAGCGTGAATTCAGCACGTGACTTGAGGATCCCTCCTAGAATGTTTGGGGGGAGTTTGGTTGCTGATTTCTGCATCCAGAGGGATTTCAGTGGCTGGTGTTTTGGGGAATCTGGTTGCTGATTTGCACATTCAGAGGGATTTCGAGGCAACTCCAAGTTCTCTTTGTTGCTCAAGTTCAGCTGACGCTCTTAGGTGGCTCCGAATTGTAGCCTGTACATCAGTGTGACCTTCGTGATGGGTTTTTTCCTTGTTGCAACACATTTGGTTTATAGGCGCTTGGCTGTCCCCTCCTACCAAACCGTGCTCTCTGGCTCTGGAGGCTCCTTGTCCCCGTTAGCCGTCCCTCCGGCTTCATGCTACCGAAACCCATTTGGAGGGTCTGCTTCTCCTGTGGGGGCTGTTTCGGTGATGAGAGGGAGATGCAGGCTTGTGGATGGGGTAGAGCTTGCAGTTTTGTGAAATGATGCCATTTGGGAAGCACGTTGGAAGCGTCGAGCGTGCAGCGAAAGTCTTTTCTATCAGCGCAGGCCTCGGGAGGAGGAGATGTTTTTCTATGTATAGAAACTTCCCGTATAGGATGGCAAGGCAAGGTTGCAGGGGGGTTGCCTGTCTCTTTAAGTGGGTTTATAATTGGCTAGGAATTTTTGTCAGCTTAGTCACTGCAGCATTCAGCGGATGAGGGAAAAAAACCACAGGCCCCAACCGTTACAGCCGTGGATAGGCTCTGTCATCCCAAAGGAATGCATGTGAACAAAACACTTTGTGCGGTGCAACCGTTGGCCTAAACAGTATTGCATTCTTAAAGCAGGCTCTGAGTCACATGGAGCAGATGGATTGTTTCACTAAAATGGAAGTTATGTATCACGGAGCTGGGATGGAGCTTTTCAGCCTGGTTCAAATAGGTCACCCTACGGGTGTGGCGAAGGGGTGTAAAGGTAAAAGAGGAAAAAAAAAAAAAGAAAAGGAAAAAAAAATCTCCTTGTTCTTTGGTTGAAGTAGTTTCCGTGGTGTTAAAAAGGCAGGGAGATCTTTTGGATTAATTGTGGGGCTGGCGTGCTGCTCTCAAGGTTTGTCCCTAGGTATCAGACAAGCACGGTGCTAATTCCCAGGTGCTCTGTGCTGCTCCGATGTGTGACGCCCAGGGAGCTTCGCGCTGCACAAATGGATCCAAGCAACTGCTGTTCTGTAGGAGAGGGGAGAAAAAACACACAAACCCAACCAAACAACAAACCAGAAGTACAAAGGAGCCCCCCACCAAGCCAGAACCCAAAGCTGCTGCCCCATATCATGGTAACGCCGGCTGCTCTGCACCTCCGGCCGCCCAGCCCAGCGTCTGTCTCTTCGCCCTGCTCCTCGCTGGTGCTCACGATAATTGATCAGGGAGAGATAAAGCTCTGTCTCCAGGGCTGGTGTTACCCTTTAGTGGGTTTTATCTTTTCCTTTGGGGGATTTGAAGTAATCTAATCGGAGTGTTGCCTGCCTCCAGCCCTTAGAGCGTAGAGAGGAGGAGCTGTGACTGCTGGCTGAACAAGTCCAGAGCTGAAAAATGATGGATATATGGATATATATTTCTGTTTTGTGGGGGCTCCCCTTTAAAGAGCAGCCTAGCACGTGACAGAAGCCTGAGCCACCGCTCGGTGTGGGCAGCTGCTCTCCAGGGGCAGGCTGTGGGTGCCTGGAGCAGGGCACGTTTGTGGCTCTCAAGCCAGCTATCAGCAAGGCCTGTGTTTCAGAATCACTGCCTCCCCACCTAGCATGAGTTGAATCTGAAATCATTACAACGTCAAGGGCAAACATTGACTAAGTTCCCTTCCATCTCCGGAGCTTTCCTCCTGAAGGCAGCGCATGCATCGGAGATAGGAGCTGTCTCCCAGGGAAGATGCTTTGCTTTAAGGCTGCTTGGCAGAATCAGAATTGACTGGTCCACACGAAACGCTGCTCGCAGACCCGAGATTGCAGTGACTCACCGTCTGCTCCGTCTTCTGTGATCTGAGAGTCTGCGATTAAACGCTGCAGTGGGTGGTGGAGATAAAACCCAGGATGGAAATCCTCACTTCAGAGCTGGAGCCGTCTTCCTCTTCCCTCTGCAGTTGTTTGCGTGTGTTCGTTTCTCTTCTTTAGAAGAGAAATTAAAGTAATCAGTGTTGCTGTGCTCTAGAAAACTAAGAGTGGTGGCAGGGGAAACTGATACCTGTTCCAGGAAACCGAACAGAGGCTTTAAAAAAAAATAATAATCAAAGGCTGGCTTAGGGTAAAGTTGGTTTCAGGAGAATACAAGTAATTGGGGTATGTCTTAGAGGTGGAAAAATCCATATTCTTCCTCGGACAAACTTTTATTCTAGCCTTAGGAAGCTTCTTGGGGCTGATGGCCTTGTGAGCCCCCTGCAGACAGTCTTTGTTAGGAGATGGATGCAGTAGAGTTAGGAGAGGGCAGTGCTGGAGTGGGGGATGCAGTGGCAGTGTTGCAGCATGGCAGTGCTGCAGAAAGCAGCCAGCTGGTGAGAGTTTCTTGTGGTTTCAGAGCTGGGCTGCCTGCTCGAGCAGGAGCATCGTGAATGTGCCCCGTGAACTGACGTGGCTGGGGAATGGCTCGGTTTTACTCATAGCGGGTCACTGCCTTGTCCCTGTGCTGGCAGGGCTCTGCATGCAGCATCCACGAGCTTCCCGGCTGGAGAAATTCACCACGGTGTGTGTAGGACCTGAAAGCTTCAAGCTGGGAAGCTTTTGTGCTTCTCTACTTGGTAAATATTAAAATGGTAGCCGGCCTGGGATGAGGGAGGAGGAGGAAATGCGGAGCACTGGGCTCACCAGTCACCATAAATGGTGCAAAGCTCTGTGCACATCTTCAGGAGACGCGCTTTGTTTGCTTTAAGCATGTTTAATAAACAAAATCCGTTCTATGGCGTGTAGCAAGAAGTGAAAATGTTTGTTTTTCTGGGTCTGCTGAGCGGCCCGCATGGCCTGACCTGTACACAAGGCTGCTGTCTGGACAAACAGTGTCAGCAGCCAGCGGGCTGCTATTTCGCCCTGTTATCCTGCTCATTATTCTAGTATCCAGGAGAGATTGGCATTGCTGTGAATAACTCTGTGTCGTGCCTGGTTAAACACGATGCCTTAAAGCGGGAAATTTATTTAAAAAAACAAAACAAATACAACATCCCCACCCCCAAATCTTAGTAGTAGAGGTTGAAAGAAAGTAGTTTCCTCCTTGCTTGTGTTCCAGGCATCGCGGCAAGCGTGGCAGAAACCTGCCTGGGCTCTTGCAAGCGGTGCTTCCCCGATTTTTTGGAGGCCTCTGCCTTTCCTCTACGCCCAGGAGAATCCAGGAGCCTTCCCCGTGCCTGCTGGGGCCGCATCGCCATCCCCTGGAGCAGCACGGGGACGATCTGCCTGTCTGTTCCATGCTGCTGCTGCTTGGTAAACTAATGAGCAGAGGCACTGCAGCTGCCAGGAGGAATTCCTTTCCAGCAGTTCTGCGAGAAAAGTCAGCAGGATTAGGGCCTGGTTAAAACTTGATGTTTCAGCAGATCTGCGATGCAAACCATTTGGATGAGGGGAGAGAGCAACCAGAGTGGCAACCAACGTCGCTCGAGGCGTGAGGGAACTGTGGGAACAAGCAGGAGGCTGCCTCGTTCCCAATAAGCTGTAGGGCCGCTTAGATGCGAGCGTGTCGGTGTGCGTGAATATATCTCTCTACGTTGCGTACCTTTTCTTTTATGGATCAACACCCCGTGTTGCTTTCTGTCCTGGCTTAGAGGAAACAATTTTTCAGAGACATCTCCTGGTGGCTGCACCCTTCTGAGCCTCTGTGATGTGCTGCTGTTGGATGTGCCTGCTGCTGCCAGATCGTGCGCCAGATCTCGCGGCTCCGCAACACCTACTTGGTGAGCTGGCTAGGGAGGGAGCGTGGGGCACCTCCCAGGTATTTAAAAATAGAAATAAACATCTCATGCTCTTTCTTCCTTCCTTGATTAAATTTATCGGGTTTGTGTGGGTGAAGGGGTGTGGCTCGAGTATGAAGAAAGTACTTGCAGGAAAGCTAGAGTCAATGGATATGTTCATACGTTAGAAGCTGTGAGGTCTTCGGTCACCTTACTTTCTGGGTTGTTTTTCTGCAAGGCTCTGCTGCCCACATTTGTAAGGTTTCATTGAACTGAATGATACGTGAGTGATTCCCAGTGACTGGTGCGATGCAGCTGCTGCGGGAGGCTGTGGTCGCAGCAGGGAGAGCCCATCTCCCAGGAGCTTGGGCCACGGCCGGGGGACACCTGAAGCACCGGAGGGAGAGCAGGCACGGCGCTGCCCCCAGGAGCGAGTACAGCAGGGGGTCTGACCTTCCTGCTGCCCAAAAAGCAACCTGCGAGCCACAGCTTTCTGGGGTTAACCCAGTTAAGTGTCCTGCCTGCAGCAACCAGGAGGGAAAGAGCTCCAGATGCAGTTCCAGTCACATTCTTCAGCAAAACGCGATGTGGGGACCGAGCGTGTTTTTAATGCTCGTGTTGTCCTGAGCACTTGGTTGTACCCGTTCTTTTTTGCTTATTTTCAGGCGTGGGTTTGCCTTCTGAAGTGCTGCGGTAACGAATGCTTCAACTGCTTTATGTCGCATGTGGACAATGATTTAGAAGTAATAAAAGCATGGGGTTGGGTTGGTGCTGCTGCAATGTGAGAGCTGACAGGACACCAGGAGGTGACTGAGCAGGGAGCAGGGCACTGGTTGAGCGAGCTGTTCCAAGGCAAGCGAGGGCTGCAAGTTGGCGAGCGACTGCAGGCTGGTTTGGCCAACCCTCTCTGAGATTCCTGGGCCAGGCTACCTTAACTAGGTGAGGGCATTGCTTCCCAGAGTGACCTCCAGACAAATCATGATCTGGACTCGAACCTTTTATTGGCTTTCCTGGCTCCAGGTGAGCTGTGTCTTTAGGGTTTGGTCTTTGCGTCTCCTTTGTGAGACCTCTGACATGTCATAGTCTGTTTCTCACTACCTATTGTGTAGAAACAGGAAAGAAAATGGTAATCATATAGAAAAATATTCATGAGTCACTGGACCAGATGGTGTGTTTTATAACGTGCGTTATAGAAGGCTGTTCGGTTTGTCTTCAGCACTGGTTTTATGAATCAGAGCTGGAGAAATCCTCCAGAGTCAAGGAAGGGGCCAAAGCCTTGGAACCTCATAGTGCCAGGTAACTTCTGAATGGTACATCACTGGGAACTCGGGGCTTCGTGTCAACACAAAAGAAATCCTGCTGCCTCCTTAGCTGATGTGGAAACCCTTCGCAGGTACGGCTCAGAAATAAGGAGTGCAAGCCGTCTGCAGAAGGGCCGCCTCTGCAGATTGCTGCCTTGTGGATGTGACCAAGGCGTCAGCTTTTGTAGGCATGAAGCTTTTCTGGCAGCCTGCACTGCTGCTACTTCAGGCTGTGCCTTGGGCGACCAAGACTTTGGGTAGCTTGGGTCACCTGCGGGCTGATTCCCGAGTTAAGGTTTATGTGTCACAGACATTCCCCGGGGGAGAGGCTCAGCTCTTTCTGGATATGGAAATTAAAAACAAAATAGTGGTGAAACAGTTTTTTTTTTTTTTTTCTTTTTCAGTGTGACATCTGGATTTATTTGTTTTTATTATGGTTTTAATTTTAAGAACTCCTCTGATCCATGGCGCTCGGAGCTGACAGCTCACGTGCAAGGTGTCTGAACCCAGTAGTTCTGTTTGAAAATCTAGGCCAGAGGATTTTTCCGACTGTAAACATTGACTCCTGGCGTGAAAAACAACCAAATATTTTTGGTTGATTAATGCAGTTTACTTGAAGGCAGACAATGCACTTGACATGGCTGTTTATGCCCAGGCTTTTATGCAATTCATACATCTGATGGATTTTAAATTGGTTGGTTTAGAGCAGGCCAACCAAGAGGGACCTATTTAATCTATAATAGTAATTCCTGGCTTGTCCAGTTACACTGGATTTATTGGTGTCATCCCGAGTAAAAGCAGGCACCTTAAAGCTAATCTGTCTTCCATTTGACTCGCCTGGAGTTTGATTGGGCCTTCCCGTTGCCTTTTTGAAGTCCCAAAGGCACGGAGCCTTTCCTTATTATGGCTCTTTCTACCGGGAGAAAGCTTCACGGTGGGACTGGAGCCAACCGGTGGGTGCCTGCTGCCATTGACCCACGTTTCGGGATAGAAACCCCAAAATTGGCATCAGGATCTTAAGACAACCCTCAAGGAAGATGCTGGGCTCACGTTCGCAGGGCATCAGCACCCCTCTGGCTGTGTGGGTTTTGGGATCGACTTCACCCCGTGTGGGACATGGGGAAGTCGTGGGGTTTGTGGGATCTCCCCGCTCCGGCGCGTTCCCTTGGGTTTGTTGTTGTCAGACCTCATTTTACCCCCCACGCCCAGCATCCTCTTTTGTTAGTCCACGGGTTTGGGGAATGTCTGAACAGTGTTTATTGCTTTTATTGTTTGAGTGGGAAAATGGCCATGGAGTTGTGATTGTTTTATGGCAGGAGAAAGGCCGCGGAGAACCCCAGGCACTTTTTTAACCCCAACAAGGAGCGCAGAAAAGTAACCAGCAATTTAATTCCAAGTGAAAAAAATCTCTTGCTGGTTATAGCCTGGGGACACATTTTACTTGACTCCAAAAATCAACCAATAAATAACCGTAATTACTCTCTAACATGTCTTGTTAAAGCGGGGACCGGGCTGTGCTGGGAGGTAGGAGCGAGAGCGAAGGATTTCGGCTGGGCTGGGAGCTGGACCACGGGGCTCAGCGCACACTGGTGGCGCTGGGCACTTCGCCCCCGAAGCAAACCCGGGGCTCGTTTTGTCATCCCTCACAGGGAACGTTTTGATTTGGGAAGGGGGAAGCAGCTGCCGCCTGCTCGAGCATCTCAAAAGCGTGGAAAGGCTGCAGTGGCTCGATTCGAGGCTTCTGGAAGCAGCCGTTTATATCTTTGCTCAAAGAATAGCTTGGTTTTATCTTGTTGCATCTTTGAAAAGCTCAATTTTTAGATTGTTGGTATCATAAAAATATCAACGGATGTGAATGATGGATGGCTTGCCTTGCCGTGCCTTATTTTTTGTTCCTTTTTTTTGTTGTTGTAAAAGACATTTCCCTGCAAGACAAAGCCCTTTCTCCTGACACGTTGGACGTGTATGAAGTGTTTCAGGGCGATGCTAAGCAGCGTTTCTTATGCAGTGTATTCTTGCATCTGTCCTGTGGGTAAAATGCAAAAACATTTAATAATTTACTCTGTTCCCAGCAGCTTAAAAATAAATGTTTGTAGACACTTCGCATTCATTCCTATGTTAAGCACTGCTGATGGTGATTTGCAACATGTCGGCTTGTTTGATATTTCATGTTTTCTGTTTACAGAAATTTACATAGCTTTGGCTTTAAATTTGTAGTGAGTATCCCTGGTAAGAGAAGTAAGACAGTTGTTCCCTAGCTCAGATACCTCAAATACTCCCCAAACTGATTTCTTCTGTTTCCTTTTCAGTATTTTAATTTTATCACAGCTTTTAGATTAGTTTAATCACAACTTGATTCGCGTATCTGCATGTTGCAAGCCTTTCACCTGCCTTTGGGTGGATGCCCTGCATTTCTGTTTGCTCCCTGCTGCCTCTCCCTGCTTGGAAAGGGGAGCAGTGATGTGCAGGGCTGTATTTATTCCCGTAGCTTCCTGCTTCTGGAAAACAAATTTCTTTGGGTGTGCTCGAGTTTTTTGGAGGCACATGTGAAGCCCATTGAATGAAAGAGACCTGAACTCATCATTTGAGTACAAAGATCAAAAGACAGCTTAAATGTTTTTCTTCCAGTGTGCTTTTTAAAGAGTTTGGGGTGTTGTGGAGGAAGAAGGAAGCACACACAAGATGAATACCTGCTTCTCTCATTCCTGTTTGTGTTTTTGTTGTTTTAACTCTGTTTTCTTTTGCATGTCTGCTCATACACGCTAGGCAACAACAGAGCACGCGAGTGGAGCTGGGAGTAAGGGAAGGAAAGTACTCTTGGATACTATTCTGATTACCTTAATCCATATCATATTAATTCACTTTGCTTAGTTACTTTGTGCAGAAGGAACTGAAGTGAACTCAGGATGTGCTCTGGGAAGCCTCAGCAGGATTTTTTCCAAATGCGTCTCAGCAAGAGGTTGATGCTGTAGTTTAGCAGCTTGAATGAAACGCTGTGTAAATTTAGCTCTAGCTCTCCTAAAAAGTTGGAAATAAGTGAGCTAACTTATTTTATAATTAATTCAAGATCCAGTTGTGTTAGGAAATGATTTGTTTTACTTAATGCTGTCTGCATTAAAAAAACGAGACAAACTGTAGACCCTTTTCTGGTCCCCATCCCGGTTAGGCATAAAAAGCATGCAAGCAGTGTGAATCTAGACGTGAGCGGTCAAGGTGAATAGGAAGGTGAAGTCATTTATCTGCTAAATGCCAGTGCAGGTCTGTCTCTGGGACCACAAGCTGCTGTTCTGCTCTCTGCCAAGGAGCCAGGAATGTGAATGAATCCTGACGCTGCTTTGTCCTCCTTTCAGGTACAACAGACATTTAGAAATAGCAGCCACCAGTTCCACCACAAAAACAAACCCACAACCTCACTTTTCATGCATTTGTAGTTGAAACGTTTCTGTTTTTAAGTTACATTAACACAGCTGTAAAAGCTGTTTGCCCCCCTTTTGTGTCTTTATCCAACCCAAATCAGCTATGAGGGAGCAGGGTGTATTTCTGTACGTGTGGCCTAGGAAGCCAGGTCGGTTCTGGGGAAGCATTTCTTACGGGGTCGCGTGCGGGTTTTCCTGTAGGCAGGCAAAGGGGGCTTTGGTTTTTCATTTTGTATTTCCCGTGGGAATAACTTGTGTGCGGGCAAATACAGAAATGTTAACATTGTGGTGGGAGAGGGTTGGAAAGGGAGGTTAATTTATAACCTTCACTCCCAGAACCACACGGGTCGCTGGTGTAGGATCATTTCTTAAAAACACACGGTACAGCCTGGAAGGTAGAGGTCAAATCGACCTGAGGGAGTGAGATCTGCACATCAGGGAGAGCGCCCTGGCTCTGAGGAGCCTTTGCCGGTGGGATAATGCTGTCGGAGGGACAGGAGGACTTTTGTGCTCATGTATAGGGAAAATGAGATACAGGATACTTAGGTGACGTGATCAGACTCACACGCCTAAGACAGGAGCAGCGGAAGAGGAATCACATGCTGCTTGTCTTGGTAATCCAGCTGGAAGGTCGTGCTGTGCCAGCTTAGTAGTGGTGACAAGGACGTGGCCTTCTCTCAGATTCCCCACCATGAATTTGCTATACCCATGGATTTTTAAGCCAAAAAGCCTTTGCTGTTTGCGTAACTGCGGAGACGAACAGGAGAAGAAAGCGAGGGTTTGTTTTTCTTGCTCCTTTTCTTTTTTTTTTTTTTTTTTTTTGTTCGCTTATCGCACTGATTGAGGATTGGTGGTGTACCGAAGTGTGAGCGGATATTCAGCATTTCATTTGTTGAAACTAGAAAAGTAAGATGCAGTAAATCTGTAAAATTCCCAGTATTTCAAATACATTTCGGGGAGAGTCATCTGCTTACTGCATTGACGGAGAACGATCACCTTGCTCAGTCACATGTACAGAAACAAAAATGTTTTCCAAGACCGCAGTTCCAATTAATAATGCTTTATTTCCAAAGGCTCTTTCCTGCCTGAGCTGGAAGTGCTCTGTTTGTCCCGTGTGGGCTCCCCATAGCTGGCTTTGTGCGGTGGTGTTGTGGGGATGGCAATCCACCGAGCATCGCCTGCTAGCTCCCTCGCAGAGAAAGCCTACATCAGCCGGCAGCGTTCGTACTAATGCAACAGAAGTGAATCCAAACAAGTAGAAAAATAATGGTTTTTATTCTTTTTTTTTTCTCTTCTTGCAGCTCACAGGTGGCAAACAGTTCTCTGGTTCGCTGTGGCTTGCAAATGAGGCAGGAGGATGGCTGCTGTGTGGTGCAGCTGGGTCTTTTTCCTCATCTGCCATGCATGGACCAAGCTCTGTGGCCTTTCATGGGTGCCCTGCTGGGGTTGGGCATAGGGAACTGTGACCTGCAGAGGTTTACTGAGTCATCTTCCTCCTCCCTGTTGTACGTGGGAGGATCTGCTGGAACTGCCTAGGGGGAAAAAGGGGAAGGGGGCAGCTGGTTGTTGAAAGGAGTTAGGTTTAGTGAAACTGGGCCAACTGAAGAATTACTGGCACAGCCTTGTGACTTTATTCATTTCATTTGACTTGTTCTCGTTTTTCCACGTGGTTTGTATGAACGGGAAACCCTGCTGGATAGCGGTGAAGGAATGATTTTACTATTTCCATCACTCCTCCTCCAGGTCAGGTTGCGTGGTGGGAGCAACACGAAGCTCCAGACTTCTTCAGGCTATGCTTGCAGAGCTGTGTGCGAGGCCACCAAATTCCCCCCATCTTCCTGCCAAAAACAGAAACCAGTGGAAATCATCCCTGCTTCAGTCAGCACTTACCAAAGGTGTTGTGCCTCTAGAATTGTAGGAGCCAAGTGTCAGTAGTTCAGAGGATGCAACTATTTGATCATTTCCTTGCTTTTTCAATTTAATACTGTCGTGGCCTCATAGACTTATCAATGATGTACTATTAATTGCTTGCAGAACAGCTCCAGTGTTGCTTCCACAAAGTGAGTGAAAGCAGTGCTATCAACTGTGAAGCTATTGGGACGTTTTGAAAGGCAAAGCACAAACATGATTGAGGTCAGATAATCATTTCTTATGTGTTTGAGCCCTGTACGCATGCTAGAGCCCCATACTTCGGGTTGTTGCTCTGAGACAAGACCTTAAGATGAGAAGGATAGTTTTGCAAAAGTAAGTGTTCTCCACATCACCAAAAAATCACAATTTTATGTTGGAAAGGGCTTTTACCTGAAACTTGTATTAAAATTCTGAAAAAAAAAAAACAAAACAACACCTTTGCATTTCAGCTAATCTGCAACGCTTTAAGTTGTATTTATGTTTTTCAAAAAACAAAAGGCATTGTAAGCTGAAGAAATTAAGCAAAAAATAGCTCTGGTTATGTGTATTTAAATAGAAAATGTGTCAAATACTTGGATTTCAGATTTTCAAGACAACAATTAAATTCTTTTAAGCAATTAAACATTTTACAAATTATTCTTATTTAACCTGGTAATTTTTGGGAGTAACCATAAAAGCTCGCGTTGAGCTAAAAATGTTTTGCCTTGCTTCCACTGTAACCCACATTGTTTTTTCTCATTCATCTACCTGTCATTGCTTTTAAAAACTTGCCGATTTTTCAAATGCACAAATAAATTGAATTCTTATGGTTAGGGACAATTCAGGATTTACAATTTGTTTCTTCACCTTGGCTGCACCCACCCCAAGACAAAAGCCTTCATTCGGTTCTGGGTTGCCGCGCAGTCGCAGGGCCGCGTGCTCCAGCAGCTGCGTGCCTTCGGTGGCTGCTGATGTGGATTTTTGGGACTGCGTTGAAAGCAACAAGGCTTCACCTGTACATGCGTAGCTTTATTTATAACAAATATTGAAATAGTGAAAGCTGGAAATCCCTTATACCACATGTATATCTGCTTAAGCACCACAGAAGGAGATACCAGAACAGGAATAATAAAAGGTAAGGCTAAGCACCTTAAGACTGTAGAGGTAAAGATGTGTGTTCGAAGAAGAAGAGCCTAATCTTATGACTAAGTATCAAATGAAGTAGGGAAATGAGCATTTCTTGGGTGTACTTCATCAGTAACTGCAAAAAGATGACGTTTATTTCCATTATCACAAAACAAATCCTACCAAATCTACCAAAAGGGCTAATTTGTGGCAGGCAGTGGCGATGTGAGGTCGA
The DNA here is from genome assembly GCF_964035555.1 of Netta rufina. NCBI lineage: Eukaryota > Metazoa > Chordata > Aves > Anseriformes > Anatidae > Netta > Netta rufina. Next base: position 18,761,116 of record NC_140134.1, on the reverse strand, counting down.
ACTGGTGTGCTTCTCTGCTGGTGTTTGCTGGAAACAGAAACAAAAATGTATTTGGCTCATACTGAATGGTATGGAAGTGCTTTTTGTAATGGCCTGATACGTGCAACTCCCAACTTACCGGACGAGCTGGGAGAGCTCTGAAGGGCACACCTGGTTTCTGGTGAGTACGCTTGTTCTCTCACATTTTATAGTAATAATAGGTCTAGCATTTTATATTTTCAGTTCTAACAACGTATGACCTTAAATGACCACGTTTAGAGTAGTCTGTATTGGTGTAAGACTTACGTGGGCGTTACGGCAGTGGCGATGGTCTCTACTTTTAGAAGCAGAGCTCCTTGAGAGTTTGCAAGTCGTGCGAAGAACCAAGTACTGAATTTAATTGGTATTTCATAGGTGTTAAAGGAAGATGCCCCAAAGATGGCAGCTACCAATCTGGAGCAGAGCTGTCTAGGAAATGGCTGTGCTTTTTTTACGTCCCCCCTCCTGATCGCATGGCTGCTTGCAGTGCTTCCTTGCCCTGTACCAACCGCTGTGCTGGGCCAATTGTTTATGGACTCGAGCAGTAAGTGGGAGCAGAGAACTCCATCGGGTTTAAAAATAACTTGGTCCCAAAAAGTAAACTGTATTTTTAACCCGGATCAAGTTTCCCGATCCAGAACACTGTGCAGCCCTGTGAGCGCGTGTAGCGACACCAGCGCGGAGGTGCTGCGGGGGTCCTTGGTGCTGCTGAGGCTGTTCAGGCCGGGCTTTGAGTTATCCACCAAGTGCAGAGGGCTTGGCAAGCAGACCTGGCACCACATATCTGCTGTATCCTAAGCCTGCCATAGAGGGACCTGCTTCGTGGATGTTCGGGGCCTTTTTCAGCGCTACCTGTTCTGTTGAGCAAGTAGCATGTTTTACCCAATCATGAAACCAATAAGGCAGATTTTTTGGTAATAATAATTTGAAAAACAGCCATCTCTTTCAATACCAAAGTAATTTATTGGGATGACTTGGGTAACATCCAGCGTGTATTGAGAGAGAGATGGTAAAACCCCAAAGCTCATGCAGCATAGCTCTATCCATTGTGTTCTCCTCCGGTACATGGTGGGTCTGGAAAAAAAAGGTGGCATGGGTCACGAGGCCAGGACAGTGAGGATGGAGCCCTGTGCCTCCTGGAGGTGTCCTCTGATGAATTTGGATCTTCAATCTGGGCTTCTCCGGGGCACAGCAGCCATCTGCTTTAGGGTGTGGGGAGAGGGTGGGAGGCTGTGCCATGGGCCTGTAGGATTTTGCTCTTGTGCTCTTACAAACACGTTTACCTGAGGTAGTTGGGGCTGCCTGGGGTCTGTCTTCTGCCTTTGTCAGCCCTCTCTGCTGCCTGCAGGTGGAAAATGAAGATGCTCTTACAACCTAGCCACCAGCTCTTTGGAGACAACAGAGATGTTTATGATGTAGGGTTGGTTCGTTTGGGGGTGGTGAAGGGAGGTTGTGTTTTTTGTCTTTTTTTTTCAAGTGCCAATTTAGAAGTCCTAGAATTAGAAAGTGGAATGAAACGTGGTACGTTTTGTTTTCCTTGCGCTTCACCAAATTGCTTTAGTGTGGTAAGTCTACTCTCAGTTTAATGAAGGGCCTGGAAATGGCACGCCTTGGTTCCTACTATGGCAGATGCTGCGTCTGCTTCCTGTACGTTATCGGGCACGTTTTTAGGTCTGGGCTGTAATCTGCAAAGCTCTCGTGGAACCAGCCCCGGTTATTTCAGAGGCTGTTGCAGTCTGAGCCCTGCAGTAATGCAGGCAGGGGCTCCGAGTGGCTGGGGTTAAAGCAAAATTATCTGGGGGGGATGAGGAGCTTTCTTGGCAGCACTTAGCCTGCGATGCTGTTTTGCATGATACGAGCCCGAGCCTGGATTTTGCTGCTTTTAGGGTGAAACACGAGAAAGTTTGGTGTTTAAAAAAAGGTTTATCTGTAGTGCTAACCAGAACAGAGTGCTCCAAGTGAAGGGTCTTGCAAAAGGCAGGTTCTTTGTGCCAATTACTGACTATAATCTGATTCTTTGTGTCTTTAGTGTTGTATTTTTTTTTTTTACATAATTACCTTGTTTTTCCGTGTCTAATTTGTTCATCTTATTAAGAAATGCTTCTATTCTCTTTTGTAACAGTCAAGAAGTCTTGGCTGCAGCATGGTGTTACGAGTGTATATTTAAGTAATCACTTGTAAGAAGCGCTGATTATCTTCTAGCTCGATGTCGGTGATTTTCAGAAGTATCCTGTTTTCACACTCCCTTTTGTTTCTTAGGTAAGCAGAAAGAAATTCCAGGTCCTCGGAGTTCTTCCTGTGTATAAAAATACAAAACATTTGTTTGTGCATGTCTGCTACTGGAAGAATGTGTGTTGAACATTAGTCACATGAAAATGTTTGACAGCAACCTCAGAGTGGCAGCAGGGAAGGGGAGGGCGAGAATGATGTTTGTTTGAAGATTGGTGCACCCTGGAGAATAAATTTATTATGTTAGTATCAGGATAAATAATGTCCTTCTTTAATGTAGTTTTGTTTGTCTTTAATCCCTATTTTCCTTGGGTGGCTGGTTTCTGCTCCAGTTTGACCCATATGGATTTATGACAAAGGGTGCACAAGAATTTATTTTTCCTCTGTGCAGTTTTTTTACAGCTGATCCATTTGGTTACCAATAACAAAAGAGAATTCCTTCTTAATCATCCTCATCCTAGCGTGGGGGAGTTGTCCTGGATTTAGCATTGCATTTGCAAACTGTTCAATTCTGTTCTTTCTCAGGTTTGTTTTGAGTACCTCTGCTGTAAGGCTTGCCCGTGTTTTCGTTTAGCTGGAGTGGCCTCTGCATGCCAGTGCTGGAAGCTGCTTTCTGTGCTGTGCTCTTCGGTTCTGTGGCTGGGCTGGCAAACCTGTCCCCAGAGTCGGGACTGGTGTTTTAAGGGGGGAGCTGGTAAGTTGCAGTACCAGGGCAATCGAGGGCATTTCAAAATGCTCATTTCCAAATTTTGTTAAAAAAATACACATACTAGGCTGCTTTGCCAAATTCAAGAGGGTCTTTCCCTGAACAATTCGAAAAAGAAAATAAGGTGAGGTCTCAGTTTGGGTATGAAATGGGTGGGAGGCAGCGGCAAGCAGCAGTGGGCTGGAGTGGGGGCTGTGGAGGGAGGCTGTTCAGATCACACCACGGGTCTGGGCAGCTCCTCGGGACTGAAGGAGGTTGTAGGATGGGTTGGTGGCTGTAGCCACCGTGTTGTGTCCAAGCACTTGCCTGCAGCTGCCCTTGCACAGCCTGCTCTCTGGCTCTGACTTGGCTGCTGCTGCCCCTCTAGGAATTGCTCTGCGCTGGCTCTGTCCTTTTACTGCGGGGTTTTGAGCAGTGACTGGTCTGTAATGGGGACGTCTTGACTTCCATAAGGCAAATATGGAGTAATTCCATATTCCTGCTGGAGTGAGTTTGTGGACTTCAGTTCATGTGAGCTTCTCTCATGCTAATTATCAGTTCTGAGAAATGATTACAGCAACTGGAAGAATAGACATTCTGGAGGCTGTTGTGCCCCATTTGTTTGGGGAACGTGGTCTGAGTTTGTCCTAGAAATAAGTTCCACATCGGTGTGTAATTGTAGGGCTGTTGGGGCAGTGAAACGGCTCCTGCCCAGGCGCAGTGTTTAGGTCTGTGGGCTGGATTTAGGGTAACGTGCTACCACTATAGGACTGCGTTTGACTTGATGGTCATAAAGACGCCGCATTTCTCAGCTTACTATTTTTATTAGTGTTAAAAGGATAACAGCAACAGATACAAACTATGGTTCTGAGTTGTTTCTTCAGCTTTGTCCTGTCTCTCTTGGGTCAGCACCAACTTGCCCTGGCCGTGGAATGGAGTTAGGCATAGACTTCTTCACCTGTGGCCCCTTCTGCCCCTCAGCTGCTGCTTCGCCTCCCCAGCCCAGGCCTGGAGGTTTGGTCAGAGTGCTGAACTTGTACGTCTGCAGATACAGGAGTTGGTTTTTCACACATTTCCATGAATTGCTGATTACTGGGGGCTTCTTTTTCATCTCAGACCCTGCTGCTTTCATCAAACACCGAGATAGACACATCCCTGCTGTGCGGCTTAGCGAAGGGTGGCGATGGGGAGACCCCGTTGGGTTCGGCGTTACGGCAAGCCCACAGCATAGCTAGCAGGAGCCCTGCAGGACACGATGATAGCTGAGCACTGATAATCGCCGTGTTTTGTAAATGCTCATGTGGTTAGCAGCAGATAAGCAGCAACTCCAGGTCACCGTGACATCCTTACCTTGAAGAAAGCAACGCAGCTGGAGAGCTGTGCAGCGTGTGTAGTCTCGTGGCCCCATCCCCACGGCGTCAGGCTAGAAGATACCCAGATTACAACAGGAGAAGTTTCCCAAAGTCTGTAGTGTTTCTCGTGTACTCTCCCTGATAATGAAGGGATGTTTTTGTACAAAACCCCACGCCTGCTGCAGAGCACGTGGCGTGCCCCCGTGGTGCTTCGTTTTAGGGACTGTGCGGATGGAGCAGTGCTTTGGGATGCTGCTGCTGGGGTGCTACAGAAATACCCGTAAGGTCGCTGCCGCTCCCATCCCGCCCTTGAAAGCAGGAATGTTTGTGGAGCCCTGCTCCGATTCTGTAGGTCTCGCATTCCTCAGTAAATAACAGTATTTGACTAAAATGCCATTTGGGGTTTGAGGAAGGAAACACGTGAGGGGCCCGAGTGCATCACTTGGGATGCTTTTCTTTTGTGGCCTGTGCGGGGAGGAGAGGCTGGGGCCGGCTGGGGCTGTGCGGTCGTGGGCGCCTTGCTGCAGCCTGTGTCACCCTCTCCCCTTGTCTCCTACTGGAAGAGAAACACCCTCCTTCATTCCTAATAAATCTGGGCTTTTATCAGCAGGGGGATGCTTGGAGTTCCTCTCTAGCCAACCCTTCCTCCTCTGACAGAGATGAGGGGGCTGGCTCAGGGCTGGAAGCATCTTCCTATCTTCCCATCCTTCTCTGATCATCTGCTCAGCTTGGAAAACCCCAATTGCTGTGGCCTGGTGAGGTGTGCTTACTTTACTGCCTGCCTGCAGGGAAGAGCCCCAGCACTTCTCGCCTCCAGCGGCGGGGTTCGGTGTCAGTCCCTGTCCTTTGGCAAGCAGCGAGAAGCACCCGGCTTCAGTGGTTGGAAAATCCAGCAGCAAAGAGTTAAGTTTACTCTCCGACACACACCGGAGGCTTCTGGGGAGGGAGAAGGAAAGGAGAGAACACCCCAGTGTTGTTTTTCTCAGAAATGCCACTGTTTGAGGGCTCCGGTTACGCAAAGCCGTAAGGGAGAAGGAAGCCTTGCCTGCAACTGTTGTTCCCTGTGAGCCTGAAGAGTTGTGAACAATCAGTGCCGCGTCACAGCCGAGCATGTTTGAAACCTCTCCAAGGCCCATGGCTGACGTAGGAGCCCACTTCTTCAGTAGTTTTCCACGTTAGAAGGGAGCCTTCCGACTCAAACTCGGTGCCTGCATGGGACGGTTCACTTTACAACAATAGGTGCCTGTGGCTGCCAGCCCCAGGGCCAGCCATGTAGCAGGGAGGGAGCTGCGCCTTTCCACCTCCAGCAGCCTTGTTTTTAAGCCATTTAAGCCAGGACGGCTGCCTCGTGTCCCTTCTGCAGCTCGGTTGCACGTGTCTTGAGCACGGAGCCATCCCTCACTTCTCAGATGGCCTGACAAGATACCCACTGAGGATTTTTGGTATTAAAATCCCCCTGGTTGGAGGTTGGAGCCTTTTATCTGAGCAGCACGCGTCCCAAGCTTACAACTAAACCGTGGTGTTTAGCAGAAGCTGGTATGCACAGATGCCTCATAAATGCCTTTGCGGGCCATGGGCTGCAGCTCAGGACCATCATTAGCACGTGTCGGGGTTGTCTGAGCAGAATAAAACCTGCTCGAGCCATCCAGGAGCTGCCCTGAGTAGGAAACCTACACATAACCGAGGAAAATGATGCTGGCTCTTGCAGGGACCTCAGTGATATCATTTTTCTCTATCTTAATGAAGCATTAAAGTTAGTTTACATAGTGATAAATATAATAATTATTGTAGCTATGGCTGTGTGCCCAAGATGCCTAGAAAGCTGAACATGAAATCTTTTTAATGGCATCGTAATGGTCTTTTGTAAGTATTACAGATTTCCTAGTGTTATGTATAATAAATAATGCACATTATTCTCCAGTGGACTCGTACAACTCAACAGCATGTACGCACAGAAAAAAACTTCCTTTCATGCCTAGAGAAGCTATTTATTTATTTATTTATTTATTTAGTGACAGCTTTCTCTGGTTTAGCCAGTGTTCAGCAGTGGAAATGCCCTGCGAGATAAGTTAAGCAAGCTTTTATTACACCAGGGTTGCTGGAGAGAGAAGTTGTGTTTGTGGAAAGGGAAGAGGAGATGAAAAACACATGCTAGGTTTTGGAGAGTAAGTTGAGCGCCTTTCTCTCTTCATTAATAGGTTTCTGTGCATTATTTTGTGTTTGGTAAATAATACATTTCCCAAGAATACACACAGACTCGCCACGGTATGGCTTCCTTCCCTTCTCCCTCTTCAATCTCTCAAAGGAAACAAACTGTAGCCAGTGTGAGATGCTTGTTTGTGGATTCTGTTCACTTGGCAAACGATGACTCTTTTCACTTTGGGTCCTATTCCTGGCAAGGGTCAAACATTTAACTACAGAAATCAGCAGGAAGCTCTTGGACCACGATGCATCAGGCCAAGAGAAAAGCTGTGTGGTTTTTTTCTTCCCCTTTTTGCTTGTTCCGGCAGATTTGAACTTAAAATACATGGAAAAGTATTATGCTCTTGGATTTTTAATACTAAAATTTACTCCTTTCTTCCACATATTGTAAATTCTATGCCAGGAGTATCTGCACCAGGATAATTCATTGGAGATGAAGCCTGTATTTGTCAGAATTAGTACTGAATCCTGCATGGTCTCTTACGCTTAAAAATGCCAATTTCCAACAGCTCCTCGTTGCATGATGCATGGGTCAAGTAAGAGTTAAGTTAAACTATTAGCATCTGACCAGAATAGAATACTGCATCCATAGTAACTACAAATGAGACAATACTAAATTCAGTGATTTTTTTTTTTTTAAACACCCTTTAAGCCACATTTGTAGAGTTCTGTGTAAAGTAAAAGAGGAACAACACATAAGATGAGCAAGTGCATAAATCTTAGGTGGCTTCCAGACCCATTTTTTCTTCATCACTTTGACCAATCTCAGTGATTTGGATTTTTTTTGCTTGCTAATAGCACAGAATCTCAAAAGCACCTGGGATGTTGTTGTGCAGATGATTGTTTGGTGAAACAATCTGTGTTAGGGACTCACTCTAGGGAACGAGGCGATGAGATGAGAGGAAGGGCACCTAGTACACAAAGTGCCTTTTTCTTTGGGAATCTGAGTACATGGTCTGTCCCTCCTAAGTTTAAGTTTTCATTTCTTTAGGTTCAAGCAGAAATAAGAAAAGCCTTCCAAAATTTTGCGTGGTGTGAGCTCTTTCCTCCTCCCTGCATTATTTTGCAGTTCTGCAGGCAGAGACTACAAATCAGTATCCTAGAAATAAATGCAGCCCCTGGATGCCCTGTGCTGAAATGCCAAAGTGAACACAGAGAAAGGGAAGAGGTAAGGGGATGACCAGGTGCTACCGCAGCTCCCCTAAAGCCACTACTCTCTGTTGGTTCAGGCTCAGGGCCGGTGGTGTTGAGCACATCCCAAGCTCAAATTCGGGATAGACAACACGCTTCCTGTGACCTCAAGTCAGTCGCTTAATCTGAGTAATCTTACTTCGTGGTTTGCTTTCCTGTTTAAGGCAGGAGTGCCAGCGTTAGCTGCTGCCGTCTCTCTCAGGTGTGTTAGGATTAGTGGGTTAAATTTAGTTAAGACATGTAAGGCACAAGTAGGAGATAAGCGTAATAAAAATGCAGCTGTTACCCAAATGCCATTGAGGAGTAATCTGCTTGATAACACCGGCCAGCACAAGCCTGCTGTAGGGAGGGAATTTCAAAGTTTGAGCCCCAGCTACTCTAACATGGCAAGTTTCTAAAGGGTGCTCAAGTAGGATGATTACTGCCACGTTGTCTCATAATCAGACAGCTCGTTAGCGAGCTGATCAGTCACTTATCAGGTGAAGCTGTCACATAAAAGCTTCCTGCAGCACCTGAAGCCAGTGATGGCACTGGGGGGGGTCTAACAGGTAGGTGGGTGAGAGGATGCAGTCCCCCAGCTGGGCTCAGGGCTGTTGGGGTGGCTCAGGTTCCCCACCAAGTTCCTGGGGAGGTTGTGCCTGGCCTGAGTTACCCCTTCACAGCCCGTGCTGGCTGCCACCAGCATTGTTTTTTCTCCAAACTCTGTGGCAGCGAGGGCTAACCATCAGTGGCAACTTCAGCTGTCTAAATCAGCTGTTTCTGACACTGCTGAGCGAGATAAGGACAGGCTTCTTGATGCGATAGCTTGTGGGTTTTGTTGGCTTTTTTAGGGCTTTTAAATAAGTCCTCCTTAGGAATTGCCAACTTTTTTTTTTTTTTTAAATCCTCCTTCCTCTTCTTTTCTTGGAGTAACCCTAAACTTGCCTTGATGCTGTCGGGGGATTTTTGGGGTGGGTGGGAGGAGGCGGCTGCTCGGGGTGGTGCTCCTCCTTCGCCTGCAACGCCCGGGGTTGAGTAACCAGGCGCTCATCTGGCGTATGCGAGGCCAGCGCTAAGCTTACAAAAGAGCTTAAGTCATTTCAGTAAATGAATTTAGCTGTTGTCCATCCACATCCTGTGCTTGTTGAGACGTCGCTGATTCCCAGCTGTTTTCTATTGCTCCTGTGCCAGCAGTTGCTCCACCTCCTCCCAAGCTGGTGGAAAGCCTCAGCACCAGCTCCCTCCGGGCCAGGGCAGCCAGGTCTGCCCCAGCCGGGCTGTTAAGTGGTGGGGAGTGCGGGGCTGGCCCTTCTTTTGCAGCGGGTCTGCAGTGCTCCTGTGGTTCCTCCCCACCTTTGCGCCTTCAGTAGGACAGCAGTGGTGGTGGCTTCTGTCATTGCTGTTATCTGAGTTCAGAGAAGTGATTTTGATGGCCTTGGGAGCCTTGATCTTCTTGTACGCACTTAATTGCAGCAGTTCTGGGGCTGTAGCAACTTGTAGTGGAGGAGGGACCCCGTAGGAATGCGTCTGCAAGGGGCTGGGATTGCCTGGAGGTGGTAAGGGACAAGAACATCACGGTGATGCTTAAATCTGTGTGCAGTAGGGCTGCTGCGTGCAGTCCGAGGAGCACTGGCCTTAGTAAAAGAGTAGAAGGTTGAACAGCTGGTTGTCCCAGAGGGTGTGAATTCCCACAGAAATGAAAAGATTAGCTAAAGTTTCTTTTCCTTGCAGTATAAGGGTTTGGCAGGCCAAGTTTAAGGCTCCCTGCACCTACTAGTGCCATATCCAAAGAGAAGAAGGATTTGTAGAGATCAGTCTCTAAGCTCGGTGGTGACTTGTGTTTTCAAGTCTGCACTGAGAGGATAGACTAAAGATCATAGTCAAACTTCTTTTTCAAAGAACAAGGAAAAAGGATGATCTACACTTCCTCCGAATTACTTGCTACAGAGTGAAAAGCCAATTTTTCATCTTTCTTCAGTTACTTTCCCCCTCAGAATATCTGATTTGGTAAAAGTCTTCTGATGGGCTCTTTTTGACGAGGAGATGCTTTCAGTAATTTGAAGGCAGTCAAAGTGCAGGGACATAGTGCTCTGTTGTTCTAAATAAAACAAATCTATCATGGCAAACTCAAAATACTTAGAGGATTACATTAGGATTCTCCTCAAAATACAGGGAGTTGAGAGGCAGGGCTGAAATTTCCCCTGTAGCTCTGGAATGCTAGGAGGTCTTAAGCTGTGTGTATGTGCTCTTTTTGCCTGGAGCAGAGGGAGCCCTAAATCTGTGCTGTTAGCAGTGGCTGTGTGATGTGAGTTGGCATCCCAACCTAGCCATACGGCAAAGAAGTAGTGAACTGGAAAGAAGGAAAAGCTTTCTGTTGTTGTAATTGCCCTGTAGTAACTTCCTTAGAAACACAGGTGAGGAATGCATTTTTTACTGGATATATAAAGAAGTAAACTTTGGGTAAATGATATTCTCAAACTTTTATGAGTACCCATGCTCTAGATCCTTTAGCTTAAATATCAACAGGTACGGAAAGTGGCTGACAGAGTCTGCTTCTCTTTCTGCTTTAGCTAAGCAAGACAAAACTCTTATAACTCTTGTTTTGGACTTGTTCTGATTGAAGCCTGAAAATGGTTTTAAATGGAGAAAGCGATCCAGCGTTGTGCTCTCGTTACCTAAACGCATCCCTCTTCTGACACAGCAGCTCTCTGTCTACCTGTCTGTATTACTCATGGACTACTGTAGGTTCTGTTGGGAAAAGAATAGTCACCAAGGTAGAAGCATTAATCTTAGTCATAATTCTCTCAAAATACTGTATTTTGGGGATTTAGTCTTGGAGGAACACTAGAGAAGAGCTGAAACTTATTAACCTCTCCTTCTCCCAGGGAAACTCCTGCCCTGTCCCCCTTATCAGCTATCAATCTATGAATGCAGGCTGGGGCCGGAGGCATTGATTTCAGCGTAGCTTCTGCCACTCTGTGGACAGAGGAGCTTGCTGTGTGCGCTCTGCCTCCGCTCCCTGCTCTCCCCTCCTTTCCCCCTCTCTCCCTGCGTGCGCTGCAGCACTGGGTTGTGCGGCGTTTCAGCTCTAGTAGCTGCTCAGTGGGAGTGTGAGAACTTGTGATGTAAAGCTCAATTCTCACTTTCATAACTCTTAGTAATTGATAGAAGAAAATAGACTGAACTGCACCAGAATGGCACTCGCTGGCTACTCGATGAGACGTGGTTGCAGAGCATCCTGCAAGAAGAGGGAAAATCTGTAAGCGGCATCGCTCGTCTCCTTCTGGCAGCCTTGTTCTTGGGGCACCCCTCAACTGTATAGGTGATTTTACTGAATAAAAAGTAATAAAAACCACCACAACAAAAGTACAACACAAAAAAAAATCACAACAATCTTAAGCTTTAGTGAAGTAGGGGAGAACTTGAACGTAACCAGAACTTACTGCAAAAAACATATTGAACCGAAAAGGCTGCAATCATTTCTATAGGTTGATAGGCTGGGTTCTTTTAATATGAACAGAATGCCTAAAACCAGAGGGTGATTTTTTGGGTTGGTTCATGTTATAACATAAACTTTGTTCTCTGTTGTGAAGGTTGCATTTTGTGAGCAGGGCTCGGGAACGTGGAACAAGTTGTGGATGCTTCGCTTGGCAATCCAGCCAGCTTGCTCTTGGGCGACTTGCAGGGAGCGAGGTGCTCTGAGGGCAGGAGGGGAAGACGTACAGCGCTGTGGGGAAGTCACAGACAGCATAAGATGATGCCACCAGAACAGCTTCTTGTGACTGAGCTGCTGTTGACAGCTATTGACTCGGTATCAGTGTCAATAGCGTATGGTACAGACATGGTCAAACCCGAAAGGTATTAACAGACTGATGAGGTGGGTAGAGTGTTTTGTTGCTTTCAGGTGAACAGAGTTATTTTTATGCATTACGGAGGCTCGATATTAAAATCTATGTCAGTGGCTGAGATCTGCGAAGCTGTTAGAGTTTTTGGGTGTGATTCCAGTTCTCCAGGTGCAGAGAAAAGGCGTCGCTTCCAAGGTGAGTCCTTTTTGACCACAGGGACCACGGGAAGGCCTGGGGGGGTCACATCCTCCTGCCAGGAACAGCCTGGTGGGTTTGATCCAAGGGCTCCGTTTCTCAGAGTTTCTCAGTCAGAGGTGGTTTTTCTGAAAGCTTTTGGTGTCAGTTTGGGGATATTGAAGAGGGAAGAGGATTTAGGATTAAAATTACTTGCTGCCTGGTATGTGCTATAGATAGCTGTGAAATAGCGCAGTTTGTTCGGGGACAGCTTTGTTACCTGGAAATAGAAAATAATCCTGGAGCGAAGCCGTGTCCTGCCGTGTGGATTCTCTAAGTAAAGGAACCTTGTCTGGAAAGATGGATGGAGCAGAGGCTTGTTGTACTCACGGCCCTGGGCTTCAGACTCCATCCAGGGGCTTCCACCCTTCTGTGGTTAAAAGCAAAAATCGTGGATAGACTGGGGGGGAGTGGTGTCAAAAAGAAACCACCCCAAACATTGCCTCATTGTCTCTCTGTCTGTGTGCTGAGAGATCAGAAGTGATGTTCTGTGTTTGACTGGGGTGCTGAATGATGTTTGTCCTTTATCAAAACAAAGCATTTGCTTTTGAACTTACAGATAATTACTTTTTTTTTTTCCTGGAAAAGTGCCGATCGCTTTTTCTTGTGTTTTTGATAAAGATGTGAGCTCAAACCAGAACACTTTATTTAAGTTTATTTTTATAGTGAAATATTAATTTAGCTCTCCAGTGGTCTGCTGGCCAGAATCTAAACTTTGAACTGGCACCGGCCTGCAGAGCTCACGAAGTGCTGTTGTTATAACAAGGTCACTGTCAATTTGGGTTTAGCCCTATATTTAAGTCCTGTTTACTTAAAAAGTAAGAAAAGAAACAAGGCAGTGGGATTGCACACCCTCATCTGCACAAGAAGGTTTTTCTATTTTAATCAAAGCTGCTTGGTTTACATCCTCATCCCTGGAGGGACCAGCCCCAGCCCAGCGCTCATCTGGAGCGATTGCAAGAAGTGAAAGCGATGTGTGGCTCCGTGGTGGGAATGGGGAACCCTCCAACTTCCCTGAAAAGCAGAGCTGGGGGCGAGCGATTAGAAACCAGGAACAGAACCAAAATGCCAAGCACAAAATGCATTTCAATGCATTCAATTCGGTTGTGGTGATTGATTAAAATAGGTGATAATTACAAACAACAGTTCTTACTGCAACACCAGCATTCAGGAATTGAATGTTTTATAGTAAGGAGCATTGCTTATCTTCCTTCCCTGAGGATAGTGTGTGAATTTGAGTTAAGAACAAAACCAAAGAAATCTGCAGTGTGATTATTCCAGCGCTCTTCAGAATGCCCCCCTGCTTTTGAAAGGAGAATATCAACCCTGAGGCCTCACGTCTTCCCTGCGTGTTAAACCTGTGAAAGGTAACATGCAGCAAGGCAAAGGGAGCAGGAGTGCAGGATGGCTGCCCAGAACACGGTCTGTGTTAAAGGGGTTGGGGGGAAGAAGTGCAGTTCTATCAGAGTCTGTCAGGTTGCTTACTGTAGTACAGCAGGTTAAAAAAAAAAAAAAAAAAGCTGAGAGCCAAGTGAATGTAGTGTGAACAGTTAATATTTTCAATTCTTCGAATCTTGAGCTATCGAGCGGGTGTTCCTCAAATGCTTTCTGCTCTTGATGGATTACTTGGAACGATCACGGACTTTATCGAGGGTTTATTTTGGTGGCTGGCTGGCTGCACCCTGCCGGCTGGTTTTTCACACTGAGGTGTTGCAAATCTTTTTTCCTCTTTGCTGGGCCAAAACTGAAATCCTCAACTACAGAAATCATTTGCAGAATTTGGACAGAAGAAACGAAGACGTACTGACTTCTGGCAATGCAGAGATATGTTTTCCACTGACTTTTCAAGTCCTCATAGTCCTTAAAGCATCAGAGGTGCTGCTTTCAGAACGTGACTGTGTTGCTAGGAGTTAAGGTTAAAGGGTATGTTTTAGTTGCTGTATGAACAGCCTGCTACAGGGCTTGTGAAAAGCTAATGCAGGAGATGAATATAAGCTTTTTGTGTTTATTTTCTCATCCTTGTATTTTTTTCTCCCCGAATGTGCAGGTTTGTGCCTTACTCTGGGAAAAGGTTGCAGTGAGATGAAAGGCTCGGAGGGATTTAGCTGTAATCGTAGAGGTCCCTAGAAATCCTTCTGATCTGGGGCAGTTTGGTAACGGAGCACAGGGATGTCGAGTGCCCTGCGTGGAGGGGCTGGGTTGGGGGCACAGCGCCGATTCCTGCGTGCCTCTGCAGCTGGGGTGAGCAGCACAGCACCAGGGCGGGCAAAGGTTTTGTCTTAGAGGTGGCAACAACTGGCTCGAATTGTCCTGGTTTTACGAAGGTTATTCCTTGATTATTTTTTTTAAAGGGATGAGAAACCCTGAACTCTGGCCTTCTAAATATCAAATGCCTTTAGATGTTGTTCCCTCTTGCCTGTAGTGAGCCCAGTAGCTTGTTTAACTCGGTAGCAGTGGATCTTTATGTTCAATTCATGTGGTGTTAGCAGTTTTAAGGTCTGTAGCAGTTCAGTGCTACAGGTGTCGGTTTGATTTTGGTGCTTTGCCTTTTGGGGAAAAAAAAAAAAGACTTTATTTCTTATTTCTGGAAGATGGGCTGCCTAAATGCCTGTAGTTAAACCCCAAGGACAGCAGCAAGGCTGCTAGCTGAAGTCAGTGTCAGCCGGTTACTCGGTATTACCAACAGCCAAGCATGTTAATGAGAGCTGGTGTTGCTGCGTTCACACAAAGCATTTAAGGCCGAGCTTTAATGTTGAATATTTTTGTGTGTAGCCCTAACTTCAAGTCAGCCTGCAACATGACGATGGATTAGAGAAGCACGTGCTGTGTCCCATGCAGTCGGACTTGGTGTGTTCCTCTATTAGGAGGCCATATAATTAATTGAGACGGGATACCCCCGAAATTATACAGTAGAGCAAATCATCATTGAATGATATTGAAAATACTTCACTTGTCGAGCTAAACACAGCTAAGTTCTAACGCTGCCCACAGAAACTCCTTTCTGGCAGATTTGCTTCTCCTTGTTGCAGCTGTAAGGTGACCACTGCACGTGTCGTACTTCGTTATTTCTCATTTTCTGATGCACACTACAGATTCTCTTACTTTTTTTTGGTAAGCTCAGCCTTTTGTTGACGATGGCTTTATACCAGAGCTGTAGGCAGCTTTGCTTAGCCTTTTTCCCCAAAAATTGTAGTTTCCTTTACGATTGTATTAGAAGCTGGGCCACATTTATTCAGCTATCTGGTAACCTCAGTGCTTGTCTTCTGGGTTTGTACATCAGCGGTCTGTTCTAATTTTGGCACGCTGTCCTTTAAATATCAAGCTGTTCAAATCCTGACACAAGAAACTGTAGCGTTATATATTATGATATTCCTTTATGGCCAGATAGGCCAAAAATGGGTGGTTTATGAAAAAGAGAGTGAGTCTTTTTATTATTGATTTAAGAAGCTGTTGCAAGGATCTTGCTTGTTGTGTGTGCCCACAAGGCAGCCTTGGAGGGGGGACAGCATCTTTTTGGCTATAACAAATCTGTTAGTGAAGGGCTGCTGTGCTCGTGTCTAGGATTTGGGCTTTGTACAAGTCCGTGAGGATGGCTGGCTTGTGTGTTGTGTGTTGGCTTGCGATATGTGTCCATCGTCAGTGGAGGCTTTTAGCACGTGGCTGCGTGGGGGGCTCAGGGCACTCCGTGTGCCAGGGCCCCCACGCTGCTCCCCGGAGGCACCAGCTCCCTGCTGCTGGCCAGGGGATGCTTCCTGCCTCGGCAGCTCTGCATTGCTTCCTGGAGTGCTTCCTGACGAGTCTGTTGGGGCTCAGGAGAGAAACCCGCTCGTTTCCTCGACCGTTTCCTGATGACCGCTCCGCAGCCAAACCTTTCCTGTTCCAACAGGGACATGCAGCGGTTTGCCTTCCCCAGCTGCCCAGTTGCTGCTGTGGGATGTGTGCTTGTCCATCCCTTTGCTGTTGCTCTTTTACCTTTTTGTAGGTGTCAGTGCGTTTTTCTCATCCACACAGCTTCAACCTGCCCAAAGCTCTGATGGCCATGGCACTGCCTGCATGTGCTTCGATCCAGTGCCGAGCACGTTTGCAGTAAGTCCCTACTCTGCCGGCTGAGCCGGGCTGGTGCTCCTCTGCTTTGTGATGCCATGAAAAAACATTGACATAGCAGGCAACAGTGCAGGTGGTAGTTGAAGCATGACCTGACTCCCCTGCTCTGTTGGAGATGGGATATAGCTAAATCTTCTCCTCCTTCAGTGTGTGCGTTAGGAGATGCAGACGTTTAACACAACTGGCTTAGCGTAACTGGCTGCAAGAAGTAATGTAAAAACTGTCTTTTCCCCTTGCATAAGAGTTAAGTCCCCAAGGAAGCTTTTCCATATTAGCAGTCACATTTTATGGAAAAGCCTCGACTGTTCCTGTGTTCAAAATAATTGTTTTATGGAGGGTTTTGTTTTCAGTGTGCAATTAGAAGTAACAAAATAAATTGCTAGTATTTCCATTTTTAAAACCGAAGTTTTTATCACTAGTTTGAGCACCTGAACTTCCTGATCTAAACTCTCTGGACTTGGTTTTGGTAGGAACAGGTAAGGGGGGCAGCGTGTTGCACTGGGCCCTTCCTAGAGAAGAGCCATGCAATGTGCTTTAGGTGTCTGCGTAACTGTGTCCAGCTGTGTGCGAGTGAGAGGCTGGGGTTGGAAAACTGATGCAATGGGCACTTGTGGGTTGGTTCTGTCTTGTTTTTTCCCTTCTGTAAAGGAAGAGCAGAATTAAGTGCTGAATTTGTATGTGTTTGTGGAGAACTACTGGCTTCGGTTTGGCCTCATCTGAGTATTTTAATTTGGGCAAGTAATTTGGGGAAATTGAGGGACCTGATGTGCCAAGTTGTGATTTGCAAGACTGGAAGCCCTTGATTGCGAAGTTTCTTTGGTTTCAGTTCTGAGTGGAGTTTCACTTCGTGTTGCACGCCCTCGCCTGAGCCAGAGTTCGGAATGTCATCCTTCCAGAGCCGCCAGTGGGCTCGTTTGTTCGTGTGTGTTATTGAGGGATCGGTGTTGGTACAGAACTAAAACCACACACGGGCGATGTGCGCATGATGAGATAGCAGCCCTCGTGTTCTGGGTAAGGGATCGATGTGCTTTTCCTACCTGTTGCACAAGTCCCTGCTGCCTGTCCCTGGCAGTGCACAGAGGCACCTTCGGAAGCCTGAGACATGAGCTCTGTAAATCTTCAGTGGCTTTTGAAAAGCCTGAGCTTGAACACGTGGCTGTGCATCTCGCAGCCACCAGCTGCTCAAAACTTGGAAGGCTCTGTATTGGTTCCCTTTTCCACGAACAGTTTCTTTCTGTAGCTGATATTAGCATGTTGCCTGCTCTTTTATCTTACCTGCTGATGACCCCGTTCTCTCTAGTTTCCAGTACCCCATCCAGGCCTTTGCTGGGAAGAACCTGGGGCAAGAGGGGAGGGAAGAGGAGGGCAGTAAATGGCAGCCTGTCAGTTAACAGAGTTTGTTTTTCCTGGTAGCGTTGTCTTCATTCAGGGGGGAGCTGGAACTGAACTTCATCATCCCAACATCACCGAGTAGCAGCAAGCATCTGCTCGGTGGAGACCTGCTGCTGCCAGAGCTGGAGCTGGTAATGATGAGCAGCTCAGCAGTGTAATTAAGGGCTTATTAACTCCAACAGCTCCTCCTACCTTAAACACACAAATCCAGGAAAACCATCGTGCGTGAAAGCAGTTCCAGGGCTGTCTCCTGTTAGGTAGAGACTTCTGAATCCTTTTGTTCATAAAAGGATGTTTGATGATAAACATCCTGAAGTTTCAGGACACCTTGCACATCCCGTTACTGGAGACGATTCTCCAGAAACCCTTTCACAGCTCACATAACTCTGGGCTGTACCAGAGGATTCCCAAGAGTAACTTGCTAGGTTTTGTTGCTTCTGGAAGTGGTGTACAAGCTGTAATCTACTCCATGCCATGGTGGAGACTGTGAGACTTGGAGATCCAGGAGATTCCTTCCAGCCTTGGTGTGCTTTCCTGAGTTTCTGGGGTGTGATTTAGGAAACACGTTGGGAAGAAAAACAGTGTTGGTAAATGCAGACAGCATTGACCGTGTCCTTCAAAGGGAAGCAATGCTCCATTCAAAATCAGGGAGATGTTTAAGGAAGGCAGAAGTAAGTGCTTAAACGACATACAGCTAATGGGCATATTATACTGATGCCCACTTACTCATTTTTAATTCAAAAGACTTGTTCTAGGCGGTGCAACATCTTTTGAAGAGCTGTTTTCTTTTAATCTACTTCTCCAAATGTCAGGTATGGTTACTTTTTTGCATTGAGTTTGCCTTTATAATCATAAATAAATAAAATCACAAGATCAGAATAGTTTTAAGCTGTTCCAAAAGCTTCTCTTGTACATGGCTTAACTTGCATGACAGATCCTTAAACCAAGGGTTTCTGGTTGAAAATACTTCTGGGCTAGGACTATAGAGCAACATACAGCCTGAAGAAGTCCATGAAACTAAATAAAAATCTTCTTAAAGCAGGGTTCATAATGCAAATTCAAACCATAACAGTGCCAGTGCTGGTTGTTAAGTTGAAATACAGTACTGGGAAACATCTCTGTTGATAACAGGTAAATGGACTTCTTTTAGGAATCAGCTGTTCTCCCTGTTACTGTGCTTGGGCTGAAAGAACTTAACCACGTGTAAGAATCAGGATGAAAATCCTTAAGATGCTGCATTGGTGATATCATGCAACCTTGTGCTGCCGAAGTAAGTTATTTATGGTGGCTTGGGAGCTAAGTATCTGCCCAAATGGACATCTCCCTGAGACCTCGCGCAGGGTCGCATTGTCTTGCAAGGGCACGATGACAAGTTCCTGGCTACGCAAGCCCTCCTTGTGTAACCCCTGAGAAGAGGGCTGTGCTGCCTGCCCTTCTCTGTATGAGCTGAGTGTAGATGTGAGTAGTTGCAGTACATTTTTCAGCAGTTACTAAAATCCCCAAATCCGTTAAAAGAGCAGTCAAGTGGGGTTGGGCAGGATCTGCACCCCATATGGGAGCAGTACGCTTCTGCTGGATTTGTCGTGTGGGTTTTAAAGCACTGCAAAGTCAGAAGTGCTAGAAAAAGGGGATTCTAGTGACTTTGCAGAGGTATAAAAGTACTGACTGCAGGAGCAGCTGTGTCAGAAGGTGAGTTTTCAATTGAAAAGCTTCTGCGTGCAGTACGCAGTGTTGCAGCAAATAAATGATCAGCTGCACCAAGGGGCAAGTCTGGTGTGAGGGGGCATCAAAGTTTTGTAAGCTAGTTTTCCTGAGTCTAATCAATAATCTGAGACACCTGGAGATGTTTTCCTGTACTTGGGTCTGGTTTAATGCAGGGGGTTAAGAGTGAGGGAGGGACGAGACGAAGTCTGCAGGAACTGTTCCTCGCTGCTCCTGCTGCTTGTTTTAACAGCTTGAGAGCACGCAGTACCACGGCATGGCAGCGTTTCCACTTTCCCCTGCCTTAAAAATGGTTATCTCAGGAGTATTTTGAAGTCTAGCACAAGGAAAACACTTCCATATCCTCAGAAAAAGCTATATTGATACCCTCTTCTTTGCGGTCTTAGTTCCTAGTAAGTCATACGCTGCTGACTGAAAGCCTTCTGCATAGGGGGAGAGGTTTCTGTGCTGTAGTTATTGCACGGTTTTTAGCTTTCTTGCACTTCAGAGTTCCTTTTGCATGAAAATCTGGGAGTGTTGCCTCTAAAAGGCTTGCGATGTCTGCCGAATGCCAGGGTGGGACTCCTGCTTGGTGCTCCTGATGTGCTGGCCGTGCAGGGCCCGCTGCAGGTGACCGGCTGTTTTTTCGCGCTGCAGCTCTCGGCGTGGAGGTGTTTTCCTTCCCCAGAGGTGGAGACCGCTCCTGTGCCAAGGATGTGTTTTTCAAAGAAACGCATGTATGTAGATCAGGCTGTGTTTATGCATTTCTTTCTTTTTTTTTTTTTTTTTTTTTTTTTTTTTAAATCCAGGGTGTGGTTATAGCAGACTGGCTCCTTCTGTACTCCAAGTCGCGAAAACAACCAGCAACAACAAAAGGGGCGAAGCAGAGCGAGCGCTGAGGAGCCGGGGAGTGCGAGCCTTTAAAAGCAGCGATCGGGGAGGGGAGCTGGGTGCCTCGCTCCCTGCCTTCGCGAGGCCCCGTGTCTGTTTTAAGCTGCTCTAGGCACTGCAACCTAGCCTCAGCGAGCATGTCAGCGTGAGGCACCTCGAAAGGGGGGAAGGAGAGGGTGGCCTGCTTCTGCCCTTTGTATGTGTGTGGGAAGAGGAATGACACGCAGTTTGGCTTTCCGTGCAGCTTTTTCAACCCGTAGCCTCCCCGTACTTGAACTGAGGATGCTTGTTTACCATTAGAGCCGAGGTTTTGTTGCTGCTTGTATCCCCGAAAGAGGTTTCTCCTGGCTCCGACTACCGAGCGAGCGCTGTTTGAGCTGGCTGTGATTGGGAGGAAGGAGGGAGGCAGCGAGCGTTGTGCCCTCTTGTTTTTCTCTTGTACAGGAAGAAAAAAGCTGAGGAGCCTGTCCTCCTCCTCTGAGTCAACTGTGGTTACGGTTTGCTGAGTAGGCGTGAGTGTTTTGAAGGGAAAAGCAGCTTCAAATTAAGTCAGCTAAATCCTGTGCCCAAATGAGTTTGGGGGAAGTTTCCCCTCCCTCCCCCACACCTCCTCTCGTTGGAGCTGACGGTTTGGGGTAAAACTGGTTTGTGATAATCGCAAAAACTATTGTACGTGTAGGGCGGTGCTCAAGCCAAATAGGAAAACAGGTGGTGAGCTTTTTTTTCCTGTTGTTAGCTGTGGTTACCACAGCACACTCAGGTACTGGGCCACAGTGGGAAAGAGGGACTGGGTGTTACCCCAGTAGGGTGACCTCCTCCCTGCAGGCACCCCCAGGTCTTGCAGTGGCTGGGTGTGAGCTGTCTGCACACACACCGTGTGTGTCAGGGTGAGCATCTCCTGGTCACCGTGCGAGAAGGGTCTGGATGAGAGCTTTGTCCATGTAGGAGTTAACCGAGGAGGCAGAAGCGAGCATCTCCCCTCTGATGGGAGAGAAGAGAAAAATAAAGGGGATGGCAAGGAGTTCTTGGAGGAATCTGCAAGCATGGAAAATTGATCAGGGTTGACAGGTGAATGTGATGACATTACGAAGTAGCTCTCTGACTGCATTAGAGAATGACATGCAGAGAGGGAACTAATTTGGCCTGTCATTGTCATACACAGGAAAATCATTTAGCTGAGAACTTCAGTCAAAAAACAAACACAGACAAAGAACCCGACACGTCAGTGTTTGTCTTGAGCAAATGCTGTAGGAACGTACGACACTTGGCGGTATGAATAGGCCCGTTGATAGCAGCTGGGTGCTCCAGGAGAGGGGGAACTGGCTTCGCTTGGCACCGGTTCTTTCCATATGAAACAGGCGTGTGCTGTCTGCAAGGTGGCCGGCTTCTCCTTCCGAATTTCAGCTGTGGAAAATACCGGGGCACGGTGATGAATTTTAAACGGAGCCACACGCAGGTGATTGCAGATCGAGTGGTGATGCCTGCAGTCTCACTGGTCAGTGCAAGGCTGACATCTCCTAGAGGTGATGAGTGGACCAACAGTGAGTGAAGAGATGGGAACAGCAGTGTCCACACAGCCGTCAGCTGGGTGCCCTGCTCCTGAGATGAAATGGAGTAACTCACGTTCCAGCTGTGACTCAAGAGCTCTGCTCAGGGGTTCGACATGTTAGGGCATAGCAAACACCAGACTCAAGCTTGATTTTTGCCTATGCTATGTCCAGTATTTTGCAGAGGAGCCTGGCTCCTCACCATACACCCCTTTGGCGCTACTGTTTGTTATCAGTCTGACAGGAAAAGTTAATTCTTTCCAGCAGTCTCTGCTTGCTCTATCTTTGTTAGTGGAAATAGTCTGCTCTTATTTTTGAGGGAGATGGAAACTGCCTTACTTTGCTTTTATTTTTGTATCTTTCTTCTTTTTTTTTTTTCCAGCCAAAATGAACATAATATGATTTGTAGTGGTTAACTTTTTGGACAAACTCATTTGCAGTGAAACAAACCGAAATGACTGTGTTTTGCCAGGGCAACTGGAGTTTGAAGTTCCTGCCTGTCACTTTGTTTTGCCATTTTGTGAGGGCTCTGATCATCGTGGAGTTGCAGGAAAGTAACACAATGATGTTTAAGTGGAAGAGGAATGTATAAAAGCTGTTTTATTTGTCATAAGCCAGTGCTCTGCCTGTACAGTAGACTTTGAGATAACACCCACAGGGAAAAAAAAAAAAAAAGCTTTCTGTCTGGGTGCAAAATTCATGTTTTTAATGAATACTAAATGGAAGCTGTCTCCTCTAGAGTTTCTGGTTCAAGCTGAACAAGTTATTAAATGTTGTCTTTGGTCTTGGTGAATTGTTGAGATTTGAGACCGAGTTTCCTCTTGCCAGATATGATCACTGGTACTTGCCGTTTGTGGCTTCTGGTTTTTGTACTAAGCCTGAAGTTAGCTACACGCTGCTGGGGAGTGGCTTGTGGCTTGTGATGTTGGGGTACGTATGTGTGGAGATTGTTTGTAGCCTTCAGGACAAAAAGTGGATCTCTGTGCTGCTAGACACTGGAGAATTGAGATTATGACAGAAAAGGACCATTTCACATTGTCTTATTTCCCGTATTCAAAATACCTGATTTGTGAACTAGAGCAACAGCACATTTGGTTGTTTTTATAGCTTATCTAAAAAGCTTGATCTGCTTTTGATACTAAAAAGCAGGGTATTGCAAAGCTTTAAAGAGCTACCACAATACAAATTTTTTTGTAACTTGAGCGGGCTATTTCATTTATCTCTGAGGTTGTCCAGACTTTCAGCATCTAATACCTCTGCCAGAATGCTAATTTTGAGGCGGGCACACAGAGTTGAAGGAAAATCAAGCAACTTCCTTCATATTAGGTTGTTTCCTAAAAGGACATACTGTGCAGCAATGATCAGAGGTTTATATGCCCTACAAAGAAGCTTCAAGCCAGTGCAGTGAGGGAGATCAGTCCTCTTGGTTGTGTTTTTTCTCATAAAAGCAGCCCTTTGTAAGTTGTGACCTTGCTTTGGTCATTGAAGCTGTGCCATGATGCTTACATATTCACGCCCATATGACGTGCATATGTACACGTATATATCGGTGTAAAAACACCCCTCAGGTACTGGCATCAGTTTATACTTCAACATGTGGTCAGCACCCAATTGCTTGGCTCAGGGCATGCAACTGTTTGGTGTCTTGGCCAAACACAAAGCCAGTTGAGATGAATTGGGCCAAACAAGCAGCTGAACAGGCACTGCCCCCAATTTTCTCTCATTCTGTTTGAAGTAATGATATAGTTAAGATAAAGAAGAAATGTGTTCAGCCTAGCAGATTGTGCATGTTTTCTTTCTTGTTGCTGAAATGCTCCATACTGCACGAGGCACAGATGATGTACACAAGAGTTCAGTATGATGGTTCTGGTCCAAGAATTTTCTGTCCTTGCTAGCGCTGATTTAATTAAAACTGTTCCAAAAATGTGAATGGAAACCGTGCCCACAGAAAACTGGTGCTGGAGTATTCATCAGGAGGCGTTTTCCTGCAAAGCTGACGGGTCCCACCATCTCTCCTGGGGTGCCAAATCTTACCCTTGTGATCACACCTGCGGGGAGCAGCAGTTGCAAATGGCATTTGTCAAATGCCAGTGGGACTTGCTCCCACCAAATGCTCTTCAGACTTCCGTAGGCAACTCTTGAAATATTTTACAAGTTGTTATTCTGGGGAGAGGTGCCAGCTGTGGTTCATGTTTTTAGGTCTGATAGCATTACGCCTGCTCTTCAGAGGGCATGACTACAGGGGGAAAGAATTGTCTTCAGGGTTTCATGGGTGTGTGATGAGGGGGAACGGAACCTGAGAAGTGGTTTGGGGTGGGAGTGGGCACACACCTTCTGCCTTTGAGTTCCTGTTCTGTGAAGCTGTGCTGATTAAGGTGCATGCTTGGATGAACCAGTAATCTCTTAGGACTTTTACTCCTTCGTTTGGTAAGTGAATACAGCTAGGTGGGTCAAATGTGGCAGGGATTGGTTGAGAGTTTGGAAACCGCATTGTCTTTTGAAATGCCTCTGCAATGATGATCTGTGCTAAGGATCTTGCACCATCTCACAGCATTCTGTGGACATTTGATGGACAAGCAGGGTTGTATGAAACGTCACCGAAATATCTGCACCTTTAATCCGTTTGGTTCAAGTTCAAACTTGTGTTTACTCAAGGCCTTTTTTTTTTTTTTTTTCTGGTCTAGAGAGAAAATAGTTTCAGTGATAAAACATTTCTGGGATTTTGGGTTAGATCTGCAATATGCATGGATTATTTTTCCTCTAGTGTAAATGTGATCCTTCCTTTTTTCATCCACAGAGTAATCCGAATAAACTAGAGCAAGGCAGGCTTTGTGTGCTGGTCAAATGACTGCTCTCACTTGTATGCTGTTTGGGCTGTGGGCCCCTTTGGCTGTTTAGGAAAATGGAAAATAAATGTTTTTTTGTCATTTTTACATTGGAATAATTTAACAATTTTGGAATAAGGATCTGCTTTCATAAGGGTGTTACTTACCTTGGAAAGTTGGCTGTAAAGTAAGTCCTTTATTAAATCACTTTGTAAGGAGTGGGTTTAAACTTCCTGAATTATTGTTTAGCAGGAGAATTTTTGGTTGTTTAGCAGGAATTCAGGGTTGTTTAACAGGAGGGTCAGAAATGAGTGACTCAAACTGATGATGACAGTTTCACTAAGCTAATTTCTTGTCTGATAATGAAACAAATCCTTGGTTAGGCCTTCGCCCATTTACTAGCTATGATTCATTACTCCATTTTTGGACAAATACACAAATTTTGGAAAAAGCTTATTCAAACAATATAAATGTTTTGGGGGGAGTTAGCATGCCTTATTCGTGCATTGCTACATCTGTGCAAGTACTGAACATAACAGGTGGGTTCTTTTCTTTCCTATCTTTCTTGCTACTAAGCACATTTTTTAATTTCTTCCCCCCCCTTTTTTTTTTCCCCTTAACATTTTGGAAATTCCCTTTGTAAGTACAAACAGTATACTGTATTGCCTGGGATTTATTCGTACTGATATTGTTATGGCATGTTTGAGTCTCGTTCTGCCTAATTAAAACATTCTGAAGGAAATCTGAGCTGCAAATAATGTGAAAACAAATGCTAGGACTGATCGATTTACCTATGCATGCGCATAAGCTCACACATAGGTAAATCCTATTTCCTACGCAGGGAGGCGTAGGAAAACTTCATTGCTTTTAAGTTAGCAAAATTTGAGGTGGTAACTTCTCCTTGATACCTTGTGCTGTTGGATTGTTTCTCTGCACACCTAACCCCCTGGATCCTGCCCTCAGCACCACGGGGGAGGATGAAGACGCCCTTGAGGGGAGGTCTGGCAGCGCGGCGGTGCGAACCGTGGCCTGTCGAAGCCTTGGGATGGCTGCTGCCTTCAAGGCGCTGCTGGTAAACAAGTCCCCAGAAGTCGTCCCACCGCCCCGAATTTCTGCTTGATCAATAGGTTTGAGGGAGAAGAGCGAGAATGGGTGGCTGCGAGAAGTCGGCAGTCCCCGTTAGGGCAGGTTTCGTCCCTCTGGCTGTGCGAGTGAGGTGCGGGCGCTGCCGCGGCTGGAGCTCCCCAGCAGCCATTTATGAGTGAGGCCCCAGAAGGGGGAGGAGGGGATGGCTGCTGCAGAAACCCTCTGCCGCGAGGCTCCTGTCACTCCTTGCCATCTCGGCGTAACTGATGCTGTGTTACAGTAATGTGGTGTCCTGTTTTTTTTGAAAACAAATTAATTTTTTTTTCTTCTTGAACCCGCTGTGTGATTTACTACTGCCCTTTCGCCTGCCCGCACCTCTCCACCTGGCTTCCCTGACACCCGCCTCACACGCGGTAAAGGGCCAGGCTTCTGGTTTTGTTCACACAAAAGGGCAGCAAACCACACAGCTACCCCATGTTTCTTGTGCCACAGCCGTGAAGCATGGGCAGAGCTGTGCACCGTGTCACCTGTCACCCAAATCCCTGTCTGTGGCCCTCGCCATGGCAGTGCGGGCTGGATCCTGCCTCCACAGCCCCTGGCGTGGCTCTGGTCACTGCCAGCACCCGGCCGCTCTGAGGTGAGGGCAGAGATGGATGGAGGGGGCCTGAGGCCACTGCCCGGCTCCCCCTGCTTCCTTCTTCCAGCTACTTTAGGTAGCCTATTATTTTCGACACTTCAAACCCCTTTGTTGTCACTGAATTGAAGCCGGGTGACAATGGCACCCTTGCTTCCTATTCACAGCAAAATGAAGAGACAGGCCATTGTCGCCAGCATAATTGAGCCTCTATCAAAACAAGAACACAAAGAGATGAGCAACTCAGTTAAAGCCGCTTGTTTGAGCTGTAACAGTGGAGGCTGTTTAGGACTAGAAACCTAATTACCAACAGTAAGCTTTTTAAAGCTGGTGCCACATCCCCTATTTATTCGACATGTAAGTTAAATGTTCCTGTTTGGACATCCTGGATGTTATTTACAGGTAGTGATATTGCTGATGGCAACTCGCAAACCACCTACCTCCCAAACCTGATTTAAAAGGGGGGACAAAAAAGTGAACTTTAACCCCAATCCAGGTCCACAAGAGATCACAAGTTCTAGCCTCAAGGATATCTCCTCAAGCCAGCTAAGCCAACAATCACACAAAATTCCCCAGCAGCATGTTACCTGCTCAAGTATATATTGCCTTGTCACAGTACTGCAGTCTCCCCTTGCCCAGTAAAGCTGCAGTGTTAGTTACTGTTCTTCCTGTCTTTGTCTTAAAACATAATTGGTTATTTTTCCACTTTTACTACATAAAGCACAATTGTTTGGTGTATTTTTTTTTTTTTTTTGTAAGCAGTCTCATAAAAACTGCCATAATGTGGAAACAGACCAAAAAAGCCCACATGTGAGTTTATTTGCCTAGCCTAGATGGCAATCTTTGGAAGCCACATCCACTGTGGTGCTCATTTGTTGGCTGTAGGAGAGTGAAAATGTTTGTGCCAGATAGCGGCAAGTTGATGATACTGATCAGCATCCTCCGAACAGCCTCGACTCCTTTCTGGTCATCCTCAAGGTAAAGGGTTGTGCACGCTGCTGTAAATGGAAAAAAAAACTCTATTTTATTTCCAAAAAAGTTGATATTTCAATCATCTGAGCAAACGCTAGGATTTCATCCCTTTAACCTTGTGCTGTGTAAATGGTAATTTCCTAGAAAACTATCAAAAAGTGTGCGTATTCTGGTGTGCCTAATACGTGTCGGGTGGCCAGATTTTTCCAGTAGAGAAAATCTCAGTAACAGTAGGGATCTCAAAGCTGGCTTGTGACTTCAGAAAAACTCTGAAAGGCTTATTTGGCCGGATATGGGAAACTGATGAAAAGGTTGGGAAGTATGGTGAGGAAAACTAATTTCCTGTTTTTTATGTGATCCTTTGAGAATTGTATCTTAACAGGAATGAATTGTCTGGGGCAAGGCAGGGGGAGCTGGTTCATCTTGCTTTTTTCCTGCTAAAAATTATTTTGGAATTGTCATATTAGATTTGGTAGGCATTTTACGACGTGGAGATAAATGCTGAACTGCTGGTTGAATGTGCTGAGTAGCTCCAAATGCTGACTGCTGTCGTCCTGGAGCAAGGCGAAGGAGGCAACGCACACGTTTGTTTGGGCAGGTAGGGTTTGAGCAGGGCTGCCCTCCTCAGAGCAAAATCTGGCCAGACCACTCCTGATTTCTTCCAAAAGTAAGCAGTGATAATATACTTCTAAAGATACAGAACAAAGTAATCTGGTTCCCTAAGATCCAAATCCTTTTTGGAGTTGCAGTGAAGGGCCTCTTTGTGACTCATATCCACTAATGTAGACACATGTCTCTGAAGAAAAGCCTTAAGGGATGAGTAAGCTGAGATGACTTGAGAGGCTTGTGGGCTATGAAAGGCTGGCTAATAGCGACTGGAATGAGACGTCAAGTTGCTACAAAAGATTTCTGCAGATTATGTTAGTTTTTTTATGATGAGCAATGTGCAAGTAATGGAATATAGAGCAGAAATCAGTTTTCATGTGAGGAATTAAGTACTCAGGGCATAGTGTGGGCACAGAGTAGATAAGCTTGCACCTTCAAGACCCAACAGACAGAAAGCTTTCGAGTGGTAGAACCAGACAAAGACTTGGCTGTTCCTCCACCCCAGCCTGTGTATGGTTGTATTTACATCTTCTTTTTCTGAGAGTCAGCCAGATCAACACTTTGCTTCCAGAAGTGTTGCATAAGTGTAGGCTGCAGACATGTTTAGTGTGACCCCCGAAGTGGCTCCCAGGCATCTCCTAAATCCTGCTGTAGATGTCTGAGGGAATTTTGGGCGTCCAATTTTCACTTAAGATTTCTAAAAGCATTGAAGAAATGGGAGTGTATGGGCTTCTCTTCTGGAAGGGCCTCCTCAGTCTCATTCTCTCTGTGCTTCTGTATCGCTTATGTTGGTAGGATGCTCAACCAAGCATATGCTGCTTAAGTATTTTAAGAGATTGCTGGCTTATCTGGCTTAGTTGAGGAGATATCCTTGATACTGGAACTTGTGATCTGTTGTGGACCTGGCTTGGAAAAAGAAAAGCAATTTGGGAGGTAGATGTTCTGTGAGTTTTCAGCAGCGATATCACTACTTGTAAATTCTTGCCTAGCTATTTTTAATATTTGGAAACGTGCAAAGCCTTGTCAGTATGCCAGTTTCATAAAACTGTTGAAGAAAGTGTAGGAAAGAGCTCATCTTGCACCACATAAGTGAGCTCTTCCTGTCGAGGTTAAATAAGCGGACTCTGAACCGTACCGATCAAAGGCAGGCACACTTAGCCAACGCGTAACTTTAGAGGTTTAGCTCCAGGCAGTGTTCAGCGGTTGCCCTCCAATTCTGAGCCCTCTACTAATAAAACTCCTTTCTCCTTCTCTGAGATTTACCTAGTTGCACATTAGGGACTAGGATTTGGGAAGGGAAGTGGGGAGGGATGTGTTTGTGGCTTTGCAGTTTCAGGCATGTTCTTTGGGGGTTTTGTAAGCCATTCAGTGAAACTGAGCTGAAACAAAGAAGGAAAATACCTCTTAGTTTCCTCACATTAATATATTATTAAACAAACCCATAACAGTTGTTATTTTTGTTATGTGGAAAATGCATTATTTTATTTTGTGGTTATCTTTTCTTGAAATTAAATTCATTTGTTGCCCATGGTAGTCTAAATGAGTACTGAAAGGATACGGGGGAAATCCCGGATTTTCTAATCTCCCTTTATATCTAGCATGAGCTAAGCCTCTGTTCTGTGCTTGCTAGGTGATTTCCATTTGAGCAACAAGCCCGTAGGGGAAGCTCATGGACTATTCTCCTTCTTCAGAGTAAGAAGACACCGAGAGGGCCAAGGCTGGTGGTGTGCCGAGTTCAGTGTAGATACGTGGAATTGTGACCTGGTTGCACATGGAAATTGTACATCAGCTACCAACCTGCACGCAGTTTTCAGTTCACCCATTTAGGAAAAAGATGTCCTAGTGCATCTTGACTGCATCTGCTTCTGAAGTACCTCCACGTGAAATTTTTTCCTCCTGTAATGTACACATTTACCTCAATGCTTCCAGACGATATCGGTGTTTTGACCATAAAGAACGTTTTATCTGCATCTCTGCTGGTCTGACCAATTCCTTGTCTTGCACATTTTTTTTGCATGACATGCATTTTGCCCTCATTTATGTCTGGGGCAGAAATTTTGTGTACGTGGTTCAGCAGCAGTGAGCTGATTTAGAAAAAAAAAATAATAAAAAAAATCCTCTATGATATTATTATTGATTTTTCTTTATTTTTGTTGTTTCTAAGCTACTGCAGGAATTTTTTAATTGCGACTGACTTGAACACTTTTTTGAAAATGAATTAAAAAACAAAACAAAAACACCAAAGCAAAACATGGCCCTTCTGTGTTTTTGTATGCTGGAATCTTTGCCTTGGAGGTAATTACAAATGTGTCTGTTCTCCTTAATGGGCTTTATACACAGCTGTATTTTTTTTTTCCACCCAGCACTGCATGTCTGGGTGCAGCTGGTCAAACAGAAACATAATAAACATGAGAACTAGCTAGCGTTGTACTCAGGGGTTCATGGTTATGCATCTATCTGTGTAGATACATAGTCCATCCGTCTATATATTTTGAAGAGCAGATCCTTCACAGCAGCTTGAATCATACCAGCTAGCCTAGAGGGCTTTTTGAGATGACCTTGGGAAGGAGAAGTGCAATTATGGAGGGGCTGGCCTGGCTTGGTGTGGAAATGCTCCCACGTTTTCATTACTGGTCGGAAGGATAGTGTAGACCACGTTGCAGTTGCTGGTGTGGTCTGTCTGTCCTGTTTTTGTTGTTTTTGCGTTTTATGCTACTCTACCTTGCCTCTGTTGCCCCCGTGTTCTCCACAGAAGAAAAGATGAGCTTCGACATGGGTCGGGAATGTAATTGCTCGCCATTGGGAGTGACCTGGGTTGGGTAAAAGCGGCGTAAAAGCGGCCCCACACATGATAACCTTGCAGTTTGTCCTTCTCAAATCTTTGGAACTGTGTACCAGGCACTTGACATCTCATGGCCAGGGATGAGTCTTTTATCATAATCTGAGGACCCTGACTTCGCTGGAAGACTAAACTCTGGGAAGTAGCCTCACGGGAAAGGCAGCGCGCAATGCTTTGGCGACCTTGGGTTGCTCTGTTTACATACTTGTTCAGTACTGTTTAGGTATTTGCCCCCGTAACGTGGTCTTGAAGGAGTCCTGTTTAGAAATAAATGAATTTTGTTTTCATCAGAAGTTTATGACCGTTTTGTCTCCCTTGTACGTCTCCTTCCTGCACAATCCAAACAGAGCTAACGACTAGCAGCTCTGCCTACGTGCATGTTTGTTGGTAGCCTTGTCATTTGGATGCAAAGTGCCTTTGCCTTTCAGCTCTCCAGATGCAGGCTGAGCTGTTCCCTTGTTCTCCTGCAGCCCTGTAACCCTGGATCAAGACAAGCTCTTGGGTTTTGCCTTTGCCTGCTGTCATTTTCCAGGGTAATTAATAGTTTTCCTCCAGCTCTGGAACAAACAACTGTGGGAGCACAGAAATAAAGGATCGTGGGTGCCTGCTGGGACTGTCAGATCTTTTCCTTGGAGTAGGCCAAGAAACATAGCTTGGTCAGAAATACCTGTGTAGGGCAATAGTGCTTCTGCCAGGGCACTGAGGCTGGTACCAGGCTGTACCTTAACAGCAGCACATTGCCTGGGAAAGTCTTCCCTGTGGCCTTTTACTATTTTTGCTTATGGAGTTTTGTATTGAAGAACCAAGCACACAAATGGTTAGACATGGAAGGTTTGCAAGCACTGGGTTGCTATTTCAGGTATTTAGCACTGAAGGCATCGCTTCTGCTTGCTCAGGTTCTGTGTGGGATGAGGAACCGGGATGGTGGCAGGGTGATGGGGAGGCTGAGCTGCTCCCTTTGTCCCTGCAGTGCCCGGTCTGCCAGGGAAGCCTCCTTCAGAAGCCAAGACTGCCGAGCTGTTCCTCACCTTACCTGCAAGTGGCTGGGCTTTTTGGGCAATGAAATAAAGGGCACTGGTAGATGTTGGCACCATTGACCGAATTGAATTAAAAAGTTTAATAGGCTTTGGCTTGGTGTGCATCATCTGGCAGCGGAGAGGGGGAAATGGGAGTGGGGCTTGGAATCAGGACACCCAGCCTGCGATATCTTCAAACAACCCGGTACCAAACATCTCCTTTATGCTGGTTATTTGTCTCCATCTCTGTTGCTTACAGTAGTACTGCTTCCAGGAGAGCTGGGGATGTTGTCTCTATAATAAATACTCAAGGTTTGGATGACAGGATCTGAATAACTCGCTTCTTGGTGCTAAAATAGAGGCCAGTAGATACAAAACTAAATATTATGTGATGAGCCCTTGATGATGCTACTGTTCATAAATTGGGAACCAAGCAACGCGCCTGTGGAAGTTGTCTCTGGCTTTCTCCTAATGTACCAGAGAACTGAATGTACTGCATCAAGTTATTATATGCTGTTTTCCTTCCATTGCCATCTGTTATCTCTCTTCTGGTCCTTATCTTTAACTCTGCAAATCGTCTTAGAATTTTCTTGAAAATACCGAAGGGGAGAAGCTGCCTCTTAGGTAATGCTTTTATTCGTGTAGCACTTGTTTGTGTTTGCACCACCCTCTGTATTTTATCATAGTATCTTTCTGTGTATTTTGGGTGCAAGAGCAGTGTGATCTAATTTGCTGGCTGCATTAACATTGCACACTTCAGAACAAAATACTGGAAATCGTACGTTCCGTAAGCTTGTCTCTTCCTCAAAATAAAAAATAGATGGTAATGGACGTGCCAGCCTTTTCCATCTGATTGACGCCTAATATATATGCAGACTGTTTCCATGCTCACAGAAACTCTTCCTTCCCAATCTTAAATTTTAGAAACAGGGAGAGTGAAGCACTGCTACTCATGATAGCTGCGAACACGCACGTGGTGGTCACCACATGATTCTGTTCAGTGTGCCTGTGGTTGAGATAATACCATGTGCTTACTGTTATGTCAGGATTTAATTTGAACTTGGAAGGGCAGTGTTTGTTTGCAGGTGTCTCCATGTATTATACTAATGCTCAATTCACGTCGTAATGTTTTTGCAGTGAAGTCTTGTGATCTAGTGAATAGGGAGGAATAAGAAGAATACAGGAAGATGCTAACAAAGTTCATGGCAGTTGGGATGAGAACAACCAGAGTTCATGTTAAGAGCATTCAGTTAGGTGCTTTGATTTGTTTTTAGGGTAAGAAGCCATCATAGAATCACAGAGTCATTAAGGTTGGAAAAGACCTTCAGGATCATCGTGAAATGCTGCAAGTTCTTTTGGCTGCAGAGCTGCTCTCGAATTCTGATAAATTTTGAAAGGGGGTATCAGAAGGATGGTTGTGTTTGTGAGGGTGTGAAGGGGCATTTCCCCTTTCTTTTGGTAATTCAAAATGCTCTGCACTTGCAGCTCTCAAAATGAAGGCAGTCAAATGATAGCTGAATATGATACTGTTTGTTCGGTTTATATAAATTTTGCTTTGAG
The DNA here is from genome assembly GCF_964035555.1 of Netta rufina. Lineage (NCBI taxonomy): Eukaryota > Metazoa > Chordata > Aves > Anseriformes > Anatidae > Netta > Netta rufina. The sequence continues at coordinate 18,728,208 of NC_140134.1, read as the reverse complement.
CTGAGTTCTGGCAGCTTTGCTGAGTGGGAAGTTGATATGTTTGGCCTCTGTAATGGTTGTGTGGGCTGTCATTAGGAGGTGTTTTGCAGAAGTTGCTGTATCTTACCTTCTCACTTCGTTATAAAGCTTAAACATGCGATCTGCCCTCTCCCAGCTGGCACTGAATTTGTGGGTCTGAAATGGTTTAAAAAACCCTGAGTTGCCAGGCTGGCTCAGCACGTAGCTTGTGTTGCAGGTTGGTTAGGAGCTGCTGCGCTGTCTTTCTGGTTTTGTACCCCAGGTATTTTTATTAGGAAGATACCTGCCTCTGACGAAGAGCACCTCATTTTGTAATTATAAAATGCTGCCTTGCATTGCAAAACACTATTTCCACATTGAGATGAGCCAAAACACATGATCTTCAACTTTTTTTAGGCTAAATATTTAATCTTAGTATTGGAAACCTCTGACAGCTGGACTAGTTACTGTTAGGAAAGAAAAATGTAGTGAGTTAGGGGAGCGTCAGGAAAGATGAAGTTACCAAATAAAACAACGCTGTGTAAGGGGCTGCGCCTGATTGAGAAAGGTGGGAAGCTGTGACACGGCAATAAGTTGCTCATCTACAAGATCATGACAAAGTGTGTTCACAAATCAACTCTGAGGTGGTTTAACTAAAACACGAAGTTACAAAGGAAAATGATCTCTATTTCTGGCAATCAATTTGTGCATGCGAGTTATAGGCAAACCTCATGGTGACTGTACTGCTGGGCAGTGTTGTCAAAGGGATGCACCATGTGTACAGCAGGAAAATGTAGTTCCATGATCTTCAGAAAAAAAAAAACAGTGGAGACTTCCCTCTAAATTAACTGTACGTGCAGAGGAATTTTAACTTGCATAGCCATGAAATTCTCTTTAGGCAAACATTTGTTGTGGAGGCTACAAAACATCAAGGCAGAAATGAATAGAAAAGCAGCTCACAGATAAGCATTGCAAATGTTCAGATAGTTATCTGAGTCTTTTTGGTTGAGAAATTGGGTTTGGGAATCTTGAGAGAGCCTGTTCTCATGATAAGATGCCTAGTAGAGCCCAGACTCCCACTAGTCAAGAAGAGCACACGTTTAGCCATTTGTTTGAAGAACTGAAGCCATGTCCTGAAAAGAGGTGGTGTAAGATGTGCCTCATATCTAAAACTTACAGTTAGGGTCTCTGACTGGCAGTTTTTAGGGATTATGAAATTTGATATTTGAAACAAAATGTTTTGTTAAAACTTCTTACTGTGCTCGTGATTTTCATAAATGTATTTTAAAGTGTAAGACCTGCAGAAAAGCTGTAGGTTTAGTTATGAATGCAGAGATCTGCTTAGTTATTAGAGTTAATTTTTGGAGGTTTTCTTTGTCAACTATTTAAAGTGCAGTCAGTCTTATTCCAAAGCACTTTCATAAAATATATCAGGAATATATCAAAATATTTTTCTTCATGCACACCTATATCTTCTTTATTCAATTCATAGTTGGAGCCCCTAAGGTATAAAGCATTTATACTCGGTGCATTTTTCCCTGAGTGTTAACGTAATGCTGGCACTGAAACCTTCAGCTTTTAGTGACGTTTTGAGATGGAGTGGTTGGTAAATGAAGACATGACATCACTTGTAAAATAACCTTGTTTTAATCTGTGGTCATTCATGTTTTTTTTTTTTTTTTTTTTTTTTTTTTGTTTTGTTTTGTTTTGTTTTTTGTTTTAATAAAAGGAAATGAAAAAAGAAAGACCCTGACAGATGCTGAAAGCATATGTTGAGATCAGGTTTAGTTTTCTTTTTTTTTTTTTTTTTTTTTTTTTTCCTTTTAGAAAGTCATCTCTTACATTGGTACTGTATGGAAGTGGTAGCGTATAGGTTTTCTGAATAATGAGCAACCATTAGCAGAGGATAATTCTAACTCACAGTGTTTGTCTTTTACTCTACTGGTAACTCACATTCCTATGAACGCGAGTGTTTTTGTTGTCCAGTTTCACATCACAAGTGAGAATTTTGCCGTACATATCTTGGTTTCTTGCATGCTGTGTCATTTTTTCACTATAATGAAAAGCCTCTGAAGATCATTCTTCCTGCTAAATGTAACGTTAATCAGAAAAGCAAACGTTTCTCTATGGCTTTCTAGGAGCTTTATATCTGAACTCGTAGAAACCCAGCTCCAAGTCCAGGTGGTGGTGGTGCCAAGCGCTTCTGCCCATGCGCCTTTGGGAGATGCGACTGCACGAGCAGCACCCACGCTGCCTGCCGTGGACCCTCCCAAGAGGCCCAGGTGGGTTGCAAGGAAGATGGGCTGCTGTGACTCTTTCTAACCACACTCCTTGCTTTTATCTGAGATGTCCAAATAGCCTCCAGATCTTGGGCAATGCAAACAGCTTAGACAGTGCAAGTATGGAAAGTACCTTTTGAAGGTGCTCTTTGTTCTCGAGCTTCTGCGTTACAGCACTGTTATGTACTTTTTGATGAGTTAATGCATTGTAATCCAGGCCATTACATACTGTCAAGTTACTTTTAGTTATGATATTTAAAGGGAAGGTGATGTTGCTAAATACACATTTTTTTCTTTACATTTTAACAATTGGCTTTTTACTAAGCCTGGAGACGTGGACAGGGGAAGCTTTCTTGGCATTTTCAGGTTGCTTTTCTGCAGCTTGGCTCCACTGATCCACGCAAGACCGCGATCTCCTGAGCCCTCAGCAAAGCAGTCAGTGACTGTGACAGTGATCTCCCAAACCCTGCGTGCTCCTCTGGGGCTGAGTGATTTACAGAGCCCAGGCTGGAACTTGTTACAGCAGAAACTGTTTGAAGTAGTTCGTGGAATGAACTTCTAAAGTAGTTTGATGAAGTTGATTATCTGCAGAGTCCATTGAGAAACCCTGTTTTTATCTAACTTTTTCACACTGATTAATGTGTACACGATGTTTTAGTATCTGTCAAATGTACGTACCAAATATCTGTCTACATATGCACCACATTCAGCCAGAACCTTTTATCACCTGAAACAAGGAAAAAGCATGGAATCGTTGTAACCCCAAACTAAGCTCTTACATATATGTATTGTGGAAACATGTTAGTACTCAGCTGATGGGTGGTGTTTTAAATCTCTTTGCAGATTATCAGTAATGAGCCTGAAGTTAAAAATAGACATTTATGTGTAGAGAGCCAAGGGGGAAATATTTCTGACCAAGAAAAAAGAAAAAACAGGAAAAAAAAAAGAAAAAGAAAAAAGAAAAAAACTGCTGTCATGGAGAAATTCATTAATTTTTTTTTAATGGTATGATGACGTTTAGTTGGGTCTCTGTTTGATCCCTTAGTAGGGGCACCCAGCCTTCAGACACAGGGATCAGGGAGGCAGTGCAGCTGGGGGATCCGCGGTACCCGAGCTGTCCTGGCATGTGGAGGGTGCACAGGGTGCTGCTCTGTGGCTGTCAAGTCCTTAAGGAAGTTTTCCTTTTGTGGCAAAGGAGAGTGTTTTTTGAAATACACTATAATGTCTCAAAGCATGTTTTTACAAGGATGACCGGGTAAGGTCGGTGGTAAGTGGTTTTGCTCCATTAGCTTTTCCCCATTTTCTGGATGCCTCTTTCTTTATACTTTAGACTATTTAAAGAAAAAACAAAACAAAACACCACCACCACCAAAAAAAACACAAGGCAGTGTCACCATCTGTAATGTGTCTTGAAGTTCTTTGACCTTATGTTTCTGTTCTGCATTTTATTCTACTGTTTTCCCCCTGAGTTTTAAAGCAAGCGTTTTGCATAAATTTGTCATAAACTTGGGGTTAATTGCTGTGGCTAGCACCTGTCTGTTGTTTTCTTTGTGCTTAGCGTGGTGGGTGTTTTGAAGTGTAGCTCAGATCAATTTACCCGCACTGATGCGTTTCTTGCCGTGTTTTTGATGCACTTCAGAAAACAAACAAAATAACCCGACTGATCACAATCTACTGCGTAACTACCTGTGTGTGTCCTTACAAGTGGCCACGCTTACCTGTTGCTCCTTAAATCTTCTATCATAAAGAGTATTCTAACCAGTAAATCTCACATAGCTGATTTATGATATTATATTCTTTTTAAGCAGAATAATAAAATGTGCTTTATTAAATAGTATTCTGTGCTAAACTTTTGGCTCAGGGGAGACAGTGCCAGCACAGGCTACTGGTACCAAGCCGTGGTTGTGGGCAGAGATGGGTGTTCGCGTTACTCCAGCTCACTCTTTTCCCAGTGTGAGTACTTCCTGGTGGATCTGACTTTATATTTCTATGTATATATAACTTCTGTCTGTCCTGCTCTCTGAGGTGGGGTAACCAGCTGGGTAGTCTGTCTGGAAGACACGTTTTGCCCAGAGCCCCGAGATGGCTAGATGTGGAGCTGGGCTTGGAGTTAGTCACTCGCTGTACACCGGCGGAGCTGTCTGCAACATGAAAGGCAGGCAGGAATGCCTTTCATGGCTGTTTGGTTACTGGGGAACACGATTATTCCTTTGATGTTGGTGGGGCGGGTTGTTTTCTAATTCCTGACATGAAGGAGGAAGGTGAATCAGTAAGTGAATTACAGCTCTCGGGTTTCTCAACTCAAACGGGCGATTGTTTCAAAACACCTCATCGGCAGAGGAGATCTTCTCATTGTTTTCCCTTCATATCTGCAGCAGCACAACCCTTCCCAGCCCACGGTGGCTGCCCTTCGACAACTTTCATCGCTGGGCCGAGCGAGGGGCTTGCAGCGGGCCCCTCGGGCCCCGTCACACACAGCCTGCGGCCGGGCCTGTCCCGGGGCACCACAACGTGTTGCTCCGTGTGAGGTCTGCGGCGGAGCCGGAGGGGCTTCATAACAAGCTTTTGTTTGTTTGTTTTGTTGTTGTGTGGAGCAGGAGCCTCTCCAATGGATGGCCAACGCTTCAAAGTCGAGGCGGCGAGGGAGGCCGAGGCGGCGGGCAGGGAGCGATGCCCGCCGAGCCCAGCGAGAGGCCCCGGGCCCTGAAAGCGGCCTTTGTGTCCCCCGTCCCCCCCCCGGGCCTGCCTGGGGTGAAGCGTTACACAATCTCGCTATTGTTTGCTTGGAAAAGGCTACGGCATCCTATTGCAATTATTTATGAAAGAAAATATTTGGTGTTTTTGTGGAAAGTGGGTGGGGAGGCTGAATTTACCTCTCTTCTTGTTTTGGAAGTTGTATTTCTTCCTTTTGTTCTTCCTGGCCGGTAGTTGCAGGGTTTTTCTAAGCGGCACAGTGCACATGCCTTCAATCTGGGCTGCAGTGAAAGTCCTGCTATTAAAACAAACACGCAGACCTCCATTTGGTGCTGTAAATAAAGACACCCAGGAGCTGCTTCTAGGGATTTGTCTCAGGTCCTTTGTGCTTTTGTCTAGTGTGTTTTGCAGCAGTAGCATTTGGAAATGTTAGATCTTACTCAGTTTTCCCTGTGTAGGCGTAGTGAGAGAAGGAAGGAGCTAGGGAGGACCCAGGAGGGGACGATCCTGATGGAGAGGCCCAAAATAAATGCTGTGACTTGAACCAGTTTTCCTCAGCTTGAGGCCTAGGCTCTGCAGGTGACCTGGAAGGCATCAGGAGTGCACATTAAAAGCAGTAATAAAAATGAAAAATCTCTAAGCCCTTGCAAAAGTTAACTAAACTGGAAAATACTAAATACAGTGAATAAATACTGAACCTATAACAGCTTTTGCTCTGTGGCAGCACTGTGTAAAATGAATCTCGGAACCCTTTCTGCAAAGGCCAAGTGGTCCTTCTGGGCTTGTTGGTGTTGAACTTGAGGAACACCGCTGTGGGTGACACGAGGGCTGCTAGGACGTGGTTTCCAAAACAAGTCTGCCCGAGACTGTCTGATGCTCATCAGTATTACCTCGTTACCTGAATTGTGGGATTGTTTTGTGTGTACTTTGGGGAGATAACTTCAGATAATTCAATTTCAGCTGGTGGATTTGGGAACTTCCCTGCTGTTGTTTGTCCCGTGATTCCTTGTCTGGCATGTCCTTGCCCTCTAGCATATGGTGGTGGCGTTCTGCAGCAGTTACTCCTCTGCTCCTCCTCTTCGAATCATTTTTAGGTTGCTACTTCAGGGTGGTTGGGTGGGGAAGTATTTTTGAAGGCGTATCGTGAACTGTGGCGGTTAATAGGAGCAGTTTGGAAACCTTCTCAGTCTTGTGAAATGAAAATGAAGGCAAACATCATTGGGGCACCCAACTCTGTAATTCGTTGTCGATTTGTATCAGATCAGGGGATCAATCTTTTCCCTTTGCCCAAGGAGCTCAGAGGAGTGCTATCTTGCTGGAATCAGAGCGATGATTCCCCCAGACGGTTCCTGCTGCAAGGTACGCTCAGCTGCCCCGCTGGATGTTGCTGGGGTTGTTCTTGGTGAGACGTTACGGGAGAAGAATGCGTGCTCTCAAGGCTGATGAAAACACATTGTTTTGCACAAAAGGCTGCTTAGAGCATTCTGGGAAGTAAATGATAAATGAAGAGTTTGTTACGTTTCAGGTCCTGCTTAACGACTGCAGCCTGTTTTGCTGAAGTCAGGAAAAGCTTGCCGAGCCAGAAGGCTCACTATGGTGCTCTAAGCATGACCTATTCCCTTGTGATAATGGCAGAGAGCCTATCTGTCTTCCAGCAGCTGTCTCGTGTCTGCAGCAGAAGATCAGACAGACTAAACTGTACCTGTGTCGCCTTGATGCATTTGGGGTTTACCCTGTTAACCCCGATCGACGTGTGTTGATGAGAACAGATTCTGCTTTTTCAAGTCATTTCTCATGTGGCAGCGAGGCAGCTTTGATTGCTGAGATGATGGTTGGTGGAAAATAACCGCTGTGAAATACCAGATTCCAAACCACACGAGGTAAACAAAACAAAATCTCACTTCTGTATTTGCTTAATTTCACCAGGGTTTTTTCCCTTCCTTGTTATTGTCTAGAAGTTGAAGTGAGAGCAGTTCTACAGCATTTCTATTTCATTTGCACATAAAAGCTTTCAGTTTCCTTGTGTCTAAGGAGAGCACGGCCTGAATTGCTGTTTTGGTAAAATGCGCTGAAGTAGGAAGCAATATATATTAAAACTGAAACTATTAAGGTACGGTTTTAAATGTAGTGCTGTGGTTTTGAGGATACTTTCAAACATAAAACTAAATGTCAGCTCAGTGACTTGAAATATGCTTTTTTAAAATCTAGAAGTAGTCGTGGTATCGTAATGTGTAAGAGATGATCAGATTGGTGGTGCTGGGTGTGAATTCAGGTGGAGCTAAAGCTGCATTGGCTTGGATTTACAGCGGCTTAAGGTACTGCCTTTTATGCAGAAAAAGCTTCTCTTTGAAGCTGTTCTTCCCATCGTGTTCAGATAGCAGTGCAGCCTGGAAGTTGCCCAGTTGCATAGCATGATGCTGGCTGGTGTTGGTACGTGGCAGTGATGGAGAGATTTGGGGTCTGTGGGATGACCGTCCTTCTGCCTCCTGCTCTTCCCATGGGACATGGTACAGGGGAGAGGCACTGAGGGTGCCTGGTGCTGGAAGTGTGCAGAAAATCCATTATGTAAATACAGGAACTGGTTTCCCGAGCAGCATTGTATTTGCTTAATTGATTTTGTGTGTAAATCGTTCCTAAAAAGATTTTTAAATCACAGACACCGTGGGTACGTTTTGATCCATGACTAGGTGAAGTCCTGCGCGGGAGGAGTTACTCCCCGTGCCGTGTTTGTGATGTTAGCTCACGCTGAGCTCGGGTTCATGTTTTTGTACTTACTCGAAACTGATCCTCTGCCTGCCGGGTCTGTGTTTCTGTGCACACAAATAATTCATACGCCCGTGTGTGTAGGTGCATGCACACACCTCCTGGCGTGCTAAACTGAAAGCGTGCGGCTCGCTCGGCACACGGAGGCAGAGCACCCCTTTCTGTCTGCCCCTCCAAAGCCTTGTTGTAGACCAGACATGTTTTCCTACACTTGTATGCGCTCTAAGATAATATTTTTCAAGATGGGGAAAATATCAAGTTACTTTTCGTTCGGTGCTTTTAAAAAATCGCTGGAGAAATTAACATTCCTTGGGCTCAGGTTTCAGCTGGCCGAGCCGGGAAGGGGCGAGCGCGCTGGGGCGGCAGGATGTCGAGCTCCAACAAAGGCAGCCTCGCCGGCGCTCAGGGCTCTGCCCAGATGCCGCTTTGTGAGCTCTGCTGCGGACATGGACAAAAGCTTGGGCGCTTTGGACTGGTTTTTGAAGGGCTTTTGCCCCGCTGGTGCGCTCTTTGTATCTGTTGTGTGTCCGTGTATCATGATGCATGCGCGAATGGGTGACGCTGAGCGAGTCTGTTGGTACGTTGCATATGGTTTCCATTTTCCAGCCTTCAGGTCTTCCTGCAGCAAACCTCTTTTGGAGCTGTGCTTTAACTCCGGCCGTGTTGCTGTCAGCCTGCCTCCTGCTTAGCCTCTGAGCTCCCACCACCCCACGGCGCAGAGACAAGAGGCCTCTCCATTCCCCGCGTCCCCTCGCGTCCGGAGAGCCTGGAGGTGGGAAGGCGCAGCCTGTGCGGGGCGTGCCGCGCTCAGCCCTCTTGGCGGGTCTGTGTGAGGTCCGGAGGTCCCTGAAAGGGGGGAGCTGAAGGCAAACCCAGAGCCGAACACTAAAATGATGTCACTGCGGGCCTATCAGTAGGGTGGTGTCACGCACCGGGCAGCCCCGTGCCCGCCGAACAAGAGGAGCAGCCCCTGCTCGCCCCTGCCCCGCTGGGAACTGCTGGGCACCGAGCCCTTTGAAGTTTATTATCTGCGAGTTAAACACACATGAGACGCGATTCATCGCTCCTGCAGCTCGTGGGATTCCCAAGTTTCCCAGGGCTGTGGAACTGCGTGGGAGCTTTTACGGCTCTGTAATGAAACGCACGAAGAGCAGGCAGGCTGCTTTGCTTACTGTTCTTACAGCACTTGCTCTTCTACCCTGTGTGCTGAGCAGGATCGGTGTTGGTGTGCGACTTTTATTTCTGACACGTATTACAGACCCTTCTGATTTCCTTAGTTTTGTGCTATACATTTTTTGAATCTTATTTAACACTATTTTCATGGCTTGCAAACCCCACAGATAAGCTCTGTGTTCCCACACGGCTTCTGTTTCCTGTTAGCCAGTTAGCAGAGGGCTGAGCCCAACATCGTGGTGGTTCGAGCTGTTGGAGGCTGGAGGAGCTGTTTATTATTTCTGAGTGAAATTTAGTACCTTTTCAAACCAGCGAGCTGAGGCACCCCGTCTGACACTCCAAACAATGACTGTGTGTACAGTTGGAGGTAGATTAAAAAGAAAAGTATGAAATATTATATTGAGTGAGGACATCGTTGGCACCGGTCAGAGAAGACGGATGTGAGCAAACAGATCTAGAACAAAAACTTAGTCTTTGAGGATGGATACTAAAAGGATGCAACAGCAGGACCCTATTATTTCTAGTACTACATTTTTTCTTTTTTCTTTTTTTTTTTTTCTATCCCCCAAAGAAGATATTTCCTCACTCTTTCCCTGGCAAGTTTGCGGCGATGTTCAGGAAAAGCAGTCATCTAGAACCAGTGCCTCCTCCGGGCTGTAGTCTAGTTTCATGCTTTTGGATTAAAAAGTTCTGTGAGAACAGAAACGAGGAGGGAGGGATGCAGGAAGGTTTTGTCTGTGTTTGGGACAAGAAGTAATGCCATGACAGTGATGGTTTTAGGTTTTCAGCAGTAGGTAACTTGCTCTGGTCCAGCCATTGGAATTTCTTATGGACTTGGGTCTACGTTGGATTTCATGTGACACACACTAGATGTGTGTGAGCAGCTTTAAAGATAGCCCCTTGTTCCAGGCTGGGATTCCTGAAACAATCATTAGGATGAGAGTTAAGCACGAAGCAATTGCTCGGGAAGCAATTAGTGCAAAGGTTTCCTTAGGGTTGTGCGTTCGATCGCTTCCGTGTGGGGTGAAAAGGTAGGAAGAGGCGTGCTGCCCTCACAGGCAGAGAAATCGCGAACCGAAAGGCTGCGAGCAGCTGATTCCTCCTGACCTCTGGCAACTGCCCCATCAATTAGATTTGCTGCAAACAGGAAGCCGAGCAGCGAGGCAGCCTGCATATTCTCTGGTGGTTGTGGAAGCCATTCATATCGTGGCCCAAATTAAAGGTTTCTGTTTTCGTAGCGCAATATAAAAGTGATTTAATGTTTTGTAATTGTTTTCTTGGCGGAACAAAAAAATAGATGTGAGCATCAGCGAGAGATGCAGCTCCTATAATTCATCTCGGAGGGAGTCAGAATGTTTTCTAAACGTATGCAACAGTTTAAGGTAGCTGTATTATTAAGAAACCACACTGGAGTTGTAAATCAAATGGCATCTTGGAATTTATTTTTTCTTCATCGCCAGGTGTATGGAGAAGCTCTGCATCATTAGGCCAAGGAGAGGAGATTGAGGTTTTCAGTCGTGCTTATAGTATCCTTCTTCTCTTGTAAGGAATCCTGCTGTATTGGCAAGTATTTACATCAGAATGCAAGGCATTAGGAAAATAACTAAAATAACGGTACCCACTTAAATTCCTCCTGGCGGCTTAGCAGCATCGATGCTGAGGGCAGGAAGAAGGGTGCTGTATTCACAGCTGACAAGGTTTCAGAGGAGCTTAGGGCACCCAAAGAGACCAGGACATGTTCCAGGCTGCGGCTGACAGACGTCTGTAGGTGTGTGTGTTTGTATCACTGCACGCACACAGCACAGAGCCTGCATTTCCCATCCCTGCCCAAGCCAGGTGAGCCACAGGTACCCGAGGTGTTGCATGTGAGCTGAGTCAGGGAAGATGCTCTGAGCAATAACCGTGGTGCTGCTGTGCTCCTTCTGCTCTTGGCAAGCTCTGGTGGCTGCTTTAGGGCTTCTGTAATGAAGCTGAAGCCCAAACAGATTCGAGCCCCCCTTGAAGGGAGGCAGCTTTCTGTACTGGACAGCTACTCTTTATAGGGCGTCGTTGAAAAATAGCAACTAATTTTTTTAAAATCCTAATTTATAGGGCATCTCTCGTATGTGGTTTCCTAGAGGAACACTTGTTAGTTGAAAGCAAAAACAGTACAGCTGAAGTGCTTCCATTTTTAGCTTATCTAATTCTGGGAAAGTCTTATATAGCTGAGTTGAAAACTGAAGACTAGACATAAAGATCTTTTTTTCTACCCACAATTGCTACTCCAAGTTATTTCTGATGAGTTAAGCTGGCAAATTCTACGTTGAAGCACAAGTTGGAGATCTCTGTGGGGCTCAGTTTACCAACACAGGCCGTGTACTGAGCTATTCCAAAAAGTGTGATATTAAATTCACCAGCCAGCGTGGCCCCAGTGCGGCGGGTTGGAGCATCTCTGCTGTTTTACTGTGCTGCTGGTGGCTGGGACGTCCTTGCCACTTGGGCTTGGATGCTCTGTAGTGAGCGTTCCCCTCCTTGCTTGGGTAGAGGAGCGGGGTGGCAGTGAGATTTGTCTCCTTTTAAAGCAGGAGCTGCTGTAGTTGAGGTGGCCAGATACAGGCCTGGGGATCCAGCTGCAGACGGATGGTTAGAAACCCCTGGCTGGTGCGGGAGGTCAAATCACACAGCCTCTCCTCTCCTCAGTTCTAGCACATTGTGCGAGCTTGAATTCTACATGCCAGTAATGTGACCAAAGCTGCATTCTGAGGTTGGACTTCGCTTTTGGGTAAGCTGATATTAAGTTAAAATTGATAGACAGCGTTACCAAAACGGCTTGGATGGCTGTGCTTTGTGCTTGCTGCTTCCTCTGTCCCACTTCTCTGCCGCTGGCAGCTGATGGCACAGCTGGGCAGGCGCTTCCCCAAGCGGCACGGCTGATCCCAAGCTCTTCGTGTGCTGGCCATGGGCTCCAAGGCGGCTCGGCTGCTCTCCCAACTCTGCTTTGCCTTACCCTGGGCTCTGACGCTCTCGAGGTAAGCCCTGATTGCTTCAGGTCCACTGAAAGAGCAGAGCAGGACGTGTTGGTGACACAGTCCGGGGCTGGGATCTGAAGGTGATGCCAGTCTGCAAGTCCCTGAGCATGCCTCGCGGTGTCGGGGCTGCCTGGTGTTGCACTGGGATCTTTTGCCTTTATTTTTATAAAATACATTGATATATTTTGGCTTTTTGTGAGATGCTGATAGTTGGTTCTCTCACTCCACCCCAGTCTTTTTTAGCACCCCACCCCAATCTTTTTTTTGCCCTTTTTGGTTCTTCATGTGCTGTGCAAGTGGCTAATTGAAGCGTGTCCTTCGAAGTAGATGACAAACAGGCAGTGAAAAATGTAGTGTTTATTTTTCAGGGCAGGCTTCTGATAATTTTACAGTCCAGAAACTTTTGCCCTGTCATTTCTGATCCTACCTGCAAGACAAAAGTCACGGCAGAATTTCTTCTTCTGCATCCAAAATAATTTTCCAAGCATTGAGACTAATAAAACACTACAAAACTATTAAACTGGAATCCAACCACAATGGAAACAGCTGTTTCGTGAACTAAAGAAGAAAGGGACTGATGTGAACCCAGGGTTTCCTACTGCATTTATAGATGCACCTTCATCAGGAGTGGCACCTGCTGCGTGCTGGGCTCTGGGCTGTGACTCCTGCTGGTGGTTTTTTGGCACCGGAGGCTGGGTGCGGAGTGAAATCTGCTCATATATACCCAGAGCAGGAGTGTAAGCTGTTGTGGCCAGTTCTGGACTAGTGATGTCTCACTTCTACAAGACAATCCTGTGAGTGTTTGGAAGAAATATGAGGGGTACAATGAGGAGTCAAGAGTTTCTTTGAGTTAAAATGACCGATAGTAAAGGCTAACCTCCAGCACAGCACCAGTGCTCCCGGCGTACACAGCCACATCACTTGTGCAAATTGATCTTGAAATTTGAAATATTGGGTTTTGATGCAGAACTAATAGCTTTGAGAGTTCCCAGAAATTTCACGTGCTAAATTTTAGCTCAAAATCCTTTAGATCGCCTTTAAGCTGTTGAGGGAAATGGGTTATTAATGGAAACACGAAATGCTAACACCAGTGTAGTGAGGAACAGAGATGAAATGTCTCTGAAGAGAAAATACAGGGTCTAGAGGTAGAAAAACAATTTTTTAAGCAAGCACTTTTTCAAAGGCTGAGGTTTTTTTGAAAACAATTTGGTGCCAAAAGCTTAACCTGTTTTTCATAAACATGGTTACTGGTTGGAGCCAAAACAAACAATTAAGGTCCTTAAATGAACCTAAGTGAGGAATTATAGCTCCCCTCGCCGAATGCTAAAATTTGTGAGTGTGGCCGAGCTGCTGAAAAGAAGTTCAGTGGTGGGACGGGGGGCGTGCAAGGCTTCCTGCTCACGCCTCCCTCCATCTTGCTTTCCTTGGAGGTACGTAGCAGAGATGCTTCAGCAGTGAGGCTTTGGGGTGATTGTGCTCAAATCTGGGAACGGAGGTGGCTCTGACTTGACAGCAGTGGAAGGAAAGCCATTAGCAACTGCACTGCACGTGAGCCCAAGGCATGACCGTGTGGATGTCTTGAAGCACTGCCTCCCCTCCCTGCTTTCTGCACACATGCGGCCCACCTCGGGTTTGTAGAGGTCTTGTGGAGGGCAGCCAGGTTTGTGGAGTGGATCTAGGGGAGCAGGAAGACTTGGGTCTGCGGGGATCTTGGGTGAGTTGTGCTGCCTTGGTGCTTCGATCCACTCTGGAAGGCAGAGGGCTTCCAGTTACAAGCAAAATTCCTCCCTTGCGGACAAATATTTGGGATTTCTGAGGGACACTGCGTCCTCGTAGTGTTTCAGTCATCCGTGTGCTCCTTCCTTGGCAGGTTAGAGATGCTGGACATGAAGGTTACACGCCAGCAAGTTGCAGAGGATTGTTTTCTCATCTGTTCCTTTAGTCCCAGGTTCAGAAAGGACAGCCAGGTGGGGCTTACTCACACCCGTGAAGTGAACTGGAGTTTGAAGCTAACTCAGAATTAACCTAAATAAACAAACCAGTGGTGGTGGCTGTTTTGTGTTTTTCCTCTACTGTCTGTGAGGGAAGTGTCAGGCTACATTATTTACGAGCTGCTGCAGAGATTGGACTTCTGCATGACATCTTCACCTCATAAATGCCTTGCTGCAGAAAGAGGAATAGCTGGCACTTTTTTTCTTTTCCAATCCCGCAACTCCCACAGCCGTACCCTGGTGATCTGAGTGCACTGGGTGGCAGCCGTTGGCAGCCGGGAGATCTTCACGGGGCGACTTTGCAGGAAGTACGCTGAGACAAATCAGCTGGATGCGTGCTCGGGTAACTTATAAACAAAATATTTGCCTTTAAACATTAACCAAAAAGGAAATGAAGCAAGGAAATGTTAGTAATCCCCCTTAAGGAGTGCAAGGAACAATGTCAGTGTTGATTTTTTTCAAAAAAACAACATCGTTGCTGCCTGTTAAAATACCAGCATATTGTTTTTTAGCGGATGCAGCGCTTTCACCCACACCACAGAATTCCTATACAGTGAGTATACCTGTTGCTTGTTGATACAGCACTGCTTTGGCATCTTAAAAATGAGCCTTTTCCTCAAAATGTAGGACCTAGATCATAGCTTCAGGATCTGCGCGTGCCTGGAGAAGCCTGGCTGAAGAGGGCAGGTGAGGCGCACATGGCAGTGATACATGGAGAGACTTCTTAACTTGGGGGGCTCAGGCGGGTTTGTGAAGCTTGATGGACAGCAGCTGCACCCACGTCTCCCTCCTAAATCTTCCAGACACGTTGTCCACTACAGCAAGAGGCTGTGTTTGCCCAGAGCCTGGCAGGGTGGTGGATGCTGGAGAGCTGCGTCCCAGCTGCGCCTGTGATCTGAGCAAAAGCCAAAGGGTCTGGCCTGATCCCCCTGCGGCTCCTGGACGTTCCCATGTGGGGACCTGGGCCATGTCCCTCTTCAGCTGCCAGTTTCTGTTAAAACTCCAATTTGAGCATGTTCATTAAAAAGAAGGTTACCTCTTGCTGTGCCCTCAGCTGGTGGGGGAGCCCTGCGGGCAAGGCAGGCTCCATATGTACATGGCGAAGGCGTTTGCAGCATTGGGTTTGCTGTTCGGTGTGTGTATGTAGGCTGGCTTTTCCTTAGTGAAACAGGACCTGGTGTTGTTCATGTTCCTAGTTGCAACAGCCAAATGACAGAACTGTTTCTAATAGTTGCAGCAGGGAGAAATCAGATGGCACTATCAGTGAGAGCAGTGACTGAGCAAGTGCTTAAACCTGGAGGAGAATAAACTTCGATGAATGCAGATGAACTGCACGTATTTAGAGGCACTTCAAAGAAGCTTTTACCTAGCTGTCATAGGAGCAAATATTAATATCAGTGTGAATTTCATGTTGGGCTGCTTTGGCAGTTACAGCTTGCAGACAAACCATCATGTTCCCTGCTCCTGTCACCCCCCCACTGACAGAAGTTACCCTGGTTGCACCAGTAGGGCCCCTGCAAGGGATCCTTGGCAGAGCACAAGAAAATTTTTGAAATATTTGTCAACTTCTTTGGAAAGCAGCTTTGTCTGTTTGCTGTCACTTCGTTTTGGAAGTCGATGTTGGGCTCCTTAGTGTCCAGAGACAAATGATGAGCCGAGTGCTGGACTTGCTGCAGTTACGCGATGGTGAGCTGGGAAGGTTTTGTCTCTCCAAAGGAAGGAGGGGCTTCTCCCTCTGTTTTGGGGTTTTGGCACACGTTACCAAAATGTTTGCAGTGCTGTAACATGCATTATTTCATCTGGAAAGCAGGAAGTAAGACATATTTGTTCCTATATGTAAATAGTCTTCAGGAAAAAAAGCTCACCAAGAAGTTGGCTTTGTAAACCCAGTCTGCTTTGCTCCTCCTCGCAGTGTGAGTTTCTGCCAACTCCGCTTTGGGGGAAGGCACGTGCCCTTCCAGGTCATCTCGGGGCCTAACAAAAGGGGTTTGCAGCTCTCCCCCTGTCCTTGTAGGACTAGACGAGCCCTGGTAAATGGCGTTACCCCAGTGCAGCCGTGGCGGTGACCTTCTTAGGAAATGCCGGTCGTGCCAGAGCACATAACCTTCCTCCCGGTCCGTCCCCGGCATAGGAGGGGCTGGGGGATACAAAGGAGCCTGGGAAGGGGAATGCGAATTCTTCTGTACAAAGGAAGCTCAGAGCCCCGTGGTATGGACATAGGTCGCTCTGTCTTCCCCCTTAAAAATGTTTTTCTTTGCCCTGTAATCAGAGGATTTTTGCCTTATTAATTTGACTTTGGGTGGAGAGAAAAGGGGAAGATCTATTGTTCGGATGGAAGTCGCTGCCGGGGGCTACAATCGGGCTATTGTTGGGCTGTAATTCTAGGCTGGGGCTCGAGCGGGAGGTGGGAAGGAGGAAGGGGAATACGAACAAAACTGAGTATTAACTGTGTAATCAGCTCCCTTTGTTTACCTAAACAAGGATAGCCAGAGGTTCAGTCTTTCTGTTCTCCCGGAGGCTAATGAAATGCAGCGTTACTACGAGTGGTGATGCTGCTCTTTTATGAGCATCTCAGCCAGGGGGAAGAAGGGAACATTTTTCCTCCAGCTGAGGACATGCCGTTAGTTATTTTTCTAAAGCCCAAGTCAGAACTGTCAGTGGAAGGCAGAAACAGGCCTCAGGAAATGCTGGTCCTCGCTGCAAGAGACGAGAGCCCCGTTCTTTACACCAACCTTTGGATAAGTCAGAACAATAACAACTTTTTAATGTCTGATAAAGAATAAATGCTCATTGTCGTAGCGTGTTAAGAGAGCTCTAATTAAGATTATTCTTACCCCTTTTTATTTATATACCGCCTCTCTTTGGGAGACCTTAATTGTTGAAAAAAAATTGCTTTGTATTTACATTCGGTGTAAGGAGGCTTGGGGATGGTGGAAAGCTTTAAAGAAGCGTGGTTTGCTGGTCCAGTCTCATATGCGAAAATGAGAAGGAAAAAGTGAGAAAGGAATGAAAAGGTCCTGCAAATGAGCTCAGGTGTTGCTGAAGCTGCGTCCAGAAGAGGAAAGAACCGCTTCGCTACATGCTGCTGAAAAACTTCCTGCCTTCCTGGTGTGCCCGCGCCGCTCAAAATATCCTTGGGTCGCTTTGGGATCTCACACCCCTCCCGAGAGCACGCTGGCAAGCTGTTTACGCCAGACTGGTATATACGCTTCTGCTTTGAAAGAGAGCCTCTTCTGAGGTTGAATAGCCTCTTTCATTCTTCCGATTAAAATTAGAAATGTTCATTTTTCATGTGTATTTGTTGTTGGGGTTTTTTTATGACACAGTACTGATCTTGAATGCTGAGTGTTTCTAAATGCTGACGCTCCTCTGGTCCTTTGAGTCTTTTGACAGAGGAGTCACACTGCATTGAAGCCTTGGATATTCAGTTTTCCTTTAAACCGTGACTTCATCCCCAGTGAGCCATCGGATTTTAGTGCTGGTTTCAGACACAGCCCTGGCAAGGGGTGGCACCGGGGAGAAACAGGGCTGGAGGCGAGATGTCCAGCCCCGGCTGCCTGCCTGCCACGGAGAGGGAGCCTTGTCCCTGTGCTTTAAATTCCTGTCAAGTGTAGCGTTTAGATCTTACTTTGTGTTGTAGAGTTCCTGTTTTTAGTGTAAATACTCTTGTTGTAAATTAGTGTTTCCCAGAGGAAACTTTCCAGCTATAGTGAACGGCTTTGTCAACAGTGCTGTGCTGCTACCAGCAGAAGGGGACAGACCTGTTGTCATTGCCCAGAGCTGGGCAAAGCCCGTGCTCAAGAAATTCCCATGAACAGGGCTTTCTGCTTCCTCTATTTTTTATTTTTTGCTCACAGATGGGTCTGTTTTTGATTGAATATTAATCAAAAATCAATTTATGCCTCTGTTGAAGTGGTGTTAGATAATTCTCCTTTTATCTATGGTAAATAAAAACATTGTTCGAACACGAACAAACGGCAGTCTTAGCCTGGCTCAAGTTTAAAAGTATATTGGGAGAGGAGATCATAATTAGAATTGCAGATTTCATAATTGAATGTGTTCTGATTTCGCAAGAATAGTTTAACTGTAGCAGGGTAACAAAATAAATGGAACTAAACATCTAAATGCTTCGCAGAAGAGCAACAAAGTAAGACTAACAGAGATCTTTCAGTAGAATAAATCATTTTCTTTCATGAGCGGGGAGGGGATTCCCCAGGAGTTAAAGTGCAGCCTTGCAGATGATGGAAAGTTTGGACAGCCCGCAGGAGTTTGGGGTCTGAATGCTCCGATTCACTTCAAGGGCGAACCGACCATCCACCCTGTGTGCTCCAACAAACAAACAAATTCATCTCAAATACAGAGGCTGGCTTGGAGGGAGCTGAGGAGATGTTGTCATACCATCGGTCGTGGTGACGTGACGCCTTGTTGGAGCGAATTACCAAACCAGTTCGGCCAAGGGGTGCTTGCTGTGGAAGCATTGAGCCGGGGACTGCTGCACCACCCCACCTGGAGCAGTTGGTGTAAGGCACCAGCAGCCGTTCACCAGGGCACACAGGGCAGTGTCAGCGATGGTGTCTGTGTTTTCCAACATGTTTGTGCCTTGCACAACTGGTACCTGAATCTCCTTGGTCCCTGAGGGCAGGGTTACATCACTATTTATCCGTTTTGATGTTTGGAAAAAGTCAGAGTTAAAGCTAGACTACTGCAGGTGGATAGGTGTAGTGTCTGATTTCTGTGTGTGAACCTTAGCACCTCAGGGACTGTGGCATGGACTGTAGCTGCAGCAAAAAGTAACTTCAAAAGAAAGAGAATACCTGATTTTGGATAAATGACTTCTGTACTGCTGTTGATACGATAACATGAGTGTTACCAAACTTCAAACCCAAGAAACGTAGAACCCAAAGCATTACAGTACGCCAGTCAGCGTAATTACCTTATCCACCTTTCTTTCACATTATTTCAAGCCCACCTCCGGGTGATCTTTGGGATCTGTGGGGCAGTGCTGCAGCTGTTGGGGGTTGTATGGGGGGACTAAAAGCAGGGCAGTAAGGATGTACCTGCCAGCGGGTGCTTCCCACTTGGATTCCTTCTTCATATGTTAGTCTGCTTCTGTAAGATGAAAGGGACTGAGATAGCCAAGTTGCCATTTTAGTTGCTTTTTATACTTTGGCATTTTGACAGCTTATAGTTATTATAAATGGCTGCATTGTTTGGAAAACGCTACTATTTAGGATTTCAGATATTACTGAGTCTGCTCTAGTCTAACAAGACAAAAAAGTTTTTATTAAATAAGTTAATTTGGGAGAATAATTTTGTCCTGTTTTTTCGTGGTTCAGAGCGTTTTCCTAAATGCACGAGGGGAGACAAACGTGGTCTTGAATATAAATGTCTTCATCCCTTGCTTTTATAGAGCCAATCAGCCCCAAAACGCCCACTCTTACAGATCGCTGTTTAGCTATTTATACTGGTTTCAATGAGAAGGGAACATTTTTATAATTATTTGGATTGAGAGGTCCATTAGACTCCAAGGCTGACACTGATAAATTCATGGCTCCAGGACTTCAGAAGTGTTGAGATGAGGTTTGCTGTACGGGTGAATGCAATCTAGGCAGAGAGGTGGCTTGAAGCTTTCTGAAAGTGTATGTTTGGGGCATTAACTATGCCAGGAGGACTTCACTAGGAGAGCAGCTGGTGTTTCTTGTTTTCAGAGTTCATACTTTTTTGCCCAAATGCCAGAAAATGAAGCTTTCTCGTGTGAAAATTAGCAATACGCTGTTTGTTCCACTGCAGGTAAGGGGGACCTGGTGTAATTCTTACTGCAGGACAGCTAGATAAGACTGGCATCTATCTAGCCTTCTTACTTAGGAATAACGTGTGTCCATTTTAATTTTGCAGTGGGAAAGCTGATGTGTTATTTCTTTAACTCTCCCCGTAGCTAACTGCGTGGCTGCTGTCCCAGTCCAAGCGTACCTGCGGGTTGTGTGATAATCCTGGAAGTGAACGGTGTTCCCTGAATTAGTCAAACACTGTTCACGTTTCAATAGTAATAAAGAGAGCTGGTTTATAAGAATATTGATCAATACAAATATGTTTTATTTGAAGTGAGCCATGCAACAGCTTGAAGCACTTCTCTGCTGTAAATGCTGCCCTCCAGCTCCCTTGTAGTCCTCTGGGAGCTGCGGCTGGCTCTGGTGGAGCGACGTGAAGTTACAGCGCTTGGAGATCCGGCTGATGGCCAGGAGAGCTCTTGTCTTCTCAGAATCATTTCTACTTGGAGCTGGCATAGAAAAAATACTGGACTGGAGACTGGCGTGCTTTTTATTTGGTCTAGAAAATAGTAAGTTTTGGAAAGGTTTCTAAAAAATTTCTGTAAATGAACAGTGTTTCCATGTGGTGGAAGGAGCTAAAGGGCAGCTACAGGCTGGTCACCTTGTAGGCACGGTAGGTGTAAGCACTGTACGTGCCATTAGTTTGACAGCAATTGTGACTTTTAGTTCCTTTTTTTTCTTTAGGCTGAAGCACTGAGGAGAAGTCGTCGTCTTCATGTGCACGTGACCAGCTCTAGGTCCTGGTCAGCCCTCTCTGTACCATTTCCAGTTGAGTTTCCTTCTTTCTACGGGTGAAGGCACCAAGTCCTCACCAGCATGGGTTTTGGTGAGGGTCTGCAGGGGAGGAGGATGCAGCTATATGGCAAGAATAAGGAGTGGTGTGCTGGTGGGCTGGGACGTTGCGGTGTGCTTTTGGGTGATAAAAAAAAATAAAATAATAATGCTGGGCCATTTGTTGTGCACGGAAGATGGAGTATTACTGGGAGAAACTTCTTGGCCAGTTTTGACTCGTTCTGTTTGTTACTTTTGTTTGCTCCCAGAGTGCAGGGAAGAGGATTGAATTCAGCTTCAGCATCCTCTGTTATTGGGCCAAATGCCGCTACTTCTCCTGCCAGCAAAGCCCACAGATGATGTGTAGGCATGAGGAGTGTGGGAGTTTCAGAATACACAGCATCTTTTAATTGACACTGGATTTGTAAAGTGCAGCTTGTGTAACTGGTGATACCTAATCGCTCTCGTCCCTTCCAAGAGGCACGTTGATGATCCATATGCCTGATGGAGGTGTTTTTGTTTGAGAGAAGAATTGCATGGCTGATCAGAGATGTCTTGCTGCTGATTTGCCTGCAGGCTTCCAAATGGAAGCCTTTTTCATGTAAATTCAGTGTATTCTCTTGCCTACACGAAGGTTTATACTTCTAATTTCAAAAATGTTTTTCTTTTTCTTTTTTTCCCTGCAAAAGCAGAGTCATCTTCCTTTGTTTCTCCCCACTCCTGTTTTTATTTTTATTTTTAAAGAAGAGAAAGAAGCGGGGTGATGAGGGAGGGGACCGTGGTGTTGGGGTGCGGTAGGGAGCGGCAGGGCACACCGAGCCAGGTGCTGGCTGCTCTTGAAACGAGGTGGATGTGCGAAATACTGCTTTTTGTTACTTGATCCGGTGTCGTTCCTCCCGAGCGACTCGGCGTGTCTAACCCTGCCTGATCCCCAGAAATCGTCCTCTGCTTTCCTCAGCTTCCCCGTGGAGGAACCTGTTTGGAGGGGGCTACAGTGGCTGCGTGATTGTGGTTGTGACTGGAAGGAGGTCCGGCACACGGCCGCTGCTGCTGGTGTTGGAGGGGGTCTCTAGCAAGCAGGGGGCACCTCGAGTCGGGCTGAAGTGCCCCAAAGAGCAAGGTTTGAGACCGCATCACCCGGCAGAACAAAGGGCATTGGGAGGGGGAGGAGAGAAGGATTTGTGTGTGTATATATATACTTTGATTTTTTTAACTAGGTATAGAAACAAGATCTGCTGACATCTGTTTTTCTCCCCCAAAGCAGTTGTTGCCGCGCGCTGCGTGTGGAATAGCTCCGGCCAGCTCGGTGGCGTGGTCCTCCCCAAAACAAAGGCAAACAAACCACCCCCAGAGCAGCGAAGGTGCAGACTCCTGCAGAATGCCAGCCTACGGACAGTAAGCGTGCTGGCATCAACTGCTAGGTTCTTAGCCCCTTGTTTTTCCCCAGGGCCTGTGCAGGGTTGATATTCCCTGCTCGGGGGGCTCGGGGAAGCAGTCGGGCTCCTGCTCAGCCAGATCCTGACACTACCCCTGAGTTTCAAGCACAAAGAGGCCCAGGAGGTTCTTGTAGAGTGCATAGCCTTGAAGTCGGGGGTTCTCATGTCTTCACTCCATCAGGAGTTTAATGGCAATGCTGTAAAGTAAGTATTCAGTTGATTTTGGTTCTTATTAAAGCAACTTCGAGGTTGCTGTACATCAGGATTTCTTTTTTCCCTCTTGTAAGCCTTGCTGTTTGATTCTCAGCTCCTTGATGACCCCTTATCACTGTCTTCTACTGTGTGTTTCAGCGAAAGCATCGGGAGTGAGGAGCTGGGCACAATTCAGAGCTCACCTTTTCCTATTGTCCTCTCTTCTACCCCCTGTTTCTTTACATAATAGATGTTAAGTTTTATGAAACATTTCAATCTGCTTATTCTTAGTTTTGAGAAGATGGAAACAAAATGTCGAGGATGATTCACTGAAATATGTTTTCTTGCTTTAATTTGGTGTTTCTTGATGTGTGTGATACGTACGCAGTGGTGGCGGTGATGTCTATATGCAGCTGTGTCAAAATTAAGAAAGGCTGTGCTCCTCTCAAGCACTTGAGGAAAAAATCCAGGCCAAATTTTGGCTCCCTTGTAATACCGTGTGTGGTGGCAGTGACTTGGGAAGAGCTGGGCTGTTCTCTTTGTGTAGCTGTGCCGTGATATAAAGGGCAATGTTTTTCCCAGTGATCCGATTTTTAGCATTTTCCTCGTGCTCTGGGCTGCTGCTGGTGGGCGACCCTTTTTTTAACGTTTCCTACAACGCAGCTTGCTTTTAAAACCCGATACGGAGCCCGTCGTGGCTAGAATGCTCCAAATGTTTTCAAAGCTAGCTAGTTACAGCACAAACACACACAACTCTGTGCCTCCCAAAAATAGGCACCTGAAGTGCAGCACAGAGGACGAAATTGAGCCGCCGGCTTTGGGGCTGCCCTGCCGGGCTGTCTCCCCACACGGGCTGCGCTTGCATTCCTCCGGCCGGGGGCCCGGGCCTCTTTTGAAAGCAACCTTTCAGGCTCATGAAGCTGCATTGTGTAAACATCTTCAGCAATAATTTATTCTCTCGCAAGAGGCCAAGCTTAATCCTCCCATCCCAGTTAGAGCTGCCTTAGATGCGAGCCTGAGCGCCACATTTTGTGTCTTGCAACAGGCGTGACATCACATGAATAGCAACATAATGTGGTCAAAGACCATTTTAAACAAATTGAAAAATCCTCCCCCGTGGGGCAGCTGCGTTGGGAATGTTCGTCCTTCATCTGTATGTTATCAGGGTAAATACCAAGCCTCGGTTTTGCTCCAGTGTTTCTGTACGCGTAGAAAACACGGCTAAGTTCAGTGCATCGGTAATCCTCACCCCCTCCTTGTTTTTTCTTGGGGAAAAAAGCAAACTCTGTGAAAGCAAGGAGGGAAGGACCTGTATTAAAATCGATCTGTATGGAAAATTAGTGGAATTACTTTCTGTAATTCATGAAAAGTTTGTTTTAAATATTTTTTTATGTCCTTCAGGAAAAAGATATGCCTTTTTTTTTTTCCCCTTTCCTATAGGAACAGCATTCTTTGCTTCTGCCTTCTTAGGTTTTTGTAGCTCAGCCTCAGAAGCTCCATGTTGTGTTTACATCCTGCATAGGCTCGCCTGAGCGAGGACATGGCACATCTTTGGGGTTTACCTCTGTCTCCAGCCCCGGGACGTTGTTTACTACTTTCTGCCTGGAATAACAGGCTGGCCCCGAGGATCCTCCCCGCGGAGCAGGGCTGGCTTCTGCCGACGGACCGCGGGGATGCTGCCGGTGGCAGGATGCTGCCGGTGGGCACGGGGTGCTGCAGGGCAGGCAGAGCCCCCGGCAGCACGAGGTCAGCCCACGTCTCCTCCCAGAGGGAATAAAACAGTGAGACCCTTTTCAGGAGCGAGGTGTGTTTAAGCCTGTGTTTGGACGCTGCACCTCGTCTAAATTTGGGTTTCTCCTCGTTAATGCGGGAGCTGTTTTAATCGTTCTCTAGGGAAAAACCTGGGGTTGCTGGAGGGTGGGTTATTTTGGTGTTTGTTTTTTTTTTTCTCTCCACCTTTTAGAAGAGGCCAAGGTCTGTTTTGGAGGACAGGGAAGGCAGAGGAAGGGGTGGAGGGCGGCAGGGCAGGGTCTGCCCTTCTGAGCTCCTTTGTGTGGCTGCGAGCCCTTGGGAAGCCGAGTCCCCACAGCTCTTTTCCCTGCTTGTGAAGGGGCTGGGGCTGCCATGGCCATGAGACACGCGTGGTGCAGTGCAGGGAGGCAAGCAGCTTACAGCTTCTTGCTCCTTGTCCCCACATGAAGCTGCCCTTTGGGTTTTCCCCCTAGGGGCAACTGTCCTGACACCTGGGGAGCACGGTGCAGGATGCAGGGCAGCGTCGGGTTCAAAGAAGTGGTCTTCTTCCTCTTGTTGTGACCTGAACCTGGTTTCCCCTTTGCAGCAGCACAAAGCATGGTAGAGGGATGGTGGATGTGAGTTAGTTGTGCTGAGGCTGCCGGGAACTTCAGAGAAGGTGCTGATAAAAAGGAACAACTAGGAAAAATTTAGGCCAGAAAAAAAAAGGAAAAAAAAAAAAAGGTAAGAACGCAAGTCCATCAGGGTATTGCAGTAAAAGCATAATGGTCTTTGGGTACTAAGCTTAAAAATCCAGACACCCTAAGGAAATCCAACGGAATTGAATTAGTTGCAGGAGTTAATTCATTTTTACTAACTCCTGCTATTAATCATTTAAATTATTTGAGGTGGAAATTATAATAGTTACTTTTTGGTGTATTTCAGGATACTCTCCCCTCCAGTAATTTGACCTAGTTTACCAGTGTTTAATTTCTACTCTCATTTTGAGCACATTCTTCCTATTATGAGCTTTGTCAAATCTTTCTGAATATTCTCCTGTCTGCTCCGTTCCAGGGTCAAATGGGATGCACATTTTCTCCGGGCTAAAGAAAAGCAGTGGTAAAAACAAGTAGTAGTTCAGTCCCTTACCAGAATGGATGCATCTGATCTGAAAAAAAAGGCTTGTATGCCCCCAACTGTACTTTTCCCTTCTCAAACAGCATCTGTTGGTCATGTTTTACTTGTTTCTCTTGTAAAAGCCCTTGCTTTGCATCCTTAGAGCATTCCAGTTACAACAGCCTACAGCTAGCTGCCTTTCTGCCTATCTGTGCTGAAACAAGATGGTTTAAATATTTTGCTTTTTCCCATTTTACACTTCTAGTACTCTTCTGTTTTGAAGAAAATCTTCATAACCGGGTTTTCCCTGTCAAAAGTGTTTTGTGAAACTTCTTGGCAACTTCTGCAGGAATTATTTGTTCTATATAAATTCCATGGGACTGTGTGAATGATGCACGTGCTCCGGGGAAGCAGAATATTCTGGAGGCGATGTGTGCGTGGAGGAACCTTGCTTTGTTGTGATAGCACACGTTTCTAGGACAGATGTACTTGACTAATTTCCCTGAATTCAATGCAAATTGGTACTCATGGATAGTGCAGGGTGGCAGCTTACCAGCGGCTTTTGTGTTTTTCCGTGAAAAATGACATGTGCTGCTTTCAGCGGCAGTCAGAACATGCAGTTACTTGGTGTGTTTATCAACGAGCAAACTGACGGGTCTTTAGATGGAAGCTGAAGAACAACATCAGTGCTCATCCCTTTGACTTGTGCTCTAATGTATTTTGTTGCAGTCCTCTTCAAAATGTTCGGAGTATTGTGGATCTGATAAAATCATTGTAAGGAGTTAGGGTAAACTTGGAGAAAGTTAGGATATGTACGGCTAGGGTAGCAATTAGCGTCTCTACTTAGTGAATTCTTAGTATTAAATCTTCGTATTTAACAACTTAATATTAAATCTTTGAGGGTGATCTAGGGCCTTTGTTTTGTAGAACTCTGTTTTGAGTGAAAATTACAGGCGTGTCATTTTCTTTTAAAAGGAAAAAAAAAAAAAGGCTTTCAGGTACTGTGTGGTGCCCGTACACAAAGTGTCACGTCTTTGCACTGATTGTGGAGAGAGACCAGCAGTGGTTGTCTTTGATCCTAGTTCTGGCTTCCCAAATTATCAGTAGCTGTTCTTCAGAAACTCATTCCTCCATTCTCATCCCCCCACGCTTTGTGAAGGTAGACAAAGCATTGCTACTCCGAGTGATCATCCTCCTAATCATCGTGTGCTCAGAAACTGTTTGTTTTGTTTTGTTTTTATTTTTGAGGAGTCATGAATGAAGTACTGCTTAGAAAAAAGTTTTTGGCCCTTTGGTGAGTTTTTACCATTTTAATAAGATCTACTTTGGACTTGTCCAGAATATTTGGTACTTAGATAAATGAAGCACCTAGTGGCATCCTTTTTGTTATAGGGAAACTATCTCGTATCGTGTGTGCCAGCACAGTTTTCACAGCACTCCAGAAATGGACAATGTGGATTGCTGAAAAGCCTTTAAATGCAAGTGTATCCTATTGTCTGCTCTCCTTTCAGTAAAAATATTCTCCTCCAACTGTACAACTCAAGGTTACACGATGTAAAATAGAGCACAATGCTGGTATGAAAATCTTGCCGTGTGTGCTCCATGCCCCGTGTCTGGTTCCTGCACCTTCAGTTTTGTCAGTGGCTGCACTGCTGATGCTGGTGTTTTGGGCTTTCTCTCGGTGGCAGTGGCTTCTGGCCTTCCAGGTACATTCAGCTGGCCTGGGTTTTGCAAGCGGGAGTTAAGCATCCCTTTGGAAACGAGGCCTGTCTGTGAAGGATCTGGGCTGTCACCTCTGTCTTCAAGGCTGTCACTTCCTCGCTGCGTCAGAAAGGGGTAAGGTCACAGCCCTCCTGCAGTTCGTGTTTGCATTTCTCCTTGATGAGACAACCGAAGTACAACAAACACAGGCGTTGGAAGTTCTGGAACATCTTCCATCCCCGTCACCTTCGGTTTGCTAGCCCTGAGCAGGAGGCCACATGCCTGGTGCTCCGGCATCACCTGCCTGGCTCGCACCGACCTGTGCTGGCTGATGCTCTGCTCGGGTGATTTAAAGAGCAGAACAGAAGCCATAAAGTCCCTCAGTTGCAACATCAGCTGTGAAATCACTGGCATGAGTTGTTATTCAGCATGTTTAAAACAAGATTGCATCTAAAGCCCCCTGAATTTGCTACCTGAAGTTCTAGAGGCTGTGAATATCTCCCTGGAGGAAGAGGAGCGGCCGCTGAGCCGCGGTGCGTGTGGACGGCCTTTGCAGCAAATGCAAACAGGGTGGGGAAGCGAGGGCTGGGTAGCGTTGGATTGATCTGCAGCACTTACTGTAAGGAGCTTAAAAAAAATAGGAATAATCTTAGAGTGGCTGTAAATTGCAGGAATTCGGGATATCTCACTTGTGGCTATACCAAAATGTATTGCAGCTCTTCTTTTTATATCCTTTTGTCCTTTGAAATGCCTTGCTGTTAGGGTTGGGCTCATATTTATTTATTTCTTCCTCTCGGCAGCTGCAGTGCTCAGACTAGTGGGCTGAGATGCTAACAATGCAGTGCCTGCTGCCAAGAAAAGAAGGTATTTGAATTCATTTTCACTTTCTTATTCTGAATTAAAAAAAAAAACAAATAACCCCCCTGTGGTCCCACTGAGTCCCGCCTCCCCTGAAATGTAAATGCGTGTGCTGATCCCAGTTCTTGCTGGTGGGGTGTTAAGTACACCAGCTTACCTGGCAGATAGGAGTGTCCGCATGCTGTAGGACAAAGCAGTCTTACAGTAATGCACGACAGTCTCGTGAGAATTAATAATTAAAACCAAAATACAGGCATTAGGTTAAATAGTGATTATTTAACTGATTGTAAGCCTGATGCTTTGTGCTTTCTTTTCTGAATGTTTTTATTTGTTGCCAAGTTTGTTCATGCTGATACAATCTTTATTAAGATTTTTCACACTTTAACTCCCTCTGAGGATGCAGGCAAGTCAGATGAATTAGAGGATTGCGGGAGGTAGCTGTGACTGCAGCCCTTGAGGTGCGGAGCTGCATTGGGCTGCGACCCCGCGCTGCTGCGGGGAGCCGAGGGCACACTCAGGGAGCGGAGCTGTGCGGCTCCAGCCCTGGCACCGGGAATTGCACCAAGGGAAAACAAACAGGATCGTGACCTTCCTGAACACAGAGCGTGGGATGTGCTGACCGGCTTATAAATGCAGCAGTTTAACTAAAGGGACGTTATCTGTTTGGGGAAATTTGAGAAACCCAGGCTTGGAAATGTCTTTGAAACGTCATTCCTTATTTATATTGCAATATGTTGTTTAAAGCAGATATCAGAAATAATCTTGATGCCGTGACATTTCTTTTTGTCTGCTTGGTTTTTAATAAGCCTCTCATTATGATTCAGAGCACTACACAGAAACCCACTCTGCCATCTTTTTTTAATGTATTAAACGATCAGAAATCTGTGTCTTTTGTGGTGAAACCCCGTCGCCTCAGTATGTCGAGTGCGCAGTGTGCATGTGTCTTTGTTTAATTCAGCACGCTTTCCTCTTTCAGTACTAGAAATAGGACAGTTGGGTTCTTGGGTTCCCACTGCAGCAAAGCGGTACCTTTCGGGGAGCTCGCGGGGTGTCAGCAGCTGCAGACGAGGCACACTGAGCACCTCGCAGGTACGCATTGAGCATTTTCTGGGCACACGAAGCCTGCTGGCTTTTTACCAGCACCTCTCGCAGCCTGGTGTGCCTCGAGGAAACGATACCCAGGGAAGTGAGTATCTGCAGTGTCAAACTGGCCCTCTGTTGTGTGCGATTCGCGGTTATTTTTTCCTTCCTCCTGAAACATCAGTGTAAAGAATCAGAGGGCTAAAGAAAAAAAAAAATCCACTGGTACTTGTTTAGAAGTATCAAATAACCTCCAGTGTGGGATTTTTATCTCTTTGTGGTAAGAGAGGCAGAGAAAAGACACTTGAAAGCCTACGACAGCATAGCCTGTAGGAGCTTTACAAATTGATTCAGATGTTCCATTCAGAACAGAGATTTGATACAGGGTAATGAAATCAAATGGCTTAAAATAATCTTTTATTGATTTTTATGGAGAGAAATCTATACCTGCAGAATCAAACTGAGCCTATGGTAAAAGCTGCCTTTCAATTTTGCTTCGTTTTCTTCATGCGTGCTTCTAAAAGCGCGTTTTTACTGCGCTGTGAATGGCCGCCTCTGCTTCCCTTTAATTTTACCAAAGCCTGCAGTTGAGAAGTGCCCGCTGAAACGTTAGCAGCATAAAAACATACCGCTAATATACTTGGGTATGTGTGTACAGTTCTGGAAAGACGATTTCTATGCTGCTCTGCCGTGCCGCCTGGCTTCCGTGTGGCAGGGGGTGGTGGTCAGGCTCCTGCCCGCGATGGAGCGGGTCCCGGGGGCCGTGGGCACAGCGGGACCAGGGGCGCAGCGGGGCCGTGCCTCGTGATGCTGCTCCAGGCTCATAAACACACGTCACGCGGCTGCGCGGCCCTGCAGAGCCAGGGATAGACAGCGAGAGCATTACCCTGATTGGATTTCCCCGCCGCGCTGGTGCTGATTTGAATGTTTGGGAGTGAGTGGTGAATGAAACGACAGAAGGCGGCTCTTTTGTTTTGTTTTGTTTTTTCTTTTTTTATTTTTTTTTTCTTTTTCCTTTTTCAGCTGTTGGATTTAGGATGCACAAAGGGGCGCACAACCTATACAGAAAGTTCTTTAAACGCGTCTGCCCGCATTGCAGCCTGCTTTGCTTTCTTGGCAAAAATATGTTAACAGGAGCAAGCACTGTGCACTTACTGCCATGTAAGAGAACATAAAGGTACAGATAGAACAATGAAAGTACGTGAGATTTTATAAAACCTAGTGCTGTACTTTTTTTTTTTTAAATATAGCCAGTGGAGGTTTTTAATAAAAATGGGTTTTGGGGCTGGTTGGTGCATTGTTCCTTACGCCCATAGTGTATCCCATAGAAGCCGCAGCACTCTGGATGGGAGATTGTTTGGAAGAGCCTGCCAGCCCTTTATTGTGAATGATTAGACTTCAAAAGCATTTAGCTCTAAATGTAATTATAGCTCAATTTCTCTTGTGTTGAGTCCTTTGATTTACGGTGCGCACATTATAAATGAGTAGGGTACTGCCCATAAAACAATATATGCTGCAGTAGTTCACTAAGAACATAACTTAGACCATGAGATCAGACATCCAGCTGAATACTTCTTAGTTGTACTCTTCATCTTGAGATATTAGAGCTCAGCAATCCTTTAGTTTGCTGGATGTGTGTCAACACTGCTAATTTATCGCACTAGCCATGATCTAAACCAGCAGAAGCTTGATGAGCTGCATGAACTTCAGAGCTTCTGGTTATTGGTAGGGTTGCCAGTAGGACTGCATTTGGGAGGTACCGAGCTCATGGTAATACTTTATTAGTGGTTTGCAGGGAATAACTGATGAGATAGCATTTTTTGGAGTCTGAAGGAGGAGGCTGGAGAAGTTATTTAAGAGCTACAGGCAGAGGCTGCAGAGGATAATTTGACCAACAGGGGAGCAGGAAAAAAAAACTGATGGTACAGCGAAGAGGGTGCTGTCTGCATCTGTCTGGAGAAGAGAGATACAAGCAAAGCTATATGCTGCCGTGCTGCAAGAGAGGAAATCTGAGGGAATGAGAAGCTGGCCAAGGGGCTTGTGGGCTTGTAGAGTCTCTTTTAAGTTTAGTTTGGCAGATTTCAAACTACGTTTAAACAGATTTTGGTTTCCAGAGACATTGCTATTAAGTTATTTGTGCTGAGCCTTTTTTTTTGGTTGTTGTTAACTATTGTACTGAGAACCACAAAATGCTCTAAATCATCTTTTCTCAGAGGTACTTAATGCACAGGAACACATTGACCTGGTAATGTCATTCTCTGAATGATAATTTGTAAAGCCAGATACATTTCTTAATCTTAAAAAAGACAATTTGGAGAAGTCTCCCCAGTTCGGATTCAGACAGCGTGGATCATGTCCCAGGCTGTGCAGCCATGGCAGGTCACGTCATCTCCAGGTTCCTTGGTCGTGCCATGGGTGACGTCCTGTCGCTGCCCCAGCACGGTGTTGAGGCAGGAGGCACACAGCTCCACTGCTTAACCGCATGGCTGTCAGCAGCCACGGAAATCCAGCAGCGACTGATGCTGGTTGCATAGCAGATACTGTGATCGGTGAAGTTAGGTGAGGATCACAGGTAAAAAGCTGAGACCAAGAGATGTGTGCCTCAAAGCTGCTGGGCTAGCCCAGACCCACCACACACCTTCTCTCTTTGGCGAGCATGAAAAGCTCAATTAGATTAACCTTGCTTCTCTCAGGTGCCAGATTTGGCAGCAATATCTTGTCTGAAAATCAATTCTAGGCATGATGGAAGGATACATGTACGCAACTGGGCAAGCATTTAGGATCACCCAGGTGGCATCATCTCCATCTGTGATTGAAAAATAAGAATAAAAAGAGGACACAGCAAAGGAAACAGTAGTTGTTTTTATTTAAAAAAACAAACAAACTAAAAATTCGTAAGACCATTTGGCTTACTACTTTTTTGAGGGTTGTTTGTTTGTTTTAAAACAAGGAGCCCTTGAGTCAAAATACCAAAGACAGAAACTTTTGGAAAAGCTTCCTTGTCTGTGTTTTCCTAAAGGAATCTTCAAACTGTTTGACATCCTTTGCACTAACACAGTTTATAATACTCCTGCCAGGCTAAATCTTGCAGGTAAGTGACCCAGTGCTGACAGGTACTCATCTATCATGTACCTTGGTTAGGTCATTGGGTCAGTACTGTTTGGTCTGAGAAGCCTTGCTTACTTCCATGTGAAGTTTAATATTACAGAGAGATTTCAAATTTCAGACTAGGTCCGTTGTTAGAGTGGAAATATTTATTTCTTTGTGGTTACTTATATATCCACTGATTTTTTTCTTTCCTTTTTTTTTTTTTTTTCTTTTTCCTTTTGCAATTATCCCCAAGAAGGCTGATTTCTATACATTCACTTTTTAAAAAGATATCTGGCTTCTGCCTTGTCTTTTCTCTGTTATGTGCTAACAGCCGGGCAAGTAAATGTTTGAATGCCAGGTCATCTGAATAGCCTTGTGTAATCCTGTATTGAAGTCTATGTTTCAGGGCTTGTTACACTTTTAAAGCAAGTCATTGTGGTCGTGTAGGGTCAGGGGCTTTTGTATATCAAGACAATCAGTTTCTTCTATTTCTAAATCTTCTGCTGTAACTTTGAGTAACTCTCCTTCTTCTACTACATCTATTTTTTCCCACTTAAAATGGACATAAAAACGACCACTCGATTAGATGTCATGCTTTGTAAAGCGTTCTGAGAACTGCTGGTTAAAAAACACTGCATGAACATGAAGTATATATTTTTCTGTTATTAAGCCTTCATGAAGTTTAATTTGTAGGAACCAAGGCCAAGAAGCTGATGGGAGTAGGAGCAAGCTCTTTAAAACCTGTAAAAGGGAGGCAGAAGGTTTGTCAAATGAACTGTTGGTTCAAAAGAACTTCCCAGGAAAGGTCTGAATGGATTAAAAGTTTTCTTTGTGGAGAGGGACATGATGTGGGGAGCAGGGAGGAACTAGTCATTTTGGAGATACTCCTATAGCAGCTAATCCTCCAGCGCCAGTGTGGCCACCAGCAGATACTGCATCCTTAGAGATGATCCCTGAGGAGCTGCTTTACTTTCTGTCATCACCTTAACAAGCCATGGTGAGTAAATAAAGTGCATCAAATGAATCTGAGACATATTTAAGCTGAAGTACATATTAAGGGTAGTAGCTAAGCCAACCCTTTTACTTTTTCCCCATGTCATTTCTAATTCTTAAAAACAAACCATAAAAAACCCTTGAACTTTGTGCAAAAATCTGGTGCTCTGTAATTTGCAATTTAAATGATACTTCTCCGTACTTGACTGCAGACAAAATGAGCTTTTCTGTTCCCATCCAATTTAATGCTTTTAGTTTTGAAGGGGGGACAAATCCTAGAATAATGATTGTTTTTCCTCTTCTCTGTTTCTTGTTTCTTAGCCATCAACAAGCAGGATCTGCCATAATTTGGTGGTTCCCTTTTGTTGTTTTTCATTGAAGGCTCAGACCTGCTAATTTGAATTTGCGTGTTTTTTAATCAGTGTGTTTTCAAATAATATTTGGAGGCTAACGTTTGCATAATTATAGCAAACTTTTTTTATTAATGCATATGGAAGTTTATGTTCGCATAACTGCAGAGGAGGCAAGGCCTTCAATGGCTGGAATAGAGACAGATCCATTTGTTGCTTCATTTTGCAGTCATACACATGGGGAGAGCACTGTCATTTCTAATGATGGAATTGGAAAGCATTTCTCAAATTGAGCGTGCTCTGATGGCAGCGTTACATGGTCCCAGTATGGCTGGCCAAAACCAGTCCCCGAGCTCCTTTTATAGTCATAAGTATCTGGAACCGAGGTGACAGATAACTCTTTGTCACAGCATTTCTCAGCGTCAACACTAGATGCTGCTGGGAATGACACGATACTGATAACTCTGGAATAGCCAGAAACATTTTTTTCTCAGTCTACTTTGCATTTTGTAAGTGTACATCTGGAGAACTTGGTGACCTGCATGGCTGACAGGTTCAAAACATCAGTAAGTAGAAGGAAAACGATGCACTTCCGAATAGTATAAAGACAGCACACCATGTGGGCTCCTGAAAATGAAAACAGCAGTGCTTTTACCCATTTAACCTCTACGACCAGATGTAACTGCAGTTACTGCAGTTACGATTTAATTTAATAAGTTACTGTGTAGATGGTGAGAAGTTACGATGACCCATAGCTGGAAGAAAATGTAATTGTAGTCTTGTCTACTGCAGCATCCCTGAGAAATTAAACTTAGAATTCATGAAATTAGCTTTTTCTCTATAGGTGTTTGTAGGTGTCCTATAAACCTAATACTTTCTAGGGCAAATAGAGTTGTGTGAAGTCTTCACAGCCTGTCTGAAATATCTGCATGAAATTATAAATTATGTTGTTGCTGAATTGCATAGTTTGTTTTGGGAAGGGTAAAATGTTGCTGCTTCTATACCTCATACTAATTCTATGCAAAATAAATGAAATGCATGGTGGAACTTAAAAGAGTTTTAAAAACTCTAGTAAGGGGTCAGTTAAATTGTAGAAGGATTTGTGTTTTAGTTACTGCAACATAACCCTTTTTAATGGAGTGTGTATGTAGAACCTGTGTTTAAAAGAAAAAAAAAAAAAAACAAACAACAAAAGATAAGCTTTGCTGTATTTAGTTTTTCAGACCTTTTTTTCCTTAAAAAAAAAAAAGTTTCTCCATAATTATGATTTTAAAAAAAATACATATTTAAATCACTCACTCTAAGTGAGGTGAACTTCAGCTTCTTGTGATGAATTTAGATGGCTTTTCTTCTTGAAATGTATGAAGAATTTTTAATAGCTTTTTGGAGGTTTGTCTTGTGTTACAGACACGCACAGTCATGGAAAAGAAACCAGCAGCATTACTGTGTAGATGGTGAGAAGCACAGATTGCCTTTACCTTTTGAATGTCTGACTCACCAGAGTTGTCTGTCAATCTTCACTGCTTTATTGCAGGGGAAAAAAAAAAAGAAAGTTGAATAAACTGGAAATAATTACTAAAGTAATGCTGATTGCGGGTGCGCAGAGCAGCTTTGCAGTCTACCTACAGCAGTGACAGCGATGCTGGGATTAAAGGGCAGGAGGGAAGAGGGGTGCTGCCCCTCGCTGCCTGTGCTGAGCTCCGGCTTGGGCGGCTCAGCGAGCCTGGGCCCTCCTCAGGCTGATGACTTCAGCCCCAGCGCTTGGTTTCAGGTTGGCTTAATTGTTTGCAAAACACGTTTGGGGGTTCTCCCCGTGCTGGTACTTGTTCTGAGCACATAGAAAATGCAAACAAACCAGACACTGAGCTCTGTGTGGGTTTATGGTGATGTTTCTTTACGAGTTCCTGTGTCTGGAAGTGTGATGTGTTAGGCTGCTCTGCTCAGCTATTAAAACAGCACTTGTTTGCACTTAACCAAAATACATCTTTGTTGACTTACGCCGTTTTTTGTTTTTGAAATCTAGCTCTGCTTTATACGATGATTTAGGTGATTTCTCTCTTGGCTAGAACAAATACAAAGGACAAATGTATTTTGCTGGAGGAAAATTTTCACAGTTCAGTTAGACATATTTGACCACACTGGCCACTGCTTTCCTGGTGATACTTTTGGTTAGTAGGAATGGAGGCTTAATCTTTTTAAGCACAGTCCAGATCTTACCACATTTTGGTGTGTGGAAAATGTAGATTCCCAGATAAATTATCCTGAACTTGAATATGGTCTGACTGCTCAACACTTCGGGGTTTTTGTGGAAATCACCTCTGTCTCCACGTGGAAGCTAGGATATGAAACAATTGCACAGAAAGATAAATATTTCTTTGCTTCCATTCTCCTTCGGTGCTGGGCAGGTAGTCTGTCTGCCTGCCTGCTCTTAGTGCTTGGTGTGGTGGCTACTGTTGGGAGCTCTCTTCTGACTGCAAAGCCGAATAGAAAGAGCTGTGGGTTTGTTGATTTTTGTGGTTTATTATAGCTCAAATAACCATAATGAATCTAACTCCTTGAGAGTTGGACCCAAACTCAGCCACCAGAACCTATTTTGAATTTGAAAAATCTTATCCTCTGTCTTTTGTCTGTCAGTAGTGGGTGTTCCCCACAGCAGAGCGGGCCGAGGGGAGGCCTCATGGCGGCCTGCAGCTCCCTCACGATGGGGGCGGAGGGGCAGGCGCTGAGCTCTGCTCTCTGGGGACAGTGACAGGACCTGAGGGGACGGCATGGAGCTGGGACAGGAGAGGGTCAGGAAAAGGTTTTGCACCCAGCAGGCCCTGGAACAGGCGCTCAGAGAAGTGGTCGTGGCCCCAAGCCTGCTTGAGTTGAAGAGGTGTTTGGCCAGCGTTCTCTGACAGGGTTTGATTTTTGGGTGGGCCTGTGTGGAGCCAGGAGTTGGACTCAGTGATCCTTGGGCATCCCTTCAAACTTGAAGTAATCTATGAATCTATGATTTGTATGCAAATTTGTTTATATCAGATATACAATATAAATGTATATAATACACAATATGGATCTGCAAATTAGAAACAATTTCTGTGCCCCACAGGTGCATGGCACGTGTTAAAAATCTGTGAATTCTGAGGTACTTTTAGCATGGTAAAGGCTGACACACCTCTCTAGGATTTCTGAACCAGTGAAGTGGTTTTGTTTAAAAGATGCTGATGATACGTGATCGCATGATTCTTGGATAGATCTTGAGACTTCCGTATGGATTAGATTCCTATGGGTTGTGAGTGTCACCCAGCCTTCGTTTGTATGAAATCCTTTTGTCTTACTGTACTGCATTTCAGTACCTGGTACAGTCTCTTCTCCTCCGCCCCTCTGGGTTTCAGAGTGTGCCAGTGTTACTGAGCCTAGGGTAGTCTCTGTGGGATTTTGGACCAAGTTCTAGCTTTTGTTCCTCCTACTTCTGAGAGGGCAGTGAGCAGTCTGCTGGACTTCATGTCAGTGGCGTGGATTTGCTGGGTGCTTGAGGTGTGTCTGTAACGTTGAGGGCCCCACTCAGCTGAGCGGTGAGGTGTTCCTGCTCGCAGTCAAACCAAGGCGACAAGGTAAGTGCGCAGCTGCACGGGCCGGGCTGTGGCTGGGTCTGTGCTGCAGATGATGTATCAGTAGCATTGATACACAATCCGGTGCCAGTTAGGCATGTAATTGCACAGAAATGGCCTCTAATACCAGTTTCAAGAAGAGCTGCCAAAACCACAGAGCTCAAGGCCTCTCCCTCTGAGTTCGGCCAATACTGGAACGAAACAGCCCCCAGTTTGTTCCTCCGGGACACAGGCCTGCCTTGTTAGGAAATCGGTGAAGTTTGGGAACCCACAATACCTCACATAGCTCTGTGTACAGTAACGGAGAGTGGAAATAGGGCCATAGGCATGAGCAACCAGACGAGTTATAAATATAGACTACTCTCTCAATTCCAGTTTCGTTAGTCATGGGAGGACAGTGAGAGTTTTATAAACTTATAAGGAATATACAAACAGTTCTGAATTTAAAATAACTCTGTATAATTTTTTTAGTGTGTGAAAAGAGTATTCTTTTTTGAGACCATCCATGTAAGTATCTGCTATACGCAGTGTGTAAGGATCTGTGTATTTATATGTTCATGTGAATGTGACTTGAGACTGCAAAAAAAGGTACAAGAGTGGAAAAGTGTAGCTCAGATGTGCCAAACTCTAGCTGAAACATAGTGGGAAGCAACGTGCTTCCCACTTTTTGCCAGTATCAAAAACATGAATTGTCCTTTTTTTTTTTTTTTTTTTAATATATGTGTATATTTATATATCTATGCCTTCTCTGGCTTTACTGCAGCCAGGGCAGCATCGCTGAGCTGGCTTTGCTGCAGCCCAGACTCCCTGTCACATACTGCGATACAGCTCACCTTGACTGTCCTTTGTATAAATAAATAAACAAAACTGTCTGGTAGTCCCTAATCTGATCACAAATCCTTACTGCAGGAAAGGATTTAGAAAGTCAGAGGCAATGTCATTTTTTTTTTCCAGTCATATGAGCAGGAATTCCTCAAAAGCATGTGCTTGTAAGTATGCACGGACAGCTCGTGCATCCAAGTATTAACTGTACTCGCCTACATGGACAGCAGTGGCTCGTGTACCCTTTGTTGTGAGTGTTTTTACGTGTGTTTGTAGTTTCTGGGAGACAGCAGTAGAGCACAGTTTCCTTGTTCAGTTTATTTTATAGGTGTGTTGGAAGAACTGATAACAGAGGATGTTTTTCAAGATAGTGAATTAAGTGCAGCCTGGATGAGGCGTGTCCTCTTAGGTTAGAAGAAAACACTGAGGAAGCCTGT
The DNA here is from genome assembly GCF_964035555.1 of Netta rufina. NCBI lineage: Eukaryota > Metazoa > Chordata > Aves > Anseriformes > Anatidae > Netta > Netta rufina. The sequence continues at coordinate 18,690,305 of NC_140134.1, read as the reverse complement.
GTGCTTCCCATCAGTGACCCAAAGGGAGGGGTAATAGTTGTCTTTTTTGTTGTTGTTTGTTTGTTTGTTTTTTGTTTTTTTTTGAGTGTTTTTTAATTTCTAGTGTTTCAGAACTGTAGCAGTTCACTTAGGCACATCATGGCAGTGTCCAGCATCTCCTTGGATCTGGAACATCCCCACACTTCTCAAAGCAGGCACTGCTGCCAGGCTCAGCCCTTTTCTAGCAACAGGCTAGTAACCTTTGCAAAAGCAAAAAACAGCTACTATGGAATGGCAACAACAAAGTGTTGGGATTGTGTTCCATCCCGATCTGTAGATGTCATGCTTAAAGATGTGGACTCCAGAATGACAGTGTGGGTTTTTTTTTGTGTTTTTGTTTGTTTGTTTGTTTCAGAAGATGTTCACACATCAGTTTTGTGGGATTTTTATCACTTCAAACAGGGAACTGAGCTTTGAGTGGAATACCAACACAAGGAGTGAATTCAGTGGGGCTCAGCGGTGCTGCTGTGAAAGCTGTGGTTCACCTGTCTTGCACACTTCATAGTGGGTCCTTTGGCCATTTAATGTCAGGGATGAAAACGTTAATAACCTGAGAGGCAACTGTTGCAGCAGTTTTCTTTGGAGATTGAACTGTGTAGGACACAGTTAAAAGTTCACATTCGGACAATTCAGGATGACTTACAAACTGTGAAAGCGTTTTGCATCAAGTCTGAAAAGACACTCAACATTTACCCTTTTAAGGGTAAATTAAGAGACTGGTTGATGCAGGATCTCCCAGTCTGCCTTTGGGTCTTGCGAAGTCTGGCACATTGTGTATTCTGTCTGTGTTGATAATAGAGGAGAGATTTAGAATGAAAATTATTTCATGATTATTAACACCAAGAGAAGTGCTCACCCTTGGTTTGTTGTGGATCTCAAGAACATAACCTTAATTTCCTGGCAGATTTGCCTACACACTCTTGTATTTCACGAAATTGCAAAGGGCAATATTTTGTCTATGATTTTAAACATAATTGGTTTTAATATTGTTTGAAGTCATGTGATCTTGGTAGAATGACTTCTCTTCCAGTGTGCAGATACCTGAAGTGATGATGCACTCGCAGACTTACCAGTCTGTAATTGAATACAACTGTACTCAGGTGTCTTGGGGACAACTTTCCGAATCATTGGTATTCTTGCATCTTGTTTTGCACTTTAATTGTAGTAGCTCTCTTTTCTCAGATTCCTCAGCTTTTCACAGATCTTAATCCTGTTCATATTAGGTCATCTCACTAGCACGTGAACTGCTTGAAAACATGGCTCTCCAGCAGGCCCTAAGTGATTCAAGCGTTCTTTTTGGACTCTTTCCTTTGAGTTCGAATCATTCCCAATGAAACTGGTTTCATTTTTTATTGTTAACACAGGTATCCTAGTTGTAGATGAGCAAAAACTTTCTAAATATTCTATCTGACTCTGTGTTATGAACATTAGTTTTTACTGAAGCCTTTTTTTCTTCTTTTTTTTTTTTTTTTTTTTTTTTTCAAATTACAGGATAATTAGCCTTCAATTGGAGTGTTACATGCGCATTTAAAACTAACATCATGTTTCATTGTTTATGACAGAATGGTTAAGCCTGTTGATGGGCTTAATGCATAAATGTGAAGGACATTCCTGAAACGTAGCAGGAGTTGAATCCTTTGGAACCGGTGACTTTTTCTGTCCAAGAATAAACTGCCATTATCCATCAACATTAAGAGAGCTACATAATTTAGGCCAGTGTGATAATGTTATCAAACTGTCTTCTTCCTTTAGAATAAATCTGGAATGTGAATAGGATTCTTCTCCAGCTGGGATTTTGCCAGGAGATGGCTGACCAGCACTCCTTGCTTGCAGTATATTAATTAAATCATGTAAAACTTATTGCCTTACACTTGCAGAATTTGGAAGGCAGGCAGATTAAATCTTACTTTAAGCAACAGCGGGGGGCGTAGGGGGGTAGGCATCGCTGCCAATATATTACATGTAATCTTGATTGGAAAGAAAAATAACTTGATTCAGAGCTGTACTGTGGCAGCCCTTTGCTTTACGCCTGTGCTAGGGAAGAGTTCAGGGATTTTGGTTGTCCCTCCAGAAGCATTAGCGAGTTTGTGCGGCGAGTGCTGGGTGATGGGAGCAGCCCCGCGTTCCTGCAGGCCGTGCTTCCATCCCCGGTGGCGTTGGAGTTATTGCTCTGATCTGTGTTTGCTCAGTGGGAGATTTTTTGCTCTTTGTAGAGGAAATTTCTGTTTCTAGAACAGCGCAGCACTGATAATAATTTTTTCCCCAACCAATCTGCTTACTTTGTGTCAAAGATAGAGTAAAACTGGCCCGGACGCCTAATAGCTGCTTGTGTATACGCCTCGGTTGTGTTTATGTGCTGAATTCATACTGGCGTGGAAAGGACAAAATGGACTTGTTTTTTTTCCTCTTTCGCTCAAGTGCCAGCTGCAATGATGCCAGTCTGAGTAGCGCTGGGCAACATAAACTGTTTTGAAAGAGAATGCAATTCGTGCTGCCTGTTTTTGTCAATAAGCCGTGTTTATTTGCACCTTCCTGGGCACTAGTATTACGCACTTCGGAGCAAATGGAGTAACTGTACTACATATTGGTTCCTGTTTACTGTGGTCTAAGGTAGTTGTTTTCACTCAGCGCTTCCCTTTGCTCTAATTTCTGTGAGGTATGAGTAGCTGTAACGCCACGGGAGCTTTTAACAGGGCTGACTGCTTCCCTTGCAGGAAACCTGAAGGGATGGTAGGTTTTGCAATGCCAAGCAGTGTCCCTGAGTCCTTTAGTTGCTCTAAGTAAAACAGATTTAGCACACGTTATTTATCACAACTGGGAAGCCTAGAAGCTGTTTTGAGGCAACTTGTAGGGTGAAGAATGCATGATAGATAGCAGAAAGGTAGGGAGGGGGCCCTCAAACTCCGGCGTATCCAACTGAAATGTGCTTTGCATTATTTGCACCATTGTTTTTAATGGGCTGTTGTGTTCTTTTCAGCTGGGAAGGAGAGCAGCAGATACGTTGTGCTGGGAGGAGGTTACAAACCATGCCATGGGCCTCTGGTTCCTCAAGGGTGTGCTTTCCTGATGCCTGTGCTAGCCTAAACTGTTCTGTTTACTACAGCTGTTCCAAGGGAGGGAGAACTGTAAAGTTGATGGAAAAAAAATGACAAAACTGTCAGGCATTGAATGCTTCACCACAACAATGCGTTCTAGCAAAGCGTTCATTACAGTGAATAATCAATGTCCTCTTTTCTTCATGCCTCGCCTCATCTGGTGGCCTCCGAGAGTTTCCAGGTGCTGGGTGGAACTGGGCTGCCTTCTTCTCGCCTGTGCCCACTGCGTTCTTCTGCCTCCTTGCAGCTGATGTCCGGCTGGGTACTGTGCAGGCTTCTAGTGTGCTGTTGGTTTTTGGCCACAAAATCCCAAGGAAGGGGATGTAAGAGTAGATTCTTCACCATAGAACAACTTCAGACTAATTTCAAGATCCACATAAAAACGGGCTGGTAGCAAGAAGGGTGTAAACAGGGAAACACGGCTCTAGTGAAATGATCTGAAGTCCGACACAGCCTGCAGGCTGTCAGCTTAATACCATTGTCTTGCCTCTTGGTGTAAGTTTGTGTAGACCCAGCCAAACATTTTACTGATGGGCATGATTGTATGCCTACTGGAAGGTTACAGGGAAAGAAACCGATCACTTTCAATTCATAGTATCAGTGCTGTGTTAAAGTGGACCTTTAAATGGGATCTGCTGGGTAATTTCAAAATCTGCCACATCTTCTGTCTTAACTGCAGGAAAGTAAGGAAGCTTTTTGATATGGTAGAGTGGGTTTTCTGGTTTTTGTTTCCCCTTCAGGATTTTGGCCAAAGATGAGGTACCAATTTTAAGACTGAAGGAGAAAACTGGGGGAAAAAATACACCATTGTTAATGTGTCCCTAACTCCTGTTTCTATAGCAGTATGAAGAGTTCGCACAAGTGATCAAAATAAGTGGCTTCTTCAGTTCTTTGGAGATGACTTGTACCCATATTTCTGTGATCGGAACACGTTACTGCATGTATTTCATACATGTTTTTCCTTATTGCAACCTTTATTCTGTAGTTATTTAATTCCAGGCCTGGCCATGAATCACTGGAACTGGATTTTCTGAGTAATGTCTCTCCGGTCTCCATTCTTACGGTATACTGGGCAAAAGAAGCCAGGTCTTGTATAGGCTGCTTGAGCATTAGAAGTCAGCTGTTCGAAAGTCCGTACCAAAGTTTAGACCATTAAAACGCAATATTTTAAAAAATCTGTCATGTAGAGGGATTAACATTCCAAAAATGACCGTTTTTTCTGTCTTTGTGGATAAATTTAGACAGCTAATTTTTTCAGTAGTTGGCTCGGAGAAAATGCTCCCTTCCTCCTCTGGTTTCTGCTCAAAGTGAGGCTTTTCTCCTTGTCTTTCAGAAACGGTATTATATGCGAAAGATGCTGTAAAAAAGAAGAAAAAAATATATTTAAAAAGGAAGGATTGAATATCGTTTTACAAGGAGAGAAAGAATCTTTTTTTAAAAAAATATTTATCCCACACTTGGCAACCTTCTGCTTGCCCGCATGTGACTGGCCCGGTGCCATCCTTGGCAGAGGCGGATGCCTCGGCCTGCCAGAAGTCTTCCTCTTCTGGCTGCACTCTCCCTCCCTGTGACTGATTGTTTGTTCACCTGATTTTTCTGTTTCAGCGCTGCTGAAGTCATGGCGTCTTGGAGATAAGAGCACTTTGTCTGTCCAAACTGTACAATAGCCGTGATGTCACCGCGGAGTGCTTTCAGAGGGCTCGAGCTCTGTGCGTGCTTCAAACGGCGCTGAGATATTAAATGTCAGAAAAACTTACTACCACCTCCTTAGTGTTGGAGTGTTCCAAAAGGAACTGCCGTAAATACAAAGAGATGATTTGTTCCTTGCTTTTGGAGAATTGTGTGTGAGGGTTTCTCAAGCTTGCTTCGTGTTTGCAAGTTCGGTTCAGCATCTTGGGGATTTTAATTGAGAATGATGAGTCTCTGAGTCAGATTCTCTTGGAAGTCTTCTTGCTCGTTTGTAAGATCATTGCATTTAGTTTTAAATCTCTCTCTTCTGTGTGGCAGGTCTGCATCTGAGCTGCTCAGTAAGCAGGTATCTTGAAATATTTTGCATTTGTTATGAGTGATTATAGTATCTTAATAGTATTTGGAAAATCTCCTGAATTTTGTTGACAAGGAAAACTTTCCATGTGAAGAAGTCAGAGAGGAGATGAAGCACAGAAGGTCAAAGACTCTACTGCTGTTACTTTTGCTCCAGTGAATTTGATTTGTGGCTACCGGTATTCTTGTTGTGTCATTCCTTGAACTTGATGATTGTTCAGTATTTTCACTCCCAAACGTAAATAATTGGGCTCTCTGGTCTGCTCAAGCCTCCTTCATCTCTTCAGTAAGATCATGAAGCTGCATAAGGGTCGGCTCTTCTCTAGGTCTTGCTTTGACTTCCTTCTTCCATGGCTGCACTCCAAGGTCTCTGAAATTTTCCATTATCTCGGTAGCTCCACGTGATGACAATTCAGTATTTCTTGCCCTTGTGGTTGTCAGCAAGGATTTCCCCCCCCTTGTATACAGTCATCAGCCTTCACGATTCAAGGCACTGTTGTACCTAGCTTATAAATTCCATCCCGAAATGTCAACCCACCCTTTGCTTATGTTTGTCTCTAATGTTCTTGCAGACTGAAGTCAACAAGTATTCAAGCGTAATGCAGTTGGTTGTTTTTTTTGCAGAAGTGTTTTGGAACCTGCGTTTGAAATGTTTGGGTACAGATGCAGCAGCCCAAGGTGCACGATTTGCGTGGGTGGGGGAGAAGGCTGGATGGGGCTGGGTTGTAGGACCAGCCGCTGATATTTAGTAAGGCTTTTTAACAGGGGTAACTTGGGGAGCTGGCAGTTAAGGCAGATAAGAGTTTTTGTTGTTCATAACATATCTTACACACACAAGCTCTTGTTATGGCTCTTCAAAGAAACAGGATACCCGTATTGTCTCCAGGCTGAATGCTTTGCCAACGTTAGCAAGAACAGGACTGAGAGAAAAATGAGGTTGCTGAGCTTTTAAAAAATTATCTTTAAAATGTTTTCAAGAGTTCTTGTTAAAATGGCTGTGATTAAAATATTACTGTAGTTTGGAAAATCTAGTTCACTGATTACCTTTTTCATATGAACTTGTATATCCTTCTTTGCTTCAATTTATATTTCTGCAGACGACAGTCAGCAGATTTATGAAGAGATGCAGGGAATCCTATTTATATACCAGACTATTCATGAGTTGCAGAGGCATTAAAGCAATATGAAAGTGTTTCCCAAGAATGAAATAAACCCGCTCTTTTCCTACTACATTCATCTGAACACTTAATGCAGCAGCCTTTGTTTTTAGCAAATGTCTGTCCAGATGAAAACAAAAATCATGTAGAGCTTCTCCATAAATCTGGTAATGAACTTTGTGGAGGCATGGGGGTGTGTGTTTTTTCTTAGTAGGGCTTTGAACTGGAAATGTAGCTACCACACTAAATCTGAGTTCTGGCACCCACTCAGAACAGCAGTCCATCTGCTAGCAAGACACGCTGCTTTTTTTTCCTCTCTTAAATGCCTTAGTAGTTGGCAATGGGAGTAGTACTGTGTACCTTAACGTGCCTGGCTGAGGTGGCAGCTGGGCATGCGTCCCTGCTTTTACACTGGTGAAAGTGACCATCAGTAAAAGATTTTACACCTGTAGCCTTATTTGGTTTTGGTCAGATGTAGTAGGTATAATTTTTTCTTCTTAAAGAAGAAAAAAACAACAGCATATTTATGCAGTGCATTATTTAGCAGTAATTTCCTCCTCATTGCTGCTCTGGGTTTTACAAATCACTGGCTCTGCAGAAATCATCTCAGTTTGGCCTCTTTCAGTGCATGCAGTGTTTGTGCTGCCTGTGCTGGTGTCTGCCAGAGCATGGCTAGCAGGATGCACAGCAGCCACCTCCTTGCTCTGTTCCCTTGCTCTCACATCTCCCTTCTCCTTTTCCGCCCCAAAAAGCAAATCGGCAGCTGCGGAGCAGCGGGGGCAGCAGACATGCAGCTGGGTTGCAATGGCAGTACAAGAAAGCTGCGGGATGAAGCGGTGTCTTGCATGAATGTAATGAAACTTCCTCTAAAATGCTACTGCTTTGCTGCTTTTCAGGTTTGTGAGGGTCAGAAAAGAAAAATTGCAGTGCAGGACTTCTGTGGGATTATTCTGCTTCCTTAAAACCTTGTCTTTCCCTGCGGGCTGGGCTCTGTTGCTTCCGTGTTCGCTTTGGGACAGGGACTTCTTCAGTGGTTGTGTGCTTTTTGCTCAGATAGCTCAGCTTCAGTGTCTTGTGGTGCTTTGCTTGGATCGCGCTGGAGTTGTACTACTGAAATTTTGTTTTACGTTGTTATTATTGGTACTGTTTTTTAGCGAAGTTAGAAAGTGGAAAACAGTCACTTAATGCAAACCAGATTTCCTATCTGTGTTTGTTTACAGAGCCTCTGGCACACCACTCGGATGGCTAAAAGGCCATACAACGCTGTAATCAAAATGTTGTTGTTACATAAATATAATGCTGCCACTTCGTTTGATGCAACAATAGTGAGATTGTCTGGTGGCGACTCTGCTCTTTGTTCGTTTCTTCCAAGCCAAAAGGCTTTCATGTAAAATGAATGTCTCAATAAATTTGAACCCCATTTTTTTCCTCCCTTACATATTTTGTTCTCTGAACCTGGAATTTGGGGATAAGGCAGAGTTCTGTTACGCTCTTCAGGGGAAAATAGCAGCTCCCTGATTGCACAGTATTTGATGTGTACCATCTGTACTTTATTAAACCTCATTTTGCATACATAAGCAACATTGGGATGCTACATTGGGGTCAACCTAACCATGTGTGCTGCAGTATAGCAATGCTTTATTGTACAAGTGTAATTAAGTTGTTTAAAGGAAGCTTGCTTTCTTGCCAGTAAAAGACCAATTTGAAGTACAAACGGGAAAGATGAGAAATGCTTAGAAAGACAATAAGTCAGCACTTAAAAAAAACACACACACACACAAACACACACCATAATATTAGGTCTGTGGAATGGGTTACAGTACTTGGTTGTTTCCATTATCTTTATGTTGATCTTGCTTTCAAAAAAAATATTTTTTTGCATTGGTTCATGTTATAAATTTGGTTGTAGAAAAATATATTTTCAGGAAACTGAAACTGGAAAAAAACAAGTTTGTTAATTTTACAGGAATTGGTTCTTTTGCAGAGCTGCTCTGGAGCCAAGGGAATGAAAGCACAGATTTATACAGATCAGAACTTTTCTTTCATACCACTCCCTGTGTTTAACAGCTCTTACTCACGCTACCTTGCCTTCTGTCTTGCAGTGTGCCCCAGCTCATGTGGCAAGCGAGCCTGTACAGACCAAAATGAGTGTTGCCATCCCGAGTGCTTGGGGAGCTGCACAGCGCCTGACAACAACACCGCTTGTGTGGCCTGCCGCAATTACTACTATGAAGGAGTCTGCATGCCCACCTGCCCTCCCAACACCTACAAATTTGAGGGCTGGCGCTGCGTGACTAAGGAGTTTTGCTCCAAAGTCCCTGCCACCGAAACAAGTGAATATGAGAGGTTTGTGATTCACAATGATGAGTGCATGGCAGAGTGCCCCTCTGGATTCATACGCAACGGGAGCCAAAGGTAATGCAGCTTCTGGAAATCTGTTAGCACGCTTGTTTGTTTGTTTGTTTGTTTTCTCCCCTTTTTTCTGCAGCAGCCTTGTGATACAAATTGCATTCAGTAGAAGATATGATTGGGAATTGCATGGCTTCCCAGTAAAGGCTTGCTTAGACACCATTTAAAGGTCTGATTGTCCAATTGTGTGTGGTCCTGTGCATTGTCAGTTCCTACTAATTCTTCTGAAGGACTTGAGGAGATCAGATCAATACAAGTAGACAGTTAAAAAAAAAAAAAAAAAAAAAAAGAGTGGTGACCAGCAGATGATCATTATCACACACAGAGCAAATGCTGGGAGTCACCTTGCATCATATATTATTTGCTTTATCTGTACTTGCATTTTAGGCACACGTGTTCCTTAGTATATTTATTTCTATTTCTCTTTTTTTTCACTGTTTCCAGAAGATAACAATGGTGTTTTAACACCTGTGGTTAAGCAAACAGCCTCAGCTGCCTGCTGACCCTTGGAAGCTATAGACCTCAATAAGTAAGGGGAAAGTCAGGGTGCTAAAATTCTTACTGCTTCAGTACTATGCTAAAAAGATGTCTTCAAGATCTGAGATGTTGGGCTTTTTGGAGAGTGGTTGTGATGATTCCTGCACTTGCTGTATGTCTATGCCGTTCATCCACTCAGTCAAGTACCAAGGCAGTCTCTGGTTTACATTTGGATGTAAGCAACTTAACACCGTGTTTGCTCAAATCCCAATACTCACCTGAGAAATCTTTCACTTGTTATCTACCTGAGTTTGCAGTACCAGCTGTTGGAAGTGCTTACACTGAAGTGCACGGCCATCCTATCTTATCTCAGTGTTGTGCTCAGCTGCAGAGATTGAAAGGAGCTGTAACCCAAGGCCAGTGAGCGTTTTGTTCCCCAGAGGTGGTGTTAACAAATAGTTGCAAATGGAAGGCATTTCCAGCATTCTTTGTACATGTAGCTGAATGCCTCTTGCTTGTGTCTGCAGCTTTTAGTGGTTTGTGGCATGTTACAGTGCAGGATTTTGAAACAGGATCTTACTACTAAGACAAGGAAGCTTCTTTCTTTTATTGTTTGTGCATGAAAAACTGTTGTTATCAATTTACATGTTTCTTTAAGCCTTAGAAGAGAGTGGTTTCAATTTCTTTTAAATATAATAGCGAGTCCATGTTCATCAGTGTTGGAATCAAAAACTTCAGAGCTGGGTTTGTTTTTTTCTTTCATTTTTTCTGTCTAAAGCAATAATATAGAGTAAGTGATAATGAAATATTTATTCCAGCACTTTGATTTGTAAGATAAAAACAAGCTTGAATCAGGAAAGACATTTACCAGAAGGAGTGATCAGAGGGCAAATTTTGTCCACACATGAAGTGTTTAACTTTGAGAAGAGTATGCCAACAGTGTAACAGCCTTTAAAAAGCTGTTCTAGCCAAAGGCTAGACTAGCCCGAATTCTTGCTCCTTGAATTTGGTCTTTAAGAAGTGCTTATAAATGTCTGTGAATAAAAGAAGTGGCACAAGTAAGCCTGGCAGTCAGATTTCTTTGAGTTGGGGGCAGTACCTGTCTTCATGTTTTCTAGTCATTGGTGGACCTATTCTCTTTTAATCTGTGTAATCCATTTTGGATCTGTTTAGGCTTCTCGTCTGCCTCTCCCAATTCTTGTTGCAGTGAGTTACACAAATTAGTTTTGCCTTGCATAAAGATGCATCCCTTTGTTTGTTTAAACTTGCAGTTTTAATACCTCTTATGTTATGAGAAATAGTGACTAACTGGCTGCTCACTTTCTCCACGTCACTCAGGACTGTATGCTCCTGCAGTTGTCTTTTCCAAGTTACAACAGCCAGGAGCATGGAATTCACTAGCACTGATCTTGGATCATTGATACACTGAGTTAAGGGCACAAAGCCAGAAAATTTCCTAAAATCTGTAACAGTACTTGCATATCTTTGGTTCTTAGCTGGCCTGGTTTTGGAGGTAGAGCCAGAATTAGCACCAGAGTTCACTAGCACTCAGTGCTGTCTGGGTGAATTCGAAGGGTGGCCTTTCTCGTTGTAATTGGAGTAAATGCAGTGGCACTGGTTTTTGTTTGTTTGTTTGTTTGTTTTTAACCTGAAGTGCCTTTTGTTCAGAAGGATAACAAAGCCTTTTAGAAACTGGCAGACAGCAGGTACGAGTCCACTTCGCTGTAAACAGGAGGTATAATGTTCCAGCCTCTCTGGAGTCCCCCAGGCGTATTACATTTATCTGCAGGCCTCTGCAGAAGTACAGTAACTTTCGTTCTAGCTTAAAGTATTTTCTTAAACTTCAGATGGAACTGTTTTTCAAAACCGAATTCAAAGCAGTCTGAGGACTCAGAGCTGCATGTACTTATTTTCAGTCTCCTTTTCTTTCCTAACAGTATGTTCTGCAGTCCCTGTGAAGGGCCATGCCCCAAAATTTGTGAGGACGGGAAAACGAAGACCATTGACTCTGTCACATCAGCACAAATGTTGCAGGGATGCACGATTCTCAAGGGGAATTTGCTGATTAACATCCGTCGTGGAAGTAAGTGATTGCCCTGTCTTTATGAACCTCTGATAAGGCTGCTTTTAATATTTTCCTTTTGTCAGCATAATGATAGGAACATTAAAAACTCTGAACTCTTTGGTTTCCATCCCATAGCAGTGCTCCTGTTTGGTTTGGCCTATTATAGCACCATTCTCCAACATGCTAATGGAATAGGCAGTCGACTACCAACTATGAAGTAGGGAAAGCTGGCATTTTTTTTATTATTATTATTATTTTTGGAAAGGCAGAGAGCTGGGATTAGGCAGGGAGATGAGCAATAGTCCCCAAGGAATAATAAAGGCCTGAGAAGGTGGAAAAGTGGAAAAGCCTTGCAGCTGGGTAAGTAAACAAGAGTTCTCTGCAAGTAGGGCATGGCCCTGTGAGACAGGGAATAGCCTCAGTTTGTAAAGCAAGGTGTGGTGTCTTGCTAAAACATGTAATCAACAGCTCTGAAAACTTGTATGGAGCCTAGCACGGCGCCTCTGGATGGTTGTTGATGGTGAGCTGGCCATCTGGGCTGCATGTCCTGAACAAGTTCAGATTCAATTTGTCAGGTGATTCATCAGCCAGGGAAGTGTTGACAGTTGATGAGTTTTAAAAACAAATGAAAAGAAAAACCAAACCAACGCAAAAAATGTGAAAAACATTGTTAGTTTTTGTTGGAAACGTATCTCCCTATGGAAGGTGCTTTTTGGTTTCATGAATATGGTTGAAAGACTCAGATACGCATGATTCCCTTCCTCTTGCTGAATAAAAACTGTGGTTTAGAAAGAGCAGTGTGTGGATTATTTCACTCACGGTCCCACTGATGCTAGTGAATTCTTCACTATGAGAGATTTTCAAGTTAGGTGGAGCAAAGTTGGAGAGTTATTTAAGTATTATCTAAGAGCGTTGAAGAGCATCTACTTTGTCCCAGCCCATTTGGTGTAGGAACCAGCCATTGGTATTTGAACTTCCCAGTGATGTGGTAAGACCTCAATTCATGATAGCAGACATACCCCACAGCAGCCTCTCCCATCCTGAGTGCTTCTTAAAAACATCCCCTTACAACTGCAGCGTAACTCAGTAGCATGATGACAGCAGGCAAGGACTACAGACCTTGAATTTGGTGAAGGATGCGGCGTTGCAGACCTAGGAAAGGGCGGTACAGGTCCGAGGGAGAGGGCACTACTGCAGAGCAGAGCTTGCTCTGAAGAGGTTTTAACAACTTATTAGAGACAATCACCTTCAGTATGCTGCATGGAAAATGTTCTGTGGCATGAGGACATCCTCATGGTTTTGTGTTTGTTTCATAGAGTTCCCAGTTTTGTAGCCAAAGCTTTCTAGGTCATTGAAATAAGTGCTTTATGCCGCCCCAGAGACCAGTAGCGTACCTCTAGGTCTTTATCTTCAGTCTTACTCTCCATTTTCCATTGGAGCTTTCTGTCCTAGTCTTGCTCCGAAGCTGAAGAGCAATTCCAGTCGTATGGATGTACACATTTATACCAGGGTCTTTTATGCCGTGCCAGAACATTGGCTCAATACTTGGTGCTGGCTTTAGAGCACAGTATCCATGGGAAAAAACAGGTATCCTGGTATGAAAAAGGTAAGAGTGGTTTTCCAGAGTTGTTCTGTCTTTCTTTTGGCCTTTCAACAGTCTGTCTGTGCAGATAACTGCTACTGTAGGAGGAATACTAGTACTTGTTTGCATTTGTTGCTTTTGAAAATATTTTACTGAACTGATAGTAAAGTAGAATGCTGATAAAAGCTATGAGCTCTGGAATAATATAGCTACGTTTTTCTTAATATAGATAACATTGCTTCAGAACTGGAGAATTTTATGGGCCTGATTGAGACAGTAACAGGGTATGTGAAGATTCGCCATTCCCATGCATTAGTCTCCCTGTCTTTCTTGAAGAACCTGCGGTATATTCTGGGAGAGGAACAAGTGGACGGGTAAGTATTCAGATATTTGTAGATGCAATTTTACTTCAGCAGAAAACCACAGACTAATTCTCCTAACGAACATTCATGTACCATTTATAGAATCTTCTCTTCCACTCATAAGCAGTGTTTTTCTCCCAGTGAACACCATTGCACAGCCTTTGCTTGTTTGGATTACTATCCAAGCCAGCATATTAAATTGAGCATATTAGGAGTATTTTCATGATAACTTTGCTGTTGCTTTTCACTTTAGCAAGCACCTTTCCTAGGGAGATTCTTCACATTGATCAAGAGTTTCCTTTTTTTCTTTTTTGCTCTATTTCATTGAGAAAGGAGCAGCTTCAGAAACAATTGAATTTCTTCACAATTTGTTACGGTTGGCTTTTAGCAGAGTTTTATGGAGAATGTCAGCCGAAAAGAAATCTGAACTTCACTAACCAGGGTGTGCAATTGAAAGCGACCAGACTAGTATGAAATAGTTTGCAAGTTGCAGTTGTTTGCAATTCCTTAAAATATCAATATGAAATTAATTATCTATCAAGCAGAAAATAGCTTGTTCAGGAAGAGTAAAGTTGATCCCCTGAAATGGTCGCTGTGGGTTATTTTGCTGCTGTAATGTATATATAATGTGTGATATTTCTGGTACTTCACACTCTATATAACTCCTGTTTTCCCATGATGGTAGTTGGTAGCAGAGACAACAGTTTTTATCTCCTCAGAACTTGCGGCACTGAGGTGTGCTGATGTTCCTGCAACAAACTGCCTTGCTCGTTCCCAAGTACGAGAATCAAGTAGCAACCCAAGCTTAAAATGGTATTCTGTGGGAGAAGTAAGTCTCTGTCAGTAATGAGAGTGCTATTAAATGAAGAATTTTGGGAAACCGTTTAGGAAAAGGTGGTGGGAAGGTCATGGGAAAGGTTGCTTGTGTCTGATTTATCTGCCCCGACAGGATAAAGTTACAGCATGAGGGATTCATCGCAACCTCCCTCTTTCTCTCAGGCTAGTCTTTGGTCAGCCTTGAATTCTTCAAATTCCACCATCTGACAGAGCAAGTTAAAGGGCAGCTCTTCATCCTGCACTTGAAAAGCACACTGTCTTTTTCAGTAAGAACATTGGCTCTATGGAAAAGCTTGTTTCTAATTGCAAATCCTAGAGGCTTGTCACTGCTGAGCACAAGGCTCATTCAGCCCACTTACGATGTGGTGTGCTCTAACAGATACTCCAATTACACGTTTGTCTCTTCTTCTGTACCTCTCGCTCCCTCTCTCTCTTGCGCTCCTTAAATTTGAGTTCAGCTTTGGGTTTTAAGTAGTAATTATGTTTCTGGTACCTTGTATGTTGGCAAGCAGAGCTGATAGGAAGAGAAGTGGCAGGTTTTTTAATCTGATTCCCAAACAGAAAAGGAAGTGGTGCAGCTTTGAAGAGGAAAATGGGGCTGAGTGGGATTACCTGAGCTAAATTTTGCCCATGCTAGGAAATGACTGCAGTTACATGCCTCTTTCGCTTTCTGTGGAAGATGCCTAGCATAATTTAGGCATTACCACAACCTAAATAACATTTCCAAAAATATTTAGATGAAAGTAGATACCTGGCAAGAAGGAAGTGAGCTTGAACAAGTACTTTGGCATAGCTATGAACAACAGGGAATGGATCTTAACTTGGGAAGTACTGGTCTGCTTGAACAATAGTTGTTTATGCCAGTGTTGCCTTGGGGGGTGAGAAAGAGGTTAAATTAAGAACCATTACTGTAGTTGTTCATTACATGACTGTCCCCCGCTGCACCATCACTTTTTTATTGAACAGGACTGAAAAAAACACTGCTTCAATATTTCTTCCTTATTCAGTTACTGGTGCCTGCCTCGTTTGTCACAGAACACGAGAAGCTTAGAGGGAATTTAATTTCTTCAGTTGTTTCCAGGGTATTCATTACCTCTTTGGAACAACGCATCAGTAGTGAATGTGCTCCCACTGCAAGGAAAGAATTCCCCTTTACAGATTGGGAAGCTGAAACGGAGATGTGCTGGAAGGGTCTCAGTGTCCACTCTAGGATTTGGATTCCTGGTCTGGTGCTCGCTCTGCCTGGCAGTTCTGTGCTCTGCCAAGGTGCTGCGTGCTCGTTGCCATCTCCGATGTCAGCTGCCCTGCAAGTGGATGGCACACGGGCAGCACGTCTCCCAGTGTCTCCAGGCTGGGTACCTGGAAAACAAGCAATTGTTGGGCTTCAGGAACAAGTAAGGAGATGATTGCCAAGGCATGACTGTTCCCTGCCGTGCTATTGTATACGCGTTGGCTCTGTTCTCATCAGCCCTTCATGGGTCGCACTGTGCCACAGGTGTGGAACATGTCCCAAGTTCACAGGCAGCTGCTTAGGCAGTGTTTTGTGTGTGTAAAGTGATCAGCATTTTCCTTTTTGCACGTCTCATACTGGTTGATGTTCCAGCTCTGCAGTGAGATTTCCTTCTCTCTCTTCATTGTAGCACAGAGATGGACAGCTTCTCTTCTGGATGTCCCACAGGTTGCTTGTCTTGTTCCAGGCTTGTCAGGCTCTGTCTGCTGTAAACCTGGTTTTCTGTAGCCAGCTCATCCACTGCAGTTACTAGTCCTCTGCCAGTTCTTGTTCCCTTTTGGTGCAAGTCCCTTGCCTTCACAGATCACACACTGCCACTTTTTTTTTTTTTTTTTAGCAGCAAACTTACTTGTTTGTTACCCCTTTCAGGAACTTTTTGTGTCATTAATGCAAGCTGTGGAGGGGGATAAAGGGTGAGTGAAAGCTTGTTTTAACACTTACTACCCCTGTCTCCTTTTGGGGTGGATGTAGTGTTCCGCATCATTGCTTTACGATGCGTGCATGTGGACAGATGGAGCATTGCGTGCAGATACGGAGCGTGGAGCAAGTTTTTAATGTATGCAGTCAATAATTAAGTAGCTGTGGGTGCTCTGCAGTTGGGAATACACGTCCAGTTGTGGAAATGCTCTCCCGTGGGTGTGCATGGGTTATGCAGGTTGCCTTGAGGCTTTTTTATGGCACAGCCTGCAAACAGCTGTGCTTCCTACTCCTGTTCGGAGGTTTAGCCTGTCCTTCAGGCCATGCTCTCCAGTCATTCACGTAGGTACAGTCTCCAGGGTTTGACTGGCAGTGCTTTGTTTTCCTACACTGAATCTTCTATTCTTCCCATCCTATCTTCCTTGGCATCCCTATTTTTTCCACAGCTGCTGGAGCCAAAGTCTGATATAATCTTTATTTATAACTTTATTTATAACCTAAGCCCTAAGTGCACTCCAGTTGCCCTCTGTTCCACCTTTCGAGCCACGCAGCATTGCACATCTCCTGTGACTGGCACTGGGTATAGCATTCCAAGTGTGGTTTCCCTGGTGCTTTGATTGGTGCCAGAATAACTTCCCCTAATTTATACTTTCAGTGTATATAGGAGCTCTTAGGACTTGTTTGCCGTCCCTGACTGTTGCTCAAACTTGTGCTTTAAATGCTGTAAAGCTTTAAAAGTATGATCCACAGAAATTCCAGGCTGTGACCCACTCTGTGCAGTTGTGTGAAGCACCAGCGTGTGCTCGATTTGCCCTGTTTATTCGCCTCTCTTGAAAGCTTAGCCACATTGCTTTAATACAGGAATTATCTCTAGTGTCTAAAGCATAATTGCCACAGTTGTGAGCAGGAGACAAGCTAGGCTGTTATTAAATATTTAAGATGGTTTCTGTAGTCGTGGAGCCACACCTCTGTTTATTGCATTAAGTCCAAGTCCAGCTTTTTGGGTCTTTGCTGAAAAGCTTAGTTGCCATCGCTTAATCACACGCTAATTATAGTGAAGTGTCATCTTTTCAGCAGCACACAAAGAGCTGCAGGGATTTTAGTCATCTGTAACAAAGTAATAGGTGTCTGAAATAAACACGCTTTTTGGTGCTATCTGTTGAATCCCACATGCGGTGTAGCATCATCGTTCTCTCCTGGCAAGATGCATTTAACACCTATATCTACGTGCTCCCTTTTCAACTCTGTTAGTCACTGGAGCACGTTCTTCTCAGCTTCTGACTGCAGTGGTACCAGGTGTATCAACTTTGTTAGTAATCATGTCATGGATATTTAGGGGACACTTGGAAATAGGATAAACCTCTTCCTTCTCATGTTCTGAAAACACACTGAGCATTTTCGTATGTTACAAGAAACTGCAACTGTGCAGAAACCATGTTCTGTGCAGATTGCAACCAGAATGCAGTTTTCATGGCAGGTTGTACGAGGAAGGAATTAATGATGGATTTTATTTGGAACAGTGGAAGGAGAACAATAAATGAGTGGTCAGCTTCTTATGAACCCCATGGCTTGTCTGCCATGTTACCCTGACTGTAACTCTCTAGTTAAAATGATGCACAGAAAGTGTAGTTTTAACTACGCACTACAAGTGTGTTGATAGCGACTTACCAGTGCAAAATGGCTTACACAGATTGCAAGTATTTATTTTACTAGTAATGGATTTTGTGTTTATAAATTGTGTTGGTAGGACTTCCAACAGAATAACAAACGCTGCCGTGATAGGTTGTTTTGATATAGGTTCATCAGCTACGCAAACCTTTAACTCATTTCCCGATTGTGCATTCCTGGTCCTGCTATCTGAAAATGTGTTTTTGCAGGTGTTGTCTTACTGCTGATGTAGAGTCTCTTCTCTTGTTTTTACTGCACCTGTTTGTTTTTTTTTATTATTTTTTTTTTTTTTTTGCATTCAGCACAGTGAAGTGGCACCAGGAATTCCTGTATGATAGGATTTACACGCACAACTTTGCATTTAATGTCTGTGGAAGTAAAGCATGTTCATATTCTTCTACTGCTGTGCCTAGGGAGCGGGCTCAGCACATGCTGCTGCCGCCTGTGTTGTCACTTCTGTACTTTGAAGTGTGGCTCCTGCACTGTGCAGTCCATGCAACTGTTCACTGTCAGGTTTTGATGTATAGGCGCAACTGTACTTGGCACAACGTAGGAAATCTTTATTGGGCCAAAAGGTAAACTAAGACACAGAGGCAAGGAAGCCTCGCTATGCAAACTCTTACAGTTGCTTTTGTAAACACAAGCAAGACAGCTGTGTTCACTATTTTGTCATCAGGACTGCAGCATGCTTTTCTTCCCATAAGGTATACGCGGTTACTGCTTCCCATTTGCCACAAAATGGAAAATCTATTGTAGAGATCTGCTGTCCAGGGGAAGTGAATTTATATTCTTTGTAGCGGCTTCCATATTTATTCATTATTAAAACACATGTTGGAATGGGATTTACACGGTGTGGTGTCAGCTTTGGAGTCCTGTGGAAGTCATTTCCCTGCCCTATGACCAAAGTGAGCGTTCAGGGAAAACTTGGGAGAGAAGAAAACATTTACTCTGCTGAATAGCAATTTAAAGTAATGAGAGGAAATAAAGTCTTTTAAAGTTTGCTTTTATTAAGGTATTCTTGGTGGGAATTGGCTATGAATTAAAACTAATATTTTTCCTTCAAAAACTTCCTTCTAGGAATTATTCTTTTTATGTGCTTGATAACCACAATCTTCAGCAGCTGTGGGACTGGAACCATCATAACTTGACGATCAAGGAGGGGAAAATGTACTTTGCATTTAATCCTAAACTGTGTGTTTCTGAGATCTACCGTATGGAGGAAGTTTCAGGAACCAAAGGGCGACAGAGCAAAGGAGATATAAATCCAAGGAACAATGGGGAGAGAGCCTCTTGTAAGTTCAAACAGCCACCCACACCGCATGGCCATGTTGCTGACGGTTACAACATGTAGAGGTTAGACACTACAGTGGGCTTTCTGTAACAAATGTTTGAAGAAAACGACTTTCAGAATCACTTTTTTTTTTTTTTTTTTTTTTTTTGGTGACAGCAGCATCCTATAACAATAGGAACATACTTGGGATATGAGAAATAAAATCTTGTTTTTGATATAGCCAATGAAGAACATGTTTTTTTCTGTTTCCTTTGCAGATTTACATCATTGTTGGTATTTTCCTTGCTCAGATACCTATTCTTTCTTGATATTAAGGAGGCTGCTGAAATAACAACTCCACAGACTCCAAAATAAACCATTTACATTACATTGAAGCTTCTTTTCAGCTCTGGTCAAATATTGCATCATGTTGTTAGAAATGCTTGCTGTAAACTCAGTTTTCCGTGCTGTATTTTCAAATTATTTGCTTTTTATTTGAGAATTGTTTGTAGTGTTGTACAGTATGCTTAAACTTCAGTGTCTTTCCATTTAATTTTGGATTCTACAGTGGCCAAAATTATTTGAAAGTCTTCTGTAGACTTTGGTGGTCTTCACATCAGGTGTCCAGGTGTAACCAACACATTTAAAAGCAGTCTCTCATGTAGGAATTAAGAAGATGGAACACTTACAAATTGGACCTCAAACTCTTAGAACTGACAGTGCATTTTTCTTTGGTCTATTTGTGGTGTTCTTGGAGCTGAGTAAATTAAAATGTATCTTGTGTATAAGTCAAGTCCCCTTGTTCTGGATGGTGTTTACAAAACTAGGACACGTACTCTGCTGAATGTCTCTTTAGGCATGATGCAGAAATGCAGATGGCATAGATCCTTGTTGTAAGCACACTCCATTCTTTGCACATTCAATAGAGTAAAGGCTTGCAGTCCTGGAGGAGTTACAGACACACAGCCAGTCCTTACTACCACTGAGGCTAGTGCCAGCCGCTGCCTGTTTTTTTTTTTAAAAAACATTACAGAAAGCTTTCTGACTCTGAAAAGGGGAAAAGAATCAACAAAAGCTAAACTGCCTTTGAAAAGATAGCACCAATAGTGCCAGTGTACATGAGGGTGAAGCGTCCTTTATTTTTTCAGAGGCGTCTATGGAACATTAGAAACTCACAGTTGACACTTAGAACACTATTTCTTCATCCAAGAATTAAGTTTTTAAAATGCTATTCTGTTTTGGATTGGAAAACTCAGTGAGTTGGTAGTAGGAAGCTGTTCGTTTCCAAGCTGGCAGCTTTCATTCAGCTCCGTTCAGTAGAGTAGCTGGAAGCTGCTGCCATCAAATGGCTGTGCAGTATATGAACTGAGTTGTGGAGTTCTTGGTCCAGCCTGCAGTGAATAGGAATGTCAACTCCTTTATCCTTTCCATCTTGTCCATTCTCCAGAAAAACAGATTGTAATCATCAAAAATTGTCTTGGAAAGTGAGAATAGAGTGGCCAGGTACTGCCTGGACATTGGAGTTGGCTGATCAATTTAGGGCTACTAAACCAGTCCTGTGAATAAACAGGACTTACATTTCTCACCCAGGGAAAGTCTGAAGTAGTTTTCAGTAGTTTTCTGATGATGCATTAAAAGAAAACGTTCTTCGGAAAGAAAAAAGTAACAAACAGGTAGCTCTAACATACATACGCTATAATGGTTGCTGAGGACAGTGCTTACCCTTAAACACTCAAATATTTATTGAATGAGTATGAAATGAGGATGAAAAGCTCAGGAATAAGGAGTTGGCATATTGTGGTATCATAGGCACTACCGGAAAGGCTAATTAGCTAAAACTGACATGTAAGAAAGAGCAAAAACTATTAGGTGATGCAGTGCTAACTCTGCCCTATGATGTCCTTCTGTCTTGCAGGCGAAAGCCACATTCTGCGTTTTGTTTCCAACACTACACTGAAGAATCGGATTAAACTAACGTGGGAACGGTATCGACCTCCGGATTACAGAGATCTCATTAGCTTCACTGTTTACTACAAAGAAGCGTGAGTAGATATTTTCAGGGACTAATGGAGACAGTAAAGGGATGGTAGACAATTTTATTCTGACTGCTGTTTTGCTGAGAACAGTTAGTTAGCTAAGTTGTTCAGGTAGTTCCTATTTCATGCAGTTTATTGATTCCATCCTGTTTACAAATTTCATTTTCAAGTCCTGCTTTCATTCGAATGCTTTTCTTGATGGAGCAAACACCCCAGTTAAAACAAGGATTGTTTTGACTGATGACTACAAATGGGTTCCAAATCCGTGTGGTAGTTTCAAATTTGAAAAACTGAGATGGATGGCTTGGGTATTCTCAGGGCACTACTTTGGAGCTCTCTGTAAGTCATGTTGTTATAGCTAATGAGATCTTTTACTTCTCGAGTCATAGTACTAAGAGGGTATCACAAATCAGTGGTATTACCTTGATGACTTGCCTTACTTTGGGTTTAGGGTTATTTAGGCTATCCAACCTCAGTAGTTTTCTGCATTAATACCTCTTGATAATGAAGTGGCACAGTTGCTGGAGAAAGCATAATTTCTTGGGAGGTTTATCTGCTTCTGCATATCCTTGTATGATCTCAGATTTAAAGTAGAGACAAAATACGAATGAGTCCAGCAATTGTACAAGTAGTTTGGAGGGTTTGAAAGGTAGGTTCAAAACAGTGATAATGACATACAGAGCAAGGCTGTGAGACACAGAAGCAGAACTTGTTAAGTAACTGTCAGTAAGTATTTTAAGTCGCTTCTGTTTCATATATGCTTAGGTGAAGTCTAAATATGTCTGAAGTTTTTCACTGTTTGTTTCTGATAACAAAAGACATCCTGGATTAGTATTTCTGTGCAGGACCTTGCCTTATTGCTAGTGACTAAAGATAAGACCTGCAGCTAAAGCTGAACTTTGAGTTTTATAGTGCTTGGAAATAAAAGCAAATTTTATTTTGTTGTATTCTGCTGTTGAGAACAAGTAAGTTTTATTTGTTTCACTGAGCAGTGTAGAAGCGAGGTGCTCTCATAAATGCACGACAGTTTTAGGAGCAAGTAAATATCTTGTACAGTTTTTTTCTTTGAATATTTCAGGCCATTTAAAAACGTAACGGAGTACGATGGTCAAGATGCATGTGGCTCCAATAGCTGGAACATGGTTGATGTTGACCTGCCACCAAACAAAGAGAACAACCCTGGAATTTTACTGCAGGGATTGAAACCTTGGACTCAGTATGCCATTTATGTCAAGGCTGTTACCCTCACAATGATGGAAAACCATCATATTCATGGAGCAAAAAGTGAAATTGTTTATATACGAACCAATGCTGCAGGTAAGTTCCTGGCCTCTTAGCTAAGAGGTTGATAATACTGCAGGTATGCTCATTACATTAATGTGCAAGTTCAGAAACAGAATTTTGGGGCAGATGTATGCAATGCTAGAAGAAGTTAATAATTTTAAAAGCAGCATTAAAATTTGTATGAAGGTTTTCTGATACCTTAGGGTATCAGGCTTTGTCTCACTGGTGAAGGTAAATTTTAATGCAGTTTCAGTTTGGGCTGTACATGGCTACAGTTGAACCCTTCATAACCATTGTTAGTGGGGCATACATATAGGAAGTTTTTTCTTTAAGACAGGATGGTGGTTTTTGTTGCAGTTTATTAGGATTCACTGTGAATGCTTGCATGCAAATATACTGTGGAACATGCCAGGTTTAAAATACCTTCATTTTCTTTTTTTCATTTTTCTTTTTTTCCCCAGTGCCATCCATTCCCTTGGATGTTATTTCAGCATCCAACTCCTCTTCCCAACTGATTGTGAAATGGAATCCTCCCTCTCTTCCCAATGGCAATCTCTCATACTATATTGTACGATGGCAGCAGCAACCTCAGGACAGTTATCTTTACAGACACAATTACTGCTCCAAAGGTAGGAAAACTAAACGCAGTTGTGTTGAAATGCCTGGGACTCTTACCTGCCAGGGCACATTATTGACAAGCGCTAAAGCCTGAGCCCTGCTTCACAATGCTTTTGGGAATAGCAGCAAGTACAAAGGGATGGGTGTATTGTTGCCGTATTCATAACAGGGAGAGGGAAAGAAATAAGCTGCCTCTGTTCTCTTAAGATAAAGTCCCTATTCGAAGATACGCTGATGGGACCATTGATACAGAAGAAGCTACTGAACCCACCAAGCCAGAGGGCTGTGGGGGAGAAAAAGGACCTTGTTGTGCTTGTCCCAAGACAGAGGCAGAAAAGCAAGCTGAGAAGGAGGAAGCAGAGTACCGGAAGGTCTTTGAGAACTTCCTTCACAACTCCATCTTTGTCCCCAGGTAATGAACTTTGGCTAATAATTGCCTTTTTTTTTTTTATTTTTTTATTTTTAAACATTTCCTGGAGCTAAGGCTTTCTGAATGCTAGAGCATATGTAGATAACACCTGGAGCATACACACATTGCCTTTCCATTTGTGTGAGACAATCAGTGGTCTTCTTACTTTGCACCTTCTCTTACTCACTAATTTTCACCCTACTCTCAATTTTAGCTATTAATAAGGTTTCTTGCCTGTATTGTTCAAGGACTTTCATGATGGTTTCTTTTCAGAGTCAAGAGTCACTTAAGCAGCTCTTTGTCTATAAGGGTCTCAGAGATGAGCAACATGTGTCAGACAAAGGTTTTCAAATGAGATCTTTCTCTAAATAGCCATTTAAGTGCTTATGTTCCTAATCAGAAGATTTATTTGCCTTTGAAGGTGCATTCACCTTGCAGAATAGAAACTGGTATATCTTCACTGCAGTAATTGCAGAGGGCATATTGGTTACCTGGGCCTATCCTGAAGAGAAATAGTAAATAGACTCATTCTTCCGTGATGAATACTACTGCACACACATTAAGTGGAATAGTAACGCATCATAGAGTAGATACTACTGAATTACTTGATGATTTTGATCCTTGAGTTTCTAATTTATCCTTTATGTAAGCTGGTCTTACTTCAGATAATTGGATCCTGGGACCTAGCACACAGTGTATAGCTGCTACGTTACAGTCTGTAAGCAATCACATTTCAGTCATGCATTCTACCTCATCATCTCTGTTGGCAGGTAAAGTTTATGGTGAAGTCCTGCGTTTGAGAGCTCTGAAGTGTGCCTCTGTTGCTTATTAGAACTAGGTTATATCACTTTCAATCGTGATTTTCTGGGCCTTTATTGTCATTTATTTTCTCCAAAATTTTCTTTCGTTCCCCAAAACAAAAGGAAAATCACAGAACCTTGAACTAAGTAACAAATAAACTGATCAGTTCACAAAGGATTTCCTGAAAGCTTGACAGTTTGCCCTTTTGCTTAACTTACTGTCATAAGGGTGTGTTTTGTAACAGCAAGGGCAGATAAGGTGTAATGCTCAGAAATAGCTGCATAGCTAAGCAACTTTAAAGAGACTGTATGTCAGGAAAATTAGAGATTATGAGCTAGTGAAATGTCTCTATGGGACAAATCTAAGCAGCTTGTTACTTGCTGATGTCAAATTTTTTTTTTTTTTTCCATTCCCATGGGAGAAGTTAGTTAATGTGTTAATGCAAGCATCAATAGTAGTATTTGTTTCCAGTGTTGTACCTGTCTTCAGGATATTATGAACAAAATGCAGCATGTAATACAGCATGAAAATATTCAACTGTGTGGTTTTAAGGTTGTTTAAAATGACTGTTGATCTAATCTTGTGTGCAGTTTCTGGATGACCCCATATCTATTACTGTAGTCATGAGGTAGATTTCAAACATTACGGCTGTGGTTAGTCTTCGGCAGACACTCCTGACCACAGGAGGACAAGTTATTCTTCATGTTTGGGTCTCTAACAAGCAGGATAAGATGGGTGCTGTTTATAATGGAAAGTATATGGGAATTAATGTAAAAATTGACATTGAATTTAAGAACAGTTAGCTTTTATATTAAACGGCTCATATTTTGTTCTTCCTAATGTCAATTTGATTTTATTTTTACATGTACATAGTGTTGTTTCCTTCAGTATCTCTTACATTTTTCTTCCTTCCTCTCTTTCAATAGAACAGATGAATTTTCATATGTTTATCTCTAGACTTTTCCTTATTTTCTTAGATGCTTGCTTTTTTGTTTCTATCTGTGCCTTTCCACCAAAGCAGGAAACTGCTTGACACACAAGCAATGGTGTCAAATGTCTTGACATTTTAATCATGTTTGCCATGTGGCCTTTTCTTGTCTTCATTTATTTTTGTGCTGTGGTTTATATGCAACTGAGAATGTCAAAATGACTACTTGATGCAATAAAAGAATTTGGAAAAAATTGTAGTGAAATCCTAAAAAATAAAAATAAAAATTCATCCAATCTGTGCCAGAAGATTTCAAAACCAAGTCAGCCTTTTCTGGCTTGCTCTGCAACATGCTGCTTTGTGGCGGAGTGTGGTAAGGCAGTATATTTGATGGTGAATTAACTTCTCCTGTTGCATCAGCTTTTTGTTGTTGTGTGTTTTGGGCAGGCCTTACTTACCTGATCTGCAACTCACTCTAGTACATGTGTATTAGATTTCACCCTTGTTGATAACCATTGCGTTGATCAGGTGCTAAATGGGCACTGGCTAAGTGATTGCAGGTGGGATAGGATTCAAGCCAAAAACGTTTTTGTGACCACTGTTACTCTTCTTTATTTTTTACTTGAATTCCCCTGGTGTGTTACTTTCCAGGTGTGAGCAGTCCAGCTGACTTTAGTGACAAGGAGAGCAGGAGGTAGAAAAGCCAGCTTGCAGTCAGTGCTTTGGTGCAAAACAGATGTGGATCTGACACACTACCAAGTGACATGTCTGTTATGTAGCAATCATGTGTTAGTTAGCTCATACCAGCCAAATGTTTATAGAGTATTTTTGTATTGATGTTTGTTCTGACGCTCAGGCCTGTCCATTATAGCAGTTTCTTAGACTTGGGACAGTAGCAGTGTTGCTGTAAATCCTCAGGTTTAATTCAGTTCTTAAATGTCATACGGCTGCCTGTAAGGTAAAGCAAAGTTGCTTGGTGAAATCTTTGCTATACAAAATGTTAGGGCTCTGTTTTATAATATAGGGAGATTGTTCCTTTGCAGAGATACTGGTCAGGTGTGAGAATTAGAGATACAAATTGCTGTACATTAGTGGCTGTTAACTTTCATGGTTTTCAGCTGCCGTCCAAGGTTTCTTTTCTCAGTGCCATGCATTCAGTGTTCTACAATTCCATTGCAGCTGCAAAGAAATAAGCTAAACCTATTGAGAGTTAGCTTTGTTAATCAAGTAAACTTCAGAGAAGTTTTTTCTCCTAACTTTTTAAACCTTTAACATCTGATTTTATTTTAAGCTTCAGCATTACTGTCATTAAATACAGATCCAGTTTGCTTATTAAATAACAGTGAAACTCTTCTTGCTATTCAGTTTATTGTGCCAGCACCAGGGTGGTCAGAAGTTTGTACATTTATCTTGAGGCTTGATGTGAGCCTTGGAATTTAGATAGGTTTCCAACCAAGAAAGTGCAGTAGGATGTGCTGACGTGCTGCAGGTTCAGCTTAAGAGAAAGCTTTCTTCTTGTTTTGCAGTTTCCTTTGTTTAGCTATTTCCTTAATAGCATAGTTACCTATTCTATTGTTGTATTTTTTTTTCTTCCCACACTTATTCTGGAGCTAGAGGAAAAATGAATTTCTCTTAAGAGATGCTTTTTCTATATGTGTCTGTTTGCTCCACAGACCTGATCGGAAGCGGAGGGACGTGTTCCGAATTGCAAATGCCACTTTGGCCACTCGAAACAGGAACACGACTGGGACAGATCACTTCACCAATGTTTCTGACACAGAGGAGAGTGAGGTGGAATACCCGTTCTTCGAGACCAAAGTGGATGGCAAGGAGAGAACTGTCATCTCCCACCTCCAGCCTTTTACTCTGTACCGCATTGATATTCACAGCTGCAACCATGAAGCTGACACACTTGGCTGCAGCGCTTCCAACTTTGTCTTTGCAAGAACCATGCCTTCAGGTACACTCGCACAAGTATAAAGCTTTATTTTATTTTCCAGGAACAGATCAATCTCAGAAGGGACAAATCTTCCAAAAGCAGTTAGGAAAGCATTGGGGTTTAATGTAAACAGTGAATGCAAGAAGATAAATTGGAACTATATAAAGCTTTGTTACAGTAGTTTAATGGCCTTCTCTGGTCTCTCCTGTGTAAAGAGTGATCTGTATAAAGTTTTTCCTGTGATCTGGAGAAGTGCAGATGTGCCTTTAGTACCTTCATGGTTATGAGAGAATCAGTTTCCTGGCTGTGTAGATGAGAGCCACAGACTTGATGGCTTTAAAGGTTTTATTCTTCAGTTCCTTGTGTGCTGAATAGGACGGGAACATTTCCCTGCTCATGTTTAGTTTTGCTATGCTCATGCTGAACTGTTTACAGATGTTAGAGGTTTGCTGGTAGGCATATTTGCCAAATGTTTCTTCTGTGACAGAATGACCAAGCATTTGTCCAGCCTGGAAACAGGAAGAGTACTGTATTGCATTGTGCCCAATCATGGGCATCTAGAGTATTTCAAATAAGAGAAATTGAATGTTCTACTCATGTTTGGGACTTACACAGATTGTACTTCATCTGAGAAGAATAGAGATGATTTTAGTGTAAGCTCATATGCATCCAGCGAAGAGCTTCTGACTCCAGCAGATGTCTGGGAATATTTGATGCAGAGTGGTAGCAATTTTGCTTTGTTTCTGTCATAATGCAGATTCAGCTGTGTCAGTAAAAAGCAAAAAGTGTTGCCTATTTCAAGGAAATAAGGAAATCTGTTAGTTGGGGGAAAAAGAAAAAAGCATTCCTAGTTTTTAGTGTATAGTTCTGAAAATTAAAAACTAAATAATTTTCTCGTAAACTGAGCCACTGTATCTTTGGAAAAGTAGCCTTTTTTTTTTTTCTCTCTGAAACTATCTTCATACTCCTGTTAGGATTTGAGTAAAAATCATGAAATCATCAGGAGTGAAAATGACTAGGGATAAAGCAATTGCTGAATTACTGATGGGACTCTGTTTTAAACTGTGACAAGTTTCATGAGATTGCCTACAGCAAAGGGATGTTAGTGGGGCAGATTTTACTGTTTTTGCAGCCATGTGCAAACAGGCTGTTGTTTACAGCCATTTGGTGGGAATAGCTGTGTCTGCATAGTTTTGGTGTAGCGGAAAGTTTGGAAAGAACAACCAGGTGCTGATAAACTGTTCTTTGTCACACATAGAGAGCACAGTTACTAAAACAGCACCAATATACTTTGTGAAGCTGCATTATGCTGCAATTTCTGGCAATCAGCAGTTCAGGCAATACTTCTCTCCAACGAGCCCCTGGCAACTGCGTTTTCTTCTCTGGATCTTCAAATAGCACTTAACACAATGCTTTGATACCTAAAGAACAGTATGAACCTTTTGTTTTGTTTTTTATTCCCATCAATTGTTCTATAAGTTCCTGTTTAAGCAGTAGGTGTTCTTCTCACATCACTTGTAAATATTTTACAGAGGGAGCAGATAACATTCCAGGAACAGTAGCATGGGAAGCAAAAGAAGAAAACACCGTCTACCTGAGGTGGTTAGAGCCTACCAATCCAAATGGGCTGATACTAATGTATGAAATCAAATATGGGCAGCATGGAGAGGTGAGGATCTGATATTTCTCTGTTCAGAATTAATTGTAACTCTAATTTGCATTTTATACTTTGATCTTGTCACGTTTGACTAGCTAAGCAAGACTGGGCTAAGTGTATTCTCAGTCTTGGAGAATCCAGGTTTGAGTACAACTGTAGTATGCTTTCATTGCTTTGACTTTTGTATGTTGCAAAAGACAGTGCTATACGAAGAGATTTGGTGACTTAAAGCTAACATCATCACATTTGAGCTTGCTGAGGCTCATGTAGCACTTTGATATAGAGGGTGAATTAGCAGCTAGTCTACTGTCCAAATTATTATTGGACATTACAAATTAAATTATTACCCTGCTAGATTAGATGTTTGTGCTCACAGGGGTTACCTGGAGTTTCTAAACAAGAATTTGAAATAAGTTCAAGTTTGACACCTTTATTATGCTTCAAAAAACTACCAAATGTAACTCAAAACTGAGGAAGGGGAATCTAATGTTGGGGTATATTCAGTCTTTAAAATTGATAGCTGAAGGATTTTTTTGTTAATTTTTTTTTTTTTAAGTTGCAGTACAGTGCAGGCTGTAACAAAAAGCTTGGAGATCAGCTACTACTGAGAAAGTTACCTTTCTGACTTTCACCTGCAATGTCATCTTTAAAATGTACCTGTTTCTGTATTCTTAAGTAACTTTTTGCATGGTGTTTATGATAGTGGTCTTCATTCAGACATCTGTAGATAACTCATACTTAAATCACTGAATAGTATTTGATTTAATCCCCTTTTACATTTGGGCCAACTAAGACACAAAATGGGATCTTTCTTAACATGTTTCTGTGGGCCTCTACATACCAGTGATAGAAACGGTGACTTCAAACACCTAGCACCAACCAACATCTCATTCCTTTGTTTCCTTTTGTCAGTTTTTGGATTCCATGCATCTCTTTAAGCTATTGGAAGAAAAAAATTATCAGATGGGCCTTTTAATTATAAAGACAAGCTTATCTTACAGCTACATCATCTTCTCAAGGAGGAATGTGACGATACTAACTGCAAATTGCTTTTGTCTTTCAGGAGAAGCGGGAATGTGTTTCCAGGCAGGAATACAAAAAGCTCGGGGGAGCTAAACTAACTCACCTGAACCCTGGAAACTATTCTGCTAGAGTTCAGGCCACTTCGTTAGCTGGAAATGGGTCATGGACCGAGCCAGTCTCTTTCTATGTACAACCCAAATGTAAGACGAATGTTTGCAGGCTATATCAAACTGGGGGACTTGGCCTTTTTAATAATTCTTAATGTTTACATTTGTAATTGGGTGTATGAACTTCTCGCCTGTGCTCTGAATACTCTTACTTGCTGATGTTTTTGGGAAATTCATCTGTTCCATTTTTTTTGAGAAGTGTTGACAAGCAGGAGGTGTATTGGAGACACGGTGCTTTTTTTCATAGATTGTATGCATATAAGAGGTGCAATCAGGTGATGGGTGTGTAGAACACACTGCTGTGGCTCCCTGGGGTGCCCAGCTCACAGTTGGGAATTCAGTGTTAGAAGTATCAACGTGGAGCTGGGTTGTACAAAACCCGTGGCAATTAAACAAACCTACTTTCAGTTGCGAAGTTCTATAGAAACAGGTCATTTGTTAAGATTTTGGCTGGCAATATTTTTTTTTTTTTAAATATCAATATGCTTTTCCACATGACTTGTTCAGAATAACATTTTAACAGATAACACTGATGAAAGGGTCTTGACTATGGGAGTGATGTAGGTTTAGGAAGAATAGCACTGTGAAGGGTATACAGAGACCCTCTCAAGAACTTCTGTGTTTAGCTGAAGAGCACTTGTATCCACAGAAAACTGGAATTTTGTCTTCTTATTCATTCTTGTTTTTCTAATTCCTGGCATTTGATGAACTTGAGGTAAAGACCAGTGTGAATATGTTCTGAAGTACAAGAAATTGCAAGGTGAACAAAAGGTGGAGGAAAAGAAAGGTTAATATGCAAGCGAACAATTGCGTATTGTTCCCTGAGGAATGTAAGTCCTTAAGCATAACATGTGAAACCAAACTCCAGACAGACACTGTTCTGTACAAAATTAATGCTTTTCAGTGTCTGTTTTCTTGTTCCACTCATCTGCAGTCAGGGAGTGTTTCTGAGTACATTTTTCCACATCAGACAAGAAAATGAGTACTTTGATTTCTCTCCTGTATGGAAATACACTGAGTGGGTTTTGAATGTTTCTTTGTTAATGGAGATTTTATAGAAACCCTGATACAGTTGTTTTCTTGTTGGTTGCAGCAGCAAACTATGGAAACTTCCTGCACTTGATAATTGTGCTTCCCATTGCTTTCCTGCTCATCATTGGGGGTTTACTAATAATGCTGTACGTCTTTAACAAAAAGAGGTGAGTTGTTAATGCTTGTGGTTAATGCTGAACTGCAAAAGGGGCTTGTTTAGTTTCAAGTCTGTATCCGTGGAGCAAGTTAGAAATTAAGAAGTGAAATGGCATTCAGAGCACTTGAGAAGCTAAAGAAGATTCTGCCTTATTGGTGTGTACAAGGAGGTGGTCTAGAGTTACCAGCGAGAATCTGCCTGCTACTTGCGATATGAAGAGGCTTTTTATTACAGTATCACGTTTGAAAGGGAAAGAGGAAGGATTGTCAGGAACATATCCACTGGGACAATGATGACAGACACTGAGCCTTTATAATCAGAAGCTTTGAAATATGGGTTGCTCTATAAATCATGAAAACTTAGTTCAAGTCAGGTTAATTTGATTCCTTGCAAATTCTGAAGGTTTTTTGAAGTCTCTACATCCACTTACAAAATTATGTGTTGGACAGAGCAGTCCTGGGGGACTGCTCGATTGATTTGTTTTCCTTAGTTTTATCTCTTTATAACTAGTGCTCTTTTTTATTTAATTGAAATACATAATGAGAATTTAATAGAAGTTGGTGCAAACATTTGGGCTTGCAACTTTTTAGGTATTGAGCTTTTTTATTACTCTCATATAAATTACTCTCCTTGAATATCCCATTATTTCCAGCTCTAATTCATTTGTGTACAGACTATAGTACTAATTCTCCTCAAGCACTCCAGAAAGGGCTTTGCATCTAGTGAAGTAAAGTACCTGCCTGACCTTCCCATGAGCATTCTGGGCTTGAATGCCTGATAACTCATCCTTCTTTAAGCTGTTGTTCTAGCACACAAAACTGTTTTCTCTTTGGTTTTCTGAGGTCTGATTAATAACTTGATTTGTACAGCCTGCCTTCTGCAAGAGCTCTCACAATGCTGAATAAAAGTCTTACTCTGAAAATCACCCCAGTAAAATCGAGGGAGAAGGATGAGGGTAAAATAAAATAACAGAAGCAATTTATAAAGTAGTTGAATGGAATTCCAAATAAAAACAATCTTGTTCTTTGCCAGGTCACTTCTCTCTCGCAGTAGAGCAGGTGATTAATGCTCTCAGCCACAAGTCTCCTGGATGTATCACCATGCAGCTGCCTTTCTTAAAGGAAGTTTGCCTAGCAGCTAGAAGTGCTTTGTGTTTACACTTCTCTAGTGCTGATTTGGTATAGAGAAGACTGCAGGTTTCCTGGGAAAACTCTTCTGGGCTGTTCTTCTCATTGATTATATGTGGTAGAATAAGAACTTGATTTGTCCCCTTTCTCTGAAAAGCTCTCCACATACAGTAAACAATATTTTGTGGTTGAGCAAACAGTGGAATAGCCGTAGAAGAAGCAGTCTGAAATTTACTTAAGTTTAAAGATTAATAAGGAAAAAAATATTTCAACAGGAACAGTGACAGACTGGGCAATGGGGTACTTTATGCTTCTGTGAACCCCGAGTACTTCAGTGCTTCAGACGGTAAGTGTGGCCATGTGCTTTTGATGCGTTTACTTTTATATGCTCTGCTCATGTCAGACTTTGGAAAGTGTGAAATTCTTGTAAAGGGATGTAGTAAAACCTCCTTCTCTTTTTATTTAATTAGCACATCCATAGTTAATCCATCATCAATCATATGTAAATGTTACCTGTCTATTGAAACAGAGGGGTTTCAGAAATTTCTCCTGTAGTTTATTCAGCTGAAATGAATTTGGATAGGTTAGTTTTCTTTTCAAAGTATTGTCTACTTATCCGGTGATTTTGTTACTAGAATGAAAGAAGAATTCATGAATTCATCGTCTTTCATGTTTGCCCTTTTAAACCTTTTTCTGACCTACTGGAATAATCTCACTGCTTGATTCTGTGTATTTCTCATGTGGAAAACAATAATGTTTACCAATTAAACAAAAAGTCTCCTCGCTTCCCACCCCCATAAAACTCTTTCCAAATGTGAAAAGTTGTTGGAAAGGGAAAAGGCAATGCTGTGAACTTCCAGCCATATCACATGCAGTAATACTGTGTTAAAATGAGCAGGGATGTTTTATGTAAGCTACGCTTTTAATATCTAGAGTATGGGTATGCCAGTTGTTCTTGGACTGACAAAAAAGTTTTTTAAAGCTAGTTTCAGATTTTAATTCTTTATTTTCCTACTATTTTCTATGGAGATGCAATGTGAATAACATTCTTTGACAAGTTAAAAAGAGAAGCACTTGCTGGAAGTGGCAGCTAATGGGCCCTTTTATTGCTTAGCTAGTAAATTGGAAAGTTTTGCTTAAAAAAAAGTTCTTGTTGCCTCAAAATTAGATTGTTTGCCACTTGTAGCAAAAAATGACTCCTCCCTCATCCTTTATTCCACTTCGAGCAAAGAAACAAAAAGCATCTAATGTGGCCATTGAAAGCTTGAGGGAAATAGTATAAGAAGAGATTCTTGCATAGTCTGCACCATGTTTTGAGAGTGTGGGGGTGCTGGCTGGGAGCTGGCTCGGTACTTTATTACCCAGTAGATGAGATGACAGGTTTGCATGACCGGCAACAAGACTGAGAAAACCCAACAGTGCTTAGTGATTTGGAAGATGGTGCAGATAATTTTCAGCTGGACAATGGAGAAAGTGTCCAGCGCCAAATAAAAACCAAGAGTTAAAGTTGATTTCAGGATGATTAAGTTTTATGGTTCATTAGGATTGTTTGGTTTTAATTTCTTGTTTGTATGCAAGTCTCAGTAAGTCTGCCAGGATTCTGGACCTTGGAAAAATGAAATTTATTTTGCCTGATCTGGAACAAGATTAAATTCCTTAAAACCATTGGGGAAGGAAGAAAAAACAGAAAGCACCACCATCACCACCACCCCCCAAAAAAACCAACAAAACAAACCACCACACTGTTCTTAGAACTGTGTGGGTTTTTTTGTGTGAGTTTTGCTTTCTGTATATCTGTATTATTTTCCTGCACTTCACTATTGCAGGAGAGTATTAGCAGACATATCCTACTGTAGATAATCTCCTTGCCAGTTCCCATGCTGGCTGACCCTGGCCAGTAGCAGGAGCTGAATGACCCCAGAATACCAGTATCCTTGGCTCAGCATCTCCAGAAAGCTTATGGCTATGGGAAGGAGAGCCCTGGAATCCCAGCTTTCTGGCTAAATAAGTTGCTTGGAAAAAAAAAATAAATAAATAAAGGCAGTTAGGTTCCCACTGGAAACCTATTTGCTAAATAATTATTTTTTGCAACATAGAGGTACGAGCATATTTAACAAGCATGTGCCCATACTGTGCAGATTATTTATTTGCGGAGCTCTTCAAGCACAGGAGGAAATCAGAACATAAGAAGAATTTGCTTGAGGCATCAGTGCTGTAGTTTATGGGTTAGTTTGGTGCTGCTGCTTTAGACGTTTTGCCAAAATGATGTTTCCAAAAGCCCCCTGGAGGCTAATGGGTTTAGCTAGAGTGGGAGCTGACTTTCTTTTACCGTTGTTTCTTGGAGCAGCACCATTAGAGTTAAAGATCTGTTGATGTTCATGCTATAATCCTCTATTTTTGCATCCTGTCATTTCACCCATCCCAAGCATGTGACACAACTGTACCCTCCTTTGGTGACTGATGGGCAGCAGCATCAGTGACTACTGAGAGCTCAGATGTCTTCTTGCCTGAGGCAGTCATCCCTCCTAGCAATCACCTTCTGAGGTCTCTCTTCTGCCTCAGATCAAAGACTTGCAGCAGCAGCGAGTTCTGCCTTTACTGGTGCAGCAGTGGGTGTGCAAGTAAGCACAATAGCTTCATGCAAAGAACCTGTTAGATCAGAGAATCTCTTTCCCTTTAGTCATAAAATCAATCAGTTAATAGAGAATACAGCGGATGCTAAACTGGTACAGATGATCGAGTATGTTTGATGCTGCCTTGGAAGAACTAGAAAACTGATGGTACCGAGAATAGCTCAAGCCTCAAGTACTGAATGAAGGTTCTTGCCACCAGCATGTTGTACATTAAAGTTCCTTATTTCTGTTTTTTTATGCTAGTACCATAGTGAGGCCCCTTCAAGTCCATCTACTCATTCCTTTAAGATTTATTTCTATGCCAGATACCTGCCTATCTCTGTATGAGAAAGATTGGAATATATGCACATCCCCTGGCAGTTCTCAGCATTACGTCTGTTGTTGCTTAGAGTAAAACTATTCGGGCTGTTGGTATTGTAAACCCACAAGTGATCCCACCACTTACAGAAATGGAACATGATGGCCTCTTCTCTCTCTCTCCCCACAGTGTATGTTCCAGATGAGTGGGAGGTGCCTCGCGAGAAGATCACCATGTGTCGGGAGCTTGGGCAAGGCTCCTTTGGGATGGTGTATGAGGGGATAGCCAAGGGAGTGGTGAAGGATGAGCCAGAGACCAGGGTGGCCATCAAAACTGTCAATGAGTCTGCAAGCATGCGTGAGAGGATAGAGTTCTTAAATGAGGCCTCAGTAATGAAGGAGTTCAATTGTCACCATGTGGTAAGTTGTGAATATGTAATAAGGCTGTGATTTATATGGCTCTGATGGTTTACTGGCAGGAGATTGCTCAGGGCACGTCTTCACTGACTGAAGTGGGGACTTGGGATTCTAGCTTCAGTTCTGCAGCATTAGGATGTTGTTAAACAGGAGTCAGCGTGAAAACAAGTCTACTTCCAGACCTCTCCCACAGGGTCATGGGTGCTGGGGGCTCCATATCAACATGAATAAACAATTACTGCAGTTCAGTTAGCTGTATTTGTAGCTGAGCATTTGTTTTTCTCCTTGCAGGTTCGGTTGCTTGGTGTTGTTTCTCAGGGCCAGCCTACCCTAGTTATCATGGAGCTGATGACACGTGGGGACCTCAAAAGTTATCTGAGATCGTTGAGGCCAGACACAGAGGTGAGTCATGAGCTGTTGGATGTTTTTTTTCCTTCTGTTAGAATCATCCTGAGCAAATAGACATCGTGTTGGAAGCAGCAGGCAATTAGCCTTTCTTGCCCTCTCCTTAAGATCTAAGAACAAAACATGCTGCTCTGTGATCTACAACACTTTTTTTTTTTTTTTTTAATGAGGTAGTTACTGCAAATAGCCCAGTGTGCTGTACCCCATCTTGTGTTACAGAGTCCTGTTTTCCAGTTTTGAATTAAATCTCTTGCCTAACCTAATTCTTGTCAAGATGTTGAAGAAAAATTGGCTAGTTGAAGCATGCACGTTAGGATAATGATTTCATGTTGTACATCCTTCCTATTTCCTCTGTTGGAAAATAAATACAAATGAGGGCTTTATGATAAAAATCCAGTATCTTTGCTAATATGCATTCTTTAATATGTAGGCCATCAGTCTAACAGCTAAAATTGCCCCATGTGCTATAGGGTCTGAAAGATGACACTTGCCACTGAAATTATAGTAGACTAAGTAGAAAATGAGCCCACAGTTTTCTTTTGCCATTAGATTCATGATCCAGAACTTCTGATATAGTACGTGCAACAGAGAATGTATGCCATATAAACGGAGAACTTGAAAGTAGCAGAGGGCATGATTGGATGTGGAAAATATCCATGCTGATTAAACTATTTAATCTCCTGAGGTATAAGGTATAACATCGTTACACTGAAGTCTTTTCTTGCGTGTATTCCCTAAAATAGAATGGCCTGTTAGAAAAGAGCTATTTAGGAGTTGTTTGTAAACCAGCTTGGTACGGCCGGTTTTTCCCACCAAGCAGGTGCTGCAGTTTACATAATCATGAGTTCGTTTAGCCTGGTTCAAGTCAGACTGAATTGTGATGGTGTGATTT
This sequence comes from Netta rufina, assembly GCF_964035555.1. Classification (NCBI taxonomy): domain Eukaryota; kingdom Metazoa; phylum Chordata; class Aves; order Anseriformes; family Anatidae; genus Netta; species Netta rufina. The sequence goes on along the minus strand of NC_140134.1, from coordinate 18,653,552 downwards.
GAAACAAAACAAAAGAAAACGACAAAAAACAAGTAGATTGCAATTTGGTTTAGAAATTATTTATTCATTTCCCCTTACTTGTTTGATCTTCTTAATCTTCCTCAGAATAATCCTGGCCAGACACCTCCAACTCTGAAGAAGATGATTCAAATGGCAGGAGAGATTGCTGACGGGATGGCATACCTCAACGCCAACAAGTTTGTTCACAGAGATCTTGCTGCGAGAAACTGCATGGTGGCAGAAGATTTCACGGTGAAAATTGGAGGTGTGCTTTTTGACTTTTACAGAAATTTAAAAAATCACCCTGAAAAATCAGTATGTTAGAAAGCATTTTAGTTTTTTTGAAAACTGTTTTTAAGATCTTTTAAAACTTAGCTGTAGTTTAAATTTCTGCAGAATGAAATATGTGCCTTATGAAGGCTAGCTGTGATTTAAGACCTGTGACCAGTCAACATTGAATTGAAACTCTTGGAATACCTCTACTTGCTGTCGTTCCAGTGAGGAAATAGAGTAGCATGTGGGCTTAGAAGGAGCTGGTGGAGCAGTGATTTGAGATGCAGATGCTGCAGACATCTGGGTGGATGGCATAGTTAACACTGGTGTGTCATTTGCTTTGCTGTTAATGCGCAAAAATAATTGTACCTTCTGTTTATTGATTCAAGAATAAGAATTGTAGGATTATTTTAAAGCATATCTGATTTGAAAGTGGAATGTAAGGCTTGATTTCAGCTGGATGCTTTCCAGCCTGAACTGGAGCTCTGCTTTCCAGCAAACAGAACCGTTTTTCCTCTGCTCTGCTGTTAGAACACCACTTCTTTTCCCCCTTCACCATCCCTCCAAAATAGTGTCAGATGAGCTTTTTCATACTTCTCTCCAGAGAGTGATTTTAAGCTTTTGGCTGTTTTTGAGTTGTGCATATTAAAATAGTATGTATGGTAACAGCCTTCTGCTCTAGGAAACTAATTCTTTTTCTCTGAGCTTAACTCAGCTATTTTGATGATTTGTGTAAGTAATCTTGTCATTTGGGAGAAAGAAAATATGATTTCATTTTGAGTCAGTTAATTAGGAAATAAGATCTTTGGGGGATTTTGTACATTTTCTGCAGGTTTGGGGAAGTCAGCCTGAATCCCTTCCATTCCACTTTTCCTAATCCAGCATGTTTTTTGTTTTTTAATTCTTTGAACTGGAGATGGTGCATTTCTTCCCTTTAACATGGTACATGGTTATCCCAAAAGCATTTCATGAAATGTGCTGCGCTGCTCTCGTTTATGTGCCTGTATTGAAAATCCCTTCACGTAGAAACAGTTTACGAACATATTGACTGGAGCACGCCAACTCAGCCTGTTTTGATCTCAAAGAAAGAGCTTTACGTTACACTGTCCTGTGCTCACTGTGTATCTGTTTCTTATTTGCATTATGTTTTAGGAGTTTTCCATGTTGTTGGGGCAAAATCTCCCTGGTGTGTGGGAGTGGTGGGATAGTTGTACAAATGGGGCTTTTAGTCATAATCGCTGAGGGTAGCAGTGTCCCTAGCAGACACTAGAATGAGAAGGATCAGCGGTCACTCTCTCCAGCCATAGATGAGTTATAATGACTGTGAGAACCCCTTAGGCTAGAGGAATTGTTAACTTGTCACTCCATTTTTGCAAGAAAAAAAAAAAAGATAAAATGGATATTACCCTAGCCCTTTTGTGTCAGCAGATAGCATTTAATCTTAGTAAGAGATTTGATTCCACGTGATTTGTTAGCTTTTTGTTGGTATCTGAAAATGTAGTTCCTGCTTTAAATTGGCTAGTCCAAGGCCCAACATTTTTGCTTGCGTCAAGCTGATAACATAGGAAAAAACAAACCTGGAACGAGTCTGAGTAACAGGAGATGGGCCTTGTTAGGCACAGGTCTTGCAAATGCTTACGTATTTACAGCTAAGGACACATGTATAGCCAGAAGTGTGGCTTTAATATTGATCTGTATTAGTCATAAATGAATAGCCTCATCCTGTATAGCATTTGAGATAGAAAATTACATCAGAAAAGAGAATTAACTTTCGAGAGAGGAGAAGAGTAAAAGAATCATTTCCCTCAAAATGTAAGGTTCTTTAATTAAAGACAATTTAAGTACTAACAGACATATTTGCACTCCTTAATCTAAAAGAAAAGATAATCATAGAATTTAGAGAATAGATTAGTGAATGATGCGAGCTTCAGAAGACTTAGTTTACTGCAAGGCTTGAACATAGATCCTGGAACTTTTCTTATTAATATATATAAATCATTGAGACTTGATCTGGATCCAGTTCTGACCCAGTGAAATCAGTGGTAAAAATACTTGTTAGTTTCATTGGGAGAGAAGCTAACCAGCCCTACGAAGGCAAGTAAAGGCTCTGCAAAGCAAAATCCTGTGGTAACAGATTGAAGGCTCTTTGCACCAAACTATGATTGTCTGCTGGCTACAGGGGCTTGTAGTAAGGGGAAATGTTCAGTATTTCATTATTTGAGCTCACAAAACTTGTACCTTCTAGATTTTGGCATGACAAGAGATATCTACGAGACAGATTATTACCGTAAAGGAGGGAAAGGTTTGCTGCCAGTCCGCTGGATGTCCCCAGAATCACTGAAAGATGGAGTCTTCACAACGCACTCCGATGTCTGGTAACAAAAAAGGGGCTTTGAAAAACTGTTTTCCCCTTCCTGTTTCTAGCCTCTTCTCTTGTTTTATAGACCTAACTAAGTATACAGCTTCTCCTGTCCCTTCGCAGGTAGCTCTCATTATCCACTGTGAATCATTCTGCTTTATATTGTTTCCGTTGCAAAAATCAAGGGCTTGTGAGTTTAAATTCTGCTCTCAGAGACAGTCTTAAATGGATTTCCAAAGCTGGAGGTGGTGGCGTGTTTCCTGCTGTGGGTTGTAAAATCACTTGTGCAGTGAAAAACATTACCTTCACCTGGAAGAGCAAGTTGTCATTTTTCAAACTGCCCTTCCTCAAGAAAAGCATTAAAAGTTGCCAAGAATATGGAAAGGTTCATAGTGTTGACCTGCTTTTCTATCAAAATCTTCTGTGTAAATAACTCTACTTTGCTGCAGACAGTTTGTGTACACTAGCAGTTTTATTTTTTTCCTTCAGTTCTCCCTTGTGTATATCCTTCTCCATTTGGGGCTTTGTTTGCTTGCTTTATATACCGCAAGATGCAGAAATAGTTTTTTCTGTAAAAGCACATTGCTTAGTGGTTGTATCTGTGAAGTTATTAATAGAGGCATTCAGGAAATTTCAAAATAAACTTCTTAGTAGAAATAATACTCTGGAACATTCCCCTCTCCCTCCCTCCCCCAAACTTTTGCAGAAAGATAGGGAGGACTTGGCAAAAGATGAATATGTACTGGCAAAAGCTCTACTCCGTCTTTTATGGTTTCTCTGCCTTCCTAACAAGATGTTTTTACTGCTGATCTGTTACAGAATTGGCAGCTGATTGCCTCCAAATGCCTAAAAGTCAGTAGGAATGGTATTTTAGTAGTAAACTGCATTTTCTCTAAACAGCTTGAAGATTTTGGAGGAGTCAGTGGACTGCAGTCCACAGCATCCACTTTGAGTTAAAGGTTCCTAAGAGAAATTAAGTAACAAGTGAAAAAGCAAAGCATCAGAATGTTACTTACATCTTTTGCATGTGGCTAATAACTTATTTATGTACCCTGTAATCTTCAAACTTGGAAGGCAATGAAAATAGCCACTTTGAGTTGAAGGGGAAGCCCTGTATCAGCCATTTATCTAACAGCCATGCAAGCATGCTTTCAGCCTTCTCTCTGGGGTAAAAGAATTCTGGAACTAGTAATGGCTTCACAAAGCAGACAAATATGAAATATATGACTAGAAAAATCCCCAGATATAAGCCTGAACTAAAGTGAGGAGCAGGCAGGCCTGCCCATGAGCACCAAACAGTAACATTTAAGTCTAGCCATCCCTTCCAGTCTTTGTTTCAGGACTGTAGTAGGTCTGGTCTTCACCTTCATTGATGTATGGCTGCTGTTCATGCAAGTTCTTCTTTCCACCTGTACCTCTTAAGTGACATTGTTGTTTAAACCTAGCTCAGATTCTAAATGCACACACACAGAAAAAAAAGAGGTGCTAAATCAAGCATCAGTACTAAATTCATACTTGAATTGCTGCAGCAGTTATGCATGTTCTCCCTTCAACAGGATGTGGCACTCATCGGTCATTTAGTCCGAAGCAAGACTGATGAAACAATATTGCAGTTTGTTAGTGGGATAGTCCAACAATCTCTGAGCAAAATATCTTAGCCAGGCTGCAGAAGTCACATAAAGGGAAGTAGCTTTACTAATGATGAGGTTGGAAAACTTACAAAAGAGTTGAATTTTACAATTTTTTACTTTAAAGCATCGAGAGACGAAAAAATGCCTTTTGGACCACAGGCCCATGGATCTCATCAGTATTTAAATTTCTCATTGGAATGGTTTGTGGTCTTGTTAGAAGTGATTTTTTTTTTTTTTTTTTTTTTTTTTAATTTCAGTTCACGTAGGTATGCTACCTTGAGGTACAAAACAACTGGTTCAACTTGAGGAACATGCAAATGTATAGGTGTTCTAAACAGACACCATGTGCTGTGTATCCACAGCTAGAGATGCAGAAATTTGGATCTGAATTTGAAATGTATCTGAGCTCAGTTTATCACTGTCATGAAATTGTGTCTAGTTACTTGATCAGCTTATGGCTAAGAGGATCATTCTGGTTTACTTCTCAATACTTCTGAAGCAGCCACTGTACACTGGAATTGTCTTGAAGGACAGGAAGAATCACCTGAGTCCTTGTATTAGTTCAGGTTTTGAAGTTACTTCGTGAAAACTGTTGTTTGGCTGTTTCAAGGGCCATTTATTTTCTTCATTTAAAAAAAAAAAAATGTAGAGATTTCTTTTCTGTCCTTTTCGCTAGGATATTTTGACATCTGGTTCCGTGTTCTTAGAGATCTGCTTTAGAAGCCAAAACGTCAAAAAGACAAAACTGTGCAAGTGATCAGAGCCCAAGATTTATAAGCTGTAAGGTGAAATGGCAAACTGCAAAAGAGTGTCTGGAGGTTTTTAAGGGTGGAGCTTTATTTTAGCAATTCATTCTTCTATTGCTCTTCAGGCTGAAGAATGAGGTAATTAGATAAGACTGTTGTTGTTGTTGTAGTTAGGGAAGGAGAACATTTTAAAATGAAAGTAATACAGTTCAGGATGAGGGTGTATTTCTATTAATAAGTCTTCAGCATCTTGCATTCTTTCAGAGATAGTATTTGCCTTGAAGGAGCAACATAAGTGCATGCGTTATGATATGCCTAGGAGGTGCACAGAACTTGTTCTCCTTATTCCTGCAGTGATCAAAGTAGCTTCAGAGGCACCAAAACGTTGAGCTGACCCTCCGTCCCTCCCTGTCCTGAAAGGCAAACAACTGCAAGTCTGTTCGTGGCTTCTGGCTTCAGCTGTGAGCCGTTTCAGATACAGTGGATAACTGAAGGATAAAAACCACTCTGCCATAACCAGCTAATAATACCAGGCTCCTGGTTTCACAACAGTACCCTACTGAAACTACATTTCTGTCTCTGAACTTGACTCAGCACTTCAGCCGCAGAAGGCAAGATAGCATCTAGGTTTTTGTTCACACCAGCTCTAAGAGTAGATGCCTGGTCAATGAGGGCAGACAATTGGAGCTGTCTGCTCAATAAACTAATTTTAAATTGAAATATTTTTAGAAAGTGTCAATACTCCCATCCAAACTATCCAATTAGATAACTATGCTTATTTTTATTCATGAGTAATCAATTCCTATTATTAGACCAACTTCTTCTTTCAATCCTGCTGTCCTTTGTAGTTAGTTGGAAAGAGCGAGGAGCTCTGTTTCAAGATGATGGTTGCATACATGTTGCAAAAGGAGTAACTGAGTTTCTCCTTGGGGCTTGAATGTTTTATTGCTGAAGCAGCAAAGGAGGGTCTTTGTACAAGAAGCTGGAGAACATTTGCACTTCTTCTACGTCTTTTTCACAAATTGCTTTCATTGCTTGCTCCTGTATGTTAAATGCCTTGATCCTTACTTTGCACCTTTGACTCAGAATGTGGAAGAAACCAGAGCGAAGTGATAGATGGAAAGTATTACTCAGAGTGTTTTTGTGCCTGGGGGATGGAGGTTGTTTGGTTTGTTTGCTTTTAACGGTGAGGCAGATGAGATACACAGGTGTGGTGGTGTGCATTTGCTGTCCAGCTCTCAGCTGGCTGGAGTGGTAGGGGAAAATGCAGCTTTTAAATCAGATTTGTGTGACTCAAGTATTTCTGATGAAAAGCAGCTTGCAGTGGAATGAAAGCTTAGAGCTCTGCGTTACTGCCTTCTCAGCTGCTGTCAGGAGTACCTGAGAGAGACGTTACATGAAGATTTGGGGTTTAGTTTTTTTAATGTATGGTGTTTTTTTTTCTTGCTATCACCATGGGGGGCTTGTTGAGCTCTCTCTAAACAACTAGCCTCTGCCACTTCTCAACCTGCTTAGAAGGTTGGTAGGACGGTCTCCCTCCCTCCCCTTCCTCCCATCCCTGCATCTTGCCTTTTCCCCTCTCCAGTGCTCTTCCCACCTCCTGAGGTACCCTTAGTCTGAACAAGGCTGTAGTGGCTTTTTTTAACCAATTACTTGCTTATGCTTGTTCTGTGTAGGTCACCGTTGTACCACTGAATGATCGTGATCACGACCAGCTCTGACTTGTAGATTATGTTGTGAAAAACAGAGGTGTAGCATTCCTGGTCTTTACTTCCAGAGTCAGTAGGGAGAGGCCATTCTGAAGAGCATTCAGAACTGGGACCCTGTTTCTCTCCATCGATGAGAGGTGTTTACAGTGAACAGTCTCTGATGTTAGGTCATATGGATATCACCGTAGCTGCGTACTCTTTAGCAACTGGATTTTTTTTGTGAAGGAAAACCCCTGGACACCTCTCTGTTCAGTATCATTTAACAGAAATATTTTTGTAAAGACTGCCTGGCTTTCTAAAGTTCTGATTTGTTTTCCAGGTCTTTTGGTGTTGTACTTTGGGAGATCGCAACGTTAGCGGAGCAGCCGTACCAAGGCATGACCAATGAACAAGTGCTCCGCTTTGTGATGGAAGGAGGTCTGCTGGAAAAACCCGACAACTGTCCCGATATGCTGTAAGTGTCGGCACTTCTCTCTGCTCTCAGTCCACAATTCATTCTTCGTGATCCCTTCAATGTCTGCTTCTGCCCCACCTGCGAGAGGGGCTATGAGGATGTGTCTCTTCTTGTCTCTTCTGCTTCAAGTGAGGTTGTTGAGTATTAAGAGAAAAAAAAAGAGCTTAGGATAAGCTGAAGCGTACCGTGCAGCGACTCTGTGGAATTCAACTTTTCAGTTCAGCGTACAGATACACGAATCCATCGTTCCTTTGTCTGAAGCAGCTTTGGATCTGCCTTTTCAGTCATAGTGTTCATTGCGTTTAGATAAACAAATCTCCCCTGCTAACAGTTTCCTTCCCTGTAAGCAGAGAAAGAGGCACGCAGAAAAACCTTTGTCTACCCCTAGACCCAGTACAAAGCCTTACAGCAGAGGAGTCTGTGGTGCAGCAGGCTTCGGTTTTTAGCTTTACATTGTTGAAATACTTCTGCTGGCTTTTGTGTACAGCAGTTTCAGTTGTTCAGACTTTATTACTTTGATATACTTCCCAAACTGGCTTTTGGGAAGGAAATACTGTGTCTTGCAGTTATTGAAATTTGTTGGAGGCCCACAGAAGGGATACAATCACTTAAGGGCCTCAGCTGCTTGGGATTCTTAGGAAAAGAGCTTTTTTGGCTGGACCGCTGGCTTTGGTTTCAGATGACAGGCAGTGTTGTTTTGTTGTTTGAGGTGGGTGGGTGGTATATGCAGGGGGAGGTGTAGTGCCATGTGATTCCTCAATTTCACATTCTTTCCCTTCCACGATGCTGTGGAGAATTTCTGGCAGTCGGATTGACTGGAGATTGTTTAACATGGTCAGAGCTGTGTAATGGAGGAGGGGGAGCAGCAGGCAGAAAAGGGGGAAAGAACAGGGTGCAGGAAGGGGGCTAGGTAAAGCTGGTCTGCTCCCCGAGCCAGTAGGGAAAAAACTATCTCTACAGTGAGAACAAACTTGGCAAGAGATTGAGCGTTAGAAATTCCCCATTAACCTGGGGCATGTGTGGTATGAACAGGGGGAAGGGAGGGGAGGCACAGTTAGCTTTCAGCAAGGAGCTCCTGCCGCAGCCTGCCCAGCCCGTTCTCCTTCCTCCTCCTCCAAGATAATCCTGTGTGTGCTGGGTGTTACTACAGGATCAGTCCGCTTTGGGGGTAACTGGCTTGAAAACGGGAAGAATTTGGTGAATGTGTGACAGAATGAATCTTTGCACTAGTGTGGAACAGCAAAAGCCTTCGTTTTAAATAAAGAAGCTGTTCACATATTATTTAGTGCCACCAAAACTTTAGTCCGATGTTGCAGAGGGGCAGAATGAAAATACCTGCCTTGGATTTTAGCTGCTTCTCTCCGTCAGAACAAGAAGTAGGGTTCAACTATCCAGTTTAGTGATGTCTCTTGTTAGTGCAATTGTGAAAAACATATCTTGACTTTGTCCAAATGCAGAAAAAAGAAAGAAAAAAGAATTGACTCTAGAAGCCAACCATGACTTGCTTTAGCTCCCGTTCAGCCTTTTTTGCCTTCCTATTAGGACAGGCACCCAAGTCTGCTGGAGTTCACATAGGCTGCTGTACGAATAGCAGAAGGGAGCTCCAGGAATGATCTTTACCTTTGCTCCACGCACATGCGTTTGGCATTCAAAGAACATACTTTACATGATTGTAGTGCTTTCTTTTCCCATGGTCTGTCCTGTTGGCCCAAGATGCTGTAAAGATGCCGTAGCAACCTGAGAGCTGGTGCCAGTCTCGAACCTCACACGTGTTGCTGCTGGCAGGCAGAGACCTGCTCCGTAGGCAGAGTTCCTTCTCCCCTCCCCAGCTGTCTGATAACCTGCTCCTCACCGTGGGACATAGCAAGAATATTACCAAATCTATTGAAAGGTGCAAAGAGCCCTGAAACTGCATTTGGATTTTACCATATATTCCCAGCTTGTTTCAGGCAGCTACTTTTTACTAGTGCTTTACAAAACCTTTTGTAAATGGAAGGGGTCTGTTTTTCTGGAGGTTGCTACAAAGATTCTGTTTAAAGACAAGTTTCTTGCCATGTCTGTGCCAGTGGAAGTTCTTTTTTTTTTCAGATATTGTGTGTTCTCAGTGCTGGAGACTGGCTGGTCTGCAATACTTTGACATTAACTCTCAATATTAACTCAAGATGCCCAGAAAGCCATCTGCCTGCTGCAGGAAGCTCTGTGTGCTTATTGTGCTCAGTATAGCATGAGTGGCAAGCAAGAAGTGGAGCTAGGAACTGCACTCATAAATCTCATGTGGTAGGATACCAATGCAGAGGTACTTTTATTTAAATTAGCCTGACATGCAAACAAGTAAATTGTAATCTTGGGCAGATGGTATCTAATGCAAAGACAAATTTACCTTTCTGAAGAGAGAGGGGAATACACTGACATATCAAACTCTCCAGAACAGGTGGAGTAGGTAGACTGCTGTGGGGAAGCAGAGATGAGAATAGAGAGAAGAATCTTTTTGCAACTGACACCAAATCAACTATTTTTAACCATGCAGATTATGAGAGTGTTGACACAGCCGTGCACACTCCAGCCACTGTACAGTAGCTCTTGTAAGGGCCTCTCATTGCCCCCCCTGCATGACTGCTACGTGGTGCAAGCGGTCTTGGCCGTTCCATCTCTGCTAGGACTGCAATGCTAATAATGCTCGTTAGTGGCTGTGCTTTGCTAACCCCTGCTAGCAGAGTTGTTAGGTGGATCAGAGACCAAGGACACTTGAAGAACTGGAGGGGTTCTGTTCTACAGCTTGGCTGTCCCGGCTGCTCGTGCAGAGGTGGATCGTACGGCACGGCCGTCTTGTGGTTCGCAGAAGTGGTAAATCACTGCACAGTGATTTCGAGAGGCTTTTTACTCTTGCACAGGGTGAAACAAGACTCAGTTTTGTTTATGCTACACCCTCTTGGCATAGCTTGCGTGATTTTACAGACAGAACCATGCAATAAGACAGATGGTTCAATAAGACAGTGCCAGAAGAAGCTTTGCTGTTTTTCTCCTCTTCCCCTGTATGAGGTTGTTTTTGTGTACTGCCATTGTTACATCAGGTGATGGCTGCGTGGCGAGGAGGTTCCAGCTGAAGCTCGCAGACAGTGTGCTCCCATGGGGCTTTTAAAAGTTGTGGAGGCTGGAATTCCTCTCTGGTTTTGAAGTAAAAATTGCTTCCCCCACATGTAGCTGACTAGACTATTTACGTATTGCCGATTTTTCCTTTGTTCCTGGCGCTCGCTTGGTTTGAAACCAGGGTCTGCTATCCAGAGGGAATCCTGGCGTGCAGCAGCAACAGAACAGGGGCCCTTTCTCTGTTCTCCATCAAATCAAGCCTGATGCAAAGCACAAGTGCATGCTCAAATGGAATGCAACTGATACAGTATCTGATACAGGAATCTGCCATTTTCATTTTGTAATGTCTCAGTGCAAAAAGGAGCTCCGTTTCTGCAGCATTCCTTGAGTGCATTAGAGCAGCACTGGTTATCTCCCTGCTCGGGATAAAGCCTGCAACTTCCTTGGGCTCGCTTGCCACCAGCCAGAAACACGCTTTATAGAATACACAGATTATATTAGCAGCCTGTAAATTCTTCCATTGTCTGCTGGAACGTGTTGGGTTTTTTGTTGTGTTTTTGTTTAGTTTAGTTTTGTTTTTGTTGTTTAAGATAATGTAAACAAGGTCTTCAAGCCCACAGAGTTAATAAGGGAAAGAAAAATCCTTTTATGGGAACTCTGTAGGGTTTTTAAATCTGGAATGGCTTAAAAGAAACATCACATGTCCTTGTTTGTGCTGATGTCACATGCATTACTCCACTGCTTGTGGTATCTCCTTAGCATTGCCCTTAGGCCTCAGGGCGCGGTGCCAGCGAATATCCAGTGTTCTTGGCTCCAGCCGAGGCTTCTATTCAGGGACGCAGCAGTCAGCTGGAAAGGAAACAGCAATGAAGTAACAGAAATGGATTTTATGTATTTATGTCTCAAGCTTTCCTTCTCGTTTGTGGGTGAGGGTATAACGCAGTTTTATAGTTTGGCTTCACTTTCGCTATGAAAGACTCCTGAAGGCTCCAAACCAGGCACGAGCTGGGCGCTGTTGGTGTGTCTACGTGCCTGCTACAATGCGGCTTTGAGGACCGGGGCACTTCTCACAGCACAGACGGGTTCCACCAGCTTCTTTTTGGGTGTCACAAGGCCGTGCTCAGGTGGCTGGCTTCTGTTCACGCAAAGTTGTGCCAGCCAAGCACTAAAAGGAATATTTGTGGCTTCAAATGCTTGAGTTAAGATTGCTTTTAGTTTGGTGAGGCGCTCTCAGCAGTGCTTGCATCCCAGTCACAGCAGCTTTCCACCTCTGTGCTGGTCCGTGTCAGCTGAGAACACAGTGCACCCGATGAGGAAATGGAACAGAATTTCCCCAGGAGCAAGTTTCTGGGGGAGGGGATTTCTTTGCTTTGGTTTGTTTCAGGCCAGGGTTCCCAGGCTCTCCAAGCCCTGCTGTGTGCATCGGTGCACAGCAACAGGCATCACAGCCCAGGGCTTTCCAGCACGGTGACAGTCATGTTGCAAGGTTTGTCCTAGAGCAGGGACCCTGGAGAAATTAGGGCCTTAGTCTATGAAGGCCTTAGGTGCTATCAAGAAAAAAAAAAAGTGTTGTTTTTTTAATTAAAAAAATAAAAATTGCACACACTAGTGCGGAGATCCAGTAAACTGCTGCCAGGGCGTAAGGCAGTGAGAGCTGATTAAAGTGAAGAACTGCAATGCCTTGCTTACTTTCTGAACATCCGTGGAAGTTAGGAAAATGGTGGTGCTCTGTAAAATCTAGAAGTTTAGGTGAGTTGGCTCACCTGGCACAGGAGGGCTGGCAGAGGCGGGCACCAGGTGCCCCGGCTTGGCTGCTGGCTAGAGATGGGGTCTTACTGGGACTGCAGATTGCATGGCTGGGAGGTAAGGCAGAAACATGAAGTATTCTCTAGTGTGTTACTTGGAATGAAAGATTTTTCTCGTTCCCTCCAGATTCATTCTTATTCCACCACTGAAAGCAGTAGCTGGGGCCAGCGGTGCCATCCTACACACAGCACACTTCTCTGAGTGCTGTGCACACAGAGGGAGGACTCAGAGAATTAATCTTCCTTTTCATATTGAAATTTGCCATATTTCTTGTGCTGCGTTAACAGAAGGCATCCCAATTCCACCTTCACACAGTGAAATCCTTTCTTGGTGTTGTGTTTAAAGCTCAGGGCGATCTCAGGAATATCCAATTCTGCTGTGTCATGAAAATGCTGTTTTCATTATGAACATATTACTATTTCGTTTTGTGGTTTTGTTTTTACCAGCATGGGACATTGTACAGATCTAATCGTGGATGTGCTTAAACAGATGATCTCACACTCCATAAAACATTATGCATCCCTGGCCATAAATGAAAACAACATAATTTTAAAATAAAAGATTAGAGAATGTTGTTGAGATTTGTAAATGCCTTTTGGGTATTGCAATTAATTTTAATGTTACTTTCTTCTTTCAGGAGAAAGGGACTTTTTTACATTGTGTATTTTCTATTTTAATTTCCTTTCTAGACAGTGTTGATAGAGTAGGGACTGGTTCTTTGAAAAAGATGCTCTGAGAGGCGCTATCAATTTGCTGTGCGATTGGGTAAGTACAGGACGTTTTGGAGGAAAACCAGGGAAACACCAAACTGGGATGAACATCTGCAGTGCTTCTGGATACCAGCTATCCACAAGATGGCTTTATAGGCAAGTGTGTGTGGAAGGGAGTTGAGAAGGTTTAGATAGGAGCTGGAGAAGTAAATCAGTGCTCAGAAAGGTCAGCACGTGTCACAGGGATCTCGGCCTGTAAAACTTGCGTCGCTTCATCTTCCACCAGAACTGAGTGATTTCCTGAGCGCGTGGTCTCGTTCAGTCACGGCTGGTTGCTCCCCAGTCAGGGCTCGTAAAACACCTCAGTAAATGGTTGTGCTCTGTGTTTCCTGTCCAGGTTTGAACTGATGCGCATGTGCTGGCAGTACAACCCGAAAATGAGGCCCTCCTTCCTGGAAATAATCGGGAGCATCAAAGACGAGCTGGATCCAGCGTTCAAAGAGGTCTCCTTCTTCTACAGTGAAGAGAACAAGCCTCCGGATACAGAGGAGCTTGACCTGGAGACTGAAAACATGGAGAGCATTCCTTTAGATCCCTCCTCCACCCTCCAACCCACTGACAAGCACTCAGGACACAAAGCCGAGAACGGCCCAGGCGTGGTGGTCCTTCGGGCCAGCTTCGAGGAGAGACAGCCGTACGCACACATGAACGGGGGACGCAAGAACGAGAGGGCCTTACCGTTGCCCCAGTCTTCGGCCTGCTGATCCTTAGAACCAGAATCTCACAGAAACAAAACACAGAAAAAACACACGTATTGGGGGAAGAAAGAAAGAAAATTACAATATATTCAAAGCCTACTGTACCTCAGTGGATCTTCAGAACTGCCATAGCTGCACTTGGGAGAACCCTTTTTTCAGTAAACAAGTTATCGTTTTTTCTTTTTTCAATATGCAAGCAGATGTTTGTTTCAGTAAAGGACTCCATTCATGGGGCACACAGTTGGCCTTTTAAAACTCTAATGTTAACACTTAATAGCAACAGAAAACTTGAGATCTGATGTCTCTCTCTCTCTTTCTTCTCTCTCTCTCTCTTTCTGTCTCTGTCTTTGCTTCATAATGGGAAACATATCTGCGTGCAAGTTCAACCGTACAGCACTTTTATCAGATCAAAGATATCGCAGGCCAGGTGGCTCCCCAGTACCTTTGCAAGCACCTGCCTAACACTGTAGGTCTTTATTAAAAAACAAAAAAACAAAACAAAAAAACACATACAAAAAAAAAAAAGAAACAAAAAAATAACAAAAACACACACAAAAAAAAACAAAAAAAAAATTTAAAAAGACTGGATTTTTAATGTTGCTCTTTAATCTTTTTAGGAACACGTAAAAGAATAAAAAAGGGCCATCATTCGTCCAAGGTTGTTACCATTTTCAACGCTGCCAAATTTTGCCAAAAAACTGAACTCTGTTTTTTGTTTTTGTTTTTTTTTGTAGGCATGGAAGGAGCACAGTAATCAACTGCTCTGTTTAAAGGAGATCCTGACCAATAAATTCTATTCAATCATACACTGGTATTTAAAATAAAAACAAAAATCAAATTGTCTAGACCTTTTTTCAAAACTGGACAAAATGTGATTTTTTTCTTGCGATGGAGAAGATAAAAGGGATGGGGTAAAGAAACAGCCCTCTCTCCACTCCTGTCCCCATCCCTATGAATTCTGGACAAAACTGGCAGTGGTGAGCTAAACAAACATGTGCATTTTGTACAAAAAAAAAATTCAACTGCACGCCAAAAATGAAACATGAAAAACATGAAAAAAACGGCAGAGATCTCCATCGTTGCAGCCTGCCTTCCTTCACAGGCTTGCAAGGAAAAAACACCTATAAAACAAAAATTGGAGAAGACAAAAAAAAGCAGTAACCGGATTCAAGTATATAATGCTTTGTTGACCTTTTCTCTTTATTATTAAGACTTCTCGAAGGGTCTTGCAGTTCTATGTTAGACCATGGATCATTTGCATACACATTGTCTTTTGTGTCACTTTTATAACTTTTTTACGGTTCAGATACTCATCTATATGTCTGTACAGAAAAAAGCTGCTATTTTTTTTGTTCTTTATCTTTGTGGATTTAATCTATGAAAACCTTCAGGTCTGCCCTCCTTCCCTTCCCTTCCTTCCCACTTCAACAGATTTTCTTATGCTTTGTACTATAGTGTGTAACTTTTACTTCTTCCTTCCCAGTAACTGATACCTTTCATATGATTTGCCATGAACTGTTTAATGCCTTTTTATAAATACATTTCCTCCTTTTTTTTTTTTTTTTTTTTTTTTTCCCCATTAGTTGTTTTACAACATCTTGGCTGTGTGGGTTACAGGGCTTTTGAGGAGGACATGGAGAAAGAAGGGACACCCTGCGTGGAAACACTCCGGCAGCGGTGTGGTGTTTTTAAAACCCGGTTTTCCTTCCTTCCCACTAACCTCTGCCCAGGCAGCATGCGAGTCTGTTACAGTGCAAGGCATGATACAAACTCAGGTCAGAAAAAAGGTTAAATATTTAGTACATTCTTGTTCAGTGTTTATATTCATTGTTGTACAAGGGTCCTCCCCCTCCTTCCCTCCCTGCTTGTTTTGGTTGTGGCACACATCCACCCACCCATCCCCACACACACTCCCCACACAGACAGACAGACACACACCTTTTTTATTTGTTGGGTACAACAGCAGACGCCAGGCTTTTGGGTCACTGATTTTTAAAATGACTCTTTTAACTCTTCCACCCCACGAGCGAGAGCTGTACCGATTGCAGCTGGCGGTGCCGGGTGTTCTTAGGGTGGCCGTTCACCACCTGGCCCCAGCTCTTCGCCTTCCTGCTGAGGAAGCCCTCGTGGAGGATGCCTTGGGCTGCACTTTGCACCCCTGGTCAAAACAAAATAATGCAACAAAACAGCATGCCATTTCCATGGGGCAGGGTGGAAGCACATAGCTGAGGCCAGTGGCTCGGCTAGCAAACAGCTACGTGTTGGCAGCTATGGAAACCTGTACAAGTCCAAGCCTGTTGCTTAAATCATAGACCAAACCTCAGAACAAAAGAAAATGAGTAAGCTTGTTTGTTCAGTTGCAGAAGCCTTGGTGAAAAGGGAAGGAGGGGGCCATCATCAAGTCTATAACCAAGGAGTCGTACCAGTTGCTCATCTTAGTTACAGCATCTAAGCCTTTGTTTAGCACTGATCCAACCAAATGATGGCAGTGAAGAGGTGGTTCTGGGATGGAAATGTTTAAATCTTTTGAGTAAGAACAAAGAATTAAAATATACTGATTGCTAGTTTTGACTGGAGATTTTAAAAAGTTTGTAGTGCTTTTTGCTTGTGTAGTTTAGGTCCCATTATCTTCTCTTGCCTCTGTCCCATAGTTATTTTTCCCTTTTAAAAATGAAAAAGACAAAAAAGTTAATTAAGAAGGTATTCTATGTAGGATTTTTTATTTATTTTTGTGATATCAGTTTAAATCACTGTAGAGATGCCCCATAATAAATTTAAATACTGAGATAAGGGTTTTTGAGTATGACAGGGGGACAGTTTTTGATTTTTTTCAAACATTTATCTACCTCACTCTTATTTTTTTATATGTGTGTATATAAAAAAAATACATCTCACATTTCTCAGCAGCCAATAAATGCCGTTGATACTGGTAACCTCTCACTCCATAAACCACATGCTCTAGGTTCTGGAGGGGAACAGTCACTGCTCATCACAAAGGGTCACTTCAGAATATTTGCCTCAATTCCAAGGAGCTTGGCCTTTTTGGTACCAATTTGTTACTATGAGAGAAAACCACGAGGTGGCTGACTTAAGGTTATTCTAAGAAAACACGAAGCCATTTTAATGTGTTGTCATGGCATGTTTAAATGAGTGGACAAATAGGTGACCTGATATAAGAACTTTAAATTATGAGTATTTGATCAAATTTGTTATAGAAATGATTTGTTTACAATGTTTGCAGGTCCAGAAGAGTTTCTAGAATAAAGGAATGGACTTTCTATTTGTCCTAAGTCATTCCTGCCAGTCTTTCCTCAGATACCACAAGCACCAAGAAGATACTTGGTTGAATCAGCATTCATTTGGCTCATACAGCAAGCATTGCTTTTTTTTTTTCTTTTCTTTTTGACCAAAACAGTGAAAAAACCTGCCCTGGGCTGCCTGATGATATTACTACATCAAGTTTACAGCTTTGGATCTTTGCTGCTTCTGTTTAATGAAAGCACTGATTTTTTTTTTCTTTTTTTCTTCAAAACTAACATTGAATTGATTTTTTTTTTTAATGTGCCAGTAAAACTTCAGTTCCCTTTTCATCCCCCGTTTATATGCTTCGTAACTGTGGATTCTGATGGACCAGCCATCAAATTTTAACTGCCCTCTGACAGCGTGTAACTGGTTTACAGGCACACAGGACTAACACGAGCTTGCCATCAACATGATGTATAATGTTTCTCTTTTTCCAGCTCTGGCAGCTGTTCGTGCAGGTGTTGGTTGTGGTATCTGAATAATGTGGTGCTTGGCTACTTGGAGCTGTACATGGCCTCTTGAATATACAGTCCTGTGGTTAAGTACTACAGGGTTTGTCTTTGGAGGGAGCATTTTTCAAACCCTGAAAAAAAAAAAAATAAGGTTTTACTATGCTGTTTTTGTTTTCCCCCTTTTTTTGAGGTTCTTGTGACCTTTTGGTGTAGTGACTGTTCCCCTCTCTTGCACATATTGATTACCACAACTGGAGATCCTCAGATCTTTCAGCTGGCTAGGAGGGTTTTGTTAAAACTGTCCAAGTTACTGGTTTTTATAATTTTATGTAGGTGGTTTAAAAATGCATTAGGAAGAAACACTAATGACGTAGCACCCATCATGATAAACATTTCAAAAAGCACTTCAATAGAAGACAGTCATGGGACTAAAAGTACGCATGTGTGATGACAGTCAGCTCTCCTGGACCAAACCACCTTCATGATACCATTGTGTTCTGTGTTTGCAATTCAAGCTTAATTACTTTTTTGTTCTGTTTGTTTCCATAGCTTTTTTTTTTTGTTGTGTTTTGTGCATTTTGAATAGCTTTATTCACATGGGTTTTTCATGCAGACTTCCCTTGGACAGTAAATCAAGTTGTTTATGCATGTGAACAACTGAGAATTAATGTTGGCTTGATAGAGTCATAATATGGTTTGTAATGTTGTTCTTCCCTGAGACCACTGGCTTGTCTGGTATGGAAAATTTATTTAGAACTTGAGCTATGTTTGAATAAAGTTAAAGTAATCCAATTTGTTTATAAATTAAAAGCAAAAGCCCACCCAGTCCTGAAAACCAGCATTTTGACAAATGGTACCAAGATGTTCTAATTGCAGTAGGCTAACAAATTGTCATCGCTGTGGGGGAGGCTTTGATTTAGCACTCGGGCCGTTGTTCTCACCTGACTGGCATTGCAAAGCTTCGCAGTGGCACAGAAGGTGGTTTGGTTGCAAAGGAAGGTGGCTCCTATGTAAGCACAGAAGCGTCAGCTGCTCGGTGCTGAGATGCGCTTTCAGGGGAGCGATAAAGTAGACGCAGAAGCCAAGCGTGATGGGAAGTTTGAGGCCAGCCTGTGTCCGCCAAGTCTTTCTCAGCACGATGCCTCTGCTCTGTAAAGCTGGTTCTAAGTGATGTATGATTCCAGGGATGCTCGCACTGATGCTCCTGTTGGTGTTTAGAAACAAGTGATGCCCGGTTTGCCCAGGACGACTGGTCACCAGACGGAACTGCTCTCAGGTCCTCTGGGAACTGCCGAGGGGTGTTCAGTACAATCTGAGTCTAAGTGAACGACACTCCTGTTGTTGGTATAACTCCATACATATATATCTATATATGCATATAGATATCTGCATATGTATATCTATAATATAGATATATATATTTAAACCCTGTTCATTCCATTAGTGCAAGTAACACTTGTTTCCTGTTGTTCTTATTTTGTTTGTCAACAGCGTGTTTAATCACTGGGCTAAACAACAGTGGAGGAAGGTGCAAGGGATCCACTCCTTACTAACCAGTGATAAAAGCCAGATATTGCAACTTAACCCATGAGTAGTTGTGCAGACAAGACTTTAAGAATGATGTGTAGAAAAAACACAGTGGCCAGGGGTGCTGAAGATACAGAACTGCAAATAGGCAGGAGGGCTTCAAAGGATGCCTCAGTTCAGAGAACTGGTTGCTCAGAGGTGAAAAGCAGCCTCCAATATTGAGTGCAGCCAGGTATATCAGAATTGAGAAGTATTTGTATGGAGACGTATGAAAACAAAGGATATGGAAATGCGTATTTACAAAGACACAGGGCTTGGCAGAAGTTTGAAGTTGTTTCCTGAGCTTGGTGTGTGGGACAGCAGCAGAGCTCAGATTCTGATCATTGGTACTTGTAAATAAACCTTTTGACTTTCCAGCTGAAGTAGTAAACTCGTTAACAGGAGTTTGATGGTTTTTATTATCGATCTGTATGAATCAGTCTCAACCTACACTTGGTCTGTTTTGCAAGTACCTTAAGACTATCACTAGGTTGTATGCGTGCGTGCGTGTGTGCATCCATCTTTTTTTGTATGTGTTACGTTGATTAGTAATCCATTAGCATTTTCAATAGGGCTTTAAGTCCAGTAGATTACGGGTAGTCAGTTGACGAAGATCTGGTTTACAAGAACTAATTAAATGTTTCATTGCGTTTTGTAAGTACATAGAATAATTTTATAAAATGTTTGTAGTTTATTAATGCCTAAAATATAATTTAAGGGCACTTTTCTGTGTCTGTGTGGGTGTGTCTGTATGTGATCAGTTTTTTTTTTTTTTGATGGTACCAGTTTACTAGCTAGCTTTACAATATGCCAAAAAGGATTGCTAACTTGTCCAATTCATGGCTCATCCCCCTCCCCTTACCCACCCAAGCTTTGTGTCCCAGTATACAGCGAATGAATAAAGAAGTTGGGGAAATGTTCTGTATCTTCAGTATCCTGGTCTTCCAGAGCCCTCTGGTTGGGGTGGGATCATCTTAACTGGTCATTTCACTTTACTGTCTAGTGCAGTTAACTAAATGGACTACACGAACCTCACTGGTTGGGGAAACAGAACGGGTTTTGCTGCTACGCAGTCTCACTTGTGCTGTTCAGTACCTGCTTAACGGTTGCCAGGTGGTTTGAAGGATACGACTGCCTAAGAGAAAGAGGGAAGACAGTTTTGTAATGACTGTTGAAGAACTATTTGCAGATGTCTCATCGTTCTAAAAGTTTGTATGCAGCCTCTAAAGATACTGAGTACCATTTGAAGCTTTGTTGAAAGAGGCAAAGCAGGGTCCCTATTTATTTTTATTTAAGAATACTGAAGATCCCTTCCCCCCCCCTGAAATTAGACTAACTGCATTTCTGAAGTGTTACGATGATTTAGGTATTGTTTAAAGTCAGCTCTTCTGTTTTCTAAACCAGTGAGGTTTGAGATGAAAGGATTGGCCAGAGTTTGTCTACCTCTGGGACAAAAACAAAACTAGAAAGTGCTAAGGAATGGATGCAGTTGCAAATACAACATTTTCCAAGTTTTCTTGTTTAAATTTTTTTAAGAGAAAATTAAACAATAACATGGCCAATTTATTACATAAAAAAGACTTGCTGTGTATAAATTATTCCTAAAGAAATTCCTGTGTTTATATTAAAATGAATCAGTAGATAAAAAAAAAAAATTCAAAATGTTTTTGTATATTCTGTTGTAAGAATTTATTCCTGTTATTGCGATATACTCGGGATTCTTTACATTATGAAAAGAAGAAACTTTGTCTATTTTGAATGGCTGAAGCTAAGGCTCCTTTAGTTTCTCTTACTCTGCTTTTTTCTAGTAGTTTCAGTACTACATGATTTAAGTTAAATAAAAGAATTCTGTATGCATTTGTCTCTTTCTGAATTTATTGTTCCTTATTGCAGAGCAAGTACAGCTTTAAAAAAAAAGTAGATCTGTTTTTCTTCTGCCCTTTTGGCTGCATTTGATTGAGCAACTCTGAAAAAAAATCTTTGTGGAGGTCAGTACTGCCATTATGTTGTGTTGAAATCTAAAATATTTTAATCCAATGACGCTGAGTTTGTGGGCCCTTTTTCAATGGGACTTTTGGGTCCTGCTTTGCAGTAGGTGGTTTCTTTCAATAAGGGAAGCATTTTTATTTATTTATTCGAAGGAAACCCTTTTATTTACCTCTACAGCAATCCATAGATGAGGCATTCATCCATCTAGCATGGGGTTATTGGTTTTCTGCAAAGAATGTTGGCAAAGATAGTGGCAAGGAAACTAGTGTTACATCTGACATTTCCAATTCCTCTGACTCTTGTTGTCGAAGTCTTGACTAGGGCATAGTGGTGGCCCAGAGCTTGTTTAGGCGTCTGAGCCCTTAGGTTGTCCTTGGCTGTTGACCTTTTTTACTGACATGACACTTGAGGAAACGAGCTTTTGTTTTCCTTAGAAAAATCCCAGATGCCCATATTAAGGTGCTGCTGTTTCATTCTGCTGACTGGTTTTGAAAATTAACTGCTAGCTTTATGTCATAATTGTCTGTTTTGGTACTAGCAAAATTACTAAGGAGAGCATGCATTGCCATTCTGTGTGTGTTACAGAGGACACTGCAAACCTCTGTCTTCTCCAGCATTAATAGTGCAGTGCTTCTGTATATAGCTGCGTCTGAGACATCGAGGAGCCTGGCTTGGCAGGGGAGAAGCGCAGAAGTGATCTGTCACTGTCTGATCCCGAGTTTTACAACTTGGGATCTCATTTGGTTCCTGTTTTGTAAGAAAGATGATGTGCCATAACGCATTCCACAGCACAGTGCTTCAATGATTGCCTTTCTTGGGACAAGTTAGCTTTTTGATTTTTGATGTATAAATCCCTGAATAGCCATGACCCATTGTACTGAAAGACTGTTGTCTTTGTTCTGTGCTTTGTGGAAGGACTACAGTGTTTTCCTTTGGGACAGATACTGAGAATTTGGGGTAAATGGTGTTTTGGGGCAATTTAAACCCAAATTACTAACAGCATTTCAGTGTCTGCCAGATTCTAGCTTTTTATTTGCTTTCTTTTTAAGTCACCCCAGCTCCATGATCTGTTTTTGATGTGAAAACCAGTGTTTACAGCAGGTCTCCAAGAGATACAGATATCTGAAGAAACGTTCAGATAACCGGACCCCTGTGTGTGTTTTGGTTTCGCCTGTATTTGAAGTTTTTATATGGGCACCTTCTATTAGATGAGATCAATGGGACATTAGATGATTAGATGATTAGATCAATTAGATGAGATAGCTCATCTAATAGAAGGTCCATTGAAGTCCCATTGAGCAGGGACTTAGGACCTCTGAGATCCAGTGCTGCATGTCCTTAGAGCTGCAAGCATGGATCTTGATTCAGTAAATCTGTAGTAATGTTTTTCTGCCCTTCCGAACTAGGATTGAGCGTCCCAAATGTTTCTTGTTTTCTCTAAAATTTTCAAAAAACAAACAAACAAACAAACAAAATTAAAAGATTTTAGAAAGCATGTAACAACTTTTAAGTCCACATTCACACACTTTCTTAAATCTGAAGCAACCTTATCATTGTTAGTAATACAAACTATGAATTGTTGTTGTTGTTTTCTCTTAAGCTTTTTACGCCAGAGTAGTTTGTTTTCTGTAAGGAGATTTCGCTAAAAGTAACTTGGAATATAAAAATCTTTTATGTAAGGGTTTTAAATAACAATTAGATTTGCTACTTTTAAGAGGTAAGGAATTGCATTCTAAGAAATACTCTTTTTTTTTTCCCTCTCATGATCCATCTTACTCTCTTTCTTCCCTGCACTGTTTTAACATTTCTAAGATAATTGTCTGTAATGCTTTTCCTAGAGAGTCTGCTGTTACCGATTTGGATAATGGAGGCACATGGATGAAAGCTGCTCTTCCATTGCCATAATACAGAGAAGCGTAATAGATGTAATCACAGATATACCTGAAATATTAAGAACAAAACAGAAACAGAAACCTGGATTAAGGAATGGTAAACTTTGATTAAATTTAAATATTCTTTAAGTAGCCAAACCATATCTGGTTTATGAAATTATTCAACACATTTGTTTAGTGAGTAAAGGAAATGCTGAAATAAAACAAGCTTGAGAAACAAATATTCCTTATCTGATGATTCAGTTTCTCAGACACTCACCCAGAAGGAACTTTCAAAATAAAAATAAAATCACAAGACATGCATTCTTTTCTAGGTTTCTGTGAGACAAGTCAGATGAGAAAGGTAACACAGCCCCACTGGAACTACAACCATGCCATTACAGTACACTAATTATTTTTTTTTGGTGTGGATCATAAAACCACACAGTAATGATGAGATTGTTTCTTTTCTTTTTTCTTCTTTCCCTTATCACCCTACTTTTTAGCTTGGAGACCCAAATCCTGAAAGCACAGGCCAAGATTAAAAATAACAATAATTTTGTGTTGTTTTGTTTTTCTTTTAAATGAAGAAATCTTAATAGAAAATTGCTTCAGTACTACTGCAACACATGATGAGATCACAGACAGTGTTCTAAAGGTACTTGTAATTGTTTTGTTCTTCGGTGTATGTATTTACATTTTGTATCCCTCCCAGTTGGGAAAGATAGATTAAAATCTGCTACTAGTCAGTATTGCTTTCAGACTCTCTAATAGCACAGGTTTACTGGAGTTGGTAATCACAGGGTGTGCTATGTTGAAACTTGTTTCTTTTGGAATTCATAAATCCATGGAAAAAAACATCTACTGACTGTAGTTTTTCACAAAGGCTTCTCTACACAGAATTTAAATTTATCCTAGTTTCATATTATGCCACTTGAAGACCTTGCTTCAAAGTGATTTTAGTTGGAGGAAAAGTTATTGCAAAGATTCTTCAAGGTTAACTGAGCTGGCTGAATTACTTCTGCTTTTACTCTGAGACCCCGATATGCAATGTTTACCTTCCCGCATCTCTGGAAAAGATTATATCAATCCCTTCCACTGAAATGTTTTTCCAGAGAGTCTTCATATTAATTGTAGATTCAATCTTTTCCGGACCATCTAGCATGCAACAGCCACCTTCTGGGTGAAAACCACAAGCATCCATCTCTTTGTAGCCTTTGTTCTTCCCACACTGCTCAAGGATGATGATTGCTTTGGCGGATGAAGCCAGCCCAACATGAACAGTAAGCTGTTTTTTCCCACCGGAGTGAATAACAGGAAATTAAAAATGAGACCTGTTTTTTAAAAACATGTAATGTAATAGTGCCAAGCATTATGTGAAATACTAGCTGCGAGGTAGGGAGTCTTGCTGTAGCTCATGCCTAAAGAAAACTTTGATAAGAGATTATAAATGAGAACAAAATTGTGCTCTGGTTTGTTTTTTTGTTGTGTCTAGTCAACTGGGGACTTCAATGCTTCAGTACTTTTTTTTTTTTTTTGCACCATGCAATTTATGGATGATATGGTGGATATTTTTTACTTTGTTCTGCATGCAGTTCTGCTGTTTAAATGGCACAGAGTTTAAACAGCATGCTAATTATTGTGTGCTCCAAAGTTCAGTTTGAAACCTTTATCACTGTTTTAATAGTCACTATCCAGAGTTGTCTGATGCATGTTGTGCAATAATCTTTTAGAAATCTTTTTAAAGATCCACTGAAAATAGTATTATCCAGAAATTAAGAGAAAGATTGCCCAACCTTGTAACTAACTACTCACTAGTGGCTGAAGAGTTGTCCAAATCTTGAGGACTTGCTCCTTTGCTTTTTGGTAAACCACTGGCAGTTCCATGATATGGAGATCTATGGTTTTACCAAGGCCTCTCTTGGACAGCTCCTATAAATACAAAAAAATAAATCAAACAGAAAAAACATGATGGATGTTGGGGATGTAAGAACATTGGATTTCTCACTGTGATAAAAGAAATTGGGCTGCTCAAACTGAGAAAACATATGGAAGAGCATTGTAATGCATTGTTTCCTAGCCCCATTGTTTCCTAATGTCACATCTGTGTTGAGCCACTGTTGTATTTTCCAAAGGGATGCTCAGTGTCCAGTGGGTGGTTTGTGTAATTCTTACTGCTTAGGGACCGGTCCATGGGGAACCATGAAATGCAGGATTTCTCAGAAAAGATCCACGCTGAAAGTATCTATTATGCTTTGATACAGTTAAGAGCTGTTCCTCGTGAAGACCTAGTAGATAAACCTGCGCTTCTGGAGACACAAATGAGGGAGAATTCACATGAGAGAATTCACATTCAGCTGGCTTGAAATGCTTCAGGTAACGTCTGCTGTACTGTCAGTACGAGGTCACATTTAGAAAGGGTTTAATTGCGTTTTGGTCTAGAATATGTTTCCCTGGTAAAAGAAGGAAATGTTATTTATTGCGATGTTATCTCTCTGTCATTTAGTTGCAGTTCTGCATAGGATCCTTTCCCAAAGGAAACAAAAATTGTGCTCAGGTTTGAGGTGAAAGAAACAAAGGCATCCTTGAAATCAGCAGGTTGGCCAGATGGTTGGAAGATGTCCTGGAGAATAGTCAGGGATGAATGGCATGTGGAAACAACTTGAAATTGTTTTCTCAGTGGAACAAGGCATAGGACTCTAACTAGAAGGTAGAATACTTGCAGTGGCAGGATGCAGAAAGAATGCGTCTGAGGCAGAAAGTGGTCCCAGAGAAGGAAAATGGTGGTTGAAAATTCCTGTTGCATCCTAGTAGACCGCTTCCAAAGGAGGGTACAGATTTTCTGAGCTTCTAAGGAGGACGTAGGCAGGAAGGCAGTAGCAGCAGTATCTGATTAGACCGAGAAATTTGTAACTTTTTTGTCCATGTCATTGTTTCCTCAAGCTTCCCTTTCTTACTAGGGATACTTGTGCGGATGGGGCCCACAGTTCTAAGCTGTGTTAACTGGGAAGTTTGCCCTTCAACGCTGACTTCCTATATAAACTGTTCCAATTTTCTTGTCAGCGGAAACATTGATTAGCTGTGCTCAATAAACTATTTGACACAAGCAAGGAAACAATGCCTGCAGGGAAGTAAACACATCTAGAGAACACTGCCAGCCTTTTTTCCTCTGGGCGCTGACAGTCTTTGAGAGGCCATTGCATCATCTTGCTTAAGAATGCTGTACTGTGTCTTAGCTTCCAAAAAAGAAAACCCCAGCTGGTTCACAATTAGCATTTTATTTTCTCAAACATCTTTAATTTTAACATTTAATGAGATTCTTCCTTTTTAACTGTAAGGCTTAAAGTACTTGACTATCCATAACTTCGGTACAGAATTTGGAGATGAGAGGAGTTGTTAGGCTATTCTCCTCTTGCGCTGTCTGGACTGACATTCTGTTGTCACCATTTGTGACAGGAAAAACGCAGGAATACTTTTTGTGCAGAACAAAATCAGAAGCTGGCCAGTAGCCCAGAGCTGGGAATTTGTGTCAAAGACAGATAGTTTGCTTCATCCCACGAAATTCCAGCATGTTGTCAATAATGTATACTACTCTGTTGTCTAGGAATCCTAACCACGGGCTTGCACACCATTACACCAGATGTTGTGCAAACGAAACAACAAAAATGGCGAAGGCTAAGACAAGGAACAACATGAATATTTTTTGCATTTAAGGTGAGAGGCTGAAGATGGTTAGAAAAGAAGACTGGATCTGGAAACTAAAGAGCTCACAGTGGTGAATTAATTCAGTGAACGAGTGTGTCTGTTGTAACTGAAACAGAAGAGGAAATGTTGAGGGATGACACAAGTTTTGGAGGACATTTTTGTGTGGGAAAAGTGGTTGAAAAGAAAGCGTAAAGGTTTGTTGTTGTTGTTGTTGGAATTTTTTTCTAAAAGGGAAATGGAATCCAGCATTATCAGCTGACAACCTGGAGTGATGGTGAGTTGTGATCATAGCCCCAATTCAGAGGAGCTCTGGCCCACATCCCTGTGTACCCCTCTCCAAACAGAGGTGATTTGCACAGAACAGTTGAGCTCAGAAGCAGTGGTTGTGTGTCACGCTGGGTGTTACAAGCAACCTAAACTTTTAGAAAACTCCAGGAAATTTCAGAGCTTGCTTGAGTTTCCACTGATTTGGGTTGCCTGGAAGTCGGGGGGTGGAGGGTTATGTTGTGTGTGTTAATTTTGTGAACACTATTCGAAAAGGCATGTGTTGGTGCAGAAAGAAAAACACAAATATCTGTTGACCCAGTCAGTCTGCAATCATGTTGCAAAGGTTTTTTTTGGTTGCAGGTTTAGTTTGTGTTTTGTTTTGTTTTGTTTTACTCCTGTAGATACCTCTTTAAAGCTTCAGGGATGTAAGAAAGTTCCAGAACAGCAATGGAGGAGCTGAATAGCAATGTCTTAGTTTCACAGATGATGAAACTAAAGCAGAGAGGGAGCGAGAGAGATTAAATGACAAATTTCCAAAGACCACATGGCCAGTGGCAGGATGAAAAACTGCGCTCAGAGATCTGATCCTCATCTCCTGATAGCAAACATAGTTCCCAGAAGCAGTTGGAAATGTGACCTGTTCTTTGCACTAACAGTTTAATTGCTGTGAATGTTGTCACTCAACTTGCATTTGTGCCCTATTAACTGGGGACTTCGACCTTGGTGGTAGATTGTCCTGCTAGGCTATTTTAGCTGCCAAGTACCAGACAGGAGTTTCTGGAGGACACACAGAAACAGGGACAGATCAAGGGGTACCAGGTGGGACCACCAGGCTGTAACACAGAATAAACAGTTCAGGGAATCTGAGATTCCAAGGGTCCCATGTGGTGCTGAAGAGCACATCATAATATCTCAGTGCGGTCTGTCTGCAAAAGTGGAGTAAATGCTTGGTGGTATTTTCCTCTAGGGAGACTGCTCTGTGCTTCAAGAGTTAAAAGTGCTGCTGGTGGATATTTCATGCATATTTTAGGAGGGTATTTCAGGTGAATGGACTTATGAGAACCATGAAAAACTTAGTGAGACAGGTTTCTGGAAGAGAAGCTGTGCTTCTAGTGCTAGACAACCATGTTGGGCCATGTGACAGCGTCTATAAAAGCTCTGAAGCTTTTCTCAATGACCCTGAATTGACAGGTTCACCTGTACTTTCAGATCCTTTTGATTCTCCTTTTCCCTAAACACTCAAGAGGGGCACTTGCTAAGGAATGAGAGAGCTCTATAGATGTGATGCTGATGGATGCCCTCTGTGCAAGGCTTCCTGTGCTGCGAAGAGAACTTGGGTTAATGCAAACATAGCAGGGTACGCCTCGCATGCTTTGAATATTTTATTTCCATGTTACAAAAGAGGCAAGGTACATAGCATCAATAAGAACTCCAAGAACTCAGAACAAATGCTCTTTCTAAACCAGTAGAAACGGAGATTGGTAAAGTCTTATTAACACTTATCATCTGGTTCTTGGAGATATCAGAAAATGGAAATTGGCTTTTCCACCAAATCTGAGGTAGTAAATAGTCAATTTTTAAGAGAAACAACATAGCACAACTATTTTTTGGAGTGCCCAGTGAAGGGGCGTGGAAGGAATGCAACTATTGGAATGGCCGTGTGCTCACTGGGTCAGTCTCTGATCCATCCTACAGCAAGAAAAGAGCTTCCGGAAAATCGCTGATCCCATCAGCAAGGTGGAGAGTGAAAAAGCATCTTACAATGGAGCTGGCAACAGTGATTTTAAGGAAGAATATGAGTGTAAGAGTGAGTGTTTCTCACAAAAGTGAAGCCATTGTTCTTTGGCAAAGGCTCCATTCTTAAAGGCATGAAGGGTAAGGCTGTACTTTGAGAGTTAGGATTCTAGGGCTCCCAATACACGTACTTCTACAGGAGTTGAGGTGCTTTTAGTGTAAGGACCTGCCTGGGATATGAAGTCTTAAGACAACAGATATCAGTGTTGCAACATCACCGAGACTACAGTGGTATCCTGGCTTTCGATAAGTGTCAATTCATTTTGAGCTACTAATTAGGATAGTTCTGGATAATGCTACACAACCATTAAGCCTGCATAATCCCATTCAGTAGCTCTGGCCTGACTGCTCAGAGCTTCCTTGATGACGAGTATGAGTGTACTCTTGCTTAATTCTCAGAAAAGAGACTCAGCAGGAGGGCTTTATGTCACTTCAGTGATCCGTGCAGGATCCACAAGCCAAGTCTACATTTTGCTATCTTTAATATCTGTGCATGAGCTTCCTGAAGACCATTGGACTACTCATGTGAACAAGCCCAACGAACAATACCATGAGATTGCTATTTAGTATGGAAAAGCCTATCAAAATTCAAAGTACTTCCAGACTTGCAGCAAATTTCCCTGAATTGTCTGGATTAACTACCTTTGCCAGGGAATAGGAAACCAAAGCAGCATGACCAGCATGAATAAAAATTAATTCCACACAGAGGGTGTCACACCAGAGGGAAATGGATTCGTTATCCTCCATACACAAGGACTGACATCTGTTTCATTATGGAATGCTGTAGTCCATGTTATATAACTTCCTGGCATAGCAAGTGCATGGCATTGTTACAGAAAACTCATCTCATCAGTGCGTTTTGGCTTTAGGCTGTTTTGCTTGCAGATAAAGAACATGTTTTATTTTCAATGAGAAGCGGATGATATTGCGTCCAAAATTAGAACCAATAGGAATCAGGAGATAATGAGTACAAACATTGTCAACTGACAAATATTTGTGGTTTAGGGCACATGTCAAGTTGAAGTTGAGATAATTTATGGGTCTCGTGTGATGGCTGGGGTGTGGAAAGGTATAACAGAAGTATTTTTGTTTCTTGTTAGCCCACAGGGATAACATCCCTCATGACTTTGAGTGGATAATAGATCTATTCTTCCAAACACCAAGTTCTACTCAGTGTTCCTATCCCAGCAAAGCTAGAATAGAAAATCTGTATGGGTTGGTGGAGTTGCTATAGCTTTGCTCTTTGGAAAAAGTTACTAGTTCCTTGTTTTTTCATCATTTTGGCTTGACTGCACTTCACTTTGAAGACAGATCCTCAGTAGTTGTCACCAAAAATTGTAATACAGTCATAGTCCTGTAGGGTCATTATCTTTCTGTCACCACTAGTACTTTCTTATAGCTGCCTTTTTCATTCCAGTCTCCTGATGAATTTAAATATTTACAGCCTTATTTCAGTTCCCCTAATAGACCATACGCCCCTCAGGCTACGCTTGTATGAGAAGGAATTCACCTTAGACGTGATAAAATGCATTGTGGTATGGAATGGCCTGTTTACAGAAGAGAGAGATAAACTGTGGCATTAGTTGCAGATAAGGCACCATTCCCAAGGGAAAAAAAAGTCCTAAATGTTTTAAATAATATTTTGGAAAAAAAAATCTTCCAAATGATTTTAACTTAATTATTCTCTTCCCTCCATGTTGGGGGGTCTTTTCTAAGAGGCACAATTCTATTTAATAAGACATGAGAAGTAAGTTTCTAGAAGGGAATAGAAAGGCTTGAAACAGTTTATGGTTGGATCGCCACAAAATATTGGATCACCTCCCTCCCTTTCTTGTTATGCTTACCTTCACTGCTTCCCAGCTAGAATTAACCAGGTGTTGTCTAAAGGGACCAAAACCTGGGAAGGAAAAAAGATGCTTTTAACCCATGTTTGCACTGCAAGTTTAGATTCAATGTGACATGTAGGTGACATTAGGTGACATGTATGCACCCACATTTTGTTCTTTGTTATAATATTTTTGTTTATGGAGGTTGCCATTTGCTTAAGATAGTATTTTTTCCCTTTATAACATTTACAGGAATAGCATTTTTATTTTTATATGTGCTGACATAAGAGCTAATCCCACAATCTTAATTCATGTCAAGGCTTCCTTATGCGATGTCCTTAACTGAAGTTGGGAGATGTACTGGAGCCAGTGGGACGGTTCATGTAAGTGATGATTTGGGTGATGATGATATCATCTGCTGCAGAAATACCACTCCTAAATGAACTGGTGTCAAATACTCCCAGGTCACTGTCAACATACTATTCTTATTGTTAAGGCTCGTGAAGATGAAGGCATGCATGTTTGAAAGAGTAAAATTGGATTTTATTTGTAATTTTTTTTTTTAATCCCAGGTAACAGAAAATTAAGTTTTCCATCAGGGAAAATGTGCTTTTTGTGGTACTGGACAAAATCTTTCATCACTTGTTCTCCACAGGAAAAGAAAGGGGGAAAGGGAAAAGGACTCTTTGAATCCAAAGTACTAGATTTAATTTTACAAGATTCTTGAATAAAAAGAAAAAAAAAATCATTTTGACCTAGATGGGCATTTTATCATTAAAGAGTTTGATGGAATACTCCCACAATCTTTATTAATCTCAATTACTGTTCTCAGTCCATTGTGTTGGCAAGTCTTTGATACTGGGTGGCAGGAAAACTGTTTTGTGAGATGGTTTTAATGCTTCACTTTTTAAATATTTAAAAATCTACAAATGGACAAATAAGTACTTACAGCATATGATTGCTGTTTTGCATGTTGAAAGTTACTTGTACATGGAAACAATTAAGCCTAAATGTAGATTTATGACAGCTTTAATAATTAATGGTAGATTTTAAGCATTTCTTAATTTGTTGATACTTATTTCGTAACTGCTCACTATTTTCTCTTTAATATTATGAAAAGCCTGATGGTGCTAATACTTTTGCCAATGATTTCCTCAGGCTTAAGTTTGTACTAGGGGGAGGAGAGGGAATAGGGGAAATAGCATGCATTTCACATTCACAGGGAACAAAAAATATCTGACTAGTCCCACTCCACTTTCAGAGGGAAATTAGGGGGACACTCACTTCATTCTGAAGCTGTTGTGCATGCTTGTGTACCTGTGTGCGTGTGGAACAGTAGAATTGTAATACAGTTATTAAATAGCTCACAAATCCATGCATCTCAGCCGTGGCCTTAAGAAACCGCCATTTGGGATAAAATTGTTCTACAAAAAGAAATGAGTAAATGTAGGAGAGTTGTACAGTACTGACATACCTGCAACAACTTCAAGAGCTAACTGGCTCAATATTATTAGGCACTATATAACAAACTGGGCTCGGTGCCAGCAGGTTTATATTATGAGCAGGTGAAAATGTGACAGAGGCATGCTGTGATAATCTCTGTAATAGCTTAAAGATGCACCTGTGTCTCTAATGGGACACACTAGTCTGAAACCATTTGAATGAGTATAATTTCTGCACCTAAATGGCTATGTAAGGAGAGGAAGAAAATATAAGGTGCTAAAGAAGTGTGCCCATCAAAGTTATATGCTATAAATATCATAGGAGAGAGCCAGGTTGGCAGCCTTTTAAGAGGTTAGCAAATACCTCTTGCTCTCTTCTGTACTCCCATTCATTTCAACTGCAGTTGTTTGGAGCAAGCCAAACTAGTTCTGCTCATCTTGGAGCCATTAAAAAAAAAAAAAAGTGTTTAATTGAAAACAGCAAGATGCAGATCTCTTTGATGTAGCTTCAACCTCATTCCTACGTCCTCAGATGACCCACACTGGAAAATTATCCAGCAACTCACATGTCAAGATATGTGTAATGATTGCCTTTAAATGAGCCAGTGGCAATGAGAAGAATAGTGAGCAGCAGCATTCCTTAAGAGCTTTAACCTTTTAAAAAACTCAGAAGTCTCTAGCTGGTGTTTCTGTCACTGTAATTCAGCAGCAGCCATAGCCAGCAAGAGAAAGAGAAATTCTGTCCCTTGTGCTGCACGTTCAGGCATGTTCTTTTGATATATTTAATTTAATGGTCTAGTTTAGTGGTGATGAGGCAGCATCTCCTGTTTAAATTTCCCTTACCTTGCCATGAATCTGAGACCCTGAAACTTGCCATGTGTTGCTCTAATTCTGGACGCTATGTGACATTGTGATGCAACCTGGTTTTGTTGCTTTAGAGCTCCTTTTGGGTAAGCTTTATCTAATGCTAGCCTGCACTGCCTTGAGCTACATGGTTTGGATCAGAGAGAATGTCAACAAAAATTAAAACACAGAGAGAATGAACAACAAACCAAACTGGATGGCAGTGAAGAGGGCATACTGCAGCCTGTTTCTTCTGACATATATCTGTTTTTCTTAAGAAGGCACCGTAGTAAGTTATTTTCCATGTGTAATTGTTAGTATGACCATTTGCTACTGTTTTTCCCTCCAGGGAACTGTTTATGACAGAGATCAAGTGTGTGAGCATACTATCTCTAGCTAAAAGAAGAAAATAAAAAATCTTACCAGTTACAACCACAGTGGATTTCGAATCCATGCTCCAAAAGGTGAAATCTTGTTGTCTCTCACTTCCAAACAACGGTATCACAATTCATGCATCTGTGGCAGACTTCCTCACTTGGGGCATTTATTTTTTGATTCAAGCTGTTCAGAAGCACGCACGTTTCTATGGGATGAAGAAAAAGGTTTCATAAAGCTGAAACATGTTAGGATTCACCTTACATGGATAGTTTGTGATCTATGTAACTTTCAAAACAAATAGTTACGTTTCATTATTAGAGATAGAAGCCTGGCTGATTGGGACTGCACCAAATGTCGTTTCCTGTTACCAGGCAAGCAACAGCAGTATTTGGGGAAGAACAAAGAAGTCTTAAAGAAACTTTTTGAAAAATATCCTGCAATATCAGAAACTTGTTTATATACAAGTATGCAAAAGTAATTAAATCATTTTTATCGTATGTCTGTGAATACTGTGTTTTCAGCACAGCTGTAATTCACTTTAATTGTGAACAATTCATTAGCTACAAACATTTATCTGTCCATTTCCACTGTCTTTGTGCCTCTTTCTTACCACCTATAAATACAGAGAGGCAACTCTTATGTTTTTCCTCCTAGCACTTACCTAATTTACTAGTCTTGAGCTTTATCTTATGCCTTTTATTAAATAATTCAAGCACCTAACACTTTTAAAAATAAACAGGAAAATATTCATTTGCTGAAGCAAAACATTTACTTGGTAATAACATCCCATGGACAATATATTACAAAATTTCTCTTCAACATAAAAGGTCAAAGGAACACTAGAAGGTGGGTTATAACTTGTTGAAACTGGGGAGCTTAATTGTCTGTCTTCATTAACTGAAGTGCAAGAACCAATAGGGGGCCTGAAATCAAAACATATGCACATTGTCACTGCCCAAAACAAAAGCATATGAAAGTCCTCTCGGGAATTATAACTATGTGGGCAGAGGGTTTTGCTGGGTCTTGTTTTGAGTAGGAAGTGTATGCGTGTGTGTGAGAGAGAGAGGAGAAATAAACTAAGAATAGAAAGCCACTATATAGTCTCAAGAGAGATGGTAATTATGAGACCTTAAGAAAAAAATGCCTGAAGAAATCTCTTGGATTGGGTGGTGGCTGAGCAAAGTTTGGAGCTATGAGCTGCTTCTGTCATCTGAATCCTCCTGCGCTGAGAGAGAGAAATTTGTGGATTCTTTTAAATAAAATGACCCTGATTATACCGCCCATGTCTCTTCCTGACTAACACAACTTGCAAAACTCACTTTTGCTAGCCACTGAGGCTGAAGGAGCAGCTAATACAGTATATGTGAAGAACTCTGCAGTTTTAAATAATGCCAAATTTGATGCAACCTTCAGTGAATTGCACCTACAATGCTGTAGCCTTTCATTCCCCTAGGTCAATTAAGATTTTTACCAATTATTTTCAGTGTTACTGGTTACTAAAACTTCTCCTGTGATACTGAACAGGACAATAATATACCAGTCCTCACAGTTATTTCAGACGTACTTTCTTTTTAAATAGATATCGGTAAATTAAAAAATAATAATAATCTAAGTTTACCTTGTATAGGGAGGTCTAATGAACAAAGCATATGCAAGGAATAAAACAGGATTTAAGACCTACAGTTGCTTAATTAATTTCCTACACAAGAAATTATGAATGCATTCTGTTTGTGACATTATAGCAGCTTTATAGACATATGGAGGGTATTGGTTGAATGCTGGGAAACACAAGGCATTTTATTAGATGTTCTTGCATGGTATAGATATGTCTGTTAGATCCATAGACTCTGAAATAATTGAAATCAAAGCTACTCTTTAAATTTTTGAGAAACTACGAGTGTAGCTTTACTATTAGCACTCACACACATATATGTATTCATAACATACGGATACTTGAGGTTGGTGCAAATTTTTCTCCCTCTTTTACAATTAAGAAACTGAGCCCTGGCTATTCGAAGGCAAATCACAAACACAGCTGACTCAGCCATAACTAACACTGGTTGTTTTTCCTCCTGCTGTATACAAACGTGATTGGCATAGCACTCATTTTGGGGCAAAAAGAAATGGACACAACTCAACCACGAAAGCCAACGTTATTGCTTTGAACACTTTACCGTACAGTTGCCTGATACATTTAAAAAGGTTTTGAGCTGCTAAGAGGAAAAGGTATTTTCTGTAAACGCACTCTCACCACATTGCAGAAGTACCAGAATACTGCTCAAATAGCTCTTTAGTGGTGAAGGTAACAAGAACTGAATACGGCCCTTCATTTAGAAACAGCTCTTCAAATTTTATCCCTTTTATTATTACTTACATATAGATTTTTTATTTCTTGCTATTGGCAAGAACGAACCAACATGTTAAACTGTTAAGTGGAAGTCTTTAATATATTCCAAATTTATCTCAGCCGTCCAACGTTTAACGAGAGGAGGGAGAAATCAAGCTGTTACGCTATTTAACACTAAACTATAATGGGACTTTAAGTAGAAATTTCAGCATCTAGCACTTTACATTTCTTTTGCATTCAATAAAAATAAATGATCCTCAGGGAAGACCAAAGATGGCATACTGGTAGGTGGAATATAACGTCACAAAAAGAGAAGAGATAAACATTTTGGTGTAAAGTTTGCTATTTCCTATAGACCATTGGTCTATATGATGATGAAACCTCTGGGCTGAGAACAACGTGCATGATACTCGGGGAATGCTGGAAGGTGCAAAGCTTCAGGTGATCACAAGAATGTGAAGAAACTCACTGATGTGCTGTGAGGTGGTTGTGTGACATTGGCTTCTCTGAGAGTGCCTGTGCATGTGCTGAAATTGTGTTGCCCTATTGTGGAGAGAAAAATTGCTTTGCCTTGTTGAGGAAAGAAAATACAAGTCTTTGTCACCATGTTTTTAAAAATATTTGAAGGGAAGATCAACCCTGTGGAGTTTTCTTTTAAATGCTGACAGGGAGCAGAGCGTGTAGCAGCAATGAGAGGCACTTAAAGCACCTTCCTGAAGTGTTGTGTCCGATGGACTGAAACCAGTGGTGTTCCCCAACAGTAAGCCCAAAAGAAAGCATGCTTGTTTCTACGCAAATGTACTATTATTTCCATGTACTTCCCCCCCACACACACTATTTTTTACTTTGATACCTGTGCTAGCTATTTTAGAAATAATTAAGCAATCAGACAATCTCGGTAGGAAGGCTCCCAGGAGTCAACACCTGCATTCTGTTTTCTAATTTTGACAACTGTGCATTCTTTTTCATATTCCTACCTCTACTTTAGTTCTTAATATCGAGCAGCAGGTGAGATTTTTCAAAAGCCCCTTTCACATGACTGAAGATCACTGCGGTACACGCTTGAACAATGCCATAAAAAACATCATTTTTGCACCTCATTATTCCCAGCGCTTAACGAACCCGGCATTAGCCCTATCGTTTGTCATCCTGGACCTTTTAAGTGAAGAATTTAGAACTCTTATTCAGCATTTTTTAACGCTGAAGTGCGATGCTTGCCTGGTGCTTGCACTGGGGGGAGGACAGGAGCTGCTCCTTAGCC
The DNA here is from genome assembly GCF_964035555.1 of Netta rufina. Lineage (NCBI taxonomy): Eukaryota > Metazoa > Chordata > Aves > Anseriformes > Anatidae > Netta > Netta rufina. The sequence goes on along the minus strand of NC_140134.1, from coordinate 18,616,975 downwards.
CACCACCACCTTGCCCTGCGTTTGGAGCCACCTTCTCACCCTTTTTAGCCTTCCCTCCTAGAGAAGCGGCGCCAGGGTTAGGCTTTATCACAACCTCCGCTCTTTGTTCCCCTCCGGCCACCTCTCGCCTCAGCCCGGCCGCAGACCCTCGCGTCCCGCCCTCAGCGCCTCGCCGCCATCCCCCCGCGGGCCGGGGCCGGGGGCGGGCCGGGCAGCCGGAGCCCGCCTCCGAGGCACTGATGGAGGCCGAGGGAGGAGGCCGAGCAGCCGCTGGTAAGAGGGGAGGGAGAGAGCGCTCGCCCGCGGCTTCGCCTCCTTCCCCCGCCGGCCCCTCGTCCCGTCTCTCCCCTCATGTCCCCCCCGGGCCGGCTGCTCACCCGCCGGGCGCCTCCTCCTCCTCCTCCTCCCGTGAGGGGCCGCCGGGCGCCCCCCGCCGCCGCGAAATGGCGGCGTCTCCTCAGCGCCCGCCTCGGGGCGCTGCCGAAGCGGGCAACGTGCCGCCCCGGCCCCGTCACCGACACCTCAGTGCCCTCCTCGCCCTCGGGCACGGCCGGGGGAGCTCCTCGTGGCCGTGTTCCCAACCCGCAGTTTTCCACAGGGCGGCCGAGGTGAGGAGGTGCCCCCGGGGTGGTCCCGTCCGACGCCCTCCTCAAAGCGGGTCTAACAGAGCAAGTCCCTGAAGTTTTTCTTTTTCTCCCTTTCCCAAGCGCACAAGGAGCTTCTCCAGTTTTTTTTAGGGTAGCCCAAACTCGCCTTGAAGCAGAGAGGAGCTGGCCCCACAATTTCTGTCAGCTTTGGTTCAGCGGGTGGTGCTGGTAAAATGGCGCAGCTTGTGTGCGTGTGGAGGCACAGGTGCATTGGCCTGTGACCTTAATGGTGAGGTACTGGAGAACTAATAAAGAGCAGAGGCAGTGCTGTGTAAACATACTTCTACATCTGTGAGGCCAAATTGCAGAGGAGATGTTAAAGTGTTTACTCAGACTGAGTTACAACACGGTTTCGGGGACGAAAGGAGCAGTAAACACATTGTGTCTTGACCACCAAGAAATAACTTGCTGCATTATTTTGGTGTAGAGAGGAGGTATAAAAGGCTTTCTACATTGCCCTTGGTTACTTAAGAAAGGGTATTCAGTAAATACTGTCTTTGTTGATCGTGAGATGATTGTAGAACAAAAAAATACATGGTTTCTAATGATTAATTCTGGGGGGAGAGAAAAACCATCTGCTTTCAGCACAAGTTAATCTACTGGTGGTTTTGGCCATAGCTAAAGAGCTTCTCTGCCCCGTGTGGGCCAACAGAGAACTTGCAAGTCGTTATGAGGTGGAACATGGCTTTGACATGAGTAGACACTGAGTTCCCAAAAGACAATGCTCCTGGTGCTTGGTATGGGAGCTTATTTTAGGACAGGTGAATCTTCTGCACATGCTCTATCATGGATTTCCAAGGCAGTCTGGCATGTGTAGTGTTCCTGGTTTATATTTGACTAGGAGCACTTCCAAGAATCTCTGTTCATGCACTTGTTTGGATAAGGGCCCGTTGCATCACCTCAGTTAGCTTTTGCACTGCTTTCCCTCCTGCTCTGTTTTTATGCTCTTCTTTCTTAATTTGTCACGCTAGCAGGTAAATGGAGAGAAAGTGAATTTATCTTCTGAAACGCATTTTAAGTTGCTGCCATTTATCTAAAGCACCTACTTCATCCCCTTCAGTAAAATAATGATGTTGTTCATTAGTTCCTCTAACTGCTGATGGCTAAATGCACTGTAGTCAGATGGCTCTATTTTTTCCCTCTTATCAGCCACTTCTGAAAGTCAAACATTGGTAATAATCCTTCTTTTTTTTTTTTTTTTAATACTCTTAATTCTGCTGATGTTTTTAAATAACGTATCTCTAGATGAATGAGCCTCATTTTTTCATGTCCAGGCAAATGTACTGTTGGGCACTTCAGGTTCTGTCAACATTTTTTCCCCATTTTTTTTCATTATTCTGAAATGTTTAAAATAGTTCTTCCATTCCCTTCCTCTTTTTGAATGGATTACATTGTTTCCAGGTGTTGTCTGAATTTTGGCAGTTAAATAATTGAATATTGGTAGGTTTAAAGTAATTATGTAACTGTTGGTAACAGGTTGGGTATATAACACTTTAAGAAAATACTGGAGTCGGCCATTAGCTCTTCTTGTGCAAGTGGTACTTCTCAGTTCGTGCCCTGCTGTAACTGAGGTGCCGCAACTCTACTTGTTCCTGAGGTCTATTCCTGTAACTGTTCTTCACAAACCTTGCCATTGAAAAGCAGGCCAGATGTTGACATAGAACTTGAGGTTCTTGTTTTAAATTCAGCCTTGCCACAAGTCAGTTTTGATTTCAGAGCATTTTGAGAGTCAGACTTGTATGTGCTAACCATCTAACAACAAGGCTGCAAAAGACATTCAGTGAGTAACAAAATACATACGATGCTGGCGCCTGGGAAATAGTTGCCACATGACAAACCTGTACATCTAGTTCAACAATTGCACTAATGAAGCTTTAAATTTCCATCTGCCTCTCTAGGTAGATGGAAAATTCCCTGCCCTCAATGAAATCCATGTTAATCAGTTAAAGTTTACAGGCAGGAGGAGGTCAGCACCCTGAAAGGTAGAAACTCAAAATTCTGGTAGTGTAGATGTGCTATGTGTTATGAATGTGGTCCCTACATCTAGAGAAAGCTACTTGAAGCTCTAAGATGAGTCTGATCAACAACCATACTCCTTCAGTATAACTAAACTCTATGAAACAAGCAGACTTTTCCTCAGAGTGAGGCGTGTGTGTATCTCTGAGAGATAGGGATTTTCATAACCTCCTTGCTTTCCCTGCCACAGGCAAGGCAGATTACTGTAACCTTGCTTTAACATAAATACATAGTTATGTCTTAGAAGGAAAAGAAGCAGGAAACAAAATCCTACCTCCTTCAAAATACTTCTCTCAAAGAAAAAACACAGTGAAAACCCAGCAAACAAACCTGAGTCCCTACCCATAATAGCACTGCAGTGAACCTTCTCCTTCCCTTGGGAGGAGAGTATGAGAGAACAAACAACACCAGGGAAAGTCTAGCCTGTTTAAATTCCGAGTGGGAGGTGTGCAGCCATTATGCTTATGAGTATGTTATAAGAACTGGTGTAGAACAGGCTGGTATATTTTCTGCATTGTATAATGGTTGCGCACCAGGAGACTCCCAAACTTGTGGTGGCAATTCACGGTTTTGCTGTCTTCGCAAAACGATTGGCAGACCCTCAGGTCACACATACCGAAAGTAAACTGGGTCCTGCTCGCTTACCGAGCGGTCTGCGGATGCTTAAAAATGTTGTGTGTTTGCAACCTTCGAAACTGCTGTCTGGTGGCTGGTCTTTATAGTATTACCAACAACAGATGGCAAATGGCTCTGCTGATGTAATTCTTGCTAGTGTTTCATTCCTGTGAAGTTCCACAGTCTCAAAATCTCAGAAAGTGCCTCCATATTTTTTCTGTGTAATGATTTCAAGCCAAACTAAATAAAAACATCTTATATTATTCAAATTCCCATGGTGTCATGTGACATTTTTGTAATGATTGCCTTGCAGCAGTTTCAGATAAGTGCACGTTTGGTAGCAATTTAAGGCCTGTGTCCTTTAAGTAATGCTTATTAGTACGCAACAGATGCCGTTTAGAAACATTATGCCTTTTAATAGGCTCTGCTTTTAGACTACATGTTCTCATTCCAGGCAGGCTGTGGATCAGGCAGGCTTTGAGGTATGCTGTCGTTTATGCAAAGCCTAAGTCAATTTTCTGCTCTGAAGTCAGGCCATGTGTTTTTCCTTGTTTCCTCCATTCTGGTCATAGCTGTCTTGCTGTGTTTTTTCCCCCTAGTCATATCTTTGGCTGATCGTCAAGCCCTTACAATCAAAACCTTTTGCATTTTTAACCACCAGCAGTGGTTTCTTTTGTCCTTACAGAAGAGTTTGTGTAAACTGAATTTAAACAATCTCAGCTTTACTGTGAAGAGCACAGAGGTAGCCCTTTATTGCCAGTCTGTCCTTCTGCTTCTTCCTCCTCCCAAAATGAAAAAAAGAAAAAAGAAAAAAGAGAGAAGAGAGGAAAAAAAAAAAAAAAAAGGAAAAGCAGAAGCAGAGCCTTGCTGATTTTGGAGCACCTTCAAAGACACGTAGAATAGCTGACACAATGGCACAGAGAAACAAGAGAGATGTTTACATGTTTTCTCCACTACGTACAGCTGTTTATTTTTTGCCTTAGCAAGAAGTTCCAAGACAGGCTTGTGATAGCTAGTGAAGGTGATGTATTAATTTGCAGCTGCATAATAAATTTAGCAATGTGTAAATTGTTATGGAAAAGAGGGATTTTTGTTTTGTTTTGTTTCCTTTTTTTGCTCAAATTAATTGCTTTATTTTGAGATTAGTCTGGCTGTACAAATTGGCCTTGCAAGCAATTTGGGGAGGCTGCTAAGCTATCTTAGGTAGACTTATGCACTCTACTGGTGGGAGCAGTAGATATTTCAGATGCAAAACATTTGCAACTTAAATTATGGGGGATCTGAGATTGGTAACACTGGAAATCGAGCTAGTTGTCTTGTATTGTCATTGCTGCATCATTTGCCTGGGGAATGTCCTTTCTGATAGCAAATGATGGCTTTCAGGAACCTTCAGGATGCTGCACGTATTTGTGCAGTTTGCATGAGATGAAGATAGGGGTTGTGCGTAGCCCTTGTGGCCTTCAGTTCCCTGCACATGCTTTGAATGATGGTAGTAACAAGGAAATGTATTTAATGTGCTGCTCAAATGTTAGTCCTGGTGCCAGTTTTTGAGGGTGGGTGTTTTAGTAATCACTTCAAATGCTCCTTGGTCTTAAAACACGAGTATTTTCTGAAACTGGCCAAACTGGCAGTCTGTCTGGCTTGTCCCCATGGGATGAAATCGTCTTCATGTCAGTCCATTTTCCAACTCAGTTGTCATTTCCTACCATTTCACTACTCCTTGTTTGCCACTATGGGAGACATTGTCTTCCCCTTTTCCCTTATGTTACGGGATGACTTTTAGCCAATTTGTGTCCTCCTTTCTACCGTTCATCTTTGTAAAGGCTTGAATTAATTACATCACATTTGAACTTGTTATTCCTAAAAGCTCTGCTGCTGTTTACTGAACCTTTACTGTAGTTTTTCTTTCTAGTCAGCCTCTTTGAACGATGAAGGTACTTCAGTGATACATCTCAGTGTCATTTGGGGCCTCCCATTCCTTCTTTGCTTAGATTTTTGAGAGTCAGACTCAAATTTGAGGTCATGCTGGGAAATAGGAGTTTCTGCTGGCATAGCTATTTTGGCTATGGGTCTGATGAAGTGAGATGTAGCACGGACAGAGTTGTGCTGGAAAAAGCCCCTGATGTGGATGCAGTTGTTTTGGAGAAGTTCATTTTGGCCTGTATATTCCATTTTGTTTAGGCATAGACAAATAATCGTTAGACAATTCAAAGATCTTTCTTACATATGCAAGGAAATCCTTACTACTGTTACCTCCCCTGTCTTCAGTAGCTGAAATTAGTTATATTAAGAACCTAGCTGAGATGTTCACAGATTCAGACCTAAGAGCAGCAATACCTTGGAGTCAATGAAATTTCCTTGATGAAAGCCTGGTGTGAACTGGAACCTTCCAGCCTGCATGGATTATGGTCCTGAAGGTTGCTTCTCTTCAGGACTGTATCTTCCCTGAGTTGTTCTCCCTACCTCTTTCTAGCATCTATGCTCTGTGAAGAAGAGAGTTACATGTGCAGGAGGTCGAATTCCTGATATGTCATAGTTACAGCTGGTAGCATTTCCATGTTTTCACAGTACGCTACGGTATTTATTTATGAAGTCTGTTTCTGGGCTGTAATATCTCAGCTTTTCTCAGTTACATTAGGTTAGAGCTTTGTGCAAAACATGCCAGCCCAGATGTGCAGCTTGTGTATAATGTGGCAGGGGGAGCCTGTTTACACAGATGTATTTCAATTTATCTGTACTATGAGCTGGGTGCGGCTTTATTTTTTATTTTTTTTAGGTGTAACACTGCTGAACATCCATCTGAAGGAAAATACACGCAGTTGAAACCTGTTTGTAGCACAGGACCACTGCAGGTTTGGGTTGATTAATGCCATTATGTGATCCCTTCAATGTACACTTGCTTTCCTAGATTTGAAAACATTTTAAATAACGTGGTTTCATCCGGGCGCTTTTCCAAAATGAGCTAAGTAATTAAATCAATTATTTAATTCCATTGTCTATTTTTTTTTTCCATTTCATAAGTTGCAGAATTTGCAATAACGACATGTAAAGCTACATCTGAACTCGTATTTAAACTGTTTGGTTTCTTAATTGGGGATGGGATTAGGATTATTTCCCTTCACTTCTGCCTTAATTTATTGATTCCACAGCAGAAAATTATCTGCAGTCAGAAACTTATATTTAGTTTGTCTCTTGAGACCTTTTTCACCATTTGAATTATGATAGAATTACATTTAAAACATAAATGGCATTTTTGGCTCAAGGCTTAGAGCGATGCTGATGCCAACGCATTTTTTTCATCCTTTACCTTCCAAGAGTGATTGCTCTGTTAGTAATGGTGAAAAGTAATGCAGTGGGGCAGAACATTGTTTTCATTAATGATGTACAGCGTGTGGTTAAGGGCTGCCTTGCCAGGTTGGACAGATATCACACCGCAGCCTTTGCCCATAGCTTCACTGCCACCACACATTGTTACGGTGCTGAAGTTTCACTTACACTCCAGCTCGGGCTTTTTGACATGAAGTTGCTCAATTAAATTCAGGATATGAGAGTTAGGTTCTGCGTGTACTCCCGGGAACATGCCAAAGACCTCTTCCTTCCTTTGAAAGGTTAAACAAATATGGTTGTCTAATGATAACCACATGCACAGAGCTGTTCAAGCCCCTTGGAAGGAAGGGAGAAGTTGGTGTTAAGCGCTGCCGTTTAACGCAGAGCTCCCGCTCCTGTGCGAGGGTAATGGAAAGTACTTCTGTTACGTGTACTCAATTTACGGGAGCAAAAAATGTTATCTTCAGATCTGAGACGCTGTCGTGGGTTTGCTGCCGTAGTGTGGCAGCGACAGGCCACGGGAGAACAGAGAACGATTTATGCTACATGATTTCTTTGTCTTTTCATGTTGTGACTTCAGAGGGACTGATATGAAAAACGTCACGCCCTTTTGAAGTGGTAGATAAGGCGTACACTTAAGTGATAACAACCCAGACAGAAGATAAAGTGATTTGTTGGGGGCCACAAAAACACACCTGTGGTAAGAATAAATCTTAGTTGCCTGGTTTAATTACAAGAACATTCCCTCCTAAATATTGATTTGATATGCAGACTTTTTGCGTTGGTGTACGTATGTTTGTTACATATTGCGAAGTGGTTTTTGATTACAAAAAAAAAGTGGAAAATAGTTCTTGGACAGCAAAAACCCATGATACCATCAGGAACACTTAAAACCTGCTGAAGTTTTTTTTTCTTTTTTTTTTTTTCTTTTTTTTTTTTTTTAAATTGTGAAATATATTGGCATGCAAATAAAGCCAATAAATAAATGAAACCAGTGCTGCTATTCCAAGCACAACAAACGGCAAAATTGAATAAAAACTAATGAGACTTAGAAGTTAGAACTGCTCGGTTATTTTTGTCTGTTACCATTAATAATCCCATCTGAGTATTTTTCATTCTTTCATGTATAAACGCAATGCACATTTGCACAACCACATACACTAAGATGCACGATCCAGGTACTGATCATGCGGTGACTGATAGCTCTTCTGTAAACACCCACTTAATGGATGCGTGTACTGTCATTCCCTCTGTTTGTAGAACATGAAAAAGTAGTTGTAGGATAAATGATTAATTCACTTCAAACACAACACTCTTTTAACGCTTCATCTACAGTGAGGTTGATGTATTTCACTTCACAAATCCAGCTGCATCCTAAATGCTCTTATGAATTTCTGAAATCCTCTCTTCAACAACTAACACTTTCTTGGAAGTATCGGCACACCTTAACGGATCTTTGCCAACTCGGTGGTGTGTCAGGTCCCAAATGTCTGCGTCACCAACGTGTTGGCTTAGGGACCCAGTCCTGATAAGCTACGTATGAACGCAGGAACAGAAAATTCTTAGCTACTAAAGCAAGTATCTCTTGTTTAATAAATTGCATATTGGGTTCTTGATCAATGGGACAAAGTAAATTGGCAGTGCACACTAATTTGAAATCTAAATGAGTATTTAAAGCATTTTAATGAAGAGATGGAGTTGATTGTGCCGAGTTGTAACTGATTTGTTAGATAGTGAGAAAACGGTAAAACTAATCCATAGGTACTGAAGTGACTAGTCAAAAAGAGCTCGAGGAAAGTGATAGTGATTTAAACTGCTGTAGCATCCCGTGCATGTTAGCCTGCAGTTATCTATACTCTAGTTAAGTTATTTCTATTATGATGTAGGGTTTAGCTGCAGAGGATGTCGAAGAATTGTCAAAAAGAATCAGTCGAGGCATTTCATTTACCTTCGGGCATTCCTGCACTCTGCAGTCTCACTTGTGGAATTTCACATCCAAGTGTGTGCACCATGTGTTTTCTGTTGTATCGAGAATACATTCTTTTACCCATGGAAAAATATTTCCTGCTTACTTCAAGTTATCAAATGACATTCTTGCTGAGTCTGTAACGATGGGGTCTGTCTCTAGTCCACAAAAATCAATTTCTAGCTCAAGATAGAGTATTGCCTTCTGTTTTGTGCTTCCAGTTGTTATATATCTGCCTGCTGCAGGACGTCAGAATGCCAGTCAGATCTGTCTCGATTCACACGTATTGATCTTTTTGGATCCTAAGCAAACTGCTCTTTGTCTGACTTTTACCTTTACAAGAACAACATTTGTCCACTTCATGAAGCACCCATAAAATCCAGCTCTCTGTTCTGGAGGAAATCAGAGGTGGATTACAATTGGGGTTAGACAAAAATTGAGTTTAAGGATCAGGGCTGGAACGGGGGCCTTGGTTTGTGCTGATCAGCAGAGGAGTGTGGTGGTGTAGGCTGAGTGAGGTGCCTCTCAGTGCTGTGAGTGTCCCCTAAGGATGATGGAGCACAGGCAGTGCCTGGCTGCGTGTATAGCTGCAGCTTTTCCTTTCAGGTACCAGATTCTTAGCAGAAATTGATGGCACAGCACCAGAGTGAGCAGATGCACTTACACGTAGTAGCTTGAGTACGCGGCCCAGCCTGCTCCATGGAAACAAACGAGAGCAGAAGCAGAATTACCACGTTAGTTTGTGCTTTAAAATCCATTTTGTATGCTTGAGATGGAAACATGGCCATCAGATTTCTATTTCAATTAATTCATTTATCTCTGGATGAGTCTTTTTTTTCCAGTGGAGCTGTGCACACTTCCTCCTCTTTCCCTGGACACTGGAGCTCCCGAAAACCCCAGATTTGGACCTGTCTGTTGGAAACCCGTCCTCACACCACTGTTGCACCGGTCCATGTGATGCACTCACCCTCTTCACCAGCATTGGCTATGTACGATGGCAGCCTCCACAGTATGAATGCCTGGAAGCCCTGTAACGCAGTAGGCCTCCCGTTCTACATTTACTCTGCTCCTGGTTCAGGGCCCTCGCTCTGTGGCTGCAGCAGGAGGCCCCTTTTTTATGACTCACCCCTGCTGCCCCCCTCCGCTCCCCTGCTCCTTCCCTGCCCAGACGTAACCCTTTGTGCTCGGGGCTGTTTCTCCCTAGCTGTCAGGCTGCTACAATGGGCTCTTTTGTTGTCGCTACCTAAGATCAGATTCATATGAAATCCTCTAATTCAAATTGGGGTAAAGGGCTGTCTTCGGCAAATTGCAAGTCTGGGATCCCTGGATGCTGGTAGGGGCCTCAGACCGAAGCACTCGCAGGAGAATAGCTGCTTTCCTTTTAAAGCAAAGTTAAATTATTTTGCAATTGATTTTGGAACCTTTGTAATGTCCTGCTAGCCAGCAATAATTACTGCTGTAGTCAAATGCCTAATAATTATAGTTATGGTTAGACTTTGTCACTTTTTTTGTTTGTTTTTATAGACAAAATGCATGTGAAAGGGGCATACATGGAAGAGGCAATATAGCTTCTTTGCTTTGTACTGCGGAAAGCTTCAGTTAACATAAACTGAAGCTACCTCCGTGATCTTTCTCCTGCCCTGGCAGTTGAGCAGCCCTAGTGGTTGTGCACAGGTGTGCAGGTTTTGGGACATGTTCACAAAACCCAGCCTTAGCACAACTGACTTCTTGAGGGCACTCCAAGGCACCAAAAGTTAGACACCTGCTCCACATTGTCCTGAAGGATCCCCCCATATTTATCGAAGTTGGAACAGATTTGTTTAATTCATGACCCTTTATAGGAACACGTGCTTCTAACATAGCATTTTCAGAATATTACACAGGAAAGACAAGTTAAATGAAAGTCTAAAAGCAATTTTTAGAGAAAAAATTAATCTGTGGAAAGCTGTATTAAGGCAGTGTTGATCATAAGTTTTCTCTAATGCCTCATTATTTAATTTGTGACAATATTTTATTGTTCAAATGGATTTCTATTACTTTAGAATACCAGTAGATTAGGTACCAGTCTATTAGGTTAGTGTAAATTTGAAGGTGCTGGTTGTTTTGTTCAGTGAGGAGACAGCTTTAACGTGCTTATTAAGTTGCTTTGGCCTAGCAGTGGCAGGATATAGCCTCGTAAGCAGCATCTCATGAATGTTATTTATCAGCATGATCAATATTTTTCTTTGTGCTAAACTTAAGTCTTATATGTTGCTCTTTTGTTAAAAAAAAAAAATCCTAGGAAGTTTACTTCAGTAAATTACGTAAGTTTTAAATAATAATGTTTAATTTCTGCCTTATTTCTTCCTTCCCTTATATGGCTTCTTTGCTTGGTGGTGTTACCCAGCATGGTGGGGAAGGTCGCTGCAGAAAAAAACAGCTGCTAGTGCTAAATACTGGCTGGGATTTTGTGAAGTGACTCAACTTGCCGGTGTTGCAATGCTTCTTTCTCCCATCTTGTGACAGCAGAGTAGCTTCTGTTCAGCAGTCTGACTGCAGAGCTTTGCTATCAAGCCTTATCAGGATGTAAGCTGATTGCCTGCAAAGGGCAGGGAAACAGTGTTTAAAGTATTTTTAGCTGCGCTGGGTCATGGTGCATTATCAGTTGTAGTTTCTTACTTTTTGGTAAGGAATCGGTTACTGAGCAGTGCTGGGGCAGAACGGCGGGGCAGTGGATGAAGTCTCCCCTGGTACTGCACGTCCCGTGCTCCTGTTTTTACATGGAAAGGTGTAGTTTTCAGTATTGTACTTTCATGATCCATAGTTTCTGAATCTCGATATAAATAGCTCCTACAGTGGCCCTCAGAAGACTGTTGTCTCAGCCATTTACTTTGCACTTAGTATCAGATTAGTTATTTCACATTAAACTTGGGTCACAGGAACTGCCATGTGAAAGCAAACCTTTATTAAAAATGGAGGATTTAGAGCTAAGACTCAAACTATAGCTGTGTGGTAGAAGATCTTGTCCTCAGTTTGGGCCTTATAAGAGTTGCAGGCATGGCTTGTTGATTGAAATGATCTTAAATTGCAAATATTTCCTTTCTGTGGCAGGCAACCTGCAGAATACTGTTTTGACTGCTAACCCATTGCCTCTAATGTTCTTCAGCTGGTGATGAACGACCAATCAGTCTGATTTCTTGTATCAGAAAGAGGATGCTTGGCTTCTCCTGGAATTTGCATTTACGTAGCAGGCATCAGATGTATGTAATTTTTATTTGCATGCAATTAACAAATACCTTGCATGAATCCTACAGTATTGAGGCACGTGGATTGAAAGTTATGTTGCATAAAAGGTTGTAGTTGTTATTTTGGGAGCCCTTCTGTGGGTAAATATTTTGGTATTTTTTGACATTACTCAATTGTTGTAAAATTGCCTGATTGAAATGGCAGAAAAAAAAAGAGAGGGGGAGATAACTAACAATATACTACAGATCACGAACAGTCACATAAAGGGGCAGCCTTCCAAGAAACTGTGGAAGCTTTGGAATTCTGTTCCTGTTGTATTTGTGGACAGTACTAAAATTCAGGCTGTGCTTTGAAGAATTTTCTTCTTATAGCTTTAAAGCGATTTACTTACACCTAGAGAAATTTAAAACTCTGCTTGTTGAATTCAGACGAGGCAAATGTGATTTGATGCTGTCACGGTTGTACTTTGTAAAATTGCATGTCAAGAGGTAGATAGCAAATAGATAGAATTTTACCAGACTTCTTGTTTCAGACTACGATTACAAAAGGCTCCAATGGGAATGGTGAGGGCCCATTTACAAAAATCAACTGCTGAGAAAACTGTGGTTTTAACATTCGTATTTATTAGCTCACTTTAAAACTAAAAAAAAAAATCATGTGTTTTATTTTAACTGCAGGTTGCCTTTACTTGGTAGATACAGTAGTGGGAGATCCAGAGGCTCTGCAAGCAGATGCTGAGAAATATTATGAAAAACTCTTGAAGCAGTCATCATCCACTCGTGATGTTTTTTCTATCCCTGGAAGAGAAAAGGTAATAGCCTGATATTTTTTATTCTACAAGTAGGGTACTTGCAAACTAGCTTGTTGGTTGTGTTCATGATGTGTCTGTGAATAGGGGTAAACTGGTATGGCCAGATTACAAATCTCTTAAAATCAGCAAATTCTGCATTATTTCAAACAGTTTGTGTGCTGCGAATTAGAGATAAGCTTAAACTCCGAGTCCTAAAACCCTCCAAGTGTGGGTGAGGGTTTCAAGTACTTAGCTGAACTTTACACTTTGACCTGCCTCCTCACAGGGCTGAATCAAAAGTGAATTTGGTAGAGGTTTGTATCAGGGCTCTGCTCTGTATTCTGCCTCTAATATGCAGTTTACACAGGTGTTGTTGTATAGTCTATTTTCTATTTTCATCCTTTCTAATAATTATATTGATAGTGTTGAATATGGGTTCTCCCAGTTCAGATCAGCTGTAACTGACAGATGGTATAAATGCTGCAGGTGCTAGTGCTTTAAAAGATTCCATTCCCAAGGCACCTGAAGAATGGACTGGGGATGAGGGAATTGGCCTGTTAAAAATTCTGACTTCAGTTAATGTGAGAAACCTTCCATGCTGGGCATTTTCTAGATGATAAAAGGTGTACTGGACTACCTGGTTTTGTACCATCAAAACAGTAAGTGTGTTAGTTGAAATAAGTGGTTGGGATATGGTGGCTTTTCCACAGTTTAGGAAAATAGTATGTAGTAGATTCCAGAAAAATGCTATTTCAGGTGGGCAGCTACATCTTTGAGCAGGGAATGTAACTAGCTTTAAATATTCTTTTAATGCCCTCTAGTGGACCATGTAGGGTTAAATACAAACAAACCCCAAAATTCAAAGAGAACCCAGCTGAGGGCTTCTCTGTCCTTAGCTCAGCCTTTCATGCCTGGTTATACTTTTAGGAGCTTATTTGCTCTTCCATTAGAAAGGAGGGTAAGATAACATCCTAGGCAGTGCTGTATATATTTCTGCACTAATTAGACACAGTGAGATCAGTTAAAGGAGGACTTCTGGCTTTTGATTCAGAACTGTCTTGATTCTGTGGCTTGTCATCAGACCTTAAATATGTCACATGACTGATTTGAGTCTCATAGCAACACATTTCTCTTTGCATTCATTTAATTCAGGTCTAATCTGATCTGCAGTCAGACAGCTAGTCAAGGGCATAAGTAATGGTAATGTTCATGCTGTATTGTTTTTCCCTTATACTCTATAATAAATATTTCAATGAATGCTGATATTTTGTAATTAAAAATGAATTAAATGTAATACAGTTAAGCCCCCATTCCCAGAGAACATCAGAGCTAACAATCTCTGCTGTGTACCTACAACCTGAAGGATGAGGATTTCTGTGGTTGAATAATTGGCTGTAGTTACTAGCTTTTTTTTCTTTTTTTTTTTTTTCCTTCCCCTCTCTGTGTGCATCTGAACTAAAGCAGGTTTCAAGTGGCAGGACAAGCAACCATGCATAATTAGTGTCTGTCAGCCCACTTGCTCAGGTCACAGAACTTCTTTTTGGTATGTCATGGTCTTTGGTCAAGCATTCAGTGCAAAAATAACAAGGATTATTGCAAGTCAGGAAGGAAGCACGTTGGCAGAGTTCAAAAAGAGAAAGCTATGCTTGGCTCATCCTGATGTTATTAGCACCCGTGAAAGTGCACATTACCTTACAAAACAAAATAACAATCATAGCAGTATTGGAAATAGTACTGGCCTTTTCATTATAGAAATGCTCCCGGTTGCCATAATGATACCCGTGCTGTTGTTGTATTTGTAGCATGCAAAGAAAGGCTGAATCCCCTGAACATGCTGAGATTTCAGAGAGCTCATGAATACAGATTTCAGGCAGTTCTCAGTTACTTCCAGGAGTCCAGTGTTTGCACAGATGATCCCAGGATTCTGCCACTGACAAACTAGTGAACACTGGTTTCAGCTTAACGTTGTTATCTCGAGTAATCATATTCATACTACTTCTTCCATGCACCAAGAAATATTAAATGTATCACATGACTGATTTGAGTTTCATAGCAAACTGACAAATGGGTGCAATTAGAGAGAGAGGCACACCCACACATACACAATGGACCACATTTTTGAAAGTACAGTACATACTGTGCTAAATTATGCACGCTCTTTGCCTGTACCTAAACTTCCATGGGAGCATTTGCAATATTCATATGGAAATCGTCATCTCTATGCATATAGAGCTGCTTGAGCATAGTAATTTGGTGTTTATGTGTCACATCATTTAGAAGTTTAGTCTAAGAATGAAAGGTTGAGAGCTGCATTTTGATTTGAGCTTTCCCCGCAACATAACCACCTTGTGCCAATTATCTCCCCTCCCTGTGCCTCACAGATAAACTGCCCAGGCACTGCCCTAGTGCTTTGATACTCCCTATGCCCTGAGGCTTAATTCATTGTTTGCAAAACACCACAAGTGCTCAGCTGGACAATGCTGAGAGAAGTGCAAGTTATATTTGTTTTCATTTGATACAAATGTGTCTGGTCTTTCATAACACCATTTGTCCGCATGTAGCAGAGTTCAAAGCCATGTTAGGTACTAATTGTAGTGAGTCAGTATGACGGCCTTCACTAACTTTAGCTGATTTCTTTTAAATTGCTTACTGATAATATTAGGTGTGTATCATTTAGTGGCTTAGTTCAGGATTGAGAGGATGTCGTGCTAAGCATATACCATGCATGTTAGTAAAACATACCATAAATGCATCTAATACTTGAAGTACTTCTTGCCGGCTTTGCAGTACAAACAGCTACAGGGCTTGTTTATTTTTTAGGTTAAACTTGAAGATTCCTGTGTGTGTTTTGTCCGTCTCTACCGAAATAATCCTACTTGCAAAATGTTGCTGTTAACTGATCCACAGGATAAAGAGACAGGTTAGAATTGGTCAAAATATTTTGAAATTTGAGTAGTTGTACTTTCTTTTTACTTTTAAATTGGTCTGCTGGTTTATATACTTAAATATTTTGGATTTTGTTTTGAATATGAAGCAGATTCAGTTTACCTGTCAGGGATTTGTTTCGGTGGGCTAATAATTAAAAGGGGTGATTGACAGTCAGAGCTTTTGGATTCTAAGCATAGCTCTGCTAGTAGATGAGAAATGACCTCAGGTAAATCCCTTATTCTTTCTGAATATGTTTTTTTTCTAATACAGGATGATGTGAAATTTAATGTGTTATAGTTCGGATAGAATTCTGAAATGCTGAAACGAACAAATGTATATCACAGAATCCTAGAATGGTTTGACTTGGAAGGGACCTTAAAGATCATTGCAATCCCCCTGCCATGCCAGGGACACCTCCCACTGGATCAGGTTGCCCAGGTCCCATCCAGCCTGGTCTTGAACACTTCCAGGGATGGGGCATCGACAGCTTCTCTGGGCAACCCGTGCCAGTGCCTCACCACTCTGTTTGTGAAGAATTTCTTTCTAATGTCTACTCTAAATCTACACTCTTTTAGTATAAAACCATTACCTCTTGTCCTATCACTATGCTCGCTGATGTGTCTCCCCATCTTTCTTGTAGGCCCCCTTTAAGTACTAGAAGGCTGAAATTGTATCAGGTCTTACTGATTCTTATTCATATTGTTTTTCTTTTGTGGTGTCTTCATTTCTGGATTTAATTACCTTCTATTTTTGGTACTGATGTGTGTGGAGTAAATTTGGAGTGAAACAGGGCTGAGAAATTGAGTTAAATCCATTTTATTTGGCAGTTTTCCCAATATTTCCTTTAAACTCTACCAGCTTTGTGTTACTTACTACTAGTAGTGCTGGTGTTTTCCTGTTGCAGCCATGTGATAGGGATACACTACAACTGAGTTACAGGTGGTAGAAGTCAGAAGCACCAGAAAGCACATGCTGTTTCAGGAATCACTGCTTAGAGTATCAACAGGTTCTTAAGAACTGAACAATCATTGTATGTAAGCTTTCTCTTACCACTCTCAGGGTTTCAGTGTTTTCAGACACAGGCTGCCTTCTTCCTACTTACTCGCTTAGGCAAGCATCTTTGACTATAGGATTTGAAAAACTGCAAATGCAGAATACTTATCAGCCCTTGATACTCGTCGTGAACTGGAAAGTTGACTCCAAGTTGCATAGTACCAAAAGCACAGGTTGTGACCCACCTAGGTTAAAGAGTTTTGGAGCTGTTGTAAAGTGACAGGCTATGCAGTTTTTGGAACATCTACAACAAAGTTGTGAACCTGTGTGTTGGCTCTGTGTCACTCATATAAGGGAATCCACACAAAGCCCTGATTCTGTAATCTCTTAACTTTTCAGCTTCCAAATGCGGCAGCAAACTAATGACATCTGTCACTAAAAAACACATATATGTATTTCTGAAAGGATAACCTGTAACTTATGCCTGAAAGGCTTTGGCAGCCAGTATTTTTAATAATACAACAAAGGCAAGGCAAACAAGTTCAGCATTCTGTGTTCAGTTTTAAAGAGTGTCAGGTAATGATCTCTCCTAGTACAGGAACTATTAGTGTAACTTAAGTATTCATTGCTCAGTCCAAACAAAGCAATCGGGGCACTTCTTCATAAGAACAAAAATCAGATTAAAATCATCTGTGGTTAGAGGTGAACTCTGCAAAGTTTCCCAGCTCCTTTTACATACGCTTTCAATTGGAGCTTCACTGATGGGCTGTGATTCGCATAGTTGAAGGTGGGAGACCTTTCGAAGATAAAAGTGTAGTCAAAAGACTTTATGGTTCCTCTGAAACTACTGAGATCGAAGTACTTTCCTAACATGAATTTATCTATTCCATTAACATTTTTCTGAGGAGAGATAGGCACTGGTGTGATAAAGGAGAGAAGCGTCTACACCAGAGGCCAAACTTGCACGGAGTGCAGCTGTGCATACTTACTGACTATTGAAGGTAGTTGAAAACAGCATTAAGATAGTTTAGGCTGCACAAGAGGAGTGGGTTTATATAACAACTGCAACATGAAAATAGAGAATTATTAAATAAATGCAAGTGAAAGCGATGCACTGAGCACAAATTTTCAGTTGAATATGGGAATGGGAACAACATGTATTAGTGAGATACTTGTCCACGGAAAAGTAAAGGTTTCCCACAAGGAACAAGTCAAACAAGTCCACGCTGGAGACTAAATTATATGATAGTTATCTACATTAAAAGCTTAAACCTAGCAGAATAAACACTTCATTGTGTTATAAACAACAGGCTGGCTGATGACTGTGTCCACCTTGCAAAACTTAAACTTGTGTCACCCACGGTCCCAGAAACAGTTACAGAGAATAGTAGGTCTAGAAATTTAAGGCCTATACCATCTGGCTTCAACTATTTCCTTTTAAAAGTATGATTTAAAGGACATTACTGGAAGTTCTTTGTTTCTGGATTCTATATGCTATAAACATGTGGCCAACCTTCCTACACACATCAAATTGGACTGACTTGACTTTGTTCTTTAGGTGAATGTTAATACATTTTCATTATTTCTCTGAAGTTGGTTGGGGTGTGTGTGCATACCTACGCATATGGGTATATCCATTTTAAGGGATTTTGTCCAAATATTTTTTTCCCACTGTTCAGTAGATTAAGTATTGACTTAAGGCAGCAGATTCTGTTAACATGACAAGTCCAGCTGGATTTGCTTACCTCTAGAACCTTTTGTGCTGTCCAGTGAACAGATCAAATTGTTTCAAATCCAATTTCTTCAGAAAAAAAGCACTATTTATAAATTCAGTCACCATTAGTTAAGGACACGGGCAGTAAGTTAAAACGTTAAGCAGGTTGCAAGGTTCTTTATCCTCCCCTGAACTTTGCAGTTTTCTTGTGAACTGTGGTTTCATCCAGGTGGGGGAGAGAAATTCTTTCAGCTTTACTCCAATGTCCCCAGCTTTGCTCTTGGCAGCTCCCTGATTTCCCCCCCCCCCGTGATGAATTCTGTACCAAGCCTTCACAATTGGGGTTAATCACATGCCTGGACAGTACCTTAATGAGAGAGCTGTATATCTTACGCGTCTTATGTTCATATGAGATGGGATTTCCTCTTTCAGCTTCCTTTGTGCTTAAATCTATAATGGATTAGTACTGCATAGATAAAAATGATTATGAAATAATATCCTCTATAATATATGTATTTCCCACAGTTATTCCCACGGGTCCCAAAGATTAGATTATTTTCAATCTAATAATTTGTTTGAAATTCTACCGATTTAGACTGGAAAACACAGAATTTAACAGCCTAGCTATAAGTTTGCCAGTGAAGGGCTGCGCAGTTTGATGACATTTAATTCTTGGACACAGGTTAAAGAGGGGTTGATTTGAACACTGAGATTTATGTCTGATCATCTGGATCAGATATGTTACGCATCACTTCTGGATAACCTATCTGGAATGACCTGCATATTTCAAAGAGAAAATGAGTGTGGCAGCTTTTCTATAGGACTTGGTCTTGGTCAGGAGCATTTTTAATTTATTTGTGATGGGTTGAGTGTTCTGTTCTGTTAGTATATCTGTGCAGATATTTTTATGAGAATGTAAATTGTGTTGTAAGGGCTTACAGAGCATAGCATGGGTGATTAACATCTTTATAACACTAAATAAACATATCCTATTGTGGCACTTCCTGTATGCTGTATATAATAATTTACAATAACTGCTAGATGCCACGGAACATTTATCACAAGACATTTGCAACAAATCATTGAGTAAAACTTGAATTGTAGAAGAAAATGTAATTGGTTGCAGGAAAGATATTTATCTTAGATACTTGAATAGCTGCCATTACTGCAGCATCTGCATGCCTCCCATGCTTTCATGTATTTATTTCGATAAAACTCAAAGAGAGAAAAATGCTCTTACTCTGTTTAAAGATAGGGAACTTGGACAGACAGCTTCAGGGTATTTCAGCATTGCAGGATGCAGTTTAATGTAGTATCTCTGAGCGTGCTGTGTTATCAGAGCTGACCTAGGCTTGGGTGCCTGGGAATCCTTGTTGGGATAATTCACCATTCTCCTTCCAAGGTGGAAATCTGGCACCAGCAACCTCTGTAACCTGAAGTGTGCCGTGGGTTTGAATTACTTCCAAAATTAAGGGAAAGATGTCTTCAGCAGAACTTTTAGATTCAATATTTATTAAATAAACTCAAATTCCATCTCTTATGTAGACCCTTGCCTTTAATTTGGATTGTGACTGAGGGATGGGTTTCAGTGACTTGGATGAAGGCTGAGGGAAAAATATATCAAACTGGATGATGCTTTATTTTTTTCTGCTTTACTTTGTAGAGTCTTGATGTGCACATTTCACTCAAATAATTGCCCACCAGTATGGGAATATTTGGCCAGCAGAGCCTAGAAAGTAAAAATATAATCCAGACCTGTGCTGGGAAAGGGTCCATGCTTGTGTAGCAAAAGGAGACGTTTCATAATCCCAACTGCATTATACTTAGTGCCTAGCTCAGTGCAGCGTTGTTCAGTTATCCTTTCCAAATACCCGCAGTGGTAAGGAACCGTACACTTCACAGGCTCTCTACTTCTTGCAACACCCTGAATATGTTTGATTGCAAGTGATCAAAGCCCTGAGGTTTTAGCAAGCTGGTGCTTACAGGGCAAGCCATGCAACTGAGCATGTCTATACTTCATTAATTGTGAAGTGAAATGTATTGGGCTTAGGCATTTTACCTCGTCTTGCAACTGCAAGATGATTTTAATCATGTACATCATGATTCACAGTGTGCAGGTGATGTGTGTAGCTCACTGATTGGCAATAGCTTGATCTCATGATCAGGTGAATGTAACCCAATGCCTTGGAAAGGACAATAAGGCTGGGAAGGGAAAGTGAAGGAACGTGTGCTTGCTGCAGAACTTGCATTTGAAGTAGTGTTCCTCTAAGTTGACTATAAAATGAAAATGAGAATATGAGGAAGCATGGATAGATTTAACTGAGGACCAGATGTTGACTTGAGAAACGATAACAAAAAGCAAAGTACATATGTTTGTGAGAAATCTGGAGAAATGTTTTTCCTTTAAGAAAGGCATCCATATAGATAAGGTTGTTCAAGTAATGCGGTGTGACAGTTGCTATGTCAACTAGTGTTCCCCCTCCACACATTTAAATTATTGAATAGCGCAGTAAATGCTCTATAAAAGTAGCTCCATAGAACATGGTAATGCATCTCCCTGTTTTCATCAAAGCCTGTTCAAACTTTTCTGACCTTTACCATGTGTGTTGTATGTGTCTGGACTGTGTGCCAAACCTCTGTGCAGCTCCCATTAAAGTCAGCGTTTGGCCCATTCTGTCTCCTTTGTCCGCCTCAGCTGCCTTTGTAGCTCCATGTAGCAGGGATGTGTAATGGAGCAGTGGCTGCCTGCTTTTGAGAGCAGAGTGAAGGGACTGAGGGAACAGATTGAATCCATCACAGAAGGAATATGAAACTGCCATGCAAGTAAGCACATAATATTTAATGAATTGGATCTGGTGCTGTAAACAGGCATCTGCCCTTGCGTGCAATACTTTCTTCATTGTTAACCCAGGATACAAAGTGTAATGCTTTTTGGCACATGCTTTAATAATTTACTTAAAATACAAGCTAGCTAAGCAGAATCTCCAGCCTGAAAGCCAGTGGGAGCTGGTAAAGGCTGAAGCAAAAAGGGAAACTGACCTGTGCACATCAGAGACATTTGTATAACCTGAGGCTAAAACAGGTAATTGATGAATCCTATTAAAGCCATTTCACTTCATTATGTGTAAATTTGTCTCTGGCTGGCACATGGTTTTTAACTTTCTCATGTTTGTCCTTATTTGGATAGCTTTGAGAACCATCAGCGACTGCTCTCTCTTAGGACTTGCAAGGTGTGAACTCCACGCTGTTCTGCTCAGCAAAATTCCTATTTTTTTTTCCTAAAAACTGGGGTGTGAGCTGCCCTATTTGAAGACAATAAAGATACTGGTGTTCTTGAACACCCCTGGAAATGTGATGGTGTGGTTTCTGTAGGTGGATGTCACTGATGTACAGATAGCGTTTCTTTCTGCTGAAATACGTGTTGCTCGATGTGTTGGTGGTCAGAAATGATTGAATTTCTGTCTTTATTCTAAAAACTAATCTAAACCCTATCTGCTTTGAAATGACCCTGTTGTAATTTTTTTCTTTCTGAACAGGGCTTGGGAATAATTTCAATGTCACTGTTGCTGTTTCAGTCTTTCTCTTGTAAACCTAATTGTAGGTAACAAATTCTATAGACAAACACGAAAGAGTAGGTTTTAAATGCTTGATTCTGTACATGTGAAAAATCAGGGAGAGCAGAATGAAGTAGACTGCAAGTGCTACATAGAACTTACACTCAGACCTGAGTTATGTAGAGATTGGCCATACATGTTTGCTTCAGATGTGTATTTGAACTTTTGTGAATACCTGTCCATACAGAGATTTAGGAGTCTACTCTAAAGATACAGATATGTGGAAATTCAACCACATGGGTAGCTGAAAAGGTGTTTGATACAGTGGATATGAAAACCTTAGGGCTTCACTTGCATGGCTGCCAATATGGCCATGAACATGTGTGGGCAGGGGAAAAAATCTGAAAAAAAAAATAAATTAAAGAATGTAACCTTTAGTCAGGTGGCTTTCTTTGATCCAAATACCACTCAATATGCTAAAGAACAGACACTATAGAAAGTACTTTATTCATATGGCATAGAGGTTGTTATTCCCAAAGTCACATTAATTCCTAAGAAATACCTTTACCTGATGCCTCGTGCAGCACTGAAAATTGGGTATCAAGGGACATGGAGGTGAAATTGAAATATTATTGTTGTTCTGTTGTCTCACACAAGATCAAACTGGAGTCAGCTGGAGGGAGAAGTAGATCTGGGGCTGCTTGTAGAAAGGTTCAGGACCAGATTTGTATTTGTTTGCAGTTAATGTGTTCCCGTCTTTCTTTTTGTAGTTTTGGCACTTTATTTGAACCAGTGTTGGTGGCCTCTTGAAGATGTTGTAAAGACAGCTGATCCTTCTAGAGATGGATTAATTTCGGTAAGGATGCTATTTTAAACATTTGACTTTGCCCTGGAACTTCCTAGTTAGAATAATCGTCAGTAATTGTCTCTGGTCTCCTGTAGCTCATGCTGTATAACCTGTGGGATCCGGGGTATGTGGCTCACCCAGTACTTCAAAAGTCTCCCAGTACAGAGTGACATACACATTGACCCTCTCTAAACAATTTTCTGCATGCAGTTTTATGATTCATCTGTGGTATTATTCATGTTTGGTTTTAGTTTACCCCCACTGCCAATTAAAGGAATAATGAAATAAACTGGATTATTGCATTAGTAATAACTCTTCACATTAGAGTTGGTCGACTGACTGTCTGATGGGAGGTATTAGTGCCCTTTGGAACAGTCTTATAAAACTATTTGTGAAACTGTTTTGCCTTGGATAACGCTTATATTGAATTCATTTTATAAAGCAAGTTATTTAATAGTTTTTTTAATATATGTAATTCTTCCAAACAAATGATCTTTGTATGATACAACTATTTTTTTCATAATTTGAGAGATTTGAATATCCCATATTCTGTTTTCAACTAAGAAGTCATTTGCCAGGTGTATGTGAGCCTTGTGTTGCCATTAGTCTGTTAAGTCAGTTCTATTTTGTACACAACTCTCGATGCCCGGTGTTTGTCCTTAATGATTCCTTTGTCATCTTCCCCTAATAATCTGCCATACATAGAGTTTAATTATTCACTGAGTTAACTAGCTTTTTTGTGGGTAACTGAACTGGACGGATTTTGTGATACAAATCCTTGTAAAATAGAACTTTGGTCAAAACCGCAACCATTAAGGTTTTTGAGCATCTGCTGTATCAAGAGAGTGAAAAAATATCTGAAAATGGGGAAAAAAAAATCTGAAAATAGAAATCTTGCCCCTTTATGTTCATTGTTAAATTGTCCTTGTTTGTGGAAGCTCTTATTTTCTTTTTAAACGTTCCTGTAAATGTTGTTGGCACCACTTTTTCCCTTGATGACCAATATGCTGTCCTTTGTATTCCTCCATCTGCCTGTCTTGTTGGTTGTCTAATAAGAATCATGTCATAAAAGCTAATTGTTTCTGTTATTATGCCTAGATTATAAGGAACAGGCTGTGTATTTATGCTGTTTTGTATAGCGTCTAGCTCAGTAAGGTCGTGGCCCACTAAAGTTCTTTGATGCTGTGGCAAGACATGTAATGGTGAAGAGGTGATCAGGATAGCAGTGAATCCTGTCTGTATTTCTCCGTTGGGTAGGAATAGATTTCCTTCATCTTGTGTCCAAATCCGGGACTAGTTCATTGTGACTATGAGCAAGAGACTTCTTTTCCTAGTGCTTTATAATTCCTGTGTGTGACAACAGAGGAGATATGTCAAACTTTATAAATTGTTTGTAAATTATTCTATGCCCTCTGGATGGAGAGTGGAACGCTGGGAAAATTATATTTATTATTCTATCTGAACCAATTCATGAGTTATTTTTCCCAAATTAAGTGTACATGTTTCCTGACCTTTATTCCCAGAGTCTTCAATTTTGAGGATCTTCACGAAAGGCAAAATACTATTCTCTTCTTCATTTTTCTTTGCTTTGTTTTTGTTTGTTCTCTAAGGTCCAGACGTTTAGAGAAAGGATTGTCCTCTTTGTTCTGAACTACATTATTTTTGGAATGCTAGAAGGGAGTTCAGCTAATGATGCATTCTTTCTACCTCACTCTGCCACTGAGTGTGCCAAGATACTCTGGAGAAATGGCGAGGCCGTTGCCTTTTACTCGGTCAAGATGAAAGGTAAGGTCATTGTAGAGGCATGTTCCCATTGGCTCCTGAAAGCTAGAAATGTAATACTTCTGTTTATCTTTTAGAATAAATAATCCTGGCTCTCATTTACATTTTTATATCAAATCTCTCTCAGAATGAGTCTGGGGAACAAGCCTTTCCAGAATTTGGAAGCCATCCATATTACTTTCATTTAAACATGATAGCTCCAAACTCTATTCTCAGTTACAGTGAGTGATCTGAGGTACTGTCATATTCAAATAAAAACATGCTTTAATGCAGCCAAGTAGAAGGTCGTACATCTAAGAACAAAGAATGCAAGACCTACTCACAGAAAGGAGAACTGCATCTTGGAAAGAACGATATCTGAAAAAACGAGTACAGTTCATTGTGGAAAAACAGTGTATCAGAAGTGGCTAGTGGCAAGGAGAATATCCTTGGATGTGTATGGAGCAGTGGTTGGATAGTGTAGAGAAGAACATGTATACAGTAGATTGGTCCTGGACTGCTTCATGCAGTTGTGGTACTTCCAGTTTAAAGGATGATTTATTGGTAATGTAATTAAGTGTATTGTTAACTAGTGTGGAAAAGGCTTCATTAAAATAACTCCAGGTGTGCAGCTGAGTATGTACCTTCGTTCAAGAGTTGTTTGCCTGTTTGTTTTTAGGATTCATCTTGTCATTTTGGTACTATTGGCTTAAATGTAGAGAAGTTGGTATCTTTGGATGTGAATATGTTGTTCAAGTCAGCAGTCATCTGTCAAAAGGAGGAGAGTAAGAAACAGGTTGAGAGCTGTGCAGATGTTGACTGCTTGAGATTCCAGAGGACAATCTGAAGGTACCTTCCCTGACAGCGCCTCAAAGGGCAGCAGCAATAAGATGTTCTGCTCTTTGGCTGCCTCAAGATGTGCAAAGTGCTTCTTCACGCCGAGGTGTAGCTTGTACACCAACTGTTCTGGTACGGTGCTACTGCACTATCGATGATGAATCGTGTCTCAGCCTGTGATTAGGGAACCTTGTATATATTTGTGAATATGCTGAGTTGCTTCATAACTGGCAAACACTTCAACTGCCATTGTGCATTTTCCTTTAAGTCCCTAACTATTTCTGAGCAAAGGCTTTGGAAAGAAACACTTGTATGGTCTGTAATGATTCATGCTTCAGCAAAATAAATTTGCACAGTAGTCTGTTATGGGTGGAGTATTAGTCAAGTTGAAACTGTTTCTGAGTAAATTGAGAGTCACAGTTTGGTTTTAAACCAGGTCCACATAACATACAAGTTCTTTGAGTCCAGCTTTGTCAGCATCTGTCTTTTGTTGCCAGTGCTTTTTTTCCTCTGGCTGCTATATTTGTAAGCTTTTGGCCTGTGTCACAAAATACTGCAGTCTTTTGCCAAAGCATTTTCGGGAAGCTTGAAACTGTTTTTGCCCCTTTTTGCTATTTGCTGTGTGTATAAAAATATTTCTGCTTTCTGAAGTTCTGTGATTTCAGTTTCACATCATCCATGCTCTGGCTGATTCTGTTCTCTGTGTTTTATAGAAGAGCTAGGGATTTATTAGGCCCCAAACAGGCTAAACTAAATATCTGCTCTCAGAAGTCATACTTCACAAGGTTTAGATTTTTTTTTTTTAAACTTTGTTTTTAATCTTGACGTAAGTTCTTTATCCTCTTAGTGTCCTGATCAGAACATCTAGTAGGGGCAGCTTTAAGTACTAGACATTACATTTTGCTGGACCCCTGTTACAGTTTCTGGTCCTAGAAAGAAATGGTCTTCCTCTGTGCCCACCATGTGGTTCTGATTCACATTATTTTCGTGCTGTGTAGCTACCTGGATATTTGGTATAATTTTATTTTCTTCAGAAGGTAATTGAGACTCTCATGCTGGTGTTATATTCAACTGCATTTCTCATCTGTGGATTTTCCAATATCTATATTATTCTTCAAAAAAGCGTTCTCCAGTGGAGCCAAATAAGCCAGAACAGATCTGTGGAGCATAGCTACTTGAAACATGAATAATCTGTGTGAATCATAGAAATGGTGACTAAGGAGGAGAGAGTCTGTTCGATCTTTGCTATGAATTTAGTATGCCTTTATGCAAACTAAAGTTTTCAGTGGACATCGGTGATTGTAGTTAACCAGCTTGGCAATATTGTGCAGTCACTTTCATTTGCCAGCTCCTAGGTGGCCTGTACGAAGTGAACTTGGTAATTTTGGTCCCTTTCCACACATCCATCCATATTATGAACATCCTGAACTGGATCTCTTTTTGTAGTCTAGCTGAAGAGGGACAGATGGTTTTGAGCTCTTGCCTTGCTCAGAGATGCAGTAACTTTATTTAAGTCAGTGTCTTGAGACAATTTGGCAACTGTTGACGCTGGTCATCCTGCACCTGTTGTGTAGATAAACAGAAGACTCATTCTTCAAGGCTATCACTTTTCACGAGCATTAGACACCTTTATTAAAACAAAATTTATTCATGACTACACAGATCATCACCCTAACCTCTCCGGTATGTGCCTATTCCTGTCCAATGACAGGCATGCAGCATTTACCACTGGGTAAACTAAAGATTGATGAGACGTACTAAGCCACTAATGAGGCTGATAAGACACTTTGTCACGTGCCAAGATAAATGTCTCCAATTTTATCTATGTCAGCGGCTTCCATATTAGACAGCTGAGGAGTTAGACCTCACTGAATGTAGCTACTTAAAGGTACAATAGGAAATTAGTTTCCTGTCCCTGTCTCTTACTTTGCAGAGGACAACCTGCAACACCTGAGATAATTTGCAGAGAGCCTTCATATAGACACTTCAGTTTTGAGATCTGTTTTATATTTCTTTTAAGTATTCCTTTCAGGTTTTTATCCTGACATCCTCTACGTTTGTGTGAAAACCTGAAAAAGAATGTGTTTTGTGTAGTGGGGTAGGATTAATGACCATGGTTATTGACAGTGTTTTTTGCACAATGAGACCAGGTAATTCTCTGAAAGTTGGTTGCTTTTTATTTTTATTTATTGAAGGTTAGTAATTACTGAAAATGGATTTTTACAACCTTCACATCCAACATCCAACAGTCAGGAGAATGTAGAAGATTCATCATGCAAATAAATCAGTGAGGAAGTTGGAGGATGCTGTGAGCCAGGAGTGTTTTAGTTGATTTAAGAATAAAACATAACAAAAACCCTTTGTGGCACACACATAAAAGACTTCATCTTTTCTTATATTCTTACATATTACTGTTTGTATAACACATATGGGCTGCCCAGTCACGGACCAAGCTGTTTTGTACAGCTTTTTTTTTCTGTACAAAAAGCAAAGGAGTTAGATTGCCAAAGCTTGTCCCTTCCCAAGCTCACTATGTGCCTTTTGTCAAACCTTTGTGCTAAAAGCATAAAGAAAGATTGTATTCTCTCTGACATGAATCAAACAGCCTTAACAAAATTGGGCTCTCTGAGAAGGCTGTAAAACATGCAATTGAACCAGGAGTAAATGTATTGTTGGCTTCTCATTCATTCTTTAGAGATGCTCCACAGATCGCTGTTTGGGAACACCTGACCACAAAAACTCCAAGCTGATAAAAAGTAGACAACAAAACACCCCTGACCCAGTCTCTGCTTTTTGCGTTCCCCAGAGCCTCAGAATGTGTAGAGGGATGAGGTAACTGCTTCTGCAGTGGAAAATGGAGGTGTGTGCTGTTTGGTGTGGGGTCATTCACTGTCCATTCTCACTTCCTATCCCTCCATCCCAGTAGCATGAGACCATACAAACCTAACTTTGCAGCTTCTTCAGTTTGCTCTCAGTTTTGCTATTTTCTGTGAGCAAGAACATCACAAGTACGGCTCCGTGTCCTGTGAGAAGCCTTGAGCCAGGTCTTATTTTGGGAAGGAAGAGGCAGATGTTTTTTCTTGACAGTTTTTCCAGTTAACACAGTGTAATGCAACCGTGTGGGCCATTTATTGAAAAGGAATATCTAACATTTAAACAGATAACATCAGAATACTTCAAAAATGATGATAACTTTTCTTTCAGATTGTTCTTGGAAGTGTTTACATGAGCTAAAAATCTGTTTCACACCTTTCTTTATACAAGCGTTTGCAGATTTTTTTTTAATACTTTGGGGGCCTAGATGGCATTCTGTAGAAATAAATCCCTAAAATTATAATTTTATTTTTCACTGGTTACATACATTTCTTACAGGGAAAAACAAACAAGCAAACCAAAAAACCAACAACACAGAATTGAAGCTAACCTGACAGACAATTAGCTAAAATCTTGTTGGATAATTGCTTTTCTCTCCCTCTGTTTTCTAGCAATAATATTTTTAATGTGCATTTCTGAGGCAGACTGAAGGTTCTGGCTGTAATAAAAATTAAATGACTACATACCAGTCAAGACATGAATTAATTTAATTTTATTGAAGCCAGAACCTTTGTTCCCCTTCTCACATACAAATTCACACAATGGATTGACCTTGGGTTCTATTCAGCAGAAATATTCCCCACCCTTCACACAAGCACTCAGGCTGCAGAAGGCCTGTCCAAACATGTGTGTGCCAAGCCAACTTGTTCAGCAGGGAAACAGTCAGTATGCACAACCCTGTTTTGTTTGGGTCTGTTGGATGTGGGGACCGGGTTGTTTTTTTCTGGTTTGTGGCTCTTTGGGAATGCTAATGGCTGTCTGCTTTCCTGCCCTTAAATATCTGTTTTTTGCTGGCTCATAAGTTGGTCGTTTGGCATTTTGTGACCTAACCAAACAGATCAAAGGCTCCCAAAGGGTAGACTGCATGACTACTTCCACCCCATCGCCAGTGCTCATATTTTCCCTGTCTCCTTCCTCACCTCAAAACTCATTCTTTGTGTTTCAACAATGAAACAAACCTCTAAATAAAATGCATGAGATCTTCGCGGTCACCTCTGGGCCACCGTTAGCTTATGAGAGCCTCCTTGCTGTTGGATCAGAACTAGAGTTAAAATGGCCTTAATTCCAGAGGTTTTTGTTTGTTTGTTTATTTTATTTTATTTCAAATGGCTGTAGGCTATGACTCTCCTAATATGCTTCCCAGGGACAAGGTGAAAAATGGCTTCATGGTTTCTTTATTTACAATGCCTTTAGACATTACAAGTTTTTGTCATCTTCTCAACACAAAATTAGTTGCACAGACATAAATCACTCAGCTCCTGGGATTGCTACCACAGCAGTCTCATAAGGATTTATAGAGACAGACTATATGAGTTAATAATAAACTTATAAGGTCACTTGAAACATGCAGGAATTCTTAAAGCTATTGACTTCATGAGGAAAAGTTTGTCCCTTTCTTAGAACGTATGGTGCAATACTGCTGGAATACATCATCTCTGCTGGGCTTGCAGCTAACAATGGGACTGGGGATATACTCAATTTCTTGGCTCCTGAAAAAAGAATAACTACCCATCATGTGTTACAAATATTGAAAGGTTATAAACACCACCACAAACCATTCCTTTCCAACAATGCGTTTGAACATGTGTTTGCAGTTAAGCATGCACTCTGATTAAGCAGGGGTGGACCAAGCCTGGATGTGAGTGGGTTGGTTTTGTAGCTACATACTCTTGTCGTATGGCTGAGGGTGTGCGACACGGATTCCTGCTAAATGAAGAGCTACAGCCTTGACAAATCAGAGTCTAGAATTAAATATATTCATGTGTGCTTTGCTGAATTGGTATCCTGGAAAACAGAGTAATCAAAGGCAGGCCTTGCGTGTAGCAGCAAAAGGTACTACACGGGATCTCAAGGAACAGAAATAGAGCTCAGTGTAAGTTAGCTGTGTGGTTGCGATAAAGAAAAAGTGGATTGTAGTAAAAGCCTTGCACTGGAATTTAGGAACAGCCATTCCAGCATTTCATTCTCTGAAACTGTGAA
The DNA here is from genome assembly GCF_964035555.1 of Netta rufina. NCBI lineage: Eukaryota > Metazoa > Chordata > Aves > Anseriformes > Anatidae > Netta > Netta rufina. Next base: position 18,586,682 of record NC_140134.1, on the reverse strand, counting down.
ATAGGTCTCAGTGAATTAATGAAAGTTTCATGACTTGAGACGCTGAAAACTAGACTGGATGGTACACTAATAAGTGGTTATAAAGAAAAGTAAAGAGGTCTTGATGAGATTTAACCAAGAAAATAGAATGTCATATTTTTTGGTATAAAGGCATGGGTATCCATTTCTATTTAAGCTGTCACAGAGCCAGATAGAAGAAGCGTAAAATCTTTATAAATATTTTCTAACAATGAAGATAAATCAGTGTAATGTTTCTGTGGTGACCTTATGCAGTACGTAGGTAGATGCTGAATTGGTGCTGGTCATTCATTTCAGGGTTGAATGCTTGTGTTGTCAAATAGTTTGAGGCCAAGAGAGCCTCTGTTCTCTTCCTGCAGTCATTGTTAAATTGTTTGCTTAAGCAGTATTAGGGAGTTTTTTCTGGAAGCCTTCTGCACTGTTGGGCTACATCGGGCAGTACGGACTTTCTGAGCATTTAGATCATGCTGTGCTGTGTGGCTTAATGTATTTCGTAGAAAGAGTTTGTGGGGTAATTTACTAGGATAGCCAAAAGCTAAAGGAACATATTGAGATTTTGGGAACACTTACACCTTTAAGCCCAGTTATATATTTTCACTTAACTCACTTTTGTACACAGCCTGTGTATCGTGGTGGTCTGATTATGAAGGGTCCAATTCTGGTAAATGCAGTGGTGACACCTGTCATCCACATGTTAAGCGGGTGCTCTCAGCTTAAGGGCACAAATCTTCCTCTTGGAAACTGTTTTACTTTCTTTGGCATCACTACTGTCTATGCAAACGCACTTTAGTAGGAGGCAGCCTCGTAGCCTGTGGAGAGGTATCAAGGCAGTGTTTGTGGTTAGAATCACACAGCATTTAAGTACTGCAGCAATACCAGGTTTGTTTTCAAATTCATGTATTTTTTCCCATGTCTATTTTGCAGGGAGCCTATGTGATGGTACTACCAGTCAATGTTACTTGCTGCCAGTTTTGGATACTATATTTGTCCAGAGAAAATACAGAAGAGGTGGCCTGGGGATGAAAATGCTGCACGATTTCTGTCAGTCTTTCAAGGCTGAGGATGCCTTGGGGATCAGTTGCCCTATTTCTGCTGCCATGTATCAAGGTAAATTGTTTGATGTGGAAACGTTAGGTAAGGGTCATGCATAATGTATAAATTTCAATATGGTCATGGTAGGATTTTCTTAACTGTGTGAGTGTTCAGTGCACTTGTCTGAACTTAACTGTTTTTAGTATGTTGATTTTCTTGAGACATCTGAAATTTCCTGTAGAAAGGCAGGCCAATATTTATGTAAGTCAATCAGAAGAGTAAAACTCATACTACTTGTTTGAAATTTTGCATTATCTCACTGTGTCTTAGAAATAGAACTATGTCATTGCCCTCAACAGTGACCTAGAAATTGTTTAACACCTGAGAGAAGAGTCATAAGATGTTGTCAAGCCTACACTATGCACGTAATGCTCTTGTAGATACTGCATTCATAAGAAATTATATTTAACAAACTGCATACCTGGGTTCTGCTCATTCATCCAGTCTCATCAGTACTTTTTTCATTATTGTCCATCTTTGAACATTTGCCACTTTCAGAAGATTGCTAAGCAGTTATATATCTTCTCTGTATTCAGGTTGGAGCTTTTGCTAGTAAAATTTACAGAAAATATCACTGATAATATTATTTGTAAAACTTTGTTCTTTGGAGGAACATTTTTCTAAAAAGGTTAGTTTCTCTCTGCGTGGTACAGACTCTTTACTGTCATTCTATTTATTTATGACTTTGTAGCCATTTCCTAATATGTGTCAACAAAATTTTCACTACACCTTCTCTTTCTCGTGGTCTGTATGTGCCATTGAATATATGCAAATGTACCGCAGGAGTTCCTAAAGTACTTCTATTTCTAAGTTCAGAAAAGAATAGTATTGACAACATTCTTTCTCTTTTCCCGGTAAAATAAATTTTCCCTATGGTAGGCATCAATGGTTTAGGCATTATGGATCAGAAAGCTGCGTTGTTTGGGTGTTAATGATAACAATATATTGCAAGACTGTGCTTTTCATCTCAGCTAAGTTTAGAGGTAGTCATGAATAAATTTGACTTGTATCATGTTCTAATTGGGTTTTCTGGGTCCTACTTTATAAAAGACTAATACTGCAAGCTAAATATTGAGTACATGTTGAGTATATTGAAGTTGTTACTTATTTTTCCTTTCACTGGCACTGCAATCTCATACTTGGACAAAAGATAGCAACCTTTTACTCTAAAACTCTGTAATAAATGTGCACACTTTTCACTAGTATGCTATGTATGATTGTATAATAATATAATGTATAATGAATGTATAATAAAAGTGTTCTATGGATGCCTGAAAGGAGGCAAAAAGACATTTAGCAAACATTTCTCTCTATATGTTACTTTCTGTAGCTTTTACTGAAATAATTAGTTTAGCATGGATATCTTTGGATAAAATTAATGTCAGTGATCTATTCATTCCTGTAAAACAAATGTTTATGTTACAAAAGATTGGCTTTTGGTTTCAACATCCCACTGTTAAACTCAACTGAATGCTGAAGGTAAATGACCCGTTTACATTCCTACTGCAGTGTGATGGACTGCAACGGACTGAGGAGAGAACAGAAATCATCTTCCTGATTTACAAGTGATAGAACTGATAGAATCCTGATTAAGGAAAGTTTTAAAATCTGCATTAAATTTTTTGAACTATTTATTTTGCAAAATATTCTTCCTCTTGGTTCTGCGGACTTCCTGGGGAAATTACTAAATGGGACAGATTTCAATATGATAAGATAACCAAAGCAGAAGTTGATTGTATACTCAAATGTTAATATTCAGTGTACAAACAGTGTTAGGAATTTGTGGAAATATGGTTTCTAAAGGTAATCATGCATCTGACACTGGTAGCCTTGTTATTTTTGTATTAGTTCTTACCATTTCCTGTTTTCCCAGTCCAAAGAAGTGTATGAAGCATAGCAATGAAGCATAGGTACCAGTAGTAAAATAGAGGGTGGTATTGATGGAAGAACAATCTGATATGATGGGTTTTTTTTTAATAAATAGAAAATAAAGTAGCATTCATAACCATTAATGCTGGAAGATACTGAAGCCCCATTCATTTCAGAGTAGTGAGAGCAAAAAAACCCCACACTGCTGCTAATCTCAAACCTGCTAAGTGTCTGGAGGTAGTTCCATGATGCAACGCCTCCAGAAGCATTGTATTTCTGTGCTCACAAGGAATTAATCTAGACTGAAGCTGACAGACAGAATTCAGTCATTCCTGTCTGGGCCATTCCACATAGATTTTTCCTAAAAGCTCCACCTAAAAGGAAAGAAAGGAAGATGAGAGAAGAGGGAAGAAAAGATTTCCAAAGGAACTAATCCAAGTAGGTCTCAGAGAATTTCCAGGATAGAATAGATTCCCTCTTCCACTGTACTTTTCATTCATTCATGATTTTACCCTTTGGTTTCCTCTCTTCAGTTTGCCAGAAATTCTTGCAGACTTATCCTGAGGAGCAGAAGCGACTGTGGGAGGTGGAAGCACCAGGAGATTGGAGCCAGCGAGTGAATATCTGGTTAAAAATTCAGATGGAGTCATCCCCTTCAAGAAGTGAGTTAAATAGCGTGAACTTGGCCACTTTAGTTATATAAAGATATGATTTAAAATCAAGGGTTAGGCAGTGATAATGTAAAGATGGTTTCTCTGTTGTTTGTACTTGGAGAAACTACCAAATGTGCCGTCTAGTTCGCTGGTGTTTTCCCAATAAACAGGACAATTCTTAGAAATTATGAGGTAATGAAATTGAACTACAGAGCATCTGAGAGATACTGAACAAAGCACAGTCTTGGCATAGAGTGTCTGTAACTCCCATTGCAGTGCATTTACAGCAGGGTAGAAGTTAGCCCAAAAAATTCCTGTTGCACAACACAATGTCTGGGCTATGGAGAGGGGGTTGTTTCTCTGAAATTATTACAAAGGATAAATTTATATTGCCAGTGGGCAATGTGTTTAATTACCTTCAATTTGCTGCCAGTACCATTCTTGGATGGAAACACAAACATTTTCATTACGGCTTTTGGAAGATTCAAATACTCTCCTACAGGGTAAATCCTTCTTGCTGGGAGCATTTTTTGCCTACTTCATAAAAGATAGTGACAGAGTAGGAAACCCTTTTGACAGTTCATGTGGGGATCTTGATGTAGTCTGTTCAGCTGGCCTGGGGATCCAGCCAGGCCCCTTCTGCTGCCTGCACACAAGCTGCGACCAGCGTTAGATTCCAGAAGAAGGGCACACATTGTCTCTTTCTGGAAGTGCAGCAAGGAGTGCTGCAGAGCAAATTGCTCCCATCCCTTCCCACATCTATCCTACTTTGTGCTGGCTTGGGGACCTTCAGCTGAGACATTGCATTTCATCTTGTCTGCAGAACCCCACAGGAGAGTTAAGCCAGAATTTTGCCTTAGGCTGGATTTTCTCTGAAGCCATTAAATTTATGTTCCTCATGCTTTAAACCAACAAAATCTGGTGTTGCTTTTTCCTTTAATCCATCTTGTTCAGTTCAGTTTATTAATGGCAATTGAAGAGAACTGTGATCAGATCATCAAAAAGAAAGCAGATCCTGGAGGAGAGCATAATTTAATTTTTCATTTTGCCATCTACAAAAACAAACAAACAAAGAGAAACAACTCAAAACATAGGTAAATGTAATTCCATCAGAGTGGCTGTCAGTAAAAAATGCACGTGAGGCCGGGGAACTGCCTTGGGGGGATAGAAGTTAAGTATTTTTATCTACAAAAAGAGGAAGGAGGAGAAGTCTAAACTAGAAATGTTAGAATGGGGGAGTAGGGGTGGGGATAGCAGGGAGCTGCCTGATATATAGATTGTGAACTGCAGCATGATCTTAATAATGGAAGAGAGCAGAAGCCAAGTGAACTTGGCACTAAAATACATAATAAAAATCTACTTTTGAAATGATATTCTGCACTCTGGAGCACAGCTCACTGGGCAGCACTTCCCTTTGCACAGAATGTGCTGAACAGGCTTTATTTCCACTATCTTCAGTGGAAAATCAACCCTCTACACAAATAGTATCTAAAACTGTATAATACAGGTATTACATCTATTTACCTATGGAATTTTCTTGCTTTTTTTGTACTGTGCATATTACACAGCCAGGAAATTACCAAGGGGAGAGCACAGGACAGATAACACCTGCTAAGACTAGGGGAGGGTTTCCTTGGTTTTGCTTTGTCTTAATAGAAGTGTAAAGCCTGCAGAGCTCTGTCTGATAGCTGGCGAGGAAATAACGAGAATTTTCCAGGGCTTTGTCTGACAGCAGATAGTAGATAAAGCAGAAATATTTTCTGATTGCAGGAGTCCTGGGCTATCCAGGAGGACCTGTCGTGTTGCTTACTGTATACCCAAAGAGAAATTTGTGTTTCTAGAGATGTGGTGTAAAGTCACGGAGAGGAAAGTGATGTGGCATAGAATGGAAACTGAGTTGTACCCTTACCTGTTGTTTTATATGGGCACACTCATTTGAATACGGGATCACTTGGGAACATAGTGTTTCATTCCAACGTGCTCTTTATGTAGAAAGAAAAACACAATGTAATTCAACATTGTCAGCTCCAATCTGAATCTATGGCAACAACCACAAAAATAGATGGGCCTTATTCTGCTGTGGTTTCTTAGATCCCCATCAACATTTGAATGCTATGTTTTGGAACAAAATTATTGGGGAAAAAAAGGAAAAATTCTCTTTATATCACATTGTGTCTTTCCAGAGGAATGAATACGGTAAATGCTGTTGTAAGAATTTTACAATCAAAGGTATTCCAAAAAGGTTTCTTCAACCTTGAGGTCAAAATTTTTAATTTTGCAAGGTTATGTGGCTGCATCTAGTGGCAGCACAGGTAAACTGCAGCGCTCCAGATACTTCAATTTGGATGTGTGCAGATACACAGTGTTATTTATACAGGTATCTCTGCCTGCATGTATGCATATATCTATAGAGTTCCTTAGTGTTTTATCACCCATAGCTGCAATCATTCGTACTGAGTTAATTCTTATTGTTTGAAAAATTGAGGGATTTATTTACAGCAAATAGTCCCAGTAATAGGAACATGGTGACATTTTTCTCCTGAGGCTGATTGGAGGAACAGGAATCATTTAACATGGTTACCTGTTTGATTTCTAGCTGCAGAAGCTACAAGGAAGTGAGCTGAGCTGTTTTAAAATAGTTTAGGAGTACATATAAAGCATGTAAATGTGAAGCTAATGCAAAAAATAAGCAGACTGAGCAAGAATTTAATCAATTTCAAATGATTGCTTATAATCCTTTATCTCAGTTGGTCAGACTATCTGCATTTTCTGAAAGGGAAGAAGGATAGGAGTATTCTGGCGATGCATGGATTATCAATTTAGCAGAACTTTGAAGTTAAGACCGAGGGTCACTTTGTTTCTAGTATAGATGTTCACCTTACGAAGTAAAAAATAAGATTCGGATGTTTAGATACTTACTTGCAACAGATCAATAGCACTAATTTGGCCATGCACGTAAAGTCTGTACAGTTTAATATTGTCTGGTCTTTCTCCATTTCTTTTCAAATAATCAAAATCAGATCTGCTTAGTGCCACTTGGCTTTTTTTTTTTTTTTTTGCTAGTTGTGGACAATGTACCTCATTATTAATCATTAAGATTATTCTGAAACAGTGAAAAAATGGCTTACAGGCTCTCTTCAATTTCTTAATGTGATATTTTAATCTGCGAGGCTGATGAAAGCTAGGGAAAGACAAATACAGTCAAAAACATATTTTGAACAATTTATAGATAGGAAATTCTTATGTAGAAACTGAAGAAGTGTTCAGGTTGCATCTACAAAACACACCTCTGCGGTAAGGTTAGTTGGTTGGTTTAGGAATGCTTTCAAAGAAGGAGCTTTAAATATTTAAGTGCTAGTCAAAAAGCTGTTATAGTTGTTTCTTGATCAAACAGATTTAAATTGTCGTTTGTGGTAGTGTCATCAGGCACCCTTGTTTGGTTAATTAGCAAAAGCAAGGAGGGTTGAAGGTAGCATTCACATGAAGGTAGCATTCACAGCAACAACAATTTTTGTGTTGTTTTTTACATGAAAATTTACGTGGAAGTCTGCTAACATTTTTTTTTCACTTTTATCTCTTTGTGGGGCAAAGCTATTCATCTCATTTCTCCAGAGGATGAAGAAGTCTCTAATGGAAAATACTCAAACTAGTAAACAAGGACAATCAGATGTGGACCAGATGAATAAGGTACAGTGATTAATTTGCCATTTTATGACTTGCTTTTTCATTGGTGGCCTTTTCCCTTTCTACTGAAGTAGTGAGTTGTAATATGAGAAAACATCACAAATAACTATAGATTTTTTTTTTTTTACTGCTGGCCCATTGATTTATATAGCTAATCAGTAGTAGTTTGAGATAGTATAAATAGTAAAGTCCAGTTCTCATTCAGTGTTTTAGTCTGATGAACTGTATCCAAGCTGGCATACAGCAGATTGCAAGGTTTGCATATACGATGGCTTTCTGAACTGTTTTTTTTTTTTTTTTTTTTTTTTTTTCCCTGTGCCTGTACAGCCTTGTAGTGGATCAAACCTTTAGAATGAGGAAGACAAGTTCCTACAGTCCTAATTGCTTTATGCCACTACTGAGCTGCACAACTGACTGTTCTTAGCTTTTTGCAGGATAGAGGCCCAAGACAGGCCAAAAGGTTTAAATGGAGCCTCAACCTAGATAGGGGAACACACATCTGAGACAACAAATCACAGTAGTGAAGCTTTTTCACATAATAGAGAAAAAGGAGAGAGGAAATAGAAGCAAAACAAAGTGCTGTAGGAGTTGTTTTCCCAGCACATTTTGGCTGCCGCACAACAATTAAATGAGTTTGTTTTCTCCAGATATGGGTCTGCTGGGGGAGCTATGGCAGTGCTTGCCCCTGTGGTGCACGCTCTTGTGTTATGTTTTGTGGTCATGGCTTCAGAGCCCACCCAGTCAGATCAAGGCTCTGTGCACTTCCACTTTTCTTTACACTGACACTTTTGGAAACACAGGCAGAGCAGCAGGAATGAAACTGTTCTATACAAACAATGCATCGAAGTTTTTTGCCTTGCTTGCTTGTGGTGGCCTTGGTTGACAAAGGCATTTCATATTACTATCAAGTCACTGCTTATGTTGTTTGTGTTATAATTTGGCTTTCCCTGTGTTTTGATTCTAATTTCAGGGCGTTGAATGCATTCTTGATCCTGGGAAAGTGGCAGGAGATGATGCCACAGGAAAAAAAGACACGGCCACAGAAAGTACTCTAAACTAGCAGGGACCTGAATGACAGGACATAGAACAAGGTGGAAGCAATAGTCAGCAATGCAAAGGATTCAGAAAGGATTCAGGTCCTGGGGACTTAGTTGGAGACAAAGCCACCAAACAATTCAGAATTATGCCATAATTGCACTCTCAAAAATCAGCAAAATCTCAGTATGGTCTTCAAAAGTTGTAATTGACAATTCATAATTTGTAACACCAGAGAGATTTCTTCAGGTAAGATACAATTTTTTTTGCAAGACACATTCTCCATCTTGTGTTTTGTCTTAATAAAGCTTTTATTTACTAGTTGTCTTTTCTTTTTCTTCTTACCAAGAAATTAAGTAGCAGTAGAGCCTATTTATTTCCCTGCTCTAAAAAGATTTTAATGGATTGTGTGAGATGTCCAAAAGGGAATAATTGGAGGGCTTGTAGATACTGATGTAAGAAGATATTTCTATGGAAACCACATCTTGCGTTATGGAGATACCGCAACACTCGTTGGTATCAGAATGAAAACTGTAACCTTCCTTTCAAAGAGAACAATAGATGTTTCATTTGATTTCATTTGAGCTTTTCTAGTAGAAAAATCTGCCTAAAGCTCTGTGGTGGACAGGAGGTTATGCAAACTCCCTTAATGCAGAAAAAGGTTGGTACACAGAAGAGTGAGTAAGATATAGGCCTTAAATGGCCTTTAAATTCAGGCACTGTGATCATACTACAAGTAATTTTAGGGCTTAGCACTTTGTGTAGATTACGTATTGCATGTTGTATTTCTTGTAGGATCTGTCCTAATTTCTTAGATTTAATTAATGTGGAAGTATTACACATTTTTCTAGATTACTCCGGTTATGGCTTGGTAAAGAAATTTTATTTGCCACAGACAGATTCTGTATTAGATTTTTTTTTTTTTTTTAGTGAGGAATTTCTAATGCTTGATTATTGTTTTTATGGTTAAGGATGAATCTCTTAAGGATCAGATCTTTAGTCCATCGGAGGAGAAGTCTTTGCAAAGACGTGGGCCCAGTGATGAACAGTAGAGTATTTGTGAACCTGAATCAATTCAGTGCCTGAAATTCTTATACTGGAAGAAGGAACTAATCCAACATTTTGGGGAAGACAGTTCTCTAGGCAGACATTGTAGGTACATTGTAGGGATGTAGATTTTCTCCTCCATCTATCATGTAATTCCTCACATGTATCCCTGTTACCCTGATTTTATTTAAAGACCATAGGTTGTGATTCAACATATCAGTTAGTTGTGTTTCCAAGTAACTCCTCCCATGTTCAGCTGCTCCGTAAACCATATACCTGAAATGCATTGAAATCAGATCTTTCCAGGTACCCCTTCAAAAACAAACAAACAACAAACCAAAACAAAAACCTATACTTGGAAACCACAAGTTTCTGTCAAGAAAAGTAAAACATTGGTAATGTATAGCCTTAATCATGTTGCTGTGGTTCTTTTGTCTCAAAGAGAATCAGTTAGGACTGACTTCACAGTTCATCTTCTCGTTGTTGATTCATCACATCACAAAGGGAATGTTATGAAGACTGCTAGAAACCAAATGTCCTCCTGCATAGCAGCCTACATTCCTACTCAATGTGTGCTTTAATACATATAGCTTTTTTTTTTTAATACAATATTTATCAAGAGTTGTAATGCTGATTGCTCCTAAGTACAACAGAAAGTGCAGATCACCTCTTATATAGAGAGATTTCAGAGCCACAACTTCTAAGGTCCTCCTTAACAGTACTAAACTCCTAGGCTGCAGGAGAGCAAAAACATTCTATGATTGTGTGATTCTTGCCCTGTATTCTTTCAGAAATGCTGACTTGGAGAATTTACAGTCTGAATATTGATTTTGTTTCTTTTTGTATTTCTTTGTTGTTGTTATATTAGTGCTTTAAGGTATCTGATTCATTTAGAAGCTTGGATCAGCAGCTTGGTCTTGGCAGTCTGAAGCACTTCTTAGTGAGATCACAAGAACCCTAAGAGAGCCTGGAGCAGAAATAGATCTAATACCTTCACTGACATAAGAGAATGTAATAGAAAAAGGCAGTACAAATTTCTTACAGTGAAAATTCTTGTGTCTAAAAGAAACCTATGTTTATTCATGGGTAGTATGATTTTAGAGTGCAGATAGAGTAGGCAAAGCGTTGGATGAGCAATTCTGAATTTTGGACTTACATTTAAATTGTATTTAAATTATTTTTGAATCTACACTTTGGTGGTTGTGAGTTGATGTGATGGAATTTCTGCTTATGAGACAAGGTAAGTATGTGTGTGTGAGAGGGATGGCAGCACCTATCTTATGGGCAGAGATGCTTAAGTCTGGCAACAGTGTTAGTGTTAGCAGTGATCTGGGTGGGTGCCAACTAAACAAAGTGTTTGAGTCACTCTCCAGAAAAGTAAACGTGAACTTTAAGGCTAGAAATTTCATTATGTTCATCCATTACGATGCTTTATATAATGTAAGCCAGACAATTTCATGCATTGTTGCTGTATCAAAAATCATTGGTTTTGGTTGAAATGCAATCTTTTTTTTTTTTTTTTTTTTTTTTTTTTTTAAATCCACGAAGATTCTTTCTGTGAGAGGATAGATTGTGATCTAGTCATGATATCAGTGAACAGCACTGAGATTTTTGGATCTGTCTCTTTGAGACAGATTTTCCAGTTCTTGATTTATTCTTTTTGTCTTTTCAGGGAGATTTTCTAATTTTTGAAATTCCTCTTAGAAGCCTGAACATCATCAGGGACCCATTTCCAGTTACAATCACCCTGACAGTTATAGGCTAGCATTTCCCAGCTGTTGACACCTCTGGTTGTAAATCATCACAGAATTCTTTCATTCTGGTGGGTGTCTTAGTGGTGAACGTACAATGTAAAAATTCTACGACACAGGAATTAAGATGTATTTATTTCAATGTGTTGTCTTTAATGGACACGCTTTATTACTGAAATGTGGAGTCGACCTGGCATCATCTTAATTTTACCACGAGATGGCACCATTACATAGCTTAACAGTGTCACCATGTCTTAGATGCTTGAGACAATGCCCAGGATTTAAATACATGGCTGGTTGGCTTGGCTTCTTCAGAGGAAGGTTACTTGTTCAGACAGAGGAGGTTTAGGGTGCAGTAAAGCCTGTCTTGTGCTTGCCATTCAGTCTCATTGTATCTGTGGAGATTGTCCTGAGTGGGGACGGTGTTAATGGTTTTCAAATAGTTGTGAAGCCAAGATGAAATCACAGAGTAGCACGAATGGAAACTGCACCCAGATGGTGTCCCTTCATACTCTTGTCTCATCATAAGCTTGGGTAAGACTTTTCCATTTCCTGGATTCCCAGCACTAGATAATTCTGTCTCCATTGTTTGACAAATAATTTAAGAATTTATTTTTCTGTTTCTGACCCTTCTCTGTCTATTCCATACTTTGCTGTAGAGTAATACTGAGTGCTTTCTGTGCCTTTCTTTTTATGTAATAACAGCTGCCATGTAATAGGCTGTGAATGTTTCAGCATTAGAAAAGCAAATATGTTCTCTACTTGCCATAGAGGCTAAGTTTCTTCCTTTGCTACTTTTTTCTATGTGACCATTCCAAAGGAGAGAAAAGCAAATGAAGAAAGCACAAGATTTATTTCTTAATTTATTTAATTATTTTAATTTTTTGAAATGTTTCAAGTTTAGTTGAATTGATACAGTAAAACTTCAGTGCAAAGACAAAGTTGTCCATTAAAGGCAGCTCACCAACTTAATCAAATGCAGACGTTTCAAAGCAAGTCACTCTCTGTTCTTTCACTTGCCCCATGAAAGCCCAAAACAAAGTCTGTGTTTGGGGTGATTTCCCAGTCCCCCAGGCCTGTACTATCCCACTCCATGATCAGTGTGGCATGATACATCTGTCGGCTAAAATACAGGAGCTCTGTCCAACTCTTAGAGTTTATCACATCAGTAAGTTGGGCTTATGTCCTTCCTTGCTGTCTCCATGATGACATTAATGTATTATGGGATCTGTTTGACCATTCATGAGCTGTTCTTGAAGGATGTGCTTGAGATCAACTTAAAACTTCTGGAACCTTTCTGCTGTGTTTTCATATTATTGTTTTTTAAGTTTTAGTGTTTTAGAAATACAAATTAAACACTTCTAAAGAACCAACTTTCAGCTTTCAAGTATTACTTGAGAACTAGAAGTGACCCATCCAAGACTGCCTTATAAGTAGGAGGCAAAATTAGGGGAAAAAAGGGCTAGCTTGTCTGAAGTTGTTGGTCAGAAAGAGACTAACTTGGCACCTTTGCATTGGCTGTGTCCAAATAAAGGTCCAGTGACATCTTGGAGCTGAATGTCTGGCTGATGTAATTGGGATTGATTCTGTCTAAATGACCCATGTTCCTGAAGAAAGTCTGGTCAGTTGTACTGGAATCATTTAGGGGTGTTCAAATCACATTTTAGCATCCTTCATTACCTAATTATGACCTTCTTAACATTAGCATATCACCGATGTTGCAGAAAAAGAGAGACAAAATTAATATGTCCAAACAGAATTTCTGTTTTGCCAAACCTGTCACTCAACTGCATAAACAAAGAGTGCATCCATAAATAGATAGTTGCTTGGTATTAACTTAGGCTTTCCTTCATGTTTGTCTTGCTACAGATGAGTATGCAATAAAATTTTAAGTACACAGGAGACAAAATTAGGAGTTTGTAATTAGCCTGCTTTTCAATTTGTTTCCTCTTGCAATCCAGCTTGATGGTAAAGTCCCTGTTTAATCTTCCCTATTCGCCTTAGACTTTATCCTTGCTTTATTGAATTTTTGTGCCTTGAAGGTGTTTTGTCTTTTTTTTTTTTTTTTGGTGGTGCTTTTTTGAAGCAGTCTTTTTGGTTTTAATTTAAAATGGAGGGTTCATTTTTTGGAAGATCAGTAACCTCCATCTGGAAGGATTCTTTTCTTGCGGCCACTTGACATGTAGATGAAGTTGAACTTCTTTTTTAATTCTCAGGGAGGAGATCAGAGGTTGCGTTCACCATCATGAGTACATTTGGGGATGTCAGTATTCATTCAACAACATCTGATTTGTAAATTAATAGCTCAGCCTCTCTGGACTGTGGTATGTTAAAGGTCAGTGACCATGAGCGGAGAAACACTTTGGAGCGATTTGTGCCCTCTGGTAAACAGAGCGGCCCTGGTTTAATGGCATTAGTTCCATGCTGCTTTTAGAAGATAAAGATGTGCAGCATACCTTCAATCCCCCTACCTAGAACCAGTAATCCCCTCCCAGCTTTCTGCAGGGAGGGAGAAGAAAAAACCTGTTCCTAAAAGGATTAGTTCAACTCACTAATTTTCGAAGTTTCTTCCTGCTTGGCATGTCCCTTCTCTTCCAAGCCTTTGATAGCTATCTTAACTAAGATGCATTTTAGGTAAATGACATCTTCAAGCTGCACAATATAAAGGAGCCTTCTGATTTCCCCATCCTCTCCAGATCCTGGGGCTGGCTCAGTCTTTTTTTAAAGCTATTTCTCTTGTGCTGCATGCAGAGCCCATCTGCTGTAATACAGACTGAAATGCTGCTTTTATCCTTGTTTGCGTAGAAGGTTGGTGGGTAAATCAATTGGAGTGAAAGACGTATTGTCCCTCTTTGCTCCATGTCACAAGCGCAAATATCTTCCTTTTAAAGTGTCTCTTGGTGGAAGCCAAAGCCTTTGGCACAAGCCACCTCTGCTAGTTTGACCCCTTTTGTGCATCTGGAATGGAGGAGCACCTCTGAGAAGCAAAGAACAAAACCAGCGAAATAGCAAGAGAAGAGGTCACGAAGGGGTCTTGCTCCCTGTAGACATCAGAAGTTTCTGCGAGATGATATTTAGCATGTCCTGCCTGAACAGTTAAGGCATCAAAGGCTCCAGCACTTCGATAGGTAATATCCTTGGGATGGATCGCAAAGCACATTGATCTGCCGTGCTGGGGTGGGAGGGAGGGACCTGATGTCTTTCTACTCATTGAGGTAGCTGAGACTGAGAGCTTCAGAGAGCCTTTGGCTTCCAAGAGATGGATGTACCATGCTGTGCTCTGGCCTTGCCTGGCTTCTGACTTATAGGCCTAAGCGTGCAGAGTGATGTTGCAGTCCTGCAGAGGAATGGGAAGGCAGGTTTCTACCAAAGACAGAGCTGACATCAGTTGCAAGCAATAGAAGCGCTTGATTTTTGCCTCTGTACTTTTGCCTGGTCGCAGCCTTGCAGTGGCACGCTCTCAGATCAGCCAGTCTCTTTGATGCAGCGTAATTACCATGACAGAGGTGATTCCCTGTCCCCTGCCATGCCAACGATGGGGTCTGAAGGGGAGGTAAGACATATTTTGATAATTCACCTCTCAACTTGTCAGGGTCAGGACAAACAACCGTGCCTGTTCTAGCCAAGGGGAAAACCCACTGGTATTAGAAATCCAGGAGGCAGGTGGTGTTCTGCTGCTCAGAGCCCAGAAGTGTGGGGTGAGACTACCCTGGCAGCTTTGATGCTGGGTTATTCTGTGTATTTGTAGCAGCGGATTGGTTTAACGCTGATCAGAAAGAATCATCTTTGCCAGATCTCATGGTTGAACCCCTGCCCAGGACAATAAGCTCATACAGTGATGACGTGAGCTGAGTTGTGTTCTTCATTGTTGTTATAGATTTTACACGGTCCCTTGATTTCATCTGCAATTTTTCATGCGCAGACGCAGTTCTGCTTCTCTCCTTTTGTATCCTGCCCAGGAGTAGTGTGGAGCCTCAGACGAGTGTGTTTACCTTCACAAAACCCTGCCAATAACTGCACTTGATTCAAAATGACTTACCCCAGATTCACTTCCCTTATTTTTAAATAAGCATGGACTGCCAGTTTTTATATATAATGCCTTAAAAAAAAAAAAAGGCAAAGGAAACAACTGAAAATAGGAGTCAGCTGATATAAAGACACGTGATATAATGCCATTTTGACTAAAATCTCTCCTGGAACTCAACCAGGGTGAGACTCAGTGTTGCTGCTTTCTGTTGCTGACCTTGCTTGTACAACAACCATAGCAGTGTGCATCAGACCTGGCTGTCCAGCCACAGCCTCTGGGTAGATTGAGCCCTGCTGAGTCCTGATGGGGGATTATTCATAAGAGCCAGCATCCACCCTGCGCTGCTGCTGAGGGTGCAGTTTGGACCCAAGGATGCTCACACCAAGCTTAGGAACCGACTCATAGTACCACTTGTTGAGAAATGCTGTTTGAATCTGTGGCTTCTGGTGCTGAGGAGCGAACTCACTGTGAGCAAAAATTAGCCAGGATATATTTTGGGTTTTATTAAATCCCCTTAAAGCTTTCCAAGTCATTTGCAGAGGCACAGATGTGCCTCAGTGAGATGATAGGTTCTGGAAGAGAATGAGGATGTTGGCTTGGGGAATGGAGGGGGATGAATTAGAGCTCCTTTGTGGAAGTGCGTCTCTTTCTGCACCAAACTGGGGTTTCAACCTTGCTAATTAATGTTGTTGTTTTTCTTCTTACTGTACTGTAAGCTGTCCTAGCCTGACCTATTGGTTCATGAGATAAAAGGGGTTAGCTAATCAGAATGGAGATCCCCTCTACAGGCTTAGCCGAATCTTTACTAAAAGTATAATATCCATGAACACAAATAGGACAACACATCTAAGAATTATGTATCTGGGAGTTTAGAGAGGGTGGTGGTGTTTAAAAAAAAAGTCCATGTTGCTTTGAGGTTATTTTAAAAACTGAAACTGAATAGGTCAATACCCCTTAAGCTTTTTGGTCTTTAATTCTCTTAATGGTATGGCAAAAATCGTTAATTGTATTATTAAAAAAGCTTTGAAGACTGTATTAATGTAATGTGACCTCGGATCAGTCAAGAACACATTTTCATTATGATTAAAAGATTCCTTGTCCTGAAACATTGATCTCATCTTCAGCCGAGTATGTCAGATGGAGAGGGGATGTTGCTGTGTCTGGACAGTAGATGGCAATATTGCATTTCTTTCTGCAGCGTGCTCAGCTGTAAATGCTCACCTCAGAAATGGGCCGTGAACTTTTTCCCTCAGTTTCCAAGAGCAGCTTTGCACTTGCAGCGTATTAAAAATTCCAGAAGGAAACTAATTCAAAATTAAATTGTGAATCCAGATTTCTTCAGTTACTGCTCTCAGGTGCCTGAGCTGCAAACTGCAGGACCCAAACTGCCCTGATCCTGTGCGTCAGCTCTGAGAACGGGCATGGACATGTTAGGGACCATCAGCATTGCCTGTCTTGTAGCAGGGTTTCATGGAGGCAGGATGCGACCCGTGTAAGTAACATCACCCGCTTGGTTGCTGAGATTTTTGCAGCTTTTTGGTGGAATTTCCACCTGTGATTGCATCAGCAGAGTGAAAGCTGTATCAACTAGTTTAATTAATTTCATGATTAGGGAAGTTCAGAGAGGAACCCAGCTGGTGTGTCCTCCTCTGTGCTGTGGTGTTTGGACAGCCCTTAGAGCAGGTTGTATGAGAAGAGAGACTTTACGAAGAGCTAGGGATGAGGACGGTGTGTGTTACAGGGTCTTACACACGTCAACTGTGCTGTGCCCTGACGTGCTATGCTGCTGAGTAGGCGGACAAGGATTTCGGAATGAAAGTGACATCTGAGGTCAGCAATTTATGAAAATGAAATGCACTGTGGCAGCTCCAAGATACCATGCATGTAAAGTGCTACCCCTTGGTTGTCCTGTGGGCATATGCCATGTGTCTCCACAGCTTCATCAGGCACCAAGGTAATTGCCTTAAAACTCCTTGCTACGCGGGGTGTTTCAGGACGCTAGCGTATGCACTAGGTGATGGGAAGCAGAGGGGTGCACTGGCTGGTGTTAAAGCTTCAGTGCTGCTGACTTTGCTATAAATAACTGCTGTCTGCTGTAATTGGTCACATCACAGTCCATGGTGATCTTTTTTTTATTATTGCTGGCTGCTGGAAAACTCCCGGAGGCGTAAAATAGATACCAGGAAGATCCTGCACCCAGCAATGTTTCCCCATGCGACACAACAGGGTAAAGCAGAAATAGTGTTTACAAGGAGATGGAGAAGAATTTTCTGCAGCAGGAAGGAGGAGAAAAAAAAAAAAAAGAAAGAGATTGCACCTCTGAAATGATAGCAGCAGGCCATCTCTCATGCAGGATATTGCTGGGTCTTGTGGAAAGAGAAAATCTTCATAGGGTTTCTAGTGATGCAGTGAATGGGTATTATTTGCCTCTGACTTACTTACGGGTATTTTTCAGCTCTCCATAAAATAACAGTGTCTTGCAAGAAATTGAAAACTAGAGAAAAAGAAGTAGGTAGTTGGCTTTTGTGAGATGTGTGTGGCTAAAATATAGAGTATGCTTCATCCCAAAGGATTCAGAACAATTCACAGACCAAGAGTGCTCAACACTACATGCCACCTGCCCTTAAATGGAGCACAGCACTGAGGTGAAGCTGCCCAGCATCAGGAATCAACATGTCTGTTGAGGAAGGGCAGAACAGCACTGGAGTTTGAGTGGAAAGGGTTGAATTGCCAAGCTTTGCTTGGAGGTGAGCATCTGAAATCCTCACTGTTCTGCAGAGTGAGAGCTGTAGTGAACTACTAAAGAGCTGTAGTGGCTTTAAGGCCATTAGGTGAGTGTGGATCATCCTCCTGTCCTTAATTTCTACCTCTGTCTGAAGCAGCACTTGCCCCTGTACAACACGGTGTGGCATGGTTCATGCATTAGGGAATGCATGTTTCACTGGCCTAATAAAAACTTTGCTCGTGTTGACAAAGAATTTATTAGAACTGAAATCTTTCCAGCATGACAAAGCAGCTGGCACAGGGAACAGGACTGTGGAGGGACTTGTCAACAGGCTCTCAATTGACTTTTGCTGACTGATATCTCAAGATTAGGTGCTTTGGAGGACAGTTAATATAAGAAAGGATTGCCATCAGATCTTGGTTTCTGTCCTGGATATTTGCTCTCGGTGGGAACTGTCTGGTTGCAGCAGTGTGTTTCTGTGCATTTTGGAAGGGACGCTGGAAGCCCATGTAGCTTTGGGTCAGAAATATGTTCTCCTTCAAAACATGCCAGGGAAGTGTCAATGGGACAGAAGTGGGCTGAAAAGTCCCCATGGACGAGAACAGCAGGCTGCCATCCGTGGCCTCAGACGGCCCCACCAAGTGCTTCCTGGGGCTGGGTTTGGCAGCAGGCTGCAGTGCTGTGAAAAGGCAGGTACTGTATGAAAGCCATTGCTTGCTTATGAAACTGTCTAGTTTTTTTCTGGCATGGATTTGCTCCTCCAGGAGAGAATTAACTTGCCGTGATTGGGAAGGTGCCTCGCAGTAGTAGGACTTTATCTGCTTAATATAGTGAGTTATCCAAAGCAATGAAACACGTGTCCCTTAGCAGCACAGCACTCCAGTAGCAGGAGGCTAGCCGAAGACTTCCACCTGTTGAGCTTCAGCCTGTGCCACCCCTGCTGCCTGTCAGTGTCTGTGGGTGAGGATGAATACCCAGAGCCGTATGCAGACCACCAGGCGACGTGGTGCTTTCCTTGGTCTCCCGGCTTTCTCCAGCCAGGATTCCCGAACTCTAATGAGTGCTTTCAATCGTTCGTTGTGCTCATGAAGTTAAATGCCTGCATTTATCTTAGGTGCCAACAGAAGCAGCCTGCTTATGTCCAATGTATCGCAACTACAGCGTGATGATTAATGTATAGCAATTGCCCCTCAGACAGTAAAACTGAATAAAACCACAACCAAACTGGACCAAACTGTGGGGGTGGTGGGCCACTAACTGATAGAATAAGTTGGAGAAATGGGAGGAAGAACTTCAGTAATGTCTGAAAATCCAGATGGAGTATTTCAGATCTTTGTCTTCATTTGAAGTCTTCATAAATGGAAATTCAGCACGGAGACTGCTCAAACCAAAAGGGAACAGTGTTGAGAGAAGATAATAACTATTCAGAAACAGTGAAGATAGTCACCTGAGAGAAGAAAGCAAGCTCTGGGAGTGTAAAATCCCAGCCAAAAACAGTGTTACACAAGGAAATGAGCACATCTGAAGTAGCTCCTGAGACCCAGGAGTAATCCTGAGTGACCAGTTTGGATTCAGCTAAGACAACGGTGAGACAAAGAATTATGTTTGGAGGAGGCTGTGGTGTTCTGCAAAGTGGTGAGAGAGAAAGCTCGTCTGGCTTTGAGGACCGGGCACCAGAAAAGAGCCCCTCTGATCTGATGTCGAACTTGTGTTTTCCACGCTAATTTGCGCTGCTCTGGCACCCTGCATAAAGATGAAGGTAAGTTCTCCTATTCAAGCAGTTCTTTCTCCTTCAGATGACTAGTTCTCATTGTGAGTAACTAATTGAGTGAGGGAAGGGAGCATCAGCTCCTCGGTTGCTGATGTGGAGTTTGATTTTTGTTTCACTGACAGTTATTATTGTTGCTCTTGTCTTCAGGTACCAGGAGAAGAAATGAGCAAACTCCTCTGACACCAGTTTTCACCATGACAGTAATTTGAGTAGAAACAGCTTTGCCTGCAAATAAATAAATAAATATTATATGAAAAGCTTTGGATGGAGCTGCCATGTTCATTCTTGTTTCTAAAGCCCCCACAGGCCATGTCACATATGTGGGTCATGAGGTCTATTGATTATGTGTCAGACCCTTAGGTGTCAGTAATCAATAACACTAACCTGCAGAAAATGCAGCAGAGATTTGCTAAACCAACTCTTCGCATTGTTCTTATTCTTGTATTTACATTTTCTGTGCCTCACTAACAATAACAGAATAACCAGCAAAGGCAGGGGAGACAAAAATATCATTTGGCTACCAACTCATTTACTGTCCATATTCCTCTGATTTTACATGGCTCTGGGTGAGATGGCAGGATGAGGAGGGGCAAGACAGGAAAGGGTATTTCCAATTGAGTGGCTTCTGAGAAGTAGAAATGAAAGTGATTGAGTTGGGAGGACCTAAACATTTTGACCCTGACAGCTTATTAATATTTAACAAGGTGCCAGATTTTTCTTTGACACTGGAAATTGTTGCGACTGCCTGTCTCCAGCAGCCTGAGTCTGCTTTTGCAGTCCACCATATCTAATGCTCCTGCTTCCAGTCTCAGATAGTTCTTATTCACAAATGCTTTCCTTTATTTGCTATTTCTGAGAATAAGGAAGGTAGTTTGGCAGATTAAGTTATGAATTTTTTCATTCAAACTTCATATCTCTTTGTGTGTGCAGTGGGCCGCTGGGCAGACTGTGGTTTTCTTGTGTTGATTGTGGTTTTTTGAATCATTCCTCAAAACAACTTTTAACAAAACATCGTATTTATTTTTCCTTTTTAGTTTGCAGATTGTTTGTGAGCTGTTCACTGTGACAGTTAAGTCTTTTAAATGTAAGCAGCTCTGATGAGATAAATATAAGTATTTGGAATTTGTATTTTTATTTGAATTAATGCAATACTTCGAGACTGTGTATGAAATTGGGATCCTATTGGGGGTGGGAGAAAAGTCTATGCCATAAAGATAATGTAGCATCGAACGACCAATACTCAATAGAGGAGATGAAGAGTAGGAGAAAGTAATATCTTTATGTATAATTTAGGTGGTCTGCCTCCCCACTCTTTTGGTGCCTGTCTCTCTCTGCATTATCTAGGTGGATTAGCTTCCTAATGTAGATGAGTAGACCTAAATGACTTTTCCAAGGTCACACAAAAAGTTTGTGGCAGGGCTGGATATTGAACTGGTTTAGCAAATACCAGTCCAGTGTCCTGAGTACGTTAAAACAAACAAACAAAACCATTCAAACATCCATGGGCATTTCTCATTCTGTACTCTTAACTAAATCAATTAAAAACTCAAAGACTTCTTTAGATAAAGAGTTGGTTCTGTGTTAAACCGACAGAGAGGATCCCTAGACTGCAGAACCGTTGGGTTTGGATTTAGAAATTTCCAATCCACACCATGCATGAATTCTCAAGGCTGTTTCTATTAATGCTCCACAACACAGGTGTAAACTTTGGGATCTCTGAAGTTAATTTTTTAGGGTTTTCACTTGGAGATACTTGTCAGTCTACTAGAGTAAATTTTTCATTGCACCTCAAGACATACGTCAAGGCACTTCTGTCTTTTTTGTTGTTTTGAAGAGTAGTCCAGAAGATCTTTAAGAATTTCATATTATTTTTTACTGCTCCAGCTGCGCTGTAATGTCTGATTCTGATAATTCATCTGTTCCCCTTATAGAACTAGGCAAACATGCGGTGATTTGAGTTTACAGTGTGTATTTATGCCTTGCCATTGGGGAATAGGCTTCCATTTTGTATTTGGAAAGTTTTAAAATGAAACCTGAAAATATTTTCACTCTCTTTACAATGTTTAAATTGCAAAGCACCCTGTTGCTGCCTTGAGCTTTCTGCATTGTGAAAAATCAGTCATTTCAATGATAATCCACTTACAACTGTGCTCAATTACCCACTTGCACTGTGAGTTGCCAAGTATTTGCCTAATTGCGGAGGATAAAACCTCTTTGGAAAAATTGGGTAAAAAGTGACTGCCAGGAGGGATAAGGTTGGAGGGAAAGACTGCCAGGGAAGGAGGAATGTTTGGAGTGGGGGGCTGGAAGAGAGAAGGACGTAAAGAAGAGACATGGAAAATGCAGAAAAGTCAGAGATCCCGTCAGAAAAAAAAAATCGATGCAAGAAAATATGAAAGCACTGTGGCTTGGTGGAGGAGGTCTGGTCTAACAGATGGAAGAGAAGAAGATTTATGTCCAGCTTTGCAAGTGAACTTCTGGGTGACCGTGGACCATTTACATCACCTCTGTGGCCTCAGTTTCACCTTCTGTGAAATAGGTCCTGTGGTACTTACCCTCCTCTGAGATGCACGGGTGGGAAAGGCTAGCTGAGAGCTTCTCTAACACTGGTTGTTCTGATTTATTGTTTTTCCTTTGCTAAGCCAGCATTTAGCCAATGGCACTCTGCCCTTTCACTTGTAGGAGAACTAAAAACCTAAAGAAAGAAAAACACACTGCTCCTCAGCTCTCTTTCGGGAAAGGAGGGAGGCTTTTAATTATTTAAGCATCTCCTTTTCATGTTGCTTCTGGTTTTTGAATCGTTATCGTTATAGTTGTTAAGGCTATAGGCTCTGCATAAATCATTTAAATAAATAATAAATAAGTCATATCATTAAGTAATACACTGGTATTATTTATGGCTGTAGGGAGAGGGTAGGATGTGGAGAAGATTGTGTTTAAAATGGAAAGAAGTCTTTGCTAGGCTCCTCATTTGAAACCCTGCCTTTTGGGGTTGAGGAGTTCGCTTTTGGAAGCTGTCCTGGGAGGTGGGCGTGCTCGGAGAGAAATCCCCACCAGCTGCCTGCCTCTGATACTGCTCTTGTTGGGAAAACTGCATGTCCCATGGCATGGCCCCTACTGAGCGCAGCTGCCCTCAGACCTCTTGTTGTTCTCCTTGTTGCTTTTCTCTCAAAAAGGAGCCGAGGTTTTGCATCAGGCAGCGCTCAGCAGTGCGATGGTTTGGGCAGGTTTTATGACTGCTCAGGTCCGGTGGCAGCAGACGCAGAGCATTGCCTCCGAGGCGTTCCTTTGTGTAAATGGATGAAGGCGCAATATTTAGTGGGCTGCTCTCAAAGTCTTGTCTCACAGCCTTATCACGGAAGTCTTTTCTTCCTCAGTAAAAGCAGAACCCGTCATTTCAAGTTATAATACGCATTCTTATGATACATATTTGTGATTAAAGCTAGGATGGTATTACTTTAAAATCTTATTTTTGAAATGAGAAAAATAATTATGAAAATATTTTAGTTTTAGAGTGTTGCACTCCACTCTTATTGTTGCTCTGAATGTTTGCTTCTCTGATTATTTTTCCTTGGCTGAATTTTCCACACAATTTAAGTATTCAAAAGGAAAAAATTGCCCCAGCTAGTCCTGCTTCCTGGATGTGGCTCATCATTGCCAAGTGGCTGGGGACACGTCAGTTCTGTAATTTGGTGAAAATAAGCAAGACAATTATAAAAGAATTATCAGTGGGTGATGAGAAGAAGTACAATTTTATCAATAATTATGTCTCTGTGCATGGTGGTAAGTGTGTTTACTGAACTGTTACCTATAAATGCTTAACTGTTTTTCAGGACTTCTTAAATCCAGATAAGTAACTCCTTGGGACCTGCCCTGGGCTGCTGGTTGTGCTGCTGTGCAGAGGAAGACCAGAGTGTGACATTAGCGCTATCCGTGCCACGTCGAAGAGTGTGACCCTTTGCTGAAACCTGACGATGCCTCCCAGACACAGAATCATACAGCATCCCCACAAGGCTTCTCAGTTGCATAGGTAAAACTGAATTTGGGTGCCTTTTAGTCTGCTGGGGACAAGAGCAGGGGAAGGGGCCAGGCAGGCGCTGGTTGCTCTGGAGGGTTTGAGAGGGGAGAGAAGTGGACAAGCATGGAAAGCAGGAGGAGGCTTTTGCCTCTGTTGAGTGGGATGGGACTGAACACAGTTTGTGTTGCTGGGAGAAATTCTGTTGTTTCTCTAAGGTGGATTAGCCGTATATTTTGACCTTCTTCTCAACCCCAAAAGTTGCAGCTGCCGGTGGGTCTCGTGCTGCTGCCTACTCTGGGCAGCTACTACTGGGGTAGCTTTGGTGGAAGCCATACCCACTGATTTATTCAACTTCCAAGCACTGGCTTGAAGTTCTAGAATAACTACTTTTACAGGACTTCCCTTCCCCTATATAACCAAGGATTACAGTTTTCCACTGATAGGTCCAATGTCTTGAGGATGTATAAATACGATTTCCTGGCTTTTGCCTGCTTTTGAATCAGCTAGGTGAGCCTGGCTCCAGCGAGCTGGAAAACCTCAGAAGTTTCTTTTCCCCCGGGGCAGGATCCATCCAACTCTTTGCCAGAGAGAAATACCACCAAGTCAGCATAACTAATATTCGGAAACTTACTGCTGTCCTTACCCTTAGTGCAAGTCCCCAGCTGGGACTTCAGCTCACTGCACTTAAAGGCAGAGGTTCGGTGCACTGAAGCAGCTGGCGCATGTGGCCAGCACACCTTGTGATCCCCTCACCTGCTCCCACCAGTCACCGATGGAGTTTCCTGCTGCTTATTTTGAATTGGCTTTAATATTCTTTTAAATAATTCTTAAGTGTGACTTTTTCAGCACAAGACTGGGAACTATGACTAATTATAAAATCATTACATGATTAAACTCAATTAACTTCAAATAACCCTTGAAATTTGCTTAATGTCAGCCCTTGGCCCTGCTCGAACCAATAAATATTGCTCACCTTTTGTAATGGCTATGAAGATCGGTGGTTGCAGAGCATGATTGTTCAGAGCCAGCTGAACCAGAGATCAGCCTTACAGAGCAGGGTGAAACGGGTCCCAGAGAGCTGAACGCTACCACAGCAAGGAGGGGAACAGAGTCTTCTGCTCCTAGCTGGGATATTTTTCCCCATATTTTTCTCTCCAGTAATAAAGCTTTGAAAAATTCTGTTCTGCCATCCATTCAATGGTCCCAATCTGCTTTGCAAATGTTAATAAGGGTTAAACCTCACAAAACCACTGAGGCATGGGAAAGTATTGTCATCCCCTTGTAGACCTGGCATAGATGCCAAGGCATAGATGATAGATGAGTGAAGTGAGTTGCACAAGGATCAGTAGCAGGAACAAAATCCTGAGACTTCTGTCCCATTATATGTTTTAGCTAAAGCTGTTTCTTGCATAATGCTGCAAGTTTCATACAGCTGTATCAAAGAAAAGTTCTCCTTTCTCAATTATTGGACACATCTGGTTGTTCTGGGGTGTTTTTTTTTTTCTCCCCTCCTTTATGAAGCCATCTCTGGTCCCAGTCTGTCTTACAGCTAGATCCTGGCAACAGAGCTGGCAAAAGCGTGCAGAAGAATCCCAGCGGCTCTATTTCTGTGTTCAGTTCCTGTGAGGACAGAAGGGGATGTCATTACTGCTACTGTTCCTGGCAATCTGCTCTGACTGGGAAACTGGAGCGGGCAGTAGCGTTGTTCTCACTGGAGGTAGGCAGTGGATGATGGATAGAATTTTCCCAGTAGGTAATTAGATGGGCACAGTAACTAGACAGTCATAAAGATGCCTGATCATCTATTCTCAGATGTCCCACGTATGCTGTGCAGGCCATGAAATGTTCTCAGCATCTTCCTGACTTCCAGCCCTTCTCCATTACAAATCATAGCTTTTGTGATGAGTCCTGCCTGAGAGTGGGTTTTGAGGCTCCTTGAGGAAAAAAATTTTTCGACCCCCTGCCCTGCCCCTTTTTTTTCTTTTCCTGGAGACAGCTCATAGCTCTGCAATCACTGTCAAAAAAAAGCTGTATTTGGGAGCTGGCTCTTAAGGAAGTGGGAGAATGGTTGATTGCTGTACCTCTGTGCAATAGAGCAGTGTATTTGGGCCTTCAGATTTTGGAGACTATATTTTGTGCATCTGTTAACGATGAATGTGAATGGATCATCAGTGTTGACTATTAACAGAGTCTTCTTTTTTCTTTGATTGCTGAAACTCATGTAGGTCTTTATAGACTTTTATAGTCCTCTTTATAGAGGACATCACATGGGGTCTCAACCCATCTGTTAAACAATAGAAGTAGTGAAAGAGAGAGGGAGACGGGATGTAACCACTCCTCCCCAAACATGAGTCCTGCATCTCCAGCTCACTGTCTGAGTCTGGTTTCATGGCTGGGAGTGCCCCTAGGGTCATCGCTGAGCAGCTCGTTCAGCTGTGACTTGTGAATGATGAATGCCCCCACTTAAATTACAGATCACTGTCCCATGACAAAAATCACCACTATTGTTGGCCTCCTCAGGGGCAGCAGGGGGTGACCGAACCATGGTGGAGGACTTCACTTGCTGCAACACCGTGCTCTCCCTGCTGGTAAATGGAAATCTGACAGCGGTCTGTCCTGTAGGACGTGTGGTGGGGAAGTTTGGCTCTCCACGTGCCATTCTGCCTCTTTGCTGTAGACAGGGCTTTCCCGTCTGTGGTAGTGCCAGGCAGATTAGTTAGGGTCAAAAGCTGACTACTTGGATATTTGACCTTTGAATGAACCTCGCTAAAATAAAGAGAAGAAATGTGTTCTGCAGGGCTCTCTCCAGTACTTGAGGATGGATCTGAACATCAAAGGAGGGGTAGCTCAGAAAGACAGAGCCTCAGTTGTGTTCTTGAAATTAGAAGAGTGTACAAATTCCCCCTCTTTGGGGGGAAAAAAGCTCCCCAGTGAGTCTGTCCTGTGCTTGCTGTTTGTAGTGTGTTGCTCCATTTGCCATGACAAGTCCTCATAAAAAATAGTTTGAAGAAACAAGTTGGGGTCCAAGATGTTAATGAAATGAAGGGATCATTACGTGTAGCTACTTTCATTAAATAGTTTCTGTACTAGGATTAGTTTGGGCAATGTCTGTCCCTCTGTTTAGGTAGACAGAAAGTCCAGTTATCAGTGCCTGCTCATCGGCTGTTTTCTGGGGACAAAGTAAAGTCCTGGGAAGTCCTCTATTCCCCTCAGAAAGGAGTGAGCATAGCAGAAACAGCAGTGGTGAGCATACAGTAAGAGTTTGGGCTGTTCTAAAGCACCCTGCAGCCAGCAGAGAGTTGGGACAAACGTTTGGCAACAATTTCTTCCCAACAGCATGTGGACCTCCTGCAATGGGCAGTGAGTTGCAATGGTAATACCTCCCTGCTGCCCCCTGACAGATTGATTTTGACCCTTCCCCTTTCACCTGCTAATTACTTGCTCATGTGCTCTTCTAATGCCCTTCCACCTGATGCTGGCCTGGCTTTGTCACTTGCTTGTCCCGTGGTTGCCCGTCCCACCTTTTGGCTTACAACCCTCTCCTTGCTGCCTTCTTCCTCCTGCTGCCCACCGCAAGGACCACCGATAATATCCAAAATATTTAAGGCTGCTGGTCTCTAATGCCCCCTTGTTGGTGGGGTGGGGGAGAGGGAGTGAAATCAGGGTTTTCCCTTTTAATTTGTGCTTTGTTGCTGCTGGCTTGACCTTTAGTCAGGTGCCTGGC
Source organism: Netta rufina (assembly GCF_964035555.1). Lineage (NCBI taxonomy): Eukaryota > Metazoa > Chordata > Aves > Anseriformes > Anatidae > Netta > Netta rufina. The sequence continues at coordinate 18,559,268 of NC_140134.1, read as the reverse complement.
TGTTGTTTGCTCGCTGATGGGTTTTACAGAGTGGTCCCTTGTAAATCTATACAGAAAGGGCGGGAGAGTAACTGGGGACAGTACACCACTGTTTTATTTCCTGGGAGCCTATTAAAAGCAGTTTCCAGTTTATCTATCCGTCTCTTTGTCAATTTGCCTCCTGTGTCCGTGCACTTGTGCATTTATTTAGTGGTAATATTAGCTACTGTATCATCCTCTTGGATTGTGACATTGTGTTTCAGAATAAAGCCAGGGATGCAAAGTGCGCTGAACCCATTATGAAAAAATAAAAGGGCTTTCCTTGATGGCATTTAGCTCAATAAACACAGTTTGTCAGAGATGTCTTTATCTCCTTACATTTAAGCGATTAAATGTTGGTAAAAATAGCTTCAGAAATAAAACATGAAGAGAGCTTCTGGCAAAGCCCTGTCCAGTTTAATTCATACATTAAATATTTGCTAGTAGGGTCAAAAGCTGAATGCTTAGATATTTTGCCCTTTGAATGAACCTAGCTAAAATAAAGACAAGGAAATCAGTTCTGCAGAAGCTGTCTCCAGAATACTAGGATCAATTTAAACATCAAAGGATGGAAAGATCATACAGATGGACAGCCATATTATTCTGCACAATTAATACTCAGAGAGGTGTTTCCTGAATTCTGAGTCTTGCGCAGGGAAGATAATATTAAAATTTCAGAGTTTTAATTATGTAAAAGACAGTCCTTGATCCTTAGCTCCTGAAAAACAGAACAGTTGATTTTGCATTAATGAATGTAGAAAACATCCCCCAGCCTGAATCTCTGCATTGATGCAATCTTTTTACGGTCAAATTAGCATTTATATTTCTAAAGGTAATTTTTCAACAACACAATAAATAAATGATATGCCGGTAACCTCCAGATGGATAAAGTGGCGCTCGCGCGGCATTTACAATGCAAATTGGCTCGGTGTGTCCTGGGCAGGGTGGGCAGGGAGGGCCACGCTGTGCTCGGGGTCTAAAGCTCTGCTTCATGCCCCACAGGCTCCGTCCGTCCCTCGGCAGGAACCCTTCACTTGGCAAGAGGTTGGCTCGGGGCGCTGCCGATCCTGTTCACACAGCGGGCAAGATCCGTGGTGACTCCAGGTTTGCTGGGAGCATCTGTCCCCCGGGCCGCTAGGTTTGGGGTGCACTATCACCACCTGTTATAGAGGTGACTTCTAAGAAGGTTTTTCCACATTGGATCTTTCATGTTTTGGGGTCGAGCTCTTTGATATTGGGGTGCTGAGGACAAGGGAGAGAGCAACAGGCAGTTGCTGTCACCAGCAGGAGTTGAGGTTTGCCCGATGTCTGCTCTAAGTCTGGGCAGCTCTGCTAGTCTCTGAGTCACACTTGTGCTTCAGGTTTCAGGAGCAGCTGTATCCTGGTTTAGTAATCCCACAATGTGCCTTATTTTAGTAAGATTCTGGCCAGGATCTCAGGTTCGAGGTGAATGATTTTTGTAGTTCAGAAGTATCACGTTCATGGTGAGATTTTTTGATAGCTACTAAAACTTCACTTTTAAGTGGAATTTTCTGTAGGCATCTAAATAAATGTTCTTATGTTTGTTATGTGATTTCAAGAGCTTCTGTGCTCTCAAAGACCATACCACTACCTTTTAAGTTACCTAGCTTAGATGTCAGCACTTTGAAAACCTTAGCCATGATTATTGTCTCATTGTATGTTACCAAAATTGAGTTTATTTTTTTAATAGAGGACTAGATTACATCATACAGGTTACACCATACCACTTAGTTTTGGATTGTAAATGCTGTTAAGAATAGATTAAAATAAATAAAATTAGGCCCAAGGTCCTGACCTTTGTCCACTGAAAGGCAAGACAAATTTTGTTGTTTACATCCATCAACTCTATCAGAGCAATTCTGCATGGTGATGAAAGGACGCAGTATTTGCTTAGTTTGGCTCATGTGGTAGTCAATGGAGTGACTCGACTTCAGAAGCAGAGCGTTGCCTTGCCGTACGTAATTAACATTACAGTGCGGTAGGTTCTGCATATGAAAATCCAGGCTATTGTAAATTGTGGTTTCCTTGCCAACCATATCTCAGCTCTCACACTTCTGTAGTTGTCTCTATGACGCTTTGTGCATACCACTCACCTAATACTGGAGCTGGGGGGATCTGCAAAATCTAGCTATTATTCTTTCCGTTTGAAGTATTTTAATATAAAAACAAAAATAAAATTTAAGATGGTTCACTTCCCAAGTAATTCTCTTCCAGAAACATTCTACTAAACAGACTTGACATTGGGAATGTTTCAAAAAAGGATTTTTTTTTTTTTTTTTTTGGCAAATGCATGTAGCTAATGAATTTGCATTCATAAATGTAAGCATTTATATCTGAATTGTGATTAAAGCATTAGATTTGACTCTTCTGCCAAACTGTAGGTCATATAGCATGAATTTTGTGTTTTGAATATTTCATACTTAGAGCAGTCTGCTTGCCAGCAAATTATAGACCAAGACTTATTCCCAGAAATTACTTTCTGGTGATGTTCAAATAATGAATACATGTTTGTGTCTGGGCAGAGGGAGGAAGTTAATTTCACTGGTAGTGTTGTTCGCAGCACGTTATTTGGGCAAGTAGCCACCAAGAAAACTTTCTTGATTTTCTTCTTTCTCTCTTTGATTTGTCCCCAGAACTGAACTGGCTGGGTCTTCAACTAAGGTGCAATTGCACCTTAAAGCTTGAGGAAAGAGATCAGGATCTGGCAACACCGCATGGTGGAAGCTGCCTTGTTTTATTCCTAAGTCTCTGTACTGCTAACACAAGATAATCGTGCCAGAACCACAGCAGCTGTAACTTGGTGGCTTTGATATATTCAGTGGCCAATGCTGTGGGGTCCTGCTCAGTGACCTGCCCCCGGCTGTGCATCCTCTCAGCACCTCATGATCTCCTTACGTAGCATTTACAGCCAGGCCAACTGTGGAACATGAAGTGCGATTTGATGCACTGCCCTTCATGGCAATAACGAGATGTTGTTCTGTTTTCCTTGCAAATCAGAGATCCTCGCTGCTCTCCTGCTTCCTTCACAATGCAGACTTGATAAGAAGAGACTTCTGGCAAGCTGTTGAAGCCAATCAGTTCCTGGACTGCAGAGCAGCCCTTAGTCAGGTGGGTGCAAGGGAGAGGACAGTGTGTTGTGCTGTGAGGACAGGCTTGGGTGCCAAAGCAAACTCTCAGGCTTGCACCTTAGGCTGGTCCTGCTGCCAGAGGTGATGTGTTGTCAAACTACAGCCTCGTTTCCTTACCTGGGGTGTGTATAAAGAGGGATTGGCATCAGGAACAGGCCATTAAGCAATTGAAACTCTAATAGAAAAACATAACCTTATCACAGATTTTTTTTAAAAAACCCTCGGAAAATAGCTCAAATATAAGGTTAATTGGAGCCAGAAATGTCAAACTAATGTAGCAATTTACCCTGGGAGACTGCCCTGGCCTTTGAGTATAGCAATAGTACAGACTACTGAGTAGGATAGTGGAGAAATATAATAGGATTTTATGTAGTCCCCTGTCATATTAAACGTTCTTTGCAATTAATTTCTTGTTGCAATGTTATTTTCACTGACCTATTTTTTTTGACCTCCTACAATCTTTAAGCTACCAAAGTAGGGCGTACGGGAATTCACGTTTCTTAAAAAAATTAAAAAAAAATTAACTTATAACACTATCAATATACATGTTGCAGTGTAGACTGATATTAACTCAGAGTGATAAAAAATGCCATTGGCTCATTCTAGAGTAGCCTTTAGTCTACGAGCTGTACTGATCCATTCAGGAAAAATGCTTATTTTTGAACAGCTCGTTCAGAAACAAGTGGGAGTTCTCTTGAACTGAGAGTTTGAGGATGTCTGCCCTGTGAATGAAACATGATAGATGGTCTTCTTTTGCGCCTTCTTGTTCCTGGCTCTTTTTCTTCTGTTATCTGGACTTCAGACTAAGCTAGCTTTGTATTGTGATCTGGCCTGGTTAATCTAAAGCTACTGGACTGGAAATGAACAAAAATAAATTCCCTAAGTTGTGGAGTAGCCAGGGAATCCTGGTAGATTCTGACTCTTGCTCAATCCCTTCCACCTTAGCTAGATCAAATATCCATCTTCATCTTTAAGCAAACATTACTGAAGTGCTTTGCTCTCTGTATTTTTATACAACTTCCACAGTTTACTACAGAAGCAGCTGTATTTCTCTGGAGGCCTTACCTTTCCCGAAGGCATCTCTTTGTCTGAAGGTGCGCGTGGGTGGGATAGTTTAATCCTAAAATAGTGCACTCCAGGACAGAGTGAAACTTCCATCACAGAGGCAGATAGATGTCTGTTAGAAACAATGCAGGTGGTTTGGGAGAAAAGGGGAGCTACATAATCTCTGGAAGTCTCTTTCACTGCTGTGTTTCTACCATTCTAAATGATGTAAAGTGCTACCCCAGGATAGTACACCTGGTACCCACCTTTGCAGTCAAGGAGACAGCTCAAAGGAGAGAGAACAGTAGAGGCAACAAATCTTTCCAATCTTGAATAAGAACTCTTAACGTAAGCCCAAGTGTTTTCCAAGCAAGTGTCCTTAATATCTTCCCCTCTGGTGGTGGTAAGGATATATCTATATTTTTTAGTAGAACTGGAACCAAATATCACTGAATCAAAGAAGCCTGCATTAATCAAAGCACATCAAAGAGGTTCCTCATCAGTTGCCTGGAGCAACAGAATCTACAGTGTATCATCTTTCTTATGCTAAGCTGGAGGAATTCAGAGGAAATAAATTTGTCTCTTTGCTCTCAAACGAACACAGAAATAGTATTTTCAAGGCTTCTTAAATAGTTCAGTGAATTGGACTCTTTAGCCATCATCATTTCCGAGTCCCAGACCTACAGTTCCAGGGAATGTTTTTCAAATGCAAATCAATCAAACCAAAGTTTAAAACTAAATACGTGAGGGATTTGCCCCTCTTGACAAAGTTACATGGGTGCTTCCTACTCTTACGTTGTCTCTTTCTTTACTCTCTTCCTAGGATATTAAAATGGTACCCCTGTGACTCCTCATTGCCTCGCTAGAGATGCATAATATTCTTAGCTAACAGAAAGAGGAAACATGTCAGCTAAACAAAGGTGAGTCCCTGGTCAAGTAAAAAAATCCTGCCCTCAGATCAATATTTTCTGATGTTCCCCAGTGCAGAAGTTAGGGGTGCTTATACTTACTGCCTGTTTCTAGAAGATCAGTTTCTTACCTAAAACTTACTCAGTGCAACCAAGCAGTTACTCGGGCACAGAAAGGCCTGAAGTTTGAATCTCAACTGGATTTATTCTTACACTTACTTGAGCAGTTCGCTCACCAGCAAAACCTCTTTGTCCAGCCTGGGGAGTTTCAGGATAGCATTGATAGATACCCAGACATTTCATGTTGATTGCATCTGCCAGAAATAAAATCCAGCACCACATGAGCGTAGCGATCAACCTGCAGAAATGCTGAGGTTGGAGCTATGTTTTTATGGTCTTCTAGGTCACACGTTCTACACCTCCTTCCTAATGAGCCCCAGAGCATTTGGCAGAATGTGTACCCATGGGATGAGACCCCTTCCCCAGCTGAGGGATGGAACGTGTTGGCAATTCAGCACGAGCAACACTTCACTCTGGTTGTTAAAACAGGAAGTGAAGAACAGGAGTTCTTCAATTGAAACTGCAGGGGGAATTTTAGTGCGGTAGAATTTAATTATCCCAACTGGAATATGGCCAGGATCTTGGAGTTTATAATACCCTCTGCTCTTGCAAAAAGCACCATAGGATCTTTAATGATCAGTAGTGGTCAGTGGGCTTCACATCACATCTCAAAGATGGATATTAATCAGAAGTGTAGGTATTTCAGTTCAGATATAACACAAATATATTTTCACGGCCACTGGCTGCAGCCTTCAGGTTCAGGAGGGAATTAAACAGCCAAGGAAGAGACATTAGCTTTAATGAAAATGATCCCATTGAAATCAATTGACGTGCAGTGGGTGAAGAACAGCTGAGACATACACTGAAGTACCCATAGGGCAATATTTTGGTACACCAAGTCGTCAGTCATCTTTGGTGACCACCAGTATCACACAGTTTTGAAGATGGAATGGAAAAGGTTAACAGCATCCTTTGTACAATAAGGTCAACTCCTGTGGAAATCTGTTTTATGAATTTACCCTGATTTCTGTAATAGTGGAAGCTATGTGCAAATGAGTTGGGAAATGGGTGTAAGTGGCAATATTACATTGTGTTAATTAGCCTGGCATTGACGAACTGTACAAAGCCTGGGAACTTCCACAGCAGGAAAGAGAGCACATCACAGAGAATCCCTTTCGTCACAACTGACTTGTGCCATGGGACTTCAATTAAAAACCAGACCAGGCCACTTTTAATCGCTTTAATGAGAAATTAGTTTTGAAAAAAAAATCTTTGTTAAACTGTCTGTCTACTTTTCTACAGTGCACTTCATCATGATGGTAGATGAGGTGCTAATTATCTGTCTTGGCTGCTTTTCTGAGCACAAGGTTTGTTATTCCATACTGCACCTGTCACCATAGGCTCTGATGTTTGGGATCAGTGGGCATTACTGTACTACCAGCTGTAATAAAGAGTAGAGGGCCAATGATCCTGTATGTCTATTGTTAAAATGAAGAAAGACTTGCACGGTTCTCCCCACTGGTACGTCCCAGTACGTTGGTACTTAGACCATAACGGTATTATCTCAGGGAATATAAGTCTGCTACAGGATATTGCCACTTTAACCACCTGAACTGCCTTTTAGTTCCAGTTTCAACTCAGTGTCAAAAATATTACCCCTGTTTAAGATTAATTTGTGACAAAATGTCATATTAATACAGCTATATTTCCCAGGGGATAAATATGGCCTTTTGAAGAGCAGCCATGGCAGAGTGCTATATAGGACTATGGAGAATTATCAACAGGCTTTTGCTTTAGCAAATGTCATGCTACCAGAAGAATGGTGCAGTTTGCGGGTAAGTATAGTGTACGGACTGTTTTATTATAAGAGTGAGGTTATGATATTTTCTTCCTATTAATCCATATCTCATCCCTAATTATGTTAGCGCCTCTCAGTGACACCTGATTAAGAATTTGAGGAGGAAACTGTCAGTTGCCTATAAATCCATCAGCATTGTATCATGTTTATTTTTGGCATTTTAGCTATTTTGGAAGGCTGAGGTTTACCTGGAGGTTTGCACATCATTGGTAGAATTCCTTTTGGTTTACACCAACGGGTGTGCACAGTTGAGCCCTATGTGATGCCGAAGAGTTTGCTTTTATGCAGCTAAATCCAGCACCAGTAGTAAGCAACTATAATTCCAGTGAAACCAATAACAGCTGCACCTGCATGTGCTAAGGCTGACTTTGGAACAGTACATCAGGTATTCTCTTTGTACTGAAGTAGAATAAACTTTGTATTTCATTGCACCTTCGGTACCTGTAGTATGCCTTGGATATGTCTGAGCTATTGAAAACAAACTTCTTAACAGCCCTCAGATGTAAAGAAAGGGAAGATGAAAAAAAGTTCTAAAACTAATCTCTTGCCGCACAGCATTCCACCAAGATGACTCAGAAAATGACAAGGGAACCAAACTGCAAATTAGACTCTAGTGTTTGTTGAAGACATTTGCCACTGGTAAAAATGAGTTATTGAAACAGTAAAGCTGAGGACTTCAGAGAAACTTTGATTGACAACAATAATTACAGCTATTCTTGTTCCTGTAAGAAATACAGCACAGGCTAGGCGTAATAAATGTATGAAAATGATATTCTAAATCTGAGCAGAAGAAGATATAGGTCCAAACTGTTTGTGTCTTCTGTACAAATGTCTGTGCATTTTTATGTGTTAAAAGTAGCAGGAGCTACCAGGCAGGTGTGTAAATGTGCTTTGCATGACTAGCCAGCTAATTACTGAATGTTTTCTAAACAAGACTCTGTGAACACAGGCTGTCTTGCATCGGTGGTGTTCAGTCCAGTGAAAGATTTTGGGGTTGTCACCCAAGCCATGCTGTATAGCAGCAAGGTCAGGCTGGGGGCTTGGCAGAGCAGATGCAGTTCATGGGATACTTCTGCCTGCCTTCTGTATCCTGTCTCTGGAAGAGACACCTAATGATTGTTTGAGCCACATACAGGAGCTTCCAGAGTGGTCAAATGATTTCTTTTATGTCTGAGGATAACCCTGTGCTTGGAGCTTGAGCTTTCCCCTAAGCAAAGAGGGGACAGGGCTGAAGAGCGCTGTTTTCTGTATGTGCATGCAGCTGGTGGCCTCAGGTGGGGAACTGCTGCAGAGACCTAGAGCAAGGAGCTCTTCTTTGTGGCTAACTGGGCCTGCTAACATCTGACAAGTGTGTGTTTCCAAACTTTAGACCCTTTTCTAGACTGTGCCTTAGTACAGGGATAGGTGCAAAAGGGCCAGGAGGACTTGAGGCTCTGATGTTCTTATGTGTCTGTGTTGTCTAATGCTGTGCAAGTCTAACATATGAGAATATAAAACAAATCTTTTGTAGCCACTACCTTTTGTTTTTATCTCTTTAACTTGCTGTCTGCCTACTATTTCCTTCTCCTGCTGTTGCAGTTACACATGTTACCAAAAGACCCTGTATCCCTCCCAGCCCTCTCACCCAGTGAAAGCAGGCTTACAGCTGCACTTCGCTAGCAAGCAGCTCCAAGTGCTCCACCAGATGTTTCTGCTGCGAGATCACTTTCCCTCTTCCCACTCCTGGTCTGAGATCTGGATTCATTTTATGACACCAGGCACAGTGTGGAAGAAGGCAGCACTGTAGCTAACCTTCTTTCAAGGCTGCTGCAGTACAAAGAAAGGGACTAGAGCACTGCTTGGTTTTATTGAACCCATTAGAACGTTGCCAGGAATTGTTTAGTAGGATTCACATTCACAGGAAAAGGGGAAATACAAAGTTAGTCAATCCACAAGTGCAGAGAAAGAGTTAAATTAGTGGGGGAAAAGAAAAAAAATAAGAAAAAAAATCCTTAATGCTGAAGAAAGATTATGCTGGCTTACTTATCAGGTTCACGCTGAGCCCAGTCGTAATTGGAATGTACCCTTTGTAAAGTTTATTGGGTCCTGGGGCAGCTTGTTACTGAACCGGTCAATTAATCTATTTTTTTTTTAATGAGTTAGGGGATTTCCTTTTGTGGAAAATCACCAGGAAACCTGACCAAATGCCCACAGCTTGGGAAAAGCGTGGCCTTAACATATAGAAAACCCTTCCTCCACAATTAGGAGAGGAAATAGACACCTCCCCTTATGGGCAGCACGTTTGACCAATCCAGGGACAAAATAGATGGGATTTCACCATTGACTTACGGGTTGTCGAGGGAGGATCACCATGAAACAAGATTACTTGAATGCAGCTTGGTGTTGAAGGAAATAAAACTGTTGAGTCTCCCTGCTGAGAGACAAATGATTTCCATTTAAAAACCTGTTTGTTCCATGCTGTAACTCCCAATGTAGCAATAATTAATGATATCAGAAGGTTACGAAAGACATTCTGTTGTGCTTGCTCTGTTCTAGGCATGAAATTGGATTAACATGAAGATAAACTTAGACTTTAAATCTGTTGAGGAAATCAGTAATTATGTCAAAATTCACAAATATTAATCTTTTTAAGTGTGTCAGGATGCTGTTCATCTATCACCAAAACATCCTGCCTTGTCAGAATTCTGTTGAAAGGTTAATTTCTTAAAATACTTAGATTTTCAATAACAGAATATTGTGAAGATGCAGCTTATTGAATAAAGAAAAACAACCTCACCTCCGGAAACGTGGTTATTTCTGTTTCAGTGGCATCCAGCCAGTACCCTCTCATGAGGAAGAATCAATTTGCAAGGTATTGAGTAAAGCCTCGGGCTCTGCCTTGGAGAGGTGACCACCCATGAAAACAACTGATATGAAAAGACCGCAAGGTATGACAGTGAATACTTATTAAAAGCGTACCTTTGCTGCAAATGAGCACGTGGAAACACTGTTGGCAACGGGGACAATTATAAAGTCTCTGAAATTAAGTTTGGTAGAAGTTCAGTGGGTGATTGGAAGGGGAAGGGACCCCATGTTTTATCTTAAACATTTCATGAGTCCTATGCTGGCCCTGATTCTACTGGAGCAAGTTTTAATCTAGCTGTTTTAGTAATTACAGAGGTGAAACAGTTGTGTGAATGTGTGCTTTGGTACAGCCTGCAATGAAGCCTGCTCAGGTGATGCTTTGTTGCTACCGATTCTCATGAGATGGAAACTCAGCTGGGTATGTCTATGTAAGTTGCAGTCATACCTTCCCATTGCAATTTAGCTATACCCTAAGGGAACATGTTAGCTTTGAGTGCCCATTTAATTAAGTAGCCTGGTAGTACGATTGTAGTAGAAGTAGAAAAAATAACCGTCAGTGATGGATTCCATTCTCAGTCGAAATGGAGTTAGTGAGCACCTGTATCCATCTATTCAGAATGGTCTGCAATACCTCCTACCATCAAACTTGCATCTAAAACACTTTGAGATTTAGCGGTACATGGTCCAGAAATTACAGTAATTTCATTCTTGCTTAATTCATTTGAAAACGCAGACTGAACATACCTTAGAGAAAATGGGTTTTTCGGATAGGGAAGATGGTTAGGAAGCTGAGAAATTGGCTCCTATAGACGTGTTGTTGGGGCATCACAGAGATGGCATCATCCAAAAGATTGGCAAGTCTTTCATCAAAATGTAGGATTGCTTTTGTGCACAATGCTGCAAAAAGAGAGGATGTGTGTAGCAGCAAGTGTTCATCACGTGAGAAAGACATTTTCCAGTTGCTGAATGTCAGGAAAACCTAAGATGAGGGCTAACAGAAAACTTCAGCATTTTCCTGAGCAGGTCTCAAAGAAGATGTGATACCAATATTCCAAAAATCTGGAATTTTTTGACGTTAGGTAGAAAAAATGTTATAATAAGGAATTATTGTTACAATTTTTGACCATTTTTAAGGTGTTTCATAAATTAAAGGCTTTTAATGTATTTGCTGCCTATATCCAGACTTTTTAAGAAAAGTCAATGGTGAAAAAGAGTATGCAACCTCCATAGGTGTTTCTTATTGACCAGAAATGATTTCTTAGCGCTTCCAAGTTTCTTATTCTGCTTTACTGCCTATAAAGTTTATCTAGGAGTTAAAGAGGGCTACATCTAGAGTAACTAGATGTAACTAGAGTACTAGAGTACTAGAGTAACTAGAGTAACTAGATGTAGAGTAACTAGATGTAGAGTAACTAGATGTAGCCCTCTTTTAAAAAAAAAAAAAAAAAAAAGACCTTTCACTTTCTGGAAAATCATCATCAAATCATGTGCTTCTCTTTTCTAGATGAGCTGTGGTCTTAGTAAACTGGAAGGAGAAGGGCATAAAGGCAGAGAGTGGCCGTGGATGTATTTTCAAAACAGCTATGGAGACAGGCAGCTCCCATTCAGCAGGATGGTCCTTGCGTCCGGCTGGCCTATGGACATAATGTGTCTCTTGAATTTCCCGACCCGAGGCGTTAAACCAGTGCAGCTCAGAGCTATGGCATGTGGTCTTACTGGTAAGTAGGGGATTTCTGCACTGTGCCCTTTGTAGACATGTCATAAGTGTCTTGGCTAAGATCATATGGGTAGTGTGTGATTGGAAGGAAAATTAAACACAGGCTTAACCTTTGGTGATAATCACAAAACATTCCTTGCTGTTGTTGACTTTAGTGAGAGCTGCAAAGTGTTTGTGTGTGGGAGATAATTAAGTCCCTAATGTTTATAAAATATCCAATCCGTTTTATATAAAAAGGTTTCTTTGATGACCAAGTCAGACATAAAGAGGTTGTCTCATTATTTTTCATTTTATTATTATCGACTTCTCTTTACCAATTTCTTTTTCATTTTTTCCTGTGCCTCTCTTTTCTTTATCATAGGCTGCTTGCATGGGCTTAGCCATAAAATCATCTCTCTGTGAAAGAAACATCCTTCTATTTATTGTGTCTATTTTTTATGATGACTTTTACTTTGAATTTATTTAACAATACTCTACTTCTTTCCTTTCACTACATTGTAACTGCTCCTTCCTGTGTCATTTGGAACTGGCCAAAGTTGGCAGATCTCAAATTTCTTTTTCCTCTTTGAAATGTGCAGATTCTTTCTCCTTCAGTGATAATGGGCATTGTGTTTCCTTAGAAATATTTTTGGGGGCCTATTATTTCTCAGCCACTTCAGTTGGCAAACTGAAGGCTTGGAAACAAATTAGCTTGGATGGCAGCCCAAGCTGTCAAAATGAGCCTTCCATTCATTACTGAATCATCCACCTCCTGCATTTAGATCTTCAGTCCCACTTTTCCAGTAAGCTTCTCAGTTGAGTTCTTGGAATTCTTTTTTTCTGTCACTTTTGAACTCACTACTCCAGTCTACTTCACTTACGACCACACAGCAAAGCTACTTCCCCATTATCTGGAAGTAATGAACTAATAATGCCAGTATAGAGGGCACAGCTGGGCATCATTTTTGGTAGAAGACATTAAAATTATATTTTCCTCACATATTATTTCTCTATGAGTTCCCTGAGTCTGAGGCCTTGATCACTTTGTCAGGCAAGAAATTCCAGGTAGGAAAACTGATTCCTACATGGTTATTGTTAAAATCTTATTATTAGTCTTGCTCTGAAAAGTTCTGCGGATGAGGTAGGAAGATCTGACATCCTTTATATAGTTATGTTCCTTAAGTATTCTCCCCCACTTTTCTGTGTTTTTTATTTTTGGTGTTTTTCTGCTTTTTTTCTCCTTTTTATCAACAAATATTTTTTTCAGAAGAATAAATCTCTTGGAAATATCATATAGCATCTTTTCATCTCTTTTCACTTTGCGTAAGTGGTGACTTTGATTGTTGAGGGGATTTTCAGAACACAATGTTTTGGTTTCAGACATGAATTTTTTCCCCCACTGTTTTTGTCAACTTTTTGATACTATTATTTGAGAGAGATTTTCAGGGGAAAGGTCATGGCTTCCCTGCTTACTTATTTCTAGAAAAATGTATGCCCCTCTGGTCTGAATACCTAACAGCATCATTTAGGACTTGGACAATGAAAGCCTTGGCCAAAGATCACAAGGACTTGCATACCTGCAGAAATGTGAAGAGAGCGGAGGAGGATTATTAGGCTGTGGAACAGATAGTCTAAAGAAGGTATCTTGTCCCTTGGCCGCTACTATCTTGTTTTGCTCTTAGGCAATCTTTTTCTGTACTCTTTATTCAGGCACTCCTGATAGCTTTTCATATTCTGCTTGAGTAAAAGCAGATCATGAAGAAACATCTTCACCAATGGTATAGGAAGAATTTCTAGCATGTAGAAATTCAAGGGACAGCACCCTTGAACTGAGTTGAAACCATGATTTTTTTCAAGGACATCTACGGGTCTTTTATTACCAATAAGCATAGAGCTGTTCATATATGCAGCCTCCAACGACCTGTTATTCTGCTTTCTTATTCTACAGTCAGGTAGAAAACAGTGCGTTAACCATCAGATTGGTAAGAGGAAGAAAAGCACACCATGGCACAAGAGTTTTTTTTTATTATTATTTTCTTTGATATATTGTGTAAACGGGTAATTTTCTAAGACATTTTCTATGATGCCCACATAAAGATGGCTGCTCATGAGCTACGTGTTAGCAAGGAAAACTAGATTGCTGTTGCACTTATTGTGATGAAACTTTAAAACTTTTTTTTATCAACTTCTTCGGAGTTCTGACACAGATATAATTCTGTTAGAAAAAAAATAAAGGGAAATTTTATAGGATTTTTCTTCTAAGCAAGGTAAGACTATTTCCCTTTTTGGTAGGCAAGAATATTGCCTCACAAATTAAACAAACATTTAGCATAAAATGCACTATGGTGATTATTGCAATTCAGGGACTAACGATTTCCTTTTACTCTGGCTTTCCTGTCATGCAGTCGGTTGTGTTTCCACACTTAAGGTGGTGAATTAACTCCCTGTGGATAATGTAGCTTCACTTGAGGCAGATGTCAAGACTCTTAATCAGAATTTAAGTAGCCTCAATTACATTCACCTTAATTCACTTTGGAAGTGAAGTAAGTTAAATTGAATTAGGGCTACTTTAATTCTGAATACAGAAGTCCACACAGATATTCAATGCATTTTAGCTAATCTCTTCTAAAAATTAATTCAGATTCTCTTTGCAATCACCCTCTGAAGTACAGATGTAGAGTCTGTGGATGCTGGAGATAAGGAATACAGGGGAATAGACAATGCTGGGTATGAAAGTAGTAGTTGAGAACATGTGGGTATAGAGGATTTAGTCATGGCCCACAAAGGTACTTGATCTGAACTTGAGACACAGTGCTTGGCCAGAGTGTGCTGATCAGAAAGTGGAAGAGAATTATTGCTCTGAGGAGTGCAATTCCAGAGCAAACAAGAAATGTATTTGGCCCCAGAGCACAAAAATCTGAATCTTTTTGTGCATCCTTTGAATGAAATCTTTTCTGGTAGGAACTGCCTCGTGTGGGTTTGCAAAGCAGTCGGCTCTGTGAGCTGCAACTGCAATTAAGATGGTTGCAAATATACATGTGAAGAGAGACATGCTGAATGAAACAAAGGATGTATGTATCCCATTGTTATGAAGAGTGACCAACAGCAGAGCTTCTGAGGATAGAATTTAGGGTTCTAATTTTCTCATGCATTCACTGGCATAAATTAGCAAAGGCTTAGGATTTCCTGAGACAGAAATAGAGGTTTTGAGTGATTATTAATTGCTCATAATGGATTTTTTTTCCATTCATTGTTGAGCACTTTACTAAAACTGAAGTGTTTACTATTGTCTCTATAATTTATATCATTATCACCTCTCCACCGTTTGTATATGGAATGCAGCAGAATGCTTAACCCCACAGGTGCATGGCCCAAGCGACCATCTCTTGTGTCTGGATTGTGTTCTCAGTTTGCACTAAGTTGCCATCAGCAAGCAGTGGCGTTAGCTAACATGTTTGTCTTGCAACCTGCATATAAATTGGTTACCAGTGCCTAGCTTCAGAAAGTCTCTGTTTTGTAGCCTCCTATCGTGCAGTAGCCCTGTGCAAACTCAAGATCAGAAAACAGCTTTACTCCAAAGAACTTACAGCATAAACTGTCAAAAGAGGAACAACCTGCCTGCAGCCAGAGAACAAAGGGCAAAATACAGTGTTAGGATGATTAGGTAAAGAGTAGACAAGAAAACAGAACAGGGGCTTATGCAACGTGCAGACTTATGATCCACCCGTGTCCAGAACAAGAGTACAGTCCTGTCCTTGTAACAAGGATACGATAGAAAACGAGAAGGTACAGAGGAGGGCAACAGGGATGAGCAGTTATTAAATGACTTTCTTTGGAGAAATTAAATAAAATAGGGTGGTTCAGCTTGGAAGAGAGACAAGTAATACAGGTGTGTGTAAATTCAGAAATGGCATGGGAAAAGTGAATTGGAAATGCCTGTCCCCTTGTAACATAAAACTAAAGGGTCAACGAAAGGAATTTTCAGGCAGCTACGGTAGAACACAACAAATAGAAGTGCTTTTTCACACAGTGCATAATTCACTTGTGGAACTTAATGCTGACAGATATAGATTCAAGAAGCAATTAGACAAATTCATGGAAAATAGGTCCAGCAGGGGCTATTAAATACACTGGTGCAGATGCAACCTCTGGCTCAGGAAATCCCTAAATGGCAGGCTGCCAGAAGCTGGAAGAAGCATCACTCGAGGCGTGACATGCCTTGCTGTTCTTTGAGTGACCACTCCAGGTTTGCTACATAGTGTGGGTTTCAGGCCTAGATGGAAGATGGTGTCTCTTAGGCTTCTGTTTATCCTTTGGCATTGCTCATATTCCTTGTATTATTTCATTGAATTCCCTCTCCTTACAGAGCTGTATTATATTGTGTGGATTTGATGTTTGACAATAGTTGAATTACACAGTACAAAGAATAAAGTATCAGCCTGCTCTCATGACAGTACAGAAATGCATAAGCACCATAATTAACCCTGTGGCAGACCACACAGGCTCCCCATCCCATCCCTTCCTAATGGCTGAATGGGAAAGATTAGCATTTCAGCACTTCTAGAAAGTTACACAATCAAGGGTCTGGCAGAAAAAGGGAGGGAATGAATTCCAAAGTACCTACCAGTAGACCTTCATCCTTTCAAACCACTTCTATTTTAACAGTCACTTGTGAGACTGTGTCCAACCTACTTAGCAATTCTATAAACAAAAATGCTGTATTTCTAGACTAGACATTGACCCTCATAATCCCCAGATGTAGAAACCCATGGAGTACATTAATTCATGTGTACAGGCTGAATTCAGCCAGAGAGATTGTTTGCTGCAATCATGTCCCTGAGCAGCAGAGGACACCAGGATCCCACTGCCTCAACACTGACTTGTGGTGCAACGTTGGGCAAATCCTTGCCCCTCCAACAAACTGGTTTCCAAGAGTGGGTCTGCAGGGAGCTGCAGTATGGCCACACCTTCATCCTTTTCTCTGCCACTTTCTTTCTCTTGGATTAGGGCTTCACAGGGGGTCCACAAACCCACCAGCTATAAACCAAGGTACCCAACAGACTGTTAATGCTGTTCAGGTTCTGAGTCTACACTGAATGATACCCTACTAGTTCTGGGGGGAAAACTTTTGTCTTTTTCCTTCTCTGGCAAAGAAACAGCTCATGTTACATCAAGCTCCTAGATTCTCTTTGATTGTAAGTCCAGCCCTTCATTGTGAGGCTGCTGGTGCAAGTGAAATCAAAAACATCTTTGTGAAAGTCTCTTAACAAGCAAGTGTCGTGGTTGTGTAAACTCTCATCTTGCTCCCAGTCAGTGCAAGCTTGGATCAAGCTCTTATGTATTCCACAAGACCACTGAAAGGTGATTTCAGGCATATTGTGCTTTCTGATTATTTGCCACAAAATAATTAAAACATTGTTTTTGCACTTCCAGAGTGTTTGTCCCTAACGCTGCCTAAATGAATCACACACTGTTCTTCTTTTCTTAACCCGAATGGGATAGATTTGGAGTCAAGCCGTGATAATCCCAGAGTACAATATATAGAATTAATTTATAGAGATGTGTCTTTGTTGTATTAAATGCTTCATAACTGAGAGGCTGTAGGAAAACAGACCGCAGGGTATGCAGAAGACCGCAACAAATACTTCCAGTCTCAACGATCCCAGTGCCACTCAACTTGTGAGCCAGCCTGCTTGTGTTGCCGTTGCCTCATCCCCAGGCTCGCCTGGCTTCCTCCCCAAAGGGACCCTCTTTCTGTTCAAGGCAGCATATGTGGTGCTCATCGTGGTGGTCTAGGGCTGTTTGTATGCAAGTAATTTTCCCAAGGACTCGGACGGTACTGTGGCCAACAAAGGGGCTACCACACTGTCCTTGGAATATTCTGCTGGGCAGCGCTGTGCTGCACTTCAGCCTGTCTTTTTGGAGTTTTGTGCATATCAGTGGGTCAAAAGCTAGGTCCATCAAATGAGCAGTGTGTTTTTCCCCTCTCAAGACAGTCAGCAAAACGAATTTGGATCGAGAAAAGAAATGCCTTAAACACTGCAGAGCTAAAGCAGCTGAGTGAGGGTGAAGCTTCCTGAGGTAAGCCCTTTTCTCATCATAGCCTCCTGAAAGGAGAAACTACAGGTGCTCAGTAAACTCTGCAAAATAAAAACAGGTGATGCCCAGGGCTTGCTCGAAGTATGGGAAAATAGACAAACTATATCCAGGATAAATAAAAGTGAGACACATGGCATACACGAGTCTGTTCCTCAGGGAGGCAGTAGCCACCCCACTGCATCTGTGCCTGCACGCACTGCCCTGCCTTTACCCCTGAACACTGTCAGCATTTGCATTCTCCTCGTCTAAAAGCAGTTGCTCTTTCCTCTGAGCAACGTGGCGATGTCTGCCTAGCACTAAGGAAGAATGAAAGGCTGTAACTGTGTAAGTGCCTAACTCAATCAATAAATATTGGTTTAAATAAATGTTAGGTGCTACACAAGTGATTGTGATGTGAACTGGGCAGAAAACCAGAAACCTTGAGAGATGCAGGTCTGTTCCCCCAGGAGGTGGCCCAGTCTGCTTTTTTCCCCTACTTTTAGCTTCTATGGTGGAAATAAACACCTGTGTTCCTTTGAAGAGCTGAGCTTCTGTTCATTTAATAGAAGGAGATGTTAGGGCCCATATGAGGCTGCTGCTACAACCTCATTAATGATTTACCATTTTTCAGCTAATCTTCCTGTTTTTCAGATTATAAAATAGTGATTCGGAGAGTCAGTGGCTTTCCAAGAACCACACAGCGGGTCAGCAACAGAACTGTAGGGAGAACCCAGGCCCAGCAGCTCTGAGGTCTGGGCAGCCTGTTTCCTTTCAGGCTGGTTGTTGATTTGAGATAGAATATTTAGCAATAACCAGCCCATCTTGATGTGGCATCTTACAGGACACTGAGCGACATAAAAGCAATCTGTAACGCATTCTGCCCAGTTCAAATGGATCCACCTGCTGTGTTGTTTGCAGAAGTGAGTATTTTCTGTCCTTACATGAACCCTGTCAGGCTCCAAAGGGGCATCCTGAGAAGGAGGGAGGCTTGAGCTATCAGCTACAGGCTCTTTTGCATTGTAGGAGAGAAGTAGCAGATATGCGCAGTGCATGTGCAGGAGTGAAAGTGCTTGTTAAATTAATTATTAAGGCCAAAATGACATTGTCTTCCCTGTCCTGGAAGGAAGTGCCTGGGAAAGGTGACATAGGAAAAAAGCTCGGTTCTCGTGGGCATAGTGGGACAGGGAAGGGAGGAGGCACAGGTCATGTAGTGAGGACAGGGGCGTTTCAGAGAAGGCTACCTCTGGGAGACTTGCCAGTTGTGAGGCTCTGTTCTCAGTGGTTCAGCACGTCAGCACACTGCAATAATAGTTATTATTTATTAGGAGCCTATCCATCAACTGATGCCTCAGGTGCCTCTTGTGATTAGAATATAAAACAGAATGGGTTGCTGCACGCAGTACGGAATATTTTTAATCTGTTTCTTTCGGAGCAACTACCTGACACCAAAGTCATTCAAAGGTTAGGTGGGAGGGAGTTCCTGGGAACCGAGGTTGTAGGAGTAACATATATACAAACAGTGTCTTTCTCCAAACGTTACCAGTTTGAGGGTTATGCCTGGGCTTATTAAGGCAGAATGGCAGGAAAAGAGTTTGAAGATTGGAAGCGTATCTTAGTGCCTGCCCATTAAATGCCTGAGATGTGAGAACCAACTTTTTAAACTCTACTTTTATGAACATCAAGTCTGTGACAGGTCAGTGTTTAGTCTATTATCTTATCAGCTAGTGGCTACATATTCATTGGAGAGAGATGAGCTGTCCATTATATGTATTTTGTACTTTTATGATGAAAGATAATTTGTGTAAAAGCATCCAGAGCGTAGGCATTTTGGGATGCTTTTAACATATCAAAAGAATCTGATCTTTATCTGTCTTTTTCCTCTAGCCAAATTATTCACCAGGAATACTGATTCTTTTATTTCCTTTCCATTCTCTCTCCACGCATCCTGTATTAAACACTTGCATTTTATTTTTTTGTATACAGGCAGCAGAACAGGGAGTGGAAGTAAAGACACAAAGAAATAGCAATAACAGCCCCTTGGATTATTATTATTATTATTATTATTATTATTATTATTTTTAATATTCCAATTATTTATTGCATTAAAACAAAATAAGGATTTTCTTGTATACAGTTTTCCACTGATGTTGCCTCATATTGCCAGATTGGGAAAATTTAAAGGAGCAAAACAGTCTGGAAAAGACTTCTTTAGGAAATAAACCTCTGCTTTCTTATTAGGCTCATTTTAATGAATTAACTCTAGTATAGGTGTCCAGTTATCCAACAGAGAGAATACTTCTCTACCTTCCAGAGAGGAAGCAGTGTTAAGTAGCTGAACTTTATGGGTTTTGTGGTTGCAAATTGCATTTTTCTGGAGATGTTTTTGGTGAAGCCAGTGCAGTTTGGATTTATGTTCTATTTTCTGAGTCATGTGGGATGTTGGAGATATGCCACAAAGAATTCTTTGACCAGAAAAAAAGACATTATTTGACTAAGATGTCTTCCACCATTCCTTCTTTTCCATGCATGCAGCAGTCAAACACCACACACTGTTGTCTGGAGGTGTAGTGGACTGGTCTACTCTCCTTTGCAAGCATCTCAAACTTCCAGCTCTTTTCAGTTTGCAGAGCCTCCCCTCCTGCTTTTTTGCCTTGGGCCAGAGCTCCTGAATTTAAGCCTCTTGACTGCTCTCCTGCATTTTTGTGTCCTTTTTTTTTTTTTTTTTTTTTTTTTTTTAAGTTGAATTTCATACATGTGGCCATATTTTGAAGGGAGTCATGGGCACCCAGGGCTCTGAAGACCAGAGATTAAACCCACCAAAAATGCTTAATGCATTTAATTGAATGTGTTTTACAGAGTGCAAGCAATGTGTATAATTTATATTTTTTGAAACAAACAAGTGACTTGCTCCCATCAACCACAGGAATGGCTGATAAATGGCTTTACGTAGCAAGGGAATTCATAGCCATGAGTGTCAAGTGTTTGATTGCGTTCAGGGTCTTTTCTTTGTGTTTTAAGAAAATGTTTCATGCTCCTGTAGCACCTTTCACTTCCAAGGGCTTGCTCCTGATCTATCAAGATGAGGAGTAACTAGTTGATTTAGGTCAGAGATTTATGGCAGTGTAAATCCATGGTGAGATCAGTAGCTGGCTCAAATAGCTGAGTTTCCCCAACAAACTTTAGCTGCAGCCTGCAGTCAGGCAGACAAAATAATTTCAGTAGAAAAAAGGAGAATAATGAACCTCCTCTTCTCTGGGCCTTTCCCTCTCCTTTTGTCTGCCCAGCCTACGGTTCATTACATGGTTCTTCCTATGCTCCTTTTAACTCCCTGTACAGCTCTTTTCTTCTTTTAATCTCTTAGTCATTGGCCTTATGGGTTCATGTGAGGTTTTGGATTGGCTTCTGCAATTATTCCCTTCTTTCTGAGAGTCATCCATCCATCAGCACAATGAAACCAACCTCCCGTCCCATTCCAGGCAGGAGGAAAGGTGTTCCTCTCGTTCAATAAGCGCTTGCTTTGCATGCAAAAGTGCATGTCTGCGTTTCGCCTTCAGTAAATAGTGCTGCATTTTTAATGAGCTTGTCCCTAAGTAACAGATTGTGCCGCCAAATGCTTTAACTTTCTCTCTTTTCAGATTCTAAAATAAGTTTTTGCTGACTTTTTGCTGTTAATGGCTGGAGGGGATGGTTTTCAAAATATGCTTGGCCGGCACCAGCTGAAGATTGCTTTTTATTTTACTCATGCTGAGTGTGCTGGCTCTTTTCTCTCATTTATCCTGGGGAAGCTTGTTTTAAATGTCCCTTGCATACTGTAATTGAATCCACTGCAGGAACTAAAGCTTGTAGCATCTTTCTCTGGGCTTCTGGAACTTCCTGAGGGTGATAATCTGCGTTTAATGATGAACTTTGCATGCTGAAGCCTTCTGTGAGAGACTATCCAAGGAGTAAGACAGGAAATGTGTTGATACGCTCCGTTTTAATTCAAGAGGTAAATGAGGGCACCGTGGGTCACAGCGATAGGTGTCAGCTTCAGGCTGAAATGCTCAGCTCGTTGGCTCTGCAGTGTAAACGACAGCATTGTGCAGAGCGTCTGCCTGCTGCTTGTTCTGGACTGAAACATTGGAATGTAGAGAAAATGGGATTTTTCCTCTTTAGATTCTAAAAGAGATGTGTCAGTGTGAAATCCCAAGAGTTCGATGGTGATTTTTGGGTTAAACTCAGAATCACTGACTTGATTGTGTTTGGATTTGAAGTTGTGGAGCCAACTTTCCGGCTGATGCTTCTCGACACACTTTAATAGAGCCATTTATATTTCATGGATATCAATAAAACCATACTGGCTCATGCTTTTTAAGAATCCAGCCCCACACCCCATAAAATATTTCATAGTAAGTGTTGTAATATAGAAAGATGCTTTAAGATACGATTTCAAAATAGGATGCTTTTGAGTTAAATAAGAGAGGAAGGAGTTTCAGGGAGATCGTGCATTACCATGTGGTACCACGTGCAGTCCTGATGTTTTGCACTAAAAATGTAAGGCTGGTGGACAGCTTGTCATCTGAAGCCAGTGTGAGCGCATGGGAATGGGACATAACTGAAGCAAGCAGAAAAGTATAGTGTTAGTTTTGATTTTCAAAGTGGAAATGGTTGTTGTAATGATTCAAACTTACTCATAGACTTGTGCTAGGTGGGTCTGACCTGGTAGAGGACTGCGGCCTGATCGGGGAATACATTTGTGGCATATGCAAGAAACTTGAAATTGAAAGAAAATGATGAACAAATCGCCTCCTGGGAGAGCTGAGGAGGGCCAGGATGAAAATGAAGAGAGAAGGAAGTAGAAAGGGGAAAAAAAAAAAATTGTGCAAGGTGCTGAATGTGAAAACAATAAGCTTTGCTGCGATGAGCATTGGCTGGGAGGCAGAAGGATCTGAGGATGGCAGAGAAGGTAGCTGGCTGGGTAAATGGACTGGAGGGGATGAGGGCAGAAGCCTGGAGGGGAGAAAGCTGCAGTGAGATGAGGCGTGAGATGACTCAGACGTGGCTGAAAGGCTTCAGCAGTATACCGTGGGCAGGCAGCTTTAATGGCAGCTTGGACGTCGTCGGGGAGAAGAGGGAGGAAGAGCTAAAAATGCCCCTAAGAACATGAGCCTGTGAGAAGGACATCGCCACGGGCAATGCAGAAAGGAAGCAGAAAACGCATTAACCCCTCCCGGAGGCGAGCAGTTCAGAGCCTGAAATTGTGAGTGCGCACGAGTGGACGGGGGGCAGCGAGCAGCGACTGCCCCGTGAAGTCCCTCGGGACGTGGTGCAGCGTGTGGGAGGCACAGAGCCCTTCCTTCAGCGCGAGGAAGGGGTCACAGCTCTGTCAATTCAGCGTGCCAGCCGCGGAGCTTGCTGGAGAGGTGGGAAGTGGGTATTTTAAGGCTGAGGTGAATTACTGCTCCCGGAGCCAAAGGGGATGTCAGGGAAATAACGCGGCTCGCCGTGATACCGATTTACTGGGCAGTAGTCCTGAAGTGTTTTATCTCATCCCTTGCCCTTATCTCGTGCACGGCTCTGCCCTGGAGCTGTTTGCTAGCCTGGCCAACGCCTGCTCCCTGCAGGGGCAGGCTGCTTGCTTTCGGGGCTGGAGGCGGCTGCGGCGCTCCCAGGGAAGCCGTGCCAAGGCATGGCCTTTCCTCTATTGTGTGATAATGCACATGAAGGCTGCGGTCCCTCGAGTCCCTCCTTCCCTTTCTCTTCACCCCTCCCCATTAAATCTGGTCCTCGTTTTCAAGCCCTAAATCTCTGGGATTCGCTTTGCTGAGAGCAATCCTCAAACCCTCATGGCCGTGCCGCAGCGCATTGTGCTGCACGGCCCCAGCGGCGTGCACGCAGGAAGGACGTTCTCCAGAGAGGCCCGGGAGCTCTCTGCCCCCCTTCTGGCACCACCCAGAATTTCTTTCTGGGTACACCGCAACCCCCATGCTTCTCTTTGTGGGGTGTTTTTTCTTTTTTTATTTTTCTCTCTCTCTTTTTTTTTTTTTAAGCGTTTTGTGGCTCTTTCTAGGCCACATGCAATGCATAGTTTAGGATGGCAGCTGTGAGGTTGACCTGAGTTGAACTGAAACTTCGTGTGCTGTGCTTTTTGGTATGGATTCCCCAGGCTGGGACTGTGAAGAAGCCATGGGCTCCTCTTCCCTGCTTCTGCCCCAGATCACGTGTGTTGCTGTGGTTCACATCGGTCAGAGGCTGCTCCTCGACTTCTTCCAAAACGCACCGAGCACCTGCATTGTGTCCTGCCCAACCTGACGCACCTCTGCAGGGCTCTGATTTTCATGAGGATCTTGCAGTGTTGTCAGTCCGGGGTCTTTAAAACTCAGAAGTGGCGTGCCCACAATTTGTCAGTGCTTTTGAAAATCTTAGCCAGATGGCTTTATAAATGCAAGGAAATAAAATGATAAATGTCAATATGGCAGAAATGTGGCTTCTCAGGGATATTAAAAGGATGGCATTTCTCCCTCACTCCTTTTTTCTTTTCTAAGAATGCCCAATTTTTTTCAACAAGCCATTTTCAAATATGCAGACATTGAAAGATCCTGGGTTAAATTTATCCCTTCCACAACTCCATGGACTTCAATAGAGTTGCACCAACACTTGTCCCGTCTTTTGTAGCTGATTAATTTATGTTCATTTTACTTCTCCGGTGCCAATGAAAGAATTTAATAGACCCCTATTGTTCCCTGCAGATACCCCCCCTCCGTGCGGAGAGGCATCCAGCTCTTCTGTGAGTTGGCATTGTTGTTCTTTCTCTTTTTGATTTCCTTCATGTAGCAGAAAGAGATTACACTAGGGGAGCTAACTGTGTACTTGGCTCTCCGGGGAATTCAATACACGCCTGCAATTAACCTGCATTTAACTGGCCATTGGATGTTGCTATTCCTCTACAATAAACACAGATGGTAGGCAGTTTTGACTGAGTATTTGTATACTGCAGGTTGGCACGGCTCAAGTCAAAATAAATACAATTTCCAGACGGCAATCCTTGCCTCTCCTTTTTGCTTTTTGACAGAGGAGGGGAAAATCTGAATAGTATCCAAGAAAGCTTCTTCTCTGGCCCCCAAAATAAATATTTCGCCCAAAAGCTGGAGTTGATTTCAGATCTCAGCCCCATCAGTCTGTCAGAGAGACAAAAAAAAGGGGGAGAAAATTTTTAATCAGGATTTAGCAGGGAAAGTAATTTGGTGGGAGGGAAAGTACGTTTTGAATTACACTTAATATCACAAGCTCTCATCTTGCGAGTGCTCGGAACGTTACACAGCTTTGCTTCTGTCACGGGCTGCTTGAGTTCTGTGGATTAAAATAAGATTTTGGAGGTTTGTGGGCGAAAATGAATCTCTATGTGTTTCTCAGTCCAGAAAGCGAGGAGAATGTGTTCCAACTGGAATAGCTTTTTCTTTGCTTGTTTGGGGAGGGAAAGCTGTGGGCTGGAATGAGCACCTCATTAGCTATTAATTATTTTCCTCATTCACAAAACCAAACTATTTCCTCTGTTGCCAAAAAAGGGTTGTCTGCAGGAAAATCCGAGCTCTGGGAAGATTTAAAAAAATGAAATAATAATAAAAAAAAAAAGCAGAGTTGTTAAGTTTAAAGAAATTGAGCTAAGCATATAAAAAATCTGCCACCAGGGTCAAACTGGATGCCATGTGTATTTTTTTTTTCATTAAAGGAGTGCAGATTTTGAGCCCGAGCTATTATTTCCGGTGACTTGAGGCCCTCCGGGGGCAGCAGTGAAATGGAAAAGAGCACGGCAGCCTGCTCTTGGAACTGATGCTCACTGAATCTGAAAGGTCATGTCATGTTTTCTGGCAATTGACTCAATGGGTTTGGATTCTACAACATAAGGTCGGGCCGTTTTCACTCAGCACATGTTTACTGGGGAATGTGCCTTCCAGTTGTTTTCACATTGACCTTATTACCCTGCCACACTGATGAGCCTGGCACAAAAACTACTTTTTGTATTGCTGCGTGTACCGCACTCCCTCTCCCGCTCCCCATTGTTACTTTGGGCTGCAGATGGAGGATTTAGTGTATTGCCCCTGCTCACAGCCCCTACTTCCCAGGCCCCTCACACAAGGCTGCTGGGCAGAAGCCCATCTACTGCACGCTTCTGAAGGACAAGAGGGTGCAGTGGGACCGCCTGATGGTCTTGTGTGGGAGATAGGAAGGGCTGTGAGATGGGGAGGAGAGGACACACAGGCTCCGGACTGTAAAGTCGGGCAGGAGGGTTTATAGCAGCCGGTGTAATGGCTTTTCTCCGTGCTCCTGCGGTAGATGTGGCCACAGGGTGGGGAGCTGCTGGGAGGGCAGGGCTCGCAGCCTGGGGCTGGGATGTGCTCTGCACTGAGCAGTGTTAAAAGGGATGAAGGCAGCAGTTCCTCGTAGTAAATCTGCTCCTTCAGTGCGAAATATACTGGCCAAGCTTTGCCGGGATAAATAAAAAATACTGCTGCTATTTCTGCAAGCGCATTGGCAGCTCTCCTTGCAGCCACAGAAGTTCTTGCGCTGAGAACACAATATGCGTCTCTGCCACCTTTTCAGGCTTAAAAAAGTGTTTTGGGCTTCTGTCAATTTTAGGAGTTATAAATTAAAGACGAGGAGTTTATTATTACTTGGAACGCTCCCATGTTTTAAGCAGTTTGAGCCAAGAAGGAGCTAAGATATTTGCAAAAAGTCATTGACAGAGACAAGGAAACAAACCCAGGTGTGCTTTCCTCTACAAATACATTGCTTAATGTTGTCCTGCCACCTGTTTGTCAACCCTTGCTGCCCCAAAAAGGAAAGAAATGTTGCATTGCTTTGTTGTTGTTTGAATATTGCTCTTTCAGTAGGGTCAGAGGAGTATGGAAATTGATATTCATCTTATGTAGGGGATCAAGGCAAGGCTTGAGAGATGCATGTCCACTTCTACCTGAAATAGAGAGTCAGTGATACTATGGCTCTGCATGAAATTCCCTTATTTTACAATAATTGATTAGACTATTTGTATCGACTCGTAACAATTTTAACATTTTTCCTAACATTTTTGTAGTGCCGCATAGATGCTCGCTTTGTCTGGAAGCCATTTCAGTGAATCGGACTGCCGATTTCACAAGTTCATCACCCTAAAGGGTAAAACTCTTAGGGAGAACGTTCAAAATTCGGGTAGTTTGTCTTGCAAGGCAGCATCCAGTTTAAACTGTATGATACCCTTTCTTAACAGAGATTGCAAATGCCCTATGGCTGGCTGTTCTGTTCTCACTTAAGATGATGGCTATGGATTAAGAGCCCGAGGCTTTGGCTAACATCTATAGGCAAGGCAGTGAATCCCCAGGGTCTCATTCAAGGAAACTTGTGCAGGTGTCATAATTAGCAGTTTCCTGTTAAAGCTCCACAAATAAGCTGTAATCCTCAAGGCACTAGTCTCCAAAACCCCTTGCAGGTTTGTTTTCAGACCAAATAATATTCATCTGTAACCTTTTTTTTTTAATTGCCCAAGCTACACATTTAACTACCACTGGCTTAGATTTCGCCGAAAATCAGATGTGAGCAGGGATTAATGGTTCCAGTTGCTCACACTATCTAGCCACCATGCCGAGTGCAACCTGCCCTTAAATGAGGCAGGGGTGCACAATAGGTGAGTCAGAGCTGAACGGAGGACTTTGCTTTCCTATGTTATCCCTCCTCACCCTTCAAGGCCAATAAACATGTCGCAAAGGGAGGAAAAAATGTGAAAAGTTAGGAAGCAAAACACAGCCCTTAATGGTCTCTACATGTGCTGCTGCCACCTTCGAGTGAAAGTTGAGGTACCAGATTTTTTAGCACTCGGACAAAGAACGCCTCCCCCTCCCAAATGCAGCAGCACGCCGACTCCAACACAAGTGTTGTTGGGATAAATAACATGGGTGTTGCACGCTAAATAATACTGGTGGGGCGCACATGCATGTGTACATCTGCAGCGAGGGAAAACGAAAGAGAGGGAGGAGTGTGCTGATTGCAGGGTGAGTCCGTGTCAGGCAGATAGAGGAAAGTTTCTCAGATCCCATGATCAGCAGGGCATCTGAGGACTTTAATGTTTTTCACAGTACAATAAAACTACCAGTGCCAGCTGGAGTCTTCAGCCAAACTGTATGCCTTAGAGCTTATATGTTTCACATCACTGAAGGCTACATAATACTTTCAGCTGGCATTGCATTCCATTTGATATGTCTGGGGATGGAGATAGTTAGTTAAATAAGCACATCGCTGATGTGTTAGCTCAAACAATGGCTCCTTCCCCCTCTCTCCAGACACATTTTGGGAGTATTAGTTTGGGAAGAGGGGCACAAAAGCTTTTCATCTCTGTTTTCTTGATCTGTTTCTTTCTTTGTTTAGCCTCTAAGTGTTGACAGGTTGTGATGATGTTACTACTCTTGGCATGAATTTTTGTGAGACGAAAAGAAGGATCTGGTCAGGTTTTTAAAACAGATCAGAGATAAGTCAGAGAGAAATGAAAGCTTCAAGGTTTGTTTATTCTGAAGGGGAGAATTTAGCCTCAGTCCTGGATACTGTGGGTTGGGGTGGTTGAATGGGAAACCATTTAAAATAAACTCAGTATGTGCTATCTCTTCAAGTTGCAAGTAAAAAACCCACAAATTACAGTCATGCAAAGCACATGGGGACAGAATCATAATTTTACTGCTTAAATGTAAATAAAACATGCTTTGGCCAGCCAAGAAAAATCCTCAGTCTTCAAAAGCGTGTTTAAACAATGAAAGCAGCACCTGGGGTACCGAAGTGTTTAAGGAAATGCATACCTGGGGTTGTGACTCTGTGGTGGGTTTGATAATGAGCATGCCATCGTCTGTTTGATCATACAGTGTGCAGAACTGGAGAGCGAGCTGCTGGAGGGGGGTGTGGCTGATCATCACAAGTAGTTTTGTAGCATTTTCTTTACCTGAGCCTTTGCTGTAGTTTAAGATACATTTTTCAACAATTGAAGTGTGCACATGTGAGACTTTGGAACCAATTAGATATTTGCACCTCTCACTTCGGGTGTATTGATTCAAAGGTTATGGATAGCATGGGAAAGGTGAAAATAATATAAACTTTTTATTCAGTTCCCTTTGGAAGGGAAGTCGGTATTACCACTCAGATTTTAGGAATATATTCTGGTTGTGGTTTGTTTAGGAGGCTGATCTTGCACTGCAAAGATTTCTAGATCTGAGAGAGGCTCTTCTGACTTCTGAACCACCTTTGTTGGCACGCACATGAAGTGCCAGTGATGCAGCTGGAAGAGAAGGCTGAGGTTCAAAGAGAGTCACAGAAGCAAGGCTCAAGGATACCACTAAAAGGACCAGCTGGGTTTTTCACTATATGCAAAGAACAGCCATCACGTAAACATTTTTCTTAATGGAGAGAGATAAATTGCAGGTTTTTTGAGGAATCTACCACCACCAGAACCTTAAAAGCAAGAGAAAAACAGAGACCCTTTAGTGAGCTGTAGGAAAGGAAAACAGAAATGCTGATGGGACATAATGAAGCCTATTTAAGTTTCCAAATACAAAGTTGTTTTGCTTCCTAGTTCTGAGAGTTGTCTGTGCTTGCCTGCAGAGGTTCCTAATGGCCTTTTGCTCCCAGTGTTCCCAACCAACATCCTCTGCCATAGAGAAAGATTACATGGTCTTTAATCTCATAACCTTATGCCTTATGTGTCACGTACAGCAAAAAAATGGGCAGATGTACAGTAACAGATTCCAGCTCAGCTGGGCACCTGCAGGGCAAATGTAACACCTTGTGTTCATTTCCTCTTCACACACTTCAGGAAGTAGCAGTACGAATGTTTGGATGATGGAGAAGTTTTTTATATGGATGTAAAAGAATGAGGATGAAGGGCAAGTGGGGATTTGAGTACCTAGTTTCATTCTTGTGTCTTACAAATAAGTAGACAAGAGATTCAGGTTCTGTTTTGTTGTTAGAGTGCTAAAATTGTGGAGTTGAGTCTGGTTTAATTCTAGGACCAGAAACCATAAGGAGGACAGACTATCAGCATTTGCTTTGTATGTAGTAAGGAAAGAAGGATAGGATGTGTGAAATGAAGTGGTCCCTTTACTTTCCCAGTTACCTGGAGACTGAAAGGGATTTAACATAATGGGTTTCATCCTCCTATATGGAGCCTTTGCTTTCAGAAGTATTGAAGTATGTAGTTGATCTTCTGCATCAGTAGGATTGTCTAGCTGTGCCTTTTTCTTCTTTCAAAGTTTTCATATGAGGATCTTCTGGGAACATTGTCAACATAGTTTCCTGGCAAATCTATACACATGACACAAAAGAAACTAACTTGGTGTGTTCTTGAACTTACTTTCTATTTATTTCTTTCATGACTCCAGGCTTAAACATAAGTTGTAAGTTGTGTGGAAGGCGTAAACTTTTGTCTGACAGCCAGAGAACTTGCAAATTTTCTTGTAAACTTGTGTCAAGGTGAAAAACCTGTCATACATTGTCATACTGTGACGTGGGAGTGCATGCAGCCCATGCTAAGCCCTTGCAATCTGTAAACCTATGTTATGCACACTGCTTGTTTCTTTTCTCTACAGAATATCACTTTTGTAAACAAAGACTGATTGTTACTATAAGCACTTCCTCAATCCTTCCTATATCATCGGTGGAGAAAGCTGAACTCCTCCACAACATAGGTCTTTGAGTCCCTCTTTGGAGAAGCTCCTCTCTTTCCACTGGCTAAGTCATGAATATGCTTTCCCAGGTAAGAAGCCTACATTCATGCTAAATTGAAGTGGCGTTCATGTCCCCATTGTTTTTGATTTTAGCTATCCCCTCCACATCTGTCTGAAGGACTGAAATATTCATTTAGTTATGAAGAAGATTCTGTGAAAAGAATTAGGAGTGAAGAAAGAGCATCGGGCTTTGTGGGAAGTTCTCCCAGTGGCCTAGCACAGCAGCGTGCTTCTCAGCATCTGCATTGCTGAGTACTTTGTGTCAAATAATGAAGTCACCTTTGCACATGCAATCACAAGCTCTGTTGAGCTGTATGTATGACACGCTGCTGGATGATGATATTTAAGAAAAGCATTAAGCGTTATGAGTGCAAGATGGGATCTTATTTCCTGGAAGCCTTTCAAATCTTGACCTCGTTCCAGGTCAAGCAACCTGTGAAAACATCAGCTTCTGTCAGCAGCTGTAACTCAGAGGGAGAGGCATGTGCTCCATTTGCTGGGGGAGCTGTGAAAATTCATTGAGCATCGTGTGCTTGTGCTCAAAAACCAGCTGTCCTTGTACCTCCGCTCTGACAGCAATGTAAATGTTTACTCCAGCGCCTTTGTGCGGGCACCGTGAATGCCACAGGTGTGAAGTTGGGTGTCAACTTTGGACTCTTGTAACTTCCCCACCACAGGTTTTTAGCAGGACTGTGCACCCGCAAAGACCTTCTCATTCAAGGTGAATATTGAAGTGGTAAATAGCTTCATTCATCTCACACCTCAAAGCTACTGGTTCTGAAGGACAAAGGAGGGAGATGGGTTGACAGGGTGGTGCTCCATCACAGAGGTGTGAGCGGAGGACCTCAGATTGTCTCAGTTCACCCTTGATATCTGGCTGGAATTGGAATATCTTTTCCTTCAGACTTCAGCAGCTTGTCACATTAGGCTATATTATGTCAAGTTATGTCACTCTGGAACCCGATCAGATGCCCTTTATATTTTTACACTGACTGATTTAAAGGGGGGGTCAATCAATGAAATCAATGGCAATGAATATGGGGTAGAAAAAAGAAATGCTTTCTCACTCAGCACAGGAACTTGCTGTCATAGGAGGTTACAGAAGCAAATGTTGTGGGTGAATATCAAGGCCTGAACCATTTAATGAGATTGTTGATCTTTGGAGAAAGAGAAGCATACAGGAATCTCTCTCTTGCTCATGTTCTGCCTTTGCTTCTTGGTCATGTCTCTTTTTTTAATAAATTTGACGTATTGTGTAGCAAACCATATGTTAGGAGTAATTAACATTGTTGTGAAACTTGAGGCATGGATTGCTCTAGGAACCAGGTTAACAAGCTTCATGGCCCCCAGAGCACAAAGTGGGGGAAATGTGGTGTGCTTGTCCAAAACTTACTGCTGGTTTTTTAATGATAGAATTTTTCTTTTTTCCTCTCCATGATCTATGGTAAATATTCCCCTTTCTTTTCTCCTGAAAATCTATACTGTGTTGGGAACGGTTGACAATTTTGAGTTATTCAGTACCTCTGCATCTAGTTCCACTTTTCCAAAGTTCATGAAACTGTTGCGGTAGACTGGAAGTTATCCTGCTGCAACCTAGACACTGTTTGGCCCAGTCTCAGCATGCTCCTTCTTATTACACTTATCACAGAAAGTCTTGAATAACCTGCCTTGAGTTTCCCAGTGATGAATAATACTGTAAACCATTTTGGTCATGAACTCTTGCACGTGAAAATACCCTGGGTCATCTTTGAGTATGCATACGTACAGAACGACAAGACCCATGGTTTCTGCATTCTGGACCTACAGGGAAAATACATAAGTTTATCAGAGCATTCTACCTATTTGCTTTGTTAACTGAATTACCTTCTAGCTAGTAAAAAAAGAAATAGTCTTTTATTAGGAAGAGACAATTATTAGACTTCAGAATTCCTTCTCCCTAATATCTGTGTGTTGCTACATAAACATGCTACCCCAATGCATTTCTGCCAAGTGACATTTCTGTAGGACTTGTTTCTAATTTCCTTTCAATGAGTTTATGGTTTCAGAGAACAATTAGCTCTTCTCTCAGGTAATTATTTTTTTTACTGAAGCTTCCTTCTCATGCTTGAATACTGGTAATCTGCTGATAGTTGCTGAAATCCATTTTGGAATCCTTAATTGTTACATCAGCATGTGATCTCTTCCTATGTTATAATTATGGAGGTTGCTATATAGGCCAAAGTTGAAAAAAAAGAAACGTCATCTGATCCCTCTCCTTGATACCCACAGGCTCTGGGATTTTGGGTAGTCAGGAGACAGAGGTACCACTTAAAAGTGCAAGGAAAGCCGCTTGGATTCGGATGATATGCTACCCACTGGGAAGAATGCAGTGGCAGGCTGTAGATCTGAAGAGTCACAGAAAGAGGTGGATGAAATCAGAATGTCTGAACTTGGATCTCTCTTTCCAGTCCTGGCCCAGCCTCCCTTTGAAGTCATGTAAATTCTTTGCATTCACAATACCTTTGGCAGAGTTCCACATCTGTTTTCTCTTATGTGAAGAACAACCTCCTTTTGCTTATTTGAAAATAGCTCTCCCAGTCTTTAATGGCTTCTCATTCTTATTTTGGAAGGGATGGTGAACTGTCCATTTCTGTCCAATCTCTCACCCGTGATTTGATCTACCCCTAAAATAAGCTCCAAGTAATTTCTTTTCCAAGCTGGAGCCCTAAGGAGTCTGTATGAGCCTCCCTTATACGGAAGTTTTCCATAATGTCTCCCTGAATCTTTTCCAAATCTAATATATCGTTTTTGACATGAACGGTCCTCACTGGGGAAAAGCAGGATTAGAATCTGGATCTTCTGCTTGTGCCTTATAATTCTAAGGACATATGATAGTCCTCTCTAATATCTGCATTTCAGCATTTGTATTCTCAAGAGCGTAATATGTTGTGAGAGTGAGCTGCCCCCCTCTCCCACTAGGTTATTCTTCATCTGTGTTTTAAAAAACAGAAGCAACTGGAAGGAAGATGAAGGCAAAAGCTCCAATTACATCAAGATCACAAGTCCTTGAAAATGAGCAGGGACTGATGATGTTTTTAAAAGGGAACATACTAATGATCTTAGCAGGTTGCATCTCCAAGCCAGCTTTTACAGGCAGTACTTTCTGAATTGTTTCAGCAGGACCTGCTAACCAAGCAAACATCTGTGGCGTAGATATGCAAAGCACTAGGTAAACTTGATTTGTTTTCTGAAGTGTGGTTTCAACCATCTGCAACCATTTATCTTGGTTCCATCGCTTTGCATACAAAAAAATGTGAAAATGCAGAAGCCTACAACTGGCACAATGAAGGTCTGCTGCCAGTACATCCCCAGAATGTGGACTTAATGCCCTGGTGGGTTTGTTCGCTTGTTTTTCTTTTTCCCTCCTATGGGAGACTTTATTCTGTAGTAACCAAAACACAACTGGGTCCAAAAGAACATCCTAAATATTAAAAGACTCTGGCTTGTCTGCTACTAATGGAAGCCCACCCCTATGCTACTTGTTAAAACCCTGAAGCTAATAAGGCACTCATCCAAACTCTGACCTTGGGCTGATAAATGCAAAAAGTCATCCAAACCCGATCAAACTAATTTTAAACCTTGAATTTTGGAACAATTAAAAAAATAAAGAAAGAGCTGAAGCTTGAAAATAAAGACATAGCCTAAGGTTATGTTCACTATTTAAAACTGATTTGAAAACAAAGTTTTCATGGCAAAGACAATTTTTGAGCTCTACAACTAGCCCTGGAAATTAGTCTTACTGTTACTGAGCTGAATAAGATGACTTGCATAGTAGCATCTCTTCAATAATTTTAAGAATCAACTCTGGCATTAAGAGCCAGTAAAACATAGGGTTGTTTCCGTTAATAACCTTCACTGATTAAATGAGAGCAATAAGGAATAAAGGGATTCAGAAATGGAGGTCACTGTAAATGGGCTACTCAGACTACTTTTTCTCTACTTTTCTCTACTGAATTTTCCTTGGGTGTATGAAATGTTACTCCAGTTTTCAGATTTACAGACAAAACATCAACAAAAGATGACTGAGAATGCTGCCTGCAATTCTAATCAGCCACGTGCCACTGGGCTTACAAAAGGAATCTGACATTTTCCTCAAATCTGACTTATTTTTCCTGACTCAGTTGGGAGATAATCCACTACGTGGTGATGTAGGCTGCTCTGTGAGCCACCTAATCTTCGTTCTTCTCAATTCTTTTCAGTGCTATCTCGATAATACTTGTACTAATGCTTGAGTTATAGCAGTTGTACCTACTCACAAGAGTGCTTTCTTCTTTGGAGCTCGTCCTCTCACCAGCCTACCTCTAAGTTCCTCAGTTGCTCCCTGCATGTTAGCTCAGATGTGAGTATGGCTCCCAAAGTACCTTCACCTTGTATCACGGCCTTGTGTTTCCACTGCACCATTTCACTGACTTGCCCAGCAATCCTCACTGGAACGTCTGTACAATACATTCATTTCTGACCCCAAATGGCTGGGTAGGAGTAGGCCACTCTGTGGCAATATTGGTGCACCCTATTTCTGTAGAAAGAGTAATAGCAATAAGACAATTTCTTTTATTAAAAACCAAATCTCCACAAAGAGCTCTTCCTCTTCCAGACAACATGGAATCGTGTAGCCAGTCCTACTTTTGCTTTATCTATTTCTGTAATCTTTATTAACCCCTCATCATATTTGTTGCCACATGTGATGTTTCAGTCCTACTTAAATCAAATTGTAATGAAGGCACTTGAGAGGCTTGGCCTCAGCTCCAAGTTTTCCAGAAATGTTGAGTACTTTCAGCTTTTGTCCTTCAAAATGGGTGACAGAAAAACTTCCTGTGTCATCTTGTGTGGCTGGAGCATAATTTCTCAAGGTTTTATAACTCCCATATTTTCCATTACATGTCAGTGTGGTGCCAAACATTACAGGGGCTCTGTTGGTGCCTGTGGGTGCTCTTGTAACCCAAATGATGCTTAGATAAGGTAGGACATGGCGTGTCTTCAGTAGAGGGTGAAAGTGAAGACAGCTCTTACCTTTCCTTGAGACTGTCCCATTGATTAATGCTGACAAGCTTTCTGTAGTTGGGATCCTAGCAATCTTCTCTCACAAGTGGCATAAATTAGGTACAAAAGATGGCAACGCATCGCACAGCCCCCTGCTAGGAGAGTGGGAAGAAGTTTGGCATCGCAGTTCAGTTTGTAGTATTTATTTCACTGCAAAATAGTTTCACGGCAAGTAGTTTCTTACTGTCAAAGGCACTTTCCATTCACTTCATAAATTACTATAAGCTTTGACAAGTCCTTCAAATTTGTTTTCCCCTTTCCTTGCCCCAATGTGTTACAAAAATGGCTTGATGGATATTTTGAAAGTTGACAGGCCAGTAGATCTTTCTGAACTAAAATACTCTTTCTGTTTAGGGGCATCACAGAAACTAAAAGGAAGAAAAAGGGATAATGTGAAATTATATTAAAAGATATTTTTTTCTGCAGCAGCAAACCGTGAGCTTTTACATATTATCAAAAGCTTTGAAGAGTGGGAAAATCTGGGTTTAAAAATACACTTCCAATCCTATCAGTGAAGATCTGGTGAAAATATAACTTGTTATGTCCTTGCTACACATTCTTGTTGTATGGCATTGTTTCATTTTATTCATATTTAGCTTATTAAAAGCAGAGGGTTTCTTATTCATCGCTTTTTAACTGTTGCTTCCCTGTTGCCTTGTTATGTTTTGCTGTAGAGTGTGCTCAGTCTCAAAGAGGGTCAGATTAGACTTTGGTTTCAATTTTCTAATCTTTCCTCCTTTTGGTTGCTGTGGTGGTTTTTGTTGTTGTTTTATTTGTGTGTGTGTTGTTTTTCTTTTTTCTTTCTTTCTTTCTTTTTTTTTTTTTTTTCCACATCTAATTTGGTTTGTTCATTGTTGCACATCAGGAAGATGCCTGAGCTCTTGATTTTCTTTTTTTAATCAAGCCAGAGCACACATGATCTTCTTACACATCTGTGCTTGATGTCATCCAAACTGCATTTACCCCTTAGAAAAAGATTTTTTTTCAGTTACTACTTACTTTTGACATAAATTTAATACATTAGACACCACTTTATTAATGCAGCTGGATGCAGTGTATAACAATGCAGTGAGGTCAATGCCTAATGAAGAGTTTTATGAGAGAAGGAATTTACAAAGTGATTTTAAAAAGTATCTATTTATTTCCTTACCAGGGTTTCTAATAAATCTTTGGCCCAACTGACAAGTTTGAGTAGACTCCTAAACTTAAATCTTTGTCCTAATATCTTGTGGTCTTCTTTCCGTTTCAGCTACCTTCCTGTTGAAGGTAGTATTTGGACATGTTCTGGCTGTGACAGCCTCCAGAAACGGGGCTTTTAGTAAGATAATGAATCAGATAAGGGCAAAAGGAAATCCTCAGCTTTTACTGGGAGTTTCACTTCAGCAGAATCTGAGTAGGAACATCTGGATGTGTCCCATGATCCAGATTAATAATGTTAATAATGCTTTAGAGGAAACGAGTGTCTATTTTATAACTATTCACTGTCTAGGACATAAAGCCCTGCTGTTTTGGCTAGGAAATACTGGTCAAGACACTGGAGTTGCCCCCGATGCTTTGTGAAGGGTGTCGTGCTCCCTTAAATATCCATCTGGATGATTAGGAGAAACGCAGATTGGAGGAGTGTTAATTCCTCATCTGAAGGGTGTCACTTCCAGTATCAGCCTCACACACCATAATGCTGCACCACATAATGCTGGGCATCCGTGTACTTCTAACCATGAGATGTGAGATACATTGCTTTTTGACCCACAGGCAAGATATTAAATAGAAACAATGAGAGCAATAAATTATTTTTATTTTTATTTTTTATTTTTTTAGTTTTATTTATTTATTTATTAGTTCTATACATACACTGTTCTGGAGCTGCTTTTAAAGGGGATAAAGGGTTACCAATCAGCAATATCAAAACTTTGTTTCCAGATTATCATCCTTAGTTATTTGTTTGTATTCCTTATGTGTGGAAATACAAATATGAGGAGATACTTCAATTGAAGTTAGTGGACTAGAGCATCAGCAGGTGGAGAAGAGAAGCCAGTCACTGGTGCCTGCCTGCTGAGAATCCAGCCCATTTTGTCCTTTGCCACTCTTCTGTTCTATAAATCTAAATTGAGGCTTTTCTTGTTTTTTCTTTCTTGATTTCATTTGTTACCTTGGCACAGCAGACGATATGACCGTACATCTTTCATAAAGTGCCTTGAGATGTCTCAGCATGATAAGGTGCTAATTAAATTGAAGCTGTTGTCAAAGTGGGAGAGGGAGTAAGAGTTCAGGGCCACCTAGTTTATACACTAGTTTAGTTGATGACTTTAGTGAAACTAAACAGGAAGGCTTCAGGCACTTAGGAAATCACAAAAGTTATGCTAACTCAGATAGCTCTCAAAACTTTATTGATTCAGTCTGTATGCATATACGCAAATGCCTGGGATGAATCTCAGGTAAAATCTCTTCAGTCTATAAGAGTGTGTCAAAAATAGCACTTCCAAGGTCTTAGGGATATAGCTAGGTCTTTCTGCCTTCAGCACAGTGACAAATTTCACCCAAACTATCCTCATCTTTACTCGCTTGTTCTGTAGCATTGCATGTTTTATACAGCTCTTAGGACTCTTCATAATAAAAAGGGTTTTGTGATTAGCTGTTATTGAGATCCAGCTGAAATTCCAGGGCCGAGAAAGGCGTTCATTCAACCAGTAGTTCTGTTCATATCTCTAATCTCCTAAGAGTTCTTGGAATCATGTTTCATATTCATCCTTTACATAACAATTTAAGGTTACTTAGAATGTATATCACTAAATATCATGCTCCTCAAGTTGTAATTGCAATCCAGAAAGTGTTCTTTGTCCTGAAAACTGTAAGGAGGAGCCACTGTTGTTTACCTAGAGCTTTATAAACAATGCTTTACCCTTGGGACATGATGCCTTTGGATCGAGACAAAGATCAGAACTCCCTAGGTAGTAAGAGGATGAGGTAAACACCAGCAACTCTGAAGGCTTTATGTGATAGCCTTATGTGACTTTTTTTAATTAATGTCTTTGTTAAAATTGAGTTATATAACACTGGAAATATAGGTGGAGTAAGAAGGCTGGCTTTGCAAATGGCTTGAAGGACATGAATTTAGCACCGAGGTGAAAAGAGAGAAAGAAAATGGTAATCAGATGACTCTGGATTTTTCTTTTTTTTTGGCTTTGCTTTGAACTCTAGAGAGATTTTGTCCATTTCTGAATCAGTTTTTGCCATGCTACATATAAATAAATCCAATAGGTTAATATTTAGTTCTATATCTCAGTAGTACTGAGTGCACTGATTCTGTAAACCCCAGATTTGAAGGGAGATTGCTGTCTGAAGGGAGGTGCTGTTCTGGTTAAGGCTACCTGCTCCAGCAGCCAGCTTTCTGTGGTAGCTGTATGCAAACAAAAGGGCTTGTTCAGCTGTTGCTAACAAGTTGTACCTGAGGCCTTTAGCTCCAAGAGCAGTGACTCTGAAAAAAGATGTGTGTCATCAAAGGTTTTCAAAGGAATGATGAAGATGGTCTGAGACTACTTCTTGAAACTGCTATCCAGAAAAAAAAATCTATGCAGAAAGGTGTTTAAATGTTCATGGTAAAATGAAATGTCCTGTGTTTCAATTTGTGCCTGTTGCCTCTCGTCTTGAGAAGAGTTTGGCTTCATCTTCTCTACTCCCCATCAGATATTTCTACATATGAGTAAGATTCCCCTTGAGATTTCCCTGCTCCAGGCTGAACAAACAAGCGCAACTCTCCCAGCCCCTCCTTATATGACAGCTGCTCCAGTTCTTTAATCATTTTTGGGGCCCTTCTCTAGACTTGCTCCCATCTACGCTTGGCTGTGCATGGCTGAGATGGCAGTAGCTGTGCCCTTAGTGCCTGGACAAGGGAGACTTCACTTGGTGTGGCCTCTCAGCTGGAGAGTGGCTTTACCAGGTGGAACCGTGCCTTGCAGGGTGCTGCTGAGAAGGATCTCTTCCCTTTGTGTGCATCAGCTAGAGACTGAGGAGTTTTCTTCTGGCATGCTGGAAAGAGCATTGTAAGTGATAGCTTGAAATGACACGGTGGCAGCGTGTCATGTTGAAATCCAAGAACAAAAATCAAATGGAAATTTGGGAGTCTGCTTTGTTACCACTTTGTGCCGCTGTTACCAGAGTTTGGTCCTGCTTTAGTATTGTCCCGCTCCCTACAGGATCCTCACCTTTCCATCACCTCATCTTCTTAGTGATGGATATTGTGTTTGCAAAAAGAAAAAAAAACAAACAACATTGTAGTGAGAGAACAAGGCTTGTTACAGTTTTTTCTTCAGCAGTGTTTTCAGGACCTGAAATATCCTGGATACAGGGGCCCAGAGCTGTTACACGAGGACAGGATCGATTCAGTCAATCAGACGGAAAACCTACTGTCAGACTCGCAGACCTTTAACCTGCTCCTCAGAATTATTAGAACTCCCAAATCTCTTTGCAAGCCTTTTCTATTAGACAGATATTCCCATGTTTTGATTTTTTTGCTCCAGAAGTAATTTTTTTTTATAATTACCTTCATTGAACTGCACTTACCATCTGTGAAGTGAGAGGCACTTAAATGATTTATTAGCCTGGGTTCCTAAAATGTGCTGAACAGCATGGGATTGATCTGGGTAGTGACAAATACAGAGGGCATGACAATGGATAGGTGGCCAGTGTTTGATGGAGCATCGTGCTGCCCTGGTGGGGGCTTACTCTGCGGGGCTCTGTTGGCTCTTCCAGTTGTACAGCAGATCGATAAAAGACAGGTATGCTGTGCCTCAGAAATACAAAGAAATATCTTCAAGCACAGTTCTCTTGAAAAAAATCATGTGCCTCTTGTTTCTGAAATAACTCTCCACAAAAGGCTCTAAGGAGCTTTCTGGCAGCCAAGAAAATCTTTCTAGAGTCCACACGTTTATTCAGATTCTTTTTTGCCTGTGCACTCATTGAAATTCAGCAGGCTGATGTTGGTCCTCACTTTGTTTCTCCCCTTGCAAGTTGTATCCATGATGTCTAAGTGGCTTTCTATGCTCTTTCCTCAACCCTGTACAACAAGGCTAATGTTCAGTAGGGCTCAGTAGAGGCAGCGCAGTATGGAGCAGAAACCTGAGTGGTGCAGATCTAGCTATCAGCATAATTAGTGGCAGTGAAAGGCTGCAGGTATCAGCACTACTTATAGAGGGAAATGTGGTTCCGAGCTAAGCAGGGGGTGGGAAGGCAGGGTACGTGCCTTTCATGCAAGCAAAATCCTGCCTCTGGTAACAGGCAGGGGCTCCTGGCTTACATCTCCAGCTGCATTCTCTTCTGAGCAGGGGCTGCAAAATCCTGCTACTTGCAGAGCAGCGTTTTGCTTCCCCATGTAGCAGACGCTCACAACTTCTGCTGACCTCAGAACTCAGCAGGAGCCGAGATGAAGCAGCTCCAGCCCTTCGCAGCGATGAGGTGCCACCAAGCAGCTGATCTCACAGATGCAAGGGACTGCAGGTGAGCCAGAGTCTGCTCTGTGCAGATTGCCTGGAGGATCATCACAGGAACATTGGCAAGGAAGAGGAGGTTGCAGAGCTAACATCAGTGGTGCGCCCCTGCTGGGGGTTAAGCATCTGCCTTCTCCCTTCTCTCAGCAAAACCAGACAGATGAGAAAAATCCAGCGCAGACACCGCGTTAATCTTTCTCTTTCCCCAGCCCAGTTTAATGTATGCAGAGAAGCACAGGACTGAGCTTAGCAAGCATAACAAGAAGGATTTGCGTGGTTTACTCCACGCCATGGAACAGCTTGGACCAACGCTGTGATTTAACGAGCTGGGTTCCAGACCTGCCCGCACGGTGCAGTAGTACATAGAGACGGTGCCACGTCTGGCAGCTGGCACTGGAGTGGGGCTCTCTGAGCGCTGCTTGCAGCAGCAGCTGGCTCACTCAGTGGCCAAAGCAATGCAAGTTGGCAGTCATCAGCTCCAAAGCCATCCCACGGCTTTTTTTTTTGTGCCCCCAGCACTCCCCTGCTGCCTTGGGTTATAAGGACCACCTGGGTGATGTCCTGCTGGTGTAGGATGGGCACAGCCAGTGCAAAACCAGGCAGCAAATGAGCCCAGAAGGAACTGAAGGAGGCATGGGACGCTGGAGGGCTGCATGGGGAGGGTGGCGTTGGTAGGGACTTCTCTCTGTGTCTTCAGCTCAGCTGTACCCTTGTGAGATGATCGATGGGCTGGAAAGGCCAGCAGGAGTAAGAGGAAAGCCCCACCACGGGGAAGGTGTGGAGTATGTAGGGAACTTTGGGTCTGGTCTGAGCACCTGAAATTTCTGGGATTCAGCTGTCATACAAAGCTGCACAAACCAGCAGAGCTGTTACTGTGTTTGTACTCTGTACTCAGCTGACCTTGAGCTAAATTTGGGAGTCTGAACATTCGTGTCTACTGAAATCCAGGGTGTTTCTCCACCTTCCAATTGTGATTGTTCTTAACAGCCTAGTTGCACCCCTTTTACCTGAAGTAATATCCTGCAGTATATATCCTAAACTGTAGACATTGTTGATGAATTTGTCTTTCATTTTTTCCCCGTTGTTATCTCTCCTAAAGCAAAGGTTCTCTTGTCTCACGCTTTTTGCACTGTAGTTTTTTTTCCTCTTCTTTCTGGTCTTTTTCCACCCCATGCCCAATTTTCACAGTGCCCATGAGCCATCAGTAAAATGGAATCAGACCTACATTTTGAACTATCCTGGTCTTGGAGTCAAACTCAGGGTCTGGTTCATTGGTGGGGTGGAGGGGCCGGGACAAGAAGAGCAAAGGAAAGGAATCCTCAGGTGATGTTCCTCTTTACTTGCTGATTCATCCATATGTCCTAAAGAGCGGCACGTGGCCAAATGGAGTTGGTGAGAAGCGGAGACAGATGGCACCATGTGGTCTGGAAGGAACACAAGGTTTTACACCCAGTCAGAGATGCAAAATCAGAGCCCTGAATGCTCTTGATTCTTTTGGTGTAGTTGATATCTAACCCATTATCCAAATAGCAGCATTTAGGCTGGCCTGTATTCCAAGGATTTATTTTGATTTCCTCTTTATTTTGAATCTGGATTTCTTCAATACAGTGCTACTCCTCCTGGCCTCCAAGCGAGTGAGCAGGTCTGTTCATGGTGGACAAGCAGCCCCGAGGAGCTGGGTGGAGGAGGAGAGGACAAACCCTTGCAGGTGCCAGCCGTGGGCATTGGACATTGGGCATTATGCTGCACTGAAAACTTTAAAGGATCTTTCAGCCAAAACTCTCGTCCTTTTCATTTCACAGATCCTCCCCTGGCTCTTCTGGGGCCCGCAGCCTGTGCTGGAGAACCTGTTTTTTTGCGAGCAGCAGTGTCCTGAGCAGCCCAATGCTTCCCAGCTCCTGGAGAGGTGAAGGGCTCCAACTTGCTGTGGCAGCGCCGTCCCTTCCTCTGATTCGTGTCAGCATTGAACTTGGATGGAAGGAGGCTTAGAGACCTGCCCCAGGGGAGTGCCCGAGCTCTGCTGGGAGGACCGGGCAGATGGAGCCAGGGCTCCCTGCTGGCAGGAGGGTAAGGGTGAGGCAGGAGAGCTGCCAGCTTTGCGTTGAGTTCACGCCTGGTGCTTCCTCGCCTCGGATTCAGAAGGCTTGGGAGTCCAAGGAAGAGAAATAAATCAACAAAGGATTGGGAAAGAGCTAGAGGAACAGCAAAATATTTTTAAAGCTCTTCAACGTCAGCCCACGGGTGATGAATCTGCAGGGCACAATCCAGTTTAAACTGGCTTTGGGAAACTGAGGATATCCCACTTAGGCTTAATAATTAAAAGAACGATACACATTCCTACTTGCTGTGCTAAAGATGAGTGGGGTTTTATCTCTGTACTGCTAACAGTGCCAGTGACATGTTCATAATGCTGTAACACATTGCTCTGCACATGCAGCAGAGAAGAGGGCTTGTGGCAATGGGCCAGAATCACTTAGATCATTTTACCAGGGGCACATCAGAGACCAGGGGACCCCATCAAGGAGCTGCTTTTTCCAGTCTGTAGCACCCCATGTTGTGACATTTCTCGTATTGTTGTCCCCCGGCATTACTTCTGACGACACAAAAAATGATTGTTGTCTTTAGGTATAAAAATCAGTTTAACTCTAGCCAGGGTCAAACTGCTGTCACTGTATTCAGATACAGGTTTCAACTTAGTTTTGTCACCCTGTGAGTTGGAAAATTGCAGCTCTGGGTAGGGTCAAACCAGGGTTATAAACTTTCTTTGTGAGCAATTGAGTATGAAACAAAATCTGATTTGCTCAGATACAGGTATTTTTTTTTTATTTTTTTTTATCCTCCTTTTTAAAGTGCAGTCCTGCTTCTCCATGTTGGTTTTAAATAA
Organism: Netta rufina; assembly: GCF_964035555.1. NCBI lineage: Eukaryota > Metazoa > Chordata > Aves > Anseriformes > Anatidae > Netta > Netta rufina. Next base: position 18,515,436 of record NC_140134.1, on the reverse strand, counting down.
TTCAGCTTTGTGAAACCGGAGGGCTTGAGAAATTTCAGAAATAATGTATGCGAAAGTCTGGCTTTTATACTCGTGATGTCTACGGGATTCTGCAGCATCCTGGCGTGCTGTGTGGGTGTATGTGTACATGTCCTTTTTTTGTACTCATGCATACTCAGACACCCGCTCACTCCGTATGAATTGATTATGTTACCCGAATACCTCCTAGGGATCTCTCTCTCTCTTTCCATGGATCTGGTACAATTTGTTCTTGAAATTACTCTAGGAATTGTACAATTTCGCGTTAAACACACCCACACTGATACAGATACAGATTGAAAGCAGATAGGCATTAAAATGAAGTGGTGTTTAAGTAACTGCTTTTCTGCTCTCAGAATATTTTCTCCTGATAATTCATTTCTCAGGAATGATGTTGGTCGTGCCTTGGGCCAGGAGGAAAAACTAGATGCCAATTTTAGGAAAATCTGAGGTGTGCAGACAGAGGCCAGGTTATCACTTCTCAGTTCCGTGCCTCTGAGACACCGGTCAGCCTCAGCTCATGGCACAGGTGCTACGGCTGCTCATCAGACAGCTTGCCACAGAGCTTGCCACATTTCAACCCAGAGGAACCAAACACGGGGAGCACGGCTCCAAATGGGGGAGCCCCCAGACAGGAAGAAACACAGAAACCAAGGAAACGAAGTGGGAGGACTCCCCAAAAGATCTTGTTTTTTATGTCAACATCAAGTGAGGTGGAAAGAAAAGCTTGTGCAGAGGTGTGAACTTGCAGACTCTCAGTTCCAATGCCAGTCCCCTGTTCAGGAGCTGCTTTCTTATCTCTTCGGGCAGGATGCCTGCTGATGGATCGGACCTTACAGCAATGTATTGCCCACCCTAGTATGTTAACTGTTTTACCCAATGTATTATTCCCACTTTCAGGAATTTGTCTTCACAAAACTAGAGTTTCTTATCCACAATGCTATTGCTTGGAGCCTTTGTTCTCCAGATAGTGTGAAAAGTCAGTTGTATTCAGCAGTGATACACTGTGCATGCAGAACATAACTCAAACGGGTCCCCAAAAAGATGGCAGCATCACCCAAGGGAGGTGCTGAGTGCACCCAGGCACAAACCCTGCTTTTGTGCCTTAACACTGCTGCCAGATCTCTGCTGATGCATCTAGCATAGAACAAACATCAGCTGCTGCGCATTCCTCCCCAGCTTCTCCTCGTACAGGTAGTGGAAACCACCCCACGTTTGTCTGGTTCCTTTTGGTGGTTGTCTCAGCACAAAAGGGGTGGTGTGGTGTGGGGGAGCTCACAAGTTGTCACCAAGTGTCTGAACTACGTATTTAGGTGATGCTCTCACCTGATGGAGGCATTCCAGTTCTCCTCTTTATTAGATTTTTTGGGATTTTTTATCATTGGTTTGGTTCTCATGCCACTTAACTCAAGTGGCACTTAGTCTGTTTGCTTTTTTCTGTCTGACTTGTTCCATCCCCTGCTGTGTTCCCTGCATAAGGATACATGATTTCCATGGCTTTGGTCTTAAAGAAGTGTCAGCCAAAGCTGTGCCTCTGCACCTATTTGCTTTCTGCTGCGCCCGAGTTTAAAAGCCTGCTCACAACCTGCTTGATTTTAAGTGCCTGTAAGACTGTTCTGCAGCGAGTCAGAGATGTCTGCCCTTCTGCCGTGGGTCCCCTTGCCTCCAGAAGTGTCCCCAGTTTCCGGTGAGTCTGCTCTTTAACTGTCTTCTCAGCCAGGTATTAAACCTTGGTGTTTTTGCCTCTCTTTTCAGTCCTGTATAGGGTTACTGGGAATGTTTTCAGAGAATATTTCTTGTTTGCAGTTTCCTTCCCGAAACCCTAAATTTTGTTTCCAGAATGTCTTTCCTTCCCTTATGTATAAATTGTGCCAAAACGAACTAGATTTTTTTCCCCAATACCTTCTAAAAGCCAGTTCAGAGTCCTGTGAGGTCTGCCACCTTAGGCTTGGCAGTCAAGTTGCCGTGTAATCCTCGTGGGGGTCACAGCCCCATCCAGCTGCTGGTAGGAACCAGCCTCAGGTCTGAATCACAGAGGTTCCTAATTGTTGGCAGCAGACCCTGTGTGAGTGTGGGAAGAGGCCAAGTTTCAGATGTGTGCTTTTTCTTGGCATCCTCTATTGTACTGGTTTGTGTGCTTCTCCATCAAGTCCTTGCCAAGAGAGCGCAGGCAGCACAGGCCATCGCTCAGTATTGTTCTTTCTAGTCCAAGGGTGGATGTCCCAGTGGCTAAGACCCTTTCTTGAGTGCTGGCCTGACTCGTTTGGCACCAGAACTAAGGTTTGTTATAGTGCTTCCTTATTTCTTTTGGCAGAAGGCTTTGGGTTTAACAGCCATCCGCCCTATGTTCTGTCTCCTAGGTGTCTGACAGCACTCCTGGAACAGTAGCTCTTGCAAGGTCCCTCTACGAATAGAAACCTCCAGCAAATGAGCAGTAGGATCTCATGGACAGACTCCACCTCACATGCTCTTGGGAGGTATCAGGACTTTACATCAGCAGCTCTGCGCTGCTGCCTGACACCCCGTGTGCAGCACGACTGAGCTGTGAACGGAGCAAGAACAGGAACAGAGGCATTCCAGTTCTCTTCTTAGATTTTTGGGAATCGTGAACCCGTCCAAGACAGCTCACGCATTCTGGTCATCGTTGGTTTGCTGTGTGATTCAGTTGACCAGCGCGTGTGCTGCGGGCTGGACATAGCACATGGGCTCTGTTTTGGGATTTCTGATGATATCCCATTGCAATGCCTGGACTGTTTTTATAATGGACTGATCTGTAGTCAAACTACAGTCTAAGTCGGAAGATCCTTGTAATCTTGACTCTGATATGTTTTTTTCTAATTTATAGTCACTTCTAGGCCTGAAGGGTCCTCTGTTTTCTGAGAGAAATCTATGTCAGCGTGCAATTGTAGATTTTTACACTTTTGCTCCCTTCTTTAGCTGTATTCTCTTCTCTTCCTCTGAGCAGCAGATTATGTATGAAGCACCTAGTACAGTCCTACCAGCTATGAAGACTCATTTGAATTCAGTACATCCCACTGTCCTGCTAAGTGTTCTATCAATGTGCCAGCTTGGCTGTATTAACCCAGGAGCAAGGGAAACTGCAAGTCACTCAATCCTTGGGCTACAGCAGCTTTATTTTATTTAATGAAGTTTGAGTCATTTTATGGCAGAACTGGGCTGCAATTCCAGCTGAGCCCTTTTGAGCCTGCATATTCTTCTCTGCTGCACACCTCTGGAGTGTGCAGCCAAAATGTAAGTTAATGAAGACAAAGAGGAGAGATGTTCCTGACATGGTTATTTTTCTCTCTTGTTGGGGCATCGATGCTCAGGCAATGCTGGGAGAAGCTGCAGTACCATCACTTCACTCATCACAATAACATTAAGCTTTTCCTTGGGGAGACATGTAGCAAGTAGCTGTTGACCACTTTAAAATTTTCTAGAATTTCTGTCTCTCAAAAAAATGCAACCACCACCCATTTCTGCAGGTCTTTGGTATGGACAGCTCAGACATAAGTCTCACATGATTTATTTTTTATTTATTTTTTACTTCTAGCTGTATCTAAAGCATCTAAGGTATTTAACTGGAAAAATAAGGCAAGAACCAGTGGGTCAAAAATAGAGAGGTCCACAACTGGCGTATGTCTGTGATGACTGTGGCCCAAGCGTATTTCTTTTTTAACTTTTCCATCCTTCTGTCTTCTATAATCAAAAATAAGTTAAGTGCTTTGCAATCTGTGGAATGTGTTTTTTCACATGACCACCATCTGGGCTGCTATTCCTCTGGCCTTTTGTACCTCTCTTTGTTGTTTGGGTTACTGATAGTTGTCTGTCTGGTGGTGTTTGATTTTAGCTTTCTCCCCGGACTCCTCAACAAGTTTCACCTAGAAACTTTCCCTAATTTTATCTTTGAGGCTTACACTTCTCTTGGCCTTAACAAACATATCTGAATTTGACAGTTTATTCCTGTCAATACACTGTGCTTCACTTTTAACAAGTGAGTGTTTGTCTACAGGAGGAGATATCAGTCAGGAATAACTCTGGATTATCACTCTGTGGAAGCTCACATTTGGGGTCCATTGCCCTTTGAAAATGGATGCAGATTATTTGTGCTGTTATTCCAGAATCTGTGTCTTGTCAGGGAGTCTTCAGGCATCCTTTAATTTTTCTCCCTCCTATGTGAACTCTGTGTCTTGTGTATAACAAGCCTTGATTTCAGCTGTCATCAAACCTACTTTCTTTCAGATGAGATTTCTTCTTGGTGCAGTGGTACTCAAGGTGTTCTGAAGATAGGTCTGTCAGACCGGGGGTGAGTTAAATGCTCACTGAAATTAATGGAAACCACTTCAGTGACTCCAAGGACTATTGGGCCAGTCCCTGAGAACACTGAACCGAACAAAATCCAGATATATTCCAGGCTGCCACTTCCTTAACCCCTTTATCGCATTCTTCCATCCCTGTATGTTATCAGAGTATCTTTTTTTCTTTTTATTTCTTTTCTGACTAGTGGGTTCTTTTTCTGTCTTTTACGACTCTGAAATGAGAACAGGTAATTTTGAACACAGAGTCACTCTCTCACGCCTAACCTACAATATTGCTTTCTTTCCCCCAGCCGAGGACAGGGAGTTCTGAGGCTTCCTGCAGGCCTTGGTTTGGTGTGTGTCAGTGTGATGTGCTGCTCCACTTGGCTTGCTCTGCTCATGGGTAATTTAATAAGTGATAATCATGGCCTGCAAGGAATGCCAGCCCTGTTGTTCACACTGTTCCGGTTCATGTCTTCATTTCGTCTGGAAAAGCACTGTGCCTTCACTAGTGGACTTTGTAGCCTCCCCTGCCGAAAATAGGCACTTGTCTTTTCAACTCTTTTGTGTAGGTGAATGAATGACATCTTCTGATGCTTTTAAATTGAGTATTTTATTTTATTTATTAAATCTTAGGCAATATTCTCTTAGTCCCATGGGGGAAGGCAAAGGCTTTCTCAAAGACTGGTTTTGGTTTGTGGATGGTGAAGTCCTGCCCATGAAATACAGGAGCATGTGGGAATGTAGAGTGCTCTGAGTTGTGCTTATAGATGGGCATACAAAAGAGAGAGAAAAGGAAATAAGCAAAAATACAGAGGAATTGGAAATACCAGTGAAGTGTCTGTAAAACACTGACTTCAATCCAGTGGTGAAAATCTGCCTATCTCAGTCCTCAGTCCATGTCAAAGCACTTACGTTAAGTTTTAGTACAGGGAAAACTGCAGTTGTGAGGTTACCTGATCACAGTAACAGCTCGTCCAGCCTGGTGCGTTTATGGAAGATGTGAATATCGTCAGACTGAAGCCATGGGGGAGAGGTGAAGTCTTCCAAAAACAACTGAAGGTCTTGTGCTAGACCTACACCCCTGGAATATGGGGGGGTTCTTCAGGTGCCTGAACTGGCAGTGAACCGAGGTGGTCTATCAAAATGATTTTCTGGTCACTCAGTAAGACCTGATTGAGCTTTGCTTATGCTACATAATTCTACGTTATGCTTATAACCCTACTGAAAAGATCTGGAGGTTTGTCTCCAAAGCATTTTTGACCCCTCACTATAGATGTCCACAATGCATGGTTATTGGAGAAGAGGAGGCTGAGGGGAGACCTCATCACAGTCTACAACTTCCTCGTAAGGGGGTGTCGAGAGGCAGGAGACCTTTTCTCCATTAACACTAGTGACAGGACCCGCGGGAACGGGGTTAAGCTGAGGCAGGGGAAATTTAGGCTGGACGTCAGGAGGGGGTTCTTCACAGAGAGGGTGGTTGCACACTGGAACAGGCTCCCCAGGGAAGTGGTCACTGCACCGAGCCTGTCTGAATTTAAGAAGAGATTGGACTGTGAACTTAGGCACATGGTCTGAACTTTTGGGTAGACCTGTGTGGTGTCAAGAGTTGGACTTGATGATCCTTAAGGGTCCCTTCCAACTCAGGATATTCTATGATTCTATGATTGTTACTGCGGGCAATGGTGGATAAGCAAAAACATTCAGAACTATTTTTTTTTTCTTCTAATCTGAAGTAGAGCCCCCAGCCCAAAGGAAACTGTGGGGAAAAGAGAATATCTCACTGCGCGGACGACTGTCAGAAGTTGAAGTGTACAAATGATCTCTTCCAGCATTTGTCGCAGTGTGGTGATGCATTTGCCTTCACGCCTTGGTTGCCTTGGTTTGAATCTGCCAGGTGCTCCTCTGGACCCGAGGGGAAGCAGTGTTATGAGGTGCCGGGAGCCTGTCCCCTCCTGGCGGGGTGCTAGAGCTCCTGGGTCCCAGACAGGGGCTGGAAGGTGCAGAAGTAGCCATCAGAGCCTGCTGCTGGTCCAGCATCCCGTCACACAGCAGGCCTGGTCAGCTGCTCCCAGCCTCCTGGGCTCTGTAGCAAATGGATTCCAACCTCTCTTCACTCAGCTCTCTCTCTTTTCCCTTGTTGGGGTTTAAAAATATCCATTTAAAGCTTCAGTATGGGTTAGCAAGAGCAGCAGCCTGCTCTGATGAGTGGGATGACACGGGAAAGACCGAGGCCTTCAGGCTTGTGGGTGCTGCCTGGAGGAGGGCTGAAACCAGCAGCGCCCAGGACAGGCAGGAGAAGGCACCAACAGCCTCGCTGCCCCTGTCAAGCTGTGTGCACGGACAGAAATGAGGTGAAAGCAGCAGCGAAGCAGGCTCACCGTGTGGGTAGTGCTCTCTGGGCTAACCCCTTGCCAAAGAACTGAAGGGGAGAGCCGGGAGCACGCCGCTTGTGGCGACACTAGAGGTCACTCTGGGACCAAGGATGGAGGCTGGCTGCCATTGGGGCCTGGCGAAGGTCAGCGGCTGCTAATCCGGAGAAATTGCTGAACTACAAGCGAAATTTGTACCTAATTATGAACCGCTTTGATGCGGCATTGCTCCTATCCTAACTTGAGTGGCAATTTCCTAAAGGGAAAAAAACACACACACACAAAAAAACACCACACAAAACCCGCAGCCTTAAGTGGTGTGTCCCTAAGTGTTCCCAGAGCAAGGCCGGTGTTTTCGGCACAAGCTCAGGACATCTCTGCACGCTCTGCTCTGGGCAGCATCCCCCAGGGCGGCTGACTTGGCTCTACCTGCCTCCTGCCTCCCCTCAGCACAGCTCTCAGCTCCTTTTCGGCATGGGCAGGGATTCATTTACGTGATGCTGCCTAGCAAGCCTAGGGGAAGGACGGATTTAATGCAGCCACGAGACAGCTGTGTGCTAAACTCACTGGCTGTGGAACCTATATCGAAAGGATTTAATTTTATTCCCTAATAATCCCTTTTCTCTCAAACAGGTCAGACCAGAGAAGCTGCTGCTACTGCTGCAGCTTTCAGCATCGTTGGCGCTGCTGTTATGGGTTCCAGGGCTGGTCAGTCGGGCAAGACATCTGCCTCATCCTGGTGAAAAGTTTTCCCTTTAATGTTATTTTATTGAGCTCATTTACTTTGGCTGCTCAAAAAAAAACCAAAAAAGGTATGTTGCTTTTCGGTTCCCTGAAGCACCTTTGTAGAAGTTAATCTGAGTAAAAGATTTCAGTGATTTCTCCCCCTGCCCCTGAAGAGACAAACTGGTAGTTTTGAGTCAGCTGAATTTACTTGGAAGATGGTTAGCAATTAATTCCGGATGAAAAAAAAAAAAAAAAAAAGAATAAGAAAAATAGTTTAAAAAAATCATTTTAATATTTTCTTTCCTTTTATTTTTTTCATTGCAAAATGTGCCCAATAATAAAGCATGTTCTCACCCTTCCCCCAGTCTCCCAAAGGACGGAAGGTGATGCGCCTGATATGAGGCTGAACAAAACATTTTAGTTGACCTAAAGCATTTTTGCTAAGTTTATTTTTTCACTTTGGCCATAAAAGGCAAAGCCAGTTATTTGCACAGCTTTATTTGTAAGCCTTTTCTTAGCTCCTGTGGAGGCCAGGTGCCTGCTGGCAGGGGAGGGAATATGCCCGGCGTCCCTTTTTCTCCATGGAACATACCATTAATGACCCACTTTTGCTGGAGGTTTCTAATGCTCTCACAAGGGTTTTGTGGCATGAGGAGGCTTTGCACTTCCCCCATTAGGGCAGGTACCTGGTTGTGGCTGGATTCCATAGCAGTGCAAACATCTCACAAATCTAGCCAGAAATAATTGGGATAACAGGGACTCCTTAGTCTTCGTTCACTCGAGGGTCACGGGACGTCAGATTTGACTTTGTTATTGAAGTCAGCTAATGTACTGGAAATGCCTTCATTTTCTCCCTCTGGAGGCATAGGTTCAAATCTGCCATAAATTACAAGTGACACAGGTTCAGTAGTCTTAATTAAATCCCGTGAGGTTATTTTTTGTGTGTCAACACTCCCCTTCTCCTCCCTTCTGCACCACTCGGAGCAGCCGAAGGGCAGGGAGGACTCCAGGTAGGTGCAAGTTCTCCGTGCAGCACAGAGCTGCGGGAATCAGCTTGGGGCTGGGATACAGCCAGGCTCTGGCTGTCCTGGTATCAGTCTGCCATTGAACTTGTAATGTAGTGTATATTCTTCGTACATTTAAAGCATTCAATTCTGTGCAAGATCGTTATTCCTTGTAGGGAGATAACCGACTATAGAGGATTTCTGTTATCTACAGCATCTCTCCAGCCTGGAATTCATTGATTTCCGATCTACCGTCTAAAGGTGCAGAATAGGGGTGATCAATGCTACAGTGCTGATGTGAATAAAGCATGCCCCCTAATCTGCATTATCAACGGCCCACTTCCTGATATCCTGAGCTGACCTGGTCATGACTGTCTCTTGCACAGATAAATACGCTGGCTGTTGCTAACGTGGCTTGAAAGCCTTTAAAATAGGAACGAATCAGATTCCGCTGAGCTCTCCCAGGGAGTGGCTAGGCTGATTCAAACCCCCCTTTAAGCTAATGCTTTTGTAAAGGCAATATGCACTGCTAGCATCTCTCTCAGCCTGGATTTAAATTAAAAGCTTTAATTGGTCTCCTGATTTTCCTAGCAGTTTTTATTAAAAAGAAAAAAAAAAATAGGGAAAAAAAAAAGAGCCCCCAAACATGCCACTTAGAGAAGAACTGTTTAGAGAGCAGGTTTTTATTTAATAAACAGTGATCAATTGAATTGATTAACCATGAACACATTACAGCAGGGTTTGTTGTTGCTGCTGCTGATAATTGCAGTTCATGTGCATGAGAATATTAAATGGCTGTTTGCAGGATCATTTTCATGCTCTTTTCATTTAACAGAATGGAGAAAACAACAACTGTTGACAGTGATTTTGGTTAGGACTTGAGTGCTGCAGACTGTGCCCTCAGGATGCCTGTGCAATAACTCTATCAATTGTGGCCATTTACTCTGCACTTCCAGACATTTCTGCAAACCTTGCAGCTGTTTTTTTACTAATTCGCTTGGTAATTAGATCTTATCATGCTGGCTCCATGGCTTTACATAAACTGTAAGCATTTGGAGCTGCCATATAAGACATTTTAGAGTTGTCTGTGTTGGTTTGCACTGCTCTGCAAAGACCGAGGTGCTCTCAAAAAGCAGTAGAAATAGGGAATGAGTTGTGACATGAATTCCTGCAGATTTATGAAGATTTCTGTAAAGGAAAGGGCTTTCTTCACTTAAATTAACCACTGGAAGCCAAGCAGCATTGATGGGTTTCATTCTGATGGATGCTGAGCATAAACTGGGAGCTCTGATTGTGCCCTCACCTTCACCCTCCAATATGCATCTCTGTCTCCGACAGGAGCTGAGGGCTTCAGTAGAAGTATTTTATTGTTTTAGGTATCTCATTGATGTTGAGGAGAGCAATACCACAATCCTGTGAGCTCAGGGTCAGGAGTAGGTATCGACCATGCCCAAACGTATGGATGAAAAGACAGTGAGCCCTTTTGTGGCAGCGAGTCACCTTGAAATGGCTTCATGCAGTGGTACGAGTAGCACAACTCGGGAATTTTGGATCTAGGTGCCAGTACTGGTGGGATCCAGGTGCTAGTACTGGTGAAATGGTCTTAGTTAGGCAGATCTCAAAGGAGAAAGTGCTCTGCCACAGGTGGGCCTGGTTCAGACATCGCAGTGTCTGATGATCTTTCCACAGCAAAACCAAAAGATAAGTCACTCCTGTGAAGCAGTTTGCAGGGATACAGTTTTGTTTCATGGCTAAAGACACCAGGGTCTCTGAAAATCTTTTCCAGTGCCACTTCTCAAGTGTGGCAGGGACAGAGTTTCTCTATGGGTATGTCTCTGCTGCCCAGTGGGTACAGCCACACCAAAGCTCAGCACAGCAGAGATGGGCAGAAATACCTCAGGCACGAGATACAAGTCATCTCAGAGCCTAATGCAATATTCCCCACGTTAAGAAATTCTGCTCTGGACTGGACTAATATGGATAAACAGTGGTAAATCTCATGGTGGTCTTTTGAGCCCCATGAGCTTCCTGATGTAACCATTTCCTAGCATTGGCCCCCGGCAATCAGCTCGTGGTGCAGCGCTGGGCACCTGCAGGCCAGAGGAGGGACACATGCCCCTGGTGACTGAGTGCTAGCTATGAATTCAGACACTTCATTTTCAGATCCTGAATTTGTTCTGTCAGTTCTATGCTGTGCCAGGGAAGGGCAGAATACAGTTTATTTTCAGGATTACTGTTTGCTGTCTGTAGATTACTTAAGTCACCGTATGGTTTTCTGTTTTGTACTCGGCATAATTTGCACTTCCCCTGGGAGTATAAGTTGAGCTGTGTGTGCTGCAGAAAGGTGGCTTTGCTGCTAGGAATGGAGAGATGTAGCCTGTAACCTCAGCAAAGGTCCCATAAATGACAACACTGCAAGGTTTGGAGGCCTGGAGTTCCATCTAGTTATTGATGAAACTCAACTAACAGGACCCAGAAGAGAGTTTGACCGTAGTAGATGTCAGAGTAACACAAAACTCTTGAGCTTTTTGTGTGTAAATAAATTATTACAAAGTTTTGCAAGAAAATCTCACAAAAGATGCAAAGATATTATGGGAAGAGGCAACATTTCCAGATGGACTTTGGTGGTTTTATCTGTCAGGTGATGCTGGCAGATGTCATCGTAAAGGTACTTGTGCTGCTTGTAAAGGCTGTCGTGGTAATACGATAGCTGTGAGGGTCTGAAGAGGTATGTGAGGAAACATCTATAGGGAGAAGGAATAACTTTTATTAGATAACTGATACGTTGGGAAGAAATATAAACTTTTGGGTTCATGAGTCCTGTTTTCTGGAAAATTTCTGTAGTTCTTGAAAGTCACAACTCAAGGGATATACAGGTCAGAATTCACCTTTGATAGTGCACTGAGACTTTCAGAAGGATACCATGGCTGCGTGTGTTTTGTGAAGCAGAGCTCCTGTACCCTGCGGTGCTCACATCAGGACTTTGGCTGAGCTGAGCTCCGAGGACTGAGACCTGTCTGGCATCCAGAGAGAGAGCACCTTCAGGACCTCTAGGGCCAATCCTTTCAGGGGAACTTTTGCCCTAATTCCCTGCTCACCATGAGGGTTACTAATCAAACTGGCAGGGGTCATTCCATTGGAAGAATCAGGGAAGTCTGTATGGGCGATCTTTATTCCTCCAGCACTTCAAAAAAGTTGCTATGGCTTGTTTTGTGCTGTATTGTCATCTCAATGAATATCATTACTATATTTTAGTTTGTGCTTGTGCCAAAAATGATATTATGGGCCTTAGGGTGAATTAATTGAGTTTACAATATAACATGTAATAATTTCAGAAAGAAAAGGACAAATCTGGCCCAAGTGAATATGCTCTGTGTCCATTTGTATTACAGGCCCTGGTGCTTGCCAGCAGCTGATCCACTAATGCATGCCCTAGGAATTTCGGTGTGCCCAGTAGATACACGTTTAGTATCACATGAAGACTCTCAGGCCCAGTAGAAATCTAAAAGCCTTTGCCACCTTAGATAAATGCAATAACTGGAAGAAAGAATGTGTGTATAGATAGATCTGGCTGTATCGGGCATTTGAAACTTCTTTCAGTAATACACCCTTGGGAAAAGTTCAGCTTCAGCATCAAGCTTTGATCCAAATATATAAGAACTTCAGAAAAGTTTAGTTTGAAATCTTTAAAATACCTGACAGAAAAATCCTCCAACCCAGTAAGGGCTGATGTGCTGATAAATTTCAGTGATGGTGTGAAACAGGCACTGCAGGTAGATGGATCTCTGGACAACTGAAGGGTGACAGCAGCATATGCCATTGGGATTTTCACAATAGCAGCAATAATAACAACAACAATCTCAGGTTTTTAAATTCAAATACGTGGGTTCAGACATCTGGGGTGTATGTGCACTGCAGAACACAGAGATAGCTACCCCAGCTCTGGACAAAAGAGGTTGAAAGCTGGACGTAGGATGCTCAGATCTGCACAATTTAATTACGTGAGGAAGCGAGCGCTTTAATTCAGAGATAATGCTGTGCTAATATGGGACAGGGCTGCTTCCTTGTGAGTGCTGCACGGCGCCGTGTGAGATGTAGATATCCTGGGTCACTGGAAGTGACCTGGGACACGTGTATGCGTCAGGTCATGTCCTATGGATGCCGTCCTTGGGTCCCAGCCTGGCACTTTAATCAGCCGTGCCCACATCTCCCCCTGGCTGCACGGTACGGGCTCTGGCTGGGGTGGGGGCTCTCGTTCCTATTATGTGGGAGCGTGCAGAGAGAGAATTTACTCCTCAGGTTCTGAAAGCTCTGTGTGAACTTCAATATGACGGTGCCAATTTTAATCAAAGAAATGTGCTGCGGATGTCACCTGCATTTTTATCCGGTTCTCTTTGACAGAAATAGAATTTAGTGTTCTGCCAGAGATGGAAAGGGCAGAAAAACTCACTCCGAGATTCATTTTGCTTGCTGTTATTCTACTGCCATAATTACCTCTAAACACAATTACGGGCAAGACAAATGACATTTTTAGCTTTGGTCTTTAAAGACAAGAGTTAATTTCAGGCTTTGACCAGAACTATGTTAATTAGCCCCTACTCACTCTCTTTGTATGGAAGTACATCACCCAGGACTTAGCATAGGTTGCCTTTCCTGTATCTTTGAGTAATGAAAGGACACGGCATGGCAACCAAATCAAGGGTTGCTGCATTAACAAGGCCACTTTTCTGCCCATTTATCATCTATTAAAGGTGCACTAGTTTGTAAAGTAACACCACCTTCAGCGGGGCCGCCAAGAACGGCTCCTCATTTATTTTCTGCATGGTTTAAGTTGGAGTTAGACCCACCTTGTAGCTCAGAGGTGACAGCCAGTAAGAAAAAGTACACTAATTGAGACATCTCAAGGGAGAAATAGAAGAAAACTGAAAAGGTAATTAGAATGAGAGGGTTTCAAGCTGGGTAAGTAAAATCGAATGGAGGTGCATATTAGGGGCTGTTACAGATGGGAAAGAAAGTACTTGGAGAATAAAAAAAAAAAAAAAGAGAAGTGAATATTAGAGAACAGAGCACCCTTTTCACACTTGAAAAATAGAGGAGAAAGATAAAAAATAATGTAACAGTGGAGATACAGGCTGGGAAAAAAAAAAAAAAAAAAAAAAAAAAGCTCCGGAAATATGAAGGACATATTTAAATGTAAGAGGGAAAAGAATGGGGAAAAATAATAGAGCAGATCAATTACTAGAGCTGTAGCCTAGGAAGGAGAAACTGTCAAACGAATATTTCTGGAACTGTGGAAAAGTCTCCTTCCTTTGTGGGGGCTGCAGTGTGTTTGGGCTGTGTGGGAGGGGTTTCTTTTGGGGGCTAATGCAATATTTGAATTTGCTGCAGTGTCTAATGGAGACAAATAGCCCAAAGGGAGAGCTGGGGCTCACCTGGGTGGGAGTGGATTAATTATGCTTCATTTGGCATAGCTGTTAGCTAATACCAGACTTTTTTTCTAGTGGTTGAAGTTTTAGCCCCTCTCTTATGCTTTAATTTCAATAGTTGGGGACATGCTGAGGTCCAACCTTTCCCATTTTAAACCTTCTCTTAGCTGGCAGGAAAGAATCACAAGGGCTACCCCGAAGCCATTTCCATCTCACCCCCAGGGAAGCTGATGTTGGACTCCATTCCCTCGGGCAGATGTACACCCAGATCAAAGCAGGCAGATGCCTGAGGAGAAACACACTTTTCTGGTTTCAAGTGGGAAATGGCAATTGCTTTCTGTTGTGGCCACAGCTGAATGGGCAGCATTTCCCCTTTTGGCCCTTCTTGGAGGCAGAAGGCTGGAAGTGAAGACCATCGGTGGTGCAGATGGGACGTGGTGTCCTCTGGGTGCAAGGCTGGAAGGCGGGACCCCAGAGCTGTGACAGGTGAGGTGTTAACCCAAAAACAGTGACAACCCAAATAGTGGGGAGGACCAAAGCCAAAGGACCAAAATATCTCTGTATCAGAGGGCAGTGCTGCACAGAGGTCCTGAGCTAGCTCTAAGCAAGTAAATTGTGCTTGCACCCTCAAGTGAATGGTTCGGGGGAAATCAGTAGGAGTTACGTGTCTGGAAGTCGTTGTGGGATTGGACCAGCAGTATTTGTTCTCATTAGAAGTTGTTTGTGCAACGTAATGTACAACATATGATATATGTAACGCTGCAGTAACTAAGTTATATCCTTGAAATTAATATTCGCTCACCGTGGAAATGGAAGTTCCTGATCCAAGTGCAGTATTTGTAGCTTTAATTGTTAGTCTCACTAGAGCATTTTTCCTATTCACTTATTAGATTTTTGTTTTAATAAGCATCACTGATAAAATAGTCAGAAAAGGGTTTGCTGTTTCATAAAAATTGTACCAGCTCCTGGTTAAACACCTTTGCAGCCGTTAATAACACATTACCATTCTTTAGCTACTGAAATTTTTGAGCACTGGATCAAAGCCTATTTTTGTGTTTCCGTTTTATTTATTTATTTACTTATTTATATTTAGGAAAAGTTGCCGTGAAACTGGAAACTATAAACATTTTAATTACATTTCATCTCTGTTCTTCCCAAGAGATAATGAAATCCAGCTGAAAATTTACAAAAACAGAAACAGAAGCACCCCAAAACTTTAGAAAAGTTAAAAATAAAAATGAAAAAGAAAAAAAACAACAACACACATTTCAAAGAGAACATGTACGAGCATGGACTGAAAACCGGTGCATGAAGGCAGGCATACCTTGGCTATTTCACATTATTATAAAGTTGTTCATGTGGCTGAAGTATTCATGGACAGTCAGGTCGCAGCATTTGGTACTAGATGCTGTCCAGAGAAAGAAAATGTAGCTCTGGAGCCCAAGTTAATTACCGTAGTTAGGGAAATACTCTAAACATGTATTTCCAGGATAACGAATGAATGTGTACTTTTCTTTTTCAAGACATTCAGCCTTCTGCGTAAGAAAACAGTGGCAAGTTCAGTGGAAAGTGACAGTGCTCTTAGTACTGGGATTTCAGAGATCACAAACTCACTCTGAGGACTCGAAAAACAAAGGAAACTCTGCAACAGAGAATGTTCTTCTTCATTCATCACTTGAAAGCCTGCCTCGAATAGTGCTAAGAACAGATTATTTTCGATATGTGTTAGCCCCAGGGGATTTGATAAAAGGGGCTTTTCCTTTCCAGCGAGCTAACGAGACGTGCTCTGCAGAAGATCTGAGTGAGTGGGATGGCAGTTCTGGGATCCCCCAGACCCAGCGAGCTTTTCTGATCCAGGGAGCCAAAAGACAAAGATGGGTCCAAGGCCTGGATGAATACGGGATCTACACAGACAGTAGTCATTTGTCAGCTCTGTAAGCCTGGAAATCTTCTGAGGAAAGGTGGAAAACAAATTAATGTCCTATCTCCAAACTCCTGTAGGTTCTCCAACACTGACCTGTTCCAAGGGAGGCAGCTTCCTAGCTGGGAGAGATGTGTCTGGCTTCCACTGCAGGTAGGGTTACACAGATGGTTCCCTTGAGAAGAGAGCTAATAAGGAGCCAGTCTTTGTTGCTTATGCAGAGTCTATTTTACCAGTTCTAACCGAGCATTTACCAGAGCCTTCTTCAGAAGTTCAGGTAGAAAACCAGAAACCAGGATTTACGAAGTTGGCTTTCACTCCTTGGAAGGGAACACAGACCTTTTTTGTCACCTCCTTTAAAAAATGTCCCGTTCTGTGCCTTGATGGATATTTCCTCCTGGCACCAGCTGGTGATCTGCTTGCAAGCAACAAGAGTATTAGCTCTGAGAAAAGGCAGCAACCAGCAGGCCTGCCAGTGCCTGGTTTTCAAATGAAGCAGTCCTAAATGTAGAAATCATTTTCTCTTATGCAAAAAATTTTGTTATTTGTCTGCTTATGCTGCTCTAGGGTGGCCCCTTAAACTATTTGGCCACCCAGCGCATGGGATTCGTTTGAATATAGGCCATTTCCCTTCAGTATCAGGCCATTCAGTTAAATAACTAATGTAACTGTAGGTGGCAATGGGTATAAGGAAACCAATTGGAATTAGCTGCATTATCAATAATGACCAAGCCATGTGATTCCATCTTCAAAAATCATTACCTGGTTACACTCACAGAAACCTGAATTGGAACAAGACGCTTCAGAATAGACTCAAAATATTTCAAGGTTCAGTTATGGTCCAATTTATATTTAATAATCAGGAAGTTGCTAAATGAACTTTGCTGCTCTTAAGGAAGCATTTGCCTAGCAGGGACTGCAACCCTGCCACCAGCCTCCCCCTATTAATGTTCATTTTGCACAGAATCTGTGAGCCACGTTCATCAAAAGTACCTCATTTTTCCAGCTTCTTCTTGCTCTCTGTGTTTCCGGTAAGAAATTTCAGCAGTTATTTTCCTGAGAGTTGACTTCTGCTTCCTATGCGGGTTTAATTTCTCGTGTATGACTGGTTATGGCATATGTATAAAGTGCGTATGTTCTGTTTAAGTATTTATTTTCTCCATGCAATGATATTGTTG
Source organism: Netta rufina (assembly GCF_964035555.1). Classification (NCBI taxonomy): domain Eukaryota; kingdom Metazoa; phylum Chordata; class Aves; order Anseriformes; family Anatidae; genus Netta; species Netta rufina. The sequence goes on along the minus strand of NC_140134.1, from coordinate 18,498,493 downwards.
TCTCTGTCGGTGTCTAGATCTAGGCAGACAAATGAGTTGAACAAATGGAACCCAGTGTCACAAAATATCCCCAAAAGCTTCACCCAAATTTCTAAATAGCTTGAGAGAACAGACAACACCTGCCCTTCCTGACTTCACTGCTGGGGGGGGAATACCTGCAATAAGAGTTCAATGTCCTTCAGTGGATAATCTCTGTGATTTCTCATCACCTGCCTGGTTTTAGAAATTCAACTTGCCTTTCAGAAAAAAATACTTTAAGCATTGTCATTAATTGGGCTTTACAGGCCAATAATGATTATTAATACTGGGCACAGCTGCGTGTCAGCCTGTTTATTCCTAGATACCTATGAAGAGCCTGCCTTAGCTTTTCTGTCTGTCTCCTTTTTTTTCTTTTCTTTCCTTTTTTTTTTTTTTTTGAAGCACTGGGAAAAACACCTGAATAATTCAGCAAGAACCTTTTACATTATGAAAAATATAATCAGCTGGCAAGGGTGAGATATCTTATTTCTACAGGATGCTAACTCAAGTATTACAAGTGACTGCAAAATTAATGCCAAGGCGCAGTAGGTGTGGATACACATTTCCCTCATTGTTCGAGGCAGCCTCACCCCGCGCAGAGGGCTAAGAGAAGACCATGTATTCCTCACCGTGCCTACCTAGTGCCAGTTAATAATTTAAACCCATTAATCGCTTAAGATGAAGACTTAGTGTTGCTTGACTCGCCACCACCGAGCGGGGTGCTTTTCCGGGCTAAATAAAAGATCTTAAAATATGGTCTTACTGCAAGGGAACGGGGAGTGCCACAGCTTTCCTCTTAAGAGGCTTCACCTTTTGGTGGGGGTGGGGGTTTGCTATGCCAAAAGCGCTTAAGTAAACAATAATATCAGTACATCATAAGTAGATGTCTGAGAATATTAGCTGTTTATTTCACTGACATACTCTGAAGAGTCTACAGGGGGCTCTTTCAAGAGTCAGGACCTCAATGTAATATACAAGCTCTGATTCTGATATTTCCCTTGATAACTGTGCTCTACCATATTGGGGTCGGAAGTCAGCAAAGGTTCATTGGCTGTTGTAATGCTCACTGTCACCAGTAATAAGTACAAAGGACTCGCTTTAAAAGCTGGCTTATAAAACTTTAAGGAAACTTGGATTGCTTAAGTGAACTTCCAAGGCTCTTCAGGGGCCGAGTGCACTTTGGTTGTCTACTTATATTAATTTCACAGAGTTGAAAGGGTCAAGCAATGCAGTTGGTGATGCTTATTAATTTATGAAACACAGAATCTTGCACTAGCTTGCTTTGACCACTTTTGCTCTCCTTTTAGAAAATTTAATATACATTAAAGCTTGCCAGACAAGGACGCCCTAAAGGATTAAGCCCAAAGTTCACAGCTGGACTAAAAGGTTCAAAGACGTTGTATCCGCAACACTGATTTGATTCCAAGTGACATTCAAACAACGGGACCGAATTGTGGATGTTTGAATGTGTAAGGAAACAGCAATTAGAGGAATACCACAGAAAGGCAAAGGATTAGGATTTATTTTCCATAAAATGGTAAAACTGATTATGATCTTATTCTTTCTTTCATGGGGGGATGCATTTGATCACATCAGCTTTTGGGGTCAGTGGCTGTCAAGAACATATTTTGGTGTTACGGTAGAGCTTGCCGAGCTTTAAATGTTCCTGCAGCCCTAGAAACTTTACAGAATATATCAGATTGTTGTGGCAGTACTGAGCTGAGTTCTGGGCAGGAAAATATTAGCCAGAAGGGAAGAAGGAAAAGAGAAATGGATAGCTGCTGAAGTAACAGGATTAGGATTTAGAAACCTGAGTAATCCTATTCAGGGGTATTTCTGCATTCTGTTTACTTGCTTTTGAATTGCTTTGGTGTCTTGTCCAGGGGAGATAATTCCAGAAGTCATTCACACCCAGGCTGCAAATTCGATACTGCATTCAGGTGACAAATGGAGTGTGATTGCAAAGCTGCCCAGAAAATTGGAAATCAAATTGGCTGTGATGGTTGGTCTATGTGGTCTCCTTTTGGAATCAACAAGAGGGAGAAGAAAATGAAGGACAGGAAAATGAAGTGTGTCCTACTGTACAGAAGATGAGTTTATTTAGCCAGAGTTGGTAAAGGGGGAAGCAAATTTCACGTTATGTCAGCTCTGATTCCTGAGGCCTTAGGGAACACTCACCTCGTGGAAGCAGTTGTACTACACTGGAAATTTCCTATTGCAAAGAGAGACTCAAAACCCTGTAAGGGAGTCGCAGTAGTGCAGAAAATTTACATTGCAGCTGGGCCCAAAAAGCTTCAGATAAGATTGTGGGGCCCTGTTGTGCGTCACATGCTGGGAGGAAGTCTGGGGCTGGGGAGGATTCGTAGCTTTCGTGAGGGAAAATGGAGATAAATGTGGGGAGGCAAAACAGCTTGGAAGAATTCTGTGTGATTTGCAACACTTAGTTTCCATCCAGAGAACAAAACTCGCACGTTCAGGACCTCAGCAGCCTTACCCTTGCATTTTAAACCATTTTAACAGAGGGAACAATGCTGGAAATCCCACAGGACACATGAGAAAGGGGGTTGTGCTGAATCCCCATTACCATTTTTTTTTGCATTTACTTGCTGACAAAAAATATTTTTTCTTGTAAAATGACCTCAGAGATCGTATACTATGGGGTATTTGGTTTAACATGTACTGTAACCTTCGTTTTTTTAATTGATCAGATCAGCCTTGAACACTCAAAGAAAAATCTGCCTGCTCTGAATATTGCCTGAGGATTTAGAAAGTCTTTCTTGGAAACAGAAGAATGAGATGAAACAATCATCTGTACAGCATGGTAAGAGAGAAAAAGAATAAAGGAATGAGTTATGTTTGACTTGTCTTCTTCCAAGAGAGAATTTCATTTTATTTTTTGGAGTAGGCTTTAGATGTGGGAGATGTTGTGGGAGCTGCTCTTTACAGTTGTAAGATGCAGATTTATCATGGTGCCAGTGCAGGCCATGGACTTTGTCCAAGGAGTAGCTATGTTTGGAGGTATAATTGTCTTCCCGGTGCTCCGCTAATGCTGATTGTTTTGTTGTGGGAAGGAGCTGTGAAATACTACAATTGCCACGCACTGTGTTAGGAGCTGGAAGCTGGTTATTTGAGATCAGCACTGAATGCTGCCTAGAGGTTCTCCCACTGCTCTCAGCAGTTCTAATGTTTCACTAGAAGCTTCAAAACATGGATTTTTTCTCCTGTTCTGGTAACCTGTAAACCACAGCCGTTTCTTTGCTCAGCAACTTGGTTTGCAGTAAGACTGCATTATTTACCACTTCAGTTGTTTGAGAAAACGTAGTAATGACAGGTGTCAATCAGGTGAATGTCTGCCATCTCCCACCTGAGCAGAAGCAATGCTACAATTTCAGCTGTGTCATTAATAAACAAGGAGCCAGTGGATCTGAGAGCACTGGAAAACCTATGATCACTCACTCTGAAAGGGATGATTGTCAGTCACAACTTGATGACATCTACTTGCAGATATAATGAAGAAAGATTATCATGGCTCTACATGGCTGCAGCAGCTCTGGTCAGCAAATAATGACGACGACGTCTCACTGGTCAGACCTGCCTCCCAGAGACCAACAACACGTTAAGTGATGTCTTGGTGGTATTTTGGGCCCTCATTTATATGATGGCAATAGAAATCTAAAAGGAAAGGGCCTTTCTCTTTGTGACATAATGAATTTCATGCCATTCTCTGCAAATCCTGTTAGTCATGACCAAAATCAGCTTACTTCTGCACTGATGGCCTCTGAGAAGAAGCAGTGAAAGACCTTTAAAGCAAAGACTTTGGCTTCGTGTGCTACACCACCATAAAATGTTGGCTATGTAAGTATCCTCCAGTGCCTCTTGTGACCGGGCAGAGGAAGTGAGCCATTAGCTGTGCCCTGTGGAAATGCATAAATAAAATATTTTGTCAGTTTTCTAGCACCTTTGATCAGGACAGGCTGTTCCCAGGGTGCTAGCAGCTACTGGGAATTGTACACAGAGTCCTTCTGTGCTTGTCCTTCCTTGCCTTAATTTGTGACTGCAATTAAAGGTGTTTGAAAGATACAGATATATGGCCCCATGTTCATAGAAAGGGACAAATGTGAATAATAAAAGGGGCCAGCCCAGTTCCGCTGGAACATAGGTAAAGTGAAAGGCAAGGGGATGCCAAAACAGGTTTCTTTTTTACAGATCGCATCAAGTATCCCAAAGACTACCTTGTTTAGCTGGCTGCTTCCCCATCCTGAGCAGGGCGGCTTGGGTAGTGGACTGGAAAATATAGAAGGTGCCATAGAAAGGGAAGCCTCTTTTAAATCTGCTTAACATACCCAAATTTCTGTAGTGTTCAAAGATGGCCCAATGCAAAGCCGATACATTCACCTGCTCCTATCCCAGGCAAGTGCAAACACTCTGGGTTTTGCTTTGGATGTCTTGCATTGCTCGGGAAGCATATTCCAGCTCAGTCCAGAACAAAGAGCTAAATCCTGCTGAAACAATCAGTCCCTGGGGGCTTGAGGCTATTCCCTTTAATGTACGTATAAAAGTCACTAATACCAGCTGCGGATGAAATCACAGATGAAATCTTACTAATTAATTGCATGAACTTTGTTTCTGCCTGGTTTGCCATTCTCTCAGCCTTGCATGAATATCTGGGCATCCGTACTGTACACCTCAATGGGGCTGTTGATTTTCCAAGGAAAGCTAACAATTTCTGTGCCTAACATAGCCATGCAATTACTTCTGCTCACATGGTCTCAGGGTAACAAAATGGTTTCTGAAAACTGGTTTTGTTTGCACGTGATTGAAAAGTTGCCCTACGTTGTTCTGCCAAGTTAGGCACTGATTCAGGTTTATGACCATATCATTAATATTTTAGTACCGCATCAGTAACTGGTTGCTATTAATATGTAGTGAGACAGTGATATAAAAAGGGAGATGTTCCCACTCATTTGGCAGAATTTGCATTACAGCTGGATGAAATTTATAACACATCTTCTGCAACCTACTGGTCTGAACTCCTGTTATTAATTTCTGCTGTGTTTATTTCTCCTTTATGTTCACTTTGGGCAATATTCTATCAAGTTTCCTGGCAGGCACAACAGTGGATATAGCTAATTTCAGCTGACTGCAGGAGGACTTTGTAGAAAGTGAATTTTGAATTAGCACTAGTATTTGCAGCAAAAATCTCCCCCTGAGAAGCCTATTCCCCTCAGCCTGGTGTCTGCAGCACTTAAGTTCATGTGAATAGCCCTATTGACTTCAGGTGGGCAGCTGTTTAATTACCTTCCTGAATCGAGGCCAGCACCAGGAATCGAGCCCCCAGCAGCCGACCTGGGTGCCTAGTCAAACTGCTCGTCTCCTGAGTGCCAAACTTCTGCGAGTGACCCACGGACTGTTTGAATAGGTAATTTGGCAAGTACTTTTCAGTCAAGAATAAATTCGAGGAAATCATCATTCGGTGCACAAAGAGATGAAATTTGTGCGGTATATTTTTTTCATGATGAGGCAGCTATTGGCCAGATTTATTCAGCCTGCCTGCCTCTTCCTGTTCCAATACGCCCAGCAATCCCATTTTTCCCCCCACGTTTTATTTAAGAACTCTGAAATGACAAGCCTGCTTTTCTACTGGGAGAGCGCTGTGCTGTACGCAGCATGCTGTACGCGGGTGGAGGAGGATAAAGAATGACATGCTACTCTGTAAGCTACAACTATTTTTTTTTTCCAGATCTGCATCTGCTCTTGTCCCTCTTCCGTTCTCAGATCACCCTTTGGCTTCCCTTAGGAATCCAGCTGTGTCATCACATTGTGTGGCATCCTAATATTTCATACTAAGCTGTAAGCCAATTAGGAATGACTACTTACCATGCTGAATCATAGGAAGAGAAAAGTATAATGTGTCCTTCATATAACGAACCTCCTCTTTTTTGGCAAGACAGATAACCCGCACATTATATTTATAAGCCCTATGGCTTTTCACGATACCCAATTAGGATGCAGCTTCCTTTCCCACTGCTGCAGTATTTTAAGGGACGTGTTTACAGATGGATGCTTATTGAAAGTGCTGACCTACCACCATTATACCTCATAACATCTTTCATCTTCAGAGACTGAAGCACTGGACAAAACTTGATGTTGTAATCACCTTTAACAGGATGAGAACACGAGTGCAGCAAAATATGAACACCTTATCCCGAGTCCCTAAACGAACCGCTGACCCTGGCTGAGGGTGTAAACACGATCGCGTGCCACCCAGAACTGAGGGCAGTGTCAAAGTCAGACTGTAAAATAAAGCCTGTTGTATCTAAAAGGAAGAAGGATGAACCACTGATGTGGGTATTTGCTTGAGGTACCGAAGAAGCAGTTGGAGAATCAGCGTATGGATGTGTGAAGTGGTTAGTAATTAGCAGCAAAGAGAAGGATATTAAAATTTATTTCCCATGCTGAAGTAATTAATGGGCTATTATGCCAGGTGTCTAAGCTGCCCGGAGGTCTGGGATAAATAGCATTACAGCAGAAGATGCAAAATATGATTTAAGGTGAAATGGAAGGATGTTCTAGCAGAGCACTCAGGACGCCCCCCTTCCTCCAAACGCTGTTGCTTTTTCCTAAGTTGCTAAGTAGCTGCTGATGGTATTTATTACCTGGGAAGAGATGTGCTCCTTTACATTTGTCTTGGGATCCTAGCAGTGTTGCAAACTGAAGGCTCCTGAGACCTGTGCCTGACACCTGCATCTTTCACGTCTTGTCTAATCTTGTCAGGCTTCACCGCGGGGCGAGCAGGGCAGCACCCGGGTGGCAGCACCCTGTCCCCACAGAGGCCAGGTAGCCACCTACCACCCTCAGGCGACAGATTTTATGTCCAGAGTTAAGGACTGCATTCATAAAATAATCCTGGCTGTGGATACGTCTAGGGAGAAAGGATAACCTCGGATTCAGCTTCCCTAAAGCATCTCCCAAACCAAGTCCAGCCATTTTTGTTGTTTCAGCTGCTACCAGAGATTGTGGCTGAACAAAGCATGGGAGCCTCTGGGTTAAGGCTTCTGCAGCAAGGTCTGGCCATCCATTGCTAGGGTTCAATTTGCTGCTTCACTGATCACATCCCCTTGCATTCCCTCCCAAATACCTCCGGGACAAACAAGTTTTCCCTCAACCTGCCAGGAGAGAGCCGTGGTGATTCACAGCACTGACATCTGTGGCCAAAAGCATAACTACGGGCAGCTGGAGGGGATGGGGGAGGTTCTGCCATGCTGTGCAGGGTGAGGAATCCCACCTGGGCTTAGCAAGGCTGAGGACTCAGGTGTTTGTAGTGAACTCTGGAGGTAAGGTAGAACAAAGGAAGTGATGGTGTAACTCTCTCTTCACGTGGAGGACAAAGCTTAGGATATTTTTCTTGCTAAGAGAAAGCTTTGGTAAGTTCTGCTGTAAAGGTTTTATGTTTTCTCTGTAGTAATGCTTCCTTTATAAATGTAGGGGTTTAGAAACCTGTTGGCCTTCAAGTGCAAGGTGTCCGTTCAGGAGCTGTACCTTTCTGTGTTACTCAGATGTGTCTCAGTTAATCACTACTGAAGCCCTTGCTGGTCTGTGTTGTAAAATTATTATTGTTTTAAATGCAGCACATATGTAATTCATGGGGCTCTTCTCTGAGTAGATAAGGACTCGTCTCAAATGTCAGGGTGGGGGAAGAAAGGATACCTGACCTAGAGGGTGAGAATATTGAATGTTGGACTTGACATTCCCCTAGTATTCGCTGTGATAACATCAATCTCAAGGAGCCTTCCTGGTATGAATACAGAGCTGCTGCATTTAATATATATTTCCCAAGGAATTTCATAGTAATTGAGCATTAAATGATGTCCACTTATCATAAAGCGTTACCGTTTTTATTAAAAATTATAAATGGGCTTCAGGAGAAGGGAATATCCCAGAATCGTAGCACCATCTCTATCACTCCTTGTGCAGTAATTGTCATTGACCGCCTTTACTGTATTAGAGCGAGACAGTTCATAATTTTCTCAGCTGAACAAATGAAGATTTGTGAGCAAAGGAAGGCACTGACTGGATTATGTAGTGTCATTGATTTTTATTCTCCTTGTTTCACAGAATACGCTTAAAATCTCGCTGTCCCTGGGCCTTATTAGCACTCGGAGGAGATGGCGGTGGTGTGTGCTGTCCTGCTGCACACAGAATTGTGCCTTGTGAAGGAGACGTCAGAGCTGACCTTGGCATACACCTGCTGGATGTCCAGGTATGAGCCAGGCAGTCTGAATCTGGGGGTCTTTGCCCAGTGTGTGGGTTGGAGTGAAACGCTTCTGCAAAGGTGAAAATCAAACAAATCAGTGACCTGAGGATTGCTCAAAGGGGACTGGATTGCCTGTTTTGCAGTTGGGGAAATTGTGTCTTATTCGTCAACGTTTAATTCTCAGAAAGTTGATGGCAAATATTGGCATTTCCCTTCTACAAAGATGATGGCTGTTTCGCAGGCTGTCAAAGCACCTACCCAAAGAGCCTCTCCTTGCTGGGCTTTCCAAGCTTTTCAGGTTTGAAGAACAACAAAACCCATGTGAACGATGGCTTCCCCCCAGTTTGTGTGGAATGTTGGTTATTTCACCTTGCTGTTTTGTGCCATTAGGGGATGTTTGCACATTAAAAATTCCTGAAAGGTAGATTAACTGTAAAATACTTCTTAAGACTGAAAAAGGGTAAGATTTGAAAATTGAAAACTGGTATTTATGTGCAAAATTTTATTCAAATCTATTAATTTTTAGTCCTGCTGGGACTATAAGAGGTAATTAGATGTTCACAGCAGAAATGATCTTACAGAACATTGCTATTCTATTCTATTGTCATTAAACAAGAACTAACGAGCCACCAAGAAATAGGAGGGGAGCTGCTAACAGAAGTTATGGCAAGATCCGTTACTTCTCTGTGTATTCTTGAAGCTTGTACGAAATCACACGTGTGGGCTACAAATACCTGGCTTCCCATCCTTGGCTGAATCAATCAGGTCTGGTATGACAGAGTATTTATAGTGTTTAGCTTTTGGGTGCCTGTATCTTTTATTGCATCTTGATGCATCATCTAGCTCAGATTAGCAATTTGGTTTTTTAATTAGCAGGGCTTTACTGAGACCTCTTTGTCTCTCCTGTTGATCTCCGCGTTATCTCTAGGAACACAGCCCCATAGGAAGATAACCAGGAATGCCTAAGACTGAACAAAGCACCAACTGCTGTTTCAGTACCAGGTGGAAGTGAACAATTCCTCTTAGACCAATCCATAAATTGCTGGGAACTGTCTGGTTTCCAGAAAAAAATAATCCACTACAGCTAAAAAGGGGAAGTACCTGACTAGTTAAAATGAAAGGAGAACACATCTGAAAATTGTCTTCTACAAACAAGCAGCTCTTCCCTCTGTATGCAACCTTTGTTTGAATAAAGTGGCTGTTTAGCATTCCCGTGCAGCAGATTTCACCAAATTCAATACAAAAGTATTTCTGATGCTGCGAGTAAGGAGTGGTACAAAAGCAGCCGTATCTTTGCTCTTACTGTTTTTGAATGCAGCCCGTGCTCACACAGCCCCTGCTCTATCTGAAAGCCGTAACTGGCCTGTGTGTTCAGTTTTGTATACGAAGTGACAGAAATTACACACCCTCACTCCACAGACCAAACTTTTAACGTAGCTGTGATGGAAATGAGCCCCTGGGGACTTGCAGGATGCTGCCTTTGCTCTGTGAGACTCTGTGATGGCAAAGCCAGCTATCAGTTGTTAATCCCAATGTGGCATACAAGACACTTTCTATCTCCTCCTGTAATGTTAATGCAGCTGGAATTCCATAAATCAAATCTCAGCAGTAAAAAGGTTAATAAGTTTACACTATATAATTGAAAGCCATATTGGTGATTAAAAGGATTTTATATATCAGTTTTCTGGGTCACTAGCTAATTATTTCTGGTGGCCTGTAATAAAACATAGCACCATAGGCAGAGAGAGGCTGTAATCACATAATATATGGAAAAATGCATTTACATTTATTTGAGATGAAGTTGCATATGCCAGCTTGTTGAACAGCCTTTGAGGTATGCCTTCAGTAGTGCAGGGGCAGGGGAAAAGCTGAATGCTCCTTGTACTTGGTCAGGTTTGTACAAAGTTAGTGGATTAAGTTTTGAGGTCTGGCGCTCTCTCTCCAGAGCTAAGCCCAAGGGAACCAGCTGTCACCCGTGATAGAAAGGTTCTGCCAAGGCACTGGGGATCGGATTGCCATTATAATTCATTTTAATGCATTCTGCGTGTACCAATCATTTATTGGAACAAGATCTTCTGTAATAGGGACATGACTAGGAAGAGACAGAGACAGATTTTCCTTGCATAGAAAGGATAGCTTAAATATACATATATATATACATGTATATATATGTATGTATGAAAAAGAAAGCTTTTGGACATGGGGCAGGTGTGTGTATGTGTGCGAGGGTTTGGGAATGTGGCGTTAGAGAAAAAATGAACTCAAAGCCTGAATTGAAATTCCTGCAGTTCTAACAGGCTGAAATACGATTTTGAGCCAAACACACAGACACACGGACATTTCATACTCAGACCTCTGTTTTGTAGGTTGTGCTTTGGTGTATGTCTGTGATTGCATCAAGAGGGAGCTAAGGGCAGTGCAGGTGCTGGGTGTGCATGTGGATTTGCAGGGCAGTGCTGCACAAGGTGTGTGTGCACACAAACAACACAGCCTCACAGGTTACTTTCATAGTCTCTGGGACCTCCTGAGGCTCCAAGTGTTATGGTAAAGCAGTCCACTGCTGACCTTGGTTGTTCTGTCTGTTAAGCACAGGACAAATCCCAGCTGGCAGACAGCGATGGGCACGTCCTTCCCACCGTCGGGGCATGGGCTGAGATGTGACCAGAAATACCATGACCTGATGTGCATGTGCAAATTGCTCCTGGACCATGCCTGCAGAGCCCCTTGGAACAGGAGGACCTACTGTGGCAAATACATTGCTGCAATATTGCAGAGATTGCTCAGCTGCATCTTTTTGTTGGCTCATCATTAACCCCTAGGTGGCACAGGGCTGCCGTGTTAGGCTGTAATGAGTGAGGGTTCGAGGCGTTTGCCAGTAAATTTACTTGTGTTCTCCTATATCTAAATAACAGCTCTTCCATGTCAAAAATAACCTCTTTTTATTTGAATTAAGTTCTTAAAGTGTTCCTTAGCAAGATAGCTGAGGGGGTATTTGGTTTTTAAACACAGGCTGGGGAGGTTAAAAGGGGAATGGCAGTCGTGTGAGTAATGGCCTGTGAATCAGCTGCTGAACTTGACATCGCAACCTCTGGGTCGCCACCAAAGTCAGAAGGCACTCGTGTGACAGTTTGAGGGTAAAGAAATAAAAAATCAGCTGCTGCTTTCCACTGGTATCAGGGCTTTCTGAACAAAGAGAAGGAGAAAAGTTAAACAGTAGCAGCGTAAATGAGGAACGAGTGTGGCTGTGTGCCTGGATTACCGAGGTGGCTGCGATGCATCAGGTGTGCTCGTCTGAAGTTCAGAGGAGAAGCAATCTGGTTGGAGAGCCTGACTGCTGGAGGGGCTGCTGCTGAGCGAGCCTCTCTCCCAGTGGTCTGTGCAGCTATAACTTGGGTAGATTTGATTTGAACAATTTGGGGCTAAGAAAGAGCCAAATAACACTCCTGCAATCTGCTGTTGTTACAGACTGGCGCGGCAGAATTGCTTGCCTTTCTGTCACTTCCTTCAGTCTCTCTCTTTGGGGAAATTTTTGTCGCCAGATTGGTAATAACAGAAAGTTGTTATTTTTTTCACACATAATCAGCAGTGGAAGGAGTGAAGTCTCGTTTCAACGTCTAGGTGCTTAAAGACAACTCGGTTAATGTCTGCAAGGAGCTGGGAAGCGAGTGGGGAGGGATCACGAGGTGCCTTAGACAAGGCTTGGTGGCAAGGTGATCGCTGTGGGAAAGGACTTCTGCCCCTCGTGCTGCTGACCCTGTTCTTAATAAAATCACAACAGTATTTAAACAGAGGGAAATGATGTGTTCTGCATAAGTGTTCCTGTTCTCTAGCACTATTAGGTATGTCAAGGAAAATAAATATGAGTGTCTGCTGTGTATAGCTCACTTCTTGGGACGTGTTTAATGGTGGCCTCTGGGCAGAGCTTCTCCCCTGTGCATTTTTGAAAGCATTGGCAGGGTAGGGGAGCAGCCTGAGCACCGTGTATGCCCTAGAACCTAAGGTCAGGACCACAATATGGCCTCTCGTACTCCTTGTTGCTGAAATCCTGTCACTTCACGCCTTCTTGCAGAAGTTCAATATACTTTTCAGCTCAAGCTCTCCTGAGCACTTAGCTCTTTAAACTCCCCACTCAGCAGGTGGCTTATTTAAATGTGGCTGGCAGGCTGGCTAGTGGCCAGAAGCGAGGGGCTCCGCGTGCAAACCGCACTCTTTGGGTCCGATGCTGCTCTCATCCATGCCAGCAAAATCCTCCTGGCTCCGGCGGGGTTGTGTGGGGTACGAGATTGCTGTATAGGGCTGTCTGCTCAACTGTTTGTCAAATAAATCTACGGCCGATCGTTTGCATTATGTCAGCTAAACATTTGCCTAGCACTTTAGCACGTGTGAGCCAACGAGGGATTCGGGATTGTTTGAAACGAAAAACCATCATTGTCAGCTCTCACTTACCCGAGGAGCATTTCTTCTGCAGCGTGTAAATAACTTATTTTGCAACCCCTGGCCTTGAAGAGGAAATGTAAAGTTTCTCTAAACATTCAGCGCAAATAGGGGTATTAGCTGCTTCAGTGACTTCTCAACATTTGTGTCTTAAGGCTGAACAAGCGAGATGGGGGGGGGGGGAGGCACATGGTTTAAATTAAATATATGGGAAATAATTGCTGAATGATACAAATAGATTTTAAAAGTAAGCAAACCCGTTTTCCCTCTGCCTCCCCATTACGTGTGTCAGGAAAGGGCCTTCACAACTAGGTGGTAATTAGGGAGGAAAAAGCAGTGCTGGCAGAGCAGTCAATCTATCACATCGTGCGGAGCCGAAATGTTACCAGCAATTAAACAAGTGAGTAGGGGACTAACTTGACAAGCAAGTTTTATCACAAAATCAGCTTGGTGGCAAAGTACGTGGGGAGCTCTTATTAGATTCCCTCACACAACCCCGCGATTTAAATTACAACCCCACGAATGCATGTTCAGGCTGAAGCGACGATTTTCCTTCCCCGACGATCCAGGCGCACGGCAGATTAGAATGCTAAAAATAAACCCACCTCTCCCACCTCCCCCTTCCTCACCCCTCCAAAGTCAAAGCTGTCCAGGTTGACTGCTCCATTAAATTCAAGAACAAAAAGTTATAAATTGAACATACGGAGAGCAGTGCCTTTTCCTAAAGTGATGTTTCCTCGCCTTAATGGATTTAGCTATGGCAGGGAGTCAGAGAGAAGCTGTCTTAACTAAATCTTTGACTGATTATGCATTTTTTTTTCCCATTCATACAAGATAGATTCATCATTCCAATTTGTCAAGCTGGCGAGGTTCCAATTAATTACACCAGGAAAAGCTCAAGCTGCATTAGGCCTCTGTCAGGCCTAATCTAGTGCCTCATTTACTGGAGCCCCAAATGAAGAGATATCAGAGGTGTTGTTCCTCTTGGTACTTAATTTGATGAATGCCCTAGCAGCACGATTGGTGGCAGAGGTGTATATGTGTGTGTCTCTTCATCAGCCACCTCTGCTGAAGTCGTCATGCTTTCTCTACTAATTTGAGGGCGCATCTGTATACTGGATGTTTTTTTGGAAGGCCTATTCTTCATGGATATGCCAAAAGGTTTCTTCTGTGTGTGCATGTGTCTGGGTGGGTTTCCAGATTTACCGGGCCTGATTCTGAGCTCTGTTGTGTGGATGACTCTGGATTCAAGGCCTCGAATGGGAATGTAAAACCATACAAGTCGGGCTGGATGCTGTAAAGGACTGGTAAATTCTGACATCCTCATTGCTGTGTTTGTAGAGGAAGAACAGCTTTGTACGTTGCTTCGTATAGCGCACATGAGAAACATTGTGGGCTACCATTCAGATCCGCTGGAAAGAAGTGCTCAAAATGTTCAAATAATGTGGAAAAATATTGTTCCCTGTATGGATTTGAATCTTTCCTCTGTCAGCACACTAAGTGAGTACAAACAGGTACAGATAGACTTTGACCACACCAATGGGTTACTATAGAATGTATACATCCAAGGCTAATTCTTAAATATTTTACGGTAAAGTCACTCTGGACCAAGAACATATGTTTCTTTTCTACAGCACTTTACGTACGAATTATTCAGCATAAGGTGCCAGAATGCCAATATGTTTAGCTTACTTTTGGCTTTTAACCACTGCTGTGATTAAAGATGTAACTGCAGCAATGCTGTCACTTTGCACATAGGTTTAGGTGTCTCAGAAAGGATGCAGCATTAGCCAAGAGTAAAGTAGCTGTGTACTTTGGCTGAGTATAACGCTAAAAGTCTTCATTTGCCAGCAGTTACCATGCTGGGATTCTGAGTTTATTTTCCACTGACTGTATTTGAAGTTCTGGTGTGAGCAATGATGATTTTTAATGGCAGCTATCAGACATGCATATGGTGCTCAGTAAGGGACACTATTCCGAACAACCAAGGAGAGAATTGATGCACTGATGTCTGTAGCACGACAAGTCCTCTGCAGACGGGTTGGACTGCAACTGGTGCCCACTTCGGGTTCCGAGAGTTTTTGTCTCCTAATACATCAAATTTGCATCTGCCATTAGTGTGTCAAAATGAGCTAAGCCCATGTGGGCACAGCTGTGCCAGATAGCAACCTAAATCTTCTCTTAGATGTGATTTTATAAGCATTCCTCATTTGTTTCGTGGATAAAACAAATAAGGAAATAAAAATCACCATGGGAAATGGTGAAGATGGAGGTGGACTGCAGTTGTGCTAATCTCTTTTGACTCTGTGCAAGATGTTTAATGCTGGACATACACTGGGAGGTTGGTTCTTAAATGTTCTGCTTAAAAAGTCACTGTGGACCAAAACCATATGTTTCTTTTCTGCAGTACCTTATGTATGAATTATTCAGCATAAGGTGCCAGAATGCCAATATGTTTAGCTTACTTGTGGTTTTTAGCCTTCTGTTTTATGTTAAACAGGTTGTTTAAACTCACCTGTTGAACTTAAAATAACTAAAAGCTTTTGTACGCTTGGTGACAGGCAAGTCTCAGTGCATTTAGAGCTCTTGTAGTTTCTAGACTGGGCATTTGGTTATTGCATTTGTACCCATATGCTATAGGCTTGCTATTGTACCCAGCAGGTTTTTACATTTGCTGGTGCTTGTCTTGAGCTTACAAGCCTGCTGGGGTGTTCTGTGAGTGGTTTCAACATATATTAATGCCACTGGGTACCTGAGGCTGTCCTAAGCTTTCAGTTGCAACGTACTTGCTGTAGGTAGGAATGGTGCAATGGATGTGTTTGTGGTCTTCTCTGATTGTGTGCCGATTTACCTAGGGGCTTAGCAGAAACGTGTCCCTGGAGCTATGTTTGGCCCATGTTACTAGAGGTCACTACAACGTGCCACCAAATGCTCAAAGGTCAGTGTTCACCTTTGTTCTGGGCACCAAAACGAGGTCTATTCAGTGCTTAAGTCCCACTTAATCTTTCAAAACAGAGTTTACACAGTGCAATTATCACACCCAGTGGCTTAAAGACTTCGATGGCTCCTGTCTGAGTCTTTTAGGCAAGGCAGAAGTGATCTCTTAGGGATGCAGGCAGTCTTGAAAAGACCATAATCTAACAGAAGTTTCTTTTTACAAGGACGTGACCCTGAATCTGGAAAGGCTCTTCCTCATATTCGCAGTGAATTTTCATCTGCATCCAAAGCTAAATCCGAACTCTGTAATAGTTTGGGTCATCATGCTAGCATCTATCTGAGGAGTGATTACAGATGATGAGTTATTACCCTTAAATAAGGGGTAATTAATGCTTCCCACTCTGATTTTAATGAAAGGATTTCCTGGTTGGGGGGGACAAGGAAGATACTGTATCAGTAATATCCCTGTGGGAATTATTGGCAGAAAGTCTGCGGTTAATAATTTGGAGTAACAAATAAATGTGGGCAACTTGTGATATATGTGTGGAAAAAGAGGTGTCAAATTATTCATTATGAATTATTCTGCCAGTTCTAATAATAACCCAGCTGTTGAGGAGGGAAAGAAAGCTAGATCTGTCTGTGCAGACAGACCCTTTTGCAGTAATTCTATCCCTTTCGAATGAAAAAATATAAACTTCCTCTGGGAAAAGAAAATTAGATAAAATAAGAAGAATGGGATCCCTACTCCAAATCCGTTTTTTTTTTAGCTTAATGTACACTAATGGAGAATAAAAAAATGGTTGATTAACGAATGACGGGTATACCAACCAGCTGAAAAAACATATTTTGGCAGTCAGCACTTGCAAAATCCATAGGTTAAAGACAAATTCAACCTCCTTCACTGCTCTCAATATGGTCAGGTGCCCTTATCCAGGTAGAAGCCTCTTCGTGAAGAAAGGCAGACTCCGTGTGTGTATGTGTGTAATATATATGGATGTGGATATATATATCTATGTATCTCTCTGTATATATATATACGCACACACACATTGCCAGTGGCATCTTTAGGCAGACCTGGGGGACTGTGTTTACAGGTAAAACCTGAAGAAACTTGATTGAATGGCAGAACAGTGTCTGGCAACAGGAGTGAGGGTGTGGGAGTCGAGAGAGGTTGGTCCCGTTCCTGGCATGCCCCTAAGCTGCCATCTAACTGCAGGCAGGTTCTTGCTCTCCCCTAGAGCTTTTTCTTTTTTCCTTCCCTCAAAGGTGGTGGTGAAACATTGCCCATTAGTAGTTACAAGCTGCTTTCTTACGTTATTGATAATGACAAGTGTGGCTGGTGCTTTTTCAGAAAGGATGGTGTAATTAATACCTATACATCACCCTCAGTGTCACTTGTGAGGAATGCTCCTCCTGAGCCACCAAAGTAAAATGAGAATGAGCCAAGTCTCCTAAAATCCCTTCTGGATTTGGGAACTTTGTCCTAAACTCTCTCAAGGCACCAAAGGAGATTTCACTCAGCTTTGCTAACTTTGAAGGTGCAGTCAACACAGCTTGAGTCAAAGCAGCTAATCAGAAGCCATGTGAGTTGAGAGAAAATAATTAGATTTCAGTAGGGCTTTGTCATGTTTGAATATATTCCCTTCTAGTATATGGGGGAAAAAATCTTGTCTGTCACGGAATGCTTGGTCAGGTTTAACGTTCTCATGTTTCAGAGTTGGAAAACACTAATACTCCTGCACTGAAGAACCCTTCTCTAAAATATTAATGAACTCACCTGGCGGCCTGTGTGTCATCCCCACTCTCCGTCTTGCACACTGTGTTCACATCTGATTAAAATGTGAGCTGTCCAGGGCAGGACCTGTGCATTCAGCGCTGGCTTGCTTACTGGTGCTATTATAAATAATTAAGATAATTATCCAATATGTTTATGACAACTGACTGCTTTGGGTCGGCTTCTCTGAGGACTCCTGTCATCAATGAAAATTCTGCAAATGGAGGGCTTTGCAGACTCTGGCGCCAAAGATGGATTACCTAGAAGCTTTCAGAGCTATAAACAATGCACTTTCCATTTGCCTCTTCATACTGCATGGACTTAATCAGAAACTGTAATTTTATAGTGTGAGTAAATGGGTGAGAGGCATCAACAGCAGGAGCGAGCGAGAGAGAGGCATTGTCTTTTGCGATGCCAAATCCCAGAATATTAAGAGTTTGCCAAAGGCGTTTCAGAGATAGGTTTCCTATCTTCATCAATAATTTAAAACATTCCCAAGTCTCCTCTGAGTAGCTCAGCATAAGAGCTGAAGGCACGAATGTCAGAAGGCAGAGCGACTCCCAATTAGTCAGGTAGAGTGCTTTCTTGTTGACTCAGCCAGGGCAAGGGTGGCTGTAAAACCCAGGCTTATGTCCTTATAGACTCCTTAATAGTTTTTTTTTCTTTAAATCTGTGGTAATTTGTAAGAGATGAGTGGGCAGTCCAGAACCTAATCCACCGGGGTACTCATTAGTGGCATTGAAAAAACACGTGGGCGAGGGTGTAAGTTGGCGGATACGGTTGCTAACAGAAAAAAGGGTTGGAGAGTCGGGAGCATGTTGCGTGTGAGCAAGACCCGGAAAGAGGCAGCAGCTTTAAAAAGTTACTGCAAGCCGTGGCAGGGCTTCGGCGTGCCTCAGCCAGGAGAGCTCGCAGCGATGCCTTCTAAATGGGGGCTGCTTTTTTGGAAAGCATTGCCATTAGGATTGCCGTACGCACGCGGAGTTACGAGCAAGCGATGCTATTTTGCTCCTCACATGTGTGGCTCTTATTAAAACGTTCTGTTGTGAGGTAGGAAACAGCTCATGGACCCCGAGGACTGGTCCCATGACGGCGTTACCCTGAGTCAGCCGATGTGCAGCCACCTCTGTCCGGATGTGTCGCTGAACTCTTGAGCGCACGCATCTATTTCAGAGCGTGCTAACCATGTTTATTTACTGCACAGCTTCTTGTACGCTAAACTCGTCCACGTGGCAGGCAATTTTCTAGTGCTTAGGCCACTATTTGACCCAGCTGCCATGGAGAAGGCTGTATTAAGTCCAGCTGATCAGGGCTGTCTCCCCCGTGGAACAGGAAATTAGCCTCTCCAGCTCTATGACTCTGTCAGCTTCTCTACACGGTTCCCACAACTGATTTCCTACAATGTGAAACTTTTTCTAGCATTATCTTTTCTTTGTGGGTAAGATTATTTTTATATCGTGTTCCCTGATGTGGTATTCAGATCTTAAGCCTGACACTAATTATGTATTATTATTTTTTACTTTCTCCTGACACTCCTTCCTGCACCTGTTTATGCCTTTGTACTTCTAACTGCATGTGATTCCTTCCAAAACATGCCGCTTCCTTCCACTTGGGGTGGAATCGTGTTTTGCTGCACACTTCTACATCTTAATCACAGCTTTGCAGTGCTTGTCTGGCCCGGTGGCGGTGCTCGACTGTGAAGCTTTCTTCCTTTGGAAAACCTCCTATTTCTCAGAGCTGTCCCTTGTATTGTTGAGAGCAGATTTAAATAGCTGGTTACTAAGGAAAAACTGCAAGTCCTGTGAAGGCAGAAGAAGGTACAGAGTTTAGAGGAGCTCTGGAAAGCTGCAGGTTGAGAGGATGGAGGACGTGGGATGGCAGTGAAGTGGGGTTTTCTTTTCTCCATGTAGGTTTGTGATCCAGCACGGCCTTGCACCATCATGGCTATGCAGCAGCAAGAATCTCATTCCGAGAGGAACAGGTCTTTGGATCTAAAACATGGATTTTCAAGGAGTGTGACATTCTCATCAGCGATGCAAGCTGTGATACGGTGTCTGTGCACAGCCCGAGCTGCCTGTGGAGGCCAAGCCCCCTCCATGCATGCTCATGGCAAATAAAAGGGGATTCATGAGTCTCAGGTTAAAACTGCAGATCCTTGATGTTCCAGCTCTTGTCGCCGTTTTGTTAACCTGACAGAATTTAGTCAGCTGTAAAACGTGGTTTGACGTTCAATCCCTATGTCCATAAACTCCCGTGAAACTGTGTGATCCCTGGCAGGACCAAACTCTCATCTAAACTGCCCCGGTTAGAGCCTGAAACACCTCCACCACGCTGCGGGTTTTGTCCCTGCTGCAGTGGCAGCTTGCCCGTGCTGTGTGCCTTGGGTTTTACTGACCGGGTGGCTGCAGAGCCGGTAATGTGCCACTGGGCCAGGGGCTTAATGCAGGAATTACTGGAAGCAGCAATCTTGGAGTGCTTTTTATGAGGATAACAAGGCTTTTGCAGACATAAAAAGCAGGAGAAATGCTTATTAGTTATGGGGAAGGTGAAAGGCTTAGAAAACTGATTAGTGTAGCAGTGTGGTCAGATTGAAATGAAAGCTCAGTGGCATAATCGTTAATTGGGTGCTTACTTACCTACTAATTTGAGCTTGGATGTCAGCAGTACTGCACTTCATCTCAAACCAGAGGTCAGGCTTTAATGCTACATCATAAATTACGTAAAGGCACAACACTAACAATTAGATAATTATGGAGACCCATGCTGTTGCAATTTAACTGGGCAAGTTCAGGGCAATCATGACAGGAATAGTGCTTAACCCTGAATCTGCTGCCTTTCTTTCAACCTGACAGCCAAATATATGTGGCCGCGGAGGTACCCAGCTGTCTGGCAGCCCACAGGTTAAAAGCATCTTCTCCTATTAGTCAGATTCATCAGATGGCCTGGGCGAACTCTGAGGCAATATTGCAAAAACGTTAATTATGGTTCAGAAAGAAAAGCCTGTGTTTCAACCTACGGGAGATTCTGGCCAGGACAACAGTCAGAACAGTTTTTGTGTGCAAGGCACCATTGTGTTTTTTTTTTGTTTGTTTGTTTGTTTTTTTTTAATGTTAGCCAAGCCTACGTATGTGTTTGGTTTATTTACTTTGCTAAAATAAACCACCAAGCCAAAACCAGGGTTAGCCACAGGGATCTCTTGTCCTGTGTCTGCACGGGACAGACCCACAAAGCCTCACGTTTCAAGCACCGGAGTCATTTGGTTGCCCACACGTTTGTTCTTGCACGTGCCCAGGCAGCTGTGCTGCTTCCTGGGGCCAGAAGCAGCCCTGGAGACTGGAGGTGAGGCCGCTACAGAGAGCGGCTCCTTGCAGCTGCATCCCCACATCGCCCGTGCTGAGTCCAGCCCATTGGTCCCGAGAGCATTTGGTGCCGCTCCTGCTAGTGCCCAGGCTGGCTTTAATGGGGGAGAGAGCTCAATCAGCACTGGGCATCTCAAAAATTCAATCCCCAGAAGAGATATTGAAGATCAGGGTGGAAAATATCGGTTGGGTGGATTGGGAAGTGATTGACAGTGGGATGAAATTAATAACGTGTGGATCCCTGGTTGTTTCAGACATAACCAGTGCTCCCTCATCTAGAAGTGTGTAATGAACAGTGATTTCCGTGGGGTTTTAGGAGCCTACAGGCTTTATTGGATTTAGGCCTAGGAGTCTTTTTAGTGCTGTCCTTTTGCTTCTGGTCCTTCCAGCAGCCAGGTAAATTGCTCACGCCGCAATAATTTATCGCTGCTGTAAACACTGAGGTTTTGCTTCTGCTGGGTGGGGCCGAGTGAGCTAGGCACACAAAGTAGGAACAGCCCACTGGTGTTCTGGCACCTTGTTCCTTATTCAGGACCTTTTGTGCAATTCAAGAAGAAAAATGGTCTTTTAGAGGAAGTCTCTCTTATTAATAGGAATGGTGTCTTGCAGTCTACTCTGCAACATTGCCGCGTGCTGAAATTTGCATTCCTAGGTTGAGGACCTGTGTGTGTGCGAGAAGTTTAGTGATCTCTTGATTTAGCTTTGGTAGCTGAAATCCCTTCAGGTGCTAAGTTTGTTATAAAAGTGCAGGGAAACCCTTAGCTGTGGCACACTGCTTTGAAAAATAAGATTATAACCTTTATATACATGCTGCTATAGAGTATGGTCAAGTAACGACACATCTGGTTACCTATTATTACGGGTTGAGTTATGGTAGACTTTTGTTTTAATTAGTCTGCGATAAACAAAAACTCAGGGGCTGTTCTGCTCTGGTGCTTCTCATTTTTCCTGCAGCCTTTCCTGCCCTTATGGGTTTATTAGTGTAGAAAAAGTGGCACGTTGTACTTTGTGGGAGACCAAATGGCAGGCTGTAGGCTTGGGCTGAACCGCGTGTCAGTTATACAGTGGGGGGTGCTCTGGGTAGGTCCACACACATCTGATTTGGTAGCTAGAGGCTATCCCCATGCCCAAATTCCCTAATTTACGCACAGCCTTGCAGGACAGGCTACAAACAGGATTTGAGCTAGGTTGTCCCTTTTTGAGGTGCTCCACCAGGTGTAGGGAGAGGAGGTGGACTTCTTTGCTCAAGCTGCTGGAGAACTGGAATTTTTTCTTCCCATTGCTGCTTTTTTAAAGGAGGAAAGAGGAAAAAAAATAAAAATAAGAAATTAAACTCTCACATCGGCTGGGTTGCACCTGGCTGTGCGGGTCTGAAGAGCCCTTTGCAGAAGTTACCAGGCTCAGCATTTAAGTCACCCCATTCTTCGGCTGCTGTCCTCCATGTGCTGCTTGGGGCCAAGTTTAGGGTAAAGGGTGTTGGGAATGACCTACTGTTACACAGGGTTTTGCTGGGTTTGGATCAGGATCTTGAAAAGCCCTTATGGGTTGGAAACGAGCCTCGGTGCAGGGGACGTGCTGGAGTAGCCTAGCAGGCACAAGGACAGTTTTTCCCCTCCTAATAAATTCAGGCACCAGCCCCTTTGGAACAGGATTCATGCCATGATGCATGGCAAAAATCCTGTTCCAAAGGGGCTGGTGCCTTTCGTCCGTGACAATCTGATCAGCACTTCAGACCATGACATTGAAAAGACCCGCAACTCCTCCTGGCAGGCCTTACTGGCAAAAAGCATTTGATAAATAAGCCATACTCTTACAGGGTTGCAAAGAAAACTGTCCTTAAGCTGGTGCAGACCCAAACGCCTTCCACTGCAGGCCAAAAGGAGCTGCTGTTCTGCACCTGCAGGTCCTGTGCAGAGCCCCACGCGGGCAGTGGTGCTCAGCCAACTGGAGGCTGTGGCTGGCACATTGGTGCTCACCTGGACAGCCTCGGGCCAGAGAAAAGCCCCTGCCAACCAGGGAAATTTCCCTGCAATAGTTGTGCTTTCTCTTAAAGCAGTAGCTGGTGGAAGAGAAGAGAATTGCAGTTTTTGTCTTAAATGCACCGGTTTCTAGAGCTGAAAAAGAAAGCTGAGAAACACAAAGCACACGTGCCCTAAAGGTTCAGGAAGCAGAAGGTGAATGAAAGGGACCTGCGGTGGTTTCTTTTAGAAGAATCTCTTGATGTCTGACCTATTCATGTGGCTTCCTGACACTGGCATCAGGACTTTTGCATCCCTGGGACTGGCACAAGCATTCACACGCAAAGCACAGAGGTTGGCGTTGTGTTTTGCTCATCTGGGCGTGATCCCAGGCAAACGTGACAGGGAAAAGCTGTGCCTGAAGCATGTCAAGTATTGCACTGGGGGGTAAAGGCACGAGGCTGATGGAGCACTTCATGCTCGTGGAGCTGGTGCACCACAGCACTAGTGCTTGCTCACGGGGTTGGTTCTGTAGCAGTCATTAGAAATCCTGTCCATATTTTAGTTACAACTTTATCCCTTTCCACTCCCTATCCACCCAAAGAGGAAATATCCATAGAAAAATTGGCCTTTGTTGGTCTTTGTCTTCAAAAACTTGAAGGGGCATGAGAACCATTCCTCCTCTGCTCTTGCATGGGCAAGCTGATTCCAGCTATCCAGCATAAGCTACTGCACTCACCTCCCACACCAGGTAGTCCTGCCCTTCCCTGAATATTGGAGAGAGGCACCAAAGCCTAAATCTTGTCCCCCTATCAGGCAAAGATCTGGTTTCCATCCAGAGTGGCTTAGCCCTGCTGTACTCTGCTTTCCAGGTTATGCCACGTCTTGCTTGGTGCCTTTCCTTTGCTGCTGGGGCAGGGCAGCATTTCATGCCCTGTGCTTTGGCTGCTCTCTACCCCATGCCAGATCCCATCTGTGCAAAGTCCTGGAGCTGGGGCCCCTTACAGAAAGCACAGTAGCCCTTGCTGTAGCTGTGTTAGGTGTCCTCCTTTGTTACAGCATCAGTTTTTGGGACTGCAGAGCCTCACGCGATGTCTCAAAGCATGTTTAAAGTCCATGTGCCAGGCTAACTTATTTACACAAAGTCTAGGTACTTTAAAATGATTGTATGCTTGATATAGAGCTCTGTTTGATCTGGACATTTTCTCTCTCTCTTTGGACGTTTATTTACAATCAAATCTGAAACTTTAACTGCTTTTTTCTTTGAAAATCTGAAAATAATTTTTGCAGAACCAGGATCTCTGACTGCTGTATAACACAGAGAGGTACCACTGCACACCAGGACATGACTAAATATGCATTCATTTTTCTGTGTCCATTTCCAGTAAGGAAATCCTATCGTGCTACCACTTAGCCAACAAAAAATAATTACAGATACTATGCTTATGTGCTGAAAATGTAGTTATCTTTAGGAAATTTTGTACTATGTGATCTTGCCTGTAGCTGTGATCAGGAACAGCAGTGTTGTTGCTAACACTAATACTTCTCCATCTGCAAGAGGGGGTGGCTAACTAAAAAACATCTTTAGTGGCAGCCAGTGGTGTCCCACTCCAGTAACTGCGTGGTCTCCTGAAAGGACAAATTGTGGGTATTGGTGGTGCAGCCACCTTTAAGCAAAAGCTCCCCATGAGTCTGTCCAGGCCGGGACTGGAAGGTGAGCAGCAGCAGCAGAATCTGGGGTTTGAGTTTACTTCTTGGTGAAAAAGACCACAGGAATTCCTATTGCATTAACATTTCTTTCTGATCAAAATGGCAAAACAATTCAGTAAATGGAATCTTTACAGCTGAGAGATTGAGTAACAAGGGAAAGAAAATGTCAATGCAAGTTAAAGCAAATTTAATAAAGCAAATAAAAGCAATATACTGACACTGAAATATAATCTTAATGCTCTGACTACAACTAACTGAAGCCAGGAAATTCTCAGCTAAGTGTTCCCTCAGCCCTCTTAAATCAACCCATTTTGCTTAGGCATTGTTGCACATAAGCGCCTTTATGAGATGGCCCCAAAACACTGGATGATAATACGAACGCTAAGAAGATATTTATTTCATCAGCTGTGTGTTTGGATGTATCTGTGATGGATGTATTGGCCCCGATTCTGTAAGCCATTTAAAAATCAGCTAAACTTTAAGGCTATGCTGACAGAGTTTGCAGGATCGAGGTCAGTGTGCTCCAGGAAGAATGCAATCCATAAGGTGGTACTAAGGACCCAAACAGCATTACCAAGGTCCCTTCGTAGAAGCTCTAATGCTGCCTTTCACAGATACTACAGAATTGATCTTCACAAAATCTTTAAGTTAAGGAACCCTCCGTTTCCAGATGAGAGACTGAAGTATTGCGAGATGAAGCGGTTTACCAGCAGTCTCCGAAGATGCTTGTGGCAGTGCAAAGACTTGAACTTACAGTCGCAGTGCCTCCATTCAGCATTTTATCCATGAGATGTCCCCTTAATGGACTTGGGAAAAAAAAATTAAAAGATTCAAAACTTGGGGAATCCAAGCTGCCCTGCAGGTACGTTGTAATTTGATGGGTTTTAAATAGAGCTGAGAGGGGCCTGCTGCGCCCTGCTGTGGGTTAGCAATTGGTTTGGGGAACGGAGGGCCTCCAGAGCTAGAATTTCCTGGAGTCGTGCTGGAAGCAGAGATGTAGGGCTGGGGCAGGATGGAGCTGCTGCACAAGCCTGCTTTGGAGATGAGAGAGAGGGCTTTGAGGTGGTGATGAAAACTCCACGTAGCATGGTTTCCTCAATAGCAATTTTTTCCCCTTTAAACAAAATGTTGTCAAAGAAAATGCTGGCCTTGAAAACGGACATTGAGTGCAACTTGAATGTTTTCTCCTTTCACTAGAAATCTGGCCCTTGAAATTTATATGGAGATCTGATTCCTCATTCTCTGGAAAAAAAATAAATACTTTTTCACATAAATAATCCTGTGAGAGCCCACAGAGTATGCTTAAATTGTTAGGTGTACAGGTCTTCTGGGTGAAATGATATAAGCAATGTTCATGCCAAGTGCTTGGACTTTTGTGCTCCCACCTCTGAGCAGTTAGACTAACCAAATCTGAGCCTCCTGATACTATTTGCTGTTGAATAAGGAACCACTGATATCAGCTGAATATATGCCTTGGTTGTTCCTCCTGATTACGTTCAAAACCCATCCCTAGTATTTCCCTTCCAGACGCACGGCAGAAACAAACCCATTTCTTGCCTGGATTTGCTGTTCTGCTGGATTCTGCATCCAGGAAGCTCTGACCTGCTCCTGCCTCTTGAGCCCTCGCTGCTAGTCCTGGCTGTCTCTTTATTGAAGAGCCTTCACAGCCCATATCCATCCTGCTTATCACTCTTACTCAGTATTGACAAATCTATGCCCACTTCTGACAGGCCACAACTAATTGATTCGCTACCGGCGAAGTTTTCCAGCAAACAGTCCTGCGGTATCTGGCCTTATGAGCTCCCCATGGACTTGGGGAAAGGTAGTGAGTATCTCCACAAGCACCTGTTTTTGTAATGCTTAAACCGTGCTTCCTCTCCTGCTTTCCCACTAAAAGCCTGCCAAAGACGGTAGCAGTGACGTGGTCCTGATCAAGCGCTCTTCGTTGCTTTTACTTTTTCCCATTGTTTCCTGTGCTGCCACGTGCAGGTTGCCTCCACCTGGTGTTTCTAGCGATTGGGCTCACGCTGAGAAATTGTCAGGATTGGGGCTGTCATTTCATGCAGTTCCCAGAGTACTGGGATCTTAATCTGGGTGTAGGACGCCCAGAATCTGTGGTGGTATGAGCATTAAATGGTCTCCTCTGCTTGTGTTTGGGTGCAGGAAAATCCAGTGAACACACCAGGATATAGCTCAGCCCTGCTTTTAGTTCCTTGATGGTGGCCTGTGCTGCCTGTCATTGGCTTCTGTGGAAAGGCTCTGAGTGCTCCTTCTGCTGATCATTAGCAGTGATTTAATGAGGATATGGTGGCCGTGCTGGAAGGGTTGGATGCAAAGATAAATACCAGCACCTTTGTGGGTTACAAGACCATCTTGGCTTGTTCCTGTAATCGGAGGGTAGGAAGCTGTTTCCTTTCCTAAAATCCCCTTTATTCACTGTAGAAATTCAGGGCTTAACTTTCCTTAGCTTTTACCTTTCTGTGACTACAGGGCTGGGCCAAATCACAGCCTAGCCTGAGCTGTCAGTCATCTTAGTAATTATTATTAACCCCCTGCTGATGCTTTTCCACATGAAAGCAAGAGTCTCTTTGGCACTTTTCTTACTTTTCTTTAAAAGATGGAAGGTGGAATAACAAAGTTCTTAATTAGCTGAGCTGGTGTTGGAAAGCTCAGTGTCAGATTTCCAGGTCAGTGTTTGATGAAGGAATGATAGAGGGAAGTGATGCATCGACATTGATTAAAGAGCAGTGATGAAGCAAGATAAAATTGACATTTAATTCTTCCCAGCTAAAGTAGTCTGACTGACAATACTTAAAGGTGAACAGTCTTATTTCTTGAATCAACAATGCAACCTGTAAAAACATCCGTCAGAGCAGTCTTTTCTTAATTACTAACATCTAATTAGCCCCAAATCACTGTAGCACACTGATTAAAATAAAAGGTGCGTGCCACTCTTTCTATTTTGGGTATATCTGCGAAGGGCAGAGGATTTGGAATTAACTGGCACTTAAAATTGTTTCATCCACAGACCTTGCAAAGAGTCCTCGGCTTTTTTCCTCTATTCTCTGCTGCTCATTTAAACAGAACAGTAATCCTGGGTGAGGTCTTTTTTTTTTTTTCTTGGATGCTGACCAGGGACATCTCACTGGAAACACCGAGAACCCCCTAGAGGGGAGTGGGAACACTGCAAAAAGCCGTGTGACTGCCTTTCCTGCTGCTAATAACGGGGAACAATTAGCGTTTTGTAGGTCGAAACTTGTTATCATTTTGTTTTTAAATGTAATGCATCTTTAAGTTTAAACTAGCAATTAAATATTCCCTCACTCTAGTGGAAGACCTTCCCAGCCTCCTTCCTCCAAGTTGACAAAAGGCTTTGAATGATCATTTTCCATCCCTTAGCTTTTTTTTTTTTTTTTTTTTTTTTTTCTCCTTGAAAGAAACAAAGGAAGTACCAAATAGAAATCCCCCAATAACTTATTTTCTCCGAGGGTTCTAGAGTGCAGCTGATTACTCTGTGAATATGTTTATATTGCAGAAAAGAGCATTCAGGTGATAACGCTTGATGTAGCAGTTAATGCTCATTTTCGAGCTCTGATTGAGTTGAAATATTGCTTGTTGCACCAAGGTGACTAAGACAGGAGATAAGATCCCAGAGAAGTAGCATCCTTTTATCAGTAGATGGTAGTATAACAACATGGAAGGAGCGTAGCTGCTCTAAGGTTGTCCCAAGATCCAAGCTGTTATACTTGAATCCAAAGTGAAAAACAAGACAAAGAGAGGCAAAGAATAAGTTTAGACTCCTATTGTATTTTACTTTTCACAGTGGTAGTTTATGGCGGAGGGAATTAATGTATGCTTTTATTCATGATTTATGCATGGTTTATCTACAGCAGCGTGAATAATTGATTATTTTTGTTCTCTGGCAGTGCAAAAAAAATTAAAATAAATATGTTTTTTTTTGAAGTGAAATAAAAAAAAAATCTAACTGTGAAAGGGAAGGAGCAGACTCTTTTGTGTCAAAATAAATGTTTTATTTCTCCCCAAAACAACTGTTTTGTTCCATAAATGCTTTGCTTTTAAGGATGGTTTTGAATCATTTAACATAAAATTAAAGGAAATTGCCAAACAAAACAGTTGTAGTTCAATTCTGGCTTGTACATATCAAAATAACGGGTTTTAAACACTCTTTTCCTTTCCTGTATCAAAGACAAGGAGTTTGGTGAAACTGGGACAAGCTTCCCAAGAGATGGGTGCTGCCAAAACTAACATCTTTGTGAGAATATTTGGGCTGAGGCAGTGGCCATCCCAGCCCTTGGTTTGGCCACGCTGCGTGTTCCTGGTGGCCTGGGTCTGTTCTGTGGGCTGCACATGAATTTCTAGCTATGAAAATGCACGGAAAGCAGAATAAAGCTGCAGAGAGGCCTAATGCAGTCTACTAAGCCCACATTTGCAAAGCCTTTTATTTTATTTTTAATTAAAAGCAGACTTTTCCTGTATGTGAGCTCAAGGATCCCAGGGGCCGGATTCACAACGCAAATGCACTCAGGCTAAAGAGATCTGTATTGATTTATATCAGGAGAGGATCTGGCCCAGCAGGAGCAAATGCCACTTTTCAATGTAGTATTGAATTTGTATGCGTTGAATTCTGTGCTTTGGAATTAAAATCTAGGATTTGATAGCCAAAGGAAAAAAAGAAAAAGAAAAGGGAAAGCATTTGCAGGGATACTGGCATCCAGTGTTTTCAGTATCTGAGTACTTACTAGTGAAAGCAGTGTCGTAGGAGCAATACTGAACACGATAAAGGGCTTCTTGGTTACAAATTAATTCTAGTCTAAACCTTACTTTATGTTTTGGTAAAAGTTGACAAATGAGGGGAGTGGGGGGGAGAGAACTGATGGAAAAACTAAGATTTCAAGCATTTTTGACCAGGTCTGTAGCTCATTGAGGAGCCATGCCATTTTTCTGTACCAGCATATTTTTTCTCTCTCTCTCTCTTAATTCTTCACTGCTAAAAATATATTAGAAATGGTATCTATTTTTAAATTTACTCTAATAAATATGTTCACGAATTAAAATCAATGCTAGAATGGGAATGTGTGAATGAGCAATAGAAGAGAAATGCTGAGGGTGCACCCACAAGAAGGAAGGGTTCTGACTTCATCAGACGTATGATTTCCCATGTTGTATGTAACACTGATGTACTTTTGCATCTTAAAGTGAGGTTAGGATATTTGTGGCTGAGGTGTCGTCTGGGTTCAGAGGTCACAGAAAAGAAGAGCCAGGAGATGCCATTTCCTCAGCACATCATGGGTCTGGGCAGCCTCCTAGGGCTTGGAATCTGTGCTGGGTGCTGCCAAGGGGAGTGTGACCTGTTCACAGGAACACAACTCCTGTAGGGGGTTCAGAGTTTGTTGTTGCATTAAAACTGCATTTTTTAAAGTGTATGTGGTGGGTTCTGTGGTGGTTTTCAGAGTAGGCAGAGCCCCTTCCTGTAATGCCTGGGGTTGGGGATGCTGTGACCAAAGGGAGATTTGGTGGATCTCCAGTGATGATTTGGCTCCTTGTGGGGAACCCAGGCTTCCAGCTGTGGCTGTGTTCCTTCAGAGCCCGAGCTGCTAGCACAAGCTGCTTTACAGTGGGATGTTTCTTTGTCTTGACCTGGTGAACATATCCTTGCACACAGCTAGTTCCACTGCTGGAGGTTGTGATAAGAAGGGATGTGACGAGAAATGGCTCTTCATCCTCTGTTAGATAGGGATTGAGGTTAATGTGTGTATATACGCATATATATACAAGTCCCTGAAAGAAGCTCTTTGAGGAAAGCTTTGTACAAGCTCTCATTTCATTTATTTTGCTGTATCATGCCTTGTAGTCTCCTCTTGCTCATTCTGCCTTTCGGGGCCCATGCTGAGGGTTTGCTGCTGGACTCGTGATGTGACTGCAAGAACTGTGGAGAGCTGGGGGGGAGGCAGGGGAGGCCCTTCACGAGCAGCATCTTTCTCCATACCCAAAAGAACCCTTTTTGTGTCCTGCACAGCACTGCCAGCCATGGGTGCAAATGCTGTTCACACGTTTGTCAGTGCAATGACTTGGTGCCAGTGGGCCTGCCTGTGTACCTGTTAGCAGTGCAGAAGCATCACTCAGGAAGGGGCCTGGTAAACTCTGTGACTGAGTGAGCTTAGCACTTTAGGCTGTACAGGACAAAATCTATTAAAGTGCAGATATATTTGGAGCATATGGAAAGGGAGAAGGACACATGAAGGCATTTCAGAATAGCAGAGTGCATAAGAAAGTAATTGCCTGGTACATGCACGACTTTTATGGGGACGTTCAGGCTGCATAACTCACATAGTAACTGGGCAACTCACACTGCAAATGCGTTCTGGCTGTGCCACAAGAAATGCTGTTATAGGAAACTTTCTCTTTATGTGTTTCCATCTAAAGGCAAAGCACAGAGGTGAGGGGTTTGACTGTCTTATCTGAACAACCAGTCTGATATAAGTCAGGTTAATCATTTTCTGAATGGATTGTCTTTATATTTTATATTTAAAAAAAAAAAAACAAAAAAAAAACAAGTGTTAAAAGATATCCTGATGAAAAACAAAAGCATAACAAGCTGGCCCAGCTTATTCTGGGTGGTAGTAAACTGGTAACAGTGAGTGCTTGGAGAAGAGCTATTTCCCCTGCCTCATCTGGGTAGAGATGTATGCTGTACTTAAAGGAGAACCCCAAGAGATGGATGAGGTCTCTGTCTGTCTGGGAACCTTCCTGGATGGGTAGAGATGAACCCTGTGCAGAAAGAAAAGCTTCAATTGAAGAAAAAGCCCCTCTGTAATTTCAGGTGGCTTTAGTTAAGGTGAGACTGGTGCTACCATGCCTGAGTACCTGGTGTTTATATCTAGTGCTAGAAGGGCCCAGCTACAGGAAAACATAACATCATCTGCAAATGGATTAAATCCAGCATGGCAGGAACTTTACCATTCATTTCCAAACAGAAATACACGTTTGTGCATGTATGTGGGACTGACACAGCTTGGTGAACCTGTCTGCAGCTGGGGCTATGAAGCCGCAGTGTGGTAGGAGGCCTGATGGCCTACTTGCAGGAACACGAGGAAATGCAATAAATCTTGCTTCCTGTTCAGGCAGCGGAACCTTCAGATGATGGGATGTCTAAAACAATTTGATTCTCTTGTTTTTATGGGAAGGGATTGAGAAGAGTGTCCAGTCCTGTCACCGATGAGCAGTTCCCTGAGGAACTGCCATGAGATGTGTGTGCCTGTGGCTGTGCCAGACAGGACAAGGCCTGAGCTCTGTGGCCTAGGATGGAGAAGGTGCTTACAGAGGAGGGCTTGCTGATCTCCAGGGAAGCTGGGGACATGAGCAGGACAGTAACATTGCTGTGAATATATAAAAAGCCAGTCACCAGCAGGGGATGGATGGCCAGAAGGGGCCTTCTGAGGCTTAACGCATCTGAGGGCCTGTCCGCACAGAGCGGGCAGAGAGCAGGGGGATCTCCTCGGCAGGTGGACTCCGGGCTTCGATATTTAACTCTTAAATCCAGCTTGCTCCTTAATTTATCAGAAGTCACTGTGTGAGTGCTTTGGAGACAGGTGATCAGAAATGCAGGCTTTTACAGCAGAGAGGTAAGGGGGAAGAAAACCAATAAAAAGGATACCGTGGGGAGGGGGGGAGAGGAGAGAGAGATGGACTCTCCATAGCATGTGTGAAAGAAGAGGAGATTGCCCTGTTAACAGCAGTCTCACCTCAGGTCAAATATTACTCAACAGGCCTGAGGGAAATGACAGAAGAATACATCCTAGGAAGAAATAAATCTGGGGAGACTGATGGTCTTTGTAGAGCTGGATACTTTTTGTCCTTGCTAGTGTAAAGAGATGTCTGTGCTGAGAGGCCTAGGGAAGAGGCCGTTCCCCGGCCTGATGAGGTGGGGCCTGGCTCTGACAGCTCGTTTGATGAGGGAGGAAAGGAGGGCTCCTGATTTTATTTTATTTTTTCCCCAGCTGTGGACCAGAGCTTTTCCAGTGATACAGCTCTTCCTGCAAAGAGGGAGAACACTGAAACTCAATAGGAGTTTCCATTTCCTTCATTTCTGAGCTAGGGCCACTGAGGGTTTTGCGCAGCTCCTCTGTTGCACTCACTGACTGCAGTAATAAATAGAGATCGCCCAGGTGTATCCAAAGCCAAACTTTTGTATCTTTGATACTGGGATCATTATTCACTCATACAGAGCTTAGACAAAAATGAGGAGCAGTTCAAATCCAGGGCAAAATTCCTGTCATGCAGGTGGATGCTGAAAAACAGGACTGACTTGTGTGTATGCTGTGTTCAATAACAGAAAGGCTGGGATGAAAGCATTTCACACACTTCTCTGCCTCACTGAAGGCTTGATTGAGAACATAAAACTCTATGTGTAGACAGAAGTTATTTAACATCACTTTTAGATACAGTCAAGTGAGCCATTTTCTTTGTAATTTTTCCAGCTGTTTATGTGCAAGTCACCTCTGGAGAGCACTTGCTGTGCTCTTAAAATCAAGAGTTAAGCTATATTGCTGAACCAGTGAAATCTAACTAAATATTTGCTTTTGCATCATAAAGGGCACCCGTTTTTTGTCTAATAATTGCTAGAACAGAAAAATATGGCATGGTTATGCAGTCTCTTGTATTGGGAGAATTATCTACCATTATTGAATCTTTGATGGTTGGGGTGGTATTCTAGACAGACTCTGCTCAGAAACCTAAATTGCTATTATTTGAGTTTTGTTTACCAGTAATCTGTGCCTGACTCCATTAATAACAAGGTCAAATATCATAAGACTTACCTAATTCTCCTCCCCATAGTCATTTTTTCACCCTTAACATGGCATCTGAGTCTGATCCGTAACACCAGAAACAGCCTCCTTTCTTTTGGGGTGGAATTCCTCTTCTGGTGTCTTCTACAGCTTGAACAAGCCGTGAGGACTCCTGTTCTGGTCTTCTGAGAGAAAAAGGCACTTCTAAGGTGTGATTAATCTCATCCAAAAATAGAGGTTTAAAGAAATGAGATGAATAGCATTCCAGGAGTGCTTATTTTGGTCTTGACGACTACCTTAGATGTAACATTCACAATGCCTAAATATAGATGTGATGAATTTGATCCTTGGTGTCATTCTGTTAGATCTCATGTAAAGACTGTTACAGTCGATGGAAGTACTCTCATGTAGGTGTAGTTATATACTGCATTGATCTTACTCTCGTGATCCCTTACTGTGCATTTTAATTTGAGCCAATACTGTCTCCTCTTTCAAGAGGTGGAGAGAAAACACAGTCAATTACACCATGAAAGCCACGAAGCTCTTTCAGTGATCCAAACTGACTGAGAAGTTACATTTGAAACCATTCACCCATTCCATTAAAAAAATACTAGGGAGCGTGCATCCCTGTAAAATAATGATGGGCAGAATAAACTGTCTGAAAGTATCTCGCCTACTCCATACCATTTAATCAAGAAGCAGTGAGTGGAACTGGCCTAACATTTACAAAGGGAGAACTGACACAATGCATATTTGAACACCATGAGAAATAGCATCACCGGGGACAGAGAGTGAGTTTAGTTAATAATGAATGGCACATCCTATAAAATACCATTACACAGTGTTCAAGGCCCAAGAATGATGACATAATTATTAGGAGACTGGGAGATTAAGATATAATTTAAAAAAACATGACAGGGGAGGGTGTAATTGGGGAGACAAAATACACAGGAAGTTTGTAATTTACATGTCAAAATACCTTTTTCATGTTTTGATTGGATTGGACGCCGCCTTTCCACTTCATTTATCTTGGCTTCAATTAGAGGCAGGAGAAATGACATCTCATGTTCATATTCTTGACACACACTGCTCATAGACACTTTCTAATTCTAACAGACAGTGAGGGGAAAAGGGAAACTCGATTCTGCCTCCGTCTTGGACTTCTTAGTTAACCCCTAATTTGTTTCTAAATGAGGCTGTCACTGTGGTTCAAATGAATATGCGCTTAGGAATCAGGGTGTGCATTTGGGTATTAGCTTGTAGGCAGGGCTTTGTGTATTGTCAGGCTGGTTGTACCCAAAAGATGCTTAGCTGAGGGGGAAAAAAAAAGCTAAGAGCGTTTTCCCCTCCAACAGAAAAACTTTCTTATATGAATGGTGAAGACTTTTTTTTTTTTTTTTTTTTTTTTTTTTTTTTTTTTTTATCAGAGCAGCCACATTCACAGCTCGCTTGTAATCAAACAGAGCCATCTCCAAAGCAGAGGATGTGAGTTGTGATTTTCCCCTTTGGCAGAAATTTTGCTCTTTTTATTTTCTGCCTGTCTCTTTTATCTGGTGTCACCATGTGTTTCCCATCGAGCTCTGAAGTCTGCTTCCATTTTTTACAGGAACTGTGCTCTGTTTTACACCCATCTCCACCCAAACACATACACTAGAAATGTCAAAGGTGTGTTTGAGATAAAGCCATGTGTTTCATCAGGACTGAAATATCAGTTCACCTGGAGGTGTGTGCTGAAGTTTTTCCCCCCTTGGCAACTATAATTACCATTTTAATTCTACTTGTGCTGCATCTCAAAATCTGAGTTTCAGATTTTTCTCAGAGGCTGTTGGTTTTAGTTTCCTTTCCTTGCAGAGAGAGAGGAGTGCACAGTTTGAAGTGCCTGCAAGAGGACAAAAGTTTGTCCCTCTGTTGCACGTCTGCCCTCTAAAACCATCCCAAACTGGCCAGCTGCAAACAGAGGTACTCAAAATCATCAGTCACTGCTGAAAACACGGGAGGCAAGTTTCAGGCTTATCAGTAACTCTATTCATTGGATTTCCTTATGAAGCAAAATTGCTCCTGGAAATGCTAATCAGGAAATATCAGAGAAATAACAGTCCTTGGGAGATCTCCTCTGAGAGGGACTTTGACTCACCAGACAGAAAGAGAAATCAGAGCAGCTGTATGAGGCCTCTGCGTATTCTGTATGTGTCCTGAACTCTATCAGAAACCCCAGAAGTGACGTGAAACCGGATGAAGTGGGCAGTGCTGCTGTTACTAATGCTATTGCATTCTTGATTTTAAGCCACCAGCAGCCATGCTGGGATCATTCGCCGTAAGGCTCCTGTTATACTGGCAGGAGCACGCTGCTCCTAGTAAGTATAGGCAAATCTGAATGCCTTACTTGAAAATGACTTCAGCTGTAAGGTTGGAAAAAAAAAAAAAAAGATTAAGAGATAAATAACTGATGTAAGAAGTACAGATTGGGTCAGACCAATCATTCATCCAGGTTGGATGTCTCAGACTGCCCCCAAGAGATGTTGTCTAGGAGGAGTATGTGACTTTAGCCACCTTCTGCAGCCCTTTCCCTTCATACTCCTTCAGCCTCCGTAATCATTGGATTAAAGATGTTAGAGGGCACATTCCTGCCTACCCTTCTGATAGACCTGTTGACCATGAATTTCTCTAATCCCTTTAAAACCTTCTCATACTGTCTGCCTCCACAGCTGCCTGTGGCAGCAGATTCCAGAAGTTCACTAACAGCATTGCATCATGCAGTGTTGCAAACTGCTTTTCAGCAAAGCAACCTAACGTGCATTGTAAAGTGTACTAGCCACGCCTCGACAGGCCACATTAAATGTCCTTGGGCTAAAATATTATGAAGCTTTAAACTATACAGTAATTTGGGTCAGAGGAATATCATACCTTGAAATCTCCAGGATAATATGGTCTGACTCTCCCAGTGAGCATTGGTGTAAACCATGCAGATAGTCTGTAGGAAGGCAGTAGGACTGTGTGAGAAGTTACTCAGGTACTTATTTGCTTGTTGAGCTGCTGTTTAACTTCTGGAAGAATTGGTGCCACAAACATTGACTGTGTTGTTGCAGCTGCTTACCAAAGAAAGAAACTAAATAAGAAATTATTGGAACAACTTTCCCTGTCAGGCAGAACTTTTACATGGAAAAGGAAGATGTCTCAGATGTCACAGTCTATCAGACACTTCAGTAGGTTACAGATTTTAGATGAGCAGCACTCAGATCATTCAGTACTGGGTGGATGAATGCATGCGTAGGTAAAAGCAAGGAGAAGGATTGCAGGTAACTGATGGGTTAGCTAAGGTACCATCTTGTTAGCTAAGCTGGATGAACTCTGAATAATCTCGCCCAACTCTTCTGTTTGTATTTGAATAAAACCACGATTCTGGCTTTATGAAATGCAATGTGCTAATTTTTATCTGTGACGTGAATTTTCCTCTGTATTGAGTCTGCAGTGTGCCCATCTGGTATCTGAACACTTCTAAAGAGTCTCAGTATCTGTGCTGTTGCTGTTACATATTAGAAACTCAGGTGTGCTAAGTGCAATACTTGGAATCACCAAAGTTAAAAATTACTGCTTCACGAGTTATTCACAGGGATTCGTTCCATTGCTGCTTAAGATTGACATACACAGCAAACCCTTTCAGTGCGAGTATTTCCTCTGGCTGATTCTTTTTTTTTTCTTGTATGCTGTTTGATGATACTTGAGAGACTAGTACAAACTTAACGTGGACTGTTCTAATAAGAGTTACACCAAAGAGAAGTATACACTGGCAATAGACTATCCTAAGGGACCTGTAGTTTACAATGAAGAGGCTTGTGGTAGCAAAATTTATGTTTGCCACTGTGTTGTATGACCCACTTTGAGCAGGGATAGAAAGCGATGCTTTTGATCATCTGGAAAAAGCCCTGGACTGGCTAAAAGAAAGGATGTACAATAGCAATCTGTATGTCTTTATTTCAGTATTCAACAGGAACAAGGACAAAATGGAAAATACAGGCCAAGGGCCCTAACTGGAGGCTGGAGCACTCCAAAGGCTCAGCCTAGCGCGTACATTGCATACATCATTAAGCCACTGGCAACAACACGCTGAAGCCCTGCCCAAATTTCAATTCTTACACTTCAAATAGTCTCAGCTCTCACCAGACAAATTAATATTTAATGCACAAGTGCACGCTGTAATATTCCCAACTGTGCAATCTAATATTAACAGCTATTTCATAAACCAACAAGGCCCATTCAATTGATGACCATTTAAACTATAACACGCCATTAAACCGTAAAAGCAGCCATGAAAACATGATTAAGATACATGTTTGTCAGTCTACCGCTAAAAGAGGGAATGTAACAAGGTCAGTACAAAAAGTCAGCTTCAAGTTCCAAAAAGGCTGTCGGGAGCAGTAAAGGGAGTTGTGAAGCAAATTCCTTCTTGGGGTTGCAGTTGGGTCTTACAGCAAAGTAGATCCCACCACAGGAATGTATACTTTTTGCTACCTTCACGTGGAGCCAGGAGAATATATAGTGCCATTGAGTTTTCTTTAGCTCTTGCTTCTCTCTGTATGCACCTACAGAATCTGCAGTGTCTGTGCTAATTCCAGAAGGGCTTTGTGTTTCACGGATATTTAATCAGGGCGGCAGTGAAGAGGAGTGGGAAGGCAACTTACTGGTGTCTTTAGGAAGCCAGTGGTACTGCATTTTGTCTGATTCTTCCAATGCTCACATTCTGAAAAAAAAAAAAAAACAAAC
Organism: Netta rufina; assembly: GCF_964035555.1. NCBI lineage: Eukaryota > Metazoa > Chordata > Aves > Anseriformes > Anatidae > Netta > Netta rufina. The sequence goes on along the minus strand of NC_140134.1, from coordinate 18,460,481 downwards.
CTGGAAATTCAGAGAGAATGCATAAACGGATCACCTAGAGTAATGCAAGAGACACTCTTGATCTTTTTAGCTTATCACAAAGACCAGAGGATGACTTGTGTTCAGTGCCTCCATGGCAAGAAAACACTAGCTTGTAAGAGATTAATTGCTCAGTGAACGTATAACAAGTGGTTGGATGTTGAAGTAAAATGACTTCGGTATCTGTTTATCTCAACAAGGGTAAGGAAGTACTGGCAAATTAAGGGTAATGGTGGATTATTTTTTTAATTGTTTCTGTATAAGGAATAGATATTTTTCTGAAAATTATACTTATTCCTTGGTGTTTGCTTCTTGGGTACGGAAGAGAGGGACCCTGTTCATTCTACAGGCCTGAGTAGTCCTTCTCCTTCCTGTTCTTTCCCAGTCCAGGCTTTCAAGTGAATTAGACCTGAATCCACAGAGGAATGTGGAACGTGAGGTTTGAAACACATCTGAAGACTTTGGCCTAAGCAATTAAACTCTTTTTATATCATTAGGCAAAGTGTCATATGAAGTGCTTTCAGACCACTGAGATTGCTTTTGTTTTAGAAATAAAATGGAAATAGTCTGAAAAGCATCCTGCTTTTTCTGTATTTTCAGTGTTTTTTCCCCCCTGAGTTTATCAGTTCCAAACAGGAGTAACGTTTCTCAAATTATGTAACTGGATAATGTCATTGCTGCATTCTTCACAAATTTGTGACCATTTATTTGTACAGCGCACAGTCGTTACATGGGCAGTCATTAGATCTTTGCAAATATTCACCTTCTGTGCCCTGCTGTTCTTGATTCATATATTTTGCACGCACTGAAGGAGCTGAAGGCAAGACCTTGGAGGCCTGTCTGTGCAAGCCCTTCTAATGAAGGGCCATATATCATCCATCTGATAAGCAAGGGAAAACAGTTACTTGAATTGCACGTCAGCATTATGTTACCAGGTATTGTTATGTCTGACATGGAATTTTAGCATCCTTTTTGACATATAGTTTCCTTTTGGTTATATTAGTCAACTTTTAAATCCCTCCAAGGCAAATAAAATAAACCAATTTCTTGTGAAGTTTGTGAAGCAGTAGATAAAAAGATGAGGGCCTAAAAAGTTTCCTTAAATATCCTCCTTCATCTAACTAAATATTTCAAAATATAAAGGGGTTAGTCTGTGGTTTTCTACATGTATTTTTGAACTTGGTGGTTTTGGAAGAACAACCTACTGATAGATGATTTGCAAGTGACAGGTTGTAGTCAAATTTGACCCGGAGCAGAAGTGACCAAATGCTGGTCAAGTTTGATGTCTATCAGAAAAGACCTGTTTGTCTCACTGAAAGTCTGAGAAGTTATTCAAATCAGAAAAACCAGCACTGCAGATGGTACCAACTGTCACTCCTTGTTGGCAATCACATTAGGGAGGGCAAGAACTTCAGCAAAGCTTTCCAGATAGAGGATTGCGGCTGTCTGCTTGCCTCCTTGTCTGTTGGAGCTGCTAGAGAAGGTAAATCTGATTTGTAGAAAACAACCAACCAACCAAAAAAAAAAAAGTAAAAAGTGTTCAAAACATACAGATCGCTTATTTAAAAAAAAAAAAAAAAAAAAAAAAAGGTAATTTTGAATATAAAAGATACAACTTCTTGGACTGTTTTTCACTTCCTGTTTCCCCTCTTTCATTTCTTTTATTTTAATCCTGAACCAAGGATGGAGAGAGTAAGAGTGAAAAAATCCAGCTCAAATTGAATGAAATCAGATGTCTTCTTGCAGACTTTGTTTCTGCATTAAAATGCATTTTTTTCCTTTATTGTGTTCTATTACACTGCATAACTATAAATGATCTAAAATATCTGGTTATGGTTCCAAGGTTTGTGCTTAGCTGCCTGCCCTTCTATCCATGACCCTTCTGTGGGAACCTACCCAGGCAGGGGATCGACCCTGGTGAGTTCATAGTCCTGTGCTGGTTTGTGTAGAACAGGTCTGTACCTTTTGTAAGTGCATGCTGCAGCTTCAACGAGAAAAACGGATAGTGTGGAGGGTCTTATAGTGTTTCTTGATGCCCTGAGTTAATCTGTTCTCTTCTGGAAACTCCTTCTCAGAGGAATCCCGTTGTGAGCCTTTACACTTTTCCTGGAGTGCTCACAATTACCTTGGTGCCTCTTGATACAAGCCCAGCTGAGGATCAGTTCATGGAAATCTAGACATTTTACATGAAGTCTGAAGCAATCTTGGAGCCACTGGATGGAGTGTGATGATGTTCATTGCATTGAAAATACAGTGATCATATTCCTCTTCATTCATCTGCAGACACAGTGAATTAGAATGATGCAGCTGGGAAAAAAAAACGCGTAGCTCTCTATGGACCAGTTCTTGCTGGGATGAAGGAACAGTATTTCTTTACATAAGAGCTGTAATGCTGATACTGATATCACTGGCTGGAAACAGCCTAAATTTTCATTTCACTATGACAAGTAGGAGGAGAGATGCCTCAGGTAAAGCACACAGTGAGTCAGATGCCTCTTCAAATCAGCCAAGGCAGCTTGAGGGCTGTTGTGTTGGCTGGTGAGCTACATGGAAAATAGCTGAGGGGCACCAGCCAGACTGGGGGAACTGTGAAGGAAGCCGAGCTGTCAGACTTAGGTGTGCTTCCAGGCTGCATCTGGGGGCAAAATAGGGCTGTACATCACTCCTCAGGTCTTCTGTCCCTACCTGTACTTTGCTTTTTGCTGAACGAAAGAAATGTGGGTGCATGAATGGGAAGCTGTAAAATATCCTGTTTGGGTGTCCTGTCTGGATGAGTGGGGACCAGAGCCCTACAGCGTGCTGCACCGTGTTCACTGCTTGGTTTAAAGATGCCCAGAAGAATTTGATCTGTCCCCATGTTGCAGCTGGAGGATCGTTGGCAATTCACTTCATCCCTCCTTGCTCTAATTTCTACGCCCACAAAGAGCAGACAAGTTTTTTTTTTTTCCCTCTTTTGGGAGATTTTCAATTTTTTATTTATTTTTTGAAGTGCAAAGCAAGAGGTAGGAGCTATCGCTCAAAAGTCTTTTCTGCTTCTGATTGGCATTGCCTGGGTTAAATCTGAGCTGTCAGTCCTTTTGCTTGGGAGGTGATCTTTTGCAGACATCATGAGATTGCTGCAGGAAAAATGCTGTATTTTTGTACAGTATTGTTATTGGCTTGGAAATAACCAACACAAAATGATTTCTTTAGGCTTTCTAGCAGGAATCCCAGTTATTCTCTTCTGCTGCATTGCACAAATATGCAACATGTGATGCTAGCCTGTGATGGGAGGCAGCACTTTTATAAATAAATGCAAATGATAAACACAGGACACGTTCTGTAGCACTAAAAGGTATGCCTGTAAAAATACTAGTATTCGTAGGAATGGACAGCTTCATTTTCACCTGTGTCTGAGAGCGATTGGAATTTGGGAAATACCGAAGAGAATGGGAGTGGTTTGTATGGAGCTGGTTAGCTTTAGAAGTCATGTGTGAAAACTTGGCTTTGAGTTTTAAAGCCTGCAGTTTTAGGGGACTGTTTTTTATGGGCTAAAGAAAATATTTCCTCCTCTTGGCAGTTGCAGCTTTTCACTGTTCTTTGGTTACATCTCCGCGCTCAGCTCCAGACCCCAGTGTGCGGTCAGTTATACACTCGTGCTGCTTTCAGATTCACTTACCTGGCGATGATGACTGTCTGTGAGCAAAATCCATCAGAGAGTTATTATCTCTGAAGCAAATGTTCAAGGCATCTAATCTGCCCCTGAAAATCAGTACCTGTTCCTGAAAACACGAGACCTCAAATGACTTATTATTTTGGATGCTTCAAGGCTGGAAACACTTCTGAAATCTTGTCTGCAGCTGAACAGTTCAGAGTTGTCTCAAGCCTACTGGCCAGTGGTAGACAGTGTGAGAGGCACGATGTATTACCTGTGGTACAAAAGGTCACCTGGATCATGTTATAATTACATGACCCTCTTCTTTGTGCACTGTGATACCCACAGTAATGCCAGATAATGGGTTAGGTAGCATGCTAATTGGCTGTATGAAACAAGTGGTTTAGGCAGTGAATCTCTAGCTAGCCCACTGTTTATGACATGCACACAATTAGCAAATGTGCTCCTTAGTTCTTCTAGACCTTTGATTCTAGCTACAATTTTAAATCTGGAATTGGATTTTCTTCTTTTTTTTTTTTTTTTTTTTTTCTTTCTCCCCACTTACGGGGCTTGGGGTATCCAGTCTTAGGTTGATTCTCTGTGGCTCTTTTGCCTCCTTGCCTCCAGCACGTTCTTGTTCACATCATAGCTGAAAGGCAATTAAACCCAGTCATGGTGATCCCTATTGCTGAGTGTCTCATTTAAATAGGTGGTGTGGCTGCTCATGTAGCATCACGGCAAAACTTTGCATATTAAAGTTAACTTCTGGCTCAGACTACAGTCTGAGAAAGTGTAAAACTCCTGACGAAGTAATAAGTTTTTGTAACTTGTGGTCCTAGGGCATCAACTAATAATCATAATTCATCTGTTTAAAAAGAATTGTGGTGTTGATGGAAATTAATATTTACTTGCCACAATTCCCAGGTCCCACAGTACCAGGAAGTTGCTGGGTCACTGAGTTCAGCAGCTGTACAAAACTGGTCTGAAAGTTGACATCAAGTTTGAACTAATCATCCAGGCTTTATCTATTGCTGAGAGAAGCAGCACAATCTGGAGGTGTATTTAGTTATTTAGGATGAATCACCATGGCTGAGGCCATTAAATTTAGCTAAAGTTAAGTAAGATGAATCCCACCTATCATGGAGGAAGGTCAACAGAACATCTTCAATTTGTCTCCACGCTCGACAGGCCAGAATATACTTCCCTGTGCCTATTAACAAACCATACCAAGCAGCCAGGAGTTTCTATCCTATGTGGCAGGAAGATCACTGGAAGGACTGAGCTTTGTGTGTCTGGTATTCTTGAGAGGTTGGGGAATTTCACAAAGTACGTTTTCAGGTGATTCAAGAAGTGGATTGTGCCCATTTTTCATAAGAAGTCAAAAAAACCCTTTGACAGTGCTTCACAGCCTAAGCTGAGAGGAACCTCTCATCTACCCTTCCAAATACCCTTCTCTTGAAAGAGTTGCCAAGGACCATACTCACAAATTGGACTACTCCTCTTCAATTGGCCACCTTCCAGAATAATTGGTGCTCTGTTACACTTCATGAAACGACTGGGAAAGAGTTTGTCCTGAAATAATCTTTGACTTCTGCGTCTGATTCTGTTATGGTGTAAACTTTTAGGGCCAGAATGTCCTAACCTGAGAATATTACAGAAGGTCCTACAAAACAGTAAGATTTACTGTATGGATATGTCTGTGACAGCAAAATTGATATCTTGATGAAATGAAAGCTCAATGGTTTATCTTCATCCTTAAAATATTACTGTTTTTTTGGGGCACCTTCCTGTGGTCCTTCTAGGTCCTGCAGCATCTTTGCACCAGCAGAAATGACTGTGCAAGTCCAGGGTGATGGAAGTGGTGTTGGAGGAATGCTAAAAAGAGTCTAGCTAAATCTCTATCAGTTTCCATCAGCTCAGGATTTCTTGCTGCTGTTCTGCCCCTTCTGACTGCTTGCACGTCCCCTTCCGCACACTATTGGTCTTTGGAGCACAGAAACGTGACAGTGAGTACAGCGCGGAGGGCTCGGATAGTTCTCCCATGCAGGACTCCAAAACACCTACTGGGACTCTCTGACAGTCCTTTTAGAAATCAGGACGGGATGGCACAAAACAAGGACATCTGGCAGGTTCAGCGGAATGGATCAACTGCAGATTCCCCTGTTGGTGAACTTGGCCAGCAAGCTATTTCAGCAGATGTTTGTCCTTAGGCATTGAATGCTTTCCGGATGCATCGTTCCTCTGCTTCTCAGGAGCAAGTGCCAGCACAATGGAAATTCACATAAGCTCACTGACCAACATTAGGAAGTGTTGACCTGGCTGTGGGCTCCAGCATGGAAACTGGGTTCCTTGAAAGAACAGAAGCTAATGCCTCCTCCAGGGAGTTAGAGTGAAGAAATTCAGAGTGTAAGGAGCATTCGTGTAGTATTTGTCAGTGGTTATTAGATGCAGTCCTTTTTATTTTTGGAACAATTTCGTCTTTCCCGACATCTTTGATTTGAATCCTATATTGACTGCTCTGTATACTTTCAAGCAGGTACATTAAATATGCAAGAGGAACTGCATTTCGAAGGGGGGTGGGAGAAAGGAAAGAAAATAATTATTGTTACACATTGGAGCATATTAATGAATACATTAATAATTGATCCACTGTTATGTTTCCCCCTAATAGTCATCAAAATCTGTATAAACCTGCACTACAATACATAACATCTCATTACAACGTTTGCTCAAAAAATCAATGCATATCTAAGTTATTTGTGTCAAAACTCATTTATTTCCACAATAACATGGACTGTCAAACCTTGACATCCTGTTAATAACATCCAGTGCATTTGCATATTATTCAAATATTTCCTTTTATGAAATGGGGGACTTTTACTTACACCGTCCTGCTTGCAGTGCTTCATATATTTGCACATTAGCTCAATTCACACAGTTATAGAAGGGTTACCTGTGGCAACTAATTATACTGCACTTTATGCATATTAATGAGCCTTGTGAGCAGCCGTCCTCTGTTCTGTGGTGAGATGAGGGGGGAAAAAATAACAGTGTAAGTGGGAGACCTATTACAGGCAAAATGCAGGCGAGTGGAAGATGGATATTTTATAATGTTTTCTCTTTGATGCCCACAGCCTTTTAGAACAGACCAACCTGGGTGGGAAAAATGCCGCACAGCAGTCCCAGCAGCTTTGAGGTCAGATGTGAAAAATATTATCTTCTCTTTCTTTCTTCTTTTTTGCTTTTTTTCTTCTCTCTTTTCTTCCTCTCTCCCCCTCTCTTCCCTCTCTGCTGCTACCTTTATTTTCCGGATGCTGGCTTTGCGAGGTGCTGAGTGCTGCCCTCAGCCCCCGTTGAGATCAGCACCTCCCTAGATCAGCCTTTAAACGCGTAGCCTAAAGCCACCGTCTGCGCTCTGATGAAGTCATCTTGCAAAAGGCCTTTTCACCCGCCTAGATGAGAGCGACATATTTTGTTTTGAAGGAGCGTTTCAGCAGCACATGCTAGCAGGAGCGGAGACCCAGCTGCAGGCTGTTCAAGCGATTCCCGTGACCAGGTGTCACAAGGACAACGAGACACGGCGAGCCACGAGAACGGGAAGAGTTGGCAGCCCCAACTGCAACACAGAGAAGGGCCACATCCTGCGCATGCAAATGCGTGCACGGCAGTCAAGCCTTCTTCCCCATCGCACTCTCAAAGTGGGCAATCTGTCAGCCTACAGGTCTTGCAAAGGGCAAAATCCATCGGAGAGGTGTGTCAGCGTGGTCTCAGAGGGCACGTGGTGCCAAAGACTGAGCAGCCTCCCAGGCTGGGGTGCTTCTTGAGGATGTCTCCACCTACTTCAAAAAAAGAGAAAAGCTCCCGCGTTGACACAATGGAAGGCAGAAAAGGAAGATTTGATTTTATGCAACAGCAGATGTCTCCTAAGCAGTAATCACAGTGTCAGATAGAAAAACTAATCATATTTCAGTAGCTTGTTCAGATCTCTGATTAAAATTCAGTGATACCATTCCTGGATCCTAAAATGCAACAGTCATCAGAAACAAAAGAGAATGTATCATAATTAATGCAATTAAAAGAGCCCTTTCCTTTCTGTCTCTCTGGGTAAGCTATGCTGACCTTATCAGAGAGTAAAACCACTCTCCTCAGCACTAAAATCTGACTCGGTGTGAGAGTAAGAGACCCCAACCCCTTATAGCCCCCTCCAGGGTGTGTGTACACGGGGCCTTGTGCACATGGGAAAATAAACGGGTTTGGTTGCTTCATCCCTTCAGAAAAGGGGAGAAGGCAGATGGAGCTGTGGATCCAGCCTCCCTTGTTTCCTGCCACATACAGCTCTAATGATGATTTCCTCCTAAAGCTTTAGTCCTGACTAGTGGTTGGCATCCCCATCTGCCCCTTCCAGGACAGGTCAAATCCCTAGATTCTGATTTTTTTTGCAGCCGGTCCCTGGGCCACCTGCTGTAAAAATCAACCAGAATTTGCTGCATAAATCCTGACTAAAACCAGAGTAGGGTCCTTTGTTTGTCAGTGGGGTTCTCAGTCAACGCAGTGCTGGAGAGATTCCTCCATAGATGGTGCTGGGTAGCCCTGGGACGATTTCCTTGTCATCAGCTGGCTTGGGCAAGGATCTGAATCGAGGCACACAGATTGAAGAGTGAAATCAAGCCATGCTATTTCATGCTGATTGCGGCTTCAGGTCCCATAATCAGTGAGTTTTCACAGGGAAAATGCACTTTCAGTGAGGATTTATTTGGCTTTGGATGTGAACTATTTTTGATCAGACCCAGAATGAAAATGATTTAAATGATGCACATTAAAAAGAAATATAAAATAGACAAATACGCAATAGCTTATGCTAGCTGAATATGGGAAAATATTTTTGTAGCAAAATAACCATCTCGGTTTTCTGGTGGAGGGCTGGGGCAGAGGGGCCAGCTGCAACGGGGATGTTTGACCTTCCTTCCCCTATTTATGTGAACTGAAATGGCAGTGCCTACTTCATTTAAAATGACTTCCTTTTACTTTACTATGGGACTCGAAGGTTTTTGTGGACTGTGTATGGTTGAATTCAGCATCCTGGGTAGGTGGAAAGGTACATTTGCTTGCTGTTTGAGAGCTTTGAGGTCTTCAGAGTAATTATTTTGTGCTGTATTCCCATACCAATCTTGAAAAAAAAGAGTATGAATGAAAGGCTAGTTAAGAGATAGGAGCCTGTATTTTACTTCTGAGCTTCTAAACTGTGAGTTGCTACTATTAAGTGTTTAAAAAAACCTCTGGTACTTCACTAGGAGAGCTGACAACCTGCTGTCTTATTAATATAACTCTAACGTGTCTGAGAGATCCAACACAGCAGATTATGTTCATGTCTCAGCCACAGTGCTGCTGATGATATGCTAGTAAATGTATCAATGCATCACCGGCTTCGAGCGCAGAAGTCTTTCTGTGTCACTTTCTGAATGAGATATGAAAATGAGAATGGTTTGTGCACCTACTCTGCTCAAGTAGCGGAGTCAAGCAGGCTGCACTGCCAGGCAGAAGTGCACCTGGCAGCGCTGATTAACTGCGGGGGCTCGGTGCTCTCTGCATTGTAGGGACGTCACTCACACAAGCAGTGCAATAGCTTGATCTGCAGATTCCCAGAATAAGAAGAAGTCGATTTACAAAGACTGGTTTCTTCCTCAAGGAGCAATAAGTGGATCGTGTGCAAGCCATTCACCATTTCAAGTTCTCATCATCCCAGATTGGCCTCGCTGCTTCTGTTCCCTTTCTCGTGGAGGGGAGCAAGATAGGCCAGGAAAGGAAGTGGATAATTATTGCCTTGGGGCAGGTTAATTAGCACAGGTAGGGAGCATGGCTACAGTCAGAAATATGTCTTCACTTCCTTCTGTTATAGATTTTTCTATGTGACTAGACAAGTCATGTAGGTTTTTTGAACCTAGATGTGAAATGGGAATAATAGCTCTTCCTCCTTCTGTCATTTATCTGCCTACCCGTGTTCCATCTAGCACAATGGAGCTCTGAGCTCTCCATGTGCTAAAACAATAACCTGAAAAGGTACAGTCATAAGAGCAGTTTGGGAGATCACACACAGGTTATTGTTAGAAGATAATCCAGGAATGAACATTTCGGTTGGCCAAGACTTGCCTCTGAATTGTGAGGTTTGAAGTTCCAAGGGATTTTGTAACCCAGCGTTGGGTTTTGTACAAGGAGGAATGTGAAAGACACAGGTTAACTTAAGGCACCTAGTTATACGCCAAATTTACAAGACTGGTTTCCCTAGGGTCATGATACAGTCAGAGCTCCCTGACAGCACCTGGAAGTTCTCCTGGCTTGTCTTTGGGGTGGCTTTCTCCTCCAGCATCTACCAGAGCACTGGAACACCAGGCTTTTAACTTCACCCTACCATTAGCAGATATGAATTCTTCCAGAGCTTTTGCAATGATGGGCAGCTGTTGTTGGTCCCACAGCAAATTCTTAATGTGAATACAGTGCAGCCAATGCAATAACCTGGTATCCACACCTCTGGAGGAGGGCAGAGCACTCATAAGGCCAAAACATCATTTTAGCTTGGAATTTCTTTTGGCACAGGAGGTGGTGTCTATGTCAGTGGCAGCAGGGAAGGAAATGAACTCTTCTCGCTGAGAAACATGGTCACCAAGGCAGGAAATCAAAGGTGGATTAGACGCTGGGATCATTGAAGGAGCCCATGTGTTATCTGGCCTGGCAGCATCTCACAGGTGTCCTTGCAGAGTTCCCTCTCTGCTCGGACCTCTGCTGCCAACAGGGCTGCAGATGTTACTGCAGCCCTGACTTCTAGAGGAGCCGAGTGCTCCTGCAAACAGCACCGCTGCAACGCTGACATATAGGGGATTTTATTACCCTTGGCAGCAGTTCTTTCCTAAGGTAACACCGAGCTGCTGTATCTTACAGGAAAGGACCTAAACAATGATGTATTCAGGCTGATGGGACTGGATTAACCCATTAATAAATAGGAGGTGAAGAGAGCAATCTTGTTGAACGTAATGTATGCTAATGATGTGACCTGGCTAATGGAGCCCTTTTCTATATTCTGTCATTGCGCACATCAATTATGCAGCCTCAATTATCATCCTGTTTTTGTATCATGTGGCTGAGAAATGAGAGACTTAATAGAGATGTTTCACCCAGTAAAATGCCTGATTAGGTTATGAAAGCAGAAACTCAAGGAAGAGAAAAAAAAAAAAAAAAAACTTTGTTACATTATATCCTGATTTAATTAGCCAAAAGATATTATTCTCAGTAAGGGCCTTTGAAGTTGTAGCAATATTGCTGTAGGCTCAGCAGCAGAGATGACTAACTGTCTTAATACCTACAGCAAATACACTGACATAGCACTTAAATGCAGACAGATCTTAGCTAAGCATTGCAAATTAGGCCAAGATCATTGTTTGCTCCATGTGGTTAAGGTTCCTGATTAAGGGGAAAGGAGGAGAGGGACTTCTGAGAGTCAGAGCTGCACTTCCACCTAGGAGAAAAGCAACAGCAAGCCCGTGCTACTAGTGGCACCTTGGTGCATGTGGCAGCTTGCACCAAGCAGCTCTTGGTAGCAGCTCTCAGATAAATACGTTTTCCCCCTCTTTGCTGGGTGCTCATCACCCCCGCTCTTCCCTTTTTAAATTTTCTTTTCCTCTTTCCTTCCTTCCTGGTTATTACACTGAGTTACCTTGATGAGTTGGAGTTTTACTGGCATTGGGATTCTGTGTCCCTATCACAGCCTTGGTGACAAGGACGTGTCAGCATCATTGGAATCTGTCAGGTTCACCCCTTGCTGCCTCGGGAAGGTTGCGGGCACTTCTTGTGCTTCTGATACGGATGGAAGTGATAGTCAGCCCTGCAGGACAGGGGTGGACATTGAAGACAGCCCAACATGTGATAAGAAGTTAGCAGAGGCGAAATTTATTTGATTTTTTTTTATTTTGCAGAAGCAGAACCATTCCCATGAGGAGAGCTGTGACCCTCCTACAGTCGGCATGTGCTTGGTAGACAAAATCTGTAGTTTTGGACAAGGTAGGAAAAAATGAAGTGGAGAAGGAACTAAATAGTGGGAGGAAGGTGGAGTGAGCTAAGTCACCTGCACAGTCCTTAGGGCAGATCCAGGCCCTGCTGCACTCCGTGGTGTGCTGATTTCACACCAGGGACGGGTCTGTCCCTTTCAGGCCCGGTCTGAAGGCAGCTCTGTGTTTTCTTCCATGGTGCCAGGATGACGACTATGAACTTCATGTTTTATTTTATTTTAGTATTAAGCAGCCAGCTAGATCCCTGATAAAAATCACGGGGCTGATTCACACTGTTTCCGACTGAATTGCAGTGGCACAGAAAGCTGGTGTAAAGTAAGGGTGAATCAGGTCCTTGGCGTGTGTCAGAGCTGTTAGTTCTTTCCTTCCCTCGGGGTCTCGCCTGCCATGATAAGGAATGATGTCATGCTCGTTGCAAACATGATCGGAATGACAAAACTCCCAGAGTGCTAAATTTATGCCTCCTAACCCATTCTTGGCCAGTCCATCTCCTGGTCTCGGTAAACAACATTGGGAGGGCTGGGGAGAAATAAACACCGGGGCCAACTACTCCAGCTGCAGCTGCTGGGTTTGAGTGCCTCCGCTTTTGGGTGCCCGTCTGGAGAAGTGCGTTCATGGCCTGTCTCCGAAGAGCTGAGCCTGCAGCTGAGGCTCCTCTTAACTGCGGATGTCTGGCGTTTCTAAAAATGGTTGGTATTGACCTAAGCTTTTAAATGCCTCCCTCCGCAGCAGCCAAATAGAATAACAATAATGCTGTGATTTGCTAACTCAGAGCAGCATGTTGTCACAAGCTGTACTTTATCACTGGTGCTAGCAGGCTGCATAACTCAGCTGGAAGTTTCCTTATTACCATATGCTTTGCGGGCAGTTAAGCCATCTTCAGATGCCCCGTTCAACCCATCCCAGTGCGAGGCACCTGTGATTTAATGTGCACGAGAGGTAGCTCCTAAGTGCAGGAGTCGTGTAGTTTGGGGGGCTGAAATTGGTCGGATCACTTGCCATCTGCCTAAGGAGTGGTATTTAAACACTAAGGGCTCTGTGGAATAAATGTCACTGGTTTTGTAAGGTGCCTTGAACTGCCCAACACCCTGGTGGTCTGATTTTGTGCAGGATAGAGCTGGCTGAAAGTTTGAAGATGTCTGTAAGAATTTTAAATTCAAAAATAAACAAAATTCAAGGGTTTTTGCATTGAGAAAGCACTTGTTAGAAGCAGTGAAGCGGGTTGATTCATTTCTCCCACCACTTTTTGAATGTTGATGTTTTAATATTTGAAAACGATGGCTTTGAATTTCTGCATCCCTCTCTTTTTGCACACCCACACTCCTCACAAGCTTCCCTGCAAGCTTCAGTTTTAATTTTTGTGCCTTTGTGGACAGGAGTGGGGTCGTGCTTTTGAGGTACATGCTTCGTTATTGCTTTGTGTACTATCCTGTTAACTTCAGCATGGTATCAAGCTTATCATTGCTTGATCCTTCATGCATCTCAAATGCAACACTAACTGCCAGGCTGCCTGTGTTGCCTGACCTTCTTTTCATTTCTATACAACGTCCATATGATCTGTCACAGCTTTGAAAATTCAACTGCAGGGTAGAGATTTCTTTGCCAGAATTGATCCTTCTCTTTTCCTCAGAAACCGTCAGATAGAGGAATACTTGTGACAAATAACCATGAGAAAGATCACCACATTAGAAATCTTTTTGCTTTGTGCTGGGCTGGCTGCGTGTAATTTGGATGGGTCCTCAGTTACTTGTCTTTCACCTTTGGGGTAATTATTTGCTTGCTAGTGATGAAGATTCTTGATCCTATTTTGACCTGCAGAACTTGTGCTAAGGAAAGATTTGCCTTCAGGCTTCGTTTCACAAAAGGCTGATATTCCTTTTTTTCACCACCATATTATATTAGTCGGAGAAGCTGTACAAGATGAGAAGCTCATTATAGCTTTAGGGTCATCGCTGAACGACTTTATCCAATGGCCTTCAAGCACTTCCACAAGGGCTTTCATATCATCCCCATTATAATAATCTTGTATACATTGTTTTAATTTTTATATTCTTTTCATCTAGCTACCGAGGGAAGAGTGTTTTACAGTTATTAATGCATTTAGCCTTGAAGCTTGAGAGTCAGAGAAAACTTCATTATGCCCAGGGCAGGGGTGGGTGAATTGAGGAGCAGAGAAAGGAAAGGGTTTGCTAATGGTCCTGGAGCCTAACGCACACCTCACTTGCTCCCTGTGTGACTCAGTGATGAGTAAAATCAGGGCTAATATGGCTCCAAGCAGATCTTTTGTATGGTGTTTTGCTGCGTTATAATATCGTTACCGTTCCTTCAACTAAGGTGGAGTTGTGCTGTGCCTCTTGGCTAGAAGAGGTTGAGGTTTTTTCAACTTGGAGTTGAAAGCAACTCCAGCAATTCGGAGTTCTCTAACAACAATGAAAATATATCTAATATTCAAGAGGAATAAACATTGGGGTACTTAAATGGTTCAGACTGAACTTCAGAAGAGCTGTAATTCAGGCACCACGTGCTCCCGTGCGCTCCCCTGCTGGGCCCTGCTTTCCTGTTGCACTGTGCCATGCTGCGGTCACCCAGCTCGGCTGGATCCTGGAGGTTGGGGCTGGGGTTGGGAATCTGGGCAGGTGGAAAAGGGAGCGAGCATGAGACCTGCTCACTGCATCCCTGCTGAGGATCCTTGCACTGACAGCAGGCCCTTTTTACGTGAAACATTGCTCGCTTAAAGCTGCTTCTCAGCGGCAACTTTTCACCAGCTCTACACTTGCTCTCATTTGCAGTTTCTTCTAATGTCTTACCCCTTGGGTATCTGTGCAGCAAAAACTCCCTCCTAATTCAGAGGTGGCTGCTAACAACGTGTGTTAACCAAGCGGTGCTGTTTGTAGGCAGAGCTGCAGCATCCAAACAAAAGTGCCTCGAGTGTGACCGATAACTGTCTGCGGTGGCTCTGACTGCAGCAGGGTAGGACATTTAAAATTCAGCCCATGCGCCTTCCGTTCCAGAGAGTTTTGTGGTTTGCACAAGAGCGGTTATTGATAGTTTACCCAAATGTTTTTTGACAGCCCCTTTCACACGTTCCTGCTAGGTGGTACGGCGCACAGGGCTGCTTTTTGTCACTGTTGGTTGGATGTTACCCAAGGCAGCCGTTCTGCCCTTGTTCATCACAAAATGATCCATAAAGCAAATTGGGATATCTAAATGCACCAGGCTGTTCACAGATCCCACAGCAATTATTTCAGAGTGTTGGATGTAGAAATGCTTGCCAGAGGTGGAAAGCAAGTTGCGAACCATATGAAATCCGCTCCCTGCGAGCAGTGGCTGGTCTCAGTCCACTCTCCCTTGCCCAGGGGGAAGGATGGGCTTGGCAAACCACCCTGGCGCTAACCAGACGGCCTATTTGGAGCTGAAATACTAAGTGCAGCCCATCACGGATGGTCTGTGTTGGAAGTTAGACTAAAGGATAAAACTGTCCTTTTTCAGCCTCACTGTTTACTTATTCTTCAGCCTTTACCATCTGACATGAGGGCTGCTGTGCTGAGCCCCCTGTGGCCACTTGTTGTCACCCAGGGGTGGGGATGTGCTGCAGCCCTCGTTAATGTGAAGGCAGACTTACCTCTTTCTTCCTCACTAAAATTAAGTTGTTTTCCCACACTCTTTCTCTCCTGGCCTTCCAGCTGAATTCAGCGAGGCGTTTAGGGAGAGAAGCGAGCTCTGGCTCACATGTGAGTCATGGGCTCTCCAGGCTGGAGAGGTGATAAGATACTGAATGAGTTAGGGGGAATTTGGCCTGATAAAAAGACATAGAGCCACAGGAAAGTGCCTACATCTATCAGTACATGCCCAGCTTGCACAGGAGTAAACCAGAGGAGCAGCACACAGTGAGGTGGACGGCTGGTGCTGTGCACTGAGAGCCAGGCATGTAGAAACCTCTGCTTCCGACCAAAAATGTCTGTTTGTCCTTGCCAATAAAAATAACAACAGAACGTATTAAAGACCAGATCTGGAAGGTATAAACCCATTGTTTTATTTCTGACCTGAGGCAGTTGTGTAAATATGTGTACATATATATATATATATAAAATAGAGAGAGAGATCATGTGTGGGTGTACAGAAAAATATCTATACCTGCACTTCCAAAGTCAATTCTGTTCTCTGAAATACTTGAAGTGGTTCTGACCTTTGCTAATTAACATTGCACTTGCAGGTAAATGTTCATATACATAAAACACACTTCAAAATCCACTGATTTTTGCCTTAGAAAAGTAGTGCCTGCCAAATTATTGTATCACTTCTGAACCAAGAGGGTGACCAGAGGCGCTCAGGGACTGTGTGGCAGGGAAGGTTGTTGGTTCAGTCGAGGTGGGCAGTGCCTGCAGCATGGCCACAGCGTTTGTGCCCCAGGGGCCTCACAAGCAACACTCGGGGCTCTGGATACCCTGGGTGCAGCAGAAGGAAAGTGAGAGGTGGTTTTTGGTGGAGAGCAGGGGCATCAGCAGCTGTTTCTATTTTACAGCAGTGCTTCATGAGGAAATGTGATGAAGAGACTGTATTTCTCATATTTCAACCTCTGTTTAATTCACTGAGTATTTCTGAAATGCATTGCTGGTTTTCCTCATCTTCCCTTTTGCCTTTCCTGCACCTCTCTAGCCCTGTGTCTCTCTTATTTTCCATTTTTCCTAAGATTCCCCTGTCACTGACCTACGATTCACGGCTTGGCTCTCTAGCTGACATCTTCCTCTTTTCTTCTTATGTAGAGGAATTGGCCCCATGGCCAGCCAGCTTTCTGCAGGCCATGGCCAAGGACTTCTTGTTCCACGTGGGACCTCCAGATCAGCCTGGGAACAGGGGATTAGGACCCTGTGAACACCTAAGCAGATGGATGTTGCTGCCTATAACATGTGGTCAGATGTGTATTTATAGTACATGTCTCTGGGTGGATGCATGTTTTTGTGCATGTGTTGCACATAGAGATGGTTATTTGATGACTGCCCTGCTGTTGACCACTGTGAACGATGTCTCCTCTGTTCCTGTGCCTGATGCACGTGTACATGTGCATGGAGGATGCCCTGTCTTTGTGTCTGTGTACAATGGGATAGCTGGCTGAAATTTGGACCTTTGCTTTCATGTGAAGCATTATCAGATCATTCTTTTGCTGAACTGGTTGATCTGATTAGAGGTGGCTTAAAAAAAGGAACAGGTGGCAGACATAAATACACAGCTGTGCATTATTGCTGATTTTATTGCTATTTTATAATGTTGTCCATCATTATTTTACAACAATTTTCTCTATTCGTGACATTGCTGTAAATCTCACTGTGAAATGGCCCTAATGTGCAATGAATACCATTAGGCAAAATGGAGAAACTTGGGGAATCACTCTTCTGTGGTGAAGAGAGAGACACGGGGAGAGATGCAGCTAGAGGAACAGAGGAAAGCCATGGGGAAAGAATTAAGGGACTGAAAGGCTTGTTATGTAACAAGGGTAATTCTCTGCGTGTGATGCCATGAAAGCATCTCAGGAGAAAGCAATAGCTCGTTTGACCCACTAGATGGAGATGGAAAGAAGCATTTTCTACGTGATGACATTCCTGGTAGCTGCCTGCTATGCTCTCTGCTTCCTTATTGAATGGCTTTTACTTACAGTATCTTAAGCCTATCCTTAAAGCAATTACAAGATTTCTCCAGAGTAACATTTGGCATGTGTAGGCTATATCTAGGCTTTTAGCACTGGCTAATTTGCCTGGCCTGATTATTATTTTTTTCTATAAGTTCCCATTTATATTCATGGTCAGTATCTATTGTAGTTACAGGCTTTCCCATACAAAAGGCACCTCATTCTTTTCTTAATTTTACTGCAAATTAATACAGATTCTTGTATGTCAGCAGGATGAGGCTGGAGAATTGGAAATACTTTTCCCTCTGAAAATCAATACCTCGGCGCCTCTTTCCATCATGAACTTCGCTCACTTCTTCAGTACCTGGAGAGCCTTTTGGGGTCAGGTCCTCTGGCTGGGACTGACTGAACTACACAGTTCCCACCACTTTGAGAAGTTCAGCACCAGCACGCACTCCAAGCCCAAAGCACTGCTCAGGAGGTGAAACGAGCGCTGGGCTGGCGTACCGTACTGTGCCCTTCTGCTTGCAGTAAGCCGTGCTCCTGCCCTGTACCTGCTCTCTGGCTTGTAAAGGCTGTGATGGCTGGGCACAGACAGCATGTCTGAACACGGCCACGAGTACTCTACAGAGGTGTAAGAGGGAGCACGCTGCCCCACAGGGCCACGCTCCAGCTGCTCAGGGTGTGTATCTCCTCGCACTGTTTGCACTTGAAACACTTGCTCTGGTCTCTTGCAACCCCCAAAGGACTGGCAGCTGCAGAGCAGCACTTACTCTTTCATTCTTTGCCTTTCTTTCTTCTCTTGCTTGTCACTCACTGCACAGGGCAGGGATGTTCCTACAGATTTCTGCACTGCTCAGAAGCCATCCCTGTGGAAACGTGGCTCCCAGGGCTCACCGTGCGCTGCGTCTGCAGCTCTAGGGCCTTGTGGGACAGTACTTAAGACACTTGTTCAGCTGTTTGTTCAGTATTGTTGTCACATTTCTTCGAAGGAATGAGATCAGAAACCACTTCAGCAAACTTCTCTCTCTACAACTAACTTCGTGAATCACTTTCCAGCCTGCCAAACGTCAGCAATGTGAATGGGAGCTGTAAGGCTCGGGGCTGCTCTTGCAGAGGAGCTTTCCCCCACAGAAGCTTTGGCTTCCACACAAGCCTATGGGTGATTTTTAGCAGGTGGTGATATACTGGATGTCAGAGCAAATGCTCTAATGGGCTGCTCTAGGGCTGAGCTGTGTAGGCTGCACAAAGGAGTGAAGTAAGGAAGTGCAAGCATCAGCCTCCCAACTAAATTGTGGCCACAATTTAGCAAGGGTGGGGGATTTGTCCTGCCCATGAGCAGGAAATCTCCATTAGAAGAGGAATGGGAATGGGAATGGGGCTTGATTAGGTGGAATTTCCTGTGGGCTGCCGAGCTGCAGTTAGTGCAGCTCCCCCTCCCCAGTGCCTGGCTCTTAGTGTGGCTTCACAGCGTTGTCCCATAGACCGTGGCTCTGGGCAGCTGCCCTGGCTGCTGTGTCCCCAAAACTGCCTCCGGAGCCTTTCTGCAGTTAGCAATCTGTTTTAATCCCTCAGGAGATTATTTATCCTCAGAGCAGAGCTCTTGCAGCTGAGACTGTGCCTGGCCTCCATTTCGGAGCTGCCCGAGCGCTTGCTGTAACAGCTGCCTTGGTGGAGGTGAATTTTCAGCTCTGCCAGAAGAGGCTTGCAAGGAAGTTTGTGTTATACTTAGTCATGCTGCTTGGTTCCAGCCGCTGTTATTTGTCCCACAAGACCACAAATGCAAAAATCACTTACAAACGTGTAAAAGCCCCCAAACCACTGAGCACCAGACAGAAACGCTCTTTTACAAGCCACTGATTGCTCCAAGGGTCCCCCTGGCATTGAAAGCCCTCCATTTGTTGGCCTTCTGTAATCAAATACACAAACTGTGTCTCTCAGGTGGCAGGGGGAGTTTGTTTCCAAATCTAAGTGCTGTCGCCAAGAGTGTGTTAGAGCAATAGAAAATAAGTATTTGCTTAAAGAGGGATTACACTTTCCAACTCAGAAATGTGTAAGATTTTTCAAACCAATTGCAACTTGCTTTCTCTGGAGAGGACAAGTGTTGTGTGGCTGTGAGCTGGACTGGTAGAAAATTGGAGTACGGGTTGTTTGATGATGTTTGAGGGATGTTTTTAGAAAACCCACAGATAGATAGCAAGTAGGTCACTGCAAGGGCTGGTCAGGGCTCCCCGGCTCTGCAACATCCCAGTTCCCTGTTGGGAACCCAAAACTGTCCAGCATGGGGGACGTGCCACCCCAGGGACCTTTGGGAGCATCTCTGAGGCACATGGATGCTGTGGGTGAAAATGAGCAGTGCTCTTGCCTGCCCTGGGATGTCGTCCCTGGCTTCTGCAGGAGGAGCAGGTTCTTATATATCAACAGGAATTGTGGCTGTGTAATAGGCACAGGGCTGCAAAAGGTGGATTGCTCAGCTCATTTTATATATACGAAAGGCCGTAGCTTGGATATGAACTTAATCTTTCTGTTAGTTGGTGGTCTGAATTCCCATTAACTAGTATTTTATGCCTTTTGTTTCTGTCATACAAATGAGTGGGTGCTGAGAGTGTTCCTGCCCCCGCAGTTAAGCCACGTTCCCAGTTCCCAGCACAGCAAAGCAGGGAGCACACGATCCTACGGGACTGGGATGAGGAGAGGAGTCCCTGAGCGATGAGAGCAGAGCCCAACGTCTCTCCTGTGGTTCAACAAGTGGTAAGACTCTAATGGGAAGAGTTTGGGACGGCTGGTATCGTGTGCAGGAAGAATTGTGAGGGTGGAAAACGTTGTGTGAGATCGTGGAGGGCAGGGAATGATCCCTCGTGGGTGATGCAGCAGGGTGGGAGCTGTGCTGTGAGCGCTCTTCTGCGTGGGGCTGGCCTGAAGGAGATCTCGAGCAGCAAAGCTTCCATCTGCTCTACTAAAGGAAAAGCATTACAAAGGGAAACCTGCGGGCCAGTCTGTTTGACCTCCAGAAGTGGCACAAAGACCCCGTGGTTTGTTCCCCTCCGTGCGGTGACAGCTTTCTGAGCTGGGGGCACACGATCCTGGCCACCTTTGACGTCCCCGGCTGCGACAGAGGCAGAGGTAAGGTGTTTATCGAAGGATCTGCCTTTTGCGTGTTGTACACCCATGTATCTATTTCAGGCTAGAGCGGCTTCATTTAAACTGCCTGTAAAGATTAAATTATATTATTCTCTTAACATGACAAGAGGGTGACAGGCTCCGGTTTCCCCGCACAATGGCACACAGCGAAGCGGAACTCGGAACATGTACCTGCTCCCTCCCAGGGAGGAGCGTATCAATCGAAGAGCTGTGTAACGCGGTAGAAGGATGGGGAAGCGTGGATTAATTTCGACAGGCTAATGTAAAACATGAACATCCCCTTCTCGAGCTAAATTGCAAAGGGGGGTTCTGGGCCTGTCAGGTGTCACGGCGCAGGCAGAGCAGGGGGGACTCCATGGCACCAGGGGGGACAGAGGGCCAGCAGAGGACCAGATTTAGGTTTTTTCAGCTTCGTTTTGTTGTCAGCTTCTGACCTTACGGAAAATTAATGCAACTTTGCATGGATGGATTCAAATAATCCATTCTGTTTTCCAGATGGGAGCAAGAATGGGCCCTTGCTTGGGCACTGGCCGAGGGAATTAAAAGAAATTTGCTTTCCGGATTTTCTCCTTGCCCTTTGGCAGATCTGCATGGGTGAACTTAGATTTTGGTGGGAGTTGAGAACTGAAGATCTCTGGGCCTCTTTTTCTTGTTTGCAAAGCAGCATTTCCCTGCCTTACAGAAGCGTGGTGAGAATTTGTGTGTTAAAGATTGTGGGATGCCCAGATCTGGGGGTAAATAAAAGCCAGACTGCTTTACAGTGGGGGTTAGACAAGGTGAGCCAGGCAGGCGTGATTAAAAGATGGTTAGATGGATGTTCGGTGGCTGGTGCTGTAAATGGCAAAGCTCAGGTAGAAGTACGTGTTTGGCTTGCACATTGTGTGTTCTTCTCAGTTTTGGCAGGACCCACAGGAACCAGAAACCCCTCAAGCTTTTCTCTAATAATATGGTAAAGTGTCTACCGTGCCAGTTTTCACATGTGCTGCAGAAATATTTATTGCGGTAGGAAGGAACCGTGGGGTTGTGCTGATGGCTTAATCTCCTGGAGTATCCGTGCAGCAGGAAGATCAGGCACTCAGTTAGCTCTGACAGCAAATCCTGCAGGTTCTCGTGGCTAATATCAGAGCTCATAATATCACAGGCCTTCTTCTATCCTCTGCTGCTGACTGCTTACAGTTCTGTATGTTATGGTAACCCTGATGGCTGGCTCGTACACGGTGACTGATGCTGAGAAACTCACCAGATGTGTGTTTGATTTGCTCTCAGGAGGAGGGGGGATTCGTCAGGAGGGAAGATGACATTGCTGCTTCTTTCACACCCAGCTTTAAATACGTTCTTGGGAACACCAGACCTTTGTAAGCTTTCTCCCAGGTGAACGCATCAAGGTCTGACTGTTCTGCACAATAACCATAAACCTCCAGAGCCTGGAGCATGAAGCATTTAGGAATAATGAGACCTTTTCTTGTATTTCCTTACACAGGGTCACATCGTGACATCGGGGGAATTCGGCTTCAGAGCTGGCATCCCAAGGCTGCGCAGCGACTACCGGCTTGACTAAGTAGCTACCAGCAGTACCCAGGAAAGGCAGTTTGTTTCGGAAGGGTGAATTCCTGGGTGCTCAAATCACACACACAACTGCTTACACAAAGCATTAGTTATGCGTAGTTCGCTAACAAGATTTATGTGTGTGCTGTGCTGGAGGCAGGGAGGCTGAGCAACAACCGCTCGTCTCCGACAATGGCGACTCGTGCTGTAGGTTAGGCACTGGCAATTTGTCACAAAGCCTTGACAAGTTTAACAATGCATCAGGTAGATTTACTCTCACTTTGAGCTTAATGTTCCTCATTCTCTTATGTTCTAGAAATGATCGTTCGGCGAGGTCCGGAGGCTGGGAAGCCGGCTTAGAGGTGTAATGGGACTCACTCGTGGCTATCGTCGAATCTAAAATTGTTCCTTTGAATATTGTCTGCAGCCTTTAAGAGGCAGACTGTGAGACGTTAATGCCACCAAAGGGTTTTTCTTGGTAGAGAAAAATCTTCCTCTTGATATTCAGCAGTTTCTTTATGGGGTTGTTTGGTCTCTAGACATGAGAAAATCCTGGCAATTTTGATCATTTGAAGAGAATGAGTAATGCGTAGTGCCTAGTTACAGTGTGTCGCTCTTCAAATCCCTGATTATGCTTTATTTTCTATTATGTTGAATGGAGTGATTCTATTATGGACTATCATTTTCTCTTTTTACTGTGGTTTATTTCAAGGATTCCTGCTGGAGCCCTATCTACAGAACATTTCTAGATTACAATTGACTATCTAAGACTGTTTCAGGAATACTTAATGGGCCAACTCAAATTAGCCAATCTGAAGAAGTGAATTTTGGCCTTGAGAGCTATCTGAACACATGCCATTCTGCAAGCAAAGGGAAAAGGCTGCCTGCTGTCAGGATTTCAGTAGGTGTCAGTGTGGATTTTAAGCTGGATGCTCAGCCTGCGTATTAAGGTTCTTTTCTCCGTGACTTATCGCAGTCCTGTGCTCGGTTATCAGCCCCTGGTTCAATTTGACCTCCTCCTTCTGCACTCTGCCGGGAGATTGCCGGTGATAGGTGGGCACTAACTTAGAGAACAGACCCAGGACAAGAAAGGGGTCTTAAGCCTCTACAAATCCATGACCCAAATATCCTGCCTGTGTAGCTGGGGGCTGTAACAGCGTCAAACATCTGGCCCAGGCACACGGGGAGATACGGCACAGCCGTCCCGGTGCAGCCCTCGGTGTCCTTATCTGGCAGGAAAGGCCAGGCCGGCTTGGGGAGATCAAAAGAGCTCCTCTCATCCAGCCCATCAGCACTTGGGCTGGCTCTGATTGCTGCTGAGAGCATGTCAAAGGTAAACACAAGAACGAATAGGCAAATAATGACCAAGAAGAAAGGTGGGCTGCCAGTGGGTGGCCGGCTGATCTTCAGAGAGTGATATCCAGGACCAGCCTTCACAGGGAGTGTTTTGACAGATGAGAGCAAACGCTGAGCAAGGCAGAAGGCAGCGAGGGGTCTGTTTATGGCAGGAGAGATAGGGCACAGCTGGTGGTGACGCCAGGGGATGAGATGGGGTGACCTAGAAGGTGCCGTGAGCTCCTGAGCTGGTCCTGTGGAGGGAAATGGAGGTGGGAGCTTAAAGCAGAGTAGGGAAGTGATGGCGACTTCTTTGAAATTCTCAGCAAAATGAAGTGTGATTGCTACTTCTTTACGGATTTTGGGCAACGTTTCAGCACATTTCTCATTTGTTTGGCTTATCTGGCTCCAATTACTACATTTCTAAAACTTCTGTGCTACATACGGTTAGGGAGTTTGGGGTTTATCGATGGGGCTGGACTCCTGAGCACACGCTTCAAGCTACAGAATTATCTACTTTATTATATTCTTCCTCTGTAGCTTAAGGAAATTATAAAAACAAAAAAAAGCAAAATTATAGGCTGGAGGGATATCTTCCCCCCCAGGTCTTTTTTTTTTTTTTTTTTTTTTTTTTTTTTGCTAGTTATTAAATCTTGCAAAGGTTTTAATTTCATAAACTGAGATGGATACAGAAGTACTGATCCAATAAGCTGTCTTTCGTGAACATTATTAAAATATCAAGGAATAATTTAATTTTCCCTCTGCATGGTTTTAGTTTTTCTTTCTTTAGCCTGGCCAGGGCTCTTTATATTAAGTCTCTTACAGAACAGCTTGTGTTGGGCTGGGGGGGGACAGCAGGGTCTGCATAAACCTCTGCAGCTCCACCTTACGGCTCTGCCCCATGAGAGGGCATCTGAACAGCAGCCTTGGTTCATTTCCCTCTCCTCACTGCTGGCCTGAGCTGCTCTGCATTTGTTGGCTGATGCCTTTTGCTCCAGAGATGGTGGATTTAGGTTTGGTTTTGGCACCGCATCCCCTTTTTGGTATGGCTTACGCTGCGTCTGAAGCGTGAGCTTGTTTGTTTGTTTATGTGCTCGGTTGAATGAAGATGGAGCGAAGTGCACGCTGACGGGATTTCCTGGTAGAGGATCCAAGTCAGAACTTTGTGATGCTAAGCAGGGGGCAGTTAGAAAAAATAATAAAAATAAAAAAAGAAAGTTAGCCCTTACTTGATAGCAGCCCACAGACCAATATGAGTGCCCCTCTTACTATTAAAATATTCCAGTGCATTCCCCTGGTTGTGCTTTTGTTGGGAAGCAGCACTTCACAGAGCCTCGCTATGTGTACCTGTAAAATCTCTCCTGTTTGATGTTGGCACTTTTCTGAAGATGTGTTTTTTCCAACACGAGCCTGAGTCAGTAACAGACAGCTCAGAGGAAAGGGTGGGCTCCAGGAACAAATACAGCTTTCGTCTCCTCTCTTTGAGGGCTTGGGATCACAAAAAGAAATGTAACCTGGCTGGTCGGCGTGTTTCTGTTCTGTGTTCAAAAGTCTGATGCGGAGGAGACCAAGAGCTGGTAATCAGTACCGAGTTAATTCCTGCCTTCATTGTGGCTGCCTTGCGAACTTCAAAGAAGAAAGGCTACTCTCTTTACACCTACAAGCATAATTTCCAGAGCTGAAGCAGGGTAATTTTCACATGCAAATTCAAGAGGCGAGCCTGCCTTATCTGAGCAGGTGGACACGCTGTTTAATGGGACAATGGCACCGCGCCTTTACTTCCCAGGCGGAGAGCAAGGCAGCAGAAATAAAAGGCTTTCTTTTGCTGTTGTTTTAGAGGAAAAGATGGGTACCTTTACAGAAGGGGAAAATGCCACCCTGCGCTTTGTTTTTATGCTTTGAATTGAGTTGAATGCTGGAAAAAATAGAATTGAGTTTACCATCTAGAGCTTTATTTTACATTTCTCATAAGCTGTTGGAGGCATAATGAAGAATTCAAAGACTTGGCAAAAGAATGGGTCAGCTTTACAATTCCCCTTGTTCTCAGGCATTTGAAATACATAGATTTGTGGACATTAATCCCAACATTATTAATGTGGTGGGAAAAGGGGGGAGCAAACCTATAGTATTTACAGTTCTTGCTGTTTCCTTTTTTCATATTCTCATCGGGACGGTAACTTCTTCCATTTGTTGTTTCAAAAGCTGCCTCCTTAACATATCATAGAATGGCTTGGGTTGGAAGGGACCTTAAAGCCCTTCTGCTTCGAACCCCTACCACGGGCAAGGATGCCACCCCCTGGATCAGGTTGCTCGGGACCCCATCCAGCCTTGGTATTGAACACTGTCAGCTTTGAATATTGTTTGTGTGTTTTTTTTTTTCTTTCTTTTTTGTTTCTTTCTTAGGTTTGTCATCAACTGTAATGGAAGAATTATTTAGAGGAATGTTATTTAAAGCAGAGAGGAGTGAGTGCCAGGGTGATAGCTGCCAGTGTGGTTTAGGAGGGTTACTTTGCAAGCCTAGGTACCCCTATTAAGTCATCTCAGAAACCACCTGAGAATTTGAGGTGCTCCACCTCTGAGGAACCTTTAGTGAAAGAAACCCTGAAGAAGGGAGGCTGGCAGAATTACCAAGGAGCTGATGAGCTAATGATGCCTGTGCTCCAAATCTCCCGCCCCTTCCTGAAGCAGCCTCTTGGAGTATTTGGGGTCTGGGTCTGAAAGGTTTGCTAGACACCATTTACAGATCAGCCCAGATGCCTTGCTGATGTGAGTGACCTCTAGGGAACCTTCTGATGGACCCGATATGCTACACAGCCTTTGGGTGGATAAAAGAGAGCTCTGGGGAGGGGATGGCTTCTCTAGGTTAGTAATGCTATCACACGTATTTCTGTCACCTTGCTCTTGTTTCAGTGGGCCAGCAGCACAGAAGCTGCTTGATGCCTGGCTGGGGACGGCAATGCCGTATCCATAAAAGCACTGTGTGGCACCTGGGTGGTCCACGGTCAAGTGAGGATCTGTGGCTTTTGGTGGGCCTGTGTGGTCCAGGAAGAAGCCTGATGAACTAGAAGACATCTGACTTCCACGTGGGGAACGGTGAGCAGGTGTCGTGCTTAGGTGCGGGGTGAGAGGGAGGTGCATCTTGTCTGCAGGCAGACCAGGATGTTCCCTGCGAGCACACACTAACCCCTGTCCTAGCACAGCTTTCAGGGAGCTATTCTTTTTCTCCTTAAATTGCAGATTGTGTTCATGCTCGTGTTTCTGATGAGCATTAAGTCACCTCTAGATGTCAGAGAATCTCAGAAAGGCCATTTAATGCAAAGCCCATTTGAAAAACCCTGCTTCCATTGCGATCAGGAACAAAACTCCCATTGATTTCTTGTAGGCTGAGTTTTGTCTCAAGTCACCGGATGGTGTGGTTGAGTCTCATTGGTTTGTGGACTGAAAGTTGAGGCTCTACAAAGGCAGTGGTCTGTCCCGTATTTTGCTGTGCTGAAAATATCACAAAGATATCATTTTGTGAAGTATGTTGTGCTCCTTGTCTCTTGACTTTGGTCATGTGAGCAAAAATGAATCTTTGTGTGTAAACAACAAAATTAAAATTAAATAATGCTTTGGGGGATTTATTTTAGGATTTAGAGTAAAATACAAAGGGGTTATTGTACATTCTGTCTCAGCAAGAGGAGACCAATTTTTCTTATGGTCACCTAAAGAGGATACAACAAAGATAAAAGGGTGTAATTAAGAGAAGGTTGAACTTAGGCTGAACTCTTCGCCAGATTCATTCCCAAGGGATGTGGTGGATGCCTCACTGCCTGAGTCACTTATAATAGCGCCAGGCTGAACTTCTGTGCACTAAAAAAATGTGCAGTGGCGAAGAGCAACATTGCTCTTCCTCCAAAGGACAGATTCTGTAACCTCACGGTCTTTTTTTTGTGCTTATTTCTGAGAATGCCCGGCCTGGTTTGCCAACTGCCTTATCAGAGAACAGCCTTGTCCTGCCAGTCAGGTCTTCCAAATCAGTAGGACAGGGATGTATGTCTGTACTATCAGCTCTTGCTAGGTTTTACATCTGTTTTTTCCATCTACATGGAAAAAATTCTCCCTGAAATCTGCTTAAAGTCTGGCTTCTACAGCCAAGCAAACTTGTTTGGCAGTGAATTTAGGATGAAAACTGATTGCTTTTGACAGAGACTAACAATAGCGAAGAAGACCTGTGGTTGTGGAAGATACGTACCTCATAAATCCAGACTAATAATGTTTAAGAGCTTGGACTGAGCGCTCACCGGCTGATCAGAGAACAAACCACAAGCGTGGTGTGCAGTAACCAGAACAGCCGAATGTCAGGAGTAAACAACGTGTTCATACAGCACAGAACCTGCAAAATGGGAAAACAAGGGAGGAATGTTTCCCCATCAAGGTTAGTAACCACCAAAACACAGGCCCATCCTCGTACGAGGTAACTGCTGCCACGTGCCAGTGGAGTAGACCTCCCTCAGTCAGCTGGGCTGTGGGCTTCACCAGGTTAAACATAAGAAATCTGTGAAAAAAATAAGCGAAAAAGGAAATCTCTCCCTCAAAAACAAAGGAGAGGACTACGGGATATTTGATTTCAGTTCAAGTCTGTCTAAAATCTGTCCAGCCATCAGGATGAATCATGTCAAGTTGTTTTGAAAGTGCCTGAACCCAACCCAAAATTATCCTGACAATCCTAATCGAGCCTACAGACCTTTATTGTGGTTATCGTCTACGTGGCTTCTAGTGATCATCTGTTGTACTTGGTAGCAATATAACTTCATCACTGTCACAGGGCCTTTGAAATTAAGGTATTTTTACCAGATTGATTAATGAGTATGATCTTCTAGCTCAGCTGGGTGCTCCAAAAATCCCAGCCAACGCACAGATACTTGTTTTAATTGCCGTCTTTGTTGCAATGCCTATATTCTAGCTGAAGGCATTCTGAGCTTCAATCGTGTGTATGAAATACCTTGCCTGGGCTGTCCCCCCTCTATTTTAAATTTTCCTTAACCTCACTAAATTTTGCTGAACGAGATAATTCGTCAGCCTCCCATGCCTGTGAGGGAAGATTCGGGTATCAGCAGAGCAATGCTGAGGAAGAAACCAGAGGCAGAGAGATTTGGGGAGAAAAGGGAGAACCGATCCGTGGTTTTCTCTGAGCAAGGAGCCAGGCTTCGGCAGCAGTTGGCCTTGGATGGACTGGCACGCTGTCTTTCTCAGGAGTTCAAGAAAGGTAATTTATCCCAGTGGGGCTTTTGGGTATTTGCTTGCAATTACATTTGTTTTAGCGAAGTGAACAGAATTTGCTCTTTGGATTTTCATTTCCATGCCCGGAGTTTAGAGTTGCAGGTACCACCTGTTAACACTATGCAAACAAAATATAATTGACTCCCGCAGGAATCCCTCTGAAAGGCAGCACCTTGGGATTAAAGTTGCAGAGCCATCTATCTAAAATGATGTGGCAGATTTAATTAACGTGTCTAAAAATACACAGGCTGCAATCAAGCCTTTGCTTCTGCCCGTGTCTGTTCCCTGAAGGGGAATGCACGTAATTTTCAAAATCTTGGGTTCTGTCAGCCACCTGTGAGTTGAATTTATTGATGCATGAGATTATCATAAAATTAATTTGGACACTGCTGAATTATGAGGTTGAAAACAGGTTGAGAAGTGGTTTCTTACCCGGCTTAAGCAATATGCTGTCAATAATGTTCTTTCAAGCCCATATGTAGAGCATTACTAGACAGCTACAGTTACACACTGTAAACGCATGGAGATTGGATGCGCGTAGCCCCTTGTGGCAGAGGAAGATCTCTGCGGTGTGGGACTGGGAATGATTTGGAATGACTTGAATCGGAGCCGCAGATAACTACAGACATCAAACGTATTTCTCTGCTTGCCACTCAGGAGACAGCTTTTTGCTGCAGAGTCAGAAAATGGCACGGCACCGAAACAGCCGAGGCGCCTTCAGTCAATATGTCTACCTGTCTATCCATCGCTTGGGGTTTCAGGCTTTGTATCCACTTTTTAATTAAAATAACTTGTTTTTGTTAAGGCAGTAGTGGACAGTGATGAAATGCAATTTGCTCAGTCTGTAGTAAAGATTTTAAGGGAAAAAAAGGACAAATAGCTCTTCTTAAAGTGCTAACATGGCCCACGCAGAAGTTGCTCCCCGTGAGCCTTCTCGTGTTGGCACGCAGGGTTGGGTGGTGCTGTTCACAGAGATCCTTGTATGCTTTAGGGTGCAACAGGGGGCCTGAAGTCAGATGTCCTGGGTCTGGCTTAATGAAACCGTATTAGCAGCTTTACTTGCCAGCCAAGGTGGGAGGTTTCGGGTCAGGTTGTTCTTTGGTAGAGCTCCAGTGAGCTCAGTAAAATGTCTAAGTAAGCTCCCGAGCAGTAACACCCCTTGGAACAGAGCTAATACTTTTCACCCAGAAATGTCAGACCTTGTAGAAATACCTGCGTGGGAATGGGGTGGGGAAACGGAGTGCAGGTAACACCAGGCACTGATAGCCCTGGCCAGGCATCAAAAGCCACCCCTGACTTGCTGCACGTGGGGTTCTGTGTGATGGGATGCCCCTCTGCTGGGAAGGGCACAAGGGAATTCAGGTTTGGAACTTGTAACTGAGGCTCTTGGCAAAGCCAAGTAGGTATTGCTGTCTCTGTTGTGCTGCAGTCACGTTTCAAGGTCATCTTACAATCCAGAGGTCTATAAAAGCCCTTCTGAGAAGCCAAAAATTGGGGATCTGCTGGATTGTGATGCCTGTGACTCTTGGAAGAAGGGCTGTAGTGCACAGACCTCGTTTCAGCCAGGCTGTGATGCCTGCCTCAACTGCCCGCTGATTATCTGCCTTCATTAGCACAGCAGATGGCTGGCGGTGCCCTGGTAACTCGAGTGGCCTCCCCAGCCATTTTTATAACTACACTTCAGGGACTGGATGTAGGTGCCAAGGTGACTGTTCCAATTTTAAAGCCCAGCAAGATAAGATGATTGAGAAAGCTTTAAATAAAAGCTAACCTGTGGAAATCCCTTCACAAATCATCCGTTTGTGAACTTTTACTTCCTCTTGCATTGCTTTAATCTCCTCCATCAGACAGGCTAAAGAAAGTCCAAGGGTACAAGGAACTATTTTCATTCATACCACCAACCTCATCCACATTAACAGCCAGGGCTGTTTGCGAAGGCCTTCAGCATGTGTGATACCATGTGGTGCTATTGGAGGGCTAAGAACTGGGCTTCTTTCAAAACAGTCAAAAACAATATAAAATAAAGATGAGAAAATGTAAAATATTTCCTTCTGATAAATAAAGGGGGTGGGGGGACAGGGAAGAGCTCTTGTGCAAGGCAAAATGCAGGCTCGTGCCTCTACCTTCAGGCTTCTTTGCAAGGGCCTGTGTTAAATTTTATGATTATGTTTTCCAAATTACGTTTTTGTTTGTACCATGGTCGACAACTCGTGTTTTGTATTCCAGGTTGCAGTCGGCTTGCAGGGGTATTTGAGTGCGTCTGCGAGTCCGTGATCTGATCTACTGAGGTCTGGTGGACTGCTCGCGTGCTGGTACCAGGTCAGGGCTGTGCAGTCAGTACTGGGAGGCTTAGTGACTTTGCACAGTGTTAAATTGTGCATTATCTGGGTGTCCTGGCTCTTTTTCAAGACCTATAAATACTCTGGAAGCTGGCCTGGCTTCTTGCTCAGGACCGTGGCCACGGTGTGTGTACACATGTGCTTCACAGGGAACTCCTCGCTTGGTCCAGCGTGTGCCAGCAGTTGGTCTGCTTTTCTAAAGCGATGGTGGAGAAATCACCATCAGAATGGTTTTATTTATTTATTTATTTTTTTACAGATGAGCCATCACATAGTTCATCAGTATCTCCCGGGTGTCCTTCCCTCAGACCCAGCGCGGTGTAAGCAAGCTGAGCTGTTCAGTGCAGGGCTGGGGATGTAAAGAAGAGGGAAGTGACCAGGATTGTGACTTGAAGTTTGGAAGAGCTGGGAGCTGGAACAGCAGAGCAGGCGCAGAGCTGTGGGCTGGCTGCTGGCCGGGCAGTGATCCAGTGTCTGTCCATCTGTCTGTCTGTCTGCAGCAGCCTGAGGCGCTGGGCAGCGCCCTAGGGCTACCACCAGCCCCAGTGAACAGGTTCTCAAAACTGTTTTTATAGCAGACGCTGAAGAAGGCTTTTGGACTCCAAAGGAGATGCTGCCTCTGGAGTTTCTCTGAGGATGTTTCTTCCAGCTGGCTGAGGCTGGAGGAAGGAGTCCCTCTGACATGGGCAGCTCTCTGCAGGGCTGTTTCCCTTTCTGTGCTGTGCTCCCCTGGGCACCGAAGGCATATCCGTGACACAGCCAGGAGCTGGTTCATTCCTTTCTGCTGTGATTTAAAGCAGATAACAGTTCTTGCCTGTTGCCAATTATTAGAATGAATTTTTTTCTCTTTTGGTCCAATTTCAGGCATCATTTGGAGCTTACGTCACTGCCTATTCAGTTCTTTGGAGCATGAGCCATGGGCAGGCCACGCTTCCCATAAATAAGGGAGCTTGGGCACTGAGCCGGGTCCGTTGCTGGAGGTACACGATCACCTTCCCTCCCGTGTGCTGTGAGACGTGTGGCACTGCCTCCCCTGGCTCGCGGCCAGGTGTTGGAGCCCATTTAGCCATGGCTGGACTTGTTGCATGTTCTTCATCCATCACAAGCCCTGTCTGGACTTGGCAAGCGCCACCTGGGCCACGGGCAGCAGCCCTGCCAGGTGAGCCGTTAGCGGCTGGGCTCTGCTGGAAGTCTTCTTCCTGCAGGTCTCGAACGCGATTCAGCCGTGCCAAGCAGCAAACTGCGGCTCCGCTCACGTGCGTGCAGCAGCGGAAACAGTTTGACACGCAAATCAGAAATGTCACTTCATTTAGCCAACGACTCTTGGCTGAGAAAGACCTGGACTTGTGCTCGGACCTGCAAGAGACCAGATGGCTAATGTGGTCATCAGCCACCGCACCGCAATCCCACAGCCAGACTTGGCTTTCCGCAGAGGTCTGCGAACGGGAGTGAAATGCAGAATGTTAAATACAAAGCAAAGCAGAACCGCTCCATTACAACCTGCAGTGATGGGAATTCAGTGCTGCTTTTAAGCAGCGGGGTTCTTAACTCCAGGCTTTTTCTATTTGGTTTTATTTCCCAAACCCTGCATTATCTTGTTAGGAGAGACATTATTTCCCTTTGGTAATTTCTCTTCCCTTCCTCAAATCTCCCGCATTTTTTAAGCTCGCAGTGGGGAGATTAGAATTTATTGTTGTTGGAGCTCCGTCTTTCTCTATTTTCCCCCTTTCCTAATTCTTCAACTCATCATGTTCAAATAGCGCTAATTAAATCTGTTCTTGCTTAAAATGTGGCCCTGCCTTCGGTAGGCACAATTACAGCTGGACTCTCCCGAAGCTGCGCAACCTTGGCAGTATTTCAGCAGAAGGCAGTGGCACTGGGGTAAGCTGGTGAGAGATCCGAGTCAGGCCTCTGGTTATTGGAGTTGTGTGCTCTGCTGTCTGTCAGAGTTGGTTAGCTCGCGTGTGAGGTTATGTGAGCGCCAGCACATCGCTCTTCTGGGTCACCTCGGAGCCTTTGGGATCCCCTGCACTGCCCCTCGGTTTTGGGGAGGGTTTCTTAGTAGGGTCCAGCCCACGGTGGCTGTGTGCTGCACCCAAAGGGTGCCCGTGGATGTAAAAGAGCAAAGTCACCGGCAGAGCCAGCAGCCAGGGTCCCTGTGTTATTGCTCTTTGCTGTCAGGTTTATCCCAGCCTTTCAATATCCAGATAATGAAAAATTGCTGGCAGATTCCTGTGCAGGCCTTGGCTGGTGTGTATTAGGAGAAGAGGGAGCACAGCCCGGATCAAGTCTCTGGTGTGGATGTCTCCCTGGAGGTGATATCGCAGCCACCTGAGTTCAGCAGCTGCTTCCAGCTGGCTGTGGCACTTTTTCTCACATTCTGTCCTGGACTCCTGTATTCCTGTACTCAGCTGTCTTCTAGAAGTATCTGGATTTAATGGCGTGAGTTTTTGTCCCCGTGGCAGAGGTTTTGGTACCAGCCCTTGCACTCCTTTCAAAAAGAGCAGCCAGAGACTCTGCAAAGTCCACAGCAGACTTTGCTGTTACAATTGACCCGTGATACAGCAGCACTCTCAAATCCTGAGATAGATTTGTGATTTGAGAATTCTTCAGAATAAAAGACATATGTACAGTATAAATGTAAGCGATATCATTATTATCATTGGTAGGTCTGTGCTGAGCAACACTGCTGGGAGAAGATCCCAGAAGAAGTTGCCTTTCTATTCCTCTTGGGATATACAGTAGGAGACTTGCTTAGGCCCAAGAAAAACTGCTTCTGTGCCTGCATCTGATTCATGCTGCATACTTAAATGCCATGGGAAAGCACTTGTAATACAAACACTTTTGTTTATAGGCAGACATTTAATTATCATATTACAGAGTCCTCAGGCCCAGCTGCCACATGAGATTTCTGGCTAGGACATTTAACATAAAATTAAAACACGGCGTCACATGCCCGTTTAGCTGGAAATCGGAGCAGAGTATTTGCACTTTCCTGCTCTCTGGAAAGAGCTTCCTGGATGATATTTCTGTGCAGATTAGTCATGAGAAGTCGGCATGCTCTAAGCTTGATGACGTCTTCGAGACGGGATCAGAGAACAAATATTGTGATCTGTTCAGCATGGGCCCCTGCGAGTGATTACATTTCTTCTTCAAGGAGTCTGGTTGTTCGCTGGGATCGGAGAACCAGGCATCTGCAGAAAGGAAAACTAAAGTGGATTGTTTTCATTCTTCGGAATCCAAAGTTGTCTTGATAGTCCTGAAAGCTTTGGGAAAATGTTAGCTGCTTCAGTAGGCAGGGGAAAACAGCGCTAGATGTCAACAACTTTCCCTAAAGGAAAGCCTTGGAAGCCTACTTCTAATCTCACATGGTTTGCAAGATTAAATACTTTTCTCAGGCAAGTAAGGATTATATTTGTGACTAAATGTGTACAAGGCTGGGTTTTCTCCCTCATCTCTCTTTGCTCTTTCCTGACTTGCCAGAGTCTGAAACCAGCAGCATTGCAGTGCTCTTCTGGTGCTCAGCCGCAAGGATGTCTGCATGAGTTAAGTGCCCAAATCTCTCTGAGGATCTGGCTTTTCAATGGGAGTTTCTGAAACATTGGCATTGGGGAATACAGGGATGATGACCAAAAGAATAAGTTTAAAAAATTCCTTTCTTATGGCCATAATGAAAAGAAGAAATCTGCTGTTTTTCTGGTCCATTTTAGTGTGCATTGTCAGGAAATTAGCCTCCGACATCTTCCTACATCATGAACAGGAGATGAACTGGCAGGAACATTTCAGTGACATTTTTGGAACATAAAATCCCCTCTCTTCTGCAGAGAGGGATTGTTTCAAATGTCATCTAAAAATTGCCGAGGGACACTCTGCCTTGCCAGCGTGCTGTGCTCTAGGATGGACGAAAATCAAATGCTGCAGACCAGGCCATGTACTTATCTCAGGATCTTCCCTCCGTTCTTACTGCTCACATCTGCTCCTGCGGCACCAGCCTTTGCCTGCAAAGCCATAAAGAAAACAGAAGAGCATCGTGTGTCTGTCTGATAACCCTGTAGCTGTGGGACTGCTGGGAACAGGAGCTGATGTCCACAACTCAGCGGGCTCTCTGGGACTGTGGCTGGTGAGTCAGCTCTCCTGAACACAAACCGGAGCGATCTGCACTCGGGCACTGCTGTTCACACCTGGCACGAGCCATAAAGTGGGCTGCAACCTTTCAGTGCTGGCTCGGGGCTTCGCAGCAGTGTAGGTAAAATGAGGTCAAAGCAGAGCAGCCTGGAGGAGAGCCCTGGAGAGCTGCGCTGCTGGGAGGCTGCTGCTTCAGCTGGGCAGCATCTCCTCCCTGCAAACACGGCCACGGTTCTGTATGCACCTCTCTCATTTGGTGCCAGCACGTAGGAAAAGAAAAACTCCTTCTGGCTTTGTAGATACTGTACTGTTCTCTTTTTTCTTCAGCATCTGTGAAGCAGCCCCAGGGTCAGTGGCCATCCTGGGCAGTGACCTTCACATCTGCTGGGAGCTCTGTTGATATTCAGGCTGCAATTATTTTTTTTTTCACGTTTCCCTCCTCCTTACCCCAAGGTCATAATTTTTTTTTTTTTTTTTTTTTTTTTTTTTTTCAGGCAGTGCCGTAGCATGAAGAAATCCAAACTCACGTCCTCCTGTTGCAATATAATCTGCTGGGGGAAACCACGTGGATGTTTTGAAAGAGCGGGGGTTGCTTCACAGCTCAGACCGATTAGCGTGGCTGAAATGGGACTCGAATCACAGAGCAACTGCCCTGCGTTGCCACACGGATGTGATGAAAAATGACCCACAGTTCATCAGAAACACAGCTCAGCCTTTAACACGTTGGGCTAATGCCTTGGGATGCTGAAGAAAACATCTTAGAGATGGGGGGAGAGGAAAGGAAATTAAATATAGAAAATAACCAGTGTAGCAGCTGCAGAGCTTGTGACAGGCTTCCAGGTTGAAAAAAGGAGTCCTGGACAGTTTTTTGCAGCTGCAGTGTTGTGACCTTGGAGTTGCAGTGACCTGGGCACGCATCTTAGCCTCTTATCCAAGGCTTTATCTGAGGAAAGAAACAGGCAGTGCTTACTCACATTTGTGTTTCTGGGCTGCCACCCAGGCTGGGAGGGCTGCATCTCAGTATGGTCAGCAGGCTTGGCAAGGTGGGGTTCACACTGTGCTGCTGGGAGTTGTCTCTTGTTGTCCTGGCTGTCTCCAGGAATGAAAACTTTGCATTTCCCAGAAATGAGGCTTGTGTTCACCCAGCACGGAGATGGCAGCCTCGTGGGGCTGCCGAGATATCTGCCAGGGACACGTTGTGTGGGCTGACCTAACCCTCACAGACGTGACTTGCAGAAAGGAAATCTTTTTCTCCGAAAACCATCTCTGGTTCCTCTTTCACTCAGAGTGCCCGCAGCACCGAGCACTGCAGGAGGCACAGCCAGGGCTGGACCAAACCCCCCGAGCTGTGGGGCCAGGCAGCACGGAGCCTGGCCCTGCCATGGGACTGGCTGAGAGCCTGGCTGGGATGTGGCCCTGCACGGGCTGGCTGAATGAGTGGGGCATCCTCAAGCCATGAGAACTAGCAGTTTGGTTTTTACCCTGAAAATCACATTTTTTCCCTGTTTTTGCAAGTTCTTTTGTTTCACAGCCTTGAGTTGCTGCAGCCTCGCCTGGCAGATCGTTAGGAGCAGCCGTGTGAAACTGTGACCAAGTGGCACTGGGCAGGAGGTTGAAATATTGCTGTCGGCTTCCAGCAGAATTTTGTAAAGTTGCAGAAAATTGGGGGCTTATTTTTATTTTAAGTCATTAGTTAACATAAAAAGAGGGTATATTAACAACGATTAAAACTATTTAATGGAGTTTATCACATAATTAAGGACTTCTCTAGGATTATATTTGAGCAAATCCCTGGCAAAATTGTATTTGAATTCCAAACAACTTTTTTTCTCAGCAGTATTATTTCTAAATTTCACATCTTTTCAATTTTTTTTTTTCTCAGTTGCGTCAGCCAGTTAGAAAATGCTTAACACTTTAACCCCGTCAGATTTCCTGCAAGACTCGCTGTTCATTACACTGCTGTCGGGTCCTTGTGATTTCAGCTGACTGTGATTAATAATATTTGATTTTAATTACTCGAGGTGCATTTCTTGTTTTTCAGAAGTGTGTTTGTCACTTGCAGGAAGCACCGTTGACTCTTTAATCTTCCACTGGGGGAATGAATCCTGCCGGGTTCACATTTGAAGCTCTGCGGGACCAGAGGGGACTGGACTGCTTTGCTTTGCACGCAGCAATGACCACTTCAGCCTGTGCAGTATTTGCCTTCTCTGCTGGATTGTGTGATTCTCAAAGCATCAACGTGGTAGACAGTTAAACGATATTTAAACTACCTTAGGATTCAGATGACTGCAAAACCCGAAACCTCTGTGGGCTCCCATATGCCTCGCTGCGTTCGCAGCACACAGCCGGCAATCTGTGCAACAGCCCATCGCCGATGGGAACACAAACAAGGGCTGTCAGAAAATTTCTGTTCAAAGGTCAGTGGTAAATGATAGACACTTAAACGCTGCTTTGTCTCTGTTCCACAAGCTGGAAAAGAATAGGATTGGATTTTGATCAAGAACTCTGTTTTATTCCCTCCAGTCATCAGCTTTTTGGTACCCCGAGATGTATGGTTGATAGGAAAGGAAGATCTTTGACAGTTCTTTTATTTATTGTTATTTTTTAAATCAACTATTTATGTACAGTGAGCACTGTTGGTTTTGGCTGGGAGTCAGTGTGTTTCTCCCGATGCTTACCAAAGCCTGAAAGCTGAGATTGCTCCAGCCCCTCTAATATCCCAGCTCCCTGGGTGCTTCTGATACCATCAGCTGGGGCAGGTCAACACGCCATCAGTGAACATCGGGCTTTAGGTTTTCTTTTCAAACAAGGGCACTGCAAAGGTCCTTCCACAGTGAGCCCAGCAAGCCAGTTTCTGAGCAGGGAGCTGTGGGTGGTGCTCACGCCTCTGAGCCATGGAGAGGAGTCTTCTGGCTGGCAGGATGGGAGCAGAGTCACATTAGCTGTGGGCTGCAGCTGCAGAAGTCTTACAAACCTTTTTGACTCAGTTCAGCTCCTGCTTTTGTAGGTTCCCATTGAATTTATGGCTCTGGTCACTGCTTTTAACACCTGGATAACTGC
This sequence comes from Netta rufina, assembly GCF_964035555.1. Taxonomy (NCBI): domain Eukaryota; kingdom Metazoa; phylum Chordata; class Aves; order Anseriformes; family Anatidae; genus Netta; species Netta rufina. The sequence continues at coordinate 18,422,342 of NC_140134.1, read as the reverse complement.
CTCAGACTCTTCTCACTCTGTCCAGCTCTGTTTCCATTGCAGCAAACTTTAGCCCTTGATCTGCCTGAAAACAGAGTTGTTTTCATTTGGATGGTCGCATCCAAGAACAGTTTCAGCTTAAGAACAGTGTTCCCATGTAGGGCCAGATTTTGCCACTGTATTTGAGACCTCGGAATTATTCCGTGTTAGGGATCAGGACCCCATGTGCAAGGTGCTGTACAAAAGTAAGACATACAGAAAGCTCCTGTTTCATGGACAGTGTGGTATAAATTTAACAACACATTCTTTAGGGTATGTCCTTTCTCCTCTTCATTGACAAGATCAAGATGATCTTCAAATGAGGAGTTAAATGATCCAAATTCTGCAGAAGTGGAGGAAAATGTCCATGTTCTTTTAAACCATAAGAAAAATCTGTTTTGTTTTCAAGAGGTACTTCATTTTCAAGAAAGCCCACTCCTTCCTGGCCACCTGTACTGAGTCTTCTTCAGCTCCATCTTCCACAGCACGGTGTTGCAGCCTGGCCTGATGCAGCAGTTGAAGCGAATAATGAAGGCGTCGTGTTTGAAGGTAATTAAAGGTTGCTGCTCTCAGCCCTTGCCCAACAGTGTACCCTGTACACGATGTGCCTCATTGGAGGCTTCGCCCTGCATTTTAGCGTTGTTTCACTTCTAATGGGCCTTCTACGTCCATTACATCCCCTGAGTAATGCGTGCGTGGAGGACAGTGCAGTAAGTGACTTCTCCCTAATCTGATTTCTGATTCTTAGCGGCCTGGATAGACCAGCATTAGTTTGCTATTTCAATCTGATCCATCAGCCCTTTGCTGCACAGGGCTGCTCTTTTATATCACTTACGTGGTGAAATAAAACCGGCTTGATTCGGTTGGTCTCCAAAGCGAGGCCAGCCAGGTCATGTGTGTGCAGAGCAGAGATGATTAACAGCTTCCCACCGTGCCAAACCGAGTGCAGGAGCTGAGCAAAGAGGTCTGCTGCAGGCCAGGAGCTGCTGGGGAGAAAAGGGGCCTCTGCAGGCTGCGAGCAGTGTGATGCAATGCGGTGGGAACTGCTGATGCACTGAATTAATACTTTGTCTGGCTGCTGGCAGGATTCTCTTGATCCCTTTATCACCAGTTCTGCAATTAATGGCTAATTTCTGAATGCACTTTGAAATAGAAATCCAAAGAAATGTGCTGCTTCTAACGTACGTGATGGAAGTTAGTTAAGTCAGTTACCAGGTATAGCTGAGAACAGAGTGTCAAGGTGGAGACTGGGATGGTTTTGGGGCTGGAAGATCATTGCTCTCTCCTTTTTATAAAGAGAGATTCTCCAAGCTGTCCAAGTCCTTGCTGATGCATTGTAGTCTGTCCCCAATTAAAGGAACTGAGTTCGGTGGAAGGATGCTGCTGTTCCATCAGAAGCTCCTTCTTGGGAATTAGGTGAGGTTGGTAGTTCCTGGGAATTGGGTTGGGCTGGGCATATGCCAGACTCGTGGGCTCCTGAGCCTGGAAGGATGTTGCAGACAGACGTAGTCATTACCACCTACCTTTCCTTCAGAGCAGCTGGCTCAGGAAAGGCACAGCGGGGCAAATCACAGCGCTGACAACATAATGAGACAAGGGTCGGGGTAAGAATAGCTTTGGGACCAGTGATTTGACTTGTTGGATCCTGGAAAAGACCTGCTTGAGTCTGATGGAGTTTGGATGCATTCCCGATTCCCTTTGAGCTTCCCCTTTCTCGTGGCTCCCTGTCAGATCTGTTTGTTGCTCAAACCCACTGAGATTTCTTTACTTGGCATTGCTGGACTGCATGTCCAAACTGAGACCTGAAATTCCTCCATCCTGCCTTGCTCTGTCCACCGGCCCCAACCTGCACGAAAGCACATGATCTCCTGAACTTCAGTGAATTTGCCTAGCAGGGCAGGAGGATGAAGAAAACAGCCTGCTTCTTCCACATTCGATGTGTGTGGCTGACAGTGGTGGTATTCTACTTGGCCTTTTTTTGTCAGCAAACAAAAACCAGAGACGTTTTGGAGTGATTTTTTCAAAGGCTGTGATCTCAAAGGCCTCTCGCAGCTTTGCAAACTCTTTTGCAAAATCCAACAGCTCTGACAGCTCCCGGGTAGGGTTGCACAGAGCTTGGAGTGGCATGCGAAGTTGTCCTGCTGCTTGTGTCACCCGTTCCCATGCACCAGCAGCTCTCAGCCTGCCTGCACAACCCAGGTCTGAAGCGAGGGTGGAGGTGTGCAGGCTGGGGAAGGGTGGATCGTCCCGCGAGCTGCCTGTCTCCATCTGTCATACACCAGCATCAAAGGTCTCCGCCGTGACCTCTGAGGGCAGCTGTGCTTAGCACGGGGATGAAACTGCCTGTGTGACAAATTCTTACGAGCTGTGCCTCGTCACTCTGACCGGATTTAGGATCTGGGAAGGCGGATAGGTTCCTTTCCGGCAAAGTCCCCGATAAGTTGGTGTAAGTCAGGAGCTTTATGAGTGCCTCGTTAACGCCACTTGTCTCTAGCTTGGCTTCAGTCACAGAAACGTGATGGAGGTAGGCACGGGGTGAAATGGTTCCTTCACTGCTCAGAAGCTGGTGACCTGTCCCTGTCCCTCTCAGCAGCCAGCGAGCAGGACAGAGCTGTAGGAATTCCCTGACTTCCTCATGCGCCATGAGAAGTAACAACTGCTATATTGGGATTGTGAGCTGACCCTAGGATTGATGGTTACATGTTAGGAGGATTACTGTAGTGCTGTTCAAGTGTTTGGAGATTTTGGGTATAAAGGCTTAAACCCTGGCTTTTATAAAGGGATTGAAGCTGGGTGTCTGAGGCCAGGAGCAGAAGAATTTACCACCTGATGGAAAGAACCATGAACCCACAAGATGGGTAACAGTGGTCACAGACTGCACACAGTGAATTTGGTGCAGAGCAGGACAATGTAACAAGGATCGATCACTAAGCTGTATTTGGAGAGTTGTCCAGGGCAGGCTTATGAGAAGGACAGAGAGCTGCTAAAATCACTGCCCCTTATCGTGTCTGTCCTGACACCAAGAGCTTTAGGGCAGGGTGCGTGAATGTTGTGGTGCTTGCAAGGTCTGGAGCCAAGATCTGAGCCAGGGGGTGTTCACCCATCGTATTCTGTTTTTCTTCCCCAAAAGCTCCTGTGTCTGTTCCCTCATGTCACAGGTAATGAGAAGAGCATTCGGTAGCCTACACAGTAGCACAGTCTTACGCCTGTTCTCCATTTCCAAATCTTTGTCTCTGTTGTTCTACTTATGGGCGGATCACAAAAATAATTACCTAAATTAACCAAGCACCAAAACACCCTAAGTGATCGTCTGCTCCAGAGAATAACAGTGATTAGGTCATCCTCTTTGCTTATCTCGGGTTCCCATCCTTCAAATAAGAGCAGCGATATTTTTCCTTTTAGAAGAGCAGGACGGACTTGTTCACGTTTGAAGCATTAATTGTTGTTGTTATTACTCACATGGATGACAGGGCAGCACCTAAGGAACGCTGGGCTTGGTACAACAGGGCTGTGACTGCTGTTGCTGTGACTAAGGCTGCGTGAGTTGGCTGGGCTGCCTGCTCACACCGATGCCAGCCCCACCACCTAGCTGCGGTCTATTTCCAGCTCTGCGGCCAGGAAATTCTTCTGGTGCTGCTCAGTTTGTATCACACCTCTCCTCTCAAAAGGCAGCAGCCCTGCTCGTGCTGGAGAGCATCTCAGTGTGTTCCTCCGAACCGGAGCTGCTCAGCGTGTTTTCTTACCAGCCAGCGATGGCAGAGGTTGGCTGAAGCATTTTCTTTTCCTTTCTGCTTTAAAAGACGCACAGGGGAAGCAGCTCCGACTTCCAGCTGTTGATTTCAGGTGCTTGCCACAGCGTGGCTCCTTTGGGTTGTTCGAGAGCCAGCGCAGAAAAACAGTTTCCTTCCAGCGTGTCCTTGCTCTACGACCAACCGTTGCTCGCTGTTTCATTCTTAGACAACGTTTCTATTTATATTCCTTAATAATTTGCTAGGAGTGCCCTGGTGGGCGAGTGGGGTGACAAAATGGGATGTCACATGTGTGTAGGTGGGGCAGTCGGGGTGGCATCTTCTCTGCTCTTTCCCCCAGCTGATTCCTGTTCCTGCTTCCCCCAGCCAGACCCATCACACGGAGCAAGAGCAGCCCAGCCCCGACAGGCCGAGCCGCACGAACCTCGCAGCCCTCTCCCTCCCTCTGGGGCCACCTCTTCCCGGCTGCCGCTGGCCTGCAGCCCACCCCTCCGCCCCCGCAGCCCTGCGGAGGGTTTTGGTGCTCCCCCCTCCCGCCTCTGTGTGAATTCTCCAGCCAAAGGCCACCTCGGAAAGTTGGCCATGCGGCGCCTTGCGTCAGTCCCTGCACGGCTCATGATTCAGCAGCCGTACGGGTTTCGTACCTGGGAGGGCTCTGCCAGAAACCGCAAGTGTTCCTGAGCCAGGAACAGCAAAAGGAACTGGGAGTTTCCACGCAGAAAGCTGACAATGTCTGCAGCAGGTTTTCTTGTAAATTAGCTGCGTTACATTGCCAAGAGGCTGGATGAGAGGAAGAAAACCGGCATCTGGGTTTGTAAAGCTCAGAGAGCTCGAGCTCTTCTGGAGAACAAAAGTGACGCATTGCTGCTCTGAAGTCTGTTAAAAGGGAGCAAAACTCCTACTGGAAGTGAGGCTACGAAACTGTGAAGGACTTGGGGAAAATCCCAGGCTGGGAGATCAATTACAACACTCCTGAGGTGCATGGGAGCAAAATGCAAACATCTCTGCAGGCGTCAGCTTGGATAGCATTACTCAAACAAGTGTTGGCACAGCAGCAGTCACCGCGGCGTGCGAGCCGCGTGTCCCGGTGCCAGAGCCCAGGCAGAAGGGCTGCCCGGCTGCTGCCGGGGCTCACCCGAGCAGGGGCATCTCCTGGCATCCCGCAATGCCTCCTGCCAGCCCCGGCTGCCGTCGAGCCAGGAACGCGTGCCAGCCGTGGCAAGATTGCTTCTCACTTAGCGTAGCAGGGGCTGGGACCCAGCCTTATTAATTTCATTCAGCCGTTGGCTCCAACGCGTGGAGCTGGCACGGAGAGCTGTGCCAGCGAGTGCTTGTGCTGCGAGCACAGGAAGCCTTGTTCCCTGCCTGCATCCTGCTCGTTTGCCGCCCCCCTGCTCTGTGCAGGGATTTAAGAGCAATACATTTCGGTGCGGGGAGGAAGGGAAGCGCTGAACAGCTGAGGGCTGGCAAGAGAATAGCTGCTCTTTCACTCGGGGTTTGTGGCTGTGACGTAGCCAAGAGCAGTGGCTGGCGTGCAGCTGTTTGGGGAGAAGGGAGCTGTGAAGATGGGATTGAAGGAGTGGGAGGGAGGGCTGGCTGCTGCCGGGGCCACGGGCCGTGGTTTGCACCCAGGCAAAGTGGCACCACCGTAAATGAATGGAGAGGGGGCAGGGGGTGGTGGAGAACCAAGCCTGGCCTGTCCTCAGATGCCATCCTGCGCGAAATGAAAACATCCCAGATCAATGCTGATGTTGCTGAACTTCTCGCCAGGCTGTTTTCTCTTCTGACTTTCCCCTCCCAAAGCAAGGTTTTCTTGTGCATCCAGCAGTGTGGGCTGCAGGCAGACACGGGGATCCCCGTGAACTGTGACAGGCACGGGAATCCTCCCTAAACAGCCTTCAAGTCGTTTTCCCGTCATGCCTGGATTGTGTTTGCCAGCTCCACAGAAGGGCTGCCTGGCTGTGATCAAACAGAAGGCTTAATGATGGGAGATGGAAACGACTGCTGCGGCTGCTGGTCGAGGAGGATCGGCACAGCAGTGGAGGTGGATTCGCGAGGAGCTGCGCTGTGCTAGAGGCAGAGGTTGGAGTGGGGCAGGAGGATCTGGCTGCGATGTGCACCAAGGTGTTTGGGGGAGATGTATCGGCTCTTCTGAGCCCGGGGGGACAAAATCTACGTGCACGGCTTCAGCAGGACTCTGAGCTCTGGCAGTTCCTGGTGTGGCTTTGGAAAAGTCACATTTGGTAAATAATTGGAAGCATAGATTGTTTGCAGGAGTGAAGGATGGTGCTCTTGTCACTGCTGGGGCTTCCCTACCAGCTCCCGCAGCACGTAGCTGAAGCATTACATCCTTTCCCTCATGCCAGTACCCTCTGTTGTATGACATGTTTGATAGTGCAGTGTTGGGAAAAAAAAACACATACCTGGCACCCATCCAAGAGCTATTTATAGTACGAGCTCCTAGAAGAAAGTGCGAAGACTTCAGAAAAGGAGGAATTGCCAAATGATCCTGCAGAGAGCAGCAAATTAACCCCTCCAACACCGCCAGCCCCACGTCCTAGTGAGAGTCGGTCCCACGTGGCTTCCTGAAGGAAACACCACCAAGAACCAACGAGGACGGCTCAGGAGTCCTGCATGAAACCACCACGTTACAGGCAGCAGCCTTGCAGAAGGTGATGCAAGCTTTTTGTCCTTCTGACAAATCCTCTAGAAATAAAGCCTGAGGAAACAAGACGATGTTCTCCTGTGACATTGGCATTGACGCTGGCATTGAAGACGCCTTCATTAAGTGAGTAGGGATCTGTCCTTATGATTTTTTCGGTCTTCAGATCTCCCTTGGTTTTGCCACATGCCTTAAATAAAGGCTCTGCTGAAGAGTAAAATACCTCCCTAGAATGACACCTGAAATAGTCACTGGTGGGGCTTTGGACTGGCTGCCCCAATCAGGTAGATGCAACTTTTGCATCAAATATGGTTTCCCCTTTCACAAATCAGACAGCAGATGTTTCTCCAGCTTTGCCAGGAGCAGGTAGACAGAGATCTGCAGGGAAACTCAAACTTTAGTTTGTATTCTGCCTGGCCTGCTATTGCACCAGGGTGACCTTGGCCTCTCTGGGCTAAGGGAGGTCAGTACGTAATTGAGCACTGAACCCAAATGTGTGAAAAAACAACAACAAAACACAACCCCAACCCCAAACCAGGTGTTAGGTAAGTTCTGCACGGAGCAGAGAGTCCCGTCCAGTACCCTGTACTGCCTGCGTCCCCGCACAGCTCTGTAAACACCGCTTACGCTGTGTTTATACAACCCGTGTGTTCCTTGCAATACCTTCCCTTGTTCCACCCGCCCGACTAGTTGGAACAGGCACTAAATTGTTTTTTGTTGTTGTTGCTTGCTTTCTTTATACACCTGCAATTTCCTGCTGTGTATGTCCAGAGACGTTTTGTAGCCTTTAATTCAATACTATTAATTCAATACTATTCATAGATTTTATTGAGTATTAGTTAACTTCACAAAGCACCTTAATGGACAGTGTCTTCTTAATTACATATGGCAAAACTTAGAGAAACAACGGAAAATTGACCCAATTTGTCCTAGCTGCCTTCCAGAAAGCCCTCGAGGTGGCTGAGTGTCACTTTCCCTCTTTATTGTGTTTCTTGCACAGCTCCTGTGGGTGCAGATCACGCCTCCAGTCCCTAACTGCGCTTGCAGGAGGCTGCTCCATCTCCCTCCAGCAGCGAGCCAAAAAGCAAGATGTTGCTTATTGTAGACAGAAGGAGAAAGTTTGACTATTTCTTCAAGTCATCTGAAATAAAAATGTTCTGTTCTGTTCAACTTGTAATGCTAGTGTGTTAGAAACGACCAAGAAGCATTTTCCATAGCCATGCAGCTACGTCATGGCTCGGCGACCTGTATGGGTCACCATGTTCCCTACACACAACAGGAGCTGCCCCAGTCCCTGAGATCCGTGCCGTTTTCAAGGAATCCATCAGGTGCCGGCTGGCGCATTGGCGAGGTGTGAGGTACGGCCCTGCGTTGTCTGGTCGGAGTGTGTTTGAATATCAGCTACACCGTACCCTGGGCGCAGCAGTAATTAACAGAGCATCCCTGCTTCAGGCCCCAGTGGACAAGCGTCCGCATGGCAACTGTGAGTCTTGTCGGCAGCAAGAGATTAAGGAATTAATTGGCAGGGTTAATCTTCATGTCAGGGCTGGAAATGAATTGTTAATTTGTTTGGAGGAGCATAAAGTCCTGTCCCAGCGATGGCAGGTGGGATTGCTTGAGAAAAAGCCTGCGAAGTTGCCCTTCCTGGGGGCCTCTCTGTTTAACACCTTGTGCCAACAGACCTCCTGAATCTTCGCCCCTGCCATGCTCGCCTCCCTGCAGCCAACAGCACAGTGATGGGAAAGGGACCGCAGGGCTGGCTGCACCTCAGCAGGGCCCTTTCGAGGTATGGATTCTCATCCTGCCCTAACTCCTGTGTGCTGAGCAGGTCTGATCGCTGAGTTTCAGGTAATGGATCAGGCCAAGCTGCTGTAGGATCCCAGAGTGAGGGAGAGATGTGCTGGCACCAAACGCCACTGCTGGGGCAAGTGGTACTCCTTGGACACAGCATGCAAGACTTCTTATGTCTGCATGGATACTGAAGCCTCTGACACTTGTTTCCTCCCCCAGGACGCTGTAGTGTGAGACTGTCGGATCAGCGGATGCTTTTCCCTTTCTGCTCTCATTTACCACTCAGGACCACAGACTATTTTCCATTTCAGTATCTTTCTGATCTGTTTAGGCTAATGCATTGGTCACATCGTATTAAGATATATGATAAAAGCACTTCAGGGTTTAAATTATTTAAATGAAAATTTAACTTTTTGTCACTTGTGATCCCTTTTGTGCATTGATTAATCTAATTAGTTCAGTGGTAAGAATCACTTTCTTCTCACATTGTGGTCTGACCCGTTGGGACTGACACAACCTGCTTCGAGACATGACATCAAATAGGACTGGCCTATACATAACCCTGGGCTCTTTCTGGGTGTACAACAATCCTGTCTAAGATTGCAGTCAAAATATTATTGTCTTGACTATTCTTTGGTTCCCACTGACAGCTCGTATCTGTTCTTTCATTTTCCCTGAACCAGGGCTGAAGAAAGCGTGTTGGTGTTTCCCAGAAGCTGAGGTCCCGCTGTTCATGACGTACCGACGCTGCAAGTTCCGACTGGAAGATGCCTATGACAGAAGGTCAGGTTGTCAGTACAGTTTTATCTGATAAGTTGGTTTGTGAGAAGTCTCTGTTTCTATACATGCAAGATGTGTTCCTCATTTTTTCCAAAAGCCTTTGTGTGTGTAAGTATTGCACAACTGGGTACTGAAATGCAGGTACACCCACCTTCTGTTCTCTCTGGAAGTCAGTGTCAAGCCTCTCTCTCTGTGCCCAATATCTGGTTTATTGGGAAACTGATGCTGTTCCAAGGCACTGTAAAATAGCGGAGAGCTTTTTATAGCCAAAACTATTTGACTGGGTTTAGCCTACGTGTCTGCATCCTGTCTGCGCACATTGTGTGTCACGTCTGATACCAAGTCTTGCCAGTAAAACTCCAGGCCCCAGGGGAGATCAGCTGTTTTTGGTGTTCAGGTTAAATCCCCTCCCAGAGGACTGCTCACTGCTTCACCAGTGTCATCTGGCTGACACTGACAGCTTCGCCTTCCCATGCCTCCCCTATTTCCCCACTCCCACAGCCTCACAATGGACGGCTGCTTACCAGTTTAAACTCTGTCCCCCTTCTATTTCTACGACAAGAAATGCCCTTGTGCTGCTCTCCCCATCTCTGCGAGCGTACAGAGGCTTGCAGCTGAAACTTGCATTACAAGCAAAGTGCCAACGATCAGCTTTGCTGGAGATGGGAGTAGGGGAAAGGTGTCCATGAGAGGGTTGGGGTGCTGAATACAGCTAAAAGCAAAGCAGAAAGGCTGGTTCAGTGCTTGGGTGATGCTTTGTGTCAGGCTGTAGCATTTGCTGAGTGGTAAATACCTAAAAATCTGCCTTACAGGATGCTTACTTAGGTATCCAACCCTTAATCTGACCACAGTTGTTACTTGAAACCACAAATAACAAAAAAAAAACAACTGCCATCAATTGACAGAACAAATATCATGTGCATTTGTATAAAATCATTTGGGGCTTGTCTGCGTGCATCAGATTATTTGTGGAAATCTAGTTTTAGGTGTCTGTTAAGCACCAGAACTTGCTGCTACTTTCACCTTGCATTTCGTGTTCTCCTCACCCCACAGGCAGCCAGATGGTTGGTTGTAAGCCAAAACTAAGAAGGATTTCCTCTTTTCTTTTGAAGGGATGGGTGCTCAGAGATTTATCAGTAATACAGTTGTACTTAATCAGATAGAGTCTGTCCTGTGTAACTAAGACAACCCACAGCATGTTGCTGGCATAAGCAGCTACTGTAGTGAAGTCCCGCTCGTATTACCATTTTGCATTCCATGTCAAACTGCTTTTCATTTTTTGTCTTGCTTTTGGTCAGTTGTCTTAAAAGGCCAGTAATGAAATGATGCTACAGTACAACTTCTGTGTAGTATATATTTTATATTAATCATGTTCAAAAATGATGAACACTACATAATTTAGAGCAAGACTGTCATCCTATCTATGCTACATATGTGTAAAATTTGAGTATTAGAAGTGAATGCCCAGGCTCATCACAGACCTAATTAGTTCTTTAGAGAACCTACTTTACACGCTAGCCTGTACTATCCCTATTGATGTTAAGATATTATATAATCAGCTTTAGGAAAATGCAGCAGCCTGAAAGGCTCTTTTTATGTCCCTGTGCTCATTCACTGCCTCCAAAGAGAGCACTGAAAAGCAGCCCCGTTTTACTGGGAAGTAGGCATGTCTGCTTATTTGGGTGGGAAAGTGGTAGAGCAATTGATTATCTTCAAATCAACTTGCGCTGGCAGCTGTGCTCTCCCCAGACTTCTTAATTGAGATCTGTAATACAGACTTAACAGGAGGAGCTAGATGTTCTCTTTGGGTGTTCAAATTGGACGGTGAAGTAATGGAACATGCTATTTTAAGAGTTTGGAATATGCCCCAGTTCGGGAGTTAAGTGAGCTCTCTTTCTCTGTATGTGAAGTATGCGTTTCCATTCAAACAGCAGAAGTGCCTGAGCTGCAAGCATGAGCCTGCAGCATCTCCTCTACCCTTGTATGGAAGGGCACATCATTAACTGCCTGTTTAAGCACTAACCCTTTTAATAGATAATTGCAGTGTGGCAAGAGAAATAGTCCCCTATAAAACTTAGCAATGGATGAAAGGGTTGTGAGGCACTGGAACAGGCTGCCCAGGGAAGTGGTGGAGTCACCATCCCTGGAAGTCTTCAAAAGACGTTTAGATGTAGAGCTTAGGGAAATGGTTTAGTGGGGACTGTTAGTGTTAGGTCAGAGGTTGGACTCGATGACCTTGAGGTCTCTTCCAACCTAGAAAATTCTGTGATTCTGTGATGTGGAATTGCTACTGTGAACTTAGTGCTATGTTAGTTTTGGTCTGGTGACCCTGAGTATCATCTTCCCCTAGAATTTTTGAAGGTTTGAAGGAGTGGTTCATTGTGTTCCCTCAGAAGTAGGGTTCATTGTCTTCCCTCAGAAGTAGAAATAGGAAGAGAGTTGTTTTGTTGTTCAAACCCTTGGGAAGTAGGAACCTGTCAGTGATTTCATCATCTCATTTATGGCTTAGGTGTATTATACAGCAGATAAGTATCATTCAACGCAATTTGTCATCTTGTTTCCCCATGATAGGAGCTACTCCTTTAGTCAGTACTCTGGTTACACACTACTACATTCAAGTTTTTTGTTTTGAAGATCCCTAAACTCCCTGAGTAAAGAGAATTTTCTCCAAAGGAAACAAAGTATCTACTAATAATACATGAGTTTTTCCTTTCAAAAACACCCCACTTACCCTTAATTATGCAGGATGAATGATGTAAGATGTACACTATTAGTTGTGTGTTATTGCATAATAGCTATGAGAGCAGGCCCTGTTTGAAAAGTTTGTTTGTTTCAGTTCCTGTTTGGTAAAGCAGTGACAGATGAAGGTAAAGTTTCTGGCTCAGAGAACTAGGAGACCTACATCTGTTCAAAGTTCCCAGAATTCAGGTAGCTCTAGGCAGCACAGCTATTTGTCTTATGGACACTGAAACCACAGTGAGGAGCACCATGCAGGTTTTACACTTTTATTAACAAAAAAGAGCCCATAGGGCTCATACATTAGTACAAAATACAATCATGTTCCCATATGTTAAAGTTTAACAGCATTTTTTTCTTTTGTCTCTTTTCAACTGTTTCACAGTTAAGTTATCAAAACAAACCCCCTGCATATTGAACTGATTATTGTGCAAACAGTATTTATTTAAAGGACCAATTTCTGCACTAAGCCAAGTGTCAGAGAGCAGAATTTGATCTTGTTTTCAACACGCCTTTGAAGGACCATGTGTGCTTCCTAAGAAACACAGGTTTTTTTATTTTTTTTTTTGCAGCAAACAATCTAAGGCCACAGTTTATCTGCAAGTAATGAAAAACAACTCAAAAAAAAAAAGCACATCTTTACCCTTCATGCTTTTGTTTGCTTGACCATGTTTATACCAAACAACTAGCCAGGTAGCACACATCACCTATCAGGTATTAAAGTCAAAAAAAAAAAAAAAGCACCTAAATTTCTTTAAGCTAGTATCTTGAATTGTTAACATGCAAATTAATACACAGCCATAGTGTTTTTCAAGTAGCCATAATGGTATCTGTTTAAGGACATTATGCTTGTTCCCTTTTCCAGGTACTGTAAATCCTGCATTGATTATACGGACTTGCCATCACTTAAATAAAAAGGCCTAAGGAGCTACATCTTGAGACTTAGGTTGAGAAATACTCATTTTTAGAATGTCCTTTATAAAACATGCACTCAAATTTTGGTTAAAGCTGCATTTGCTATAGATGACAATACTTAAATTTGCAAATGAAAAAAACTAACTGCAGTTTAGAAATGTGAATCTCCACCAGCATGTCTTTTACACTGATGTAAAAGTGACTTGAGGTGAAGTGCTAGAAATTAAACAATGTGAGGAAGTCATACCAAAAGAAAACTAAAAATATATATCCATATATGCCTGTAGAAAAAAATTCCTGCTTCTTGAATGAAGACAGATTTCATTAAAAAAAAAAAAAAAAAAAAGCATTCAAGCTTTTTTAAACTGCAGTTATGGATGAAATGAAGGAAACTATTACTATTCTTGTAGTTATATGAAAGTACAAGGTTTTAACCCCAAACCTTTCTGTAAGACACATGGAGTAATTCTAACAGTTCAAGATTCCCTGTTGTATAAAGACTTGACTGTAAACATGCATATTAAGAATGCTGTGTTTCTGCTCCTTTAAGTGATCTGTTCGTGGTGGATTACTTATTCCAACTGATGCTTGGCAGGAAGCAAACATTCTACTTTAAATGAAGGCAGCAAAGGGCCAAGTAAAATCATGTGCCTTCGTTTTTAGCAGCAACAAACTCACTGTTCTAAGTGACCTGAGGAAGAAAACATTAGAATATTGCACCAAAACAAAATTAAACAGCATAAACAAACAAGGAAACAAAAAATATGGATAGCAAATGACCAGTGCAGCCCCTGACAACAGATCTATAGACAAAAATGCAGGAGTAATGAGAAGCATTGTGCCACTATCAGAGGATTTTGTTCCCCTGATGTCTGTTTCCACTTCAGTTATAAGCTATATCTATTCTGGGTATATTTATGCTTCTCCCTGTGCCTCCAATCTCATTCACTAACCACAGAAACCATTTAGGGTCCCTTTTAGAATCTTGAAGTATGCTGGAGCTTTAACAAGACTTTTTTTTGTCTCAGCTCTGAAAATAAGTGAATTTCCAAAACAGAGGTAGGTTTATAAAGGCTTCTGAATAAATTAAGTGTTGTCCATTTTGCTTAGTACACCTGTCAGCAGAAGGATCTTCCCTTGCCATGCTTCCCCTTATCATGCTATCCATAGACGTTAAGATCAGAAAAAGAACTACACAGTAGAAGAGGCCAGAATAATTCCCTTAAGAAACCCCTTGAAAGAGCGCATAGTGCATTAGCTTGTATCAAAGTTCAGTTTTCTTTTTACAGATTTGTATCTTTCATTCAGTAAATGGTTGCCTTCTTAATATTGCATAACAGTTATTCTGTCATCCATGATATCTTTAGAATCAGTAGAAATGATGAAAAAATAACACTTCACAGTTAAAAGGACAGGCTCTCATGAAACCATGTTAAGCTAGAGTGAAGATTTTGCTCCACATTTTAGTAGCGTTCTGTTCTTGGATGCAGATAGTGTGAAGCTGAAGCCCCTTGAACACTGGGGCATCATTTGGAAATATTTTCTTACCCTACATTCTGTTCTACTACAAAGTTCTCAACATCATAATTACTTGAATTCTTCCAGAGTGTTGAAGTTCTTTTTCTCTTCAGAAAATCCTTGTATTTCCACTGTGCACTTTACGCAGTACGTTCACTTTTTAGAACACATTCAATATTTTCCAGTACTTCTTACGTACCCCAAGCATAATTGTTCCTACAGCATCCTTTGTGCAGACTAATCCAGAAGATTCTCTTCCATCACCAAACGTGCTCATACCTCCTTCTCCATTTTCTTTTGCCTTTTTTGTACACAACCTTCAGTTTTGAAAAAGAAAACTGTCTCCTTTTTAGTTGCACTGTCAGCTGAAGCAGCAGAAAGGTAAGACATTCATCACAAATCCTCTTCAAAGCATGAATGAGACAGGCTGAACTTCTTCTACATCGGTTGGATGTGGATCAACCTACAGAGAGAATGTCAACAATTACTGCCTATAATTCTTGCATTTTGGTACATCTTTTTTTGGCCATCTGACAGTAAACACACTTAAGATTCAGCAGGGGCTTTTGAAAAAGTTTTTTTTTGAAACCTTTTTGTTGTTTATTTTTTTACCTCTGAATAAAGAGGTGGAGGCTGAAACCGGAACTCTTGTATGTAAGCAAACACAGGACAACACAATTGTTCCTCACAGTCGATTGGTGGTGGATAAGCAGGAACATGTCTGGAAAACTCTTCCTCAGACACTACATCAGCATAATTTGGTGGTGCTGAAACACAAGAGATATTACAGTCTAATTTAGAAGTATTCACTCACAGCAAGACAGTATATGCATTACAGTTTCCAAGACTACAAGGTCCTGTTTATTAAACACTGTACACCATCAAATTGTATGAAGTGCACTATATTCATTAATATTCTATCTAGAACTTTCTTTTTAGTAATCATTAGTGATTCTGCAGACATACTACAGATGCGTTTAGGGCTACTCCAGCAACAAACCTATATTGTATCAAGATACACTCAGTAGTAACTTTAAGGTGCCTACTGCCAAAGTAGAATTCCCACCATCAGAGGTTGGTTATTTCAAGATTCAGTTGCAAGTCAGATAGAGGTGGAGACTTAAGGAAAGCTGGAGCAGGGCATCCTTACTAATACTTGTGGATTTTGAGTTAGATTTGTGTGCCTCACTTCTCTTGAGTCATAATTTTAACAGTCTACATCCTTTACTGATCTAGTCCTTGAACTGCCCCTATTATCTTTCTGTTGTAAACAGTACTATGTTGTCTTCAATACGTTACCTTCAGGGTGTTCTGGCAGGGTTAATGCCAGCCAACTCATATCCACGCTAAACTGGCTGGTCATGCTGGAGTTTCTGCTTGAAAAGCTAATACATGGAATAGTGCCAATCACCAGAGGCATTTCAATCATCAATTTCTTAGCACCAGGAATATGAATATACACCTGTGTGACAACAAAGAACAGAATAGGAATAGACAGGATTAAACCCCAATGAATTGACGTTCCTAGAAACTACCATACTGCCAATGCTGCAGGTTGCTTAAAAACTAGGAGTTTCCTCATGAGGTATGTTTAGCAAATGCTCTGACAGCTTTCATTACTTTTTGACCATTTCCTTCTTTCTACACTTTTTCTAAATGATGTTAGGAAAAATACTGAACATTTGACTCTGTCCTACCTTCCTATTTCTGACAAGAATGACCAGAAGATCCCACTCAGTTGGAAACATTTTCCCCCTAATATCCTCTGCAGGTATAGAACTAGAAAATGTTTCTGAGGAAGCAGCAGCTTATTTTCCCCATCATTCCTATCCTTCAGTTTCAGTTTCCTCAGTACCTTCAGTCTCTCTCTTGTATACTGTATTTATTGGTATTTATTGTTGTTCCCAAATTCAAAATGTAAAAGCTGCTCAGTAAGAAAGTTCTTCTCTCCCCAAATTAATGCAGTATTCAAGAGTTGCACAGGAGTTACATATTTGCAATGAGAATGAATACTTACAGCTAATGAATATTCTACTCGAATAATACAGCAGTCAAGGATAGAGGGGGACACAGGTGGGATTTTCAGAGTTTTCCCATTCCAGGTATCTGTACTCCCCGAGGCAATATGGTTTCCTCGCACATTGGCGACCATCTGACGGAAGCTTTTTGTCTTCCCGCTGGCCAGGTAAGTTTGTGTTTGGAAAATGGCAGCTTTAGGAACAATCAAGCGGGAAGAGCAATTCTCAATTTCTGCATAGATTGGTATGGCTTCCCCTTAAAAACAGAGAAAGTTCAATAAATAATTGGTATTTACCAGCTCTCCTTTGGGAATATCAAAGCATGTTATGCAGCACGTACATCATCCACAGTGTTATGAGAACAATACTTGTTAGTTTCCTCAAGCTAGTTTCTTTGCAGAGTGGTATTCAGGCAGAATTATAGCCACCTACTACATTTTATGTATAAACAATGATTCATTCATTTTGAAACATTAAGCACAACGTGAACAAGCTATAAAAGCTTTATTTGCAAATTACGCACCAGTCTTCCTTTTATGTAGTGCTAACTCAATTCCAGAATATTTCATTTCCTCAAATCTATCTAATGTTATCAAGATGCCAAAGAAGCTGCTAAAGCTCATTCTTACAGAAGTGTAAACCTACACAAATGGGACATTAAAAATAAACTATATCCCCAGTTATGGTTTTACCCCATTAAAAGCATCTTGTTCTTCACATTCAGTGTGCATGGCTTTTGCACGAGAAAGGACTTCCTTTTTCTTTATATTCGTGAGGGGGGAGTGAGGGGTGGGGTGAGACGATTTTTCTTGGATGAATTCATAAAGCTCTTTATTACCTCCTTAACAGAGCTATTCTTTTGACTATAAAGTGCCGCCTTTACAGAGATGAAAAATCCTATTAGATGTTTAATATTTACATCTTGAAGGGTGAAGACAACTCCTCTTACCATTACAGTATCCCTTCCTCTCAATTTTGGCACTCAGAGACACTGGCCCAGAGGTGAAAAACCAACAACCAACCATCTTCTCCTGACTTCTTAGAACAGGTGTCTATAAAATAGAGGAGTTGTTTTTTTTCATTTTATGGCATGAAATTATCAATCGCAGTTTAATATTAATGCATATCAATTATTGAAATTAATTCTGAAATCCACTTGGATCTGAATCTTTGTACTATGCAATGGAACTGGCATTTTGCCACCATGTAAAATGGAAACAAGTTTTAGCTATCTGAACACACGACTGTTTTTAAACAGCAGCTGGGATTCAAGATAGTTTAATGATTTACTGGGCACTGCCACCGAGTGACTGTAATCATGATGTCTCAAATTTGTGTAGTTTTGCACTTTTTTGGTGGTAGTCTGGTAATCCACAAAAACAAGACACTGCCCACTAGATGACCCATTACCCTCTCCTATGCAGTAACTCCTGGTCAACTCAACACCCTCCTTGCAGTAACTAGATGTGCTGCCTTCACACTCGTAACGTGTTGCTGAATATAAGGACTACGTTCTGCTTACAGATGTCACTGCCAAAACACTTCCGTAAGTTCTAGATCTAGAGAGATTAAAATGTGAGCCAATAAAGAGGAAAAAAAGAGTGCTCAAAACATCTAACTACGCTCACATCATGATGAAATGTTAAAATTATCCTAGCATTTTAAATAAAATAGAAATTACTTATTCATATTTAAATGAATAACCATTTAGATCCAGTTGCTATCATGAAAGTGCAAGGTATAATTTTATATTATTTTCATAATATGGGTTGAGATAAAAGAATCCAGCTCATTAGCTTCTATCTAGCCTATTTTCTCATTACTTAATGTCTGATCTTTCTTATTACTCTACAGTATTTCCAGTGATTATTAGAAGCTCAATGGCTTAATGTGGCCAAATCTGTCATAAGGAAATAACTGAAAAGATCTCTGAAGCAGCTGCATGCACACACTTCATGTTAGAAAACGACATGCAAAATGGAAGGATACGTAACATAATGGCCAGAGCATAAATGACAGGCTGGGCATGATTAATACTCTGCTATAATTACTGTTCCTCAACCTACTATTATTGAAGAGTTTAGGACACTGCAGCCCTATGAATGTAGTTGCTCTGGTAAGAGTAACTACTTCACACTCGTGCATTATTATTATTAAGCCTTATTTATGCATTTGAAGCCTGCATAACTTTTTGGCAAGAGCACCTAAGCCAACAGGGTTGTAATCAATGGTGTTAAAAAAAAAAAAAAAAGCCACTTTGTTTGCTATTCACACAACCTAAGATCATCTATTTATAGAGAAAAGCTTAGGGAGCTTATATGCATTCAAAAGTCAGAAAATGACACTCCGGAGTAACATGAAAATGGCTAGATGGCTGGGTGGTAACTGTTCATTTTAAAATTAGTTTTAATTTTTGCAGGTGGCCTTAAGGTAGGAAGGAGGAGCGAAGGACCTGCTTACCAATAAAGCTGGTGAGTTGACGTCGATATGGCTAATGACCTGAAGCTCTGTCTGTACGCTTTGATCAGGTGCTGCAGGTCTTTCCAGAATTGCTTTCACGTAGTACTGAATACTGCCATACTTCCCAGTGAAAGAGGTCACCAGAGGCCTGAAACAAGCAGTCATAAAACCATTACCATCAGTTTGTAACTCAGTTGCAAAGATGAACAGTTCCTGTATATGTGTTTACCAATTTACTTCTTGTACTTTTAAGGCCTTAGGGAAACTGTAACAAACAAGGCCAACCTACATGGTGGTTGATTAAGACAAACATATAAAGCTGAACTATTGGGTTGATATTAAAAAACTTGAGTCAAATCACAATGAGTTCATGTTCCACAACAAGCAGTGTCCAGCACAATCCCTTCAGGTTGCATTATTTAACTTACTCTTGTGGGAGTTGAAAGCTGAAGGGAAATTCGTGTCTTCCATCTGAAAGAACTAAGCTTTCCTCACCTGTAGAATAAAAAACAATAGTATATTTTAGTTATTCCAGAAATAGAACAAAGCAGAGGCTTTTATATATTATTTATGACTAAAAGCACCCAGATGCAAGGAACCAGAAGAAGCTTTTACTGATCCCAGTGGGTTCTGGATGGGAGCCCACATTTATTTATTCTGTGGTGTGATTTCAATGAAAAAAAATCAAGGAAGCACTGAGACCTTGAGTTTCAGTTCAGGATGCTGGCCAATTTCTAATCCAAAATGGCTTCTGGAAAGCACTGAGTTTCTTCTCTTTTGTAACAGGACTGCGATAAAGGAAGTGATTTAGAGAAGTGATTGTCCCTCTGTACTCAGCACTGGTGAGACCGCACCTTGAGTACTATGTTCAGTACTCATTGTGGGCACCCCGCTGCAAGGAAGATACTGGTTTGCTGGGAAGCATTTGAGAAGAGCAGTGAAACTGGAGAAGGGACTGGAGAACAAGACATACGAGGAATGGCTGCTGGAACTGGGGCTGCTGAGTCTGAAGAGGAGGCTGAGGGGAGACTTCATCGTTCTCTACAACCACCTGAACAGGAGGTTACAGCAAGGTGGGTGTTGGTCTCTTTTCTCAGGCAACACTTGAAAGGAGATGAGGAAATTGCCTCAAGTTGTGCCAGGATGGGTTTAGATTGAGTATCATGATGAATTTTTTCAGAGAAAGGTTGGTCAGGCATTGGAATCAGCTGCCCAGGGAAGCAATAGAGTTGCCACCCCCAGCAGTATTTAAGAGAAGCACGGATTTGGCACCTAGGGACGTGGCTTAGCTGGGGACTTGGTCGTGCCAGGTTGATGGCTGTACTTGATGATCTTTAGGGTCTTTTCCAACCGAAATGATCCTATAATTCTCTGACAGCAGCTGATCTACTTATTCAATAACAATTAAGCTACCTTCTGTACTAAAAAGCTGCAATTTAAGGCCAGCATTACTACTAGTATTACTAATCTCAGTGCATTCTTAGAGGGCCTACTGTAGTGGAGATTTAAGGCCTAATAGTTACTTCTCCTACAGGTAAACTTGGGAAGTATTTCACCCTTACATGATGAAATGCCATTTCCCTTTAGTTCTCCAGTACTGCCCTAACGCTGCAGCATTTGTGTGATGGTTAAAGGTGTTTCTCTTAAGTCACTCCAAAAGCAAGCCGGCTGCTTGCGGAGCCTTTCACTGGTGACTTCAGGTGCCTGAGGTAATTCGTGAAGAGGTAACCCATGCACCCAACCCCGTGAGAACTGCAGGCTGTGTTTCTGGACCTGTGGCTCACGGTGCAGCAGTTCCTGCAGAACGGCTCAAGTTGTAGGGAGGCCTCCAACCCCATCTGGCTCCAAACCCTACCAGGGCAGGGCCACCACCCGCTGGCTGGGGGCCTCGTGAAGTCCTTACCCACCCGCAGGGATGGGGCACCCCCAGCCCGTCTGTGCAGCCTGTGCCGGCGCCTCCCCACCCTCTGCGGGCAGCATTTCCCCTAATCTCTCAGGATAACCCCAAATCTCTCTCTTTTCGCTGACCCCACCCCCACCCCCCCGGGGGCCGCTCCCCGCAGCTCCTCTCCCCCCCAGCCCCCTCCCCGCTCCCCCCTCTCCCCCTCACCTCCGCGCGGCTCCCTCAGCAGGCTCTGCCGGACATCCAGGTACCGCACCTCCGCCTCCCTCCGCGGCCCCACCGGCCCCGCCGCCGCCCCGCCGGCTCCCCCCGGGGCCGCTCCTCCTCCTCCTCCTCCAGCAGCCGCCGCCGCCTCACCCCACGCCACCCGGGCCCTTCCCGCGGCTTCGAGGCGCAGCCCACGGAGCGGCAGCGGCCCCGCCAGCTCCAGCAGCACCCGGCCGCGCACCGTGTCCCCGCTGCAGTAACCGCCCGGCCGCGCCTCGTCCTGCAGCACCAGGGCCAGCGCCCGCACCGCCCCGCTGCCGCCACCACCACCGCCGGGCCCGCTCCCGGCCGCCGCCATCTTGGCGCCCCGGCTCCCCCCCGGGCAGGCCGCGGCCGCCGCCGTCGGTGCCTTTAAAACCCGCCCGGCTCCGCCGGAGCCCTCAGCGCCCGGCCCCGCCCCTCCCCTCCCGGCCCGGCCGCCTCCCATTGGTCGCCCCGCGGCTCCCCCGCCTCGCCGCTCGCTCGCCCCCCGCTTGGTGGCGGCGGAGGGGGCCGCGCGTCACGCGGCGTGATCGCCGCCCTCCAGCCAATGGGGTAGGGGGAGGAGGCGCGTGGACAGCGCGGCGATTGGCGGGGAGGCTGCGGGGTGGCCAATGGAAGGGCGAGGCCGCCACGTGCGCGGCCCGTGGGTAAACAGGCGGGGAGGGGCCGGGCCGCGGGGAGGGGCGGGGTGGGGGCTCCTGGGCGGGAAGGGCGGGGTGAGGGGTGAGGGGTGAAGGAGGGGATGGGGATGGGGATGGGGATGGGGATTCGGATTGGGATTGGGGATAGGGGATGAGGATTGGGATTGGGATTGGGATTGGGATTGGGGATAGGTATAGGGGATGGGGATGGGGATTTTGGGGGCTGAGGGTCAGAAGCTGGAGCCCTGAGGGGGGCCCAGGGCCATTTGCGGGGCTCCGTCCTGTCAGCAGGGCCGGGGCAGGCGCTGCCATCGGGCGCAGGCTCGGGGCGGTGGGACTGACAGAAAGCAGAAACTGAGGTAAAGTCGGGCGGGGCGGTGCCCCCCCCGGTTTGCCTCAGGGAGGCCGTGCCCGGCCCTTGATCCCCTGCCGGATCCCCTCCCTCACCGGCTGGGCCTCAAGCCTTCAGGCCGTGAGGTGGCTGTGCAGGGCCGCGTGCCGCTAGGCCTCAGTAGCGCGGCCGAAGCCTTTCCCTGCAGACTCTGCACATCATACTCGTCAAATCTGCCCACGAGCATAAAGTAAGGCTGGTTATTCCCAACTCTGCGCTTTACAAGTTTAGGAGAGCCCCCAGCACCTGTAAGCTGAGTGGCACCACAATCTGTGTCCATAGGGGGATAAGGGCTGTGTGGTCAGAGCCATGGGCACCTGCTGTGCGTCACAGCACCACGCACGTGCCTGCACCGGCGGGTTACTGCAGTTAATTGAGTTTAGGAAGCGCCACGCTGGGTCATCGCCTGAGTCTGCAGCAGGGCCTCTCCCTGAAGGTGTGTGCAGGGAAGGACCTGCGGCGTTCCCCTCGCTGGCAGGAGGCATTGTCCTGCCCGAGTCACCCGCGTGCCCAACGCTGCCAGCAGCTGCTGCTTCCTGCATTTTTCCATCCCTCATGAGCACTGGAAAGGAGCAGCCTGGTGCTTCCCCGCTGACTCAGGTAATTACCGGAATTAGTAAAAAATGGCTTCCGCACTCAGAGCCTTGGCTTCTAAGTAACTGACGTGATGACCTCAGGGTTCCTTAGGATTCGTGGCATGCCTTTGTGATATCCTGTCCTCTGAAACCTACACTCATGTTCAGAATTACTTCTGAGAGGAAGAACTTGGCCTTGCTGAGGGCCACATAGGCCTTTGGAACACCTTTCATTGGCTATGTGTGAACGCACGGCTTGGTGTTAATCAGTAAGAACGTGGGGACAAGTAACATGATTCCAGATGGGCTGAATTCAGACTTTATCTAGATTGTTGGCCACAGGTTCCCCTGCTCATGGTGAAGAATTATGTAACTAAAGAAAAAAATGCTGTGATGATTCGTTGAATATTTAAACAATTTTTGGATATTCAAGTTCCTTTGTGCTTTCTGAATTAGTTTTCACAGAAACTAACAAACGTTTTTATCATATTTGGGAGCAGAGCTCTATTAAAGTGTTTCTATCTTCTTTTTAAAGTTAATTAAACTAACAGTGCTTGATTGTCCTGTTCCATATGAACCTTTTTCCATATATTAGCAAGTTTCAGGTCAGTTTTGTAGCAAGCCAACAGAATGTGCTTGGACAGATATGCACGCAGACTACTTGCTAAATTTGCTTACGTACAATGTATGCAATTTCTTGTAACTGATTTTGAAAGTATTATAAAAGGTAAAAAATCAAAATTCCACATCTCCATCTTTTCCCACAAGTTAGATCCTGTATAAAAATAATTAATGCTCTTTTAGGTATTACACGCCCATTCAAATTTTGCCTCCCATTATTTCCTTGCAAGTGCCAACGAGCTAGATAGGGCAAGGAGTGACCGTGGACAGTTGTGTATAAAAAAAATGCACAGAATCAGTGAGAGTTTAGAAGCTTGTATGACTTGAACAATTAGATCACAGAAGATACAGAGAGTAGGAACGCTCAGTTACAGTCAGATGCTACTTGTTCCAGATATTTCTGTCCCCTTTAATAGGCTTTTTTTCGGCACAACTCAAAGACCAAAACTTCCTTGTTGAAATTATCATGCGGTGATTGACTGTTTTCTCATCCACCCTTCTTGAGAATACTTTTTGTGCATGAGACATTTCAACTGACCAACACAGTGAAGTCACAGCATGAATGATGGAAACTACCACACCACTATTTTAGTATCTGATAAGCCGGAAGGAAGGAAGGAACAGCAGATGAACACTCAGACTGTATTAGTGTACGTGTGACTGGATGCATGTGTGTGGGTGTATGTGAGAAAGAGCAAGAGAGATTCAAATGCTTGATTGTCCTTTCTATTCTTTTATTTTGCTACTTTATTCAGGACTATGTAAGAACTAGCTGCCTTAGCAAGCTAATTAATGCATGAGTTCTCCTGTAAGAGTAAAGAATACAGAAAGAAAGGTCTCACTTGAGCGTGCCCTCAAAGCTATGATCAGCTCTAGCAGTGAGGCTGCGATCAGCTCTTATCCTGAAGGTGAAGGAACTAGAAGAACATCTTTCTGCAGCAGCTGGTAATATCCTAGCTCTGATGGTTAGTTGACTCCTGTGGTCAGATCACTGAATTTAGAGGGATCTGGCAGCTTAAGTTTCTAGACGTAATCGTTATTTGCGAATCATCTCAGTACGCACACTGAAAATAGGCTATCAGGGCTGGAGCCTGTCAGAGGAACTTTTGAAGGTATCGTATGGATCCCAAGTCTGCACACAGAGAAGGACAGCTGATTAACAAGTAATTGTATTTTGTGGAAGATAACAAGAGGAGAAGTGGTCTTAGCCACTTAGTGACTTCTGCCAGGAACATCTCTTATTTTTCAGGGATCCAAGCTGTAAGTGGGAAGGAAGTGGAAAACGTGGTCAGTGTTTGCTGTCCTCTTCCTACTAAAGACAACTTCTTACTTACGCTGAGCCAACACTCCTAATCATGAGTCATGCACCAGCGCTAGGAGGTTGCCAGTTAAACCTTTCTGATCTTAATCAACAGCCTGGCAATTCTGAGAGCGAACAGTTATTTCTGCTCCTGGAAGAGGGCTTTGAGAAGTGTCTGCCAACAGCTACATCACAAACTGTGGGTTTATTTGAGATTGCTGTACCATAACATCCATTCAGGTATCTTTCTTATCCAGTACCAAACATGACAGACACCACTAGTGACTACGCGCTGTATAGTTCAGTGGAATAGCCGTGGGAAAGGCGTTACCATAATGAGAGCCTCACAAATGCCCTCAACAACAGTTGTGCAAACCATTGTGTAAACCATATGTACTGGCCCAGGGCTCAAAAACAGCATGTAAACCCTACACTGACCTTTGTTCTGCGTGGTCAGGAGGGTTTGCCCACGTACCTGGACATTTATCTGTAAACAGTCAGCTCCCTCTGTGGCAGGCGTTAGGAAGTAGTTATGGAAGAGGGCAATGTCTACACCTGAAAGCAGGTGGTAGGGGTTCTTTCAGGTTCCACCAAAGCCCTCAGAACATAAGGCCTTCTTGCAGATATTCAGAAATCCTCTTTCTGGCTTTGTTTATAGAGTCAGGACAGGGAAGGATGAGGGACTGTTCCTTTCATTTCCTAGTTCCTGGCCTCTTACCAGTGAGTTCCTTTATCAGTGCTGTGCCAAAAACGCAGCCCTGGAATGGAGTGAGAATTCTCTGTGGTGCTCCCAATCAGCGCAGGAAGGTGACAACTGGGTGTTGGTGACGCCCGCTGTCACGTACAGTCTTCTATTGCTTTTATTCTATTACCAGTAATTGAAAGGTCAGCCAAATTTTTCTTAGACAATTAAGTGACATTTACACGTAGGAGATTGCAAGGAGCCAGAGATGCTTTTCCAAATGCTGCTGCAAGCACAGTCTGATATGTCACCACTGCCAAAGCGTTAACACCAGTGAGCGTATTTTTAAGTCAGGCTGGACGTGGCACATTCAGAAAAGCCAGCACTGCTACGCTGGCCAAGGACTCTCTAGATGTGTGCATTTTATCTTGGCAGGTGTTTCTTCACACAGTCCTTCAGACAAAGCAGAATCCCCTTGAAGGCCAACAGACCGGTCTTAATACAAGATTATGTATGGAAATGGAAAATTGTAAGTGACAGGAGGACGGCCAAGGTTGGAAATCTGGCCAAGGGGCAGAGTAGGTTGCGTTCGTGGTGGCTGGGACCCAGCGTGTCCAGGCTCATGCACTGAGTGCTTGCCTCATACAGCCCCTTGCTACGATTACCTTCAGGACGTGGGAGAAGTGCGTCTCGTCCCTGGTTCAAGGGGCTGGGCTTACAGAATGGTTGTGCAATCTTGAAAGAGGTGTCTCCTCTGTGAGTGGCAGCACAGCGCCAGCACGTTCCCCCTCGCCTGCAGGGGAGCAGTTTGGGGGACTCCCAGGACAAGGATCTCCATCCCAGTTCCTAGCCCAACACGCAGGGGCTGCAGTCCAGCACGTCACCGACCATTGTGTTGTTTCATGCACTGGTAAAGTGCCCTGCTGTTTGCTTCGATATTTGTGTTATGGGTCAGGCTGCAGGAGCTGTTAGGGCTGGTTTCTTACATAAAAGGGATTTTAAATCCAGCACTCCTCGGGCAGCACAGGGCTGCTTGAGGGTGGCTTTGAGTGTTTACAGCTACTGCAGGCTCTGCAAGGAGCACGAGTAGAGAAAAATGGATGTGGTTAGAACATCCCCTCATCCTGCTGTCCCCTGAGGACAGAAGGATTTATAGGGCTTCTTGGCGCCGGCACAATTAGAGTGGCCTTCTGGAAGTGCTTCTCTGGAGGAAGAGCTTCCTACAATTGTAAAGTGTACCCCTCTGCATTTCAGTGACTCTGACTTCAAAGCAAGGTGTTCAGAAATGCTCCTATAAATATCTGACAAAGAGGGAGGATACAGATTTCTCCTGTTGAACCAACTCTGAAGCAGCAACTGCATTATTCATGTGCGGCTCATGGTTTGGTGTTTAGGCTCGACGGAATGAATAACCAGAAAGTGAAAGGGGAATTAACAAACTAATTTATGTTCTTATTTATGTGCTGCTTTAGCTGTTCCCTACTGCTGGCTGTAACTTGAGGGTTTTGATTGCTTTGTAAAGTGCATCTTTTTTATACTTGGACTGAAAAAACTTGAACTTGAGATGAACCCAAATCTCATACCAGAGTACCTCACTCTGAAGGGAAATGCAAGTCTGGATCTGAACTCACCTTTTATTAGAGCACTCTCGTAAACAGGAATGTGTGTGTTGTGGTGACTACTCAGCCCTAGCAATTTGCACCAAGCAATGGCGTGGGATCGTATCGCTGCAGAAGCACAGAAGCCATACCCAACGCCTGGAAGACGGTTCCCAGCGCGCCGTTTGCTGGACAGTGGCTGGCTGAAGAAGCCTCCCTGGAGGCTACCCGTGGCTCTCAGCACGGTCCCGCAGTGCAGCCGTTAATGACAGCAGATGTGTTGGTGTGAAGCAGATTTTTTCACAGCACCCTTTCTGATTGCTGCTGTTGTTGCCCAGGCTTAGGAAAGGGATGACTTCAGCAGAAAACGGAGATAATGGAATGCTTCATGTCAAGAGGGAATGTAGGGTAAGAGCTGCCATGGATGGGAAGTGGTGTCAGCAGCCTGAGATAACACGAGTGGTTGGTGGGACAGGAAGCAGCTCGGGATCACAGTTGAGCTCTGCTAATGGGAACGCATGCTTTAACTTCTGACAGCGCTACTTGGCTTTTCCTGCTCTTTCTGCATGATTTGCCATGTAGACCCACACATGTCCTTAATAGATGCATGTGTCACGAGGTGTTCATGCTTGATATCAGACTGTTGTGTTACAAGAGAAAGGATGATGTCAGGGGTGTTGTAGAAACACATTCAGATACTCTACCTCATAACCAAGTAGCTTGGAGTTCCATGACATGGAGCCTTTTTCCTTGTAACACCAAGGAAGGGTTTGGAGTTTGTAGGATCTGCCCAGAGTTCAGTCCATCTAGTCAAGCCTACCCAATAGCACAAGCTGCTAAGTTTTCCTTGAGTGCTTTAGATCAAACTTAAAGGCCAAGCCACCATTTCGCTCATCAAGTACTTTGAGTGCCTAGCACAGGAAGGGAATGGAGGAAGGTACGGCGTTGGCACTGGTAAGGTCTGGGGAGGTGGGGCTTCCCTGTGTGGTCCCACCAAGAAATCAGCCCTGGATGGCAGAAGGCAGAAAACCAAGCACACTCTGAAACACCCCACCTTCTTTCCCTAAAACCTAGTGACCAAAACAACCTTGAACCTGTAAGCATATCCTTGGTGTCACAAGAGAGGACAAGTAGCTCCTGCCTCCCCTTCAAAAAAATGCCCCCACTGATGGAAGCTGACTGACAAACCTGGGGGAAAAATCCTCTTACATTTACCGGTAACCAGCTGATGCTGCAGGGCACGAAATCTAATTATTGTCTTAGGGCAGAGTCGCACCTTTTATGAGCGTGTCCCATTATGGAAGGGAATCTCAATCTCTCAATTCATTTCCTAGGCCCTGGGGAGACCGGGATGATTGGAGTCACATCGCGCTCCCCCTTCATGTGCATGCAAGCAAAGACTGTCACAAACACTGGATCAGAGCACGTAGCCTAGAAAGACACTGAATTTCATCTTAAAGGTACCGGGAGATGGCAACACCATTATTCTTTCTAGTCACCTCTGATTTTTATTCAGCTAGCTGCAAGGAAATTATGTCTCGATTCAAAGTACAAATGATAATGCTATATTCTAAATAGCAAATTGTTGTTTTGCTGCTTTGTATGAGATCAGATCAAATCACTCACACTGCTGAATGTGGACTTTTCTAGAGATCTAATTTTTCTAGCTATTTTTCTTGCTATTTTTTTCTAGCTACTCTCACAAATGTTTCCTTTGAAAAGTTGAGAAAGTTGAATCTTTTATGCTGCTTATCATGAGGCCCATTTCCCTAAACCTGGAATTCTGTGTTTAAACTTTACCAGGTGTCTTTTTTAAAACCATTAGTGAGCTGACCACATTTTTAAAATATTTAAACATTTATTGGAGAAATTTCTTGTTAACTAGTTCAAGCTGTGATTAAAACAGAAATGAAAAAGCTTGGCTGACAAAAACTGGTTAGGCTTGCATTTCCTTTAAAAAAAAGCACATGAATTCTTAAATGTTAGGACTTATTATCATTTCAGTTACTGCATGTGTATGCATTATCTGTGTGTTATAGACACACGTATATATATGCAGCTATGCATATATGCATAAATATAAAAGAGCACACATAAAACTCACTTGCTACAGTAACTATTGTTGTGGAAGCCAATAATGGTCGGCTAGCAGTGAAAAGCATGGGAGATAAGAACACACTTACTATTAATACTGTTCATTTTTAGAAATGCTCACAATGGGGCTCCTATTTTGACATTTTCTTCTGAAATATGAAGTATTAGGCATTGTCAGAGCCAGGATACCGGTCTAGATGGACTTTTAACTGCCTGCTGTAGTGATTCTTATCTTCCTCTGTAGGGTGAATTAGAATTCTTTGGATCAATGGATGTACACAGTCTTTTCTTGTATCAGAATAACATTACACATCCTCTTGTCATTATAACACACTGGAAGATTATTTTCAATGATAATGACAAGACCACGTCAATCACGGGTCTTTCGTAGTGGGAATTTGCCTCTTATTGCATCTTTCACATGGCAAAAATTTCCCTTTTTTGTTCTTGAATTACCATTCAGAAGTTGGTAGCCAAATGTTTGGAATTTAAAAATGAGAAAAAGAAAATGTCTCATTTCTGCTGCCAGCAACGCTCTAAGTTATACAGGCATTAACTTCTCCTGTGCATCCATGATTATAAAAGTGGCATAGGCGAAGCCTACATTTTGTTCTGCTTAAATATCTGTACAGATCAAAGCTTTTCCCTGATAGACACTATTGTTGAAAAACATTAGTATGCGCTACCTGTATTTTTCCGTGTTCAAAGGAAGCAATCACAGAGCACTTCATTTATTTTACTAAGAGCTCAGTAAATGCTGTGCTGTTGCCATTCTGCAAGGAAGGTATTTTCATGTAGAGGTATTATCATTAACAGATTCTTTTCAAATTCTAGGAAAAGTGTCCTGTTTTTATTTGGCATTCAGAAGACTGAACACTTTAAAAAAATGATTGTTTTAAGGCCTTTCATTTCTTTCATGCTTTATTTTATTTTTTTTTTACTTAATTAAGCAAACTGGAAATTGCTTCCTTGTGGACATGTTCTTCTAGGCCCACTGTTAGACCCTGGACTCAGTATATAACCAATAAAGATGCTGACTAATGGTATCCTCAGGATCTGAAAAAAAAAGTGGAAGTGGATTACAGATGATGCCAACTGTACAAAAAGAAAAAAAAAAAAAGAAAAAAAAATGCACCAAGAAGTTCTCTGTTATAAAGAGCAAAGACTTAGCTCAAATATTGATAGAGACCCCAGTGTAGGTGGCTGAAGTTAGACAATCTGTATCATCTTAGTGTCTCTGGAGGGCAGGGAGCACTTTCAAATGTCTTGGATACTGCCATGCATTCAGAGGTCAATCTCACTATGAAATTTTAGGAATTTAACCCACATTTTCCAATATTAGGGACAGGAGCACAAGTCTTCCTGATACTCAATACAATTTAAATGCCTAAATTGGGAAGATGATTTAGAACTGGACTCCTATCACCTCTGCTTTGTGCATTTTCTTTATCTTAATTTTGGTCATTCTGGGCATTTTTTGCTTGGGACTATTTATCCTTCTAACAAATAACCAATTTAAAAATGACAATTGATTAGTCTCTTCTAAGTCTCCAGTTTTCATACTTTGCTAATCTATAAAACTTCCCAAGAAAAAATGGTGTCTTAATTGCAGCATTTTGCACCTTGACATTAACTGTGTATTTCACTCATGGCCAATTTAAAAATCAAAATAGAAACTTTGTAATAGTCTCCCTTTACAGTTTGGGTTATGAGAAGCTGAGAATTCCCTTAGGCTTGATTGATAAAACATGGCATTTATCCTATTCCTAGGATGATGTTCAGCAAACTTTATGACAGAGGGAAACAGCTGGTAAAGTGGGTTCATGGAAAGGTGAAGGTAATATAGACATAAAAAACAAGAGGATAATGATTTTAAAAGGGATAATAGTTGTAATAACACCATTAACCTTTTGCTTCAAATTATTGAATGTGTGGTCTCTTCAGCAGGCTAATCAAAGGTTTGCATTAACTGCAATGCAAGAGGAAGTGGCAATATACAACCTGAGGTGATTTTTTTCCCTCTTACAATTATTCACTATCAAACTCTTACTGAAAAAAAAAAAAAAAAAAAAGAAAGAAAGAAAAACCAACCCTTTGGCTGTTGAAGACCCCTTTCAGTTTTGAAATGAAGATGACTTACTTTCAGAGGAAACAAACTCCAGCTTCCTTCCTGCCTTGTAAGAGCTGAATTTTACAAAGGGAAAAAAAATAAATAAATAGATGTTATTTGTTATAGATACATAAAAAATTCAAGTCAGAGATGTAAACAGGCAGCATAATGCTGTAGGGCAGACTGTCAGTAAAAGCTGTCTGCGAGCTGGCTTTGCCTGTGTGGGACCGCACGGAGGAGGGTCAGCAGCAGGGACGCAGCTCAACGGAGCCGTGTGTGATGGCGTGGGGGGCATCCCCTCATGAACCAGGTGCGTTACTGCAGATGTCGGTGATAGCTCACCTGGGCCATGGGGAGCTCCATGCTAGGTCACTCTAGGTGTCTGAGCAGCTAATTGTGCCTGATCAGTGAAAAGCTGCCTTTTTCGCTTTCATTTTACATGCACGAAGGGCTGGCTAGCAGAGGCAGACTGTGCTCTGACAGTTTATTCAAATGCTAAAAGGCAAATGCATTGATGGTGGAAAATTGCCACAGATGATGGAAAAGCTCCTGGTGACTTCATGGGATTATTCAGGAATATGTCCAGTTAGGCAAATCTGCTTTGTCTTATCATTTCCTTGGTGATGAGCTTTATTGTTCACGTAAGGCATCTGAGGTGTGCATCAGAGCACCTTTGGTGGGAAACCTGTGTTCTGTGTGCGGTCACAGAGAGAGAATCACCCAAGTTAGACACCTGCAGCAAGGCCGTCTGACTAGCTTGCAACGGAATGTGTCAATCTAGTATGAAAGGAATAAGTGTAAAAGGAAGTTTGCACCGCTCCTCACTGACAAAACCCCATACTATTAACAGCCCCCTTCTGTGGAATCAGGGGACGGTGAAAGACTTCAGGAGCAGTGTGCCTTGAATTTGAATTAGCCAGATTGAATTTAAAATCAACAAGCTGAAAGGGCCTGAGATAAGAAGTCAGAACATTCAGAGGAAATGAGAACTGTTCCGGGAACTAAAGGTGAAAGAAACAGTAAGTCACATTAAAATTATTCAGCAAGAATAGAGACACCTTTTCTTTTCCTTGACACCTTTTCTTAGAAGTCATCTATAATCAGTAACCTTTCCCAGACGCTTTGCCAGGCTGTTTTTAGTAGCTCAATCCTTTGTTTCAAAACCACCCATTGATTCAGTGCCCTAAGCGAGAAGTAATTAAGGTGGACAGAAATCTTGCCTGCTATATGGATGTATGAGGTGTAGAAGAGCGAAGGACAAAGGGGAGTGAACAAATTTTTCCAAAAAATAGCTCCTGCAACATGCGAGTCTGCTGTAGTATGTTGTTAAATACACGTGCATGGAGATAGCAGCTGTATTCGTCTTCCTGTCTATCGATCTGTTTGCTGCCATATACACACATGCTGAGATACATACGTGTGTGTTCCTGGGAGATAATGAACTGTTTAGGCAGTACTTTGTCAGAATATCATTTAAAGAGTTACATCCTTTTAATGCACAGTAGTTTAAGCAAACTCCAAGGTTCTTACTCGGCAATAAACCCATTAAATCATCTTAAATACCATGTCATAATGACAATTTGATGCCACCAGATGTGGCACTAGGGATTTTTTTTTAAATGCTTTCCTGCAGATACAGCTTCCTGAATTTTAAATTCTCTAGCCTGTTTGCACAGCTGTTAGATCACAGAGCTCTGCCATCTTTTTGCCTTGCATCAGTTATTCACTAAATCATGTGTGGTGTGACTACAAGCTCACTACATCTCTAGTGTTTAGGCTCATAGCCACTTCCGTCTCATAAAGGCTGAATAGCTGGGCCATACGGGAGAGGCTGCGTGAGCATTAAAACCCAGGAGCAGGATCCATTCCAGCTGCGGAGCTCCCTCATGGGGACATTTCCGAGATGCAGTCAGAGCACTGCCCCTCATACACCCTTTTTCTCTGGCTACTTAGCATCCTGGGTTCGTGAAAAATACAAACGCCTGGCCCTTTCCTCATCTTTTCTCACGTTGTCAGCCAAGAAGGCAACCGGAGTGGTAGTACAGCACCACTTTGACACCAGAGAGCTTTGGGAGAGGGAGCACATCAACAGGATACTAGTAGAGTCCAAAAAAATCGCACACAAAGAAATATTATTTAACACAAGTGCCTATTTAAATAGTGGAGAAGGATACAGGAGGCTGTGGAAACTTGGAGGCCAACAACAAAAATATGCTAAATGAGGAGAAAAAGCATGGGGGATAGATTCTTTCCAGAAACAACGCCTAGCCCACAAAGTCCCATGCTTCTGGTTCACAGAAACAGGCAGGGTGTAAGAGAGGTGCGTTGGCAAGGTCTTGGTGTGAGGTCATGAGTTTTGTGCAGTTACAAGTGGTAGCAAGTGGGATAGCAAGTGCTTTCAGGCAGAAGCGTTGATGGTGGATTTGGTGCTGTCCTTTAGCAGGTCAAAATCTCTGTCTGTGACCAGGGGATATTGCTGAGCACTCTTCCTGAGAGTGAGAAAAATCAGCAAAGCATGGAAAGCCCGGCTACCTGTGTGAGCCAAGCAGCCCCTGAACTCTGCCTGAACGTGAGTCCGTCCTGCGACCACCCTGAGCTCCTGTCATTGCCAAAGGATTATTCAATCCTGATTTAACGTGCATTAGAAATACTCTCAAAAAGGCTGATTCAAAGCCTGGTGGAAAGATTCCCATTGACTTGCATAGGGTTTTGGTTTGATTCACTGTTTGGCTTTGGGGCTGAGACGCGAATGTTTGAGCAGCTCTGTACTGAAGAGGGCATGCAATGCTGCCTAGATTACCCTCCAGTGAAGTGTAATATTTGATAACATCAGTAAATACAAAACAGAAACAAAATGACAACAGCGTTTGAGCAGCTTGTGATAGCAAATGAGGTGGAAAAGTTAAATGGATATAGAAAAGGATCCCCAGAGGTTGGATCACAGCATGCTGCTGGTGGGAGCCTGGTTGTTTCTATCCTGCTATCAACATGTGGAGCTCTAAATCTTTTTGAATCGTGGATGAACAGAGATTTGCTCATAGCTACCTTTTTTCTTATTCGTATTGTATAGCCTGTCCTACCAGCAAACAAATAAAACCTTTGTGCCAGCTATAGCAGCAGTTTACATGGAAAACAATGAAGCAATTTCAGGCAAGTATTAAATGTAATTTTGGCTTTTTTTTGCTGTCACTTAGCAGCTCGGAAGAGGCTCTGCACTGATGTGCAGAGACTGGCGTGCATTACGCAAACTCCTATCACAATCTCATTGACTGTTTGTGGACCCCCATATCTCTCTGTTTCCATCTGTTGTTTTATGTTTTAAGACTAAGTTGTTTGGAGGATGTCCAAATTCTTTTCCCTTCTCCAACTTCGGTGAAGTACCTGCCTGCCTTAGGCTCCTGCTGTAGACAGTAGAGAGAGAAGCTTCTCCAGAGCGACTCGCTGGTGGCCGGGGCGCTCCTTTCTCTCCCTCTCCTCCCCTCCCTCCTTCCGCCCTCTTCCTCTGAACCTCTTCCAGGGGTTTTGTAGGGTGCCTGAGTACATTGCTGCAGCTGAGGGCCAAAGTTTGATGGGGTGAATTTGGGCTGTGCTGCTTTCTTAAGCTGGTGATAACACAGAATTAAGATAAGACAGACTGTAAGGAGTACAAATGTGGGATCCGCCAGTTTCCTGCAGCCCACGAGTGGGCAACAGCAGAGGCTGCCATGTCTCAGTCTAGAAACTAGCTTGTGGCTGACACAGTATTTCAAGAGATAACAAGGGAATTTCGAGCTTATCCAAGAAAATAGAAATGACACAGAATATAAATAAGCAAAACATATAAACCATAAACCCAATCCTATTAAAATTAACTATGTTTTAATTTCTGAAAAGCATGACATGTTGGTGTTAGATGTACTGAGCAGGAAAAGATTACATGCACCATTAAAAGAAAATGTTTTCAAGGGCCCTTTTAAAAAAATTGTATCTATGTTTGCAATTGCTATGTGCAAAATAGAAAAATCAGAGAAGGGGAAAAAAAACACAACGGCAAGCAGTGGAAATAGCCCATTTTGTGAATTATAGGAAAAAATATACCATCTGTGATTTAGTGCAGTTCCCAAGATCCCATCTGTGATCGAAGCACAGTCCTCGTTGAAGGCTGAATCCCTGAGCCGTTCCATATGATAAAACATTTCTCTTGGAAGATGCTTGGGCTAATGGGTTTGTTTTTCTGGAATATGGCTCCTCTAGATGAGACATAAAACCTTAGAGACCTAAATCTGCCTCCAGTGGCCAACTACAGCTCACATAAGCAGAAGCAGGAGTGAAAGGAGGTCAACGATCTAAGCACCTTTTCTAACAGAATTTCCGTACTACTTTTTGTCAGGCTGGGTTGTTGGGTCTAAGAGGTCTAGATGCTGATTTCATATTCTCTAGCACAAGATGCTGTAGTCACGTCATTTAAAAGCACAGCATCTTCTTAAAAAATAACACCACTTCTGGCTGCCTCCGTTTTACTGACTATTGCCATGTTTTAAGTCCAGGAGGTAGGCAGGCTAAGGCCTGGGGCTGAACTAGGAAGAGAAGCCCTTTCTCCTTTGACTTCCCAGTGCAGCTCTTTGTGCCTCGGATGAGTGTGTGCAGTCAGCTGTGCTCCCATTTCTCCATGCGGGCAGGTGGAGATGCTGCTCTCCTTGCATGATGAGGCCTTGCTGTGCAAATGCAGCTGCAAAGCAGAAGCTACACCTATTTCCTTTTGTTATGGCTGTTAGTTTTTCAGCAGAGTGAGAAGGAGAAGGACTTCCCTTACGCTGGCAGCAGGCTTCAAATGCAGCTGCGTGGCTAGAGTCTTCTGATGCCTCTGTAAGCAGCGTCACTGCAACCTGTGTCTTACAGCAAAGGTGGCGTAGCTCTATCAGGCAGTTATATAAATACAACATCTTTCATTGCAGTGCTCTATTAATTACACACACGTACACAGTGGCATGATTTCAGTTACCACTGAAATTTATATCTGAATAATAAATGCATTCACCTATTTAATTTATGTTTATATTTTCTGCTCTATATAATTATATGCTGATTATACAATTATAGAAAATACTTACCTATTCTGCACAATTATGCTGTTAATGAAATAATGCCCGCAATAGAGCTGTGTGTGTGTGTGTTTGCATGTTTATGAAAACACAGCCGCAGTTGGTTGGTTGAGTTGTCCGGAGCGAGCTTGGCTCCAGCTGCAGTGAGGTCGCTGCCTGAACAGACGTGGTGCAGTGGAGGAGCGTGTCTGTTATCACTCTCATCACCTGAATCTCATATTACAAAATGTTTTCAGCTTTATTGTAACACACCTGCAATAAGGATGTTCATCCAACCCTATTACATGCCTGACTGACCCTGCTCCTGTCCCCCCTCTGCTTGGATGCACTGCACGAGGTGCACGGACCTCCCAAACGGGACACCCCAGAGCCACTGACCCCCTTACGCTGTGCAGCGTGGGTCGAGCCACCAAGCCCACGTCTGCAGTTGCCTCTGTTGGTTTCAGGACAGACGTTTCATTGTGTGAGTGCAGCCTCAGAGCGGTTTAGGCACCCTTCCAAGCTAGCACAGCCCGCCGCTGCGTGAGCCTGTGAGGGATGGGGCAGATTCATGTCACGGCATGCGATGTTGTGGCACTCGGCTGCAAACTCGCCGAGTACAATTGCAGTTGGCTCTCGTACAACGCTCTGGTCTGGGTGCTCTCATGCTTGCTGGGGCTTCCTAGTCACTGGTTTTAGTACAGATGAATAAACAAACAAGCAGCAGCCACTGATAGCATCAGCATCTGTTTTTGTACCGATGGCAAGCGAAACGATTCACGCAAGCTAACACAACAAAGCCGCGTCAGAGCTGGGGGCAGGCCGCCTGCCTCCCACCTGCCTTTCCCGGGGATCAGCTGGCTGCCTCCCCAGCACCTCGAGGGAGAAAAGAGTTCTGTTCAGCTCAACAAATGCACCGTGGCTTTGCCTCTTCCATATCGTACAGGCCTTGCAGCCAAAGGGTTAAAAAGAAGCGAGTGTGTTTGGCATGCTCTGTGGAGTGCCCGAAGTCTGAACATGAATGACCAAATTGCTTTTTACTTTTTAAATTAAGCCCTCTGTCTGTATGCATGCAGCTAACACTGCTGTTCCATTAAAGAAAAGAATTTGTTCCCACTCCTGTTTTTAATAGGTAAGACCCTGCAGTTCCGTCTCACAACTTTACTGACACAAGATCTTATTAAAAGCAATCCTCCCCCTCTCCTCCTTGAAATCCAAGCTTCTGATAGCTTCATCCACATTGTGTTTATTTTATATACACAGCTCTGCAGCTGCTGCTTCCTTCTTCTCCGATAAATGACAGCGTAACTGTTGCATCCACTAAAAAAAGTAAATAAAATTAAATGGGGAAGAACAATACATCTCTGGCAGAGAATAATAACTCTTTTAAGGCACGTATCTAAATTGTACAGCCTGATCTTAATTGTAAGGATAATTCTTTGTTATTTCAAGCAACTTGGAACAGGACAGAAAATGCACGCTCTTGGCAGTACATCCAGAAAGAATTCTTTGGAAACAATGGGGAGAATTCTCCTGAACTGAAAAGAGATTGAAGCTTCTTTATTAGGTTAATAGGGCTATACTCTGTGATGAGGGAAGAATGGAAGAATATGCTGCAATCTGTTGTCTGCTTGGTTTGGAAGCTTTTTCAGCACAGACAATACTGGATGAGGCCGGGAGTGTTGGGTGCCAGCGTCAGTAGCAAGGCGTCCCGTGCCCAGCCACCTTGGGCGTCTGTGGCTCCCTCCTCAGGAGGACCATGAGCAGGAGCTTTTCCTCATCCTCCCCGGTCCATGAGCCAGGCTGAGCCTCTGCTGGACTGGTGCCACTGATGTGTGGCCCCCTCTGGCCCTAGGCACGGCCTTTCTGGTGTCACAGCCGCTGTTTCACTGTCTGTGCCGTCACTGATGAAGCCACCACCAACAGTGGAGGACAGCAGCAGCATGGTGGTAGCTGCCAGTGCTGTTTAGCTGTGGCTGTGGGACTGGGATACAATTTCAGGTCTCTAGTCAGTCCTTAGACAAACATCCTCCTAAATGTGCCCATGGTTTGTTGGAGGAGCTGGGAAACAATATTAACCAGAGGCAGAACAAAACAAGGGTGAGTAACATGAAATCAAACCACAGGAAAATATTTTCTGGAATCAATTCCTGCAGCAGAAGCTGGAATTGTTTTTGAGAATCGTTCAGCTCTTCCTGGAATAAGGGGAAGCTGTACAGATGTGCAGTCTGCCATTCGGCAGCATGACCGGTTCACAGACTGCAGCAAGTCGCTGGAGGGGAGCTAGGGACAGGAGACAGTCGGGTAGCTGGCGAAAAAAGAGGTCCAGTGATCTGATGGAGGGAAGGCTAAGAAATACTTCCAAACAATGAAGCACTGACCTTGGTGAGGAGACAGGAAAGGATGAAAGGATAAAGAAATAATCCAGGTGATGGCTTAAAAATGTAGATATCTTTTATTTAAAAGAAAGAAGAGAGAGAGATCGCTACAAAAGGTGGGAGGTGCGTATCTGTTTTGAAAGCAGCTAAGAAAGACCTTGGGAAAGATCAAGCCAGGCCAAGCGCTGCAGCTCCGTGTGAGTAACAGCAGCTGACAGTCAGTCGAGGTGGAAGCCTTATCAAAAGGATGAAGGGATAATGGCTATACAAAGAACGAAAAAGGTTACCAAAACAGGTGAAACAGCACCAGTGGGAGATCTCCCCTGGATCTCAGCTGGGAGATGTCTGGAGGAAGGGGTGAAGGAGGGCATGGGCTCAGCACACGGTGTGACTGTTCCCATGCCACAGCAGGACGCAGCCGCTCTGCCTGGCCAGAGGTAGGACTGTGCTCACCAGCATTTCCCTGTCTGCAGTGCCCTGCCCTGTGTGGCAGCGCAGCCTGCACAGCTCCCTGCAAGGTGCCATGGGGCAGAGCTCAGCAGAAGGCCCCAAATGGTAGGAGGATGGACTCTGGCTGTGCTTGCAGCTCTCCATGCAAAACCTGAGTGCTGAAGGCAATCTCAAGCCTCCTGTGCGTCACGTTTGCTGTGCGTTCAGCGGCAGTTTACCTTTGCACCTAAATAGATAGCAGCAAGTTGTTTACCATGGCCTCAGCCTGCTTTCTTGCCCTGCTTGCAGGGCACTTGCTGGGCTCAGTGCTGCCCAGAGGCCTGACTGGGCAGGGGGTGGGGTAAACCTCAGCTTCCTGGAGAGGAGGAGGATGCTCAGGACCACGTTCACGTACCTGCTGTGCAAGGCAGGCTGAGGCTGGCTGTGGGTTCCTATTCCAGAGTAGCCTCGGGGGTAAATAAAAGAGGCCACGTTCCCATGAGCGCTGGCCCTCGAACCAGCTACAGCAGGGAAAAGGGCAGCTCCTTGTCCTCAGCCAACCTGGGGAG
This sequence comes from Netta rufina, assembly GCF_964035555.1. Taxonomy (NCBI): domain Eukaryota; kingdom Metazoa; phylum Chordata; class Aves; order Anseriformes; family Anatidae; genus Netta; species Netta rufina. Next base: position 18,383,095 of record NC_140134.1, on the reverse strand, counting down.
AAGCGTCTGAGATACCTGGGTGTTTCCCTGCCACTGTTTCAATATGGCAAAAGGAAAATGCTTGTCCCCTGTGCTGCCTGGACCTGCCCCTTTACTTGCCTTTTTATCACAGTGCCTTAGAAAGCAAGTGGTCCCACTGCAGAGCGCTCCTCCTTGTTGTCCTGGAATTGAACATAGCAGAGCCTGCAGCCCAGCCCTGGGATTTAGAGTGGGCTGAAGTAAAATGAGAGCTTGCATTCCCACAAAACCTTTTTGAAGAACTTGTCCTCTGCCCAGCTTGTCTGAAGCAATGGCTGCGTTTTCCCAAGGCATGAGGATGCTCGTGCACATACACGCAGGGTGTGTTTGTTCTCTGGGTGAATGCTGTGAGCTCTGAGCCTGGAGAATTTTGCTCTGTGGGGCTGGACCATTTTTTCTCCCCTCTGTTGCAGCGTGGCTGTGAGTAACAGCACCATGCTCTGCTCCCTTGTGCCACTGCCTGGCAAATTCCAGGCATGAACTGAGGGCAACACCTGGCCTTTTGCAATTATCCATGAAGCACCAGACACAACTTGACAGGGGAGGCAGGAAGAATCTAAATCTGAAGGGGCACCCTCCTGTCCTGATGCTGCACTTTGGTAAGTGGCAGCAAGATCACTGCTGGGTCTGGGTTTGTCGTTTCACTGGGAGGAAGATTTTACAGCTTTTGGAGTGTCTGGGCTAGCAATTGGCGTGCTGATGCTCCGTGCATATGCTGCAACTTGAGGCAGAGCACGAAGTCGTTTGACTGATATTAATGTAAGCTAGAGTTCATCATGAACTAATCACGCCACCAGAGATTTATCCTTTGGTGAAGGTGAGAATTTGTCTGGGAACTGACCGGGTTTTTCTCTGCGGACTAAACGCTGAATTAGGACCAATGAGGTGGTGAGGACACGGTGAGCAAAAAGTCTTGCCCTGTGAATGAGGGCAATAAATGAGGTTTCCATGGAGTTGCGTAAGCTGCTAACCTTCCTGGCTGCGAAGTGCCACCTAGTGTTCGCAGCCAGCCCTGCTGGCCTCCGGTCCCCGAGAAATGTGAGTGGCAGGCACACGGCTTAAAAAGCCTGCAAAGGAGGCAGACAAACCTTAATTTTTAAAAAACAGGTAGCACTGGTCTTTAACCCAGGATTGTCCTCAGTGTCTTTAATAGGAAATGTTTCAGCTGGGTTAAAAAATAAATCTAGCTCTCGGAAAGGAAAGTACAGACAATGTTGAAGACGCGTGTTATCTTGAAGCCGACTGTGGAATTTCATGCACAAAATATGTGCCCGATGATGTGTCAAATTTGCACGTGTAGCAAGCATTATGGCGTTATGAATGTTGTTTGCATTGCAGCGGTGCCTGTGTGTGCTGATGAGGGAAGAAGATTGGGCTCTGCACACACACACGGGTGCAGGAAGGGCCCTTTCTTGCAAGTTTACAAACCAGCTGCAACGAGTAGGTGAATCCAGGAACAGGTGAGCTTGTTAATAACCATCAGTCTCTGTGTGTAGGTGCATGGAAGTTCATTTTGTACGCACATCAGCCATGCAATAACAAATGTACTTCATAAACCTTAAATCAGACCTAGCGAAGATGCAGGTTAGCATTTAAAGTCTAAGAACTGGGGAGGGATGATCCACGAGAACGGTTAGAAACTGGAGGCAGAGGGGAGGTAAAAAAGGGCACAAAAATAACTCTGCATTCAGGATCGTATCTGGGGCATCTTTCACTCAGGGCTGGGGCTGTCCTGATTGGCCTGGAAATCCTCCTGCCAGATCTGATCACCCCTGACACCACCCCGAGCACAACCCTCAAACACAAAGGTTGTTATTATTATTTGTTGTTATCTGCAAAACGCTGACAGCACTTAGAAGTGCCAGAGGATTCATGCCTTGGGTTTTGCTCGCGCAATGGCCAGGAGCACAGTCTAATTAGCCCAAACAATGTCCATGATAGAGAACAGCCCTACTGACAGGGAGCAAATTAGGTCTCTGACCTAGCAAAGCATTTAACCATGTGCCATGTTTTTTAGTACGTGTATCTCTGGATTAAGACCTGGATGATGTAACCTTTTGCTGCCTCTAATTTCTTTGATTGCAGTATGAAGCACAGCCCAACTTGCTGGCTCAGAAATCCTTGCATACAGCATTAATCTGATTTCTAAACTGACTCCTTGCATCTGGACAGAGCACCAGGGTTTCCATCCAAACCAGAGGACCTTTGCCATTTACCCTCCCAGAATTTCTGTAGGAAACCCAGGCCCCATATCCAGCCATCCACAGCAGCTGGCTCTGAACTGGTGCTGGCAAGCAACATCTGTGCAGAAACCCAGCGTAGCTTCAGCACATCTGTGCCATGATGGCTGGCCTGACACCTCAGCAGTAATGCCGGCCTTTTCTTGACAGCTGCTCACCTACGGGACACTCGTTCCCTCTGTCCAGTTACACACAAACACATACAAACAACTTTAAAGCTGTCTCAGCAAGAATGACAAACGCTCCTCCTTTCTTTTTGCTCCTTAGTGATCTGCTGAATCACTTGTGTTCCTTGTCTCACCTCAGTAATAAATGACAACGTAAATACAGCAGCAATGAAGAACCCGGATGGTTGTACAAGCTACAGGGCATGGGGAAAAATGCCCAGATTGATCTTCTTGGAGCCTGGGAAGCAGGAGCTGACTCTGAGCAGGGAGTCACCTCGCTGTCTGACCTGTGTGAATTTCTGAGATGACTCTGTGGTGATGTGGACATCGTGAAGAGCTGCATGCCCCTCAAGGGAGTTCTGAGTTTAAGGATCCTGGATCTTCTCCTGTGATTGTAGAGGCTTATCCTCTGCGGAACAGACTAGGAGCACGTCTGCTTTCTTCCCAAGCCACATGATAACCTTTGGTGGTTTCAGGGTGGGTAGAATAAGAGGCTTAAGGAGGAGACTTCAGCTGGAAGTTGGTGGGTGTTACACTTGATCTACTTGCAGCCTTTGGTTTAGAAAGCCTCTGGGAGTGTGTGCCACAAAATACTGTCCTGTACCAGCTCTGTCCCCATACTCATCATTGGACATCCGAAATCACTGGGCTGGATGGTGTGACCAAACGTCATTGCTCTTATCTCCTATGTCCTACAGGAATTGCAGCCTCTGCAGACCTGCTGTGTGGTTTCCACTGCTTTGACAGGGCATGGTGCCATGGGGGACAAGCCCCCTTCTCTGTCCTTGCCCTGCTGTGATCTGAAAAGTCCTGAAGTTGTACCTGCAGAGAGCACTGCGTGAAGCTGGCAGATGAGATACCTGCCTGCAGAGCCACTGCACCCCTCTCCGTGTGTGCATCCACGTTGCCTCTCCTACTGAGCTGGGCAGGATATGGTTATAACGCCTGCTGAGTCACAGATTGCTTGGAGCAGATTAGGGTCACCTTAAATTGTGATGCAGAGTTAGAACAATGAGGAACCTTATCTGCTCGTGCTATAAATGGCTGTTCCTTCTTTGTTCAGGCCAGAAGTGTCTGGTGATCCCATTCCTGAGCAAACATCTGAACGCAGATTTTCACACAATTCTCAATTAGCAGCGCAAGAGACAAACAGATAAAAGAACACTCCGGAGTTATGGAGAGGCAACCTCAGAGGTTTGCACATCAGCGTGGCAGCTCCCCTTGCAAGTGGAACCATCAGTTCTTTATTGAAGTCCAAGCGCGATGCAGCATATGCCCAAACAGCACAGAGCGTGCCGAGAAACTTGAACTGGGATTTGTTTATTGTCATGTATCCAGTGCAGCAACATTTGTGCAGATTAGTTTGGAAGATGGGGGGAAAGCCCACCCCTCTCTTAATTAGTCACAGCACAGTGTGTTTCGTGAGTGCCACCTCTTGGCCAGCAGACTATAGGTTTCCTACAAAGACGAGCATCTTGTGTGATGTGAACGTGTTAAACCTGCTCTGCTCCATGCTGGTGCTCCATGGAAGGAGGGAAGCAAATATAGGAAATTGGCATAGAAGAATAGGCTGAAATATTTGTATTTCTTCCTTCCTTTTTTAACAGGCTTTTGCTGTTAAAACCACAGGCATGGTTGTGATGTAGGATCCTACCAGCTGGTGTGTGCTCAGGCTTTGAATATGATCACACACATACAAAAAAATCGAGCTTTTTCAAGTATAAAAATACCACAGTATTTTTCCCAACACAGAAATAAACTATTAAAGGAAAAGGTTTCCCAATATATGCTCAGTTTAGCTCCTCTAGACCACAGTCCCAACATATCTTTATGGATTTAGAGACCGTATGGTCAGAAACCAGGGAATTTTTTCAGTAATTCTTCTGTCAACTTCAGAACTTTGGGTTGCACAAATTATTATCATTATTATTTTCAGACTGTGGTCTACAAATCTCAGGGCTCATGACTTACTTGTGCAGAGTCAGGAAAAGGTAACGAGTACAAACAAGGCAATCTTAAGATTTGCTATCCAAGAGCTGGAACCTCCACAGGAGTATTCAGGAACCTGCAGATTAAGAAAAGTTATACATAACTGCACTAGAGGATGCTCTCCAGATAGGTGCTTACCCTCAAGGTGAGGTTTTCAAGTGACAGATCATCCACTATGTCCTGAGGTAATTGGTGAAAACAGTTAATTGTGTTCCCCTGAACTAAAACATCCGTATCTGATTTGTAGCTTCCATTTCTAGCCAGAGGTTTTTGCTCCATTTCAACAGTAAACTCTGCTAACCAGAAATACCTCATTTTTATTTTTATTTTTTTGAAAGCATGGCTGCTATCTTAATTGCCAATTACTGATTAAGAAAAGGAACTCAATAATACATCATATAAATACCTTCTAATATGAATTACATGTGGCCCAGCTTTACTGTTTAAGTCCTGCCTCAGTCACTGATTGGAATGGTTTATCCAAGCGCTTATCTTTAAGCCCCAAAATAATCCCAGTGAACTCAGCTGTAGAAGGCACCCCTCAGTATTAAAAACCAAATCTCCGGCCATTGCATTTTACAATTTTAAGACCCAGCAACCCGAGTGTTTGCCAACTGCAATCTTTCTTTTCATTTTGGCTTCTCTTGGCCATATTATGTGACTCTAGTTTTACTCATTAAAGTCTCAGATTGTTCTTGTTTTGTTAACAACCATTAGGGCAGGGGTTCTTACTTTTAATTGGCACCATCTGGAAATGAGAAGGAAATGGCTAAGGACGCACGCGAAGACAAGGAAAGGCCTTGCACTTATTCACATGTGCAGAACTTGTCCCATTTGGAACAGCCACATCTGACGTGGGAACCTGCTCGCCCTTTATTTCTGCTGGGGGCTGGAGCGGGTGACTGTTTTCGTCCAGGAAATCGACAATCCACACTTTGCCAGCAGAACTAGAAAATAATCATTTAAAAACAGAAAGTTGCACAATTCAGGCTGCTCGTGAACTAGGCCTTTTTATGCAAATTGAGTATCTTTGTTCCCAGTTTTTTCCAATCTTGCACCACTTGTTCAGCATTTCCTCATTTTCTGGCACTGGTTTCCATAGCTGCATGCAATCACACTCTCACACAGATGCCATTCTGTGTTCAAAGCACTGAATGCTACAGGGCATATTAGTGTTTTTATGCTTCAGATCTATCTTTATGTAACTTCAGAGCTCATTAATATATACCATTTTGTGTGATTAAAAAAACAACAACCTGGCACATGAGAAGCTTTGAACAGGAGAATGGATTGCAAGGAAAATGGCTTTCTGCTCATTATGCAGATTTCAGGCTAGACATGAGATGGGCCCAGAGTCGGTGGACTAGGTACCAAGTACTGTGAGGCAGTAATTCCCTGACTGCAGCCGTGCAGAGTGTCAAAAGAAACAGAAAGTCAAATGCTATTTGAAATGTGAAGATTTTCGCATTAGGATTTCACGACAGTGGACGCAAATGAGTGAAAAATCCCGTGGCATTCCTCGTAATGCTTTTTACAATCTCAGCAAAAGGCACACTCTTCTGCTGTGTGAAAAGCTAGAGACTGGACGGAGATGTGCAGGTACAGGAACGATGGCCTCACTCAATATCTAATGAGCACAGACCAGAAGGGTGTAAAAGCGGGCTGTTGGTGAAGTTGCAGCCTGAGATACTGACTCTAAAACTGCTCTGCCAAAAATTATTCATATTATGGGGGCCACAGCACAGTTCTTCTCTAGCTGTGGATTTGGGTTTGAAGGAATGATGCTGGCTTTTTTCTGACCATCAGCTCTGACTTTCCAAGCTGCTTTCTGTCTAATGACAGCAGCCTGTCACCTGCTAGCCGAAGCGCAGGCTGCTTTAGCAGTAAAAGCCAGAAGCGATTGCCCCTTTCAGGTTCCCTCTCCTAGGACCCCGATGACCTCTCCAAAGGAAGATCAGGCAGCACAAGCCCATGTTCTCCTAATTCACCTAATGCCGTAGATGCATGTGATTCAGATGGCATCACTCAGCAAAGCAGCGAGACATTCGCCCCATCCCACTTAGGAGTCCATATTTCTAAGGAGCAGCTTTCCAGAAAGAATAGAGTGTGCATTAGGATGGCTGGGAATCTGCTGTTGTTGCAGCTTGGGCAGTGGTAATGATGTAAAATCTGGTGTATAATCCACCCAATGTTCACTAAAACCCTCCAGAAATGGGCATGCAAATACATTTTTCCTGCCTTAATCCCTGACTTTGTGTTAAGAGGTATGTGACTCGAGTAGCAATGTAGCCTCTGGTCATCTGGAGAGGTAACAGAGAGAGCCACACAAGACATACAATTTGGCTTCCAAACAGCAGCTCCACGCATTTCCCCAGCACTGGGCAGCTTTTTGTTCCCCTTTCCTCCTCCCCCTTTTCCTTCTGCACATTAAAAGGAATGTACTGATTATATGGAGCTATGACAGCAAATTGTGACTAATGTATGAAATGAAAATCCGTGCCTGATGGCACGGAGATCTTAGACAGATACTCTGCAATTACTGCCTTGCTACAATTTCTGCTGGGTGTTACTTACTCAAACACAATACCGAGCACAGGCAATTTACTGCAGAGGTCATAAAAAAAAATATCTCATTAAACCCACACCATTTAAGACCAGGTAGTTTCCCAGCTCACGTTTCTGCCTGGTGCAATGCTGTGGAGGTTGGCTGGGCAGCTGCCCACGGGGAAGATCCCTCTCAGGTGTGAAGGGAAGCAGTGAGAGCGGGCAGGGTGAGTGCTGTGCTGTACGGGAGGGTGCAGAGGCTGGCGAGCTGCAGCCTGTGCCTCTCAGTGCCCTGCAGAAGCAGGGGGATGTAACCGGCTGCTGAGAGCGCAGGGGAGATGTGGTGAGGCGTGGAGCCGAGCAAGTCTCTCAAATAGCCAGCGGTCTTAACTCCCCAGCCATTTCTCTCCAGGGAATTGCAACCCCCCGGGGACTTGGCACACTCTCCCACATGATGATCTGTTGAATACTCTGCAAGATGCTGGCCCCAATTCTCTCTGCAGCAGCATCAGGTGCTCGCAACTGCTGCTCGGAGCAGGCAGGGCCAGTTGGCAGCGGCGCGGGCGTCTCGCAAATGTGCTGATGTAGCACTGACACGGGAGCTGCTGCCAGGGCCCTGCCTGCAGAAGAGTGGGCAGGAACCAGAGCTATCTTTGTGCAGTGTAATTTACTGACAGGCCCAGCTGTCCCGTCTCCTGTTTTTAGGTGGTAAATGCCCCACGCAGAGGTGCCACAACTGTGCCAGTCAGGGTGAATCAACCTCTCCAAGCAGCCCCCACTGAGGCATGTTGCCTACCCAGCCAGTGACCCAAGTGGGTAGAGATGCCTGGTGTCAGCTGGTTGAGACAGAAGAGGGAAAAGACATTTCCCATCACCAGAGGCTTTTACAGCCCAGCTGACGCTTCTGCATCCCAGGGAGGTGCCAGCCCAAGAAGTGCAGGCTCCAAATCTGCCTTCTTGATGTCTGTCGTGGTTGGCTTCAGGGAATGGTGTCCATGCACACCGGCTCCACGCTGTGCCCTGCTGTGCCCAGCACAGAGGCTGCGTGTGGGCAGTGCGGGGCTGGGAGCGGCGTTGGGAGCTGCTGCTCCATGGGCAAGCCCTGAGCCTGGTGGGGCTCCAGCACGGCAGGCAAGAAACACACCTGGGTGACTGAGGGAAGGTGGCTCAGTCCAAGAGATCATAAAGGTAACTATGGACATTGAAAATGCCTGATAGCAACAAAATCACATCAGTTTACTGTTTTTTCTTTCAAGGAACTGACAATAAATACTTAAAATGAGTTAATTTTCTGCCCACAACACCCTTGCTCATCCTTATTATTTTTTATTTTGCCTGTAAAGCTTTGCTTTCCATTGGAATACTGCAACTGAAAGAAAATATTTGATATTGATGGGGAAACAACACAGTAATATCAGTTACCCAAGGAGAGATATTTGTATATATAGAGAGAATTTAACCTCAAAGACTCAGTTCACCTATTCATGTGTGATTTATATTGCCCCAGGCTCCTAGGCAGAGTGAACATTGACACCCTTTGATGTTGAAAGAAGCCTAGTGACTGGCCTTTGGAGAGATTTGTGATGTCTCTATCAGCCTGTCAATGGAAAACCAGACAGCAAAGCCAGGCCCCCTAAAGATTTCAAGGCCTTGTAGGCAGAGGAATCATGTAAGCATTTACTTTCACCGAGTGCTTGAGAGGCTGAGCGCAAGCGGACAGACTAATTGAGTGGTTACCGCGCGGCGTGCTGCAGTCGGTGTCTGCACAGCTCTCCTCGACCGATGCCCTTTTGGCCAGGAAAAGGGGCCAGTGTCAGCAGTGGGTGCATTTAGCAATTGCTCACCCCTGGGTGATGGAGTACTTTGGTATCTGTGGCAGCCTGGTAGCGATGTGAGAACACATGGCCAGGGCTTTAAAGTGAGGACTAAACCTCGTTTATTTGAAATGGAAAACATTTTCTTGCAATTGTAGCTGGGCAGATAAGCTCTGACCGTAATTACTGCTCACGTCTGTGGTATCAACTGTCAAGGGTTTTTCATGGAACAAAATAGCCTTGAATAGGTTTGATACTTTATGCAGAAAAGGGCAGCACCACAACAAAGAAGAGCTGCCAGCAGTGCAATATGTGCTGCACATCCCTGGCACGGCACCAGGCCGTGCACCAAGGTCAGTGCCAGGAAGCAGGTGGCAGGAGGGACCAGGAACTGATGCTCCCTCTGAGTCGAATTCCCAGACAATGTGTTGAGTAACACTTTGGAAGACAGGATTAAAATTCAATGCAATGCTGATAGATTGGGGTAATGACTTGAAAACAGCAACACGTGATGTAATAAAGACAGCTGTAGAATGGTTTACATAGAATTAAGGACTGCTGGCTAGGCACAGTGGGATCTGAGGATTACTGGGGATTATAAACTGAAGATGCATCTAAAATATGATGCTATTGCAAAAACAAAGGCCCAGTGCTCTGTGCTTATATTGAGGCTGAGAGCTCACTGGAATCAGGCGTGTCCAAGGTTGCAGTACGTGAGGAAAGGTACAGAAATTGTCCAAGCATTTGGAGACTAGGTGCAGGGGGAAGCTGGTACCTGGCAAAGAAAGCTCAAGGAACTGCCTGTGGGAGAGAGGCTGCAGCATCCAGAGGCTGAATCTTCTTACTGGTCACTGAGAACTGAGAAGTGAAGCTGTAGGTAACTCAGGTACAATATCGTCCTTTACTTGCTCTTGTCCCTTTGTGAAGTCCAACACTGGCATCATCCTTTCCTGTCTCTTTCCGTGTGCCCTTCAAATGAAAGGACTGTAAAGTCACAGGTAAAAGGCTGGGAACGGGACATCTGACGCAGGAGAGCAGGTATCCATACATTTGCCTCAGTGAGAATGTGGAGAGCAATTGTGGGTTCTGATTTCCAGGGAGCCTCTGTGGGGAACTAATAGTCTAGACTTGTCCTTTTTGAGGCCTAATTATGTCTCTCTGTCAAACTATAAAAACAAGAGTCTGTAGCATCACAAGGGAAAATGAAAGCTATTGGCCTGTGTTCTGCATTTAATAGGATGTCAAAATCTAAAGCACAGTCTGACTGTTTTTTGACTGAGGTTAGAAAAGAAAGTACAACTAATTAGGGTGTTCCTGAATATCCCTCTCTGTCTAACAGCTGTAGACTTGCAAATTGTAGCATACTGGGAGTCCCAAACTCTCTGATCAGTGCCACTGTCTGTCTGGATGGGAGGGGCCTTTCCTGCTGATGGGATTCGGGCTCCACTTGAGCAATGTCACTGTAAGTGGGGACAGTTCCCTGGGAAATGCCTTGTGCCATCGTACATCTCTGTGTCAAGGAGAGAGAGAAAAAGAGCTGGGATTTCAGGCGTAGGCGTCTTTAACATATACAGAGAAGTAAGAGTGCAAGAATTCACCCTCAAAATATGCCGTATGTGCTAGGTGCTAACTGCAGCAGCTGGTCCCAACCTTCTTAGAGTCAAGCTGCTCTTCTGTGTTCACCTCTTCCACCTGCTCCCATGTCCTGATCATTAACTCTGCTCCCAGGCCTTAGAGCAGCTTCCTTCTTGTTCGCAATCCTTCGTGCACAGATAATAGAAGACAACATGATCTATGTCAGACAACATGATGTATGTCTAGGAAGTCTGAGACAGCAAGAGATGATGCCCTATATATGAGCAATTAATGAAGTAATTATACCTTGGAGTCTGCTGTGTCAAGGAGTGTTAGATGATGTCCTAGTGCCTTCTTCTATCCTTCAGAAGTTGGCTTGAGGGTTTTTCGCATTGAAATAATTTCTTGGAGAGAACTGCAGCAGTTACAAGTTCCCTTTACCTTTCCCTTGTCGACTGCCCTCATTCTGAACCAACGCTATGCTCAGCTGGCTCCTCATGTTTTACAGATGAACTGAAATAAAAGTGGAATTTGTCCCACTGTGAAAGAAAGGAAGAGGAAAAATAACTGTCTGCAAGGTTTTTCATGCCAGTCCCACATCCTTGGTTTTGCCCTCTTTTTGACACAGAAATTTGATTGTCTTCTGCTTAGACATTCTGGGGCACCTTTCTGGTTTTCATTCATCTTCTCTGATCCAATTTTGTGTTAGTCGTGAGACTGCCACGTTGCCTCACAGTCAAAATTAAACACTGCAATTCAAACTCAGAGGACCATCAATGGGCAGAAAAAAAATGTGGTCTCAAAATGGTGATTTTTTTTTAATGTCATGTCTGCAAGGTCTTGCACAGGGATTTGAGTCAGGAAAGCGGAGTCAGTGAGTCCGCAAGAAAAGGGAAGGTCTTTCCTGCAGTCAGCCTATAAAGAAAAAAAAATGGTGGAAAAGAGAATAAAAAAGAGAATGACTTCCACAACCCAAAGTAACTTAGGAAGCTGAGAGAAACAAGAGCACCTGGATCTTTTCAGAGACTGCCAAAATACGGTGTGACAGGGCCTCAACACCTACATAGAGATTTATAGCTGTATTTTCCAAGAACTGCACAGTGCTTTCACCCACAAATAACAGTTTCTGTAGGCGCAGCTAAACCATGCTGTACGGTGTGCCTTTTCCCAGGCTGAAGCAGTGAAAACGACTCAAAGCAGCTTGGGCTCAGTGCTGGAAGCAGAAAACAACTGCTCACTAGAAAGCCTTGTCAAGGCAGACCGTCCTTCTCTGGCTATGCATGAAGACCTCACTTGGATGGACGGATGGAGGGCACAGAACAACATCTGCTGTGGCAGTGACAAGAACACAGTGGGATTTGGCCACCACTTGAAAAACTTTTTCGTCCTGGCTCTGTCCTGTTTCCAGTGGCACCACTGAGCTCACTGAAAATGGGGGTGGAAAAATTGTGGCTTTTCTACAGGTTGTTTTTAATAGCCCCAGGAAGTCTGGGCAGGAGGCAGTGGCTTCATTTTGGTCCAACCCCAAGATAGGTCTGGGAAGGTTTCCTACCTGGTGCCAGGTGCTCAGGTCTGGGCAGGGATCAGTCACGCATGCTTTCCATGACCCTCGAGCAGAAGCTTCCTCAAGCTCCCTGAGAAGATACTTCGGTAAGCCCTAAAGATGTATTTTAGGAAAGCCTTTGAGAATGGTCTTAACCCAAATGCCCATTTAAGTCTTACTGAATCGTGGTGGAGGTGGATTTAAACGTGTGCTTAAATAATTTCCTGGCTGCTCCACTCTGCAGAGCTGCAGCCCTCGGCTGTGTGCTGTTTGCAGTTTAGTGATGCTAGCCCTCTCTCAGCGTGAGTAATGTGCAAGTTAGGCAGCATAGGGTGAATGAAATGATAAATTACCACTTCTGAGAGGATGGTCAGTTTGTTTGCTGTCCCCCCACCAGCTCTTTTCTTCTGCAGCCGTTCATTGTGGTTTTTCCAATCAGCACAAAGCCCCCTGACTGCCCCACGCTTCGCACAGCTTGTCAGGAGCTACCGAAATCCCATGTCTGAGCACAAAGGTGTGGGCACTTCAAAGTTCTGGCAGTGACCAAAGCAATTGGAAATGGCAATTAGAATATAGGCCACTTCCAAATGGAGGGGGGAATGATAACCACGCAGCTCAATTTTAGCATAAAAAGTTAAAAAACAAGAATCACGAGGGAGGGAGGGCCTGCTTTTTTCTCCTCTATCTTCATCTGCACAGTTTAAAGGGTTGGAGGGGATGTGCTGCTCAAATAAAGGATTACTTTTGCCTTTTAATCTGCAGCATAAAGATGACATCAAATCTACCCCTGTGAGTTGCCATGTAAATGAGTCCAAGTCAAATAACGCACAGGGAGCAACAAAGCAACCCAGCCCGGTCTGCTCTGCAGTATGGGCGTTTAATTTGTGCATGGAAATCCTGAAAAAAGCTGGGGCCATTTCACATGCACAGCCCCACGCGAGCCTCCCTCCTGCACAAACTGAATTTTTGGGGGGGAGGCGGGCAGGGGAGGAAGAAAGGTCGGCAAATCCATGTTCGATGACGGCACAGATTCCGCGGCTACAAAACGCAAGGGCCAAGCAGAACAAAGAGATTTGCATTCTAAGTGATGCAAAGCAGCCAGCAGCGTTTTAATGTTGTGTTTGCTCTGTGATGTCTTCATCAGGCGCTCAAAGGCAGCGGCTCTGGCAGCCGTGGGTCCCTGCGAGCCTGTCAAACTCCGTTTCCATGGTTTTCCTTCAGGCAGCACCATCGGCAGACAGCGCGGAAACGGACCCCTGCAACCTGTTTTGAACAATGTCTCTGATGTAGGGCCCCAGAGCGGGCATCAAACTAGCAACAAGCAGCAAGAAAATAACAATTTTGCTTTTCGCAGGTGTCAGAACGGCAAACAAAAGGCTGTTTATAAAAGATGCAACGTCCCCTTTTTGTCGGTGTTGGCAGTTTAAAGTCAGCCGGGCAGCCATCGAGTCGAGGAGGTTTTGGAGGGGGTGTGCTGCGGGTGAGGGAGCTCCTCTTGAGGAATTCAAAATAGTTTCCTCTCGAATCCTTTACCCTCACTAAACAGGGCCTTCTTATCACCGAACTAATGGCTATTAATGGTGTTTCAATTATTCCATTTGAGTCGATGAGGAGGGCTATTTTATTCAAACAATTACAGGTTTTCTCCAGACAAAGAGAGCGTAAGGGTCTCGCTCTTCCTTCACCTTGAAGAGCACTCTTTCATTTAAACAAAAAGTTAGAGCATTTAAAGCACTTGAAGCTATATTTCAGCATTGATAGGGAATAGACAAGAAGTGAGAAAGACAAGTCCGTGGTCTTTTGCAATCAGAGCTGCCTGTGTGCAATGATGGCTCTGAAACAACCTGCGCTAAAAGAGCAGAAGTCGGGAGCGCTGCCTACCAGCCCCAGCTGGACCAGTGAATTTCTGAACACCACTGGTTAGGGAAAGACGTGGAGTTTCTTGGCACAAGCGCTATAAATTTCACTGTGACTCTTGTGGTTGGGGATGCCATTATCATGACACTAGTGACTGGCAAAGAATTGCAATTCCCTTGGAAGTGACGCAATTCCCTTGTGGAACAGTTTCCCATTAAAGAAAATCGAAGGGTCAGATGCTGACCAAGTTTCAAGAGAATCTGTTTTTCCCTACCAGTTAGGCAACTTTCTCACAGCTGCCTGGGGAGGTACTGGGAGCCACCAGCTTTCCTGGCTCCTGTTTTCTTTATAGTTTACTGGCCAAACCAGGGAGAAGCCAGGAGTCGGGAAGCCTTGGGATGATCAGCTCCCAAGCTTTTTTTTTTTTTTCCTCTAGTGGAAATACTTGAGAGGACATTCGGTGTTCTGAGGCCCTCAGCTTCTGTCCAGGGGCTGCAGATGATCATCTGGGAGCTTACAACACACGACCTTCACGCACAGCAGGGGATTCCACAGCAGGGCTTGTTCTTCATACAGCCTTATGCTGGAATTCAGTGAGCTCAAGTGATGGCGGTCCAAGATTCCTGGCTCTTCTGACCTTTGACGTTCCCAGCTCAGATTCAGTTTTCTATTAAGAAGCCATAACAAAGTAATTCCAGCTCACAATTTCATGGTGCCCACTGTTTCAGGGAAAGTTCTTCCATGGAAAAGGTCAAAAAGTTTGTGGTTTTCTTGTTTTCTTCCAAATTAGGGTGGAAACAAATGAAAAAAAAAAAAAAAAAAAAAGGAAAAAAACCAAGGCTCATGCAAAATAGAGATCTATTTTTCTGCAGCGACCCAAAGCCATCTAGTTCACGGTCTGCCAAAAGTTATCCAGCAAATAATTCTGTCCTTACAAAACTCACTGGAAGTTCTGTCACCTCCTACACTTTCTGAATAGACAGGCTTAATATTTATCCATTCTTTAGTAGCTAGTTAATTATCGCTCAGTACCTGCATATGGAGCAGCCTGAAGTCACTACATGTGCTTGGAGATGCTGAGAGTGGTGGGGAGCAGATACAGGTGCTACAACACTGTGACCAAACTCCTCCCCTTTCTGTGTAAATGGATAGTACAGTACCTGCAGAGAAAATGAGCTTGGAACTGAGAAAGCTTCAAAGTGATTACAACATATTGGCTATTTTTTTGGACTCTAACTGATCTGTTAAATAAAAGTAATGCACTTTTCAAATGACTACTGGTTGCATATGCAGCACGGATTAGCACCAGAACAAGACCAGGTCCATCCATCCTGACAGTAAGGGAACGGGATTAACAGATCCTACTACTGCTAACAGCTGTATTCAAGGTTCCCATATCCCAGGAATAGTTAAATTCCTTTTCCACTAATAGAAACTACACATTTGTTCTAAATGCATTACTGTACAGTGCAGAATTTGCTCTGGCTTTCTCAAGAGCCAGCTGTACAGCAGAACGAACATTCAATGAAATGAACAGTGGCTGGCATGAAGGGAAGGGGTGAACAAGCTGCAGACTCTAGCAGAGATTTCTTTTGATCAGAGCAACTGTTCATGACTTTTGTTCAGTGTCTCAAGATGAAAAAAATATGCCTGTGTCACAGTGGAGTCAGAAGCTGGCAGTCGTAGTGCCTAGACTATTTTTTTAATGAACGGTTTTGTTTGCAGGGTACTACATGATCATACAGAGTGCGGCTTTGTATTGTTTCTCCGTTTTGAAAATAGCTGTAAGTGGTGTGGGTTAAAGCAAACAAACAGGAAAAGCAGAGCTGACTTCACTGAAGAATGGTTTGGAGCCATACGTAGCAGGGTAAAGGGGACGTGTCTGGGGAATTGCTGGAAGGAACTGGGAACGGTTGCTTTAAAAGTCAGGGCTTTTGAAAAAAATAAATACCTTCTGTGTATGACTACATGGGTACTTACGGAAGGGGACTGAGCTGGAGGGAGGAAGGGGTGCTTACGAGGTTCTCACCTTGTATTCCCCCCGTTGCTTAGTGAACGCTGTTCTAAAATCAGGAGATTTACAGATGCATTGATTTTAGAATAAGAATACTTTGTTCTGTTTGGGATTAAACCTCTCCAGAGTTGGGTTTGTCACTGGTGTGGGCAAGATTTGTGGACTGCATTGACCAGTGTGGAGAACCAGTGTAAAAGGGAGTGTGTTTCTTCCCAGCCTTTGTCTGTGCCAAGGGGATAGGGACCAGGGAAACGCTGCCTGCACCAGCGGGGTGAAACTACGGTGGGGAAAAAAAGGGGTGCTGTTCTGGAGTAAGGGTAGCACAGAGTTACCCCAGGAATTGTGCGTGAACTTCTTGTGAGCTGGGAACCGGGTAACACCCCTGAGCCCTATAGCAGAATTACTCCTTATTCTGTAGGGTGCATTCCTATTCCCATGCTTTTAGCAACACAGTTCTCATCACTAGTTTTATTTGCTATTCTTACTTCTCAGGCTACTAAAGAAAAGTTTGTTGTAGGAGAAAAACAGCCTGAAGTCTTATTCTGACAGTAAGCAGGGATTTATCATGTAAGAAGTCTTTCTAGGCTGTCAGATTTATATTATTCTTTGGAGACCTGGTTGGGAAAGGTGAAAAATAAAATCAAAAAGGACAAAGAAGTTAGTACAGCACAGTCTGCAAGAGGTATCCTGAGCGGAGAAAGAACACTGGATGACACACTCAGGGTGAAACAGAAGTGGGAAAAAGTAATTTTATCTCAGCATTTGCTTTGGCTGACTTCTCAGTCGCCAACATATTAATGGCTCTTCCCCTAGCAACTACAGAGCTTCCAACATGCAACTATTCTTTGGTCATAAAGACAAAAAATGGAGTTTGCCAGAACAGAGCTACCCCATTCTGGGTTGCTGACAACAGTCCCAGACTGTCCATATGCTCTGCTGTTCTCAGAAGTGGTAAAGCAACATTTTTGCTCCCGCTGGTGCCGGTGGTGTCCCTGCAGTTGTTATTGTTTCCATCCAGACCCGCTCCTCTTCCCCGGAGCTCGTGCCCGCTCTGTTTCAGGCTGTACCAATAGCAATGTCACAGATCCTGAGTGCGGAGAGGAGCGAACAGATGTAGCTGTTGTCGCCTCCCTGCCTGTCTCACTTCATCCCTAGGCACGGATCCTGTGGGATGGCTGTGGGGTGGCTCAGAGGGAAGGAGGCAGGGTTGCTCCTATGGGGCAGGGCTGGCAGAGGTGGGTGGCTGGCTCCCATCCTGCAGGGAGGGACAGGTGCTGATGCTCTGGGGGCTCCAGTGTCTGAGAGTCCTCTCCTTTTCTGATGGGTTGTGTGTAACAGATGAGGTGGGGAGTGAGGAGTGAGGCAGCAAAGGATGAGCAGGTCCCTGACTCCTGTTGGGGCCAGATGGGCAGTTCTCAGCTCCTACTGCAAGAACTCGAGGCTCCGAAGGGTTTGGTACAGATTGACTAAAATGTTCCCTCTCTCAGTGAGCACTGTGGGATTTGGCTCTTCTCTTTCTGCACGACTGTGTTTACTTCACAGAACAGTTCCCGATCAGCTCAAGCCTACGTTGCTGTTTAAAGGGGGGATCACATTTTCTCCTCCGTCTCTCAGCTAGACACTCCCAGCATGCTCAAGCCCAGCCAAAAATCATGGAATGGCCCACGTGGCTGAATTAATGTTGTTCACACGTAGCCTGAATGGGGAGGTAATGCTGGTGGCAACCTGCACACAGATCACTTAAGCAGACTGTGAAGATGTACCCTTGGCTGGCACCATCTAATTCCCAAGATAACTCTGCTTTACACTGTCCTGAGGGATCTTGATTCATTGGCCAAGCTCAGTTTGACCAGCAGAAAAGATGAAGATGACTTTATATACTAATTTCTACCTATACCCGTTAGCAGTGGAGGGAGAAATTCATTGTTCTGATTCCCTTTCTCAAAAAACAATTGTGGTCAAAATACCATCTTCTTTCCACTATTAAATCTATCGTCTTCCAAAACCAACTCTTATCACAACTTACTGTGCTTTCAGAAGATGAGACTGCTACGTGCCTTCTTTCGGGTAAGGATTTTTGTGTTTATCTGCACGCTCACTGCTGAGGCAGATAAGAGACTTTATTATCTACATTATCACTATTTTTCTCCCTAGAAGCCAGTCTGACTTTAAAAAGAGAGGTAAATATTTTAGCTTTTTTTGCAGACCTAACGTGAGACTCTCTTGTTTTTGTACTTATTGATATCCACTAAAATAAGCAGCTTGAAGAGGCTCTTTCAGCTTCTTGGGCTAAAAACTTCCCTTTCGCTAACAGTCACTTGCACTGTTCATTATTCCGCGCTAGACTCTTCCCTCCCCTGATTGCATGTTATCACCTTCAATGGAACAGCTGTGTCATTGCTAAAGGGTGTTAATCTTCCCCTATCTAACACCTTATTGACAGCCAGAGTCAGGGAGGCCCCCAGTCTTTTCTGACTTGGGTGACTTCTCAAAACATTCCTTTTTTAGCTTCCTTTTCATTTCCTACCAAAAAGCCTCCTGCCATAGTCTGACCTGCAGACGTAGCCACAGCACAGCCCTGCGCACAATAGCAGCCTGGGCTGCTGCAGCAAGGTTTGAACATTTCTGCCTGTATCAGTCCTAGCGATTATAACCAGGAGAATATTCCCTAACAATGTCAAGGGACAATAAGCCACAGCTAATCAATGAGCACAATACCTACGGCACACCAGAGCCCAGAATAGAAACTGCTCCGGCAGGTGGGACAGCTGGCTTGAATTTTTATTTAGTGGTTGTGAAAGGCATCGTGGCTTTCAGCAAGACAAGAGCAGCGCTGACAGTGACAGATCCCCCATTACATTGTGCCACTGAACAGAGCGAGCCACTTCAGCAGATACAGTTCATTTTTCCTGAGAGTTTTGTAATGGGTTGGAATTAGTCTAGAATTTCATTTGTTTGAATTCCCATTACCTACAAGCATTCTGGACTGTCCTTCAGCTCTGAAGGTCACCTTGACTTTCTGTAGGCCTGGAGAGTTGCTCTGACTCTAGAAAAATCCAGGGCAAATTTGTGTGCTGAGCTGATTGCATGTACAGTCTGCCTTAACACAGCCAGCAGAGCAGTCAGTGCCCTGCTCAGGATTTCTATCATCCCTCACCAGTGCTGGGTCCCAAGTCATATATTCCAGACACAATCTGTTATGCAATGGAAGAGCTATAGGAAGCACCTTTCCTTTTATTTTTTATCTTCCTCAACTGCTAAACAAATGAAGATACTCAGATTTATCCTGCCTGTGTCCAAACACAGCCCCGAAGTGCTGAAGTTGAGGACAAATTGCCTTTTCCTCTGAAGTCAGTGAAAAGAGTCTAAAACCACGAAGCCCACTTAAGGCTTCTGCCCCTTTGTAGAGGTCTCTGCCTGGGTGACACTGGAAACTTCAATGAAGGGTTCCTAATAGGAGACAGTAAGCAGCTGATCAACAGCAGTTGTCCTGGCCTCCTCTTGCAGCCCCTGTAACAGAGCGGTGGCCATCAGAAGTTGGCTCTGAACAGCCTGCTGCTGATACAACCTTAATTTCCCAAGTCTAAGCATTTCTGCCAGTGAGAGGCATTTATCAGTGAACTGCTGAGCAGATCCAGATGGATACGGTTCTCTTTTTGTTTGGAATGGAAGGTAGGTATAGTAAAAGGGGACAGATGGGGTCATAAAGAAATCTAACATTTATTTTATAAAGCAATCTATTGGTCCTACTTTTCCAGTACTTAAAAAGGCAGGTGAGTGCACCTGAGAACTGAGTGCAGGAGCTTTTGCAGGACTGGAACTGACCATCTAATATTACTCTCAGTCTAAGTGGAGTTCACTAATTGACTATCATTATTACATTTTTAGATCAGTCAAAACTGGGGCAATGCTAAGACGCAAGCTGTGCCCAGAAAAGCTTTACCAAACAGCCAGTGCACAACCAAGTACTCACTTGATGATGTTACTTCCTAAGTTGAAGATAGATGTGCTGCGTATGCCTGTCAACTGCCTTCAGACTTGACTCTCAGAAGTACTGCATTATTCCCCTTCCGACACACCTTCTGTAGGGCTGCAATTCCAAAAATCCTGCTGCTTCTCCAGAGCCATCAGTGGATTTCTTCTGGGCATGAACTGGGCCAACGACATTTTCAGATAGGGCTGGCCAGATGTAGTCATTAGAAGAACTAGGGCAACGCAGTGTGTTGTTAATGGAAGAAACACAGACCCCCAGGGGAAAATAGGAACAGCAGGTTAGTTGGCCACCAGCTGACTCCTTATCAATAAGTGATGGAGCAGAAGGCAGAGCTGTACTATGCATGCTGAGGCCACTGTCACACGGACAGGCACTGCACTTGGGTTAAAACTCTAGAGCCACATGAAAGCAGAACATGCCTGACACCCCCTGTTGGTTTTTTTGTTTGTTTGTTTGTTTTTTCTTCAGTTCTGCTTCTCACATTACACCCAACCACCTGACTAACCTGCTCAGATAAACGGGCTTAGCTGAGTCCCACCTCGGTGAGCCCCAGGCCCTGGGAGCTGGTGCTGGCTGGCCAGGGCGGCTGCAGGAGCAGGGCTTTTGTGAAGTCCTAACTCGCTGGCCGGGTGTGCGTGCCCTGCGTTAGGTTGATACGATCACAAATTACAAATGATTCTTTTTACCACCTCATACGAATGAAAGCCACCAAAAACAGGCTGAATATTTGATCTAATGTAAAATGAAAGAAAAATACACCCAGCCTAGTAATAAGCATGCTTTGGGAAGTCTGCTTTGTTTGCTCTGACCAAACTCCGTGCCCGGAGCCCACAGCTGGACAGCCAAGAGCACTCTGACGGTTATTTAAAGGCTTGGTAAGGTCACAGTGGCCTGAGCCTCTAGGGTCTGAATTAATCTCCCTGGTGAAGCAGCGTGCTCGCGCTCAGCTGCGTGTGCTCGCAGGTACATTTGTGTAGAGCAATGCCATCCAGTGGTTGCTCAGATTCATCACAAAGCCAACGGCTCGTTCCTCAGGGACACTGCGTGAGCTGAAATGTTGCTGCTCTTGTTCCTAGCTAAGGTATTGCTTGGGTATTAAAAGACTCTGAAAGTGGCCAGCTTGATTGCTTCCAGCTTGTCCTTTGGCATGTAAAACCGAGGTATGTTTTAACTAGCAGCCAACTGAAAATTTTTAATAGATGTTTTGGGGGAAATAGTATTCTATATATGCAGCCCAAATACACAGTTAGCATCAGGCCTGGATTTTGGAGTGAGGAATGGCTACGTGCAGTCATGTGGCAAATTATGCTGATTGCTGAGACAAAAACACAGTCTCTGAATGAAACTTTCTTTCTGGCCAAAGGTTGCTCAGTGGGACATTTTTGCTTGAGGATGATGCCCAGATGAAGGGATGGACCAGGACTCAGCCCTTCTCCATCGGTGTCACATTTTGAAGAGCCCTGGTGCTGTTGGCTACTCAAGGAGGTAGCATTTGGGGGCCTTAAATCTGCCTGGCTGCATCTCCCTAGGACTCACCATCACATCGTGGCACAGGTCAACACCCCACAGGGGCTAAATTAAGATGTCAACAGTTTTTGCCTGTTGCACTCCCCAGGCCAGACATAATTGCATAGACAAGGAGGATTTCTCATATCAAACACTGTGGCTGGGACTAGAGCAGCTGCTTGGCTTGCAGAGCATCGCCTGACCTGCTGGGCACGGCCCATCCCCAGGGTGCTCAACAACAACTTTCCGAAGGCTGGAAAGGTGCGCTGCGGGAGACAGGCAGGGCTGCTCTCACCGAGGGGCTGCCCTTGCAGCTGGGCGGCCGCCCCCCCTGGGTCTGACCCTCCTTTACGCTCGGGCCCCTTCGTGCTCCGCCAGGTGCCCGCGTGCTGCCGCATTTCAGCGCTGTGCCGCTCCTGCTCTGCAGTACAAATTCCAATCAGGCGCGACAAAGCCCACCGGGTGCTGCTGACAACAGGTGTCTCATTAAACATCTCTCAACCTTACAGGCATTCGCATTGACAAGAACCAAACTCACACTCAATCACAGCTTAATCACAGCCAAACTCTATTAACAAGTCATACTAATTACCAACTTCTAACAATTTCTCAGGTTCAGAGGCAAAATATCCTTTCTTTATAGATGAAAACAGACTTGTGATACTCCAGCTCTGGCCATAATTAGGTCCTTTTAAACAAAACAAAACTAAAATAAAAATCCAGAAGGATCCCTTTGTGATAACGGTCCTGAAAGTACAGTTGTACAATGAGATGTTTGTTTGTTTTAATTTTGTATCTGCTATGTTGCCCACAAGGGTCCAATTAGCTTGTTACAGATGCTTGTATCAGTTTTATCCACTTGTCTTATTTTTTTTTTTAAGAGGGGTAACTTGTAGCACAGATTGCTGGCCTGCAGGCATCCAGAGATCAACAACCAGCTTTCTGTGATACCAAGCCCCCTGTGAAACAGGCAGTCCTTCCCCACAGCATTTGTAATGCAAAGGGTAAAAGGAACAGAGGGGAGGGAGGGGTCTGCACTGGATTTTGGATTGTTGTGGAATAATCTGGTGTGTCAAAAGTGGCCGAAAGATGGCAATTCTGCCATGGCTAAGAACGGTCATGAGAAATTTTGTTTGTTACACCTCAGAAATTAAAATGCAAGTTTTATTTTTAATAGCATGAAGTGCTGCCTTGCAACAGAACAGGTAGTTCTTAAGATGTGGCTTGGAATTGTACATGTCAGTATTTATTCTTGTCCCTTGGTATGTTTAGCACATGTGTAATTCTGTGTTAACCTGGATGCTTTTCTCCATTGTGTGGCTGTATTGAGTGCCTGAGTACTTGAGAACTCACTTGTGTAATCGATACACTTACAAAAGGGTACATATAAATAACAGGAAGAATCTGACTTGAGCTGACAGTGGGGGTATTGCAGCGAGGGCTAATGCTTCATCCTTAACTCATGCTGCTGCTGGAGAGGAAAAAAAAAAAACACAACACAACAGCCTGAGTGAAGGGCTAACATAAGATTTCCTCGCATTTTCTGAGCAGTGTTGTTCAAAGGAGAAATTCTCCTCCCAGTGTCTGCTGTGCCAAATCCAGTAGCCAGTTGTTTACCTGTTCTCAGGTTTAGTTGCTGTTTGCCTTTCCTCTCCTTAATTTTAAAAGGAAATTAACATTTGTCATGGAAGATTATAATGCCAGCTGAGCAGAGAATCACCAACTTGAGGCTTAGTATCAGCAATTATTTTTACCTCAGAGCAGGTAGTTTCATTTCTTCAGTGAGGTGATGCGGGATGAACACGGCATGCCTGAAGCTCCTGGGAAAAGGCTGCACGTCCCAGAGGTGGGCTGGTGCGATGTGGGATCCCCGTGCGGCTCACCCTGAGGGTCACTGCCTGATGTGGCAGCTCCATGGAGCCAAAAGCATCCGAAAGCACCTGCAGAGAAGCAGAGTGGCATCAGGCTGTGGAGCAGAAGACAGGAAATATACCCACATTCGGCCCCTTAGCACAGCCCCATGAGCTCTGTTCTTTGCTTGCCTGTGCTGCCCGAGCCCAGCTGTAACCCCGGGGGGATGAAGAGTAATGCAATGAGTAACAGTAATGTAAGGGGGGAAATGGTTCAGAAATTATTACCTGCCGAGAGCTGAATGGCTTGGGTTTAAGGTTTGGTGTTGAAGGCTTTATCTCGTAAGGGCACAGCCCTCTCGTGCTGACACTGCCATCCTCCTCCATCCCAGGGCTGGCTGCACAGGATGAGGTGAGCGGGGCCTCCGGAGGATGGAGCACAGGAGACCACGGAGCGAAACAGCCCGTTACATTTCCAGGTGCCACACATGATACAAAGCAAAGCTTTTTCTGCACTTTCAGGCTGAAGATGGATCAGGCCAGTGTTTCCCTGCTCATCAGCCTCCTGCATGAGCTGACAGAGGTTTCCCAAATGCGATTTGGCAAGGAGAGGTACCAGAGAAGGACGGGATACAGCTGAGTAAAACTGCAGGTGAGTAACTGGGAAATCCTGGTGAGGCTCCACGTGGGTGCTTCTTCTACCTGATGGCACAGTGAATCTTTCATCATTACTGCTGGTGCAGCAGGGCTGGTACTGCAAAAGTGTCACCTCTAATGAGGGCACTCGTGTTTCTATGACCCTGATTAGACCTGCTTGGAGTGGCCAGACTGCCGATGACAAGTGGCATCTGTCATCTCAGTGTAGGTGAGTTTCTGAGGCTCTCGAACAGGGAGAAATAGCAGGATTTTAAAATTTGTCTGTTTGTTTATTTTTGGTGAAAACGCTTGTATTTGGTGTAAAGCTCAATCCAATGTCTAAGTAGCGGGAGGAAAAATGAAATGAGATATCCACAAGCATTGGAATAACCATAGGAACATTCATGAAATGTTTCATCAGGGGAAAACAGGAGACTTTGCTTAGCCATAGTCTCATTCCCTTTCATAAGAGGCTTCAGACCAGAGCAAACCAGGCATTTCCTTGCTTTTGCCACAGTTTCAGCATGGAAGAGGCTAGCAGGGTTGATGCAGACTCCCCAGTTTGGTTCTGGTTCTGTGTTCTGGAGCAGCAGCGAGCAAGCCCAGTCCGATGACATCTGGCTTTTTAGGGAGTGCATACGACCTACTGAGCTTCTCTTCGGAGTTAAGTTTTCTTTCTTCCTCACGGATTTTTAGTGTTCCTGAGATAAAAAAAAAAAATAAGAAAGAAAAAATAAATCAGAACAATTGAAGCTGTACTGTTTAGTGGAACCATTGGTTCTGATCAGAAACTGAAATCCCACTTTGTGCTCTTCCAGTGTGGAAATCTGTCAGGTAAATAGAAATCACCTCGTAAAAGCCCCTAAACAGCTCTGTTTTATATTTTAATTGAGGAACAGAACATTTTAAGTACTTTTATTGGGTGGCGCCTGCTGAATGACAGATGTCCATGGCGGAGTAATGCTGAGCACACTTTCATAAAACAGGGCAATTCCTTGCTTAAAACATTTACAATTAAAGGCTTGATTGAATAACAATGAGTTCTGTGCATGGAGCTCATTTCTGCACTTGTTTGTGCACCTGAATCAGGCTGTGATCATTCGGTAGGTTGGATATGAGGTGCCAGTTGCTTTGTTCAATGACCAAATAGTGCTCACGGGCACAGCTGGAAACGTGCCTTTGATTTTTCACCGGGATAGAGATAAGGTGCACTGTGCTGTGCTGTTAGACTTGCTAACACCCTCGTTTCAGCTGGAAGGCTGTTTTTTTTGTGGTGGTTGTTGTTATTTTGTTTTCTACTGCTTGTTAGTAACTTTCCCAATTTGTAAAGAGCCAGAGATTTAAAAATGAGCAGTAATCCTTAGCAGCTGAGAAGGTCTTAACTAGTTTCTGCTTCGTTTTTCTATCTGTCTCCTGTGACCCCTATTACTGTGATACTACCTCTCTTCGTGCATTGATCCTCACCGTATCTGAGGGAAGGCAGGCCAGCATTACTGTTACTTTATGCAGCCCTACATGGGGAGCAGAGGCATGGAGAGATCAGGGATTTGCCCAGAGATATTCTGCGAAAAGGGGTCCCAGTACTCTCAACAGAAAACCTGTCTTCGGATGGTATTTAGATTTTTGCCTTGCGAATGTAGAAAGAGGCTTAAAGAAAGCATGAAACAACCAACAGCAAACGGGGTGGCAGGGCACAAACCACAAACTTTCACAACTTGTTGGAAAACACCGTGTCTAAACTGACATCAGCACAAATTTGCGATGGCACAGAAAATCCTACCAGGAGGCACCTGAACATGGGAAGAGCAGCCCCACTTTTCTTCAAAGAGATGACTCCACAAAGTAGCTCTTTCCACAGCATGTGGAACGTGACATGGGAACAGCAGGAGGCAAAATGCGTCACAGGAAAATTGTGCCACATTCAGCCCAGGAGGACACCGTGCAAACTGATGCAAAATTAAATCCAATTGATAAGGTAACACATACACCATTTACTCAGTTTCTTAGATATTGAATACATTTATATTTAATTATTATAGTGCCTCAAAATTCTCTTGGTGTCCATCACAAGCTCTCTAGGGTCTTTCTTTGTTGAAGTAAAGAGCTAGACACATTTTCACCAGGCCCAGTCCTGTATTCCCTTTTCACCAAGGTGCTGACATCAGCTGGGCTCATTGTGGGGGACAGTCCCAGTGTACCAGAATCAGGCCCCACACTGGCTCAGCTGCCTTCCCTGTGGTGGCAGTAGCCTGCCTGCTGCCGACAGAACCAGTAACTTTCTACTTTTACATGATAAATCCATCTCTGGATTCTCGGATCGCTCCAACATGTATCTCCAGTGCCAGGAAACTCCTGGTTCCATTCCCAGCTGCTGGGGTGCAGACCCCACAGCCTTGTGCCGGCTACACTAAAGTACAGGCTGCCCCACTTACCTGCAGAAGCAAACAGACATTTCCAGCTACCTCTAAACCCAGCACAGGGTGGAAAAAATCATGTTTTGGTGCTGTAATTCTTGGAAGAAAACAGGTGGCTTGATCCTGCACCCACAGTCACGACTGAGCTGAGTGCAAGCAGAGGAGTCAGGCTGGAAACGTGCTGGGGGTGCTGAGGACCCGGCTCACAGGCCTGCCTTGGAAAAGGGTCAAGACAATCTCACACAGGGCACAACTCTGTTAGTTTTGTTCTTGTCTTTTATGTATATATATTTTAGAAAAAGGACAGCATAGGCTCTTTTCTGAAATGCTGTTCTGCTATGTATGAGAAATGAGAACATGGCAGTGTAAAGGGAAAGAGTGCAATGCATCTGCTACAAGCCTAAATAAATACCAAGCTCTGAAGAAGCCTCACCCAATTTTGTTTTTTACATGTGTAAGGTGACTTCTACCAACAGACTTTTATTTCACAAACCTCTCCCTTTCACTGTCAACCACTCACAGCTGCTACAGACAGAACAATAATGAATAATAATAAAAAATATTCATTATTCGTAATAAAAATATATTTTTAGTAGAAAAGAGATAATCATTGAGCAGGATGTATACTGCTCGTAAAAGTTACCAGGTCTTTTTAAGAGTAAGTCTAGTCCCCACCTGCCCTTTACTCTGCAGGATGTGTTCTTTCAGCCCTGGCAGTGGCTGAGAGGTGTCCTCTGCCATCCTAACACCACAGCCTCGGCTGGGCCATCGGCATTCCTGGCGGTGCCCCACTGAGCGCGATGTGGGTTTTTGGGAAGGTGCAGCCAGGGCTCGAGTCAAAGCACAGCAAAGTCGAAGTGAATCTTTCCAGGGAAGCTGGGATGTGAAATGCTCCTGGGTTTCTTTGACAACGACAAAATGAGTCCTTTTGCCGTATTCCCCAGGCGCTCTCCTAGACGTCTACCAGTTACACCCTTCCTTCCCGCCTGCAATTAGCACTTACAGTGTTGCAAAGGGAGATGAGATTCGCTCTCCGCCATCCTCCTTCAGAAATCTCTCACACCTTCCCCACTGGGTGGGAACACGCGCTGTGGGTTAGGAAATATCCTAGTAGTGGAATTACATTTGCAGCCGTCCTACCCCCCACCTCCTCTTTTCTTCTGTTAGACTCTGGTCCTCGTCGTGGTATAGGAGCACGTGAAGACAAAAGCCCAGAAAGAGCATTTGGTTCAGCAAAGCCCCAAATCTCACTGACTTTGTTCACCCCATGGAATTACATATGCACAACTTGGGCCCCGTGTGTTTCGTGCAAGGGTAACTGGAGCTGGGTAAATGCCTGCAATTTTGGTGGAAGAGTGGGGCGAGGAGAGAGGTGGGAGTATACGATTGCTGACCTTAATTACAGGAGATAAAAATGTTGAAACGTGATTCCTACAAAAACCAAGGAAGGCCTTTATCGTCAAGTGTTTCCACATGGATGCCCCTGAGAAGAGGTCAAGTGTTTTCTATATACTTTAAGTAAACAGCAGATTGTGAGTTCACAGTCTGGACTGGATTTGAGCAGCCTCTGTATTCTGCAGCATCATAATTGAGTCTTATGTACTTAAGATTTGATATCCACCAACATTATTACTTGAGATTTGCCAAGAAATACATTGGCGATTAAGAGTTACACAGTTTGCTAGTAAAGCTATGCCTAACGTCATATATGACTAACCTCAGGCTAGAACTGTCTTGGGCTCCCACTGTAACAGAAGAGCAAGGATGGTTTCCCTTAAGAGTCACTGCTGTTGGTGGCTTTCTTCATTGTCATGTAAAAAATGCACACAACCTGCACAATTAAATTTGCTAAATGGTTATCTGTCAGGAACAGAGTGCTCTGAATAAGGTACCGTATGTACATGCTGCTGCGAAGCACATCAAGCCAAGTTAAAATGTTAGGCATAACATTCTCCTGTTCACCTTTGCAGCTATCCAGGCTGAAAGTTAAGAAGACTGAAAGTGGTGGATTTGTATCAAAACCAGCTCAACTTCCCTACCTGGAAGCGGGACAACAGTGAAATCAGAAATTACAGGCTTACTGCTTTCGTATCTGCAGATGTAGCTCTACAGTCAGTGCGAGCTGTTCCAGTATTAGCAGGTAGCAGCGTTCACCACAGGTGCTCCACATCTCCTCCATGCCCTAACCAAAGACCTGTTCACAGACAGGGAAATGGAGCCAGCGAGCGATGATCCAAGTGCCACAAACCGGTGGCAGGCCATCCAGAGCCCCCGATTAGACCCAGCAGACCTAGTAACTTCTGCAGCTATTACAAGCAGGAAGAAAGGGCAGGAGTGCTCGTAGGGGCCTAATTGGAAACAGGCGAGTCACTGGGAACCTTTCTGTCCCTTCAGCAGGGCTGTACACGATGACTGCAAATAGTCGGGGCCCAACTTCTGTAGGGTGTATTGCTGCGAGGAAGGACTGAGGCATGAAGCTTGGGAATCAAAAATCCTTCTTCCCCTGTCTGCATCTGCCTGACAAAAGGAAAAAGAAAGGGCAGCTGATTTGTGAATGCTGTCTTGCTAGAACTGTGGATTTGAAATCTCTGTCCTTGATTAAAGAGGAGAATGCAATTGCACATGTCATTAATTATTACTGATAAACCAAAGTAGTGGAGTCAAATAAAAATATCCTGCCCTATGATCAGATTCTGGCAAAGAGAAAGACCCAGGAGCCTCCAGCCTATTAGCATTTCCCTTTTTTTTTTTTTGTGAAATATGTGTCTGAATCGCTAGGTCTCCAAACCTTGCATGTACTTAGAGTGCGTGATGCCTATAGGTGCAGATCAAAAGAGATGAACTTTAGCTACACAGACAGCAAAAAGCAGCTTACAGTTCCTGTAACATGTGACCAGTCCCAATTATGGCTTCTTCCACATGACATCAGTATGCGATGGAGGATCTCACTTTTTTTTTCTTGCCAGAGGCAAATGAATACATTATCCAGCAGTGAGGCGTGGGGCAAGCGGATGCGTAACTCTGGGGTGATTTGGATTCCGCGCTCGCGCGGGGGTGTGAGCCAACCTCAGAAGTCATTTTCACTGATGCTGACACATAAGGCATCCCTCAGAGACCTGTCTATCAAACTGCAACATGCTATGCAGAAAAATTAGATTACTCATGCTACAATAAAGAAGGGAAGATGACAATGATGAAAAAAAAAAAAGACTTCAAAATATAACAGCTATTTATGAAATGAATAAAAATCCTAACAATGGGAAAGTATCCTAGAGACTTTTTATTTATTTATTTTAGCTCTTGCAAACCATTTCAAGGAGAGCTAGTTGGAAAGACCCTATTAATTCAGACACCGCCTCTGGAAAAAACACCACTTCATCATGATTGTCACATTACCGTACTTGTGAAATATCATCTTAAATACTCATTATGATTTTGCTGCTGGTCTTGCTGCAGTCAGCACCAGGGCCTCCTTTGGCTTTGGTAAGTGCAGGATCAGGCCCTCTCCCTCTCTCTCTCTCTCTCCCTCTGAATTGCAAATGGATTGTTCACGTGTCAGCTCAGTAACTAGGCAAAGTTCACCGTGCTCAGTTCAAAGCATGCAAGATGAAGCTCAGGGCATTTCACTCACAGTATTTGCAGAGTTCCTCGGGTCTACAAAAGTGTTAAAGTGGTTTAATACAAAATCCATAAGACAAACATTATGCAGCTATGTGTGAACCCCTGTCCAATAAAATCTATTTCTTTGGGAAAAAAATACAAAGTAGTAAAACATACTTAGTAAAGAAAAGAAAAGGCTACGTGAAGCTTAGTAAAATCCCATAAAACAGAATGCCGAACAGCTTCAGGAAGGGAGATTTAAAATAAATCTGCAGAAGAACATGCACACACACACACAGAGCCCGTAGCTGGAAATGGATCTGGACAAGTGCCGAGGTTAGAACATCTCCCGCAGCACTGTGGGACTGGTTTTACAATATCAGATAATGAAAGGTTTGGCTGAATGCTGGTTTTTCTTCTCTAGTAATAACAAACCTATGCCGAGGCTTCTGTGGTATTCCTTGAGTTACTCCCCAGGAATGCTATTTGGGAAAGCTAACAGATTTTAAACTCCACCTGCCCTGACTCATCTATTAGCCGCACTACTCTCAGCTGCATGTTCTGCTTCACTTATTGTTTCTGAAGGAGCCAGTTGTTGTATGTTGGTTTGATTTGTGAAGCAGTTCCAGCCCATTTCCCAGGGGGTTTACTTTCCTGTCT
Source organism: Netta rufina (assembly GCF_964035555.1). Taxonomy (NCBI): domain Eukaryota; kingdom Metazoa; phylum Chordata; class Aves; order Anseriformes; family Anatidae; genus Netta; species Netta rufina. Next base: position 18,352,674 of record NC_140134.1, on the reverse strand, counting down.
TGATTGTCTCCTCCAAATATTTCTTCCCAAAGATAAGTTTTGGTTCTTATCCAAACCAGAAGAGGAGTACCATAAGCTCTTCTCTGGTCCTCCATCTTGTGCAGCCTCATTCCCCAGCGTGTGACACCGCTCTGCCAAGTGGTGTTGATCAACCAGACTGCAGGCTTTATGCCTGCCTAGGAGATTTGGAGGTTTCACTTCTTTTTTGGGCTATGGCTGCTTAATAGAGACGTGCGATTTCAACATGCCCACACATAGTGTGAGTACGCAGAAATATAGGTCTCTTTAAAATTGTCAGGAGCAAATATGATCAGATCTGGTTCTTGATCTCATTACTGTCTGAAAGATTTGGCTGGCATTTTTAAATGCCATGATTTATGTTCTTCACCTTAACACGGCCCTTGGTAGTGTAAACCCAGTAACTCTATTATTCTCCAGGGCAACTTCTAAGAATCTGATTGGAGAACTTTCACAACACTGTGTCTGTAAGAAAATATTAACATGGATTAAGACAAGTTGATAGATATTAAACCAGGCTATAGAATGAGAACCAGTGAGAATAAATCAAATAACTTTGCCTAACTACAGAAAGTATTTGTAAAGCCCTGTAAGGTTTCCATTTCCTAAAGCCACCTGCCATCTCAAGTGCCCCTAATCAGTCACAGATGTTGGATACCAACCTGCTAACCCTATGGCTTTGAGAGAAAATATTGCACTTTGTAAACTCATTCTTGGGTATTTCCTTAATTTTTCTTAAACTAAACTTTCATCCCTTATTTTCCACTTAAATGTAATGAGTTATATCAACTCTGACATTTTGCCCTGCTTACTCTTACAGTTCAGTTTAGCTACCTCTCGAAGACCTTAGCTTCTTTTTTCTTTTTTTTTAATCACTAGGGTACATTTTTACTCTACATCTCACGATCGCCTTCCTGGCACTGAGGAATCCAACAAAATGCAGAGTTTAGACTTTTTCTGTAATCAGTTCCCAACAGAAAAGTGCCTGTTCTTCTGTTCTTAACTGATTTTTATCTCCATGATGAAGATCTACCAAGTAAGAAGCTTTTCTGAAGTACTTTGGAAACAACAATATATATATATATATAGAGAGAGAGAGAGAGAGAGAGAAAATCCATTCCTTAAGAAACCAGAGACATTTTAGGAGCCTCATCCAGCTCCCACTGGAATCAAAGCAAGAATTTCACAGATGAGGGAAGGTACCAAAACGGGCCATGCTGCCAAAGACCGTTAGCTGCTGTTAGGATATACTGGTACTGAAGCACGATGGTGGCTTTGGCTTTGCCCTGGAAGGAGGCTTTATTCCACTTCAGCTTGTGAAGACAGAATGGGAGTGAGAGTTGTAATGGAGGTAGGAAGCAGACTGGATTTTATTAGTCTTCCATCATCTTTAAGAGATCTCTAACCAGATCAGGTTTCAACCTCTCCCTCCACTCTTGTGTCAACCTTTGGTTCTGTTTTTGCTGGAGGATAAGTTTCATTATATTAATAAGCAGCACAAGTGGTTCCAATTGTGGAAGAACCACTTGGAGCTGTCAGAAATGATCAGAGGAGAAGTTTCAACCTTTCCATGATCACAGCCTCTTCTTCTGGTGCCACAACTCAGCACCTCCCCGGTGCACTTCACATTGCTCAGCAACCATGACAATAATAAAAGATACATTTACATTTCAGTGAGTGTAGATTATTTTAAGGAACTTTATTCTCTAATCATGGTAGTACAGCGATGCTCATAAACCCGATGCTAATGGGAATAATTCGGCTAACACCAAACTACTGGCTGGAAGACTAGATCTAGGCATGTACTTGGATGAAACTATTCATCTGCAGCCTTCTACTGCAGTCACATTTCAAACACAAACATCTGTAACCATGCCACTGAGTCTGTGTTTTTTATTACTAATACATAGGTGATGAGAAAAACTCACAAAAAATACCCCAAACACTGAAACTGAACTGTATCATAGAGTGATGCCTTACTGCTTACCAGCCATAATGCTCAGCATTTGTCTAGCTCATATCTCAAGGAATGCATTTTAGTTAGAAATTAAAGAATCCCTATTCAGGTGAAAATACCACCAGATTAACTTTGCAGATAGGAAAGTGAAGCTGCAAGGCTGGGGACTGGGATCGTGGATCCACCAGGAAACGACAGAGCCCTGCTTCTCCTCAACAGGTTCGTCCACTGCCCGGGGAGGAACTGAGTGAAGTTTAGTTTCCCAATTAGACTCAACTGGGACTAGTCACTGAAATGTCATCCATGAGATGGAACAAAAAAAGAGGGGAGAAATGTAAAAGGGAATCTTTGTAGCCAGGACTACCTGACTCTCCCACAGTAGGAGACACAGGAATACCGTTTCATGTCATGGAGATGTAGTTAAAATGCAGACTGCATATCCTTGTTCTCAGAATTTGAGAGGTGTGGTTTATGCATGTGGACAAGCCATCGTTCCTCCCTTTGATCTATCACTTGATGTACAGAAAGGCTTTTATGTGCTAGTCCCATATAATGGATAATTTAGTCTGAAACCATTATGAAAAGTATTACACTTTGGGTACATATGCTTCAATTATTCTTGAAAGTACATGGAAATATTTTATGACATTCACATATATTTCAAGGTAAGAAAAAAAAACACAAAAACAAAAAAACAGAATTTTTCTTTACCATTCAAACAAATTTGTTCTCCCAAGGCAAGTTTATATGTATTTTAAAATAATTCTGCCATTTTATGAAAAATATTTTAAGGCAGAATGTAAGTAGTATTTTTAAATGTTAAATAGGAAAAATGTTAAAGTCATCATTCATTAAAACTACTAGTGGTATGTATTGCTCTTCAGCTGTGCATTTTTATTCTGTTTATGAATAAAACTACTTAACAAGTAATAAATACAGATTTAAATTCTCCTTGTTGAAGTGCACTTATAGCTGAACTTTCAAATTAATCCTACCACCATTTTACAAACAGAGATGGCCAGAGGGAGACCTGACAGAATTTTCCATAAAACCACGAGCTGCTGCTATGACCTGAGCCATGCCGCCAGTGTGCAGGGCTGCAAGTATCCCACAGGAACAGGAGGGCATTTGGGAATTTTTTTTTTTTTTTTTTTCCAGGAGGATGGTCTCCTTGTTTCTTTTCTTCACCAAAGATGCTCCAGATACCAGATCTAGGAGATGGCAACAGCTGGACACCAGTCAGAGGCTAATGCTGACAGCAGTGTCAGGGCTGTGCTCATGCAGGTCACCGGGCCTTGTGTCTCGGTTTCCCTATCGCTCAGTTAAGCATCTTCATATCAGACATTGTTTTTTCAACAAGGGAAACTATCTTAGTGTTGAATTTTATATCTATTTTCTTCTACTGAGTAAAAGGATAATAGCTGTGGCCTTCGCATAGTTAAAAGATGGGATCAACCCCATTTCATGGCAGTGTTGGTGGGAGATACCGCCCTGTAACACCTATGACCTGATACGTGAGGCTGTTGGCATTGCTAATTCAAATAGCTCAACTAGAGGGGAAAAAGGTGTTCAGCTTGGAGGTATTCCGAGCTTTACAGACAGCAGGGGACACTCTGAAGAGATGTCCTGCTAGCCACTCCATCCCTGCTCTCACGACCATGTAGTCCACGCTGGCCCACTCGCCTTGCACATCACCCTTCTGCAGGAGGTGGGACTGTGTGGTCACTGTGACCAGTGACTTCCTGAGCTCTGTGGGTAGAAACTGCATCCGCAGCTCCTGGTTTCCAAACCTTAAGCCCTGGTGGGGACCAGACAAGCTGAATGGGTCCATCCGCACTAGCCACCCTGACCCACCTTACAGCCAAAAACCAGACGAGGAGCAGCAGCTGGTCACACAGTGCAGCTCAGTGCAAGCTACTAGCCCCCAGCGTTTCCCGAGGCCTGACTTTACTCGTGCACTGCCTGCACAAGCCCTTTCCCACACGACATCTGAACTGAGCCTCAGCAGCAGTGCCCGGGCTCTGATCGCTGACCCAGCCTTTGCTGCAACCCCTCTGCCGAACTAACCCGAGATGAAAGGCGTCAAATGACAGGATACAGAGCGCTGAGAGCTGGCAGCAGAGGTTTCTTCTGCAGACATCTTGCTGGTTGTTTTAAGGTCTTCTGCCTCTAAGTGGCACCATGCTGAGTGATTGAACACTTGCTAGAATCTGTTCTACCTTTTATTGTAATGATTTCTTACAGAGCTCCCAGTTTCCAAACTCTGAACTTTCAGGAGTACTGCCTGGATGTCAGAGCCCTTTCGTCAGAAACACCAGAGCCTTCTGGAGTGATGGTCCCACTACTACAAAATCCCTTTGGAAAGCCACAACTCTTAAACCATCACTGGGAAAGACTGAAGCTTAGTTTTCAGCGAAGGCTGTCACATCCCCAGGATCTGTAATGAGAAGTATTCAAAATACAGCCAGGCAAAGCTTTCTGTGCCATAAATTGCTAGAGGGTTACACTGAATCATAGCCATGCAGGATCTGGTTTATGGATTTGTATTTGCTGAAAATAATTAGGCTCAAATGGTGTTATATGCGACTTCTGCTCAGAGAGCAAGAGGGAGTTTGGGATGGGGACAGAGGGTGTCCCTGAATGGTCGGGTCCAACAGATGTACACAGACAGATGGACAGACAGACACACATTCTGAAAGTCCTGAAACTGCTCAAGCAAACTGTGCTCCAACTAGCCGTCAGGTACAAGAACTGTTGTACTTCTGAAAACAGAAGGAACTGATCTCCCCTTGGTGCCTTAATGGGCTCCTAATGCTGTAACATTCAGATACTCAACCATCTACTATGAATCTGACTTCAGACCCTCACACATTTCACAGAGTTCAGGCCTGTTTGCTCTAGTTGAGCATACAGTAAGGCGTTCCTGTCCCTCCATAATAAAGCAAAACCCACAGCCCGGACTCCAGCTCAGAACAACAAACCAGCCACGTAGCTCAGGAAAATTATTGATACTCCGAGAGGGCTACAGCAATGTACACCAAGAGGAAAGTTTTCCTGTACTTGAGGGAAGGCTGTCAGAACTGTAATATAGTAGAGTGAGCTGTGAAGAGTGGGAGATTTATGTGCCAATTCTGTGTATGATTTATTTAGATGAATCGCTTTTTATCAATATGTAAAAATCCAATAAATATAGCTCCCTATACAAAGGGTTGCTCCAGTCCCAATGTTTCAGTGGACAGTTTTGGCAGAAAGTCAGGATGTGCATTAAAAACACACTTTTTGAGAAGTCTAATAAATAAAAGCTCTGAAATATGGTTTCCTACTGAGAAAGGCATTTTAAATCATTTTGATAAAGAACCTAAATTAGGCCTTAAAAGGAGGGGGAAGCTAGGTCCCTGTAACTAATTATTTATAGGTATTTTGAATATAAAAGTCCAGGAAAGCTGGCCTCCATCCCCCATTCTCTGCCACAATAAAGGGGAAAGAAAAAGCCATTCCCTTTCCCTCACCACTACCAAATTTAAAGTCCAAAGTGTTAGAAAGGGGAGGAGGAAAACAGAATTCAAATTGGGAAACAGGCACCTGAAGAAAACAAGCAGCTTTAGAAGGCCTGAAAAAAATCTGCACGCTTTCTACCAAAACAAATGATATCGGTAGGGGACAGGCCTTCAGTTCTCCTCTGCATTACTCAGGAGAAGTGGGCCCTTACTCCAGCCCCCTGAAGAGGGAATACACTGATACTTGTTAAGCACCAGAGGGAATGGCTTTAGAAGCAAATAAACATCTGAATAGCCCTAGTCCTTCTGAAAGTTAAAGCAATTTCAAGCCTGCGCAGAAGCTGAAACTGCTGGGGACTTGGGCTTCTAAGTCACGTAGGTGCTTCTGAATATGTTGGCCTGAGAGCGCAGCTGACCTTCTGCATGTGCACAGCCACTCACGGGCCCTGCCCTGGAGGATTTACAGATTGGAGACCTGAAATGCCTTGTGGCAGAACCAGCGGGGCTGAAGATGTGGTGATGTGTTGGTGCAGGGGATCTGTGGCTCTGCAGCAGTAACTGGCAGCACTCCGAACTGGATCTCAAGCTAGGGCCTGTGTGGAAAGGCTGAGGAAAGAGAGACCAATGTGAAAGCACAGTGTGTGAGAGATTTCTGCCACGGTAGTTGTGCCTGTCAGGCTTCCTACTGAGGTTACTGAGTTACTAATCTAAAAGACATCTAGAATTTCCCTCGCTGCTCTCAGCAGATGGCTTCACCTTGTACTCCTTTCTGTCACCACGCATGGTCATCTCTCAAGTCTCTGCACAAGGGCCATTCATTGTCCTCTGCTCCACCAGGAGTGCTTCCTTCTGAGTTGAGGTTCATCCCTCTCCTTAAACCTGACCTTCAGACTGTCTTTTTCATTGCAGGGCTTAGTAAGGGTTTACTACAGTACGGGCCACCGCTGCCCTTGCTGAAGCAGGAGGTTGCTAACAGGTGGCACTTAGCGCTACACCAGGAAAATACAGGCCTGAACCTGCAGACAAACCCTCTAAGGTCAGAAATAACAAAACAGCTCAGCCACGCAGCACTAGCATCCAGCTTGCAGCTCCAAACCTGACACAGAAATATGTGGCCAGGTTTTCAGAAGAACTCAGCAGCTTGAGGGCTTTGTTGAACGTCTGTCTGCAAGCACATTGGTAGGAACTGCAGGGTTCAGTTCAGAAAATCTGGTCTGGGTGAGGAGTACTCACGGAGACTGGCCAAGAGCTCCTCTGCAAATATCCTAAATGACCCAATGAGAAATAGCAACAGACAAGGTGACCTCACAAAAGCAGGAAGCGCTACCTGCAATTAAAAACAATAAGATTTTGTCTTGAATTCACACTAGCCTTCAATTTTCATCAATCCCCCCAAAATAAAAGTTCCTAGACGGTCTGAAAGTTCAAAAAAGTGGAAATTTGAATGTAAATTGAAACTTAGGCATTAAAAAATTACAAAAACATTCATTTGTGTCATGAAAACTTAAACTCGGGCATCTGACATTTTAAACTCAATAACCCAAACCATCAGCCATAATGATTTCTCCATCCAATTCAGCATTAATATTCAGACAAACGTCAGGCGCTGTCGCTTCCCATATCAAAGCAATCCACATTCGTTTGCATCCAGAACACCTAAGGATGTTGTGCTTCTGATGAACTAGCTGTAATTTTTAAGCTGAAATGAAAGAAAGGAGAGAGATAGAAGAAGATGCCTGAGTGTCTTTTGAAAAACATCAAAATGCATTTTCTTTTAAATCCCTGAAAAAAGGATCTGATTATTTAGGGATCCTTTCCTCTTCACTTCATTATCATTATGTCGTCAGTGCTGGGTTATCTAATTACTCAGCCAGAGCTGGAAACTTCATTTTCATGTAATAAGGTGTAAGAGGACTACCCTGTCTAGCTTAGTAGTTAGTCCTTAAAGAACAGCTGCAAAGAGTGGAGTCGGGAAGGCTGCAGCACAAGAGGAAATCCTCAGTAGAATTCAAGTGCTTTACGTCTGTCATAAACATGCTTCCAGATCAAATTAAAGGAATTTCTTTTAACTGTATTCACAGTCTCCAAATACTCTACACAACAAGCTGCCTGAGATCTTAGTCATTCTAAGAAATGAATCATATTCCCCTTGTCATCTGGCTGTTCTCCGCTGACTGCTAATTCATTGTATATTGATTTTAAGACTCTGTTAACACATTATATTTTTGTGTTAAGCCAGGAAGGCTTTTCTTGCTGAAAAATCATGTCCTATCTTCATTTCTCACAATATCCATTTTTTATCCTTACCATTTATTTCAAATGATTGATCAACACAATTTAATCAGCTTTAAATGGTTCAATGACTTGTTCCACACTATTGTACCACCTACATTTTTTCTACCAGTATTTAATACCACAACATGAAGTCTGCATATTAGACTTGTGTGGTTGCCTATTAATGCAAAAATTCAGAAGACCAAATAATTGCTGGGCTAACACCCTGGGGTCTTGCAGAATTGTATCATCGCAGAGATTTTGGAAATCAACCGCTCAGAGAAATAACTTGTTATCTAAAAGGAGGAATTTAAAACAAAGATCACTGAAATGATAGGAGTATTTTTCATCACTGATTTAAAACAGGTCAAGACTTTAAAGCATGCCTGTAAAAAATGTGCTATTACAGCTGCTGATTAAAATTTATAATGAATTAGATAATAAATATTTTGTTTGCCTCTTCTAAAACGTCATTAATGGTGAGGTCTCTCACTGGACTATTACAAAACTGCTGTTGGCAAAAATCTAAGTACAAAACACAAAGGCTTCATGTTTCAGATGCTTATAAAACTTAATTCCCCTGAATAACACTACTAATTTGGGTCGATTTGTATGTTTAAAGATTGTACATAAATATTTTTAGCATGTAGTTAGACCACAACTTTGCTTTTATTAAAATGTTTCTAGCAGGTATAAGATTTTTGTCACTTCAAAATAAAATAGTTTTGGTCAAACAGAAGTTATTTAAACATTCAGTAGATTTGCAACTCTTTGTGAATGTTTCAATGCATACCAAATTTTTGAAAAACTGGGATCAAAAGTATTTAGTTTCATAAAAATGGGTATAGAAACTTATTTTTCCACTCTATCAGATTATTCTGGAAACAGTATTTCATTGCTTTTTCTGACTTGCAGACATTCAATATATCAGGTGTTGGTTGCAAATATCCTGCACACAACTTACCATTTTTGTGTCTGAGATACCCTTTTCTCGGAGGAAATACGTTCAAAAAAATACTTTTTAAGCATAGATGAACGTCATAAATACAAAGTTTTAAAGTAGCAAAAAATTTTGATAGCGGGAGCTGAAACTACTAAGTGAATTACTGAAACAAGCACCAAACTAAGACTAAAAGAACCACAGAAAGGATAAAATAAGTAGCACACAAATAAACAAGTAATTTAAATTTAAATATATAACAATTATAAACAGTGTGTGTATATATATATATAATATATATATTATGTATTTAACCTATTCTGGCGTGGAAGAAATGACATAAAATGTAAAAGTAGAACTTGTTATGTGTGGTACGAGACATTTAAAAAGCAGATTTGAGTCGAGGTATGATTAAATGTCAAATATGTCTGGGACCTGAATGGAGCTGTACCAGACCCCTCACAGAACTGTAGGTTTTGGGAAATTCTTTTTCATACCACAGGAGCCTACACGCTGGATGATATGTATATGAAGCATATAAAAGAAAAAATAACAGCCACACATCATTCATAATTTAGCATTAATATGTAAAACCAAGAAATATCCCACATGAAAATGGAGGAAGCTGAGAAAATAACTGTAGTTACACAGCTTACCCAATTTGGTTTTACCTGGTAATGGAAATGGTAACATAAACCTACAATTAGGAGTAGTTTACTTAATAGTTTTGGCTGAGAAATACGCTGAGGGGTAAGTCACCCTTACCATGTAGCTGTAGTTTATTAAACTTTCTGTTTCTGAGACATGTGCACAGAGTGGGGGATTAAATTAGAGGATCGCTTTGCTGCTAAGACTTACACTTCAGTCGCTGTAAGGTTCTGTCCATTCAACACACCTTACAAATAACAGACCGAACTCTGCTTTCAATTACTGGGGTGCAACTTTGACTGAAGTCAACAGATGTTGCACCTCAGTAACTGTTAGCAGGACTGGATACTGAATAAAAGGCTGGGAGAAAAATTCTCTGATGCCAACGTTTTTGATGGAAAACTGATTTTTCAAATAAAGGAAAGTTTTGTGAAAAGCATGTTTCACTGAAAAAAAAACTATTTTTATCAATCACTTTTCTGTTCAAATCTTGAAACATTTCATTTTCATTGCTTTTTTTAACGACAAGTCAGAATTAGTTTGAGAAAATGTGTAATCATTTAACATGTTGCTGGAACAAAACTACGGAGTGAAAAGATGACAACTTAGAGTAAAAAGAGAGATGGAGATAAGGAAGGGAAATGAGAAGAGGGTAAACTGGCATCCTTCAGAAATCTCATTACAAATTCTCAGTTCAAAATTTTAATCCCTATCAATGAAGCCTGATCTGGGCATTCGCTGGTGGTGGGTTTGTTACGTGGTCTCCAACCAAACAGCGGCTGGCAGCAACACACTGCAGTCATATCTCAGATCTTGTTCACTGGACAAAGCACAAGAATGGGGATCCAAACACAGGGGGAAATTAAGCCTCCATAAATACAGCAATTTCCCGGGGTGTAAATCCAAGCAGGGGTTTCAGGAAGCAGAACGTGTGAAATCAGACAGGTGTCTGTCCCTGAGCAAAGCGGTCTGGAAGTGTTTAGTGCACGCCGCAAGTGTTCGCAGTCCACTTCAGAGAGCTGCTCGGGGAGAAGCAGGTACCACGAGAGGAAAAAAAGGAAAAAGAGAAAAGGCAACTGCTGCGCTCACCACCCTACAGAACCTCCTTGAAGGTCAGCTTGGTGCTCTGGGCCATAAAGGAGAAATGTGAGTCCCACTATAAACTTCACTTTCATAGGAAGTCCTGAGAGTCCCATGAAGTCAATAGGACTATTTTGAGGACCAAGAATCGCTTCCATCAAATAAAAATTTCAAGGTTAGGCCATAAAGCATGCAAAATATATTGTATCATGAAACGTGAGTCAACACCGCAATGATACAGACATTACTCATGTGTATGCTAGACATCTCTGCTACACGAACAAACCTGATCTATTCTTGGGGAAGATTATTGAAAACAGAACTCCTGTGGCGGACAGTCGGGGCTGGGCTCCGACAGCTCAGATTCCTTTCCACCTAAGAGATCTGCGAAGTTATCCGGGGGAGCTGCTGTTCCTCTGGGGCCAGGCCCCCCCGGGGAGTCCCGCTTGAGCAGCGTGTAATGGTGGGATGCACTTCAGATGCTGCGTGAGGAGGCCAAGGGCTCAAGACCTTTCGTGTAGATATGAGGAAGACGTGACAGAGCCCTAGGGCTCTTGGCGTGCTGGCAAACCGCACCTTTAGGGACCTTCTAGCTAAGGCTGGGTGGTGAATTGAGAGCGTTACCTGGACATCTCCTTTTTGGTAGCTGCATTTGGAGATTTCTAGGAGAAAGGCACATTTTTGTTAACTCCTGTCCCTTTCGTATCCAAAAGCCTGGGAGAACAGAGTGCTGAGTTTTGAGGCATTGTGAAGTATGTGCAAAATCCGAGTTGCCACTGCACAAACCTCGCCTGCTATTTTAAGGCTGGCTACTGAAGCGAGTGTGGGTTAGACAGGCTGTGAACGAGGGGGAGGAAGGGAAGGAAGAAGGCTGAATAGCAGTAGGAAACATGGCTAAAAAGGACTAACTATTTGCACAACTGATGGTTCTGAGCTGTTAGATTATGCTGACAGTATATTAATCATATGTTACAGCCATATGCACACACACTGATAAATTTATATTTGTCTGCCTGTAAATGAACGTTAGATGTAAATTATGGAAAATATTGACAATTTTACATCAGGTTAATAGGATAAATATTTTAAATATTTTAAATATAAAAATATTTTTGCATTACACCATCAGATGAAATTACAAAAATATGTATGTGGGAGATGAGCTTATGGCCTACACCAGCTCTGAGGATTAGGCTTGAAATTCCAGATTGTCCACAGACTCCAGGAATTTAGCGAAAGCTTCCAAAAGCATCCCAATGAGTTCAGAGGATAGTTCCTATGACCTGCATTTTGAAAGTCACATAGGTTGCTGTGCAATCTACTTGCTCTTGGAAAGCTTTCCCCTGGCCACTCTTGCTTTGTGTGTCTAAATCTGCTGCCCAGGTCTCTTTATATTTATGCTGAGTTTAAGATCCTCATTTTTGCCTTGCTGTAGATGCTGGCTCCCACCAGTGGGAGCGTATCTCCCACGAACCCACCCAGTCTGTGGCCATGTGTGAAAACCCTAAGTGCTTTTCCACATTTCAAATAATTATCAATAGATGATGCCATCTGGGTAACTTCTTGGCCTCTGCTTCCATTTCAGTTTACAACTCTCAGTGAACTTCAGGAGGGAAGTAATACAAAGGATTAGATTCCATCTATGCCACTTCTTCGTCCTCTGTACTTTTAACAGTGATCCGAGCTCCCCGTGTTTATGGGAGCAGCACGGGAGCATCTCAGGGCACTGTTTTGCCTGCTCTGTGATACGGAAAGGATGGAAGCGCAGCTACCTCCCTAGACTCTGCTCCCAGACCGACTTGAGGCTGCAGCACCTCTCCTAAACCCCAGAATTTTTGAGCATGTGTATGTTGTGATTGCCTTGCTCTGAGACTATCTTCTAGATTCTTACAATATTCTTGTTTCTTTTTTCCATTAGTTTCCTTTCATTTATTTATTTATTTTTTTACATTTGCCATATGCTGCCCTGACGACACTACCTCCAGGAGGGAGTGTTTGGGCAATTTCCCTGACAGTGCTGAAAAGTCCCTTTGCATCCACCTCTCCCGTTCTGCTGCTCCAACTCCTGCACTGCTCACTATGGATGAATTCCTGCAGTGTTTCGTGTAACCACCTCTCATATCCCTCGTCGGAGGCTTGTGTGCTCAGCTTACATCCAGTCTCATCAGGATGTCTTTTTGATTTAAGCTCTTGTCTTCTCCCTGCTAGGCCTAATACCTCATCTGTTAGCCGCTGCTGGTTTTCGCATTGTTTCCTTATCCCAGTCATATCGTGTGCTGTGCCTAGGCTGACATCTCCTCCCTCACACCATGACTCATTTGGTCCCTTTTTAGTCCTGGCATGCCAATAGCACCTCAAACTGGCCGTTAACTCCTACTCTGGAGCCGTCATTGATACGCCCTGGGAGAAATCTCCTGCATGGAAATAGCTCGCTTGTGTGTGTGCATGTGTGTGTGTGCGTGTGGTTTTATGGGACGAAACATGTCCCTGTCAGAAGATCAGAAGCCAGGAGATGGGTAAGGGGCGAGCAGTGATGTTTTACTAGGAATTCACTGGCATATGGTCAGAAGTAAGTTAACTGTTCAGAGAAGGGGGTTTCTGTGGAACTGTCCTGTCGCTGACTACAAGGTAAAAGGATTTAGGCTCTACTTCAAGATATAATGTGTCCTTTCTCTCATTTTGCTCTTCTCTCATCTCCTCCCATTTTATACCATATGCTTTATGAGTAGAGTCTTCCCCTGCTTTCCCTGTAGCCAATTAAAGAATCATTACAACAGAAGCAGAATTGGCTGTGCATAGCAGAGATGCAGAAGAGACAGCTAATGGATCTGCACGAATACCAGCCTTGATCCCACAAAGACTTCTGCATTAAAGTCAATGAAATATTCAAGCGCGTAAAGTTAAGTGTGCGTGTCAGTCTTTGGCAGACTGAGACCTTGAAGCCTACTCAGACATCATGACTGGGTACAGACACAAACTTGACACTTCCAGTGTTTCACTTAGCTCTGACAAAATGGTGTTTGGGGGGTTGCTTTAAAAATAAATACAAACAAATTCCCTAATAGTTACATTACTCTCTAAATAAGCTTTGAATATACACATGTACATATATTGCTGTTGTCACATAGCCTTCTTGTTTGTAATTCTTCCCTAAGAAAAAATAGTTTAAATTAAAGGAGTAAGTTTTAAAGAAACATGGTCAGGTGTTACCATCATATTAACCCTTCTGAACCAACAGACAGCATTAGGTAGACATGTAATGAAAGAAAGAGCTAAATAAAGATCAAACCCAAGAGAGAAAATGTTCCTAGAGTGGTTCTTGAAGATTTTCAAGGGCATTTGAGTAGCATTTCCCCCACTCAGAAATGCATCAAAAAGAAAAAGTGGACCTTTATAAAAGTAGCGTGTCCTTACTTGTTATAGGCCAAGGTTACTGCTGGCTGGCTTAGGAAGAAAACGCCTCACCACTGTGCAGGTCTCTGTTTTTCACTAGGTCACTATTAACGTGCTTAGGAGACAGAAGACTGGACTGGTGTAGGCATTGGCTGTGCTCTGGACTTTCTCTATTCTCCCTTACTGTACATCTGAATAGACAGTGCATTTTTTCTATATAGCTGTAGAAGTTATTTTATTTGGAAAGAGCAAACACAGGCTCCGAATTTAGTAGTTCAATTGATAGCTTTGCTCCAAGTTTACTTGTCAGCAATGATGCCACCAGAAATCTTTACTCAAAATTTAGTAAACATTTTCAAATCCTGACTGCTGGGAAAAGCTGAGCGGATACAGCATAACAGTTTCCACGAAAGCATTCCCATTACTACTTGATTTGCTTTCTACATCTACTCTATTGAACACAGTTAACAGTGGAAACACTTGTAAAAGCAGCTCTATGCAATTCTGAACAAACTCAGGAGGGTATTCATGGTAAAGGAGCTGCCAACTCAAACGTACTGTCACTCAAAAACTTAAGTCCCATTGTCACCCTCATCTCCTCAAGAAAGAAAAATATGTAGCAAGAGAAAACAGAAAAGCCAGACTTCATGTACTTCAGCTCCAAACGGTGCAGATCAGGCACACGGATGTATACTTGCCCACTACATGTAAGCATGTTGAAGTTTTGGTTTACGATGTAAGCTTAGCTATTTGAAGTACTATTGTACTCTAAACATGTCCATGTTTGGATTCCCTTTGCAACTACTCAAGGATGTTGCTAATGATACTGGTCTTCAGATAAAAGCCTGAATAACAGCATAAACTAACGTAATTTCAGCAGTGAATGGGAAATACCTTGCAACAGAAGAGAAAACCTTTTGTAACCCATGATCAGTGGATCTAGTCAGAATGAAAAAAATAACAGTGCTTGGATTTCTGAATATCTAAGACTTTATGCAGTTTAGCCATGAACACATTTGACCATGAAAATATTTCAGTGATTCATTGTGAAGAGCAAATGAATCTCAGAAAGCTGCTCTCTATTCAGAGGTAATTAAATAACAGCAAGATGTTTCACAGGTTCAGTTACTCACCCAATCTAGCACTGTCGAGAGAAGATCTGTGGCTCTGCAGTAGTACAGTGAACTTGCCTAAATGGTGCTTGCTCCATCATGGTTGTGTTCTGTTCTATCGGCAGCTTTTGTGCTTCTTGACTTTCCCGTTACTATGGTGAATGATTGTCACAGGAGTACAGAAAGGATGTTTAGGACACAAGTTGAGACAACAGCCAAAAATGGTGCTGGGACAATGCGAATTACCAGCAGGTTCTTCTGCTTTTTTGTGCATGTGGGAAGGGCAAGCGAGAGCTGGCAGCTGATCTATCTCTGTGCTCGTGAGAGACAACTGCTCATCTCTCGTCCCAGCTCAGTCAAGGCTCTTGCTTAATGGCCTGGGAGAGAGAGACCAGCTCCCGGAACACAGGCAGCCTTGGATGCTGCTGCTGGCATCTGTGCCTGTTACAGCACGACGTCCTGATGTCTTTGTATGCACAGTCTCTCTCTGGTACCACATCCACAACCCCTGCTGAAGGATTCAGAGCAGTGGGCGGATCTGTGGACCACTATTCTTCGTGATCCGGGGTATTTGGACAGGATAACCCAGCTGTGGACCTGTGCAAGCTCTGGCTGCAAGGAGTTAACGAAGTTGTGACCTACCCTTGTCCATCTTCATTCACCTGCACACTCTGATCAATAACGCTTATTGCTTTTTGGCTTCTCTTCCCACGTGAGAAGCGAAGCCAACAGAGCAGTGCCCACAGCACTACTACAGGCACATTAATATTTGCCGATGACCCAAAAGTAAGTAGACCTGTCTGCCCTTGTGCAACCTTACTGTTGGCTAAGCCCCTCCATTCCAGCTGCTGAGCTCTGTTCCCAGATGAAGATTGTTTAAGTCTTATAGTACTGAGTATCTCCAAGATGGGAGCAAATTAGGAGACACGTCAAAAGAACAGCTACAACAGGAACTCTTAAATGCCAGGTCTTAAATCATTCTGGCAAATTGTCAGTGTGCTTATATTTCTGCTGTACTCCCCCAAGTTTGGTGATGGATGACTGCTGATAGCAGTGAGTTGGAACCTGTGATCTGGCGGCCGATCCTGGCATTCCCCAGCTGCTACAGGAACAGGCAGTGGTTCTGATTCGGTTTAAAAACAAAACGTAACCACATTAGAGAAATGAATAAAGCACTGATTTCCAGCGCAAAGGAATATATTGTCAGGGTATGGTACAAAATGTCAGGACACTACTTTTCCAACTGCAGACAGCCAGTAGCTCTTTCTGTCCCACTAAGGTGCTGACCATGGTCGATATTAAAAAGCTTCGTCAAACGGATATTGCTGGGGTTTTATTTTTGGCAAGTTCTGCATATTAAGGTGCCCAAAGCAGCTGAACACACCATTCTCAAGGAGATATTTAACGGGAAGAAGCACACACTCTTCTCTAAGGCTTCATTTATACTGTGTTTAATAGCTCCGTAAACCGACAGAGATTAGGTAACTTGCTAAAGAGCACATGGCAGGCAGGTGGCAGAACAGGAACTATAGCTTGGAAATGCCTCTTGCTCTTCTGTCTGCTGAGGAGTCAGATGAGGCTGACCTGTGTGAATGTAATGAGGGAGGGAGCGAGGGAGAGAGTGCACGAGAACTTCTCTCCTTTTATCACACCTTTGCATGCCCGCGAGGGCCCTGACCTCTCCTGCGCTGAGCCCTCTGCAAGGGGGCAGGTTCAGGAAGGATCAGGGTGAAATGTGAACTCACTATTTATCACTCTGAGAGGTCAGACTGAGAGTCTGGACGTGAGGCAGAAGCAGCTTGGATTCCTTCCAAGGCTGGAGTAGCTGCTGCGGAATGTGCTGCCCAGGATTTTCCAGGGCAAATTCTGATTCAGCTCTAAGTCTTATTAGAAGCTCTGCCTGAAATTTCTTTCGTTCTTTGCCATTCAGCTGAGGGCACTCAGGGCATCCTGACCACCAGACAATATCCCTTCCTACCGCTGCGATCCTTATACCCCGGTGCCTGCAACGAGGCAGCTTTGCAGCCAGTGGAAATTGCACAGCTCTGCTGACACGGGTTTATAGCTGCTAAGGATCTGGCCTCATATTTTGACTGTCACACAGCACAAGCAGGACTGCTCTTTCCTATTTTCATCATCACCAACAAGATTTTGTTTAGGACTGTGGTTTACAAAGATCTTATTATAGAGAAATGAAAAGAAAACTCATCTAAAATCTGGTTACATTGAAAAATTCCAGCTGTCTTGCAATTCAATGCAGCTGTGCTATCTAGTATCTTTTTCTCTTCCTTTTGCATCTCTTTATAGAACATTAGCTTCTATAGAAAAATGCATTTTTTTTTTTACACATGGCAATTTTTTCTCTCCCCTCTTCATTATTTGCTGGCTGTTATTTCCACCATTGAAACCTACAGGCTCTAACAAGGAAAATGCAAAGATATTTTGAGACAGAGGAGCAGCAAGGAGGAAAAAAATAGCATTTGTGAACAGTTTCTACTGGCAGCCTCTTGCCCATGTTTTTTTTTTTTTTTTTCTTATAGAAACTGTAATATGATGATATTATGCAACTGCCTTCACATATTAGAATCATTATGAGCAGTAGCTTTGTGGTATCATACAGCAGGTGCTAAGAACAGTTTCTGCTTTTTCCCCAAAGCAACTACAAAATTACTTAGGATTTCATTACAGAACAATCAACACTTTGTGGGGAGAAGTTTGTATTATTTTGTGATTGTGTTAGTGGGAAAAAAAATATTTTTCTGGGGAGTTTGCAGCATTCTTTGGGTGAAAACTAAGCTGAATTCATTTGTAGCCAAATGCCTACGTCCTTAGCCAGGCAAAACTCAAATGAAACTGGAAGGACTCCAACCCTCCTTCAGCTACCTGCTTCCTTGTGCAAACTCAAATCAGTCAGGCTCGCTGCATCTCACTTGAGGACTGACTACTGCAAAGCGGTGGGCAAAACTCAGTCCCTCAGCCAGAACTGGAAGGATTGCGACAAGAGGAGGTCTTGTATTTACCTCCCCTTTAGGATAAAAATGAAATCAAAATATTAAATCAAATACCTCAGGGTATGTGGGGTGTGGCAGGTTCACAAGCAGGCAGACGTGAGGCCCTGCCAAAGCCTTCTGAGGGGCACCAGCCAATTTCAAGCAATGTATGTCTTTTATCCTCTCCCTGGTGGACCTCTGTGGCTTAAGAAAGCCTCAGCTCTGGTCTGCTCAGGTTCCCCCAGCAGGAATAACTCCCGAGGCTTCCAGCACCCAGAGGAAGAGCCAGGCAGGTCACTTGCCAGCAGGGCCAGCAGGCTTACACAGAACTGCCTTCCTCACCTCTTCATTTTAATCCCCAAAAGACTGAAATGCTTTCATCCCAAGTCTGTTGTCCTACCCGTCCCAAAATATAATTAACATATTAAAAAGAACTTTTCTGCTAAAAAAGCAAAATATGGTCACTGTATCACATTTTCTATTTCCAGAAAATGCTTTGCTCTTATTTTACAAATGTTTACTACCAAACGTTCCCTTTAAAAGCTGAAGATATTTTAAACAACTCTTATTTATATTAAGGACAGGCAGCAGGAACACAAGCAAAGAACCACACAGGCAGCAGCGTGTGTACATTTCTCATTAGCAAAAGTACGGTCAGGCGTGGTAACCTAGTGCTAACCACACGACTGAACCACTTTGCCTAAATGTGAGCGCCTAAAGAGCAAATCACAACATTCAAAGCTACAGCAAGACAGGGCAGTGTTTGTTGCACCTGAAAACAGAGATACGGATCAACACTGCTCAAGAGAAAACACCTCAATGTCATTCCTTGCAAGGGTACGGCCTGGAGTAAAACACACCACGCTTTCAGGAGCTGTATTTTAAACTCCAGACACAGCTGATCGTGGTTACACTACCGGAGGAAAATCCAGGAATAATATTGTTTCTGAGCCCTTACTCAGCAGCAAGGCCCTGGTAGCTGCTGTGCTGGTGCTGTGCAGGCAGACACACGTCAGTGCTGCTCACTTTGGCTGCACAGCAAGAGCATGAAGCAAGCAAGCCAGGCAGTCTGTGTGCGCTGGGCAGGGCGCTCCCAGAGGTTTTTGTGGTGCTATTTGGTAAGAAACCGCTGTGAGGACCTGGCCATTTTGGAGAGACCCCCTGGGGATTTCCAGCTGTGGCCAGAGAGCACGGTGGGGGCAGCAGGGCAAGTCTGATGCCATAGTGGCTGCTGGCTGTCAGGCCCATCACCCTGGCCAACCAGGTGCCCCAAACAGCTCTAAATTAAACCAACATCCAATAAATAGCTCACCAAAATGAACACCACGTGTAAAATGGCTTGTGTTGGTAGCTGCTCTGTCTCACCAGTGCTCCACAAGACCAAACCCAAACTGCTGATGCGTTGGGTGAGAAACAAGGGACATAAAAATGCCTTTTAGTCACCACCGTGGAGTCAGCTGGCAGACCTACACTCAGATCTACATTCCCTCTCATGCCCACCCAGCTGCCTGCCCACAGGCAGGTGCAATTCCTCCATGCCTGCTGGACACCCACGCTGCCCAGCCATGGAGCCTTGCCCTTCCTGAGCACAGCTCTCGCTCCTTGAAAGACAAACATGCAGAAATTTTTAAACAATCTGATTCCTGCCTCATAGAATGGAGGTCAGCTATACAAATAAGTGCCAAGGAAGTGGGAGCTGCCCAAAGGGCTCTCCTTAAGGGAGCAAACAACCGAGTGCCACAAAAAAACCCCGACCTGCATGCGAGCCCCACGCTCCTGAGATGGCGAGGGCAGGGTGCAGGCAGCCCTGGAGGCGCTTGGCGTGCTGTGACCGCGGCACCTCTGTGCGCCCTGGGAATGAGAGATTGGAGAAGGAGAGGAAGGAGAAGAGGAAAAGGGTGAGAGAAGGGGCCCGAGGCTGCCACACGCCGCGAGATGGCGCTGTGGCTCCGCGCTGTGGCTCCGCGCAGCTCCGCGCAGGGGCCTGGGGCTGCAGCGGCAGCGGTAAGGGGGGGGGGGGGGGGGGGTAAAGGCTTCCACGGGGAGCGGGCACTTTCTTGCAATTAAACCTTTTTTTTTTTTTTTTAACCTCCCCCCCCCCCCCCCCCCTTTCTTTTATTACAGCTTTGATTTTATTTATGCATCCTTTATTTATTTATTTTAAGCATGAAAGAGCCGGCTCACTGCAAAGCCCCCCCCCCCCCCCCCCCATCAACTCCGGGGAATTCCCCGCGCAGAGATGAATATGGATGCAAATCTATATTACCCCAGGCACCAACTTAGCACAGGATGTTTATGAAATATTCCTGAAATGGAGTTTATTTACAAATCAAGTTATCCACTTATGCGGGATACTTAAAACAGTTAGGCGCTTAGTGGACAGTTATTATTATTACTTATCGCTTGTTAAGCACCAGGTGCTCCGTGCCGTACAAGCCACGTGTGTAAGCAGTCAGCCCCTCCTGCCAGGCAGGTACAGCCGAGCAGCCTGGTCCAAAGCCTGGGCAAGTTTTTTTCCCTCTCCGTCAGGCCATAGCTGATGACAAGATGCCTGAGGAAACCACGGAGGGAATAAAGGCTTTCGGGATTTTTTTGTTTCCTCCAGTGGGTTTGTTTACGCTAGCTGTGTTTTCTCAGAATGCCCACTGCATCAAAGTTCATTTCAAGGAATTTTGCTCATGAAATAACCTGATCAGACGCTGCTTCTTTCTTCCCTTCTTACGTATCTGCATCAGAGGCTTTTTCCTTCGTTCCTTTGAGCACTGGGCAGAACAGATCATGTACCCAGCCCTAACAAAGCCCAGTTTCACACCATTAAAAGAAGGATAAATTGGAACACTCACGGAGGACTAGACGAGCTTCAAAAGAATATTTTCAGTAAACCCCTGAGCCCTAACAATTTGTAAAATGAGAAAAATTCCTTAGGAGTCTCAGAGCTGTATGCCAGCACACGGAGCTGTATCTCTGCACTGGCACTGCACAATATGCAAATATTTTGCATTCTCTCTTTCTGTCTGTACATGCATTTGAGCAAGGGCACCTAAGAGCACTATCCCTTTCTTGTAATGGAAAGCTATAACTATGGTAACAGGATGTCATCTGTTGCAAAATGCTGGATTTTTATTTTATTTTTTTAATGGTGACTTTACTTCCACTTTCCCACACATGTTAAGATTTTGCATCTGTAGCAAACCTGTGCTCGCTGAGCTCAGAAGCTGAGCAGGAGCAAGCTCCATGGCCGGTAATCTATGCAGCGCGTGTCCTCGCTGAGCAGAGACCTGTGTCATGCGAGGCATGGAACCGAGCATGCCGCAACTTTAGGGCAGAGGGTGGCAATTCTTTTCACGAAGAAGTATCTCTCTAACTCATCAAAAGAGATAGACGTTGTCTGTGCAGAGTTTAAAATCACAGCAAGAACTTGTTACCCTTTTGCAACCTCTCTGGACGGAGTCTGTTTCTCCATTTGGTGAAGAGGGAATCGCCCGAGGTACACGCTCAGCCCTTTCCTTTTAACTGCCTGGCCATTCCCGAGGAAGGGATGAAATTCTGTGCTTTGGAGCACGGTTCTTCTTTGTTTGGTGATTCGCCTCCTGTTCAGTTTTAAGCAGGTATTTCACACAGAAACCCTCTAATGCAAGTATCAGCTGCACAGCAAAACACCGTAAAACTATCAAACAAAATGCGAAGCGCCTGTGCTGTGCACATCTTGTATACAACACCATTTATTTTTCTGTGCCATTTCCTTTCACAAAAATCATCCCCAAATAACCTCTTCCTGCCTATTAATCTTTTTCGTGTAAAAAGAGGTGAAAAATATAGGCACAGTGGCTGAGCCTTTGTTACCGTGTGCTATTTCTCATCAAAGGTTTGAACTCTTTTCTCAGGTAATCTCGAATTTTGCAAGTGCTCAGTTGTATCGGAGCAGCACAGGAGAGACGAGCTGCTGCTACCCCTGTCTTGGGAACGAGCTCTGTCAGTGCAGTCCTGCATTAGGTCCTAGCCTAAAGGAAAGCTGCACAGCCTTCCTTCTGCATCATTTTTCTTCCTGCATATTGATTAAGAAAATAATTTGCCAATGAAGAAAAAAAATATGCAATTTTAGAAGGGAAGAGACTTCACAGCAAATGACTCTGTTAAAGCTGACCAAGATGCAGCAAAAAAAAAAAAAAAAAAAAAAAAAAGAAATGCCCCGAAATTCAAAGGCAAATGTTCTGTCCTTAGCTCACCCCTTTCCAGTAGGGTATTACAGCCTATTTCACACTGTTTAGAGAGTCATGCTCTTTGCAGGCTGTTCTACTGTGTAAATACAAATGTGGAATAGAAGAGCCGTCATCCTTCTCGCTAAATGCCCTAAACTTCAGGGAATTTAAAGACAGACCTTTACCAGCATTTTAAGCCCTTTGAATATAAAATTTGCCCTTTCTCTCTTGAATTAAAACCAAAAAAGAGAAGCCCACAAAACCTTCCCTGGGTGTTTTAAAGAAGCTCGTCGATCAGATGAACACTGATACCGATAGATGGGTGTATTTTTTTTAAATATAATTTCTTAACATACATGCTTTTCTTTCTGTAGGAGCCAGGCAGAAGCTGGTGGTAGGATTTGTGACCTCTTATGCAGGAGGTCAGATGATACAGTCTCTCGAGGCTTTAAAATTTCTGAATTTAGGAACTGCTTTAGGAACAGTTATCTATGTGGTCATTGTCCTCTCTCAGTTCTGGGAGGAAAAAGCGAAGTTAAATTAAAAGTTTTTAGAAAATATCTATTATTTGGTACTTATTTAGGAGGTGTCATAGTTCTTACGGCCATATACATGTGTGTTTATATATACAAGGCTGTTTTAAATGGGTCCTTATAATAGTAAAGATTCATCTCCTGTGAAGTTATATTATTACATAAATGACCTCCTGAGAGCTGATTTTACATGGGAAAACTGACACAGCCCAGAATGCTCCCAGAAGCCAGGAGCACACACACTAAACTTGTGTACTGACATGTTTGATTTTTTTTTTTTTTAGGGCTGCTTAGCAAAAATAGCTACTATTTACAGTGAAATAAATCGCCTGCCTTTAATGTTCATTTTCCCAAAGCATCTGCTGAAAAGCTTTCGTCCACGTGCTGCACCTGCTAAAATCAGATTAAAGAAAAACCAAAGCTGTTTTCGAAAGGGTCCACGTCTGGGGGGAGGGTGAGGAATTCAAAAAGGAACCACAATCAGGAAGACTTTTTAAAAAGTATTTTGTGGTTTTAAAATGGGAAACTGAAAAGGTAATTTTTTTTTTTAAATGAAACAAGTAACTAAAATAAGACCAAGATAAAAGCCAGCAATAAAAATCGAGTTAAAAGCTCTCCCTTGTCTGAGGCTTAATTCAAAATATCAGAAAGTTTGTAATCAAATTAAAACTGTCACTATACCAGCAATCCTCCAGTGAGCACAGAGCATTTTGCTAAGGAGAGACGTTAGCATTCTGCTATTTTTTCAGAGCAGAAATGCATCACCTTAGTTCAAAGAATAGGGATTTTAAGGATGTTACCGGGTAAATGATGAATTATAACATTAATTGTTTTACTGATTATTTGGTGCTTGAGTATTAGGGAACAAATGCTTCGCTCTCAGTATTTGTGCTGATTGAAGGGAAGAAATGAAGAGAAATAAAACCCTGATGGACAGAATGTTTGTTTGGGTAATTGCTAACAAAGCCAGCTGTGATGTACCTAAAAAGGACAGATCAGGTATCATTTCTGCTTTAAATACTACATCTGCTTTCAATATTGTGGTCATTTCAGGTCTTTGTGCAGAGTTATTTAACGCTGCCTTTTGTTGTGTAACACCAGTGTAGTCTGTGATACCGGAGTTCTGCCCGTTCAAAGGCGATGGCCCTATGGAGCATCTTTTTCATGTCATGGCTTTTGCTAGAGGCTTTTGTTTAAAGCCTGCTTCCAGCACACAGTCCTGCCTTTTCCACTCTCTCTCCTGCCTGTGCGTGTGATGTAGGGAAGTCATTTGCAATATAAATTACAGAATCAACTGTTGAGTTTACAAACTGAATATGCATGAAGACATTGGATAATGTTACTACCTTCCCCAGCCTAATAGAGGTAAATATGTCTGAAATTTGTGTTGGTGGAAGAGTGGATATTTATGTACTGTAGGTATTAATTACAGTTGGGCTAATTTAAAGTTTCTGTTATTAATTGCTTTATAGTTTCACTGCCATCAGGATTAACTGCAGCCACCTACAAGCGCAATCATTTGGTAATATTCTTAATTACATGGAGAAGACATTCTTCTTACAGTTAGAGCAGTGCTTCGACAAGTGCCTTGTAGTCTCTCTTGTTTATTCTAAATAAATATTAGCCCAGAAAAGGAGAAAAAAAAAAAAGACAGGCCAATACTATGAGAATAAAAATGGGCTGCAGGGACTTAGACTAGCAATGATTTTGGTGAGTGCTTAATTTCTTGTTTGGTTGAAAAAAGACTGGATTGGCTATCGACAGGTCCCTATCAATAGGCAGACCCCGGAGGTCTGGCTATTTGCACATGGCCTGATTGACTTGTCCTTAATAGACATATAATTGTTGACAAATACCTTCCAATAGGCTGTGGCAGGCATGGCCAGGCAGACAAAAGAGGCTTCTCCATGACAGAGACCGGAGCAGAGCGATTCAAGAGACACGGCACCTTAACCAGGGAACAGCCGGCATCCCCAAAGAAACTTTGGGGGTAAAACCTGGAAAATTGACCCGGTTTGCTTCCTCCTTCCAGCGGCTGACAGCCAGCTTGGCCATGAAAAGCAGCATTGTCTGTAGAGCGTGTGGGCTCCATTCAGGGTGTCTCTTGTTCTATGCAACTCCAAAATAAAGCTTAATCGTAACAGCAAACCTATGCACTTAGGCCCCTATTTTTCCCAAGGCCTGAGGATTTTAAAAACATGACTGCATTTTTTCCTGTTACTGCTCTCTCAGCACCCACTCCAGCTGTTATTGGGGACAGGATCCCAGGGTAGGTGGACCATCAGCAGCTCATTAAATTAATACTGCAATATTAATTTTACGAGTAGATAAACGGAATGCACCGGCTGGGGGTGCACGATTGATTCTTGCAGCCAACGTGGTGGCTCTGCGAGCAAAATGCAGAAATGGATGCTTAATGCAAGTCACCTATTTCTGAAAATTTTGGCTGACCTTCCAGGGCACCTCAGGAAATCTGTGGTGGAGTTTGCACTCTACATCTACAGATCTGGGACTAAATGCAGCTTCGGTTTTTGTGCAGTGCCTTCTCTCTCTCTCACACACACACACAATTCTAAACAAGAGTTAAATAATACATTTACTGTGCTATTATTTTCTGTGTTAAATAACAGTGTAGAAAAGAAAACGAAGAGGTGTAGGCAAAGGAAAAAAAGATAATAAACTGCATTTATCTGTCCTCAAGATAATAGTTCTATATTAGATATGTTGGGGAATTAATTACATGGATTTTTAGAATGTTTAGTACATTATAGGCATTGCAATACTTGTCACAAGACAAAAGGCCATTGAAATGATGCAGTACAGCCTCAGGCAGCCATAAAAGAACAAATTGTTCAAGTTTGTGCATCAGTGTGAGATCCAAAGAACCCTGGCTCCAAGAAAAATACCAGCGAAATTTAGAGATGTACCTACTCGGTGGATTTACCCAGAAGTGAACTGCAAGCTGGACTCTGGCCTTTCAGTCCTGGGTTTGATGAGCTTGCCTTTCCCTTTCAGCAGCAAGCTGAGAAATGACTCTTGAACGTTCGCCTTGCAGGATTTCTTCCCTTGGTCATTTTGGATTTTGTAATTCCTTCCCCCCCTTGCGACATGGTGCTTGGCAGGCAGAGGTAGCACCCTTATCCTGTGGCGTCAGCAACTCGCAGAGAGAAGGCAGCGACGGGGGAAGGTCAGGAGGGTGCTCCTTAAACCTCTAAGCTAACATCTTCTGCCTCCCACCTCTGCGCTCCCCCACCTCGTTCCTTCCAAACTAATAAAAACAGCCATTAAAAAGGGAGACCGAGAAAAACACAGCGCAGACCGTGATCACAGAGGCAAGCAAAGTAGGTTACAAATTAGTGTGACACCATCAAGGTGACACTGCAGACAACCTCTGACACCCGGCACAAAGCTGAATGCCTTGTGCCAAAAAGACCTTGAGCCTCGTCTTTGATTCCTATTGATCAAATACATAGATTAAATACAGTATCAGATGGCAAGGCTAAAGCCGGGGATTCTGCATACAGCGAAGACCCTCAGACATGAAAGACCAGATAGACAACAGAGATAGGAGACAGACAGATAGGGAGAGGGCTACGGCATGCTTCTATTGTGGATACACAGATGTGGGCTGAGGCAGACAATTTTATCCGGCAGATGGGCAGGGCTTTTTGCACTTGCTGCACTTCTTACAGGTCATGAAATCCAAATGTCAATAACACCAGGAATAAGGGACAGCGTTTTCAGCGGCGTCTTTGCAATCCCCGAACATTCCTACGCATGTGCATCCTGTGACCAGCTGCTTCAAAATGGTGCGGGCGCTCGTGTGTGTGTGTGTCTATGTCCATTAATTCAGAATTACTCCAATTACGAGCTTTTGATGCTCCAAACCCCTCTTTCTAACCCAAAAGAGATGGAGAGCCCTCGGCCTGGCCAATCAGATCATTTTCCCTCCTGCCTGCAGCAGATGTAAGCAATTTACTTTTTTATTTCTGCATATTCAGTGCGAGCGGAGCTGCTGGTGACTTCTCACCCCGGAGCCTGCAGGATTCTAACCCTATCAAATTAAAGCATTTTGCTCACTTATTCCCAAGCGCTCGGCTGGTGCTTAGCAGGCCTCCCGCTGCATAGCAATGGCGGGCGTTCGTGTCCGCTCATACCCCGAGCCTAATCAGAGATTATTAAGGAAAATATACAGTGCTTTAATTTGATGAGACTGGTTATAGGTACTGCAGTTAAAGGTCACCCTCTTGCGTGTATCTCCCTCAGTCACTGTAATATTTTCCTCTCGCTTGACAATCCTCAGCTCCAAACAATAGGCCAAGAAGACACGTTTATTTTTGTCACGCTGTGATGAGCTCAATAGGGACAAAAATGAATTATTTAAAGTTCGCATAAACAAACAACCCCAGGCCAGGGTCCCCTTGGCCCGCTTACCCCCTCTGCATTTTTGCGCAGGCATTGCCTGTCTCTTGCCTTTAGAGAACGTGCGATAAAAACCTCGCTCAGTTGGAAAGCGAAGCCATGGAGGTGGCAAAGCCCAAGGCCAGTGGTAGCCAGTGGCTACTGCCTGCTGCTGGCTGCTCAGCAGGAGCCTGCCCACTAAAGCCTTGCAAAAGCTTTGGGGTCTGTCCCAGTGCCAGGTGCCTGGAAAGGACTTCCCAGCTTTCCTCAGCCACTAGGAGGTAGCGGAGCTACCCAGGGCAAAAAGAAAGCTCACGAGGCCTGATATGATGGGCTCTGAGCCCTCCTGCTGCCACTGTGGGAACCGAAGGGGTTCAGCTCAGTCCTGTGCCATTTAAAGGGTTGGGGGAGTGAGGGATGAGCAGCAACTCCAACCTGCCCGCCTACGCCACCGCGCTCAACTCGTGGCCTCATCTAAATTCACACCGCTTCCAGCCACGGCTCTGCAGGCGTGGCAAGGGCTGGGAGGAAGGGCACAAAACAATTTTCTTCTCTCAGCCTTAATTCTGCTGCCCTTCGTTAGAACAGCGAGGTGGTTTGGTCTCTTCAGGGCTGAGTGGTGGGGAGGGAAAGAGCGAGCCAGTGAGAGACGGGTGGGTTAATTCTAACCTCCTGTCGAGCCTAATGGTTTGAGCATATGTGTCCACGCAGCAGACCAACAGCAGGCTTATTTACCTCCAAAATTTACATGAGAATTGCTTTATGCAGCTGTATGTAAAAATTCAAACCACACAGTGTCACTGTATCACACAGGTCAACCCAAAGCCCAGTGGCATTATAGCAAGAGACAAAAGCCTCACCACTTGGCCAGGGTTTCCTTTAGGACTGAAAGTTGTTCTATTAAAAGCAAAAAACAACAACAAAAAATGTGAGCCTGCATCTACCGCTGCCCCCCTTCCAGATTCCCTTCACATTCCTCAAAGGCTGCCAAAATTATGAGGACCTGGAGCCTGATCCTGCTTTTGCCCCTCTCAGCAGGCTGCAAAGGATGCCAGGATCGGGCCAGCTTCAGTCTGTGTCTGTGAATAATCCCGTTAGTTGATCCCCATGCACAGACTTTTTATATACACATTACTGATGGGCCAAGGCAGAAGAGTTCAGAGAGGTGGAATTTCAGTATTTATCCTCAACACAGGCAGACAGATGCAGGCTGCTTGGGATGCTACAGGCATCCTGGTCCGTCTGGTAAATCGCTTGTGATTGCCTGGTTGTTGGTTTGTTTTTCTCCCTCCAATTTGAAGTGTCTGTAATATCTCCAGAAAAGCCACAGCTTGATGTGCTGTGGGAACACAGGCTGTGTGCATCTCGTCAGAGAACTGAGGAATCCTGTGCTGCAAGAGAAATCAGGATCGTCCAACATCGCCTCAATTAGATTGTGTTACACAGATAGCATCCCACCTTCTGCCAGACAAAAAGCCACTCTGCCTCAGGACCCCTGAAGTGTTTCTAAAGTAACCTGAAAAGCTTGGGCAAATTGGATCAGTATTTCTAGCAACTCATCGATATGAGTGCGGCCAGATACAGCAGTAGCCGTCTCTGCAGCAGAACGCCCTCAGAAAATGCAGAAGTATATCAAGGGGAAAAAAGTTACCCACACTTCTTTTTTTTTAAACTTTACAAAAAGTTTTTCTGCAGAGGCTTGGGACAGTTCTTATTTTAGTCTGAACCAATTATTCAGCCTTAATACCTGGACCCTGGTATGCTTCTGTCTTTGATCAGAAAGAACTTGCCTGAAGGCCAGCTCAAGAGAGGTTCAAAGTCAAATGCTTTGATTTAAACCACTCTGCTCCCATCCATGAAAGAAGATGAGAAGAAGCTCTCTAGTATGAAGACAGAGATAAGTGCAATGCAGCATGTCACATGCAGTATTACAATGCAAAGCATACAAAAAAAGAGATATTTCGGGGAGCAGAGTGGTTAAACACAAATCACCCTAACAACCTGATGGCTTCGGCAGTCTAAAGCACCCTAGGGACTACTGCAAAATTCTCCAACTTATAAGAAACTTCATGTATTCCACGGTAGTGCAAGAAATAGAGATCTTCTGAGACCAGGACTCAGATGCTTGTGGTCTGAGAGCCTCTGGAACATTTGTATGGGTCTGCTATTGACATATGGAGAATGAGCACTCCAGTGCTCTAAACAATTCTTTCCTTGAGACCTTTTGCTACATCACTCCAAATAACCAGTTAGATATGACTATAAGATCATGCCAGAGTTTTTAACACCTGGAGCACAGAAGGAAACCTGTCCTAGTATTTTAGTAATTCGTAGGGTGATCCTTACTGCCTGTCATGGCAAGGGACAGGACTCAGGGCCCGAAGTCACCTGGATTCTGTGCATGGAAAGGAAGCACAGCTCCCTGATGGAGTTTGTTCTCCTCCTTCCCACAAGTTCCTTGATGATTACTTCAGCCTTCGAAACCCCAACATGCACAAAAATATAAAGTTCTCCCTGAGCTTCACACAGGAAATGAACTGCAGGAAATGCAGTATCAAAACACAGCCTTCCACTGGCAATGTCACCAATTTATTGCTCAGGCTGTAATCGCTCTTTGGGGGAGCGATCATTGTCCCGCTTTATACAGCAATGCACCAAGCAGGCTGCACTGGCTGGAAGTGCAGGGAAATGATTTCCCCCCCTTGCCATTCAGAACTTCACTTTGTTGACAAGAACTAAAGGAATGTGAAGGAGAAAGGCTTTTTCACTTTTCTTTTTCCACTTCTGGTGAATGAAAATAACTTTCCCTTAGCTATCAGTGCTGTGGCGAATACATTCAGTCGCTGTGTCCTGCTGCGTCTTTTCACTGGGGAAGGTTTTGATGGCAGAGCCCTTTTTTTTCCTCCACTGACTGCTACTTTCAGCATTTTCCTGTCATCTTCTTTTCATTAATTTGCCCCTGTATGTCCCTTCCAGTGTCCTGGTAATTCAAACACGAGAAGTGTAGAATTCATTGCAGCATAACACACCTCTATTAAACAGAATTTGATTTTTGCCTTGAGATGGAGCCTAGAGCCTCTTTGGGAGTAGGGCTCTCCAATCCCCATCCCCGTAATGGCACCAGAGATTTCACCAGGACTATCCTCACATGGGAGCTTCGCTGGCCAAGTCCTCCTTTCACGATGTGCCCTGATAGGGAATTAGAAAATAACCACTGGACCACATTCCTGGGCTGCTGCATCACCGCACCTTGTGGTATCACACCACTATCTATACACTGTGCCACAACACACCAGTAGCACTGTCGTAAGCAAAGGAGACAAGCCAAGCTGGGAGTTTCTGATTTTGAAACAAGCAACTCTGTCCAGAAAATGGGGTGAGTCTGAGGGCAAGGCTTTGAACACCCCTCTCTGTCTCCAGCAGCCAACTTGAGAGAACCTTTACTGGGAGAGAAAGTTTTCCTCATTCTGCCTATCAATGCATATTCCTTCTTTTCAGGCTCTGGAAAGGTCTGTTATAAATGTATAATCCCATAAGCAAAAGAAAATCAAAACCAACATGCAAAAGGCATGCTGGGGCTGAGGAGCTGTAGTACAAAAGATCAAACCCTCAGAAGAGTAAAGCACAGGGGAGGATAAACAAGAGCAGGAAAGAGAAGGCAGAAGAGAAAGAGAATAATTAACAAACAGCATATTCTGTACAGAGCAGGAGAGTCCAGCTCATAAAAAGCAAACAGTGGGCTCTCTTCTCTGCTTACAGAGAAATTCTGGGCCCTGCTATGCCTCCAGGGTTTGAGAGGAGAATGATGAGCAACTCGTTTCCAGGATGCGCCTCTGATGTTTGGTGCACACCACCACGGAAGACCATAGCTTGCTGCCATCATCAAGTTAACCCTTCAAGTAAAATAATCCTTAAGACAACCTATTCTGTTAAACTCTCCAGCCAGGCCAGCTCATTTTCTGCTTATCAAATTCTAGCTCTATGAACGCTGCTCACTGTGCTGCTTTCTGTCTTAACCGTGGCTGGCTGAACTCCACACGCTATTTGTGCGCAAACTAGGAATGCTCCAGGTAAAATACAGAGGGAGATCTGACACTGTTTGAAATCCACGTGGAAGGAAGAACTGTTCTTTTCTTGGTTCAGAAGTCCTTCTATGTCCTCTTAATGCCAGATCTCTGCTTTTTTGGTGTGCTGTCAGCCTCCACTTTTGGAAATGAACAACTGCCATTTCAGTGCTATTCCCTGTTTATTTAGGGGGCACCTCTTGCAGCCACTGCTTTTGGAAAAAAATGTTTTTTGGCTTCCATGGAGTAACCTGCCTCCAGAGAGAGGTAAATCTACTTTGACTTGACAAGAGAGCTCTTAAAAGTTCCCCAAGCAGCTGTGAGTCAGAAAGTGAAGAAAAAGAAGAATCAGAGACCCTTAAGAACATATCAAGGTTCATTAAATGTCACGGTGAGCCTTATGGAGCTCTGATCACTTGTGTTTCTTGCTGTAAAGCCTAATACCGTGTGTGCATGCACACAGCTGTCAGGTTTTCTTCCACTGATAAGCAAGGAAGTCAGATTTTGGTTGTGCCATGGAAGTGGAATGCCAGCAGGGGTTCACAGCTCTTAAGGATGCTTTTAAAGACATGACAGGAATGTGACCTTCAGAAAATTGATTAACTTTAAAAAGTCTAACCCAATCACAACATAATTTAAGGGAATGGACAGCGAACAAGGGAAGAAAAAAACAGAAATTGCTGTGGGGAAAAGGATGGGTTGAGAACTCAAACATTCCGAAGCCTAAATGAACACCTTGCTCTCATTTTCTCTATGAATGGCAACAACAAACATGGACAGAAAAGGGAAAATACTGGGAACATGGGATAGGGAAAGACAAGGACATTGTCATTTCAATATAGGACCTGTAGCTGAACAGAGCAGGAAACAAAATATCAATTCATTTTGGCCAGGAGACCGGGTGATCTCTAGCTGAGAACAAACACATGAAATTACAGATCCAGCAGCAACCACCAGTTTTGCAGCAATACTTGTACATGGTGGTATCATCCTCTTCTCAGTGTTGGTAAATGGAACTTAGGGAAGACCTGTCACTCAGTCCTTAATAACTTATCAGCTTTTAAGAAGAAATTTGGAGACAATCAAAGCGAGTAAAAGGGCAAACATTTATCACAAAGGTTTCCTGAAGCTACATTGTGCCAGGTTATCCTGAGAGGTTTTTTGACATATATGTATAAAAAATTAAAACTCTTCAATATTTTATAATTAAAATTCATTAATGAACACTGGTTCAGTCTTAATTCCCATAGGGGAAAATAGAGAATTAGTCAGAACAAATAGAGAATTAGTCTGGGTGGGTGACAGGGAAGTGAAGAGGCGATACACTGCAGGGAGAAATACGGGGCTGGAGGGAAGATATTAGGGGAGTTCCTCAAAGAGCAGCCTTTGGACTGATCTCATATAATGGTTCATTAATAAACTTGGCACAAAAAGTAAGAGTGTTCAAATGAAATTTGAAGATTGTACAAAGTTGGGAGGCACCATCAACACAAACGAAAATCGCAATATCATACAGGAAGAATTGGATGACCTTGAGGACAGAAGTAATAGAAACGGGATGAAATTGAACAGTACAAAATGCAAGGTCATGCACTAAAGGACTAATAATGAGAATTTCTGCTAGAAGCTGTTGGGAATGACAAAGGAGGAGAAAGACCTGGGTTTACTAGTTGATTACAGGATAAATATGTGCCATAATATAATGCAACTGAAAAGGCAGATGCAATCCTAGGATTCATCACCTGTAATAGTGCTAATAACGAGAGGAAAATATTAATGCTACTACACAAAGCACTGGTGAAACATTATCTGAAATACGGCGTAAATTCTAGTTACCCATGCTCAAGAAGGATGCATGCAAATTGGAGCGGAGGGTGCAAAGAGGACTATTACAATGATCAGGGGACTGGAGAATTTCTAAGAGGAAACTAAACAAGCTCAGCTTGTTCAGCCTACCGAAATGATGCCTTAAAGAGACACAGTTACAATTCAGGAACAGGGAGGTGTCCATAGCAGCTATTTAAGGATATATATGTGTACTGATGACCCAAAAAGAAATGGATATAAAACAGCTTTGAGTTCACACAACTGGGGAATTACCAGACATTTCTAACCACTGAAGTAAAAGTTCCTGAAATACCCTTCCAGTGAGTGTAGGGAGTGAAAAAAAAAAAAAAAAAACAATAAAAGAATACAATGCATGCTAAGAGTTTTAAAATTTAATCTGACCAGATTATGACTGCCATGGAGCAGCAAAACAGACTGGATATTCCAGAGACATGTTCTTAGATTCACAACTGGTCTTATGCTTTATTCCTTTAAGACCCGGGAAGATGGGAGAAGAGATCACTTTGACACCCTAAAGGACGACACCAAAAAACAAGAGACTACAACATGACAAAAATCTTTTGAAGGTAAGAGTTAGTCAAGCTACTATCTCAAAAAGATAATGACAAATTTAATTCATGGATATGTCATAACCTGAACCCCCTTCTTTTTTTTTTAAGCAGAGTAGAACTGGAGATAAAAATTTTTTCCTCGTTCTGAGAGCCCACTTGCTGGAAGGAACATATGCTCTTTGGTTTTCTCTGGAAATATGTCTTGACATCCACAATTTATTAGAAGTTCTTGATTTGGCAGTCCATGGCATATATCAGCTATTGGTAACAATACAGCCTGCTGAAGTAGCGATTCTGTGCTCTATGCAGATTTATTTTCATGAGAAAGGAAATATGAATAAAATTGTAATACAATCTGGCAGTATCTAGGGGTCAAATCTCTGGGCTCTGTATTCCCAAACAAGGATTTGGTGACATAAAACTCTCATCTCCCTGACCTGAGGTTTTTTCCAGCTCTGCCCTTTTTATGTACAACAGGACACTTCCAAAACAAACAAAAAAAAACAGTACTGAAAAACAACAAAACCAACCAGGAAAACAGAACACCAGGAGAAACTGCAGGAGGAAACAAACAAGAAGCCATCCACCCGAATGTTCACCCAGACAAACATTTTGTCAGAAAGGAAGAGCCGGGAAGGAGTGACTCTGAAGACAGCACATCTTTTTTGCTGGCAGGCAGGATGAGTTTTGAGCTGAGGGCTCACAGTGTTGTACCTAACTATGGCACACAATCTTTTCCACTTTATAAGGGCACAAGCACCAAAAACTTGCCGCACTGAGCACTGCAATAAGCCACTAAAAATGGAATGATTTCGCAACTGCTACTGTAGTACATAAGCACGGAACTAATGACATTTTCAGGGCTGGGGTAGGGCATGTCACTTGGTTCCTGCTCCTGCAGGGAATTTTTCAGGAAATTAGTTTCTTCATTGAAAAATCTGGCTTCAAATTGACCACTGTTATCTATAAATCAGGCCAAAAAATGCAAAAATATTCAGAAAAATCTTAGGCACTGACTTTCGACATTTTTTAACCAAATACTTTGCTGTTTCTCTCTCAACAACATTTTCAGTCCAAATGTTATTAAAGTGCATTAAAAACAAGCAAGCATGGAAACAAACCCAAAGCATTTGTGACATAGGTCAAGCAAAATATTTTTGATAACCTAATGCTCTTTACAGGGGGAGGACTGACTTGTGTGTGAAATGTCTTTTTTTTCCCCAAATGTCAGAAACATCAACTAAATCTTATTTTGTAATTTTTTCTTTAATCTTAGTTACTGAATGAGGAAAAAAAAAGAGTTATTCAGCTGTTCTAATGGCAACAGTTGGAGGGACAGAAGGGGAGATTTTACACTGCTGGAGTTTAGACACCCAAACTGGCCAATACTGCTTCTGTTAAGCAAATCACAAAGCTAAGATGAATCTGTTGTCTGATGGATGCCTGGGGCCAGTCAAGGATGTCCATGATAGGAATGCTATCAGGGTTTCACTATAAAGCTATCAGGGAATGAGGCTATACTGAATATATAGGTATATATAAATAGGTATATAGGTATATAAATGGATAAAAGATATATAAAAGCAGTGAAGTGATCTGAATGTGAACACGTTACCGCTTTGAAACTGTGTCCTTTATTACGAATATTCTTTCTGATTTGAAACCTCCACTAAATATTACATTAAGAAGCATGCTTTGATTACAGACATGGCATGCAGCGACAGCTATTTCTTTCTGCATTGATGTGATAAAATCATCTCACTGTAAATTCCTGATTCACTCTCTAAGGCAAGGGGAATGGCCAGTGCTGTGTGAATAAGGCCATGTGGAGGTATGCTGGAGAGCGCTGCTCCCTCCTGACTGCTGCACAAGAATAGCCTCACGCAGTGGAATTCAATTTGCCCATTTACATGGATGTGTCTTGGATGGGAAGTGTCACTGTTCTGCCCTGCCAAGCACTATAGCTCCTGCTATGGAAACACAATGAAACCAAACAATTAGTTAGAATTATTGCTCTTAAAGAAAACTGATTTGCTTGTCTGTCTTCTAAGAAAAACTCAGTTACCGTATACTATCAACCTTGGCTTGACTGGCAGCGATTTTCCTGGTCTAGTCTGCTGGGAACCTTAAATGAACATGAGCAATTATAAACCCAAAGTCTTCAGCAATTTGTAGGCATTATCTCAGGATAATTGCCCTGAAATGTTCACGTTGCAAAGCAAAGGTAGATAATTTAAAAATCCATCTTTCTCTGTCTGCACTATGAGGTGGGGATAACACTCCTCCCTCCTGCGGGCCTTGTAGTAGCACAATAAAGCTTGGAATTGGTCCTTTCAAAATGTCTGTTGCTGTCTTTTAGAAAGCAAGGAGGCCAAGCCCGAGTTTAACCTTTTCTGGCTTTATTATTTTTATAAAATGAAACTCAAGTCATATTTACCGGCACAAACAGAGAAAAACTAGAATATTAAAAGTCAAGGGAACAAACCTGCCCTGAGGAGCTCTGGACAATAACATCCACTGCAAGAAAGCTCTCCTCTCCTGCTCCCATGGTAAGATGAGTACCCCTCAGAAGGAAACTCTGGGTCCTGGCCTCCTCATGGCTGTCCGTGCTGTATCTGAGCTTAGTATTTTCTGGGAGTTTCACTACAAGCTTCTAGAAGTGCTCATAAGTGCTCAGCTCCCTCTCTACAACTGGGAAAAACCTCCTGAGAAGTGCTGAACATTTCTCTCTTCTCGTGACTCACACAACTGCCTCATCTGTAGGTGGTTTCCTCAGTTCCTTGCCCCATCCCACTGAGCAAGCAACTGAAATGCGTTCATTGCCTTACTGATTTATAACAGCTCTTCCCTCCACTGCAAGGAAGGAGCACTGCTTCTGTCTTACAAGTGAAGGCAGTGATCTCTGAGCTCCTTCTGCAAAGAACTAGCAGGAAGAAGGACGTTTGGAGTGAGAAGGAATAGAAAGGCTGAAACTCAAAACGATTTTGGAGTCCTTCAGCAAAAGAAGTCATCACTGTGGCTTTTGTTGATTTGACATAATCAAACCACACAAGCAAACAAGAAAACCCCAGCGGATTTGGACTTCTGCAAGACTACCCAGCTTGTTTCAGTGAGGAACAGAGTACTGACTCCTGAGAGCAAGGAGAGGCCCCCAGAGCAGGAACATGTAACATGGCACAACAGCCACCTTGTACCTCTGTAGTTTTGATAAAATGAAGTACGGGTAGAAGTCCAGCTCATCATTTTTCCAGTGAACTGGATATTAAAAAAAATCAGCAAAAATTACAGCTGGGTAAGCCTGAACAAAAGACTGCTTATCAGAAAGACTGTGTAATGAGAGCAGTTGGTAAACAAGAAATCAGGGAGTTAACACTGTAGTAACATTGCTAGAAATCAGCTATAGAAATGTTGGGTATTCACCCAGCACCCTTCAGCTTGGAGTCCTTACTCTCCTACAGAGAGCAGAAGAAAATTCAAGGAGCACGTGTTACTATAAAGGAAACCCTTGCAATATTCTGAGTTCCTATAAATGACACCAAATCCTTCCTTTGCTGGTCTGGCTGAACTTGATTTTGAAAGACTGATCCAGTTTACTCAACCACTCATAGCTCCTCCATTAACTCCACGAGGAGACTGGGACTTGAGCGCCTTCTGCATTTTGCATCCCTACCCTTTTTCCCTGCTCCCCATCACTTCTACATTTTTCACGCTCCACTTATTCTATAAAATTGCAAAGTACCAATGTTGACGTGCTTCACCAAACCATTGTGGAGTCAGTAGCACAGCCACTCCTGCTGCCAGTCATGTCTATTAGCTGTGCTTCCTTCTGAAACCTTGCTCGCAGGCAGCGCTCCATTGGGTGCAGCGCTGCAAGATGGCAGAGCTCCGTGGGAGCACAGGGTATCACCAGGTCTGTGCCACACCAGACCCAAGGGCAGCAAACATGTTTTCCGTTACTCCAGGGCCAGCTGAGCGAGGTTGGTGACTTGATTACAGGCATACTGGGGGTACTCTGTGACCCCTGTAATTTTACTGCCTCCTGAGTTACCGCTTGTGATTTTCAGCGGAGTGAAATGATACATCGGGGAACAGGAAGGATTCCAGCAGCCCACAGACGGGCAGAATACAAAGTACCTACCAGAACAGCTGTCGGACCTCTGGCAAAGATATATTTTTAGTCCTTTTGAATGGAGACTCCAACTGCCAATCCAGATCCCCTAAAGCCTGGCTAGTTGAAAATGCCAGAGAAGGGGATTTTTATTTTTAAACGAATCATGGGCCTTGTTCACAAGCTCCAGAGGATTCTGTAACATAGTTCCAAGGAGCTTAATCCAGATTCAGCCCCTCTTCAAAGCTGGGGGATGGAGCTTGTTCCCCATTAAGACCTGCCTTCCTTAATGTGTGTACAAAAAACCCCTGCTTGCTCCAACAATGTCACGCTCAGTGGAGTCCCCAGACAGGAAGGGCTCACGAACTCAGGAAGTTTAACAAGACCCATGTCCAAGACTGGACTGGTTCAAAAAATAGTTTCAAGGAAAATATTCATCAAGAAAGAGCTAGCGTCAGAAAGGTTGATGTCAGAAGATATCCTTCCAGGAAAAGGAATGGAAACAAGATAGATGAACCTTCTGTTGGGTGGAATTCCAGCTTGCACAAAGAAGTTTTCTGCAGTATTTGACCCAGTCTTTAAGTTCATCATGTCTATCTTAAAAAAGCAAAAGGAAATATGAAAATTAAAATATGCTCAACATTCCGCTTTCAAGTTAAAAAATGGCACCTTTTCAAAAAACTAGTGAAGTCCTATTTCATTTCTTGTTGGAAGGAAAAATAGCCTTTATTTCTCATCGGTTGAAAGAGCAAAAGGCAAAGTGACAGAACAGAGGGGCTTATACACACTTCCCTTTACACTGAGATAAATGCACTGAAAAACTTTAGCCAAGAGACTCCTGGCAAGATTTCTTGCTTGAATTGAAAATGC
Source organism: Netta rufina (assembly GCF_964035555.1). Taxonomy (NCBI): domain Eukaryota; kingdom Metazoa; phylum Chordata; class Aves; order Anseriformes; family Anatidae; genus Netta; species Netta rufina. The sequence goes on along the minus strand of NC_140134.1, from coordinate 18,314,191 downwards.
ATTTTCTATTTTAAAAGTACAGGCAAGGAAGTTCTGAGTGCAGTATTCACCTACCTTTTAAAAACTGCTACAAGCTGAATATGTAATCCCAAATCCCTCTAGAAAAGTCCTATAAAATTATTATCAAATAAATAGAATTGTATAGTAATGACAGGAAACCATCTGTGAAATTGACTGGAGAATTAGTTCCCTGATAGCGAATGCGTACAGTAAGGAAAAAAGTGCCGTAGAAGTTTGTTCCCTCCAAAATGTGAATATTTTTAATCATTCATTTAAAGAGTTTTTGCTTTCTAGATTAGTGTGTGAAGAGTCTCAGCACCAGACGTGTGTGCTGAATTCCTTATTCTTTTTAAAGATGAAATCCAATATGGATCGTAACAGCGACGGCTTCTTTCCTATTCATGTGCTTGTACCAGAGAACGATTTGCATGCTGAGACTGCCTGCCTGTTTGCTAATCAACGTAGAGCAGTTTGCAGTGGGGGAACTTGTTTCACCCATTCCCCCTTACAAACAAGGGATCCATTTCGTTCCGGCTCCTGGCTACCCACCACACAACAGCGCGTGCACTGCAAGCAGCATGGGCCAGGTCTGGTCTGCAGCTCACGTAATACAGGGAGGTGACTGATGGCCAAATGCTGCCAGCAGGGAGCTGGTTGCAGGGTCTGAAGCGGAGGCAGAACAGGTTTCTCCATGTCCCAAACAAGATGACCAGACACCACTCTGCAGAGCACAGGCAGTGGAAACCTGAACACGCTGCTATATTGCCATAGCTGGTCCTTCAGATCTCACCTAAATCCAAGGTTTCTAAAAACAAATCTGTGTGAACTTCTCCTCCCTCCTGTCCCTTCTGTCAGCCCTGCAAAGCTTTTTGGCCATTTCAAGTTAGATCCTTAGGGTTTAATTATTGGTATGACAAGCAGAGATTTCACAGAGGTGCAGGGGGAATGTAGAGGTGCAGTGGTTGAAGCCATCCTGCCTCGGTAGGGCCCAGGAAGGAATAACACTTTCCTCCATTCTCAGCTTTCCTGGTTACGCTTTCCCAAAACAGGTGGCTGAGGACATGGGCAGCCATGGTCCTGATCATACCCTCAGTCTCTCAGCTCTCTTTGGAGGGTGCAAAGATGCTTTGGGGACAGAAATCCCCGGATGATCTGGATATAGGAACTCCTGTAAGATATGCAAGAATACTGTGAGGAGCAATAGGCAGGTTTTTATGTACATACATCCATATAAAAGTGCACGTGTTCCCCGGGGCAGAAATCCCTCAATGTTCTTTAGATGCCCTAGCTCACCTTTATGTTGCGATCCTTTTAGAGGCTAGGGTTCATGCTTTAGGTTTTGGCACAAGATGAGACACAAAATAATCATCATTAATAGACATCTCTCCTGTGTGCCCTACTCCCATGCCATTTACATGCCCACTTGCCCTTGTAACATTACTGTACATATCAGACAAAACCCCACTATTGCATTGCCTTAAACAGGAAAATGTTTTCAACTCTCCTGTGCGCTCTTGCCTAGTTCATGGCTTGATTTAATTTTACAAGGCAAGAGCTGGAACAATTATCTGATTCTTCATGTACAGCAGGCTTTCAGTGGTCATTTCTGAAGTTTTACTGGTTCGTAACCTCTGTAATCAGAAGACCCAGTTAAAAAAAAAAAAAAAAAGAAACTAAGTGAACAGGCAGGAATCTGTTCATATTATCCCTTCCTAGCTGTCCAGGCTTTCATCCTCTTTTCTCCCACACATGCCCTTATTGCTCTGCTACTCACCCACCAATGAGGGTCTGTCAATGGCAGTGAGAGGTCAACATCAAAGCACTTTTACAGCTAGCAGCTTGCAGCTAATGCTGGCATTATGGAGAGAAATAGAGAGAGAGAGAGAAGCATAGGGATTGAATGAATGGCCCTCTCATATAGAAAGAGACCGAAGAATAGAACAAAACCTCCTATTCTCCCACTCTTTATAATACTCCTGGGCCAAGTGTGCGTATGTGGTACACAGCTGAGTTTGAACTGCATTAGCACTCTTTCAGTTTACAAACAAGAGGCCTAATTTAGAAGAAAAATCTCCTATCTGATTATTTCTTTGTGTTCACCCATGTGCTAAAAAATGTCTGTACAGAGAAGGGAGGAGGGCTACATAGGTGGCTTATTAACTTTTCTGGCTGTACCATGACTGTGAAGGGCAATTGGCAGATTGTTATTTATCCATAATTTTCAAGGAAAATGTCATAAAACAGTCCCTCAAAAAAATGTGTCAACATGGACTACTAGATGGAAAGACTGCAGGTCACACCCACATCAACTGTACAACTGATGCTAGTCTCATTCCCAGCCCACACAGAAACCCAGGAATTGCTATGTCCCATGCAAGGGACATACAGATTGGATGCCTTCCTCTAAAGGTGGCCTTGATACTGCAAACTTCACCATCTAATGATTGTTAATATTGTCCTTCTAGGATTACCTGTGTATGTGATTTAAGAGATTTCCTGCTCCCACAGGAAACCTCAGTCCCGGCAACATCTCTGATCTCTCCTGTGCCATTCTAGTGGCATACTGGAGTTACTGTACTTGTTTGCTACATGCCTTATCCTTATAATAAGGAGCCTCAGGTTTAAAAAAAAAAAAAAAAAAAAAAAAAAAAAAGGTGCAAAGAAGTTACATGTTTTACATTTCTGCAGATTATTTTTTTCATCCTTGAATTTAGGATGTAGAGATCACAGAGTGGCTGGAAAAGTTCAAAAGTGATAGAAACAAACAAAAAAAATCCTCCTCTTGGAGACCAACCTGAAGAAGGTGTCAGTGATCTTGGAAAACATCTGGAGTGGTTTGGGGAGCACTGTGTTTGTCAAGGAATTTAAACTCTGTTCTCAGAGACAAAACCTCTATGTCTGACACATAACGAGTACTAGAATTTGACTTTAAAGCACAAATGTGACAGATCTTAATCATGCTATTATCCACTACTTATTGCTTAAAGAAAACTCCCTAAGACCAAAAAAAAAAACAAGTAAATTCTAGCACAGATGTGTATGTGACACATAACTGCAGAATACCTTGATACCTTGAAGGCCTTCCGAGTATGAAGCTTCCTACTTTATTACAGTTATTTTCATGTTCATTTTTTTCCCCCTGTACCTTCTAGCAGGACAATATGTAACAGGGCACTTCTCTAGTACAAAGGCCTCTAGTATTTTATATTGTTCAAGATAATGAAAGTGCAACTTAGCTCATTATATACTGATTCATTTTAAACAGAAAGCACTCTTGGTAACCTCAGTGTTCGGTAAGTGGGAGAACTACAAGTCCAGAAATCAATAACCTAAAGACTGCTGGATCAAAATTGGTGTTAATTGAGGGATAAAAGAATGATGACACAGGGTATCCCACCTACCCTTTCTGGGACTGCACACACCTGTCCCTAGAACACGAACTAAACAGGGCTGAAAGGATTAATGTCCGTGGGGGTTAACTGTATTGGCTCTTTGAGCTCAGCAGAAGAAAAGCAGATAAAAGACATTATTATTACTACTACTGCTTCACACATGCAAGCGAGGCTAAGCCAGACAATATAAATCTAACGGTTTAAAGTCTTTGACGTGACACTGACCTGTTTTGAAAATCTACATAGGAGCAGTGAGAAGCGGTTTGTGCAAGGAGTAACTTTGGGAGTCAGTACAGCAACTCAGAACGTTATTTATCTTCTTGAAGATGGCTGTGATGGTTTCATTAGTTAGTGCATGTTCAAAACTATAGACTGTTTCAGACAGAAAATAAGGACATAAATATTTAACCTTTGAAAAGGGAACTCATTTACTGAGAACCAACTTTATGAACTAAGGTTATAAATATCTCTCATGTACTGCAATCAGCATGGTATAATGAGATCACATGAATGGCTGAGTTGTCTTTAACCTTTGATTGTTTAAAAGTGCAGATATTCATTTGTACTAAGGATTAGTGATGATGAACACTGAAATGAAGCTGAGTATCATCAGCCACAGGCTTGTGCAGAAGATGTCCCTGAAGTGAAAGCAGTCCCCTCCCTTCCAGTTCCCACCCCCGACATTTCTTTCATTCATGGTAATTCAGTTGTAGTCTGTCAAAACACTGAAAGGGACATATCTTTCAGATTTATCTACAGGGATTTTGTAATGCTAGAACAGGGCTTTTTCACTTTGCCAAAAGACATCTCCTGAGAGAAGCCTGTTCATGTTACACACTTTATAAGCAATTGTATTCAAATGCAATGTGTAAAATACATTTTTAAAAGTATATTCTCCACGACAAAAATAACCACTATATAGTAGATGCATATTAGTGGAATAAGGAGAGAAAACTGTTTAATCTTTACAGGGTCCTTCCTTAACATTGTTCTCACAATTCAAAGACTCAAGATCATAAACGTCTCAACCATACTCTTCAAGGAGAAGACGTGGGGTCATGCATTCCACATACTGTCACTTTTCACAGCTCTACTCCTCTTGCTCTGAAAATACTTGCTGATTTTGCAGGCTACTCTAATATAGTTTACTGACAAATTTCATGATGAAGCAACTACATTCTCAAAATTACTTTTTTTTTTTGGTGTGTGTGAAAATAAGCAGTGCCACCACCCCAAAGTACAGCAAGAAGTCAAGAGACACAAAACAATTTTGACCAATCATATGAAGATCAACGCTGATGTGTCTGTTTTCCACCCCCCCTCTAGTTCTGCTCAGTTTCATTTATATTTTGTGCTCAGGATTTGAACCCAGCTCTTGAGAGCTGGAAAGATTATTCAGTATCTAAAGATATTGAAACTAGCCAATGTAGGCTACAAACATCGATTTATTTTTTTTGTCCATTAGGAACATCTGCCTATTCCAGGAGGGATATCAGGAAACATGTCCAGGCAGAAACACAAATTGAGAAAACGTCTGCAGCAGCATACAAAATTACCACAACAGGACAAATAATAAAATATTTACCATGACACAGTAAGTCTCCCTTACCATGGCAGCATAGAACAGTCTCTCCAACAACATACTTTCAGTGTTAAGTCATGGAAGTGGTGTCAGAAAATGGTTTATTGTAAATTACGGCCTGGATTGCCATATATCCACTACACCTACAGGAATCTGAACTCTGAAGTCATTTCGAGGTAGGGTTACATCCAGAAGAAAGGATATCTTCCCTGGGAGATAAAACAATACAGCACTTCTATGTTTTACAGATGTAGTGAGAGGAATAAAAAACATTGGAAATGGACATCAAGCTGGGGGAAACTTTTCTGAAACCACACAGCTTTTTCCAGAAAAGGCAATTAGAAAGGCTTGTTTCTTGAGCATTAGTACAAAATCTGCCCCTCCTTTGACCATTAAACCATAATAGTCATCTTCTGATTTTAATTTAATCTGCTCTTATCACTTCGTTTGAAACAAGCAATATTTTTGCCATCTATTTGATCACCATAGCGTGTGTTACAACTTGCACAGAACATGCCAGCATGAATATGTCAATAAACAGTTAAATCACACAACTTCTGTGGCAGCATTTCATTGCTCTGAATATCTTTCCCTGGCCTTTCTTCTTTTACCAAGCAGAGAATTTTGGGCCCCCAAAACAGCAACTAACCCTAACCTTTATCTGAGCTGCCTCAGTAGACGTGCCCCACCAGCACCATGATTAAGCAGACAGAAAGGCATTTAACAGCAAATAAATTAATGCTGTGGAATAGTGAGAGCCAAACTGAGGTTTTCAAAGTTGGAATATTTCTTTTAAAAATAGAAAATGTTGTTTTTACACACAGAAAGGGGGATTTCATTCACAAATACCAAGATCTGAAAAACAGAAGAGTAAGCTTGATAGAACTGATTGACTGGAGAAGGTAAAAAGCCCCATGCATAGCCTTAGATATGCCTCTAAAATATTAAGTGGCACCCCTGGGGCATGGTTGCAGATCGTTGTCCCCCCCTTACTGAACACATGGAGAGATTGATTGGTTTCCTCAAAATTACACAGGCTATTGGCATCAAAACTTTTAGACAAATCCAAAATTGCCGTATTAAGCTGCACCCTATTTTTCTGGAACAAAGCCACTATGTGTAATTTTCCCTGAGGAAATAAACCACAATTAAAGAAAAATTGAATGAATGAGGGAAGAGAAGCTTAAATATTAAACTATATGCGTTGGAAGAGAAGAACTTTTTGGCTGATTCACACTGTCTATAAATTACAGCACAACGTAATGTATCATGTCTCAGATACAAGAACAGTATTGAAAAGAATAATTTGGTTTCTTATACACAGTTAATGATGAATTACCATTTACACGTTTCATCATTCACTAGTACATATGGCTATAATTCAGGAATCGTGACAGTACAAAATCTATTACTCTAACAAAAGATTTGTATCATACAATTATCTTGATGGTTCCTGTCTTGTTCTTGGAGTAGCAGCGCATTCAAAGAGCTCTGTGAGTTATCTGCCAGCTCTGGAAGTTTTTAGATACCAGCGAGCCTCCCTCGTCAATCGTAAAAATGTAGAAGAAAAACTAATGTTATTTTTATGTGTAACTTAAGAATGCTCACATTCCCCTTTCTCTCTGTTCAGAAAGGCTGCAGTAAACCACTCATCTAGCCTATTCTTTCCTCTCTTTTAAGAGGATTCAATGGATTGGATTTTTACCTGTGTTTTAACTCAACTGTTATGTGTTATACAGTCAATTTCTGAGGACCTGGCAATTCTATGCACAAACTATCTGACCTGTTTTTCCAAGAGCATATTACAAACTGGACCCCTAAGGTCATTAATTCATGATTTAATGTTGTACAGGATAGTAATTTTTTATTCCCCATATTTTATGCATGCCTATAAACAAAAAGAAACCTTTAAATTAACTCCTTAAACCCTGGATATGATGCACATATTCATCAAGGCCTGTATCAGAAGCCATTTCTTTCACTAGAATGCGAGTATGTTACGTACCGCAGGGATATGCGAATAAAGCCGTGAAACATTCTGATCTTGAATTAACTATTGACTCTTTGTGCAAGCTTTCCCATGCCATTTAGCCTCCATAAATCTAGCTGTGAGACTGCAATGAACACAAAACAAATTATGCCCAAATCCAACTGGGCCTATCTGGTTTCTGTCATGGTTTGACATCACCTGCTTCATTTTATAGTTCAACTCACATTAGCAATCCATACCCAAACTCATGCAATCTCATCCATGCTGCAAAGTCCACAGAGAGAAGATGCATCTCCTTATTTACGTTTTACAATAACTCGGTGAAGCTCTTCCTGGCCATAAATTTTCCCTCGTACATCGCAGTATTAATCCCCTACCCTACTCCATAAGGAAGAGATGAAGTTATCTTTGCATGTAGTCTCCACATCCATTTTGTGGAAAATCGTGCTTCTTGGACCAAGTAAGAGAATCAAATCTATTTACTGATGTTGTCTCTTATTTCCAGTGTCTTATCTAAGAAGTTTTCAGAGAGTCTGTCAGGTTCCTTGATTAAATCATACGGCTCAGCTTTGAGCCTGTTCTTCCCTCGGTTGACATCTCACCCTAAATACAAGCTTCTGCTTAGGGCTACCTCTTCCTCATTCAACCTGTCAATCCTAAATTTATCAAAACTCAAGATGTGGATATCCTTTTAACCTACTTATCCACATTAGATAATTCTTGACTTCTCCCCAGGGAATACTTCTGGGAAGCTTCCACTCTTTTGTCTGTTTATTAGGCTTCAAGGTTGTCACATTTAAGCAATTCATTTGTACTTCTGACTTTCATTTCAGCAAATGACAATCCATCTGCTGAGTTCTGACTCAGTAAAGCCAATGTCTGTTGGATTTGAAAGCTCTCCTCTGCATACCCAGAGTCCATCTCTGAAGAGAATTTGGCAGTCCTTTCCCATATCTGAAGACTCTGCCTTTCCATCAACAGGCTTGATTCCCTTCTGACTTACAGTTTATTTTATTTCCAGTACCGCAGCCCACCAATTTCACAAGACTGACAGGTGAAGACAGGAGAACTGTCTCTAGATCTATGCATTCACAGAAGTCCCAATCTCTACAGTTTTGGCCAAAATTTCATATTTCTAAAAGTACATTAAAACATCAGGTGGGCAGGAATGGACACTGGAGTCAGATGTCCACAGCTGAAAAAAGGTGAAGTTACTTTTTTATTGTGTAGTTACGCACAGATGAAAAATGCAGAAAGGTCTCACCACCATCTCCCTTTTTGCTATTATCATCATTGTTCTGCTCTGCCACTGTAAACATACACCAATTCAAACCCAAACTTGGTCTGGTTCAGATCTCAGCCTGCCTATTGTATATGCACAGACACCTGTAGTAATCCTACTGAATATGTTTTAGCCTGATTTTTACGTTAGACAATCTTACAGAGTGAAGTCAGTGAAGAAGGGATGCATTTATCTGAAGAATAACTACACTGTTCCAAGGATATCACATGCATCACATCAGGAATAAATCTGTACAAAGCCGTTCTGCTGCAAAAGTTTTCCTTCCCACCTGGCAGTATCTGGGGTTCCATCAGTCCTTCATAGAGCATTCCCAGGATACAGCACTGTGTCACACTGTAAGAACAGTCCCCAGAGCATCTTAACTATAAATTTTTCTGTTATAAACAAATTAAAAAAAAAGGTAAAATAGTATCAATACTCTTTAACATGTGACTCTTCCTTTCTCATCTGAACTTGCATGAAGAGTTACAGTAAGCAGTTCGAACAAGCTATTTGTACAAAAGTTACTGCCTACGTTGCCCACTGAAGTGGTGGTTAATTGCTGTATATACTTTATCAGTACAGAAACTACGGAACAAAGTAGGACGTTATACAAAGTGAGCAGGAAAATAGGATTAGAAGGTAAAGCCTAAACTCAGGAAAAGGTTACAGCATGTTAAGTGACAGGCAGTCATGGTGATGTGCTGAGTTAGCCCAGGTCACTCTCACGGAATAAGATCACACACGTACACAGTTATCATAGATCAGCAGCAGGAACTCGTTCTGGTGTGTAAAATCTAATTTTTAATCCCCAAACAAATATGTCCATCATGCTAAGTGGAAGTAGGTATATGCCAGTACACTTTTCCAATTTTTTGAAATTCATTTGAAAGGCTAAAAATAGCTCCTAGAATATATTAAAAACGTGTTTCTATGTTGTTCTTTGTGACACCCGTTATTTCACTTACAAGAATGTTGCAACACCGTCCATCTTTATGAGATTATAGACCAGAGAAAACACATGGGGCTGACTGACTCTTTACATGAAGGCTTCTCTACACCCATCTGGCAATATAAATAAAGCTTCCTAGTGAGGATAGATGACACTCAACTCCAGGCTCTTTACACTGCTAGACTGATGCAAAGCAACCTTTGTGTAGGCAAGAAGCCAGTGTCTAGTGTTCGTCTGACAAGAAGCAAATCTATTTTTGTTTATAAAACCCTGTGATAGATCATTAGAATAAGAAACCCCAAATCCCAAGTTACTCGTGCCTATTGGAGGAGAGCAAGCTGAAATAGTATTGAAGACTGTTGAATCTTCCAGGACATTAATAACCAAGAACCACTAGAAATAACCATGGTAACAAACAGTAGCTAAGTACAGTACAATCACCCTGATTACCATAGAATTAGCACAAAACAAATGTTTATTTTTCCTAAATACATGTATTATGATGATGATGATAATGTTAGTAACTACCCCAAATTACAGAGTATTTGCCCAAAATGCCAATGGCATTGCATTAAATGCTTTGCTCTGCACTTGTTTTCAGACTTGCTCGTAGTAATTTGTGAAAGAAGTGTATTTATAACAGATTCTTCCCTCACTCTTTCTCCCTCCCCTCAACCAGCTCCATTAATTTGGATATCAGTTGGGTTCATTGATCACTTCACAGCTGACCATGATGCCTTCCTGACATCAGTCATTGCACCATTAACCTTTCTATAACACTTTCACCTAGGAGAGGACACAGGCTTGATTTTAAGTTACATCCAGGGCTTGTGCATTCAGGAAATTACGTTTTAATAAATGAAAATATGAATTTAAAGCAGTAGAGTACATGCAGGTTTGGATTTAAGGATGTTGAGGAAAAAAGGTACTAAGTTAAACGAAGCAGCAATGTTAGTGGTGCAATAGGAAGATTTTCTGTTTGCTTTTCTTGAGTCCTTATGTGTCTAATCTCACTTTTTGGCCTCAATCAACTTTCAGATGCTTCTAGGATGCCATCTGATTTCACTGCTGAATTCATCTCACTTCCCCTGAGCCACTGCTCATGCTGATCTGATCCTGGTAAGCTGGTCTGGGAAGTTAATATGGCAAAAAAAAATCCTAGCATGGCCAAAACAGTGGCTAGTTCCCCTCCTCAGTTCAACACAGTTCTAGTCAAACAAACACTAGGAACCAAGGGCTAAGCTATAAAACTGAATCACATCTTTGGCTAAGATACTGGTCTTTACCATTTAGTAAATTCCTGCCCATATCCCTGGACATTTGCTTTTGTTGCTTATCATTTATTTATTTATTTTTAGATCAAGATCTGCTCCCTTCACACTGAAGAAAATAAATTCTTTTAAGGCGAGCAAAGTCTCTGATCCAGCTGAGATCTAGCTCCATGGCTTTGCTGATGCATCCAGGAGCAAGCACAGTGTACAAGGATGGGAACCAGCGGCCAGGGACAGAAGAGAGCAGGACCTTTGTAAACCATCCTTCCTGCTGAAGGAGGGGTATTTTGGAACTGCCCCCTGGCAGCCCTCTACTAAAGATATCCTTTGAAAATGACAAACTTCAGCACAAGAAAAATGTTCTTGGAAATTGTGGGAACCAGAAAGTAATTCTGGTAACACAGGTGTACTGGTTCATCAGTGTCCTAGGGCTCGGATAACAGTTAGTGTTTTTCCTTATATGCATGCTGGATGATCCCAATACATTGCCAGGTACAAAGATCTCCCCACTATGAAAGCACTGAGCCCACAGCCACATGTGGTTCTGCCACCTGGGACAATGAACGCCAGATGAAGCAGGGACTGACGCTAAAACCATGCTGAAGAAAAAGCAGAGGACTGAGGCCAAGCAGTTGAGTCTGGCAACTAAGATCTAGAATGAGATTGCAGCACTGATTGACAGACATTTGATGGACCTGATGCCCTTGTCACATTTACCTTATGTCAGTGGAACTGCATTAAGTAAACTATAATGACTCCAAATTTATACTGGTGTCAGGGAGAAGGAAAAAAAAAAAAAACAGCCTAAGGAAATGCTCAGTTGGTGTAAGAGTCTGAAACTGCTGAAGTTAACAGAGTTCATCTGGTTTTCACCAGCTGAGAGTATTTTATGTATATACATATGGACATTACATGGCATATATTCTATAGTTTTCATCATACAGTACACATTTCCCTGCTATGAAGTAGCTATGTACACATACAGGCACATACATAGCAGACAAGAGTCCCATCATTAGCCACATCCACCGTATGTATTAAGATTCCCCGAAAGTTGAAGTTAAAATCTAGTCACAGACTATCAGGCTCACATCAATGTGAGGCGTAATGACAGCTGGCACTCGGCTGTTTTCAAAACCCCCTTTTACAGTATACAGCACCATGCTTCGACACGCGATTGAAGTAATTAGCTGCCGAGCGGCTGAATGTACCCCGCAGAGCACTGGTGTCTCGTCTGACACATCTGGGCACAGAAAGTAATTGAAACAGCTGCTTCTACCCATATGGCAGCAAAAGCTGGTGGTAGAGAGCCTGCTGGCTAGGCTGTACCAACCTCAGACAAATTAGCCATCATTAATCCCAGAATCTGACCAGCATACACACAGCCACTAATCAAGACATCTGGGGGAGGGGTGCCATGTGGGAGCGGCAAGGAGGCCTGCCAGGGAAGAAAGGGGCCATTTAAGATTATTCTTAATGGCAACAGTATAAAAAAAAGTCCTTTTTTTTTTCCTCCCTTCAGCAGAACACCACAGCCCTCCCTCACCAACACTTTTCTCAATCAGCTTGTCTAGGTGGCTTCGCCCACGCTGTTCATTAGAGGGCTGCTAAAATAGCAGCATTGCTTTCTGAAAGTGTCATACTGATATATGCACATGTCTGGCATCACACAAAGATTATAAATAGCAGAGCGTAAGCTAAGAACCCAGGGTATTTTTACATCGTGGTGAATGCAGCATTGAAGCTCAGGCTGTAGATGAAAACTGGACCTACCGCTTTGGGGACTTCAGGTGCAGCCCCCCAGCTAAAGCGTGGGGCAAACAGGTCCACGTGGGCTGTTTCCTGCCGTGCCTGTAATTTTTGGCTCTGAACTTTGTCACCAGCAGTGAAGTTGTACAAAACAACGCATCTCTTCTTGGCACTGTAAAACGCAGCATGCAAGCAGGAGGACAGTGAAAACTTACACCTCATAACCACTGAAAAAGACTGCAATGTAAGAAAGCAATTTGTTCTTAGAGGAAGGGATTGTGTGAAGCCTGTGGTATTGCGTCTCATGTTTGGATTGCTTTGTGTCTAATAAGGCGTGAACGTTAATCAGAGTTCCTCCTGTTGCTGGGGTATTTATGCTGTCCCTATGGAGCCCCTGTGGTCTCTTTTTAAGACCTAAACTTAACTCAATAGCTAAACTTCCCCTTCTGAAAGGTCACCGATAGCAGCTTTCCTTCCTACCCATCCATTGGTGTTTTCCAAACTTACAGGAACAAAGTATCTGAGATCTCAGCTCTGATACCAAAAGTAGTTGAAGTTTACCAGGAGATTGGAGGATTACCGAGGGAACACACAATGCACTAACCGCATACACCACACTGCTTTAGGCATGGCCCTGACAGACCTCTGAGTGATGCCAAGTGCATATGCTTCAGCATTTTAGTTGGTTTCAGTAGTGCACTTCTGATTAATCCAGCTTACTGTGCTTTGGTTTGAACTGTGGGGACTTGTGCTGTGCAAACTGGATCCCTTTTGGATGAATACAAGCAGGTGTGTGCCACAAGTGCAACTACAGTGCTCCACCTGCTAACGAGACTAGAAAGAGCCAGGTCAAAAGCAGCCCCTCAAAACCTGAACGATGTGGATGCGAAGTACTCCCTTACTTTGCTCAACAGACCCACTCCTAGCAAACTATTTGCTAAGACACATGCTGTCACCAACGTTATAAGGCTCTGCTGGTGCAGTAGCATGAGCACACCAAATTGCTCCCGCGTATCACTTTGCTATCCATATTTATCCTGAAAGAAGCTGTGACATTCACTAACACTGGTTACATGCCACAAGCTGTTGGCACTGATGCTCTCCTGTTTCAGCTGCTCTCTGCACAGCTTCATAGCAGTGAGATCACTTGCACTTGATCCCAGTGGCCAAGTAGCAGCCTGTTCCAAACACTTACAAGATAAATCTCTTCCACTCCTGAGACAAATAGCACTACTGTTTGTGCTTTAAGGCAACTGTGTTCCCACTCCCAACCCCTGCCCCCAGCTCCAGGCATGTAAACTGTGTTATTTTGCAGGGGGGGTGTCCCAAAGTGGGAGAGATTAGAATCAGTGCAGTGCATTACACGCGCACACCTTGTTAACCCAAATCAACCTCTTACTCCATTGGTGCATCATTGTGAACTTTATGGTGCACACCTCAGATTGCTCAGGTGGGATGAAGAGTCTAAAACCAATCATATCTTCCAGTGGAAGGAGAGATTCTGCCTAGACATACAAAATTAAGTAGTATTTGCAAGGTTATCTTCTGCTAGTTATTTCTCCTCTGCTTGCATCTTGCCTCCTCCTTGTTCCTTGAAATCTGTTTTGTGAAGTGAGCACCGTAAGCTTTTCCTTAAATGTTATTCTCTTGTAACATTCTGGTTCCCTTGATATCCTATCCTGTTAGCTGTTTTTTTTTTTTTTTGAACTATGTTACATAAAAATCTGTCTGGAGAGCTCCTCTGACAGCACGTGTCTGTGGTAACAAAGGAGACCCATATACCCCGGCACACTGGAAAAAAAATTAGCACTTCCAAGATGACAGCTTTGTCTGCTTGTAGTGTCAATGCACTTGTTCTGTCTTGCCTGGCTTCTAACACAGCTGAAGACATACGGCTTTGTGGGATGTGCCTGGTGAGAAGCGGCAAGGGGAGAGCGAGGTGGCCCCTTGTGATTTGTTTACAAGAATGCTGCTTCCATCAATCCACGTCTGCGAGGGATGGAAGTATGGTGTTAATGCTTCCCTTGACACATGGATCAGGTAACACTGCCAAACATATCCCACCCTCTCAGACATTCCATGGCTTCTGGATCCTGAAGGCAGACATAAGCTGTGTCTTCTATCAAGGCATCTGCAATGTGGTCTTTTCTTTGGTTACAAATTCACTTTTCCTTTGAATTGCCTGGCTGACAGGCTAAGTCACCCTTTTTATAATCAAGAAGGCTGTAAGAAGAGTCAGTCTGCAAATTCTTCCAAATGTTGCTGGCTATTTGCTGTCCAAGTATTTCTTTTATTCTGTGGAGTTTTATCTCAGACATTGGGCTGTGCAAACACTCTGCAGTAAGTTTGTTTCAGCAATACACAAGTGCAGGTATTCTCCAAGAACTGGAGGCAGCATTTTCTTCAATTGTTCAGTAGTATTTCACAAGCTTTTTCATACATTTTTTTCACATATTGATAATTTATAAGCTTATAGATGAGCATCAATACACAACAGTTGATCCACTACTCAATACCTGGAGCAGTGACTACTTCACTAACTCCGTGTCAAAGACCCTGATAGAGCACTTCTGGGACCCATACATCCACGCACATTTAGGTATCTTGGCTAAGTACTTGAAGTAAATGAGATTTCTGTAATTTTGTGAATCAGCACAAAAACAAAACAGGAAAAAAAAAAAGCAACAGAAAAAACTCAGAGGTAAGCTAACAAAGCTTATTGAAGTGAACAGTTGAAATAATTTCAAATATTGGAACTAGTATTTAGATATTTACCTTTTTTTGGAGGACATTTCACAGTTCAAACAAGCTGACAACACAAATAAGTTACACGTTAGTGTCAACCTGAGACTACAGTCTTTGGTGAGTCTTTTGCTGAAAAAAGCGTCCTAATTCTTTTGTCAAATTGGTTGAAGAAGTGATCAGGGGTGGATGCAGGAACAGAACTAACCAGAATTTGAATGCTGTAAGCCTGAAGCCTGTGGAAAATGCAAACAGGTGAAGTGGCAGCCAGACCAGCAGGAGATACAGTGATGCTGGGAAAACTACCCAAAGAAATTCCCTCTGTCTGACTTGGCTAATAGTTGGGTAGGGTACAAGGAGTGCTTTGGAAGAAAGCATGACAGAATTCAGGGAATTGATACTTTAAGCACTAGGAGAACTTGATAGTGGGATCTTTTAGCCTGTAGGGCAGCCTCTGAAAGAAATGTTTCATAAAACTCAGCTTAGAATATCTCATTTAAATATCCCCGATCTTGGGGGAAAACAGGGTTTTAAGTATGGAGCAACGCTGAAATTGCAGAGGAAAATGTGGCACATTTACGCTATTTTGCCTCTAATTTGTCCCTGAAAAAGGCTGGTTCAGAAAAAGGAATGCCTTTTGCTTTTTCGATGGGAGGTGGGTGCTCCACTTCTCAACTCACACATTACTTTGTATTCCTTCAGGAAAAAAAGTGAAACAGCATTTTTTCCCAAGCAAGAACATGAGGAAAAAAGGGTTCTCCTTTTAGAGGAGGGCATTTTGGGATATGTCGATTTGAATGGATGTCTTTTAGCATTGACATTGAATAACTCAGCGTATGTGAGCACCTGCAATGATGCATTGGTAAACATTTAACAAAGGGATCTTTTTCCCCTCATTTGTCCACTACTACATTTATGAAACTAATTACACTTTTCAACAAGAGGATCACTGTTTTCCTTCCAATTCCCTTTCCAATTTGAGCCCCGGGCATATGTACCACACCACACAATTAAAACAGTTAGCACAACACCTGGATTACAACTCTGCAGTCAATTGGAGGCCATGTGTTACATTATTCAAAGTCTAACCCTAGCCATGCATATATTCTCACATAAATGCACCACCCCCCTGCCCCAACAGCAATTTTGAAAGCCTTTGTGCTTTATTTTTTTAGATATAAGTAGGTGTAACACAAAATCTGTTTATTTTTTTGCTGGGCTGTAGTGGACAGTGGCCCCAAATGCCCAGTTCCCATGCAGCCTTGCTTTCAGATATTTATAAAAAACGATTCAATTTGAACATCTGGAGTTCTGCATAAGAGCCCTATCCTGAGGGCATGTTCTACCTGTGCCTGAAGCTTCCTGTTTGAATAAAGCAGATTTTGAATCAATTATTAATCCACATTTTGTGTGTGCATTCACAAAGGCCTATGTGTTAAGAGTCTGCCCATGGAAAGAGAAGACTTCTCTCAGATATTTTAAGTCATCTGCAAAGTCTGTATTACTAGCTTTGCTAAAAATGTGTAGGATTAAATTAATTTGTCAACTCCATGGAATTATTTGCAATGACTACGAGATTCAAGATGCTCTGATGTTTTATAGCTATTTTAAATGAAATTATCCTTCAATAATCTATCAAAATAGTTATGAGTGCAAAACGTTCAAATACATTCCTAGCTGAATAATATTTATCTGCATTTCACACTGAAACACCATCACATTGAAAGCATTATACAAAACAATGAGTAAAAGGATGAAGCCAGCTCCAGAGAGCTGACAACTGCACACTTGCCTTTTGAAGAAAGCCCTACAGCTTCTAAGAACATGAGAGCATTCACAAGAGTGACTCCTGCTCAGCAGGGTGCTGCTCCAGCTCTTTAAAACTTGCATGGCCACACTTTAGTCTGGAGCAGACCATGTAAGATGCTGACCCTGAGGACATTCTGGTACTCTCGAATACCTACAATCCCAGCAACTCAAATCACTTCATCCATAAAGCCATAACCCCACCCAAGAGAGACAGAGAAATTGTAAGTGACAATTCGTCTTTTCTGTCAAGTGTTTTTGCCCCAAATTGTGTTTCCTTTATTTCACATTCTGCTTTCCCCTGACCCTTAAGATTCATCGCTTTTTGTGCTGGGCTTCCAGGGGTCTTTTTTTTAAATAGTTCTAAGGGAGTGGTTTTAATTATAATTTGAGGAAGAAAATATATGATATTGGTGGAGACCCCCTTGGAGCATTCTCCGGGTGGTTTGCTTATAAATCAAGTTATTGAGGGCTTAATTGTGCAACCCCTCTGTCTTGCAAGCCCCTACTCATCTGAGCAAGTTCAGTGAGACTTCCCAGTGGGTATGTGCTCACTAACATGTGTGCGCAATCTGGCATTACATGAATATCACTCACATATTTTGTGGTCCAATGTATTTCCAGTATTTGCAGTGTTAGATACAGTCTAATAGTAAACATCTGTTCAAAATGATTTATCAACATCATGGGCCAGTTTCTAACATCCTCACTCATACAGAGTGGTACCTAACTCCTCGAGGAGTCCCTCTGAAATGAGAAGGAATCACATACTCGAACTTATCAAAATCCAGCCCTACAAAGCTCAAGTCCACAGAACACTTAGGACTAGTCCACGGAAATGTTTAAACACATGCCTAATTTTAAGCACAGATATGTATGCCACATCTCCTGAAAGAAAATGCTTTTTTGGGGGGGGGAGAATTTCTGTGGGCTTAACCTTGCAGGGTGCTGATTTTTATAGACATGTTAGCATCACATTGAGTTAAGTGTCTGCATAAGTATTTGGTGAGTTTTCTTGATTCTGCTTTGGTCACCAGCACCTTGTAGTATTGACTTTGCCCAGAAAAAGCAATTGGAAAACGTTGATTATCTGCAAGTTCAGTTTACTTGTTGTTTTGAAGCTTATCACAAGTAGAAGGTTGGCACAGGAGTAACAAACCCTGCAGTTTGGGGACAGCATTCATCTAAACGGGTAGAGAAGCTTTTTCTTAAGGAAACTAATATATACAATACACAAGCTATGCAGGCATGTATATATGACTATGTATATATGCACAGAGAGACTGATATTTCTTTCCTGCATCTCTTCACGCAAATCAAGGCCTTGCTTGTTTCTAACCCTATCTTGATCTCAGAGAAGTAGATATACTCTACCATGCCCCACATGCAGGGACAGATATACCTTCTGAATAATATGGATATTTCTTACAATGCAATCAGCTGCACAAGCAACTGCTCTGCTGCCCATGGATTCATGAGAATCTCTCACTTTTCTATTGCACGTTAACAGGAAAAAATAAATGTGGACTAAAAAAGACACAAAGAAGCTAACAGTTACATAAGCCACTGCCAGCAAGCTCACTCAATGAACAGCTGTAATCTCATTCTATCTTTCTGTTAGTTTGCAGGTTAATGTCCCAAGCATACCCTTTCTTGCGTGCTTACTAATTGATTTCACAGTGTATGATTAATAAAACAAGTCTCTGGAAGTCAGGCAAGCACATTTGGCTGTTACGGAGAATATAGTTAACATGCTCTGTAAGAACAGACCCATGCAGCCCCCAACAAAATACAGCAAGACGTGTATGAAAAAAAATGAAAATTTAACTTTTAGTGATAGTGACTGCATGTAGAGCCTGCAGCAGTCTCATCCCTCTGACCTTGCTTTGTGAACTACAAATGACCTCACTGAAAAACAACAGAGACCTTTTCTTGCTCTAGGCTGTCTCTTGATTGTATCTCTTCCTTGAGGTTACTGTAACTGCTCTTTTCCAGGGGTTGGGAAGAAAAAAAAAGAGAAGCAGAGTAGAAACACTTAGCTGAAGACCCAAAGGCCCCCCAGGCCTGCTTCTTCCTCAGTTCTACCATCACTCTATTAATAACAGACAACGTTTTCATTAAACGATGCACTTTCCCGCTCCAGGATAGACTTGAGTTTTCTGTACTGATCATTATAAGAGTCCCAAGAGGGCTCCTACAACCACACAGTCTTCACAACAGAGACAAGAACTATCTGTTCCTTCACAAACCATATACTGTATTGATCCCAAGAGTGAAAGAGCCCTAATCACCCACACGTGGAAGAGATACGGAGCCTAGTTATCAAATTCCATCCTATAGGATAAAAGCATCCCCTCATTCAAACTTTTCACACAAAATCTTTGTGGATAAAAGATTTCTCCAAGGTGCCCCCAAATGGAAAGAAGCCATTTCTCTCGCATGGCAATTACCCTTGCTTTATTTTATTTTAAATTGAGGAAACCTCCCTGATCATATTAAATCTTTTCCAGCTCTGAGTCAGTTGTTGCATTTAGGAAAGTTTCCCATTCGTTTAGTATTTGAGGCAGCACCTTTTAAACAGTGGCAAATTATTCTTTATGATTTTTCTCTCCCTTTATACGAAAGGTCATTGATACATTTAACCCTATGTTAGAAAGGCAAGGGACACATTGTGCAAGGGACTGTGAAAACCACATGGTGACACCACCCTGTGCTCTGAGGAGTTTGCAATCCAACAAGACGCTGCATGGTAACAGCAGTTACTGCTTTTCCTGTTCAGAATGTGTAGCACACCCTCTTCAAAAGATGTAATAAGTATTTGCAACTCCACCCCCTCATCCCCCACTTTTTTTCCTTATAAAAACTGGATGAAGAAAACTAAAAAGATAATTTAAAAGTGGAAATAAGCAATCATGAGTAACTTACTTCACAGGGAATTGCTCAAAGTGCTTCCTCAGAGTACTTGAAATGGGAGATTACCAAAATCAATTCTGGAACACTACCTGAAATCTGGCTGGGATATCGTCGGGTATTTACTTAAGATACTAGAGTTAGCACTGCTAGTATCACTTTAGTTCATAGCTTAAAGAGTTCAAGTTCAAAAACTTTACAACTTAAACTAAGCCTTGCATTTGCAAAAAGTGACAACTGCTGAAAGTGTTCCATCAGCATCCAGACACAGGTTATGTTGCCACCACTACAGCTAATGATGCAGGGCATGCCAAACTCACAGCACCTCCAGTCGGATACAATGAAATGAGAATTCACTTTTTGGGCGGTCATGCCAAGATGGATTTTCAGAGTAGGCTTTTCCATTGTGGTGTCAGCTAAAAATTTTAAGCCCTTGAAAAAGGAGTTCCCTGCCTAATTGTACCTTCCAGGTTATGCAGTAAGAAAGGCCCAGACAGTGCCCACAGGGAGCTTGCTGTGAGCTGGTGCATGAGCAGTAAGTAAACCTCCCCTCCCAGACGACCATTTTTATGAAGTCCCAGTCTACAAATACATAGTCTAGATTTGTAAATGTCGGTATGCCTCGGAAATCTATATGACAAACTTTTGCCTAAAAATCAATTCTGAGTTATGATTTGATTAGCAGAGAATTGCTATCACATTTGTTTCTACATTTGTCTACCTCATGTCCTTTTCGTTCATAGGCTGGCCGATTTAAGCTTTCTTTAAAAACTCCCCGAGAAAGTCTGTGACATTAAAATGTCCTTTGATGCTCTTTCACTAAGCAGTGAATATTAACAGTTATGGTGACCCTGTTCCCTAATGTGTCTCCGTTGGATCAATAGCAGTTAAGTGCCACTGTTTTACAATTAAAAAGGGGAACATTTTAAATTTAGAAGCTCATAGCTAATTTTCTTCTTGGCACTTAATAGCATAATTCATTTTTGAAAAACCACACAGGGAGAGAATATACTTTAGTCTTCATTGGAACCTTGCTGGGGCTAGTTGTAGTACTCATTGTTGCAACTTGCATCATTTGCAGCCACGACCAGCCAAGATGGCCACATGGCAGGAAGCGTCATATTGCTCCGAAATGCGAGTTTTGATCCACAGGCAGGAAGTAGAGGCAGACCCTGCAGCTTTTATACTTCAGTGAACAGTTTTTTCAGATGCATTTTGTAGCGAATCAGTACTCTGCGTGTGCAGCTTCCTCTTAGACAAGGCCTCAGCTCCTTGCAGGCTGGCTGAGAGCTGCGCTCTGCTGGAAGAAGCCAACAGGTAGGCAGAAGTTTCTGAAGTCTGGGCACTCTGCTCTTGCATGCAAAGTACCACCAAGTGATATAACACTGCATTGCCCGCCTGTCAAAATAAGCACTTCATCTTCATTATTTCATCATATGAGGTTGTTTTCTGATTATGCAGTTGGGAAAACCAAACAGAGGGATTAATGAAAAGCGTGCTCCCTCCTCCCCAACCTTCCCACAGGTATTTTGAGTTGAAGCAGAAGCAGCTAAGTGTATGTCTGCACATTACATAGGCTTCAACTTGTTACTGCTCTTATCCAGCCAATGCACATGAACAGTCCTTCCCAGTTTAGACTGCAGCTGCATCAAAGCTGTTTGTATAGGGCTTATTTGTGGAAGGACAGAAGTTACAAAGGGGGAATACTGACTTTTCTGGTGTATAGAAGCTTTTCTGTCTTCACTACTTCTGCCCTGAGAGTCCTGTGCACCCTGGAAATAAAAGAGGCAGCAAAAGACAGTTGTCTTTGTTCTCCTAGATTCTGCAAAGCCTCCTGAGATGACTGACTACTCTTGGCAATCAGGTGGTTTCCAACATAGCCATGAAAATGGCTTGTGGTTGGGGGTTTTTGACTAATGCATTTTTGTGAGCTAGAGCAAACCCTTTGTCCAATGACCTTTAAGGAAATGAGCTTGTTGAGCAAGGGTAGGGATGGGACATGGGCTGTGGCTTTGCCAAGTCTGTAACAACTGTCAAAAGCCCACATCACAACTGAAAACTCAGGCATACTTGTTCTGCCTCAATTATAAGACCAGGAGTATAGGCACATTAGCACAGAACAACGAATCCATCAGTACTCAGTTATTCAATTAATTGTATTTCTCCTGGAGCAGGGCTGTTGTGCCTTGACCCGGGTTTACTATTACACTTCCACAGGCAGTCAGCTGTGACTACGGACAGTATCCAGTAAAGGAGCACAAGAAGTATAGCGTAGTCAAATTGGCTTAAGTGCAAATCCACGGTGATAGCATAGTCATGCTAGCATCTGCAAGCCCAGAGTTAGAGTGCTCATTCCCCATTCTGGGCTAAGGATTGCAATGCCTGGCCCCGATTCAAATTATTCCTAGGGGCCTTGAAGGAACTATTGGGCTTGGAAGCCACATCACCTGCCCTACGAAGAATACTTTGATTTTGAATGTAATAAATCAATGAGAGCCTCAAATTATCCATTGCATCCACACAGAAAAATTCACATACACTTCTCTACTTGCCAACCCCCAAAAGAAATCTACTACATTTCTAGTTCCTAAACATGAAGCAAGGTTGTTTTGGAACATGCTTCCCAAATATCAAAATAATCTGGATGTTTAATTATTAATGCCTGTACCATAAACGGACAGATGTGTGTTTTCCTACCCTTTGTGAAATGTTGAGTACAATAAATGAGGATAATTAGGGACTTAGGTGTAGTTCTCAAAACCTGCGAAGCTTCAATTAGTTCTCGTAGCTGGGGTTTTGCAATTCATAAAATAAGGAGGACCTCCTCCACCCCAAACAATACCAACTTTTTTCAAAGTGGAAACACAAACATGAAACCCAGGAAAGTTTAGGGCTACATTAGAATAAATGGTGGTATTTCCTGAACTTCAGAGATCAGACTCATATGACACAACAGCAGAGCGGCATACAGACATAGCTGACCACATCAATAGTGGGTTGTGTATGCAATTGTAGGTATCGCCAAAACAGTAACAGCAGCATTAATGCAGCCTACGGCACTGGATAATCATTACCTGATTGTTTCAGTAAGTTTGTGAAGAAACCTGCTCTCCTGTTCCTCTTTTCCCCTGAATAAGTGAACTCTAAAAGATATTTACGGAAAACAGCACTTCTGGCCCCCAGCTGACACTGATGTTAGCAGACAAATAAGCCTCCCTCATTTACAGGTAAAGACTAGCTGGGGCTTTTAACGTAAAAGCCTATATTCATCCTGAATTAAATAAATTCTCTTTTAACAAATCACTGCTGTGCATTAGTAAAAAAAAAAAAAAAATAACCGGAGCCACCGAGCTGCTGCAGTATGATAAAGGCACATCAAACAGAGGAAATGTTCGGGTTAATGCAAGCTGGCTCCCCTGGGGACACTCTCACCCAAATGGTCATCTCCGTAACCCAAGTCATCAAGGGAAGGAGGAGGATGGAAATGGCAGTGTATCAGATGCTAACAAAGTGTGCTGGCCTAACACGCCACTGTACAACACAATTAACTGCTTACACCAGCCGTTGCCTTGTTTCTGCCGTGTTACACTTCTCACGTTTCATGTAATAGAGTTTGCAAAGTGCTCCCAGTTTTCAATTAGTCAGCCTTGCCCTCCCCTTACGCTCATCTGTGCCACTCGGACAGAATCCAGTGGACTACTCGGAAGTTAAGTTTCACACACAGAAACTCTCAAAGTATTTCAAAGGCATTGGTAACAGTCAGGCTTTTTTATTTTATTCTTCAAAGCCAGTCATTAGATGTAATTTATCCTATACATTTCTGAGGAATCAAATCAGGAATATAACATACCTTTGCTTTCTTGCCCTAGGTGTACAAGAAATTCATAACAAAATAAGCAGTAACCTCTTCATCTACAGAGTAACCTTTCTATGAGTGTCCTTCTAACTATTGATTTGCTGATCTCCATCACAAAATCTCCAACTACTGTTTCATAGCCTGCTTTTCTTTGAAGTAGACTTATGTAATTGCATACAGATAAAAGAAAAATCAAAGACCCAGGAGTTTTCTCCCCTCTCGGTGCCCTGCAATGAATACCACAATCACATTTAGCTTTTTTTGTATAATTATCCTTTTATATCCTTTATACCTCTGTGAAATGTATGCCTTTTAGGATAGGAGAAATGAGATGGAGCATTCTATAGACTTGGTTTTCATTAGGTACTGATTTCTTTTAAATACCTGCAAGACTGTCAACCATCACAGAAAACACACCGTGTTATTCTAGGACTGCATTGCTATATTTATGATCTAGATACTGCACTGTAACTTGAAACAGGCTCACGTAATCCATAACTTTTAGAAAGTTTGAAATCATGTAAGGTTCAGGTCTAAGGTCTGGTCCCTGACTGAGACAGTTTATTTGAAAGATACAGACTCTGCATTTGGTTCAACAGGTCATAGCATTGGCTCGTAAGCTTCAGGGGATCAGAAATCTTGAAGTTTGTATTTGGAATCCCAGTTTAACCCAACTGTGAGAAGTCCCCAGATCATCATCTTGCAAGACCTTGGTTGGTGTTTTTTGAAAACCCCAGACTGTGGAACAAGAAACTATCACCAAAAAAAAAAAACAAAAACACCCCACAAAAAGCGCAAAAAAACACAGACGCAAATGTAGTTCATGTTCTCAGTTATTTTCAGAGATGGATGAGAAACTGAGCTAAAATAACCTCATTAAAACTAACTTTATTACAAGACATTGGTTACTTCCAACTGCCTGATATAAAAATCAAAGAAGAGAGGACGTGTCTTTGTTTTTTTTTTTTTTTCTTCCTCCTATTTCTGACAAAACATTAGATGAAGAGGAGTGAAAATCACTATTTCTAAAACTTTCATGCCACAGAAGTATCAGTTTGGAATGCAGATTAAAACCTAATTTTAGTACATATATCTAATCCTGTTCTGTCTTTATAGTAGTGATTGAAAAGATAGCTTTGAATTAGTGATACACACCACAAGACAGGATCCCTTCTGGCAACCCAAGAAACAAAAAACTTAGGAAGAAAACACAGAAGAATCTTGGGTGTCTGGTCTGCTTCTGGAAAACCTCTTGCTCAAAAGAGTCAGCCTTAGCTTGAAAAACCAAAGAGCTGAAGCTGATTACACACTGGCAGAAGTCTTACTCCAGACTGAGAATGACTCCCTACGTACTGATATTTTACCAGAATTTGTGCATGTTGAAGGTAAAACTCTTCTCATGATACTTCCACCATCTGGATTTTCCCCAAATAGGTCTACGTAAGAGTCTGGTTATGACCAAACTGTACCTGGAAATCGACCCCCTTCTTGAATATGAATGGTAAACAAAATATCAGTTGGAGGAGTCTGACCTCTACTCTTTGCTAGCATTCCAATGTCTGCAGAAAGAATCATATTTTGGGCCCCATGCCCTTTCAAAACACTCAAGAAGGTTTGAGATATCAACCAGGCTACAGACCTGATCTGGAGGCCAGAGGCCCCCCTGCTGACTTTGTGGATTTGGATCAGGGCCACAGAGAAACAGCAATTCTTACAGCTTGCATTAGAAGACAATTGCCATTTGTAGGCAACGTGCGAATATTTGGGGGCTTTACTGCAATGAATCCAGTAAAGTTTTACTCTGTATTAAGTTATTGCAATGTTTGAAACTGAGCTACAGCTTTTTAATTAAAATATCAGTAAATTCCATATGGCTCCCAGGTGTTCTTCAACCTGGTCCCCGGTCTCCCCTTTCCCAGAAAAAGAAAAAAGGGATCTGGGTTTATATGCGGAGATACCCTCCGTTCTGCCGCCATCCTGATATTATTGTATCCAGTGCTGCAGACCAAGGTTGGGACTTCCTGCACAGTATGGGCCCAAGTCTGCTTTCCCCTTAGACAGCATTTGCAGATGTTTCCAGGAAATTTGCTCCAGGCAGGTGAAGAAAAGGAGTAAATTTCTTGGCTTTCCTATATATTAATCTCTCCTCCCCGTCTCAGCATCCTTATGAATGGAGAATGTAATTCATTCTCCATTCAACCTCAGGATGTCCACATTTCAAAACAGGCATGAAGTCAGTCAGGATTTTATATTAAGCCTTGTTAAGGTATTTTTAAAGCATGCTTATTGGTTTTCTTTCATTTAGTTCATCCAACCCCACAAAGTGCTCAAGTAAAACCAAAACTTAGACACCGACTTTGAAATCACTTCCATAATTTTCTATTTATAACATTGCAAAATGTTGTAGGGCAGCAACAACCCTAAATCATTTCTTAGTTACTTTAGTCATGCTCTATAGTATCCCTATAGAAGGAAAACACAAAGACTTAAGTCAATTTGGAGATATTTGCCAGTTACAACACGGACTGTGTCATTTTAGTCTGGCTCTTCTATGACACCAAAGCAAGCCTCTGAGCTGTCTCAGTCATTTTTCTTTTTCTTATTTTAACGTACAAACAATTCTCCTGTCTTCTACTTGACAGTCAGGTGGCATTTCCATCACTACTTTTAGAACTGTGTTAAACAGGTAAAATAAATCACTAAAAACCATATGAAAGATCACAATCCTATCTGTGATCCAAGATAAGGTAAATCTACTTCACCACTTAAAGATTGCTGGTTGTAAGATCTGTCAGCTCTTAAGACAGAGCTTTCCAAGTACCCACAGACATTCCACGTGAAGTGAAGGAAAGAAGAATATATGTATGTGTCCATAAAAAGAAAACAAGTTTGTTTATTGCAGACTACTTTGTGACAAAGGACAAGAACTAGCATTAGAAGACAGGAATTTGTTTACTTGTTTTTAGTGGGGATAACAGCACACACCACTGCCCAGGAAATCTCGAAACCAATGCCCAACACTATTGAGCTCTGTTCAGTCTTTTTGTCTTTCATTGTTCTCCTTTCCCTTGGTGTGCTCCCTGCATTGTACTGCACTTTCTCATGTTGCACTCCTGAATTACCATTTGCTACAGTGCCCATTAAAACTTTTTAAATACATACAGGTAGGTGTTAGCTGTCACAGGAGAAGTCCATTACCTTCTTCTGGTCCTTTATGCTAGATTTGATGCCACACAATTCCCTAAATATGGATATTTGCCATGGCAACAACTGCAGCATAGTTTTGCAGAACTCACCCCTTAAGTGGCTTAATGGATATGGTATTTATTCCCTTTCTGAAGATTTAGCTTCAGTGACACATTAATACAAACATAAATGGAGCAAATATTTGTGTGCTTCTTGGGAATAACAAAGGCACGTTTATCTGATACACACAGAAAAGACATTTTTGAACCTCATTAATACATGAGTAGAAGTCAATGGAGGAAAATGGATCTTGTTAACTGGCTTCTTGGATACCAATAAGCATCTCATTTGCCTTAAACATATCAACCTAGCAACACTATTTATTCAATATAGAATAATCAGTGACATTAGAGAGCCCCGGCATTGCACACAGAGGAATGATTAATCTATTATTCATTCCACAATAAAGACTCTGAGGGATTTACCGTATGAAAAGTGATATTCAGAAAAGGAGACAGTATTTTTTCCTGACCTGTATGGGAATTCCTGTCCTGTGGGATGAATTCCATTGAATAACATTGAATTATTTTTATTATTTTAAGTTCCCTTCCTTCCTGCAAGGGAGGAGACATTTCAAAGGACTAAAGTACTAATACGCAGTACGAAGAAAGGGGTTCTGAGATGCACAGAGGCACATGGCTGCCTACACACTGGATCACTTTTAGGCCTTCTGAAGAGATGGAATTGCGTTGATACGAGACAGAAGCATCTTCTTGCTATCACGAGTCTGCCTTGCCAAGATTGTTAGTGCTAATGTAAGAATATATGCATGCACACATCTATGTACAGACATATCAGAAAAATATCTTGAGCAAAATAACTGGAAACCTCACAACAGCACTGTCTCCATAACTCTCACAGGCCTACTCTCATTACCAAGGGATAGCCACAGTCTTAACAGTTACACCCCAGGTCCAAGAGCCCTGGAGGACATTTTCCTTGGACACTTTCAGCATAAGCTAACACAGGACCACTAGCTCTCAACCTACACAGCTGACTACCTCCATGACAGTCAGTAAACCAGACTCTGCACCTGCTTTGGATAGTTTAGATACCATCACTAATTTCCTTCATTAACTGTTTAATAATTATTAAGAATCATTCTGCTTACTCTGCAGTAACATTGATGGCCTGAGTTACAACACATTAGTAATCTAGTTCTACACATGAACAGATGCACAGCTGTGTGTTTAATTGGTGTCAAGATGGCACCTGAAAAGCACTTATTTGAATATATATTTAAATAACAGGACAGGTGACTTGCAACATCTACATGTGCATTTGTGTGGACAGCTTGGGATTCTGCTATTTCAAAGACCAAGACTTTTAGCTTCTTTTTTTCAGTTAAGTTACTTCCAGAAGCTGAGGCCATTAAAATCAAACAGAAGTTCTGTCTAAGTAAGCAGTAAGTAAAAATTATAGAACTGGGATTTACATCATGAAACTGTCTGAAAGACAACTTGTTATTTGATTTTGAAATGTAATGGAAAGTAAGAATAATGAAGATAACTCCAATTACTTCGGAATGGCCTTCTGCTCCTTACAGGGTATGCAGTGATTAACTAGTCTTTTAAGCACTTCATTTTTTTCCCCCAGTGATACAAGATTTACCCAGGAATCCTTGGGTAAGGATAATTTGTTTTGGCAAAGGTATTTGTAATAGAGGGAAAGGAAGGTGCAAACCTCTCCCTCAGCTAACCCACCCACTCAGCTCATCAGCTTTTCTGTGGGCTGCTGGCAGAAAAGCCAAGGGAGAAACTTGCAGAGGAGGATACTTCACACCAGCTTTGAACAGGCTAACACAGCAGACAATGGAGACAACTGTAACTTTTACCATTCTGGCTAGCATGACGCTAACATCAGGGCCTACACCAGTGGTTGGCTTCAGCACACCTGTAAACACCACTGAACTGAGTAAAAACCAAGTCACACTTTTAAGAACCTCTGGTGAATAGTCCCACTTCGCATTGCTGGGCTCTGAACAGATAGACCTTTTGGTACACCTCTTTTCCTTTCCTGACTACTTTTGGAGAATACAGCTCTACGAACATCCTAATAGAGTCATTAAGTTTTCTGCTGTCTTAAAATATACTAGCAATGACAACAGGACTCAAAACGGTGGTAGTTTCCTCAGGAGCTCTATATCATCTTACCAGTCATCGCCCATGTGCAACTTGACAGAACCCCATAGACTGTAAGAAGAAAACACTTAGTTTTTGATGACTGAAATACGGGTGCTGTTTTATGCTGGAGTGTAGTTTAAATTATGCAAAACTCTGAGATATGCAAGGCATAAAGAAAGGAAGAACAAGGCCTTTAATTGAATTCATGACCCATTTCAATTGAATTGCTAAAACCCTAAAACAGAAGAACAATTTTGCATTCTGCTAACAAAATCCACCTCCATCCACGTTACTCTCCATGAGTCACTCACACACACACTTACTACACAAGATGCAAGAAAGCACCACATAGCAAGTAGCTGAATTAGCATCTTCTTACATTTGACTATGAAAACAGTGAATATGGAGACAGGATTATTCCAACCATAATCTAAAATTCGTTGTTAACTGTAGGAAACAAAATGCCTTCACTTGGAAATTCCAATTTTTGTGTGAACTAGTTGCATTTGTTCCTCTGCTGCTGTCAATAACTGAGTTTACTTCAGACCTCTCTAACACAGCATTTCAGAAACTGTAGAATAATTTAATCTATTGGGCTATTGTTCCAGTAGGAGAGGGTATTGTTATGTTATTGTCCTCCAAATTAGCTTACAACAGGAGCAAATGAAATGACAGGCACATTAAGAGACAGAAGCATGTATGCTACGATGAGAAATACCAGTTCTCAAAGCATTAAGCTACAGATCCTATGGAACGAGGCAGAAAGCCAATGCTAGAAGCAGCCCCCATAAAAGCACTTCCCTGCTGAAGTGCTGATGGCAACAGCACCTCCTCACCAGGATGTGCTTTTCCTCATTTGGGTGGCTCCCACAACCTTGCAGAAAGATCACCCTCACCCCACCACCCAGCCCTGACGCCATTTCCCTGCACGGGACCACAGCTCCACTTTCACTCCTCTCCCTTACAACTGTTTTATCACCTCCTACCTGCTTTTTCTTCTGATTTGCCGCTTTCCAGGGCTTTGCAAGCTCTCATCGGCAAAGAATGGATTCCCTGGCTCTGCATGCACACCTGTAGCCAAAATCTGGGCGACGCCCAGGAGCCACACAGCCACCCTCGTTACCCCAGCCCTGCCAAGCGTTGTGGCACAAAATGGCCGCCAGCACCTCAAGAGATGGCAGCGTGCTGCAGTCACGGTGGTCACGTGATGGCATTGCAGCCCTCTGATTGGCTGAGCCACTGAGCGCAAGCAGCTGCTGCAGCGCTCCGCCCGCCATGGCGGTGTTACCTCAGCGCTCTGAGGGCGGGAGGAGGAGGAGGCAGTGTGTGGCCCAGCAGCCCCCTCAGATCAAACAGCAGTGGAAGCTAGATTCAAAAACGTTTAATTGACCCCTGTGGAAGTGGCAAACTGTAGCTGCAGCCCCTCGGTGCTGGAGGGTGTCTCTAATGTACATGGATAGCTGGGGGACAGGAGAAAAGTCCCTCACAGAAGCTGGCGCTGCTGTTGCAATGGGAGAGGCGGAAAAGTCGCGAGGGGCCTCCATGAGTGAGATAGGGCCTATATCTCATTGTTCCCACGCACTAACAATCAATAGAAATGTAATTACTACTGTTCCTATTTGGCATAGCTAAAAAGGGTAGCACAGCTTTGTGCTGATTCTCCCATTGAGGATGCAGCTCTGCAAAACTACTCCTTTTATCTTTCTTTACATATTTATTACAACTCTTTAGACTGATCCATGCAAACTAAATGAAAGCAACCAATAGAAAGAGGCTGGCTTGTGCCAGCAATCCCCAGACTGTCAAGCGATCACTGAAGATTGGACAGGTCCTGATGAAATAAATGTTGGCTGCTGACTCTTCCAATTTTGCAACACTCCTCTGTGTCACTGGAGCAGCCTTGTCCAAGATTGAGATATTTGCAAACTGTCATCTTTCATAAATATCTGCCTTGAGTGACACTTTGCCCCCCTCCATTTCCCTTTGAAATGTACCTAGCTGGCACGGAGCCTGTGGGATTTCATTGCCTGTGATAGGTGATTAGCAAAGAGATGATTTCCTCCTCCCTCCCCCTCCTCCCCTCTGCCAAAGGGCTGAGTGACAGGTCCAAAAGGCGAAAGGCAGACTGGGGAAGCAAATCTGCCAGAGGCAGAAGTGATGACACTCCGAAAACACTTCATTCATCTTGCCAAATTACAGGCTGGGCTGGGGACTGATGGGGACTGGAAGGGGAGGGGGAGTAATCCTTTGCATTTGCCTTGTATGCTCTCAGCTCGAAAATATTGCAAAGCGGCTCCTGGCGCTTGAAGGATGCACCCCAAAACTCTTCAGTTTCTTGCTCTGTAATGCTAACAGGCAGGCTGCTACCTGGCTCCTGTTAGCAGTTTTCTGACGCAGCGTATTAACTCTCTCAGCCATAGACATCAGATCCCTTAAGCTCTCACAGTCTTCCTGCCCAGACGTCAATAACTGGGACTGAGAGGGAATTCCAAAAGGCAAAATTAAATAGTAAGCATCTCACCCTCACAGACAGTGGAGCTGGAGCATGGAACTGTACGGCATGCCTTCTCCTCATTTATTTGGTAGGCAACTGTGCAGAGGGCAAACCAGGTATTTGTGATTGAGACGTTACCTGCTTATCTACTGGGAAGGCTCCAGCCCCGGAGCGGGTAATTTGGGAAGTAGCACAGGTGTGAACCAGCGATTATGCTGGTTCTCTGTGAGCTGTGATGTATTTGGAACAATAGCTAAAATTAATTGTGTGCTTGGACGAAGTTCTGCACAAAACTTTACTTTTTTTTTTTTTTTTTTTTTAATTATTTTCCAGGAAGAATAGGGATTTGGTAATGCCAATTACATTGGATTTTTTTTTTTTTTTTTTTTTTTTCCTGAAAACATTTTCTAAATAATGGCATGATTGGAGGTTTTTAATTTAGGGAAATTTTCAACTTCTTTTTTTTTGAAGTGGATGTCTGGCTTAAATGCAATTACATTTTTTTTTGATTTGCTGAAATGCTTCAGACTTGCCAATTAACTACTTCAACCCAAAGTATTTTACTTGAATTCTCAACATGTCCCGAGTTTATACTACTTACATTTTAAGACTTGACAATTCTTTTTAATAGTGAGATAACCAACAAAGGAAATTATCTGTTTCCTCCTACCCTTTGCCTACAGCCTATGTAAGCTTTAATATGTCACTGAATCATAAACTCACTCTTGCAAGTGAAGAACAAGTCAGTTATTTCAGCTGGTGCAATTGAAGGTCTCTCTTCTGTCATCTTGAAGTACTTCAACAGACACACAAACCACTCCTGAAGAAAGAGAGAGAATGATTTTATTTTTAATAATACATGAGTTCTTAGTTACATTTCCAAGACAGCAGACCAGATTCTCGTCTCTCCTACACTAGTCTAAGGTTTAAAATGCGCTCAAATACAGGCTTAATGCTAATGTAATAACTTATGCGAGTTTTATTATATCACAACCTAAATCTCTAATTCTGATGTCACTTCTGATATTTGTTTGTGTAAATGAAGTCTTGGCTAGCTTTCTGTAGCATCATCTGCTGACTGTATCTCTCAGGATATAATGGAGATGAAGATCAAAGCATAATAAAGTGATTTCCTAATGACAAAAAGAGACTCCCTGTACAGGACAGAGTCAAACGTCTACTCTAGAGTGGAGAAATACAATCTAAAATGATCATCACAGAATCATAAATGTCACACATGAAAAAGACTATCTGTCCTGGTACTGCTTGATACAAGGATGTTTACCCAATATTAATTTGCCAACAGAACGTTTTTTAGCCATGATGATTTTAAACTTTATGTCTTCTGTACTATCTTCTATTCAGCAAAATTAAATCTGAAGTACTTAAAAACATTCCAACAGTTGAATTCAAATGTAACAGGGTTTCCTTTATCCCTTTAACACTAAAGATTCACAAAACAGGGACTCTTCATGTTCTCAAATGTTGACTTTCCTATATGTGAAAAGGTATTCAAATCAGCAAGTACTCAGTGTTGTCAGCTGAAAAAGAAATGCCAAGACAACACAATTATTATTTTTTTTTTCTTATTATACAAGGTCTTGCTTATAAATTGGAAGTGCTGGAAAATGACCATCATTTGGTATTGGAAATGGGAAGAACCATCAAACATGAAAATAAAGCACAGTAAGGATCAAAGTCAGACAACCCTTTCTGGTAGATTTCAGTACACTTTAAAAAGTGTGCAAAAAATACGATGCCATTTATTTTGAAAAGTTATGCTCTATCATCACTCAACAATTTACAACTTCAAACAGCTAATTGAATATCACATGCAGTGTGAGGTAGGCTAGCATAACAACGTATTATCTCCCCCACACTTCAGACTGAGAAACCTGGAAAGAGAAATTAAAATGAGGTTATCAAAGATGGTCTCAGGGACAGACTTTGTGACAGAACAGAGATTAGAACTTGGAGGTCCTTTCTTTACCTGAACATCAGCACACAGACAAGTGAGGCAGTTCTGCAGCTAAAGAGGAGTCCATGTGAAGCTGAGGGACCCTGACTCATAAATGCAATTAAAAGTAAAAATGCTTCCCAAATAACTCTCCCTCTAGCTTAATTATTTTTCCCTGATAAATCAGAACAAAAAAAGGAGTTAAAAATTCCTCATCTGTGGTCATTTAGTGCTCTTGGGGGCTTTCCCTTGGGATATGTAGCTGTGGTATGAACTCTGAACTCAGTTCAGGTGACTGTGCCTGCCATCAGAAGCACATTTAAGGTTGTTGCTTTCAACTCAGAGATACATGTATCTCTGTGGAGCTATGGATGAGGTTCCCAGTCTGTAGAGGGGAAGAGGATTCTTGCACGTTTTAAAGATGTTCTCATCTCCAAGGGATTCTCACTGATGCAGACTCTAGGTGGCTCTGCACTAAGCCGGTGGGTTGGCTAAGTGTTTTAGTAGATGTAGCCCTATATCCAATTTTGGGTTAGGAAAAAGTGATAAATGCTACATATGTAGACATAGTGTAACCCATCTGTCCACCTCCAAACACATGCATTGTACACATGACAAGTTAATTGTGCATTAATCAGGATATAATCTCATACTGCTAATGCAAGTTATGATGTAATTTTACCTTTACTACTTATACAGCTCTGGCCATTATTATCATGTAATAAATTGTATCACTGTAGACTGATGAATGACACTAGTTAATGCATCTCCACCTAATTTGTGTATTTCACGTGGTGATGTAGCATTACTCTGATCTGTTTCTTACCTGGGGAATCTGCCATATAATTGTCTTATGGCTCCGCTAGACTTTTCAGAATGCCTGCAACAGAGGAGAAAATACTTGGTGTTTGCTTTCATTAAAAAAAGAAAAAAGGGGGAAGATTTTGCCACAGACAGTGATTGTTTTTTGTTAGGGGACTAATCCCTTCCCAGTGAGCCCAGCCCTAAGTGGGAATGGATATACTACAAGGAAAAAAACCCGAACATGCTGACTTGGAATTTAACAGTCCAAATTTGGCCTTCTGTAATGTTTGATGCAAGAATGAATAGTTGCACATCCATGCCACTCCTACAGCATGTCCGTAGGTCCACCTGTTAAAGTGAGTCACAATCAATATAGCTAGGGCTAAAAAGGAAAGTTTCTGTCAGAATTACATGTTCACATTTTTCCTAGCTTTTGCAGCTCATCTCTTTATCTGTACAGCTGTGTGTCTGACCCTCACACCTCAAGCTTTTTAAAGTTCTGGATTTTTTTCTTTCTTTGAACACTTTCTGTGATAAATATGAAAATGAAGAGAGGCAACGTAGATCTAGACCAAGCTATTTTTCTAATGTTTTCCATTAAGCAGCAGCTGCTGTTACCAAGCTGTCATCTTTGTTGCTAGGGAGATTAGGTGTGCATGCCAGAATGGGACCAGTTGGATCAACGCGTCCACCTTACTGCCCGGGAATGTCGGTGCATTGATGAACTCCTGGATGTGGGGCTGAGCAAACTCCTTCCTCTGACTTCAGAAGAAAATGGGCTGCTGGAACAGAATTCTTGGGAAAGGCCTTTGAATCTCTGCAGGACACTCAGAACTGTTTTCCTACACCATCGTAGTCTCTTCTTCCTCCCTTCCCCCACCATGTGAAAAAGATGAAATGTTTCATTTTGACATTTTCAAAATTCAAAGCATCTTGAATTTTCATTTCCAAAAGACACTTCAAATTTCACATACAGTTTTCTGCCTTCCCCTCAAAGGAAACAAAAACAGGTAACCTAAGTAAGATATGAAACTGCAGTCAGTGCCCAGCAACGTATTCCTATTTGGACTCAGCCAGCAAACCAAAACCAATAATCAGCTGCCTGCATAACGCTGATCAGTGTCTTCAATGAACTTCCCCTGCCTTTAAACACTGTGCAAGTGTTAAAGAGCTTTGCTGACCTATATAGAAGGCATTAGAGTTGTTTTGCAAAAATAAGTGTTTACAATTTATGCCTTACAGTTGCTGTTCTTCTCCTCCAAACAGAAAAAAGGGCCTATACATATATATCTATTATATATTATAACTCAGTTAAGCCATACAAAGCGTATATCACCTTTCAAAGTGCAACATTTCTCCAGTCTACACGGTAGACAAAATACCAAGACAGAGGTCTCTTTTTCCTCAGTTAGCACTCCATGATCAAGGTATGGTTTCTGAGTCTGCAATGAATACACTAAGAAGGGAGCAATCTTCACAATTCTCTAATATGCTGATAAGAAAACTTTATCACTTTATTAGTGAATCACAAACGGCAACAGGTCAGATCAAATTTCTCACGTGGCATAAAGATCATAAATGCAGTTCCCAGGGCTACCTCAGCTTTAATAAAATGAAGTCATCCATGTGTTGCTTTGTATTAATATTGCAAGTAGATTTAAGCATATATAAGCCATGATTTTTCCTCAAGTGTTAAATCAAATCGAATCACAGATTTTTATGAGTGATAAAATGATAATAGACCAGATCTGGTCAGCTAGGATAATAACTTGATTCAGTACTTTGGATGTAAGTGTTTAAGGTTTCCATAATAAAACTGTAATGTTATACCCTAAAGTGTGTTAATAACATTAAGTGATGTAACAGCGAAAGCGAACTGACAGAATGTAATACCCATAGGGCCATCATAATAGAAATAATTTATAATGTAACAGCAATAAAATCTTTAATGTTATCTCAATCCAGTCCTGTCCCCATGTCTGGGGTTTCAGATTACATGTGATTTTTTTTCTATGCATTTAAGTGTTAACTTAAAATAATTAAGAAAATGGTTTTCAAAGTAGAAGCGCCTTTCAAAGTTGCTGACCTGATAATCATATCATTAACTCTTTCCTTCCTGACCAATTCCCGTGTGGCTGAAAGCTGATGTAAAAAGAAGTAAATCTTCTTTCTTCCAATATGAGATCTTTTTTTTTTTTTTTTTTTTTTTTTTTTTTTTTTTTTCCCTTTAAAAGCAATTTATATAAATCAAGGAATGTGTAGGACTACCTTACTAATTAAGACAGAACCTCATTCTTATGATTCTCATACCTAAACACAAACACAAAATATGTTGTCTAAGTTTCAACAACTCCATAGTAAATGCCATCTCACTATAAACCCATAATGTTCATAAATGGGGCTATCTGCTAGAGGAATAGGAAGGCAATAATGTGTCTTCCATCATTGTGGTGGCAAAACAAAACATGCGACGTGGAAGAGCCTGATTAGATACTAGAAAATGTCCTTAATAGCAAAGTGCTGGGGTAAGTTGCCTGGCGGGCCCATGGGATCTTCTGCACTGGAGATTTTTAAGAACAGAAAGGATCAAATGTCTGTGAGGTATGAACATAATGTAGTTCATCCAACCTCTTGATAGAGGGATGTACCAGAGAATGTCACATAGAGTCATAGAATAGTTGGAAGGGACCCACAAGGATTATCAAGTCCAACTCCACATATGTGACACAGAAAACTACCTCCCTAATTTACAGCATAAATATCTTCCCTGGAATCTCAATATGGAGTGATTTTTAATATCTCTTAAGAGAGTTGTCTCCAGGAGGTAAAGAACTTCTTTGCTCTTTATTCTCTTCAAAGCATTTGAAAAGTACTAACTGGATGGACATGCACACAGATATAGAAACATACATGTAAAAACGTTTTTTAGAAGCAAACGGTAAACAATCTTTAGGCTTTCTTTGATTCAAGGTAAGGTACAGTTTTATTCCTTCTTCTTGGCAAAACTGCCTTCTGAGAATATTGACTGTTTTAAGGCAGGCATACCAAGGGCTTACTGTAATGTATGCCATGGCTCGGAGGAGTGAAAATATAATAAATTCAGCATTTGAATTCTCTTGCAAACCCATCCAGCCCAGGACTAATAACCTGTATCTTTAGAAAATACTCCAGCATCAGACATACAAGATAGCTCTTGTGCAATTAAGAAAATCCTCTGACTTTCAGGTTCTCTCTGGACCCACCAGGGAATCCAGAAAAAAATAACTGGAACTGAACAAAGAAGCAGCTTATCATCTTGAAATATGCAGGGTTAATTGTCCCTTTAAAAGCAAATGTATTAGGGAAACATTAGATCCTTAGCCCTCTGTGACATAATTACACAGGTTTCTGACTAAACAGAGGCGCTCATTAAGTAAAACATTTTATTTTAGTTTCTTGTTGGTTGCTGGTATTATTGGGCTTCTTGCCCAATTCCAGCCAGGCTACCATATGAACAGTGAAAACAG
Organism: Netta rufina; assembly: GCF_964035555.1. Taxonomy (NCBI): domain Eukaryota; kingdom Metazoa; phylum Chordata; class Aves; order Anseriformes; family Anatidae; genus Netta; species Netta rufina. Next base: position 18,276,529 of record NC_140134.1, on the reverse strand, counting down.
CCAACATTGTTAATACAATAACAACAACAACACTTGGCACTTCCATCATTCCCTTGATCTCAACATCTTAAAGCAATTTACAGATATTACTTGGTTTCGCCATGTGACAAAATTGCCTAGCACGTAAGATTGATCACCCTTATTTTACAGATGGATAAGGCAGGGCAGAAAGGTATTAGGTTGGCTTTCCCTGTCTGCTAGAAACTTAGTGGTAAGATTCAGAAGTCCTGAAGAGAAGCCACGTGGAATTCCTGCTTCAATAATGACTGAACTTTTTTCCCCCCTCCTTAATTGCCATTGTCCTTTATTGGTTCCATGTAGCAGAAGATGGCTTGTGCCATGAATAATCAAGGAGGGATGCAAATTGTACTGAAAAGGGAATTATAAGCATCACTTATTATTTGTCGTTTTAGAAAAACAGGTTCAGTTTCTCTCCAAATTGATGTGTTGGTTTATGTAAAACAGTTAGGGCCTAGTTTTGGCCAGCTATAGAAGACACAAAGACATGAAGTTTGCAGTGGGGGACAAAGGCATAAGTAGGAGAGGGGGAAGGATATTTTAGTTCCTAGTTCACCAAATCTGGCTATTCAAACACTTGTAATGAGGCTTCTTTACAGAGCTCCCAGCAATGGGAATGTTAGTGGAACATTTGTGCCGAGGGTCTAGGAATGCATATAAACATGTGAAGTCTCTGAGTTGCCAATAGCACTTAGTCTCAAAACCCCTCCCATTCTCCTGATCCGTCTTTGGCAAAGATATTCTTCACCCAGGACTTGTGGGGGGTGCTCTGGCACACTAGAATCCAACGATATATTTATGTAGCCAAACTTACAGAATAAAGCTCCCATCTACAGATGTGCATACATATCTTCAGCCTGAGAAATAGTGAAACAACTTTTGTCTTGCATCTAAAAACACCTCATATGTCGAAAGCTGAGCAGAGCTCACATTTGCTGCTCATGGTATTGCTTCAGCAGAAAAAATATGCAGAATATAGAATTTCACTTCACACAGGGAAGGTTTCATCCCAGAGCTCATCTTGATAAATTTCTCAGTGGTGTGCTGGATAGTAAGGAGACTCGCTTGTCATCTGCCAGATTTCTGCCATAGCAAAATAGTTCTTTTTCTGTCTTTAGTCTAAAGGAGAGAACTTTACTAAGAGCCTGATGTGTTAAACTCACCATAGGCACTAAGCAAAGTCTCACACAATGCATATGAGTGCTATCTGTATCCAGATTCTGTCTATGTTGATTGTAATTGGCATTGCTGCAAACTCTCTGCTACAGAAACACACCAGCACCCCCTGATTTGTAAGCTCAGGTGCTCCACCTTGGCTACAAAAATAAAAACATAATACCTCCATGTAAACCTAATGGAGTTACTATTAGAACAAGCTCTTAGGTCTAGGTGAATGTATTACAAGAGTAAAAGAGGTGGGAACCATCTTGTCACTTATTCAGCTGGATATGAATGACTGGCTTCAAAAGAAACTCAGGAGTAAAAGATTAAAGGGAAGATGACCATGAACTCTCCTTTCCCAAAGGAAGTTCAAAGCTTCCTGATTTAGGTTCTTATCACACTATAAAGAGGGGAGGGAGGAAGATAAAAATTTAAAAATAAATGATCTTTAAGAAATTATTCTCATCTGAGTGTCCTCCAATATGTCTGGTCCTCTAAGTGTTAAGTGAATTGTAACTAGATCCTAGAGAGACAGTTGCAACCTGGTTATCAGTGGCAGTAAATGGAAGATAATAGCCCCACTAGAGAGTTATGAAATGGCTTGTCTTTGAGCTGCCAAAGTGTTTAGGCTCTCTTTTATTATATTCACAGCAGTAATCCGATATGTCCTGACTTCTGTCATCTGTATGTAATGCTTATCAACTCTCTGCCAGTGATTCACCCCCTTGTCAGGGACAATTATTCCTCAAAGTGCTGAGGTTACGACTGAAGCAATATTATGACTAGAAAGAAAATATGAAAGGTGCAGCACATCACAGCAAGCAATCTTGAAACTGACGTCAAAGTGAAGGAGAACATTGTTGATAAAAAAATAAGGCATAATGGGAGTGTTGCACTATTGCTCCCAAGGCAGTCCTGGGCATCACTAAGGTCATACATACACATGACTATGGTAATGGAAGATTTTCCATTATTTTATTGGAGCTACATTGTCATACTTCTCTGGTTAGGTGTCCATCTCCATTTCCATTTTAAGCCCCCCATTTAAAGACATTTAAAACTACACAGGCAGAGTCTGTCCTGTCCCTCTAAATTTGCAGACAGGAGCTCAGCCCAGGAAATTCATTTTCCTCCAAAGAATCATGAAATGAAAAGCATAATCTAAGGGACTCAGGGTCCAATTTGCAGTTTTCAAGTAGCCTGAAATTACAGTAACACCTGTGGTAAAGTTCTGATCCAAGCATGTTCAGACCAACCTGTTTCATCACTCTCTTAGATGCCTCAGGCAAAACTTAAATAAGTTTTGTCGCTCCTTGTATTGCTTATGGCTTCATTAATTTGTGGAAGCAGAATAGATTATTTTGAGCTTGTGCCCAGGAGAACCTGTGGCAGTGGGGAAGGTGAAGTGTCCCAGCTACTGTGAGAACAGTGGTGAAGAGCAGAAGGCAATCTGCAAAGCAGGGCAGGGGCCTCGGGGCACCAGAAGCTGAAGACCACTGGGAGAGGGTGAAAGGCTGTAGTATTTCTTTGTCTTCTCTGGAAGCAAGGGGAAACTGTGGCTTGCGAAGCTGTGTCAATGGCAATGAGCAAAAGCAGCTGGTCAGTGAACATAATGGTGGAGACAGAGAGGCCAAAAGGGGTGCCAGATGGTCCCAGGGGCAGTCCAGCTGACCAACAGCAGCACCTATGCCCTGCCTGCATATGTGGCTTCAACCCAGTATGAGTTAGATGTCAGTCAGCACATAATTCACTCGACTAAGGGTTTCAGCCTACAGAGTAGCAGAAGTGGGGGAAAACAATACCTCTCTGTGGTATTTTTATAGTTCTCAGCCTCTAAAACTATAGCACAATTCTGTTCTTTGGTTCTCATTTCGCAAACAAGTGCTTAAGGAGTGCCACTTTCCAGCTCGGAGGGTCACAGGTCCTACTGCGAGGCCAAGAAGGGCCCAACGCACAGGTGAAACAAGTGGGGTAAGAACACAGAAGGAGGGAGGAGGCAGTCAGGGTTGAAAAAAAATTAAGCTACAAATCAGCTGTCCAGTCAGAAAGTAAAGCCACTTAAGCATAGGCATCTCTGTTCACAGAGATTAATGCAAGCCAGGTCTTTCTGCAATGTTTGGTGCTGTTATTTGGCTGGTCTTCCTGACTGTGCTTCAGAGAGGCCTACATGCACCGACAAGGAGCCTACAGTGGTCTCAAGGGTCATGAGCAGCAGGGTCAGCTGTGCTTCCACTGGGAGAAAAAAGGAGCCTCCTAAAGCAATGAGGAAAGGGAATGAATCACTGCACCTTGTCTAATATATCGCAGTAATGTAATATAACAGCAATAACCCCCAGAGCAGCATCTGGTGAACTTGTGACTAAACACAGCTTGTTTTGCTCAATGCACACAAGTGATGAGGATATATTTTACTCCTTTGCCTCACCCTGCCCAAGTGCAAGTGGTAACAAAGCTATTTCTGGGAAACTTAGACCATCTACAAATCAGAATTGCAAGCAGACTTTTCTTCCCCATGAAGCACATAGGTAGCTCACTCTGCAGGAGAGTGCTCAGCAGCATAAACTCCTGAGTCTCAGTTATGGCCACCAAAGTAGACAGAGATCTGATCTCAGCTATTCACCACACATTTCTGACACTGCAAAATTCCCCGTTAAACTCCTGCGTGTAGGTGGCTATTTCAGGTGATATTTCCCGGGGATGCAGGAGGCCTGACTCTCCCATGAAGAATATTGGTGACTGGTTGCTCTGACCTTGGTCAGAGTTAATCCTGCAGGAATGAAAAGGTTCAGATTTCAGTACGCACTGGAAGAGAAGAGAAGGGAGGAGGGGTAGCCCCCTACTAACATAACGACATGACCGGTGGCTCTGCCGTCAGTTATAGCATTGCTTGCATTTGGCATTATATTACGAAAATACCTATTCAGAGAGGAAAATAAGATCAAAGACAACATTTCCGTAGTGATGACTTTAGCTCCACTTCACTCTGCTCTCTCTCCTCCTCCTGTCCTTCGTGTTTCAAGGCTCTTGCTCTATTCATCCACTCTATGCCACCCCGGGTTTATAACATCACATCAGCAGCAGCACTAATAACCCGTGATTCTTTTCCCCCATTGTGTTTGTCAGAGTCAGTAATCTGGGCACTACAGTAGCACAGCACTGAAAAGCTACAGTGTGTTCCTATAGCAACCAACTAATCCGCAGGTGGAAGGTGATTGGGCACCTTTTGCACCGGAACAATAATTTGAAAGATCTTTTTCAGTGTGCTGTTCTGCGGCATGAGTTCATTGTATTGCAACCCACCACGAATCATTATAAGCCGTCATGAAAATGCAGCCACGGCTGCACAAATCATAGCAAAGAGAGATGCGTCTTCCAGCAACAAGCCCTTGAAATATTTCACAGCAGGTTAAGAGGCCAAATTGCGTATAGCGGGATGTATTGTACAGGATAAAACAAAGGGCTTGTATAATAAGCCCAAGCTGACAGTCTCCAAGTCAGGGAATCCCAGTGAAGTGTAAGTGTGTGCATGAATATGAGTTTTCCTGAGCGGTGGAAGGAAAACAGGCATAATAAAAGAAAGTGCTGGGCAGAGCTCCCACATACAACTCTTCCAAAACCAATTACTCCCACCTGGTTATTCCCATTTCTCCATAAACTTCTCCTTTTACAGAAGAGAATTTAATATTCTCTAATTGAAACCTCCAATTTAAGGCATTTGCTTGCTATCCTCAAAGTCTGAAATCCTGGCCTGGATTTTCAAAAGGTGACCAGAGAATATAGACGCCTCAAATTTTTGTATATTCAAATGAAGAAACCTTCAAGAAACACAGAACACTCTTCTTCTGAAAGTCAGGTTTTTTTTATCTTTCTAACAGTAAGCAGTCTGAATTTGAGGTAGGGAGTGATCTTTCAAAATAAACCATCTTAATCCATGGAGTATGCATAGCATAGACAATGACAGAACAAGCATCTCCACATCAATCTCAGGAAAGGATCGCTGTCCTTTGCAGCCAACACCTAACTTCTACTCATTTTTTCTTTGAAATGCTGGACTGGAAATACCTCTTTAATGATAAGATGTACAAGCACAAGCATTTCCCAGAGAGTGACTGCAATGCAAAGGGAGAGCAGTTAGTGTAAATAATGCAATAGGCATTGTCACAGAAAAACAAAAAGGAAACATGTAGAAGTCTTTAATTTAAAAAATAAATAAATAAATAAACAACACAACTACTTCTCTACATCAGTTTAATCACATTGTAAAGAGAATGTCTGTATTAAGTGCCTGTGCTTAATAAAAATGTCAAAAACTCTCATTGCATAAATCAGCTCTTTCAAGATTTGTTGGGGTGATGGAAGAGAAACCTTTAAAAGAGAGGGCAAACAGAAATTTAGTTACTCAGATATGACTTCTAAAATTGAAGCTTAAAATTTTCCCTTCATTTACAGGCCAAAGATTCCAACCTGGGACACTTCCATCTCAATGTTCCTAACTATGAGACAATGAAATCAGTGTCTCATTTACAGCTGAAGAGTTTTGAAAAGCAGAGGGTCTCCACTAGAAACCAAACCAACAGACAAACAAAACAGAACAGATACTGCTTTCATGATCTAATTCTTTTACTCATCCCAAATTAGGATGAGTAAACTGGATGAGGCAGGTTCACATATTCAGTTTATATCAGGTAGAAAAAATCTTGAATGAGGTCTAGGGAGATCTCCTAGAGCTATTATTAGGTTATTGAGTATTCTACAGCTAATATCAGTTTCTTCCTCTTATTTCCTTTTACCTTTCACCTACCATGCAACTCAGAAAGATTTCTCAAGGAAAGTCTTTGAAAAATTCTTAATCATTCTTAATCTCTCTCTTTTTTTTTTTTTTTTCTTTTTTCCCAGCAAAATATTCAAAAATTCTTGACCATCTCTAATCGTGAAATACATTGAGTGTTCCTCTCAAGTAATTCATGCCTTAAAATGACATGTTTTTGTTCCTTTCAGAGAGCTTGGATAGATAGCATTGTTTTTCTTTCCAAAGCACATCAAAGAGTCCAAATTTTGGCAGGCTTTCTGTTTCCTTTAAAAAAGGAGAAAAAGAAAGAAAAACAGAATGAAAACAAAGCTAAGAATAGCTGTTCTCTTGTGAAGAGTTGTGGGTTTCTTCACTTCTAGAATCACAGTCATGGTGCTCTCTTCAGGGAGCTGCTGAAACAGAAAGCCTGGAGGTGGAAGGGTGGAGAGGGATAGAAAGATCAGAGAATTGGCACAGGATATACAGCCTTTTGCCTCTTGATGTTCAGGCTGAATCTAGCCAAAGTCATGATTCACCAGATGAACTGAAGTCATCATTATTGTTAAGCACTTTCATGGGCTATGCAAAGTCAGATGTAGTCTCTAACTATTCCCAGGGGACAAGTTTCTACATAAGTGCAGCTGGTACTTCATTGACAGCTCTGGTGATAGTTTTAGTCTCCAGTTCATATCACACTTTTGTAGTTGTATAAATTCTATAAACTGCCTGAATTTGGGTTAATCAGGGCCTTTTCCTTTCAAGATATGTAGGTACAGGATGTACATACCTTCTTTTGCTGGAAAAAAGATGGTACTCTGAGTAGCTGTCCCTTCTGCTGAAGCCTTTGGACGAAATAAATTGATAGTGTTCCATGAATGTCTTCAGTTTTGAATATGTTATAGGTCCCCCAGATCCATTTTCCTTGATTTCATTTCTCCTTCTTGACCAGTAGCTGTAATTTAATCATCATAGACTGGCACTACTGTGGCGGGGTCTGTAGCCTGTATTCTTTGCAAAATACCAAGAAATATCGCTCAATATGAATACATGACATCAGAAAAATGCAACAGAAATGCCACCCTCTCGTATTCTGTGTGACGTATTTATCTTGGTTTACTGTATAACTGGTGTTTATTGGTACTAGAATCAGATTATTTTAAGGCTTTAAAATCTCCTCACAGATTAGAGAGATCTAATCTGTGCTACAAGTTTATAGAGAGTGGTTGAGTTTCCACAGCTTTCTGAGCAGAAATGCTTTGCTCTACATTGTGAATAAGATATGAGGAAGGACTATGAGAAGAAATCACACTGGAGGTAGTCTGAGGAAGATGCCAAGACTGACTGCTACATCAGCCAAACCATTGTGCCACACAAAGCTGAAATGTGCAATTCTTCCCCATAGTGACCTGTTCTGGGGTAAAAGTTTTTTTGACTTTAATGGGACCTTTAATAGGACTTTTGTTATCTAACAGCCAAAATATCATTAAAGAACGCGGCAACATTGCAGGAACTTCCAGTGAACGGCACTTGTGCAAAAAGGTAGGGAATACCTGGCATATGGATACTACTCAGAGGGATAAACAAAAAGTGCATCACATAGGTAACTTGTAAATAACAGGGGTAAAGAATATGTACTCTGGATAAAGATGACAGGGTTCATTGCTAGAACAAATCAGACAATATGTGAAGTTAGGCTGTGCCCTATTGCTTGGTACAATTATGTGACCTTGTAACAAAGCATGGTCAAGATGGCAGTGATACTGCATATAAAACAGAGCCTGGTGGAAAGTTGCTATTCTTCAAACTCGCTTGCATCTAGACGTCTTTCAAGTGATTTCAGAATTTAGGGTGAAAGTGGATCTTAGGCCTTTTTAAAAAAGCCATTTCAAATCCTCATTCATATCATAAATGCTTTTTTCTCCTTTTTTCTGCAGGCCACTTAAATCTCCGGGGCCATGACATTGTCTGGCACTGAATGCAGCCCCTTTTTATCATTATAAAGAAATAATGAAAGCATATGGTGGAGAGGCGCTCATATTTCAGTGTATGGTGCCTTCCTCATTCTCCATAACTAAGCACTGAAGAATATATAGTATGATGAGAACATTAATTATTTCTAATATACTAACAGAAAATTCCTAACAATTCAAAGTCATCCCTTCTGCCTAGCATGATTGTAAGTTCAAAGTAAAAGAAACCAAACATATTCCCACTTTTGAGCATTAAACATCAGCAAGCGACCTGTATTTTATTACAGTACACAGCTGTTTTATCACAAAAGTAAATAAATCACCATTGAACCAACTTTGGGAACGAAGATTTTGAATAATAACACAATTAACTTTTCCCACAAAGTCCAAATAGCCCACTTGCTCATAGTTGCTACAAGCTGTGATTCCCACGTGAAAGATATCAACTTATTTCCTTTTCCTGTCAATCATCGGTACCAAGTGGGGCCATGGTATGTCAGGTCATGACCTTTCACTCTGGGCATGAGCCTGAAAGCCACTAGTGAATCAACTGGTTTAATTATTTAGGCTGTTTCTAATAAATATAAAAATGTGGCCTTAAATATTTCACATGCTTGTTCAGTTTGGGTTTTCAAGCACCTCTTATCAAGCCCACCAGACTGAAAGAGTGCTCTTATTGGTAGGAAATCAGTAAATTAATAACCAAATCCAGCTTTTGGAATAAAGTTTTGATTATTGATTTCAGGTGGCTGGCTTGGGTATCACTTGCTCTTTGGTTTAGAGGATGAGATTTTTATTATTCTATTTCTTTACATAAGATTGGACTGTTTTTAAGCATCACCAGCAAAGTGAAGGTGATTTTCTTACCTCCCACAAAGTGGTCCTTTAACACAAATGCCACTGTAGGATGCACACTTTCCCATATGTGATATATTTTCTACATCCTCAACTAAGGAGGAAAAAAACAAAAAACAAAAAACAAAACAAAACAAAACAAAAACACAAGAAAGAAGAAATCCAATATAGTAAACTCCTTATAATACAATTCTTCTAAAAATATTCTTGAGTAATGTTGACAGCTTTGCTATTAGGTCTCTTGGCAATGGGCAGAGTTTTATTCCATTTCAGGTCAAAGTGTGATGACAACCCTCCCTTGCTAAAAATCTCAAGTTTTTCCTGCTTGTAACTCCCAATCTAAAATCCTGAACCTGAACCAAGCTGCTGACTTCAGCTAGTATTTACCAGGATTACAGAAGGAGTTTGCAGCATCCATACAACCATTTAAATAGAAAACAAAAAGTAATGCTACTAATGGTGGATGGTGAGCTAGTGATGTACAACGATTAATATTCTACAAACATTTACACTTATTGCACAACAAGCTTTCCATCTGGTAAACTCAGGGCAGAATTGAACCCGAGAAAATAATTGATGGTGCCTTTCAAAAGACTGTGGCTCTAAACCTGAACTGCCAGAGTCAATTCTTAGTTTGGAACATTCCTGAAATGTACAGAACTTTTCCAACGTTTTGTAGATTTATTTTGTTCTTCCTGCCCCTAGTACTCTAAGAATACTCAAGAAAGTGAGTGTGAAGGACTCTCTCTATTTATAGATGATAAACCAAACTCTTATCCCCCTCCTTTCTCTTCACCCCACACTTCTGCATCAAAGAGAGGGCTTGAGGAAAGGAAAGCGAGCTGCTATTGCTGTTACTTTCCCATTCACTCTCATGGGCTGCTGAAGAGGACAGCTGCTGGTTCTGTAGGAAATATCAGCATTTCCAAATTTATTTTACATGTATTTTTGAACAAAAGGAAAAATCTGAATGACAAAGTAAAGTATGCCACAAAAGAGAATAAAAATTAAATAAAAAATTTGACCCAGTATAGAGATCATCAATGTTACCTTAATTGAAATGTTTATGCTATGAAACATTTCATTTTCATGATGTTTGTTTTTTCATTCTTAAGACTTCAAATCATACAAAATAGTACGTTATAATTTACAATGCAATCAAACAAAAGTCAGATGAAACATTCCACCTTTACTGAAGAAAAGTGTCCCCAACTTATTATGCTGCTTCTCAACAGTTTCAAGAAAATTGCTGTCATCCTAAGAAATCTTTCAAATTCACCTAAGTCAGCATTTGCTGATTAAAAAAAAAAAAAAAGCTGTCTTCTAAGAAGTTTTCAATAAGATTTTCTCAAGATGCATCAGGAAGAGCACATGTTTATAACATGTGAGCAACCCCCTGAATCTCCTGGTGGATGAGAGATCAAAATCAAAGTATTGATCCAAGGATCTACCACTTTGAAATCAGATATGGAAAAATGCTAAGGAGCAGCAGTGATTCTTAGGGGTTTCAAGTGCATTTAGAGTACACGGTATCGCCTGGAACATGCTTCAGCTTGCACTTACCTTATTTAGCGTTTCAAAGGCTGACCTTTCATGCACTAAGTTCAGCGACATAGCAGTCAACCTATTAATGTCCAAGGAAGCTGTGGACCAAATCAGACAGTTTAAATAACTCAGCTGTGAACACAGAACCCCATTATCATTTCTGTGAGGATAATCTGAACAGCTGATTCATCTTGAGCAGTTTACTATGGACGATAGGTCTTCACAGCGTCCATTTAAAGTTTTAAATCAGATGAGGGTGAAGAACTTTGCACTCAGACACTATGTTGGGAGGTGCCATATAAAAGGACAGACAGGCAGAGAGGATCATATAAAGGGCCTTATTTCACATCATGTTTTGATAGCTGTATTCTGATATGATTACTCATTTTAGTGGAATAAAAGCATGTAACGAAGTGGAGAGTTAGGAAACTGTATAACCTTTCTTCCCCTCCAACACACATCACCCTATTAAACACTGTCTAGCCTTTGTATTTATCTCATGGTTTTAGTCAGAGAAAGACGTATTTACCACAAATATCTGTGTTAGCAGCACAGAGCCTAAACAACTGATGAAAGGACCTAGCCTGTCTTGTAGAAGAGCATGGGAATTTATTGATCTCTACATACTTTTTCCTTCCTTCTCTAGTGGTGCTTCACAACTTTCATTACATGAACTTAATGGTTGCTGAGAAGAACTAATCTTTTGACCACATCTTCAGCACTGTCTGACAGATCACACCTTTTGAATACTACCAAAATGTAAACCAGAAGAAGGAAACCCATGTGTGGTCTGAAAACAGGTTGGAAGATGACAGAAACAATTACATCTCACAGTTTTTTGCCTCTCTTTCAATATATACATAGAAGGAAAAGGCCATTATAAATGAAGAATGATCTAATTATATTGCTCCTTTTCCCTTGGTCTATTATTTTGTCAAGTAGGATGTTGATTTTAGAAATTATCTGTGTATTCAGCAATTCCATAAATAATATTTTCATTGTCAACATTGAAATCCCAAACAGTTTTCATCTCATAATGAGGTTTTCACCATTCTCAGACAATGCTTGAAAGAGTCTTTTATATGATAAGCTGAAGATGTGAGACAATCTGAGCACGGTGTATGTGTTGCCAAAGGCATTACTTTCAAACAGTCCTCTGTTTCTTCACTCCAACAGGTGGTGATCAGGTTTTAGTAAAAATAGACGTCAGATTAATTCAGTTATCCTGTCACTGGAAAAGCAAGAAGAAATGAAGGAAAAAAAAGGGAGAGAGTTGTTACTATAAGCTCCTTTATGACCTCAAAAGAGTTCAACAAAACATACCTATTCAGAAAAAAAAAATCAAGTCTTTCATTGATAAATTATGGCTTCCTGTAGGATATTTTTAATAGCTCCTCCAAGAAGCTTAAAAGTGCTAATGTTTAGGAATCTTGAAAAAAGAAGGCCTTTGAAATGACATAAAAATGAATATATACAAAGAGTGGGCCCCAACATACACCAGCACAAATCCAAGTAAGGGTAAAGGCTGAGGAAGTCCCCACAGTGCTAAGAAAAGGTGAAACACAGGCTATAACTATACCACAGTAGTTGAATGGATTATTGGAGACAAGTAAGTAAATGTGGGTTCAGATTTGACAACTGCTTCTTTGCCACACAGTGACAACTTGCTGGATTCATATACTAACAGAGATTTTGGTCCAAATTTTGCAGAGGGAGCCAATATATATAACTGAGGAGGACAAGAGAATTCAAATTTAAGCTGAAGCTACATTTAAAAGATTTATGAGCATTGGAAGATCACAAGAGATACAGGAACCCGATGTGACACAAGTCAGTAGAACAGGCAGACCTTCTCCAGTTGAAACTGAGATGTATTTGTATCACTCATATTTTACATTTAGAAGCAGAGACTTGGACTGGTTCCAGAAGTGGAGGTACTACCACCAAGGTCCCTTCTATATCCGACTTATTTTGAGGTGCCAAAATAACCACGGGGGTGGGAAGAGATGAAGGGGCTTAGCAGCTAGCAAAGGGCAAAGCGATTGCTAGACTGCTCTAACTAACCAGACACCGAATGCACAGAGTGACCAGACTCAAAAGAGTATTCTTGTGGCCCTGAAGACTTAAAATAACCGTATAGGGCAGTCTGATTCTGGCATTGGTGCTCTTTTTGGATTTCTAAAGTCACAGTGAGTTTTATGGCTAAATGCCACGATGTGCTTTGAAGATTTAAGAAGCATTATATTTCATTTGAGATAACTTGCTTTTGGAGTTGAATGGTGAGTTCCATAAATTCCTCATGGATAAAATCTGAAGTAAACATCACAAAATTTTGCATGGGTTTCTTGCAATTTGTTTAGGAGCTTTTGTGTCAAAGGGTGGTGGGAAATGCCTGGCAATGTTTTATTTAAATTATTAAGAATAGTCTTTGAGTATGCAAGTCTAAGCAAGAAACATTTGGAAAGTGCGACTGTGCTGCAGTTTTGCTGGATTAAGTGGCAGTTTTAATTAAAACAATTATACATTTCTTTGTTTTCTTCAGCTTGTTTGATTTAGTTGGTTTCTTTAGCAACAAACAAAGCTTTCATGGCTTCTTCACATTTGCACAGAATATTAATGTTGCTGCCTTTGATTTCAGAGTCTTGTAGACTTATACAGTCTCAGCATTTAAGTCTCAAATCACTGTTAAGATTACATGAGCAGCAGAGATTTGGATGTGGGTATTTGTATCTTGATACCATTAGGTTACAAGTGAAAAATACAGGAAATGGCTAAAATATGTTTGACCTGGAGGACTGGCAGAACAACTGCATCACGTTACAATTATGCAAAAAAGTCAGACTTACTACAGTTTCAACTCTATTCTCCCTTCCTTCCCTCTCCTAAATTCCTTCCTTAAAAATAGTAGGACAATGCCATACAGACTGACAGTATTTGCATACAGTATTCACAGTGTCAGCTACAACACAAACAGAGTCAAAGCGTATAGTCCCCTAGCAGGGTGGTGTTTAATACAGTGCTGTCACATTGTGACAGGTAAGCTAAGACTGGAATAGCAACTGCAGGGTCACAGGAGCTATCAATAAACAAAATTAAATAGTTTGGGAAGCTACCGAGCTTCTAAATGAAATTAAAGACATCAACCTTAAATAAAAATCACCCTAAATGCCTTTTTTTTTCTTTTTCTTTTTTTTCCCCCCCCAGACAGTGATAATGTCAAAAGGTTTTTGAAAACTAAAATGGCCCAACTCATAAGAAGTAATTCTCAAGAATTGATTTTGCTTATATTTTCTTCTGCTTAAGTTACTCCTTACACCTGAACTGAGGTACACCCTCTCCTGAGCTGGTCCCTCGAGTGAGAGCACAGAGCTGTAACTGTCTCTCAGCTCCCGGGCAGAGAATTAAAGCTCTCACTGCCAGCCACAGTGCCATCCTAGACATATGTTTATATAAAAGCACCTCTCTCTTGAAAGGATGAAGGGTTGTCTCTGTCAGTGTGTGTGCAGAGGCTTTATCAAGGCATATGTGATGCTTAGTAACACAGCTGGACAAAAAGGAAAAAGAAAAGGTGACCTAATATAGAAAAAGGCTACCTCTGCCTGAGAATTTCAAAATTTGAAATGTCAGTAACCTTCAAAACCTTCTGGTCCACTTTATAGTTGGCCCAAAGTTATGGAAAAAAAAAGTTTATAGTAGTGATTTGGGGTTTTTCTGTAAAGCTTCTCATTTTCTTCTTTATTTAACATTTTTGATCAGCACTACTTTAGCTGATCGTGTTTTCCACAGACTTTTGTGGCTTCAGCACATGTGTATATTTATGTGCAAAATATCAATTCATTCATCTTCACCAATGTTGACACAAAAAGATAAGAATTAGCAAAAAAAAAACACATCAACTTTTGATTCAGGTATTTTTTGAAAGGAAAAAATGCATTTCTTTCTGGAAATTGGGTTCAGAGCTCCAAAGAACCAGGGTGGTATTTTGTTTCACATCGCCAGGTTGTATTGCTGCCTGGTTTATCCCAAAAGAAAGAAAAAAATATATTAAAAAAAATAAACTGCTGGGCAGCATGGCTGCCTCAGAGGTGCCATTTAGGTTGCATTTGGCAGAGCCAGACAGCCAGGGATGAGCAGCAGAAGTACTGCAGGTGATGGTGCACTGCTGGCACTGGTCCAGGCTGTGCTGGGAGTACCAGAGTTTGACCAGCACACAGGGTTTAAATCCATAGTGTGCCAGGGAAAGGGGCTAAGAGATCAATCATTTGCTACTTAAAGTGTGCCTTCCTTTAAATTCACTGTGCATTCATTTAAAATATCTCATTTAGTTTATGCTTGTTGCTGTTTTTTAACATATGCAGCACTCTCTCTCTCCCTGCTCTTTTTAAACTGCTTATCCTGAAATCAGTACATTTTCCTTTCTTGGAGCTGTAACTTAATAAAAACCAAACCATTTCTTTCCAAAGAGTTACAGCTCCTCCCAGATGAGTACATCTAGGTCAGGTTTCAGCCTGGCATAAATATTTTATGTTTGAGAACTAAAGGTCTCCAGAAATCGGGGTTCACACTGGAATGCCTGACGTAGCCTTAACCATACCAGCACATGCGGGTGCTTGCTTTAATAAAAAAGCCCTTAATCTCATTTGGCTCTACCTCACTGGCAGCTTGAAGCACTTGAATCAAACAGTACAGCTGTGAATTGTGACACTGGCTGGACGGAAGCCCAGAAAACTTTTCCCAGAGAAAACCCTTGAGGGAAGAAAAAAAGAAAAAAAAAGATAGAGAAGAAGAAAAAGGAGGAGGAAAAAGGTTCAACAACCGAAATACAATACTGTGGAGAGTGAAAAAAAACACAACCAAAATTTGCACCCCCACTAAGAACCTGAGACAAACCAGAAAAACAAAAGATAGATGGAATATACCTTAAAAAGAATACTTTGTGAGGTGGAAAAGTGGCAGTGAGGTAGAAGGTAGTACTGGTCCCAGTCCATATTTTCTACACAGCAGCAAATAACCAAACTCAAGCAAAGGAATATGAAAGCTGAATTATAACACTCCTTCAAAATCTATTTAAAAGAAAAAGCAGAAAAAGAAGGCAGCTTTGATTTTTTGTGAGGAAGAAGAAAAATATCCAGCTGAGGAGATTAAGAGAGGGCTTGGAAGCACAAGTGGCATAAACAGACCTAGCACAAGTGTGCTTGGCAGTACTTACAATTTTATTTTTCTTTTAATCCTGAGGATGATACCTCCCCTAAAGCAGATAACTGAGCAATATGAAAAAAAACAAAACCAAAACCAAAACAAAACAGAAAAAGCAATGAAAACATAGAAAGCACAGCTGAATGGGAGCAAATGTTCGTTTTTAGAAGGCAGCAGCCGTACTCTGGAGTCATAAGGTCAAGAGGTGAATTTCTACTGAAGGAAAACATTAGAGCTAGATATTTCTCATCTGTCAGTCCCATTAAATACCATTTTTTAAGGATTCAGGACTTTGCATTGTGCCTTTCTTCAAGTTAGCGGGATAATAAAGATTCTGTTGCCTTTTGCAGATGTTTAAAGACATGATGTGAAAGACAAATTCTTCAACTAAAACCCTCAAGAAATGTCACTTCTGTGTCTTAGTGAAGGAGTTCCAGCACATTCTCTACATAAACATCTGCCGGAAACATTTTAAAAAGGAGGCTGTTTAAATAATGGCTCTTGTAGGCTTTTTGTGTTTTTTTTTTTTTTTTTTTTTTTTTTCCCCCCTTCTTTAAAGAAAAGAAAATGAATTTGTGGAAAGTTCCCTCTTCCAAAGCAACTTGCCTTTGAAAACATGCCTCAGCTAGGATGATCTGAGGAAGCAGGCTGTAAAATGAAGGAGAGAAGAAATGTCGAAAATATTCCTTCAGAACATCCTATATCAATCACACCTCAGAGACAGTCATAAATCAGCACTTTCTTTGACTTCAGAAAGTTGTTGCTTTTCATTGTTATGCTAACTTGTTTGTGACAATTATAGCAAGGCTCTATTTACATAATAATTGGATTTTTCTATTAAATTTAACAGGCAAGGGGAAAAAAAAAGAAAAATAATAACCAACATTGTGTCACAAAGTGGTAAATTTGTGGCACAAACTGAGAAAAGGGAAAATAATGAAATGAAACTCCGTCTATAGTGTACTGTAATTTGGCCTTTCCCTCAGCCTTTGCTCTGCAGAACTACTGCAAGGTTACCTAGACTTTCTCACCATTAAATGTCTTCCACAGTGCTGGTCTCTGTAGTAATTCACACTGTGTACTGATGTGGGGTAAAATTTTGAACACATTTATCTAACTTTTGGTTTATTAGAAGAAACTCCATATTCTGAGATCCAGTATTTCTATATCAAACTGGCAGAAATCAGAGATAGAAATTAAATCCCTCTTAGAAAGTCAAAATGGTATCTTGTCTAATGATGACTATATATCCATCTTATAGGTTGGGGGCTTTTAAAGCAGTAGATTAAAAGCTTCATTAAATCTAGGAAATTCCACGTAAGGTTCAGGAAAAGTTCTACTCCTTCCCTTCCCAAGGATATTGGAAATGACACTCAAGGTATTCAAATCCTATTGGATTACTACTATTTTCATCCCTACACATAATTAGTAGGGAGGGTTTTCACAAGAAATTGTATTATATAGAATCAAGTATTAAGATAAGCGTTAGATATGTGACCACTTCTAAAGGACAATGGGAAGAGAGAGAAGGTAAAAAAAATACTCTTATAGGATTAGCAAGTAGACTCATACAGAAAATTTTACACATAGGTAAGAGTCAGGAGCACAAATCAGGTATCATCTGTTTCTATTAGCACAGCTCAAGCAAGTGATGAGGGAAGAAAAGTGTCTTCCACTTTTGCAGGGCTCAAGAAGATCCCTTCCATCCTATCCCTTGCTAATGCCCCTTCCTCAGCATTATCCTTATCTCTCAATTCATGCACATTACAAAACAAATTTACTTTCAGAAAGGCCTCGATACTTCCTTGGCTTTGGTAAGGTACTCAAAAGTAAATGAAACTATTTTGGCAGTGATATCTCTGAGGGGACAGCAATCCAAGAGACCACATATTCATTTATATCCCCTGGCTCTGGCCTCTCCTGGTGCTTGACAGTGATGGCATCATTACTTACCTCTGGATTTCTTGTGCTGCGCAGAAAAGGTCCTAAAATGTTAACCACATACTCTTTCCTTTCTTTCTAAAATCAAAGAGAGGTGAAGACCTGATTTCCTTATGGTTTAACACCCCTGATTGTCTCATAAAGCTTACTGAGGAAAGCTGCTTTCCAAGCTTAACTAACGTAGGTGCAGAAAAGCAGTAATATTTTCCAATTGTTTCTTATCTGTTGGAGCTTTCTTTCATAAGTTACTAACAATTGTCTTTCTTGATGATTAGTTGTTATTGTATATCAGCTTGATTTTTGTATTCATATGCTTTCACAGAAAAGGTTGAAAGTTCAGTCTTTCCCAGTTTTCCCATCATGTAATAAAGCATCTTCGGTGTGATCTTAGCTCCCAGAATCCCTCGTGACTTTGACTTCACTGCTGGACACAACTTTGTAAAATGTAAAGTTCGCTAGGTTTGTAAAAAATGCATCTCTTTCTTTGTGAATCCCTTAAAGACGCATCAAAAGTCTGTGTGAGGCTAAGAGTCAAGCTAATTCCTCTGCATGTAAATTATAAACATTTCTTTAACACTTCCTTTAATTATCTATTTGCTTTTCTAGCATATGTGTACTTATATGTCTGGTGATATAAAAAATGAAATTAACTATCTGGTATAAGCTTTCAGAACATATCTGATTTAAACGGAAAGGCACACAAAAAATACATGTAGGGGTAACTTAAAGGATAGGGAAACAGAGCCTTCCTTCCATTCCTACAAAGGAGCAACAAAGGACTTGGCTTACTTCTGATTTTACTCAAATGGTAATTGCTGATATTTACTCGACACTTCCCCTAAAAAACCATTCTAATCTGTACAAATCTCCCTGCACCCACGTAACACAGCTGATAGACACCAGCTGTACTGTAAAACAAGAAGTTTCTGAACAGACAATGATTATCTGTCAGCAGATTATACCCTGTTTTGAATCACTAATGCTGCTCTGTAGGTTCAACAACGGTGTACCAGAATATGCTTAAACATGGACTTAAATACTTGCATGCAATAAAAGCTGCATTAGAGAGCTGTATGTATTAGAAAGTTTCTGATGATTTTTTTTAATTATTATTATTATTATTATTATTTTTTTTTTTTTTTTTTCAGGGATGGTTGTGCAGAGTTTAAGACCCAATTATTTTGTGGAACATTTTACCATTGTGTAAGATCTTGCTAAGTATTTATGTGTGCAAGACAGGCAATGAGTATACCTTTTTATTAACAGAGTGGGTGTGATCTAAACAGGTGTAGCTTGATCTTTTCCATACTGCCCTTCACATAACTTCATACCTGACCTGAATGAAGCACTGTCTCAGGGGTAAGAGACATCTTGCTCTTGGAGAAGAAAATGATAATGCTGCTCAGTTATGCGATGTGGCTTTATAAAAATGAGTTAATTTTGGGTATATGACCACAAAGCCTCATGTTTTGACAATTATGCAGCATATGTGAAGGCCCATTTCATTCATTGAAACCCACCATTACTGTAGAAAGCTTTCTATATAACCATGGGTTACATCCTTTTCAAAAAGGTGCTGCATTGTTTCTGTTGTTTCATTAACTGTCACACTCTAATTGTTACTTTGTGGCTTCAATGCAAATCACAGCATTTTACCTCAGTAAGCAAAATTAGAATGGCTTTATATTTGCACTTATACTGTGAGGAGATGCCAAATCCCAAGTGCAAAGGTGTTTTTTTCTTTTTTTTTTTTTTTTTCTTTTCTTTAATGTTTTTATAGATCTTTTTGAGTTAGAAAATAAATGTTTGCATGTCCCCAGATATTCAAGGTTTATATTTTACTATAAACTTGTTTGTTCCCCATTCACAACTTTGGCAACTGAGGATATTCACTTTTCCTAAAAGGCAGAAGTTGGGACTTCCAGCCTGCATAATTTCTCTGGGCAAAGGATGCTGCACCTTTGTAGCTGAAGCTTCAGATCTCAAATGCTCTCTTCTGTTTATGACATCTGGCTAATATAAGTTCAAATAAAAGGGCTGCCACTACTGCAAGCGAGACCTTTACTATTGGAGGCAAAGGGCCAGGCTCTGTTGCAGGGCTGTTAAAGACTTATCACAGGACAAAACCTTTCCTGGCCTTTGGGCTCCTTCTGCATTTCAGTCAATATGATGTTTCTCCTACATACACAGATACCACTGTGACAGCTGCATCAGTTTTTTAATTGACAAATGTTTCAAAAGATCTTTGAAGGAGGAGGAAGAGAAGGAAGAAGAGTGAGAGTTTAAAAAAGAGGAAAAGAAAAGCCCTCAAACTTTCTCAGTGTATTGATATTCTTCAAGGCAATGAGGGGGCAATGAAGGAGAGGGATGGAAGAAAAGCCATTACCATGCTTAGTTCAAGAAATTCTCCAATTATTGCTAGAAAAGCCATCTAGAAAGCACTTGAAATTGGTGATGTATGCTGTTTACATGCTTTGGGAGGGGAAAAAATCACAACAACAGCAACAAAAAACAAATATCTTCTCCAAAGAGGGTAAAGGTTAGAAATCATTTGTGCTGCATTGATCAATTTACCCGAGTTGTCTTTCGATGGATTGTATTAATGGAACTTCATTTTCTTTTATTCAGCTGCTGGCCAATTTCTTCTCAACTCTTAAAAAGATCAATGAACACATCTCAGTATCTTTGTACAAAATGAGCCTCTATTTTTTCCTTAAAGTTTAAGAGACTTTATTATTTTCATTTGTAATGGATTTTTCTGTCTCTTTTTTCTTTCAGCCCCTGTTGTGATTTCTGTGATGTCTATCTATTCTTTCTTTTTCATGGATTTTGTCTAAACAACTCAGGCTTGCCTTTCTGTACAGTACCTGGCAGGTAGGAAGTTATATTTTAGGTCAAGTAATGTACAAACATTTAAGATTAAGCACAGCTCCTTCTTTAATGCTGGTGTGAACAGGGGGAACCATCACTAAAATAAGACTGAAATGAGAGGGTGTTTGATGAAATTCAACCTGCAATGTCAGTGAATTGTACTTGTAAAACGTCCCAGTAAAATCAATCAAGTATTACTCAACAGGAGAAAGGCTAACAAGTTACGGCCACAGAGGATTAATTTTAACCAGCAAGTAGTTTTTTTTTTTTTTTTGTTTTGTTTTGTTTTGTTTTGTTTTGTTTTGTTTTTTGGTCTAGTTTTGGTTGATCTTAACTAGATTTAATCCTACATTTTCATTCTTTTCTCAGGTCACATTAGGAAATTAGGAAATTATAATAGTTCTAAAATATTTTAGCCAAAGACTCCTGAAAATGTTAGGATTTGGTATCTGGTCTTACAAAATTTTGTGTACAGAACCAAACCAGTAATATGAATGGAAATACTTATTGAGGTAACATTGCTGGCATGAACTCTCACAGTCCCAGGTCTGTTATTCTTTTGAACTTCATGTATTACTTCTTATTTCCCCAGACTTTTTGCCCATACCAAGTTTCATTTTTGTTTTGGCGTGTGATGACAAGTTTGAACATTCGGTTCCAAAAGGAAGAACTAAAAAAGATGTTGCAATGCTCACCCCATGAATAAATAAAGTTCTTCCTGTATTTCTCTCTTTTGCATATCTCACAACTACTATCAAAGGTTGTCTATTAATGAATGTAGCATGCACCATTAAATTCCTGACCTGTAATGCAAATATATTGCACAAATATAAGCAAATTTATTTGGAATTAAACCAGTGTCATCTCCAAACTGCCAGTCCTTATGGTGCATGTTTTAGGTCCCTGAAAATGTAACTCACTTAAATTTATTAAGCACTACTTCTCCCACGCTGAGAACATTTTCATGTATGAAGGTGTGAGTAAAAACATACTCCACACACATACCTCCTTAAGCTTTCATCTACACATTTGCAAACACACTGAGAAGAGCATTTCTCCCAGCTCCATAAAAATATATGCTTGTCAGAGAAGCAGTCAAAGAAGACATGGGGGACATGGGGAAAACCTTTGAAACACCCATTCTATACCTCTTATACACAACATCACTTAACATTTGAGTTAAAACTGATGTATTATTCCAGAGCAGAAATGGCTGGCCTTTAAATGCAATTTGTTTGGGATCTGCTCTTTATTTATGCACATAAAACACACCCACTTAAATAATAGCAACATAATGCTTTTGTACATCAGTTGTTACTTTCCATATACACTGAAATCTTAAACTGCAGAGAAATTCAGTACTGTCCTTAATCATAATTTTTCCACAAATACAGTCTTTTTAATGAAATGTTGACAAATGAAAAAAAAAAAAACCATAGTTTAAACATGCAAGGCAATTCCAATAACTTTCCAGCACTACCAGCTAGAGATTTTTTTTTTTTTTTTTTTTTTTTCCTGCCAGAAGTTCCAGCATTGGAAACTGTGTTTTCAGTTAACATTTGTAAAAGCAATCTCCCTTCCTCAGCAATGCTTAAAAGTTTCCTGGGAAATGAAGTTGTTAACATGCAATTGTTACAAATCACCCTGAATGTTTTATTTCAAAAAAGCTGAAATATTCCATTCTGATTTTTATTAAAAAAAAAAAAGAGTGAGTTTGAAGTGACCATTTAGAATGCACTGTTCTGCTAAAATCTCTCTAAAAACATTTCTAAATTTACTGATAACATTTTATTGAAATTGATATGCTCCCATAAGACATGACGATTTAGGCAAAATGGCATTCTCTGAGTTAAAAAGCTTTCAGTGAACAATATTCAGCCTATAGGATCATTGGATGTTACAGTAATTGCCATTATAAAAATCAACATTTGTGGGTCTATTTGAAGGTGCCTGTGCCTGTTTCTCATACAGTAGAAATAGGCCATGGTTACAGGGCTCAGAGTTTTTGCCTTTCCGGACTCATATCTGAGGTTTCTTTATATCCACAACACCTGGATGGTTTAGCAGAGTGCACAGATTCAGTGAAGAAAATGAGTGAATAGAAAGATACTGTTTTTTTTTTAAAAAAGGGCAAAACTCCACTAGCAAAATCCCAGAATGCCTGAAGTATTGAAAAAGTAATGAGAAGAGAAGAGAAGAGAAGAGAAGAGAAGAGAAGAGAAGAGAAGAGAAGAGAAGAGAAGAGAAGAGAAAAGAAAAGAAAAGAAAAGAAAAGAAAAGAAAAGAAAAGAAAAGAAAAGAAAAGAAAAGAAAAGAAAAGAAAAGGAGAAAAGACCAACCTTTGGCAGTATTGCTACTCTCCATTTTCCCCATGCAGAAGTCTAGTCCCATATGCAACTTCTGCCTCCCTTTGGCTGCTGTGTTGCCGTTAATAAGCATGTGCTGTACATTTGGCATGCTTTCTAGCTTCCATTTGCCATTTATTCCTTTTACAACCTCCTTTGTTATAGGTCTAGTATAGCAAACTGCTGCTTTATGGGAATTTGCAGCCCACTTGACATATGGTACAGGATCACTGGCCAAAATGGCATAATAGTAGACAGTATTTTACAACCCAAGTTCATTATCTGTCTTGTTCGAGGACTTTCTTTGGTCTGTGCCCAATAGGAACCTAAACTCCTAATCATATGATAACAAGACTGACTACTCTGCACATTTGTTGGACATCTCAACGGCTTCCACTGCTCTTGGAAGCAGTAGTTGATTGTGCTGCCTTCACTTACCATGAGCGGCCATGGCTGAGGTGTGTTAGCCTTCGCTTTGTCTTTCTTTCTTTCCGTGATGATCCAGTGAAAATGAACCCATGTTGCTGTGCCTTTTCCCATTCTCTTTACTATTCTGAGTTGTTTGGCAGATGAATCAGGTCACAGAAATCTCCACTCCAAATGAGTATATTGGAGTGTCACAACAAGATGATATGAAATACGGATTTGTCTTGGTGGCCCTACTGCTCTTCTACTTCAACCAGCAACTAGAGGAATTTCTCTCCTCGTAATTGCTCACTTAGGAATTGTTGTCTCTTCTGTACCCAGCTTCACACAGTGGCTGTGGTTTCTGAACTGGGGAAATGCTGGCATTTTGTGCAGCCTGTGGGGGTAAAGAGCTGCCTTGTTCTGTACCCCTCTAAAGGAACAGGCATAATTAGGCATCAGAAATTTACCAAGCATGCATAAAACTGGTAAAATGAGATGTGATTTTTAACTTTGAGGAGGAAGAAATTTAGGTTAAATACTACAACTTGGTTCTATTTCCACTGGAAAGACAGCGAATTGAATTTTTCAACAATGCTTCTTATTTTCTTCCTGCTTAAATAGGAAAGAATATTTTTATTGAAATTGCATAGCTACACACTGTGTAAAAAATTCTTCACTGGTTTCTCTCTGGTCTTCTTGCCATGGGTATTGTTGACATCTTTGTTTAGATGCTGTGCTGTGGGCATTCTGCCCCTTGCACTGATTGCTAGGAGAACCACATGTCACTTGTGAATTCAAACATTCCAGAGGAGAAATTCATAGGACAAGTCATTAGTTGCTCAGTTTGATTCCAACCACAAACATCTATCACAAAACTCCTCCCTCTCTTCCAGAGAGGCAGCATGTCAATCTCACTTCAACCATGACCTAAAGGCTGGCTCATGGCAAGGCGCTTTGGTTCCTTTTGAGTTCCTGCTTACTGAACAAGTCTAGTCCCCAAAATGGATGAGCTGAGAGTAGTCCGATAAAGCAAGACTAGCAACAGTTCTGAGTAAAAAACAAACAAACAAAACAAAACAAAACAAAAAGCAAACAAGAAAAGCCTTCTCAGTAAAAATACCTGGTTATGTAAAGCCAAACCCAAATCAAGTAATGTAGCCAGGCCCATTGCTGGGATCATGGATATGTTGCATCCCTGGCTTCATCAATATCCACTGATTCTGGACTACTTCTTCCTTGTACCCTAACTCTTTACAGCTTTTATTCTCTTGCTTTCATTTTCTTTCATTCTGGTTTCTCCCCATTGTTGTTGCTTCTTTGAAAAGATCAATGAACAGGTCTTACAGTCTTGGCGTAAAAAAGCCACTATTTTCCTTTAAACTTTAAAAGACTTCATTATTATTATTATTTTTCATAAGAGGGATGTTTGTATCTTCCTTCTTGCCTGTAGCCCCCCTGCAGTTAAACTTTCTGATGGTGCTTTGTGTTTAAAAGAAAATTAACAGCAAAGAATACACAATTTGACTTAAAACATATTGATATTGCAAAATGAAGAGCCATTTAATGAATTTTTTGTCCCCAGTGAAGAGACAGTGTAAGGAACAGTAGGGGCTGCAAACAAGACTGAAAATGGCATTGTAATAGCAAAATGCATTTGTTTGAACAGTGTCTCCCTTTTCTTTTCTAATGATTTTGCAACATTGCCTCCCCTTTGTTCTCTTCATTAGTTGTCTGTGACCACAAAGGCATTCCAGTAAGAAAGGTAAGAAAAAAAAGCATCCATCCAAATGTTTTTGATATCAGGAAAAACACTTATTAGTACAAGAAAACACTCCAGTTGGTTGGTGTCCTCTCGGACACCCACAAAAACCTACAAAAGCAAAATCCCAAATGACCAAAACTCTCCACCAAGCTCTTTGCCTTGCAAAATTTTGCTTCCTGCTTATAAGAAAGCGGGGCCTGGAGGAGGGGAGGTTGTTGACAGAGAAGATGCCATTAATATTTCTGGAATTGCAAGAGCATCTGATATGACTGTTATTATTATAACAGCACTTACAAGCACTGTTGAACGTTAGGGATTGAAATACTGGTAGCCGTGTTTGAAGCTTTATTTATTAATGCCTCTAAAATGCTTTGAGATCATCAATTAAAGGATTTTTACAGAGAAAACTTTTATATTGCCTGCAGCCATGCTGGCCTCAATCCTCAGCTGAAAGCTAAAACAGCATGCTATGATAAAAACTGTCATACAGTCCTGTAATGTAAGTTAATGTGAAATAACCACAGCCCCCTCTAACTTTCATTGTTTGTGGCTACTTTCACCCACTGGCTGGAGTTCACGAGGGTGCATTGCATCAGGGTCAATCACAGCATCTCTTTAGCCTTCATGGCCTATCGGGTCTTTGTAGCTGGGGCATGCCAGCAGCAGTCAGGAGACTTCATTGGCTAAGTTAACTGAAGGCTGGCATTTAGAACAACTCCAGAGAGCTCAGGATGCCCACATGATTCCACTGCTCTGTCCCTATGCCAGCTGTGTTGCAAGGATGTTCCCAGCTTGTACCAATACAACAGCATATTGTACCATTCTCTTCTATCCATAACCTTTATTTGTTGGAACAGGACCTCATGGTTGTGCTGGAGATGACATAATCTGGTTTGGAAGAGGCAGCTATAAAAATCACAGTTCTTGAACCAGTTGTTAAAAATAACAGTACTTTTTAATAGGTCCTACTTTCAGATGTTACCCTGGAGCCTTTCAAGAACTGGCCTTGGCTTGATGAGTGGCTGTTCCTTCCTCCTTTTGCCCTTACATCAAGCTGAGACCTGGAAGTACCCATCCCTTGCTGGCAGTGCCCAGTAGCTGAAAGCTGTGCTTGTTTCCACCACCTCAGCTGTTCTCTCTTCTCTGATAGTCAGTATTTCTTTGGCAGCACAAACTTACCTGGGATTTTTTCATTATTATACACATATGGCAACACCAAAGTCATTAATATGTGAGATATTCTATAAAGAAGTTTTGGCAAATCCAAACCTGGCATGTATTTAGCAGCAAATCATTTCAGAAATAGTTGAACATTTTAAAAATAACCATTTATGCTGCCTTTTCTTTCTCTACTTGCAAAGCCAAACTACCTTCATTTGCCAAGAGTTCAATGCTCCAGACACAGTGTAAGGAGAATGCGTTTCAGAAATCTCAGAAAAAAAAATGCCTCCTTTAGTTAGCCATTTAATATATAACAATTTGAAGATAAAGTATCTCAGTGCCAGACACTGAGATGACAGACATGCCAGAATTAGAAGGAAGCTCCAGGACTGTGGGAGCATGGGACATATTCTTGGTATTGGCAGCAGAAGACATCACTTGGCTTTCCTGGGAGAAGGGTAGAAGCACCTTCATTCTGCGCTTGTTTTATGTTGTATGTTGCTGATTTCTATAGCCCATGGTGGGGATTTTCTGCTGTACTCATAGAAAGAACATCATGAAATATTCACCATCTGTGTCTGGATGCGCATGTACTGTCCTCCAATTTGAAATGTTCAATCATTTCAAGGGAGATTTATTGACCTTAACATAGGG
The DNA here is from genome assembly GCF_964035555.1 of Netta rufina. Classification (NCBI taxonomy): domain Eukaryota; kingdom Metazoa; phylum Chordata; class Aves; order Anseriformes; family Anatidae; genus Netta; species Netta rufina. Next base: position 18,249,853 of record NC_140134.1, on the reverse strand, counting down.
AACAGCAAGCAATCCAGGCAACATTCTCCAAAAAGGGGGAGCCATCTTCGATACAAGTCTAGTGGTGATGGAAATGCACTCCTGCCATTTATGCATCAGCTTCTCCAGGCATATCAGACTAGATATCTACATTAGCAGGAAGATCCAGGTGTCATTTTTGAGAGGATGGAGGGAAAAGCTCCACAAGCAGGTTGAAAAATTTCCTTAGTTATGTTTTTTTTTTTTTTTTTTTTTTTATAAATCCTTTTCCTGAATTGTTTGATTTATATCCTGAGTTGTATTATATTAACAAAGGCTTAAAACAACACCCTAACAACACAAAAAAGATTAGTAGTGACTGTTCTAATAAAACAGATGACGTCATGAAATAAGGACTGATTACCTCATAGTTTTCCAGATTTTACAAGCCTCCTCAATTAATTAAAAAATAAGATTATTATTATTCTCTACCTTTTCAACATTTTAGCTGAATTTTTGAAAGAGAAAATCTTGAATTCTAATAAAGTACTCACTAAATGAAAGCCTTTTGCAATGATCAACAAGATATTTAGATCCTGGTTTACACCGGGATATTTTATAGTTGATTGATAAATGTCAAGTTGCTGTTTAGGTACGTAGTAATTAATAGTAAATAACATATTTACCATTGACATACACAGCAAATGAACAGAAACCATATTTACTCCCCATCTACAATACTTCATATCTACTTATATTAATACTTTTTCTGTAATAAATAATCATCACAAGACCATAAATCAGTATTAAATGGAAGCACTGATTTAGAAAGTCAAACTCTACGTTATATGCTAGAACAAAGATTTTCAGCTTTTCTTAATAATGTCTCGTTATTAGATTTCTTTAGTCCCATTCACATTACTGATTTTTTCCTTAGCTAAATGTATTTAATACCAAGCATAACCACACGGGATTTACCTACTAATGAAAACATCAGACACTTAAGTCCCAGTTACTTAAATGGGTGGCTTGCCAGAAATTTTCACCCAATGTTAGCCTCTCTCACACAGTCAATATGGTTTTTACATACTGAAGACTGGTCTTAGTCTGGCCACAGCCCTACTCAGGTTCTGTTGTATGGGGTATTTTTCACTAATATGCTGCTGAAGAGGAGCAGCATTAAACCCTTATACCAGTGCAGCTGTTCTAGGTAGTTACTGGTTTTATAAACCTGCAGCATGGCTGAGGATGGCAGGATCCATTTGCACATTCTTGCTTTGCCTAGCATACCTCGTACAGTGATGTCTGTGCTTTACATCAAAAAGAAATTAGGACAGGGCCATATGCGTTTGATGATAAACTGCAAAATTCTGCAGTGGCTCAGCTGAAGGAATAAAGAGGTCCATCATGACTCTGCACAGGTTTTTAATTGAGGAGGGAAGTTTGGGTTTTTAAGAGCTTTCAGAAATACAACAAGCTGGAGATAAAACTAGAACGCGCTGCCATGCAGTGCCCCAGGGCTGTCTCTGACTGATCCAAGAGCTTTTGTTTATGACACGGAGACCAATTGATTTACATCATTTTGCTTTCAACAAGCCTCTCATGAAGAAGACAGTGACATGCTAAAGTGCCAAAGAAGAAGGAAGGCACACTGATGAAAAAAAGACACTGCAGCCATTAGCATCGATCAGCCATTGATCAGTGTATAAGTAAGCAAAGAGGTACAGGATGATTATTGTGTATAAAGAAACCTGATTTAATCTCATTCAGAAGGTGTATTTTCTGTGAAGAGGCACTTTGGTCGGGAGGCACAAACTTCATTAGCACAAAACCAAGAGTCATGTGAGGAGGTTTGTCTTGGAGATTATGGAGACCCATCCTTTCACAGACATGAGGATACAAAAATATTTTTAGATGATACACTTGTTAATTGGGAGCTTTACGTCAAAGATTCCATGCAGGACCTCACCTGTGTCCTTTGCTTAATTAATTAGATGGTGTATTTTTTGTTTTGTTTTGTTTTGTTTTTTAGTACTAGCTTAAAACAACACTATCGCATCACTACATGAATATGATTAATTTGGGAGAATAAGCGGGGGGAGGAGGACAGCTGAGAAAGAATTTGGTTTTCTGAGATGCTCGAGATGCTGCAAGTATGTTGAATAACAAACATTTTGTTTATTTAGTAATGCTGATTTTGTTATGAGCAGGTTCTTCAAACTTAGGCAAACCTGAAAGAGCATTCTCTTCAGTGAAAAAAAACACCCAACCATCAACTTGACAGAGGCATGAGTTAACTCCTATTACACTTAGTCTGAGCTAAAACGACATCGCTTTTCACTCTCACCCTGAGACCTAATGAGCTTCAGCACTTGAGACGTGAAAGACCAATAACTTAATCCACTGTTTGAAGCAATCCCTATTTTTAAAGCAGTGCTGTATTTGATTAAGCCACTGTAAAGCTCAGCAGAGCTGTGTCAAGTTAAATTATATTCTTTAAAGTAAAAATGCCATTTTACATGAAACATAAAACTTCAGTCTTATTGCATTTTTATAAGAAAACCAAGTACTATTTATTTACAGCCAGACAGCCCCCATTAATAGCAATCTATAGCTGGCAGACATTACAGGACTGAATGCGTTTTAAAGTACTAAAATATTATCATGCAGATTTATAGATTAAAAATATTGAACTATGTTTTCAAAGGTACTTACAGATCCCCTAATTCAAAGGCAGAAGATACCCTTGTGATAATCACTGAGTGATTATGCAAGTCCCAATATGATATAAACATTGTTGCTTTATCAACCAAACTTCTAATCTCATCCAAACTGTCCTTGCTAGCTCAAAAAAGTATGTTTCCCACGATCCTACATTGACTGGCATTTGTAACATTGCCCTTCTTAAGCCTGTTACCTGGGTCACTCTGTTCGCACTAAGTATTGGCACAATATTAGATTTCTTCTAGTTCTCTGGAAACTTACCAGTGTTCAAGGCATTAACAATCAACACTAAATGCCTGGACAGTTCCTTGGCCACCTCTAGTAAAATTATTGGATGCAGGTTGTTCATATTCAATGTTTTAAAATTATCAACTTTGTCATTTTGGAAAAGAAACTAATACATTAGCATCATAATAATATATGACTACGTAGCTTGGCTTTTCCTCATATACAGAACAGAAATGTTTCTTGTGCACTTCTGCTTTTTCTGCTTTGTTATTAAATATTCTACCATATCCACCCAGGAATAGACCATCACAATGTTCAGGTTGTTTAGCTACCTTGACTATAAATTCTCTTTGTGTACTTGAGTTCTCATCGTTTTTCAATTCTTTCTAGCATATGCACAATGTGGGGTTATAAATTTACCTTTTCTCCATTTCTTATATAATAGTGAAAATAAATACTCATTTCCCTTCCAAGCTAAGCTGTTCAACAAGTTTTGCCTTTCTTCTTGAACATCATATTGTATTTTTTGAGGGATGAAGAAAAATTCTGAGACTGGCTGTAGTGGGGCCAGCACACCATTCCCACTAAACTGCAAAGCTTATGAAGATAAGATGATCCGTTTGGCTTTGCCAACAGACACCAAGCCTATTCTTGTTCTATCCAAGATCCTCCAGACATTAACCTGTCATTGCAAAGTTATTTGATAGTGATACTCCATATAGAGCAACATCAACTTAAGATACTCAAAACTCATTTCATTTGTGACCTGAATCATATGTGCATTTCTATCTACAACAGTAAAATTATGAAACGATGAAAATTATCAACATGAAAAATTATCAACATGAAAATTATCAACGATGGTACTTAGTCTGTACCTAATTCTTTCGTTACCAAAAAATTCAGCACCAACAGGACTTACACTGATTAACTTCCAAACTTAGAAATAAGATATACCATCAGTCACGTCTGTGAGATGTACATCTCTCTGACGAATTTATAAAAAATGTATGCGACACACTGGAATGGATGTGTCTTTGGCATTGGGATCTCAATAGCTCAATATGTTCTTGCAACATCAGCAGTATTTCAAATGTGCAGATGTTCTAGCAGGATAAACAGGATACTACATACCAAAGGCTATTTTTATTCAAACTTCTTCAGATTTGGAAGCCTTCAGGTCCTCAAAATATCCTGCCATTTTCTTTGGTTATTTAAACTGAGCTTCAGCCTGGTATTAGTTACTCAGGATTGCAGATATTGGCCAAAAAATCGCAAACCTCAGCAACAACCAACCTTGAACTATCTCCTAAATGTATATCCCACATGTTCTGTTTCAGTACAGAAGCACCTGATTTTGTCAGCAGGCTGTACTGGTGAGAGGAGCAAAGGTGAATAGAAGCACTGTCAAATTGTTGTCCCCTCACTTGTTACTACAGAGAGAATGACTGCCTTGTGCTAGCGCATTGGGGCATTTGGGAGGATAGAAGTAAATTGTATAAAGCTACTCCCACTAGTAGTTTCCCTATACTTTATTAATTGACCATATATATGGTGTGAAATTCAGCCATTAAACTGAGAGCTTGTTGGCTGAAGCAGTGCAGACCATTTACCAGAATGCCTTGGGAAGCTAAACAAACTTTCTTTCCATGCTGTGCTCATGGGAACATGAAGTTTTCTCTCACAGAGGTTAAAATGTTTGAAAAGTGGAGCCCTATATAAAATTCTGTTTGTGCAGCTGAAGTTCTGACGCTGTTTACCTGAAATGTTTCTATAATTCCTAAACTTTTGAGTTTCAGGTTGGTGATTTGCGAGTAGCAGATTGCACTCTCCTGAACTAAATCTAACAAGCGCCACAAAGTGAAAATAAACTGGAGAGACTTGAAATAAAAATCACTTCAAGAAATCTAAGCACGGTGGGTTTTTTGTGTGTTGCTTTTTTTTTTTTTCCTCCCACTTTAAGCCAACTAAACTCCCAACACATTCTGATCATCTCGCCACAGTGTGTCTGTGCTGGTGACAACTGATTCATGTGTACATTTACATATCCCCTCAGTGCCAGCAGCAGAATACAAAATGGGTCCTCCTGCTCTGGCAGATGACACAGCGCTGGCAAATCAGGAGGAGCTGTCAAAAACAGCTGTCCATTAAAAGAGTTTGCTGAAACAACTAAGAGCTGTTTGAAAATGCTAGGTGGTAGAATTTAATTGGAGTAGCAACTGTTCAAAATTAAGATTAAAAAGGACCAGTCGGTACGTGTGGGTTTCAGGTTTAGGGGGTGTTTTTATATATGGATATTTACATTTGGGATACGAACAATTAAGTCTGCTGATTTCTTCTGCCTCTTTCTGCGTACGCTCATGCTCCATCCCTTGGGTCAGAAAGTTCAGGCATGTCCATAACCGATCTGTTGTGCTTTAAGCACAGCAAGTATCCTCACTTGTACCCAGGCAGTTTTATTTTAGAGATACAGGGAAAAATGTGAAATTTCTGGCTTTTAAAAGCAGCCTGTTTGTGTGGGTGCAAATGCTATTATGCTGCACTGCTGGTACATTATTAGCTGCCCATGTGGACAGGGGATGTGGTTGGTTTTCTGCAGTGGGAACAAGATTCAGGCACAGACGGCCCAAACATAGCTTCCAGCGAGTGTGTTTGATTACACCATGCACCCTATTTAAAGACCGCATTTGTCTCAGCACATAAAATTGCATACACATAAATGAAAGGCTTTATGAAGTTTTCCCCATAGTATGGATATAGTCTTGGGAAAAGAGACCAGTGTAACAGTCCAGAAAATTTCATTTTTCTCTAGGAGCTTGATATGAATGAGCTGGAGGCAATGCTAAGTCCTGGTCTGGCTTAGGTGGTTTCTGAACTAGAAACTTGACTATGGAATAAATATAACAGAATTGAAGCACAGGAAAGCAAAACTGTTTGGCAAAAAATAGAGATCCTGCATATTCTCCCTAGCTTAGCTGAATATTTTTTTCACCAAAAACATTTGAAAAAATACTGAAATGAAGTCAGTGTGTTTCATTTTGATAGTGTCAAAACAAAATTATTTTAATTTTGCAACTTAAAAGGTTTTAGGTTTCAAAATTTTGTTCTTTCATTTCTTTATATATTTTTTTTTCTTCAGAGAAAAATATCCAAAATCCCAGGAAAAAGGTTTTTTTTGAGCACAAATAAGTGTTTATTTTTTGGATATACATATATATTTTTCCTTCGGTAGGCTGTAGCACAGGCAGGCAGAAGATCTGCATTTAGTTCTTCATTTTGACATGGAGTTCTCATCACAGTGCCTCGGGCACTGACTCTACTTATGTGCTTTAGCTTGACGCATCTGTAAGTGTGTGTCTAAAACATTTCTAGTACTTCGATTACTTAGTACTTACTCTTTTACGGATAGAAGTAAAAATCTCCTTTTCTTTTTGAAAGCAAACGCCATGGGGCACTAACTTTGTCCTCTCCATTGCAAGTTGATGGACTTGGTCTCGGGCAGTGAATCTGGAGAGACAATCAATAGGTAGTAATTACATAGCCTAGATTTCTTCCTACTTGAAATACATCTTAAATACTTGAAACACATCTCAAACAATTTCAGAATGGCCATGGACATTTTGCAATAGTATTTTGTAAGCTTTAGTGCCCCTGAACTTTTTCCTTGGTTATAACTTTTTAACACGTTGGCCCCCAGTTTTGGATTGTTTCCTTTAAATAAAATCTTCTTGAAAATGTAAAACAAACAAAAATAATGCCACAAAAAATGAGGAAGCATGCAGGCACTAAAATTAAATTTACCATTCTGAAAGAAAAAAATAGAAGTTGAAAAGGCATTAGGCTCAGTTTCCCAGCGGAAACCTTACAGTAATGCCTGTGACTACAAGTATATAGCTCAGTGTATGCAATACATTGCAACTAGAAGTAGCAGTGACAGCTGGTGGGTTAGTAAACAGATTTCATTTCAGTTTTTGTCTGAAAATTATACAAATTTTTCTTTAATATGATTCTTTGCTACATCTTCTGTTTCCATTCAATCATAAGGCCATTTCCAATTTGTATCCAAGCTCTGCTAAATATTTTATTGGACTTAACACACATAAATGAAACAAACAAAATTTATTCTGAAACACTTGAGTAAAGTTTGTAGTCTATTGGTATGATTAAAAAATAATAGAGTTTAGAAGAGGGTAGGAATAAAGGGAAAGCTTTTTAACAGCCTCATACACACATACACCATTAAAACCTGATGCATCCTTTTAGGATGTTTTACTTGAACAGAGATATATTTTTTCTCTAGTCTTTTCTGAAATTTCCTTCATGAAATTCCTCAAAGTAATTTCTGTTTTCTCCCCCCTTTCTTCCCTAAACTGCATCAAAAGCCTCTGAAATGATGTAGGTTTGAGGAGAAAAAATATTTATGTTAAAAAAAAAAAAAAAAAAAAAAAAGAAGAAAGGAAATCTAAAGCAATCCAAAAATATTATCTAATGACACAAAAACACAGTGGTCTCTATATTTATTTGCATAGCTATGTTTTAAGAATTGTAGGTCTAGAAATTACTCTAACCAAGTCCAGTGAGAGCAGATGGAAAAGGGAATTTAAAAGAGATAAAGAATGTACAAGTTAACTGTGATTTTCATCCATAGGGAGCTTTAATATTAACACCTAGTAAGCGTGAAGCAAACTCATTACTGGATGCCCTCTTTTATACATGTTTCAAGATTGCGTCGTTCAATGCAAAGAGCAGAGTGCTGTATCACTGCAGTGGAAACTCTCAGCCTTCCTTGAAACGATACTAAAACCTCTGCACACCAGGCCACTGAAAAGCTATTTGAACTAAGTAAAGCTGCCATGATGTTATCCGCAGGGCAAAATCCAAAAGCAATCTCTGGGTCCAGCCACATACAAAGGGGTCAACTGCATAGGCAACACTGATCTCAGCCAGAGCTAAGGCAGCTCTAAATACAAATGTAAATTGAGAAACAAAAAAGGGGAATATGAAGAAATGAGGGATCATTCTTAAATCAAAAGCTATGGCAGGTCACACTGCTCACTCATCTGTGTGTGCACTTCGTGATTCTCATTCAGTTCTTCTGGATTCTCAAACAAAGTGCGGAGTCCTAAAAATATTTGGAACTATTACAAAGCATAAATTATAAATGTGTCGAGAAAATGGAAAAAGGTGTCTTGGGCCTACTTAGAGCACAAAATGATCTCAACCATTATTCAACAATGATATGAAGATCTTTTATTTCATTTCTTCTTAACAGTTCCCTGTGTTTGCTATCATTTCTTGCCCAGCACCGTGTCAATAATTACTAAATTAGCAGGACGCCTGTACAATTTCAGCTCAAGTGTTATTACTGACAAGTCAAACAAAGAAAGCTGATCGAAAAGATGGGACTCCATCTCCTTATTTAAATGGACCGTGTTCACAGAAGAAGATTGAAACTCCTTTTTCTTCAAAGGAAGAAGGGAAGGGTATAGTTTACATTTTGTGCTGCTCAAGGACAGAGAGTCAGAGGAAATGCCTTTTTAATGTAAACCTCTTTTCATTTCCAAGGGACAAAAATGAAGGTTATTTAAAAGAATCATGCTTGGTGGAAGAAGTAATTATGTATTTTTTTTTCAAATCTCAGAGGAATAATGCTTTTATATTTCCCTGAGATGACCCAATTCGCTTGTGATGTGCTCCCTTAAATGTAAGTGTGCTGACTTCTTTGAACCTCATTGTTTTTAGTGTCTAAAGAAGCTCCTCTTATACCACATTGTTGATTGATTTCGGCTCTGTACCAGTGCCTAAATATCCATAAAGCTATTGCTGGTTTATACAACCCACAAGTGAAAATGGTGTGTAATCTTTACTCCTGGATACCTCTGAAATGCTCACATGTAATGACATGTTCAAATTAATTCTTGGAAAAGTATTGCTCCATTATACGGGATCTAAATTTGTAACTCATTTGGGCTGGTGAGATCGACAGTCTTGAAAACACTAACAGATTTCCAAAATTGTGCAGACCTTTCTTAATATTTATTTGATGTTATCTCTCTGAAGTCGTTTTTGGTGGAATAAATGTGAGCACCTATTGGTCTGCCTAACTACATGAAATACAATGCAGTCCAGTAACATTCCTCAGAGGTATAATATCTATACTCACAGTTTCATTTCTTTATGTTTTTGTTTGTTTGTTTGTTTTAATAATACAAATCACCTACTTTGACACTGTTGAAAATAGGATAGGTTTTTAGGCAGCAACTATGAAAATGTAGGGGAAAAAACAAACAAATAAACAAAAACCCCTACAATCACTTAATATAGTACAGCAGAAATGGAGACAAATTCCATCAGTCTTAGTCATCTAACTATTACTATGTGCTACTCCCCTAAATCTGGAATTTATTTAGTTGTTGTCACTTGTCATGTAAACAAGCCAACGGGGACTATTTAAATCTATAAAATTAGACACTAGGTTTTAGGCCCTTCCATGTTTTTTTGATTAGTCCTAGGAAAGATCCTAATCACTCACTGGCTCTCTGGGCACTGCCTTAATGTAAACAAATAAACAGTGATAAAGTTAACTACAACATCTTACTGACATTTTTTAAACCTTAAAAACTATTTTATTACAATTTTTTGGCAAAAGTTCTGAGTTGAGTTCTCACTAGCTCCAAAGCAAGAGACTTCTGTTCCCACAGAGATGATTCCAATTAGTAATTTCACTTGAATTACAACCTATTCTACTTCTTAATTCATAATCAGAGGAATAACTTGTTCAATGTCTGTCATCTGCTACTTGCAATCCTACAATATCACAGGCTAGGGTACAATTATAAAAACGAAACCATTTTCTAGGCTAGAACTATTTAAATGTCATATTTTTCTGTTTAATCTGTCTGAAACTTACTTCTTTTTGTTAGATAGACTGTTCTCAAAGCTTTAATTTTCATGATGAGATTGAATACAGAAGACTTCTTTTTTTTCCCAAAACACAAGTGTTTCAAAAAAAACCGTGAGCAACAGAAAGCAAAGAGACAGATTTTTACACAGATTTTTGGAAATGAGTAGGGATATTGCAGTAGACTTCACTTCAGAAAAGCACCAGTCCTTTTTAATGCTCTAGGTATTTTTGGGGCTAGCTGCAAAGTGATCTAGCAATAATGCTAATGACTTATTCAATTATTTTCCTTTTATTCAAAATTATCTGGAATTCCCTTAGGAATGCCATATCAAAATTAATTATTATCTTTCAGTTTCTGAAGATGCCACAGGAAATGTAGAATGAAATAACAAAAGAAAAATAGATCCTGAATCAGACAAATTTTAAATTTTGACTTTATCACAAAGGGATATTCTGTGAAAATGAAAGAAAATAGGCATTTGAAAATACTTGTAGTATTCAGAAATTAATCAGTGATGCTCTAGGCCACAAGATATATACTGAGGACAAAAATTTAGCAAGAGACAAAAGAATGACTAAACACATATTCTAAGAGTTTGATTCAATTATAGAAAATTAAGTACTTTAAGTGGTTCTTAATCTACACAGAAAAAAGGAAACAATTTTCCTTTGAAATGAAATGAGCAGATTATGCCATATAGGCATAATCTAGGCATACTAGGGAGTTTCTTGCACTCTCTTATAAAGTATCTGGTTCTGTAGATTCAGTCTATGTACGTAGGTTGAATTGGTCTGATCCTCCATCAGTGCTTTCAATCCTACTCAAACAGGGCCATATCTGGGGTAACATGCAGCTACACCTCAGTAATGAGTAACAACATTACACAAAGAGAAATGAAATACACATTCCACTGGTATTGTTAGAAAACGTTGGCAGAAAATGTATAGCTATCCAAACTGAATTTAGAAGTGAAGAATTAATACCCACATTTGGAAAAATAATGTCATCTAGACAGTTTTGCATAAGATTCATGTAAAGTCATTCTAGGCAGTGAGAAAATGGATGTCTGCTTAACCATCTGTATTATTATTCCAGGAGAAATGTTCTCCTTATTCATACATTCCCAGTCCATGCAGGAAGGAAACGATGATTGCTCATTCTAGGATGGATTTTCTTTCAAGCAGAATTGTGATGGTGTTTACTTTGGCAGGGAATAAATTTAGTGCTAGTTAAAACCTTTTTTGTTGACTTTTACTCTCATTACATGCTGTTGCAGCAAATCTTGAAAATTATTAATAGTAATCCAAATAGCCAAATGTTTTTTAAAATCACTGTTTGTTGCCTTTGAATCATGTAATCAGATCTTCCTATTTAGAGAACTGCAATACTGAAGAAAAGTATGGTATTCTGAGGAACTAGTTCATTACAGTGTATTTTGCAATATTAATACTGCATAAGGAAGCTAAGAGTCTGGTATAAAGGTTTAAAGAAACTTGAAAGATTTCATAGCTTATCTCTAAATTATTATTTTTTATCAGCAAGATTCCTGAGGGAATGTTCATAACTTCAAGACATCACAGCAACAGTGCAATGTCAACAATTATTTCCAACATGCAATCTGTTTGGCCAAGATTTATCTCCCCTCTATGAGGCAGCTAACTCAAGTACCTACCATAAAAGCTTTGTTATCCTACAAGTAACTGAATAGGTGTTGGAGAGAAACAGGAATCTCATAAGGACAATTCAGATCACAGACAGACTAAATTGCCTCCTTAAGGTGCCTCTCTCACTCCATTGACTACATGGAGAGCCACAGGAGAGTGTATCCTTAAGTACCTTACTTAAGTGCCTAAAGTTAGGTCAAATAAACCTGGGCCTTGTGTGTGAAAATATTTTTATATATACGGGCCTGACTCACTTTTACATATTGGCCTCAAGGCGCTGTACTCTAGACAAGCATCTTACATGGATTCAATGTGCACTCTCAGTACCTTGGCCCATTATTATGTATATTTTCTTCCTATTACAAGTGGAGTGAAAAAAGAGGGTTTAATGAAAATGACAGTCTGTTTAACAGTATTTAATTCAAGACAATCATCTTGGTATATATATAGGGGGATTCTCCAGAGTGCTCAGTGTGTCTCTAATTCTGCTCCTGCTGAAATAATGTTATATCTAGAGTAGGTCTACCACAATGCTATGTTAAATTCTCGGTAAGTACAATTTCGTGGTGACTATTAAACAGGTGACCTTAATAAGTGATCAGATGTTTCTGTTTGGCCTTCCTTCAACATCTGTGAAATTCTACAGTAAACATACATGCACACATAGAAATGCATGCAAGCATGCATGAACATTATTGCCTTACACTGAACTTTAGACACAAGATAATTTCTTCTGGCAATGATAACCCACAGGAGGCAATGGAATCTTTTAAGTATCCCCTCATGGAGCTCTCTTCTAAACACCATCCCCAAGGAGAAAATGCTGTATCACTCCATAGTTTACAGGAATGTGATCACCGACAGTTTTCAGTGCAGTCACAGGTCTCCACAGCTGGTGTTCTCCTGATTCCAGCATCCACACAGCTGTGCATCCAAGTTTCTGCTACCCCTGAAAGTCTCCAGCCATAAGGAGTGGACTCCTGCATTTAGTATTCGTTCTTCTTCACAACAGCTCATACCTTCCTGCCTTTCCATAGGAAAATGATGATATAACTGCAAGATCCCAACTGAGAACTAGTTCTTAGGGAGGACATAAATAGTGCATAAGGAAACACCAAACCCAATACCATGGTCTCAGTGCCTGGTGTTATTTGAAATGAAATCCTCATACATGCCCCAGGTCCAGCAATGCAAAGTTGGACTTACAGTGGAAGGAGTTTTTTTTAAAAAAAGCAATTTTGCAGTATCATCTTCAGGCAACAAGAACAATGTTATGGCTGTCTGGGGGCTGGTGCATCTTCTATGAAATTATTCTTTGGAATGGGTATGGTTCTGGTCATTTTGTAAAAAAGATGATTGCTCATTTGAAAGGGACTGCAGGCAGGGACCTTCAGCTCGTGATCTGACATGGCTTCCAGAAGCCATGCCAGATGACACCTGCTGAGGTCCTGGCACACCAAATTTTAAATGGATTTACAAGTTTCTCTCCCCAATACCAAATGCTATGATGTCTACATCAAACACTCAATTATGTGTGGGCTGCTTCTAAACAAAAGTTTTCCTAATTGTTTCAGATACACCATCTGTTTCTGATCAAAACCATGGCGAAACAGCAAACCCTTATAAACATCATCCTAGATTTCTCTTTTGAATGAAATAAGCTTAGTACTGAGGGGTATAATTTCAAAAAGTTCCAAGCTGCTGTTATCCAAATGTACATGAAACTCATGGGCCTTCCTAGTTGAGAGGTCTCAAGGGAACAGCTTTCATGCCTTTTTTTTTTTTTTTTTTTCCCCACCTATGGGGAAGAAACCTTAAAGATACCCTTTGCCAGTTGTTGTTTCATTTCTAGAGAAAGTTAAGCAGAAGTTGCTATGGATTTCCTTATTATTTTCATACAAAAACAATCTCAAAATTGGTGGTTACATAGATGTCAATAAATATTTCAGCTGAAATCCTCAGAGTGCTTTTTCTTTTTCTATGGGCATCTCTTCCCTTCTAGATACAAGTATTGTCTCTAACTTCAGGATATTTCTTAATATACTGACCACAGTAGTGTTTACATTCCCCAAGCAGGGCTCCCTGCTTAGCCCATTCTTCTACTCAGAAATATACTTCAGTGTAGCTGGCATGAGACAAAAAAGAAAACTTCCCTTGGACCAACACCAACACATTTCAACAAAGCTTCTGATCAAAGTGCAAAGAAAGAAATGAAAAACAAGAAAGGCAACAGTTGCAACAGCTCAACAGCTATTGTGGATTTTTTTTAGGGAACCAGAAACCATCCTTAAAGAATATATATGGTGGCTTTAAAGTGTGAGCAGCATTTCAACAAAATACCGAGTACAAAACTTTCATCAAGGAAGTTTAACCATTTCTGTCAGTTTAGGGGTCAAAGAGGCAAGATGACAGTACAACCCAGTGGGAAAAGGCTTCCTCTGTAGGAGGTGAAGAGCAGGTGAAAAGAAGGAATTCATCTGGTTCCAGAAGTCTGGGTACCATGAGTACAGTCCAGCAGCGTAGGTTTGTTTTATACAAAATATTTGACTGTCAGTATGACAATATAGGCAAAAGCTTTCTCCTGGTTATCTTTGTAAGGATGAATAGATCATAGCTGAATAACTCCAGATGTAATAATGTGGAATCTGTCCCATTACATATTTCAACCTGAACTTAATGGATGGAAAGAAAATCCTTTGAATTGTAATAATGAAAGAATAAAGAAAAAACAATATGACTATGGCTTAAAAACACCATCACTGATCTCAGGCTTGGTAATGAAACAGTGTTTACTGGCCATGATATTTTTATTTTCACTTAATCCCAAAGATTTCCTGTGTGTAATTGCTTTGGAAGTTACAGCTCTAAGGCACGACACATTTTTTTGACGGTAACATCAACGTGTAGAGACAAACATTAGCGCTCAGTGTCAAGCACACTTGAGTTTTTCAATACACTTGGAGGAAGATACTCATAAAGGCTCATCACAATGGCATGGAGGACTAATATTCCAGACAATTAGGCTTTCTGCTTCAAATGGGACAATTCAAATGCGGATGTCTTTAAAGCACATTTTCATCCCCTTTATGGCTCACAGGAGGAAAAGAGATGCCTTTTTTGTTTATAAAATGTAGGGCTGAAAACTGTCTGAACAGATGCTGGAGACCATAATGTCTCAGTTTCACTGTTGCAGAAACCACCACTTGGTCATCTCATGCCCCTTTCTCACTAAATCTGATATAAATATGATTATGACTTAAATTGTTATGGTTTGTGGAGGGTTACTGGGGTGTAGAAAACATAAAGCTGGAATCAGCCATCTAAAAATCTTCCCTTTCCCTTCATGACATTTTCTTTAAAACTTACAAAATCTATGCTTGCTAAATAAAAGTGAAGGTCTTTGCCACCTGAATCTAAATTGAATATAATTGGGTACTTGTATGTCAAAGCACTCAGAGACATAAATCCAAGTACCAGCACATCAATAGGAAGGCAATTGGGTCACAAGATAACCTATAGTATATATGATATATCTTCTTAAGGCTGTTCTCAGAATCCAAGGAATTCTTTTGTTAGACACTGAGTGGATGTCTCTTATTAAGGGGGTGTTTATAATGGTGGACAATGCAATTCAGATATAGAGCATACAGTAGTCTTCCATCAAAGGTAGAGAGACACCTAATAGCCTAAAATAAATCCCTGCAATACTTCAATAGCAGAACATTTGAGCAATTTTTAAACATAGTCATGGGTATCAGAAATGTATCTGAACCTAATGGAGAGCACAAAGGTAAAGGAGACCTTGAAACGATCAAAACCCACTTGTCAATGTAATTATGCAGACAATTTCTAACATTTACTTTTCATGCCTAAACTAGTTTAGAAGCCTCAGCCAACACAAGAAGGATCCCTGGCCTAGTGATATGGACAGAGGATTTCATGTTCCAACAAGGGATATAAAAGTGAAATGCTAATTGCATGGAGGAAGTCTTACAAAATAGTCCTACAAAAGAAGAGAAGTCAAGAATAAAATCAAGTGATGAAATCCTAAACAGGATAAAGTCTTCTAATTTTACTTTGTTCCTAATTTAACAAGCTCCAAGTTTAATCACAACTAGCAGGGCCAGTGCTTACAGTAAAACACATCAAATCCATAATCATTTAGCTGAAAATGGGGTTATGATGACAGGGCAGCAGAGTCATTACTATTGCTGGCTACTAAGTAGATCAGTGCAGCCAAGTACCTGACAAGCTGAAATGTACAGGTTTTTTGATATGGTGACTTGATTTAGCACAACCATACATACAATCAGACACACATCATTCTGCTTTGTGGCACTCCTTGCTGCAGCATATGCACAGACTTCCCTCCCTTCCCACCAAGCTATATAGATTTTCTAAATGCATGCAAATGTACCCAAGATGGCTCATTTTGTTATCAATTCCCCAAGTGCTAGCATTCTAATCATTAACTAATTGTCTCTGTGCTCTATTGACAACTTGGCCACCTTCTTGCTAATTTTTGCTGACATGATGGAGGCCCTGAAGAACTGGGTTAACCTTTCAATGTCCATTGAAGATCCACAGGTCTGATGACGATTGATTGACCTGGCCTCTATGTTAGATAAAACCTCATCAGCTTTCCGAGCGATTTGTGTAATGAGGCGTCAGTAATTGACAACAGGTAAGTGAACTTAGAAGTCCCTTTCTCTATTGCTTTGCTAAAATTAGTAGAAAATGCAGGTATCTGTAATGGGTGCGAACTTGTAAGAGTTAACAAAACATGGATACATATGTGTGCACTGTAGTATCATGTATTTCATTCCTACAGATATACACAAAAACACAGGTATAATGTGCATAAAATATGATGCTTGGGGTTCTCTTCCTACATATATGTGATGTGTGTAATTTATATATGCATGTGTATGTAAATATAATACATACATACTGTATTATATTGTACTGGTTTGTTACAGAGGCATATGCTCTATCCGATGTTCTCATAAAATCTTCTGCATGGTTTATGCAGAATTCTATATAGTACACATCAGTCTGGGTTATGATAACACAAAGCTACAAAATGTCTTCTGTTTCCAAATGCTTACTGAATGTTCAAGCAGTAAATTGGAGCTGGATATCCGGATTCTTGGCTGCCCACCTAGCCCTGACTCTATTAAGAATAAGAATTAAATGCTTTCAGATGAGCACAGGATAGTTGCCTAGCTATATTTTTTACAGGTAGTTTGCACAGCCCTACACATGTTTTCTCAGTGGTGTTACATGGATTATGGAAAGTGCCACTTTGTCATCTCTATGTGAGTCAGCTCTGCTGCTCCCCTTTCAAGTCATTTCTATGTGTTTCCAAACATACATTTAAAGCACAATTCACCTTTTTGCTGTCAAGACATACTCCAAGTCATTGAAACTGTTCTAAAAATAGAAAGGGAACAACTGAATTTGCTGTACCATAAATCTTTATGGTAGTCTTCTTTTAATTTTACATTAAACAGCTATAAAACTACCCACATAGGACGATTATACAAGATGAAATAAAAGCAAATACTATTAACAATGAGTGTTTCTCTAGATGACTCATCATAGCCAGGTGGAGAATATGAAATGTTCTATCTATGCAGAAAGGCACAAAGATGTATACACCTAAAGCACACAGAGAAATGCTCAAATGAAATACAAATGTAGTACGTCCATTCAAAATGATGTGATCAATTAAAAAAAAAAAAAAGCTCCCAGAATTCTGGATTTTGTATCTTAGTTCCTCTGTACAGAAACAGAAAAATCCCTTGTCTTCCTTCTTTCACTCAGTGTCTCTACACTTTTTTCATTCCTTCCAATTTTTTTGTGCCAAAAAATACTTGCAGTTTCCAGATAACTCTGAGTTGGTGTCCATGTGGCCATCAGTGCGTTTCATCTGACACACAAAACTGGCAGCTCTTGTCATAATTAAGCCAATATAATATCATATACTTATGTAAATTCTTGTTTGAGTGTTCTGTGGAAAATTGTTTGTATCTTGAAAGTTTTCAAGAGTCCATACACTTTATCTTCATCCAATATTTGGATTTGGCACTGTATCAATTTTAATAAAGTTCTATTAATTACAATGATCATTACATAAATAGACTTTCATAGAAAATAAAACATTTCTGTAGAAATGAGGGCTCTATATTGTCTTCAGAAAGAAGAAAATTGAATCTTATTTGCATATATGTTGTTTAAATTACCTTCTTTATACATGTACATGTTTTATTTGTATTCTAGAATTTCAGAACAAGGGTCTGAGCTGTGTCTTGATGAAATATGTCTACTGGTAAGAACCTATTTTTAATTGAAATTTATAAGACTTCTTTTAAATATCCATTTAAAAATATTTAAAATAAACAAACAACCTACTATTGCCCAACAATATTTCCAATCACAAAGAAAACACTAAATACTTTAAAAATATTACCTAATATGAAAACTGGGTTAGTTGAAATTAAGTATAATGCATAAAATCCTGGCACAACTGAAAGCAATGACAAAACTCACTGAATTCAGTGGGCAGAGGATTTCTTTAACATATCCTGTGTATCACAATGGCTTGTTAAATTCATCTCCTGATCTTATTGGAGTAAACTACCAATTCCCTCAGCTGAACTTCTTACAGGCTGTCCATTGTAAAACAAGAACTTTATCAAACAAGAAAATGAAGATACGATGACCACTTTCTACTAGCCAGTATCAAAAGATTACGAATATCCCCAACCCTCATAAAACGTGCCTTCCTACCTACAATGTTATGCATAGTTTTGTCTGTGATACAGCTATTTTTTCCCTTATTTCAATTAAGCAGGCATTCCTGTTCTTCAGGGACATGTATATTCAAAATTCTTGTCAAGAATTCAAATAGAGCATCAGGTGAATCCTGCAAAATGACTTGGCACAGGCCCTCCCTGCACCTCTACTTCGTCCTGTTCACTCTGATGAAGCCAAACATGAGCTCTAACCTTCCATAGGCAGAGATCTTTAGATAGCACAGTTCCTAAATATGACTAGAGACCAGTGCAGTCCAGGAGAAAAACTGGATTTGATTCTAGAAGAAAGTTGGATTTGGGAGAAGATCATGCAGACAGGCATTTTTTATTTGGGTTGACAGCAAGATCACTTTCCACGGTGAGTTATCACCTCTCTTGGGCTGCAAAACCCATTCTTCATCATTGTTCTGCACATCACAGGACTAAAAAAGCACAGGTACCTTTTTATGTTCCTTATCATTTTTGAGAAGTCTATCAAATTTAGTTAAAATAAGGCAGTCAGGGATCCAAAACAAAAATACAGGAAATACTGTATAATTCAACAAAATAACATATTTTTACAAAGGTGAAACGTATCTTAAATCCTAGGAAATGAATCTATAGGAGAACCACAAAATGAATAACCTAAGTTGATAGGAATTTCCTTTTTTTCCTTAAGATAGTTTTTACTTTTTTTTTGTTTTAGTATTTCTCTCATGAAAATAAACAGTTTCTCTACTTCCAGTTTGGTGATTGGATGTAAATTATAACCTCATAATAATATTTGAGTTATACCTCATAATAATATTTGTACTTAATTATGCTTATCTGTCTATATAAAAAAAAATACATCAATACAGAAGAAACAGATTGAAATTATTCTTACATATATATGGATGCCCATACATATTTTATACACATATATAATCCCTGCAAAAAATCTTGCTAATAAAAAAGTATATATAATGGTAACTCCTACTGATCATTTTAAAATTTAAGTGTTAATATAGCGAAGTTTTAAACTGCAAATAATTCTTATTGAGTGCTATTTGCTGTTAGTATGAGAGAGGTCTAGAATGCAATAACAATAAAAACATTCTATTTACATTTGTATTAAAGCTATTGGAAATAGAAGATTACCAGCTAAGTAAAAACAGAAACATGAGGTCTTGATTGAATATATTACATTTAAAGTACTGATTTTATTGATAAAATATGTTGCATCTTCTATATTAGCTGGTATGCAATACAGAAAAATCTAAACCGTGTGATGATGTTTATGTTAACAACCAATAGTGAAGAAGGATAGTTATCAGTGTACTGACTAAGAATTCATCAGTTTTATCTAACGGCCTATATTTTAAAAATAAATGCAACAGCAAGGTTTGATGAGAAGGCAAGAGCATTGTTGATAGTTGAAAAGACAGAGACTTCATATAGATACAGAATATATGGGTAACATTTTCAAGAGCACTTAAATGATTTAGGAGTTTGAGTCTGACTGACTTTAAAGAAAACCTTTTAAGCAGTTTTTGTAGCACGGATCTGCTCCAGAGCACAGGTAACAATGGGAAGTCAATGGAAAGATTCACACTTCCTTCAGCTACCTTAGATCTATACCTTGTTAAGATACATTTGATGCATTCCTGCAGCTTTTCAGCTGCAGTGATGAAGTTGTTGTGACCCTTTGGCGTAGGCACAGGTCTGGTGAGAGAATTCATCAAATGGACTGTATCTTTGGCTAATATGAGTATTAGCAGTAGCTTTGTGTACGTAATACTGTGTTCAGTGCTATAGCTCCTTTGCAAACATCTGCACTTTTTCTTTGTTAGGTCCACCCTGAAATGATTCACCTTGATGAAATCCCAGACAGTAGTGCAAAGGCAGACTACGAACTACTTGGACGGTACAACAAAGGGCCCATGTTTCTTATTTTACCTAAATTGGTTAACACAAATCTTCATTTTAGGTTGAAAGAACAATGAATCATGCAGCAAATGCTGGGTGAGTACCATTTGTGCTTATGTTTCCACATTAAAACAAGGTAGGTGTGAAAATTCCACAGAACTAGCAGGATCGATGCTCACAGGAACACTCCTTCCTCTCTGCTGGTTCCTATTACCATAGGCAAAGCAGAAATCTGGCATCTATTACTAACGACAATAAGTAAACCTGGTGCTTAATCAATCTAATAAAGAATGTTGTTGCCTTGGGCAATTGCTTATGTATGTTGCCTACCCACAGGACCACCAAGCTGAGCATCAGCAGAATTCCATCTTCGGCTCAACCCACATGTGCTCATGTTTTCCTCTTTCTAATGTAATTATTTTAAGATATTCACAACATTATTAGTTTTCCTTATAAAGGGTGTTTTGGTGGTTACACTTTTCTTAAGGTGATCTCTTTAAACCTCTTTCATTATCTCATGACCTATCTTGAACACTTGGTCTGAACACAAATATAGCAGTACAAAAATAATCCCTCCTCTGTACAGGGAAAGTACCAGCATGGGCTGTTTCTGATGCACAGCTGTGAAAAGAACTGTGTCCTATGCCTGACATGACTTAGGCATCAAACTAGAAAGACATCCAGCTCCTCTACTGTTGTACTTTTTCTAAATAATTATTCATGAAAGTAGATCACACCTTCTTCCTTCTTCTGCTCCACCCTGGCTTTGACCAGGGATTCTTCTCTGAAACCCAAGAGCTCCACGTGAAAATGTTTTTGTCAAACGTGATGTTAGCTTTGCTAACAGGTAGTGCCTGGGCTGTTTTCAGTGATGAATGTTTTCTCAGAAATTCCCAGCTGGCTCTTTTGCAATTCCCAGTCCCCCACCCAGAGCTTTAGTTCTGTATACTCTTACTTGATGCATTCCTGACTGAATACAATGGCTGGAGCTCAGTAACAACAGCCTCCCTAAGTTCATTTTTATCCTATGCTTCCTGTCTAGATTTCCTCCAGTCCAGAAAGCTGAGGGGGCATCCCTCTAATGATCCCTGTGGAAGGGAGACAAGGCCCTCAGACCTCTCAGATGGTCTGTTAGAGGTATAAATTGCTTGTGAAACTCTTATACCAAAGTTTCACAGTTAGGGGACCCCTTACAAAGGGAAGCATACATTTGGACTTGAGAACACTTTCTTGCCATTTCCCAGTGAACAAGGATCTCAGACCCATGAAGGGCAGGATGGTCCCCAGTGGGTCTGCAGGAGACACAAAGCATGAAAGGCACTATGAAGGCCATATTTCCTTCACACAGAGATCCATGAGTACCTGGGGTTTACTGCCTCCAGACAGTGTGTTGGGGCAGGGTCCCTCTTTTGAAGTCTCTGTGCCAGATAAAACTGCATCTTGCAGAATCAATACGCAGCTCTCCTTCTCCAAGTGGGGCTTTGAGATGTTGCTCTGCACTGCGCTGAGGTCACGGGGGGATTAGAGGAAATTTATGAGAGATTACTTTAAAGATGCTACTGACCCTTGTTTTCTACGAGTGCAGAACAAGCCAATTGTTATCTGAGAACATAATGAAAGCTTAAATATAGTTCTCCGCCATGATTAAAATATCTTATTGCTAGCCTGGCTATTTATTCTCTAATTAGGAAGGCAATGTCCAAGGCCCTCAGTGGAAGTGCCCACAAAGATGCAGTTTCTGCCCGTGTCGAGGAGCACAATTCCCCGCTGTCACTGCATGGGCCCACTGCTGCATAAAGGCTGTGGCAGCTCACCTCCACCAGAATTAACTCTGCCGTCCGGTTTCATCAGAGGCATAATTTTTTCCTCTGTACCTACAGCTTTTTCTAAAAGGACTGAAAACAATCAGTCCGAACCCAAAGATTTACTTTTGTTTTAACACCTTAACAACTGACTCACTTTACCTCGCGTTGACAAGTCATTCCTTCCCCCATCAGCATTGCTACCTGCACTGCTCTATTGATGAGATTTCCACTGTTCTCCCCTGAGTTTCCATGGAAATAGTTTATTATTGTTGTCAAGGATGGACAATCCAAATACATTTTAAAGAAGCGTAATGTAAAAACTGAAAAACATACTTGTAGCTGTCAACTTCTTCCAGCAAGATTTTCTTTCGTTCTTTCTTTCATTCTTTCCTGTCTTTCTTTCCAAGTAGTTTCAATGTAGGCGTTAAATTAACAGTGATATTACAAGAAAATATTACCTTAACACACTTAGAAATGGAGAAACTGCACTAGAGGATTAAATCTCAGAAGAATGTAGATAAGCTTCTTTCTGTAACTTTGGTATATATAGCACTTTTTCTCCATTGCAGAGTGAAAGGGGGAAAAGCTAATCAATATTAATCAAGGCTCATTTAAGTAAATCAAAATTTTAATAAACAACCTAATATTTTTTTCTTAAAAATGAATTTATTGCAATTTAATATTTATAGGGTCACATTACCCATCACAGTTTTGTAAGTGCACAGCACAATTACTTGCACGAAGACTGTGTATTCCCCAGACTAGGGCTACTGGGAGTAGAGACACTAGACTCTCAAAATATTTACCCTTTTCCAAACAATTTTCACAAATACCTGAACTCCTAATCCCCTTTTTATCCCTGCAATAGAAGTCTATTTGTGGGCCCTGATGCTCAAAGCTTTTTGGTAGGGGAGTCCTGCACATCTGACCAGAGACCCCTGAGATCAGCCTGAGGTTCCCGGGACCTGGGCTGCAGACTCAGCCACAAGGCTGCACAGAGGGTGCGTTTCTTAGCTCGGTGATCTAGGACCATCACGAGGAATAAAATGTAGGGAAAAATATAATCTTTACATATTTCTATGTATAATTTATTTGAGGAGTTTACTCAGTAAAACTGCCCTGCATAGAATAGAAACCAAACAACATTCCTGAAGACTAACAGATTCTCTAGAATTTTATGTGCAGCTTTCCATTTCAAAGTAAATTTCCCTATTGACAGCATCTGCCAAACACCACCTTTTTACACCTGGGAGCCGAAAAAGGATGACAAAATTAAAAATTCTCATCTCCAAACTAAGTGATGAACTAACTCAGCTGCATCTACTTCTTTTACAACCAAAAATAAATAAATAAAAAATGTGGCCGATATTTCATCATTTCCTATTTCAGCTTCAGTAAAAGGTAGTCTCCCCAAGCCACCTTCCTTCACTCTAATTCACTTTAAGTTTCAGTTTGAAACTAAGACAAATGAAAAAATAAAATAAAATAAAATAAAATAAAATAAAATAAAATAAAATAAAATAAAATAAAATAAAATAAAATAAAATAAAATAAAATAAACCTATAGACATTAAGCTCAGGTATATATGGACACTTGCTCTAATTAAGAAAGCACTCAGGATCATCTGTAATTCAGCCAGGCATATAGTCACATCCTAGTCTTTGTTTCACCTAGAAAAATAGATTTTGGTATGAAAATCCCTTCACTGACTCATTATTTTTTGACTAACAATAAATTGAACATTAAGCACGTTGCATAAGCTATGTTAAATCTATTACTGAAATAGGCTGTTGAAATAATGTTTTTACAAAAATTACTACAAACAAGTGGGAAGTTTTGGTGATGATAACATTCTTCCTGGAGATTACCTCAGGCCACTTGCAGAAATCTGCAGCAGAGTGAGCATCCTCAGCTGTGCTGTACTAGGTGGTTTAAAGCAAAAGTATGAAAAGTTAGATATTTTCCCTTAAATTTCTAGGACTGCTCCACAAGGGGCTTTAAAATGTAAACAGATACTGAAACAGCTGTGTATTATCTTTTATTTCCCTTCAGTCATGTCTTTTTTACTAGGCTTTTATTTTTATCTTATCATTTATAGTTACAATGCCTGATCCAAAACTAATTTATGTCAATAGAGAAACTTTCTGTTCAGCAGACTTTGAATTGGAATGTTAATTTTGTATTTTCCTAAGCCTAACTTCCTTTTAAAATAATTGTTATGTAATTCCTTGAGTACACTCTCATGGGAAGTATTTCAACTGAACTTATTCCTAAAGAATAATACTGCCTTTATATGTCTACCACAAAACACATTTATTAATGTTATATGTATGCACAATATAAAATTTTCATATACACATACAATACATGTGCATAGAATAGTAACATACCTCCTTTTTATTCTCTTTCTTTCTTCCCCCCCCCCTCCCCCCCTTTTTTTTCTCTTTTTTAATAATATTATATTTTATTTACTAGAGCCTGTGGCTGGTAAAAAATCTTATTCTTTGCCTAAGAAATGTAGCCCTGGGTGAATTTGCTCTTGATTTTCAAGATAAACTTTGTGTTAATTTGTAATTTTCTATTTAGCAGCTGATGAAAATTGACAAATGGGAATTTCCTAAGCAATTTGTGCTTTTCCAGAATTATTTCTGTGGCTAAAGCCTATTAATACAAATTACATTAAAAACCTCAGTTTCATTGACTGTTAGCACAGTCAGAGCTTTCAGTATAATTTTACTATTTGACAGATGTCAGGTATTTAACTTGGGACTTTTCTTTTTTTCTTTTAACAGGCAGTACAGCCCAACAGCAGCAAAATGTCCTTTCAAAAACTTTTCTTACCTTAATGTTTTGAAAGGTACCTTTTATTTTTTTGTGCAGCTAAAGGAAAACAAACAAACAACAACAAAAAAAAAAAACGACAAAAAAACCCCACCACGAATTCCTTATGTACTTTTGGAGATCGGTAAGAAAAATGTGAGTGGAGCGAAGGGCATGGGGTATCTTTTTCAGATGTTGCGATGTGAAGGATTTTCTCTCTCATCTCCCAAACCCTGTAGATGGAGCCCTCCACTAAGATCTTGCTGTATCTCTAGCACAGATTGACTTCTTTTGGGTTGATGATGATTGATCGTGTTGTTTTCTTCATTACTTTAAACCTAATCAGTGCTTGGTGTAATTTGAGTAATGATTGCTCATTATTGGCAATTGTGAAGTTTAAGGCTTTCTTCATTTTACCTCACAAGACGGCCAGTTGGGAGATGCTCGTACATCCCCATTTGGGCAATGCTTGAGGTAAGAGAAGGGGGAACCATCATCAGTAATAGGCAGTAGTGAGAGCTCTGCAAGTTTATTACTGCATATTTTCTTGGCAGGGAGCTCCTGGTCTTACCCCTATGATCAGACCTGATCCCAAAAAAACAAGTTTCTTAGCAGTCTCTATCATTTAGGCCTTACTGAAATTCCTCAGTTCAATAAATCATGCTATTTCTTAATAATGTGTCTTATAAAATGATATGGATGGATTTGAAAATAAAAGGTTTTCAATTTCCTGAGACAAAAGGGAAAGAAGAAAAGATAATGAATGAGGATCATCTGTGGGCCAAAACTGTTTTGTTTCTCATTACCCATATTCTGCTGCTAACTTTGGTATTTTGAATGAAGAATAAGGGGTATTATTGCAGAATAGAGTGGTTGATTTACAGGCGCTAAGCTTGGTAAGCAGAGAAAAAGACGTTAAGTTGTTCAGTACCCAGAGGACACACCATGGGAGTCTGGCTAAGCCCTTCGTTTGTGCTGAAATTATGCTAAGGACATAATGAATATCTATATAAATCAGAAAACTTTAGATTCACAGTTATGGGAGCAAGAACAATTTTTCTCCTTGGGCCTACTTCCACAGTTACAGCACTAAGTATAGATGATTATAAATAACAATTTATCCCAGCAGAAGAAGAAGGAAAATATGTTTCCTTTCCATATTATTGGTAATTCTTGCCACTTGCTTCAGCCATATTAAGCCAAAAGTTGTATGTGATACTTCATGAAATGTTTTACCAATTAAAAAATAAATAATTTGTTGTATAGTTAGTTAGTATAAAATATGTGGTGCTTGTACAAGATACCACAGTTTTATCCACTCTATTTTCAGTGCTCTTATTTTATGTTCCTATTGACAAAAATCATTCTAAGAATATTTGCTAGCCAATTCTTTAAAATGTTATAGTGTTTTTTTTTTTTTTCAGTTGCCTCTTACACCCATGAAAAAATCTGTACAAAACATAAAACATAGGAACCTTAATTTGTTCTACAGTAAACCAGCTAATTCTGGGGTGAAAAGGTGTCCAGAGACATCAATGGAGCTTACGTGGAGCTATTCTCTCTTTGTAATTCCACAAGGCACTTTGTTGGAGAGGAAGCAGGGATGCTTTCTCTCTCCACCTTACTGAGCTGACATCGAACAGCCGAGAGCGTGGTATCAGTGACACGCTCAGTAACTGAGGTGCCTCCAGATGAGGAGGTTATGTGTTTCCTACCCGACGTGATCACACTCAGCCTCAGGGGCAGTTCCAGCGCATGCGGCAGCACTGATAGAAAGAGTCTTAGCGGCAGACCAGGCGCTTGCTGGAGGGGACAAGATATCTCATTTGCTTAAGTTAGACCAGAGGACCCCAGCATGGATAAAGCTCGCTCTGTCTCTCTTCCTACCTTTTTTTTTTTTTTTTTTTGAGACAGAGTACTATGACTATGCAAGTAAAAATAAATACATTCTGATATTATAACATCACAATAATGTGATCGTTTGAATTCATACTGAGAACAGTAAAAACAATATGCTTTCTGATTGAATTATTCAAGCTCTTAGCTTTTAAGTTTCAATTATAGATACAAACAACTGTATGCAAGAGAAACTGAACAATAAACAGCATTTTCTAGCTGAGGTATAAAAAGCAACGAGTTGCAGAAAATGATTTTTTTAAAGATGAAAGTGTAGCCCATCATTAAGATCAAATCTAAGAGAGCAGAAGCACTGCAAAGCACGATGTTGCTATAGTACACTACTCCAGATGTAATACCACACAGACTTACTTGGCTGTGATTCTGACTTATTCAGTAATTACAAGCAACAAAGAAAACAGGCATGTGATGAGTGTATGTTCAAATACCGAGTTTAGATGAAAAGTAGCATGCAAAACCTTTAAAATAAGTCCAGAAGGCAAAAAGATGTTTTGAATTCTTAGGAATGCAAAAAATTGTGTGTGCATTTTAAAAACAGAAAAAAGCACAGCAAAATAGGAAACACTGTGTTTTGTGTGTGTTTTCTCACATACAGATTTGTGCTAACACTACTTGTGTCTCAGAAGACTTTTGCAAAATGTTCTCGTCTTACAAGCCTACGTATGCAGAGACAAACTATCTAGTGTATGTAGTGGAGCATATGCAGATGTGAGCTAAAATAAATAGGAATCACTCAGTTTTAATAAAGATTAAAATGATAACAGGAAAATAGGGTATTTATAGCTCTAAATTAACTCACCATGTTGTTACCATAATCCATGTTCCTGATTCTAACCTCCCCCCCAGTTCTCTGATCTTATGTCTTCATTTGGGGCCTGATGCTACAAGCATGTGTGCATGTATTTACAATTCTTTTAATAATATCACAGAAGCCAGCTGCATTGTCTTGCTAGCTGGTGCTGCTGACCTAATGAGGCAAAGCCATGTAGAGCTGTTTAACTTTATGCACTGTGAGTAGCCATACTGACGGCAAATGTGGAAGTTCCTATCAAAAGGTATAGAACTGAACCACTGAAGGCTTCAGCAGCTCTCATGCTTTTTCTTTTCATCTTGGGACAAAAAAAAAAACATTACTGCAAGTCTCAGAAATAGTTACTATCAAATTCACTAGTTATAGGGATTATCTTTTTGGATACATTTTAAAATACAGACTTCCTTTTCTTTGTAAGAATAACAAACAAACAAAAAGCACAGTTATTTTGAAAATGTAATTCTTCCCCTAAAAGTTGCCTTTTAATGAAAACAATTCATGGTCAAAGCCCTTCAATTTCCTGCAGTCCAAGGAAATACTTTGGACATGCAGGCACACTGGAAACTCCTGTTCCTCTCTAGTTCCTGGAGATGCCAGAACCATTACCTTGTGAGAATCGGTGGCTCTGGTTTTGGAGAGCAATGCAGCCCTCCCTCTCTTCATTCCTTGTCCACTCACTGCTCTGCCAGAAAACCAATGAGAAAAGACATGTTTTTGTCTGACAGGTTAGTTTTCAGCTGGAGCAGTCCTTACATCTGATTCACTGTGTGGCTGCAGATGTGCCCCTACAGGTACAAGCTGGATGGGGCAGGAGCTCGGGCAGCACCGTGGGCTATGCAGTGGGGGCAAGGCTGCTTTTAGTGGCACTCACTCGTCTAATAAGCCCGTGGCACATACTTATAGCTGGAAAGGAGAACAGCAAACACGTCGAAGAGCACTAAATATACAGTAGGGCTGTTAGTGCCTCACAGCTTGCATTGCTTCCCAGTGCGTGCTGCACATGGAAATACCCACTGAAGAGAGCCTGGCAAGGACGAGTCTACCTTTTCCATTTTCTTACCATGCACTTGTGGCCATTTTTTACATATGTAAATAAAACACATGACCAGGTTACATTTAAATAGATGGCAAAAGCATAAAATCTGACTCACAAAGTTTAGATATGGGAACCAACTGATTTTTCTTTTTTCCTTTCATTGAATTCTACCTTGAGATCTATTTTCTTGGTAAGCAATAGATATATATGCAAATGCATTCACATACCCATAACTCGAGAGCTTCTAAAATGAGGATTTCCACTTTTTGGCATATTTTTCATCATTTATCATCATGATTAGCTTTAGATTAGACCAATATGTATTCCCATTTTAAGTTGTTTTGAATGAGATCCAATATTGATTGCACGTGTTTTCCCACATCAACATGAACAGAAAATGAATGATAAATACACTCTCTATGGATGTTTTGAATACAGCAACATTTGGGGGTTAATGAAGGTAAAGGAAATCCTCTCAGATAGAATCATTGGCCTCCTGCCACAAAACTAGAGAAGTAAACTGGAGCTGAAATTTCCAGTTTTGGGGAAGCTGAAATACGAGCACAAAACTTCAGGACTCCAAGCACAGCCCAGTGCCCCGCACAAAGATTTTAGGTCCATTCATGGAATGAATGGAGAGACAGAAAGTGCTCTGATGGAAACCATGGTCTAGTGGCTGCAGTATCATTCCTCTTTCATGTGCACATATTGGAGGAAGAGGTGGATAGATGATACCATATGTCAGAAATAATTACAATGCTATTGAGTCTCAGTATGACAAAGAGGAAAGTAATGACTTTGGCTAGGGCCAGAGAGAATATAAAACAATTGTTTATTTATTTATTAGAAAGGTCAGTGTCTGGGAAGATCACCAGAACTGGCAGTGGGTGAGAACAGCAAATTCTGAAGCCAATTCTTCTGTTTTTCAAGCAGAACAGCAGTCTATATCACCGATAATTCATGGGAAAGTTTAGCTATCTATTTTCTGTACCCTGGAAGAAGCCAAAAGTGTCTTCTCAGCTGGATTGCCACATTCGAGAGCTGACTGACATTTTAATGTGATATCATCCAAAAGCAAAATCACACTTGCTCCCCTTGGCATGGTTCTTCAGGCTGAGAGTTCAACACATCACAAAAGGAACCCGTAAGAATGAATCGCGTGGGGATTAGCTTTTGAGGAAGCAGATTTTGAAGAATCAGGACACAGCCATCTTCCCTTTGAAAACCATGAGATTCTCCCACAGAGTTCAACAGGCCTCTACTTGTACAAACCATTTTTTTTTCCCCCCAACGATCCAATGAGCCGTACTGCTGTGCTGTTCCATTTCCCAGGCATTAGTCCCGCAGCCCAACAGTCTGCCTGTCTGCCCTAGCTTTTGTCAGCCTCTCCTGCTTGTGCCTCCTTTATTACCAGTTGGGCAAATGTCCCTGAATTGAGAACTGAAAAAATTCTGTCTGTTTTGAAAGAATTTTAGGTGCTTCACTGAGCAAAGGAAACTTAGCTACAGGACTGTATGCTTGTCCTGAGAGATGATTTAGAGGCATAATTTGCCCAAGAAATTGGCAAGATCCTGGAACAGCAAAATATTGCAGCAATGCACTCCTCAGAGAGAAAAATGAAGCCAATCAGATGAACATTAAAAAGTTGATCCTTGCAACATTTATTTAAAAATCAACCACCAAAATGACTGGAAAGTTTAAAAAACTAAAGCTGAAATAACTAAAATACAACCTCCCTCTGCTAAAGTGCTCCTGCCAGAGGACTTCTTGTCTCTAAAGTTCCTAAATATTCCCACTGGGAAAGAGCAGCAAATACGAGCTATTTTCCAGAAGTCGTCTAAGGTAAGCCTTATTTCCCAAATCCTTCTTAAGAAATGTTCGGTCCTATCTAAAATGACAGCAAACATTGTGCAGCAATAATGATTAGCACAGGATCAGAAGAACGGGGCCAGTTTACACCAGATGAAGAGCCAACGCACAGAGGCAGCCTGCTGGTACAGGGCTCTGGCTCTGGTTCCACAGGACTGAAAGCTCCTGCTCAAACCCTCCAGAAGCTTGGCTGATAAAGGAATTTAGAAGCCTTTTTTTGGACCACAGGTGGCTCAGTGGCAGAGATTTCTGCAGCTGGATGAAATGCCTGGAGTTTGGGATTCTCAGATTCCCGGCACTCCCCTGGCAATAGAGGCAAGTAGTGCAGAGGTAACAGGAGTTCCCAAAGGACGTTATGGATCATGTGGCTGGCTGCTATGTGAGGATCCTGCTCCTTCTGGCTGAGGTGCTCCTATCCTCCTGTCTTTTTCAGCCTTGCTGGATAAGCATGTCCAGTTATGCCACTTGATATGAAAATAGCTGCCAAGTGAGTCTGCTTCTATGACAGGATTACTTAGTGGGAGAACAAACTAATACATTTCCCAGACCTTCTCCCTCTCCTCCTTGATAGTGAATGCACCCATAATGTACATTTTTGGGTTTACTCTAGACCAAAGGGCAATATTTTGTGAAGCTTCTTGTTCAAGTCCTGGTAACATATAACTTTCAAGCATGCACTTTGACCCTCCCTGAGCTTGGAACATTGCTCTTTGGCAATTGAGAGTATTTTTCCATCCTGCTGATGACTTAATTATATAAATAAATCTTTCAGGCTGATATGGTTGCCTCTAAGTTTCATTCCTTGGCTGAATGCCTCTTCTTCTCCAAAGTACTGTCAAGTATGAATAGGACAGCATGGGAAAAAGAAGATTATGGTCCCCGCTAGTACTCTTGTCATACTGTACTAATGGAAATCAGAAGCCTTAACATGGAGCTATAACCTTAAGAAAAAGAACTAGAATGGGACTAGGACAACCCCTACCCTGAGGCAGGATCAGAATGAAAATTCTCTTTAAAGCAAAATGAAGGAAAGAGCTGAAAATATGCTCCCTTTATAAAAGACACTCTGAGTTTTTGTAATAATAGTGGAAAGTATCTGCATCCTTGAAAGAGAAGCAAACATATTCGATTCAATCCTTTAGACAACAGTGCTCCATAGGGGAAACAACAATAACTATTTATTTTATACGTACTAGTGCAATACAGAGTGTAATGCTGAATGTCATCTCTTATCTGCCACAAAAAGACACTACCACCATAAACACCTGAGTGGAAACGATCCCCTGCAACCCTACATCATCTCTGTTGTATACAGCCATTTCCTCGCCTGTTTGTTTACTCAGATTACATGCCCTTGAGCAGTATGTCAGAAATCTGAACACTGATTAAACCTCACAGCTGACCTAACCTATTGGGAAGAAATGTTCATGTATCAGGCAGAAAAAAATTCTGCCCAGTTATAACTGCAAAACCCAAATACTATTCAAAATAGGCCAAACACAGAAACCCAGATCCAAACTCTCAGCTCTCTCAGGATGTCCAAGTCTAGATTCAAACTCTGCTACAAAACAGCAACAGCAATAGAGCTGCTTCAGCATGACTCGGAGCCAGTTCTTTGGGGTCAGAGAGATGTCACGCGATTTAAGATAAAATGAGACTTATTTAATACTAACAATATATTTTTTATCCCATTGGTTTGGGTTATTTTGTTTTTCTTTTCTTTTTTTAAGAGCTGAGTCTGAAAAGGCAAAAACAAGCTTTCCTGATGCATGTCAACTGTGAGACCAAGCATTCCTTATTGGTTATTTATGAAAGACTCTCTTGGCTGACTTTTAGAGTTCTCTTTATCAGTTTAATCATAATTAGTTTATTATTGCTCCCTGTAAAGTCTAGGAAATCAAACTCCAAGTACAACATGATTTAAAGAGCTTGTTTTATAATTTTGCTCTCAGCGTCCTTTCACTGTGTTTTCAGATGGCAGGGAAAACTCCCTGGAACTCAACAATGTTCAGAAAATTGTTTTGATTAGTAAAACTGTTATCCAGTCCTCTTGCTTGATCCCTACTTGATGGACTTAAAGATAAAGTTTAAGTCCTGAAATGCTCAGCGACTACAAGGTGTATAATACAACCACCCCCAGAGGATTCAAGCATTTCACAAACTGTTTCCAAATGGTGCTCCATAGTTAACCCTGCTTAAAATGCAAGCCGCTCCAACAGGTGGAAGCAGTTTTGTACAGCATATCTCCTCTGTCAGGTTGAGAAGGGATCATTTGTATCACAAGAACCCCAGGTACTATAAATGTCACCGTTTAGAGTTCAAAACACTGAACTGAGTGAGTGTTTCTTGTTGTGGTATACACCCCGGGAAAAAATCACAATTAACCTGGTGCACCATGTAAGTGTTCTTTTTCCCAGCAAGTCCAGGGGACAGAAGAGCAGATATTTGCCTTTTGGCCTTCTGCTCTTCTGTCATTAAATGCACCAGAATCAATCAATCTGTCCCAGCCACAAGGATAGCTCAGAAAGCTTTTGGTGAGTTAACCAAGTTCTGCCAGCAGTGTTTTTAGTGGGCAGCAATGAGAGGTACAGCTTATCAAATACACCAAAAGCTGCAATGGAAATGCCATGGGATGTTCCTGAGCCTCAGTAGTTTGCAGAAGACATGCTGCAGTTCAGTGACAGGAGCCCACCTTTACTGGAAAAAACTGAACCGACTCCTCCAGTATTTCATGGCAAAGGAATACTGAAATTCCAGCCTTAGTTTGAAACCACAAGCATGTGTAGGGTTCTGTTGTCACTAAATGCTCTTTTAACATTGGTTCTCTGTAGAAATTTTGATGGTAAAGTAAGAAATTTTTAACTGACAAAAACTATGAAAATAATATGGAGTTATCAAATGTAACCATGTGTGGCAGGAAACATCTCCTCTGATATATCTTCTACATTTCCAGTAGCAGTGTACATACATATTAAAAAGGAATTTGCTGAAAAGTATGCGATTAGATAACCCATCTCATATTTAATGTTAATTTATGAGCATTAGACAAGTTCTCATGAAGCCTTTTTAAATCAACTCATTGCCACGGAGATGATCATTTATATCAGTCCTTGTACTCAGGTAGTAAAATTCCATAATTCACTTCACTTCACTAGATAACTCTCAGCAGAAGGCTTTGCTAGCTTTCAATATATTATCATCAATACTGAGGAATACTATTATTTCTCACTAACAGCATTATTCATGATGAATGAAGATGCCCTGTATCTGCTACTGGTACCTTTGATGCTAAATAATCCTATTCTCTCCAAATGTAGAGGCACGTGGCTGCTCAGAGGAACAGGGAGATTCAGCAGTTCTGTGCTTCAGTCTCAGCTCTGCCACTCACTCTTAGAGATGTGGGTGAACCATGTAAAACTCCTAATCCTGTAGCAACTCCTTACTGGCAAAGCAAAGCTTGACTTCATTGCACCAAGATCCCATCACTTTGTCATATTCTCTGTCAAAGCCTTTTAGCAGTAACTGGGAGTGAGTGAACGTGAAAATATAAGACAGCTGAAGCTAAGAAGTTATGGGAATCCAAGACACATGGAGTTTGGGCTATTGGCACAGAGATTGCATTGGGAGAGTTATAGTGATATAGCTAAAACCTTACAGCCTTAGTATCTATACACTGCTACAAACAGAACACAGACTTTGCCACAGCCCAATCCTGCCTTTGCTTTCAGGTGGTATTTCCAGCCAGCTTGTTCACAGGATTTGAAATGGGAAGTATAGAATCATAGAATCATAGAATATCCTGAGTTGGAAGGGACCCTTAAGGATCATCAAGTCCAACTCTTGACATCGCACAGGTCTACCCAAAAGTTCAGACCATGTGACTAAGTGCACAGTCCAATCTCTTCTTAAATTCAGACAAGCTCGGTGCAGTGACCACTTCCCTGGGGAGCCTGTTCCAGTGTGCAACCACCCTCTCTGTGAAGAACCCCCTCCTGATGTCAGGTATGATTCATCTGATAAATAATCCAAAGTTCCTAAAGTATTGGAGACTGTGAAAGGGCAAAGTATTATTAGCATTACAAGTGGGTCTGAAAGACAAAAAGCAGATTTGGATTTATGGGTTTGATTTCTTTGCCAAAGCTGGAGTCTGGACATTCAGTTCAGTTTAGTCTGCACATAGAGACCTGCTCTGACTGATCTGATTTCTGCTTTCAGATTCCAAATCCAAAGTCTCTAATATTTATTGCAAGAGGTCAGATTCACTTTACCCAACCGTCCTGCAATGCTGCTGTAGCACTGTGGCCAGCTGGCATTCCAGTCCCACAGTCACATCCACGCCTTCTCCTCATGTCCCCCCGGTGGTTTGAAAAGCTAGACAGAACACAAAATTCGGGAGAACAGCAGGGAGAGACACCAGGATACAAAAGTTAATGTAGTGTTTAAAACAGCATTTGGTGGAAGGATATCAAGCAACCTAAGTACTAAGACTATACAATAGGTTTGTGGAGCCCCACATCACTCAACAGATTACTAACTAAAACATCTTGATATGTACTTGCCATGAATTAATCTACATTTCAATATAGTCCTGTACATGGGATATATCTAATCTAACATTAGGAGTCTCTCAAAACCCATCTCTTTCCACTGAGTAGGAAAGCAACAGGAAATGCCCATTCCCTTTCCGGTATTGTGCAGAGCTTGATTCAGATGAGGCTTCAATTAGCATTTCTCTTGATGAGTATTTGACAAACTATTATTTAAACTATTTCCACTGCCAGGTCTTTGGGAAAATTGTGCTCAGTGCCAAACAGTCTGTTAAAAATCTTGCCTAACAAGTCTGCACGTTCCACACTTGAGAATTTAAGCAGATGCTTTATACAGCTAAGAGGAAGAGCTCCCTCCCAGCGTCCACAGTGGAATTTCAGGTTGCGTTAATGGTGTCCAAATTCCTTCCCACCAGACACATTTCCTACCAAATCATGAATAAAATACATCTTCTGCTCAGGCATTAAAGCACAGAGGAGAAAACACATCAGCTGTGATGTCTTAATGAGGAAGGCTGAGAGATAAAAGGTATAAATTAAGACCCACAAACAGAAAATAGTATTGCTTTTTGGGCCATATGCCTTCTGTATGAACATCTCATAATGTCAGTCGGCTACATGTTAGCTAACATAGTAATAAAGTTCGAAGGTGTACATATTGTGCTATTCAAAGAGTATTTGAAGATTGAATACAATCATGCTCAATAAAATATTATAGTTGTCTAGCACTTAATGCATCAGAAAAAGGGCAAAGAGGTAATGTCTGATACCAAAGAAGAAAAATATTACAAAGTGAGTTCAGAGCATTCAAAACCCCGTAAAGTGTTTTTGAGGAAATCTGTTACCCAGACCCCAGAATTCTCAATGACTCTGGACAATCTCTAAAGTGCTCTAGTCACCAAAATAACTGAGATATGATGGGAGCTGGTATTTCATGATATTTCTGCCATTTGGGGCTGCAGCCACCTGAGAATAAGTTCTGTGATATTCCAGGCAGAGGAAGACCAGGAAAGAAGGCTCTTCTCTTTTTGAATTGAAACAGAAGATGAAAGCCTGGGATGAATTCCACTCAGGGACTGAAAATTCACCACTGTCTCATAACATTCACAAGCCTATTTCATTTCTAAAATAGAGTACAAAAAAGCAAAATAATATAAAACAAAATGAAATAAAATAATGCTTACTGCTGTTAAGAACTCTGTAACAGAGGACCGAGAACAACAGGTTGCTAAGACATACACTGTACTTTCAAAATGTTGGTGCATGCTTTACTGCTTTAGTCAAGATCATGTACAAGTTAAGAGCTGTTTCCTATACAATGTCTGCCAATAACTTCAGTAAGTTTTATGAGGGACTGTGCTGGCTGTGAGGTCCCAAGTTAGGGCAATAGCCTCAGCATAGAAAATGACTTCCCATATTCCCTAAGCTCCTCTGACCTATGTAGAAGAGATGGCTACAGCATTGACCTTCTTATCCAAATCTCCAAATGGAACAGCATCCATCTGTTCCTCTTCATATTGCTTTGTCCTTATGCCACAAGGGAAATTACATAAAATGAATAAATAACCTAGAATGAACACAGATAGACACATTTTAGACCTTTCAGAGAGTATGGCTTACCATCTCTCTACAGTCTTTCAAAGATGGGGAAATCATTATCAAGTGAGAAGTTTGCTTGAATAGTTATGTAAACTAGTCAATCCCATAAAACCCTCTCTTTCACCACGACAGATAGTTTTGTCTTTATACACCCAGCACCACAGGAAGAATTCTCTTCCTTTCTTCACTCTATCCTTTGTGCAGTACGCATTGGACAGGTCAATGAAATGGGACTTCTGCCATGTGGGTTCCCTTCCTGGGTTAGCAGTAAGTGACATTGTGACTTGGTAAAAGTCACCTCACCCCATTCCATTTTTCCCACCAGCAGACTGCTGTCAACACCTACATATTTTCTTTGGCGTGGGGTACCAATGCTGTAGCCCCAAGGAGGTGTCATAAAGGTCAATACTCAAGGACCATGATCAACTTTGAGAAGGAAAAATCTGTTTCCCTATACTTCTCTACCATACTGCCTCAACATGGAAGTTTCTTCAAGGGTTTCCTGAAAAAACTTGGGTATTTTTGTGGTGGATGGATGGAAAGAAAAAGATCTTTCTGAGCTCCTCATGCTGGATATCTAATATCAATAAACCTCACTGAAAACCTTAACTTGTGTGAGCTCAACCATCCACATCTCATAAGGTCGTAATCAACCAATATGTAACAAGCCTGGAACAGTCACAGGCAAGTCCTTCCTAAGCAGGAAGGAAGCAAGCAGTTTTATATCATAAAAAAAAAAATCTGTTTTCTGAAAGGTTTTGAATATTTTGAGAGTTTTTTTTGTGTGTGTGTGTGTTTTTTTTTTTTTTTTTTTTTTTTTTTTTTTTTTTAATACTGAATGCAGTCTACAGATCACTAAACTGTATTTGTATAAGATTCTGGATACAAATGATTGCCCTGATTTTATTTTCCACACAAAGTATCAGGTCTGGATGCTTACTTGGCTAACCAAATGAGGTACCAAAAAGGTACCATTCAGTGTCATCAGCGATATGGTTAATTGTTTCCTTTGCTACAATAAATAGTTGTGACATCTAAAACAGAGCAGTCAGGGAACCACTGGAGGAGGATGAAGCTTATGGTAAGTGTATTGAGATACTTCTGGCCCAGATTCCCTGTACAAATTAGCACTGGTTTCCAGCTTTGCTAATGAACGGCTGTTACACTTTGCAGCTGGAGGTTTCTACTACAACAAATTCTGAAAGAATTTTTGAGGTAGAAGAAGAAGAGAAGGGACAGGCACAGAGACTGAGAAAGCATAGTTATTGCAAGAGACCATCATTTGGACGTTTCCTTTAAGAGTGAATTATATATGATAATGGCTTCATTGTCATCAAATAGAATACAATTAATTTTATTTTTTAGTATGTTATCAGCAAGCAAACCACCAGTATTAGCTAGATACCATCTGGGAGTGACAGTTTCCTTATTACAAAATATGTAAAAATATGGACTCCCTTAAGGAATCTGTTGCACTACATCTGCTCTGATTTTTGTTATATGCTAATGGATTTTAACCCAGCATATGAAGCATGTAAAAAAAAATAACAGAAAATTTTCAACTAAATTACTTGTTTCACATTTAAAGTGTCACAAAGACAGAGACAGCCACATATGCAGCCTTAGCTACAGGGGACTGGGAAGAAACAAAGAAGTAAGGAAGAGGCATTTCTTACCTGCTGTTTTGTTATCCAAGCCTCTCTCTCAAGAGGGATTCTAGCTGCCCACATAATTAAGGCCACTTGATATGTGAAGGAAGTATTGGGACTATACACAGCTAAATCTCCAATAAGCTTAGGTGATAACAAAAGATTGTGACTGCTGAAGCACAATTATCTTCCTTATTTCCCTCTGTTCATAATATTTTAAACAATCACAATGATTAAAATGGGCTATTACAATTAAGAGACTATTCTCCAGGGTAGAGGGTTGGATTTTCGTGGTCTTCACACATTTCCTTAACTTCCCTTGCAACAATCAGATCTTGAAACTCAGCTGGAATGACAAACTATTCAGTTAGGTAATGAGGAGCTGTCTGGATTAGACTGAGAATATGGTGGATTAAAAATCCTCTCTGCTGAAATACTGGTGTCATCATCTTTGAAAGAATGACCCATTGCCAGAGCTGGAAATAAATGACTGTGCTGCAAACACAGGGCAGAGGAGGGCTGTTCTGTGGGTTTGTTTTGTCTTTTTTTTTTTTTTTTTTCCTGTACAATTATGCAGAGCTGTAGCTTTAGGCTAACAGAATTTTTGCACTTGTAAAGCAGTTTGGTATGAATTGCTTTTCCATGGATCTGTGTCCCCAGGCCCTGCACTGTGAAATATACCAGGCATTACTTTTTCATTAGCATCAACACAGGACGTTTCTATGTATTAAGCACTAAAAAATATTTCATGATCTGTTTACACTTCATATATATATTAATTAGAGCCGGGAAGTTTTTGACTGCACATAAGCTTTTTGCGTAACTTTTCTTTAAATAAAAGTAATGCATTGCCAGCTGTGGAGTCCCAGAGATTTTCCAGACTATTTGGAAAGACTATCTCCTCTCTTGCTTGTGCATGTATATAAACACACATACATAAATATATACATACATATGTGGCCACACGCATAAATGCTCACACAAAAAAATATTATTATTTACAGGTGCAAAGAAGTAATTCACAATGAAGCTCTAACTGCAACATTTTCTAGAAGGAAATATCGTGTAAGTGGTTGTACTCTAAATGTGTACAACTTCAATTAACATTAGTAGGAGGGAAAACTGCTTTACTCCTTTAAAAATTAGTACTTACATGCTTTATACACAGTCTCCTGGCTGATAAATTGGAAGAGCTTTAGAAATATAAATTAATTAAGTTTCACAACACACTAGTGAGCTAGTTAGGTGTTCTTGTACTCACAAATAAACCCAAAGGGTTGATTTAAGCGTAAAGAAGCTGCTTGAGTGACAGAACCAGGAAAGAACTCGGATGTCCCCAAGGTCTGTCGCCCCTTTCCTAACAACCAGATCGCATTGCTTCCAGACAAAAGAAGAAATCCCTAATCAAGAGAGATGTATAAATCAAAACAGAATACTCCCTCTTTTATCCTTGGTGGTCCAAGTTCAAGATTTGCAGTTTCTAAAATTTCTATTCTATTGCTCAGGAAAACATCTAGATTGAAAATAGCTATGGCCAGGTCAGAAAATTGTAATGGTACTACTCCTACTAATTAATAACATATAAGAAAAAAAAAAAAAAAAAAAAAGAAAATACAAGAGAAATGTGAAATATGTTTCTGAATAACGTGGGGTGCTTTTCAAAGAATAAAACTGAATAGAAATATATTCTAAGATACAATACTGCGAGCTGTATTTTGGTGCTTCCCATTGTTACATGACTTTGTACCTGCTGATTCCAGTCTTACTCAAGCAGGTTAGACAGTTTGACCTAAATAAATCAATAAGTTTAGACACATGAGTGTCATAACAGGAAGCAATGGTTTATGGTAGATGTTTCTGGCTAGACATTACAGCTTGCCCCTCCTCGCCAAACGGGTGACTGCTGTCTCCCTGCAGAGAAAGTGCAGCTGGTATGACAAGGGACGGATTTCTGCTGGGCCCAGGGCAGGGGACGGCATCTGAGAACAGGAGTGGGACCTACTGCCCTGATGGGCAGGGAACACGCGGCCTGGTGTGGCCAACCTGAAGAAGGAGCCTAGATTCAAATGCCTCAAGCCCCTGTTTTAGAAGAGGGACAGGGAAGGGGGAAAGCAAGTAGTTTGCTCTGTTAATGGTATAATGAAAACCACCCTTCAGCACCTTGCTCCCCTGTGCATTCAGAGGGGAATAGACCCCTGCAGCACTCATTTACATCTACATGGAAACACTTCATAATAAGAGGCAGAGCATTATTGCCTCCTCTGATACTCGCTGCAATAGCAAATACTTGTGCTCCATTTCACTGCAGTAGCCATGCACCAAGACTATCTCAGCGAGCCACAAAAGCACTTCAGCAGGCTCGGGCGAGTGCTCTGATCAAAGCTATTGTTTCCTTTCTAGGGACAGTGTCACCCAAGAGAAGCCCACTTTTGGCATTTTTCCTAACGTTTTGGATAAATCTCCCAGATAAGCTGAAGACAGGACTCTACCTTTGAAAGGGAACAAGTCCTGAAGGAGACAGTGGCTCTTGTCCACACGGCCCAGCCCCAGCACCTTTGGCACTTCGATTGAGTCAAGATGTGCTCTCAGAAAGCACAGCTGCATTCAGCTTCAGCAGCCTTTTTAGACACTCATTTTCTGATTCCACATCAGTGTCACCCTTGATTTCTGTGTTGACACGGTCAAGAACGCTGAGGTTTTCTGAACCGATAGT
Source organism: Netta rufina (assembly GCF_964035555.1). Classification (NCBI taxonomy): domain Eukaryota; kingdom Metazoa; phylum Chordata; class Aves; order Anseriformes; family Anatidae; genus Netta; species Netta rufina. The sequence continues at coordinate 18,208,902 of NC_140134.1, read as the reverse complement.
GTGGTAGCACTGACTTTGTGGTGTGTTGACTTTGGACTTGAGCAGTAACTGCCGAGTGCTGGATGGGAGAATTAGAGTTCAGCCTCTCAAAGAGCTGAGGATTCTCCAATGGCATAGTCAGGTGTGTGTAGAAAAGGCCAGGGGGGACTTTATAATGGATCTCAATGAAGTCAGAGCCAGAGTATCATTCCAGTATATTTTTAACAAGATGTTCAGGAACAGATTTAAGTGGTACTTAATGTTCCTCCACCTACGGTACTCGCTGTCACTAGGCGCTAAATAAAAACGACTTACAACCTAGCTTTGAACTTGTGAGCCAGCACAACTGAGCAGGGCTTGCTGAAGGCCCCACAGAGTTCAGGTTCGCAGAGACATAATTAAAATACACAAGACAGATGCTCAGTGAACTCCACCTTTTAATATTTCACAAACAACCTGGACGCCTTTCCTCCTGACTTCCAACACAGATTTTTTTGCCTCCTGATACTCAATCCACTTGTGTTTAAGATTAATGGCTAGCCATTCGGCTAAGGGCAGTTTTGCCATAATAACTTTAAAAAGCAGTTTCATACCATTTTTCCAGTCATATTTCCCCCCAGTAGTGATAATGAAATGAGAGAGAAGCATACGCCAACAAACGAGAATGGTCTTGGCCAACTGATACAGAAAAGTGAGCTAGGATAGTACAAGAAATCAAGCCACTGACCCCAGACTCCCACAGTACCCATATTGTACCTGTATTCTGCTCAAAGCAGGGGTCTTTTAAGCATAGTTATATGGGGTAGCTTAATTCTGGGCACCAGTAATTCCTGTGAGTTATTTGCCCAGTATCCCCATGAAGGGACTACAGCAGCCAGCAATGTGTGGGGGAAATCTGGGATGTAAATATGACAGGTTCTGCTGGATCAAGCAGAAACACGGGGAAGCATTACGTTCTAAGGAACCTAAGAAGGGCTGAGACACTCTGTAACAGGCAGACCTGGAGCACCCAGCTAGGAACAGGGATCATCCCATGGGATCATCCCATTGCTGTTTTGGCCCTTGTGCAGACATGGTACTCAAGCTACCCATTATATGCCTATACTGTATGCCTATGCTTTTACTTCCAAAAATTCCTTTGTGGAGAGAAAAGGAAAGTTTTTGCCTTGGCTTCATTCCACATGTTACACCATACTGGAGACTTTCCATTGCTTTCTTGTCATGCAAATTCGACATCCCCCTGAACCACCAGCCAGTATTGTGTGTATTACAGTACTCCTAGAGTAGACAAAAGTAGTTAATGAAGCCCATGTTTATTATACAAGATACCTAAAAAGAATTGGAAGTCTGTGAATCCCAGGCTCCCAAATCAACTTACATATTCTCTCTTTTCTCTTCTCGGTATTCATACACTTACTACCTAATCATTGCATCACTCCCAATAGAGGAAAACACTGCAATTCGAACCTGGCACTGACCTCCAAGTGTTCTTAAGAAGACACCAGCGAAGGAACTACTAGAAAGGCAGACCACAGCAGAGGAAGAGTGAGAGGTCTGTTTCATGTCAATGTTTCAAATTACCCCAAGGAAAGGAACACACATTTTCGCTTCTGGGAAGCTGGCTTTGGCAAGTGGGCAAAACAGTGCAAGAGATCTGATATGATGTCAATACCAGATCAAAGAGACTCATCAAGTCAGCTAGTGAGTGAGCTGCGAGCCCTGGGAATTGCTGCTGGATTCCCTCTTGCTTTGGTGCTTTGCAAATTTCTTAAACTTAACAATATATCTAAGGGTTGCTCTTTCCCTTGTCCTTGCAGATTAACAGATTTTTACTGAAGATATTATTTTAGATATTATTATTTATTAAATAGTATCATCTATTGTTGTAGATAAAGATATTATTTTAGGTTGTATTTTAGGTATTATTATTTCCCTATCTCAGCTTTCACAGCACATTAGCAGCCCCCACAGCCTTGCTTTCCACCTGCAGTCCCTGTAGTTCAGGGACTTTGTTTTCTCCTGCTCCCTCCCTAAATTTGGAGAACTGACTACTTAAGAAGTATCGGGATCGATCCAAAAATTTAACACATAAACTTCAGCAACAGCAAAAGACTGGAAATTTGTTTTTAGAAACGCCAAGGGGCTTTTCTTGCCTTTTGAGAAAAAAGCTCGGAAAGAGGAACTGTAAAACTCATGTCAGTGATCTATTTAAGAACTCAGCAACCAACAATGTAAGTTTTATATTTTAACAACTGAAATACTCGTGTCGTTGTAACTTGAGACATAAAAGCAAATCATATTTTAGATGGAGGTATATTCATTTTTAAGACATACTGTCACGGAAACTGCTTTACACAAAAAGCTTCTCTATAAGTTTGGTTTTGTTTGTTCAAAAACAGGCATATCTGGATGTCTTGATATTTAAAAGACATGGGGATATGATCTCATTTTGCTGTAGATACATGGCATGAGATTTATGCAGGATAATTCAAAACAAGTGTTCTCAGACTCTCTCCTGGCTGTGGATCACAGCTTCAGAGATTCTGAATGGATTGCTAATTGGTGCCTGACAGGCAATCAAGTACAGCAGCCACTCCACAACTCCGCTCTTACAGCAAAATAGGTAAGTGTACTGTGTGTACACAGTTCCCTCATAGTATGATTACAAATGAGAGAAGGAAAACAAGTTGCACTCACAAGGAGCACTCAGGACCACTAGAAAGTGCCAAAAGTACAGAATGAGAGCCCCTGAATGCAGAATATTCATCTTAAAATGTCAAATTGATACAGGTTTAGAGTGACAATCTCGGGGATTGGCTGACTTAGGTCGGGGAAGTGTTCATTCTGCTAACAAGGACTCTAATGCCCAACAAACTCGTTCCATTCATTTCAACAGCCTCTGTGCAGGCCCTGCAGTGGTCCTCTGCCTGTATAATGAATCTCTATGCAGCAGTGCAAGACACCTTCCCCACTGCCTGCCATTCCTGGAGATGTAGGGCCATGGATGTTCCCAGCTGCTTGCTCTCCCTCCTTTCAATCTTCCCCCACAACCTCCTGCTCTTTATTTTTCACATTCCTGCTCTGCACTTCCCAAATCTCCCCCCGGGTCTGGTCTCCCTGGTCTGTGTCTTTGAGTGCTCACCCTGTCCCCTTTCTCTCTTATTTCCCTACAACTTCCGGCTTCTCTTTTCCTCCTTTCCTAATCTGCTGCCCTGATGATTAGAGGTTAGCAAAGTTGGCACAACAGATACGAGTCCTGCAATAGGAAATGACAGGTGACCTTTCGCAGCGCTGCCTGCCTGCCTGTTGCTTATTTGATACTAATAGTGCATTGCCAAAAATAAAAAGGATGAAACAATAAGGCAAATCTGTTTAAATATTTAGTAATCCCTTAGATATCCATATAGCTACTCATACTGCTGTAAATCCCCGGTAGCTTCTCCAGGTTTAGTGAAATTATTCTGTGTTTATAGGCAGGAAAAACAACATGAGAGTCCTGCAGAGTAATCTTAGCTTACAAAACAAACAAGAGTCCTGGTGCTCCGAGGGATCTACACTCAAACAATTGGGACCCTCCAGTGACTGCAAAATTTGGAGGCATGCCAAGCTTGCCTTTTATTTTTGGTTTTGTTTGTTTGTTTCCAAGCACAGGTGCTCTCTCTCTTTTTATTTATTTATTTATTTTTTTTTTTTCTAGCACCGTAGTACCCTATTCCTTTAAAAGCTCGTGTTATTTTAGTGCAAAAGGGTCTCTCTCATCCACTCTGCCTCTCAGCCTTGAGGTTCGCATTGCACTGATAGCACTAATCTCTGAAGAACCTTTTCAGGATCAATGATTATAGTACTGCTAGCCCCTTGTTTTGCAGACTTTTAAAAATAAAATAAAATAAAAAAAAAATACCCAGCACAATCAGGACACATTCCTTTTCATCTCTGTCTTTCTCATAATTTTCCATGGCAGAGTTCATGTCAAAAATGCTTGGTTTCCACCCTCCACCCAATTGTAAGCTCTTCAAAGGGAGAGAATAAAAGTTGGAGCCTGAATCCCAGAGCAAATGCTCCTGCAGCCATGCTCAAGCCAGCTTTTGAAGTCTTTCGGCTCACCTCTTGATGCCAGGCAGGCCCCTATTATTACCAATGTTGTTAGCCATTTCAGCTCCATTTCCAGGCCTACATGGACAAGAGAGCAAGGGAGGCCCTTTCATGTCAGGCTTTGCAAAGCTGCTTCAGTGTTTGAAGGATGAAAGTCGCTCTTGTTTGTTCTTGCTGCGGTGCACAACATTTGGCTTAAAAAATAGAGGATGTTGCCTTTCTTGAAGTGGACTGTGCATTGCTGGACACAATCAACGCTAATGGCAGCTCTGCAGTCAGGGTTTTCAGGATTTTTTTTTTTCTTAAAGAATGTAAATAGCTGAGTGTAGCGGCAGCAGGATCTTTTTTAATTTAGAAAAGAAAAATACATTTGTGCAGATATCAGGGGATAAGAAGGGGAAGGGGGGAGGGGAGAGAAACAGCCATTTCCTCATGACACAAGTACAGATGAGAGATTATTTTAATGAGGCCCAAGTAATGAGAACCCTTAATTCAGGGAAAGCAAGAGGAAAAGCTTTTCCCCTGTCCTACAAGCAGCCAAAACAAAGCTGACTTATCCCAGACACACAAGCCCCGCAGAGAGCCTCTGCCTGGCTTCGGCACGCGGCCCATGGCTGGACCGATCTCTTGCCACCTCCAAGGGGAGGTCAGAGCGAGAGGATGAAACCTTCCTCTCTTTGGCGCTGTATCGACAGGTAGAGGTTTTCATCACCGTAGCCTCTTTTCCAGGCTCGTTGTATCCTCTCTCAGTCCATGAGTTTCTACCCACACTTGTGTTTTGAAGGGAGCCAGGAAGGGGAGGACAAGGAAAAGGGGAAGGAAAAACAAACCCCCTGAAGCTGAACATCCTTTTCCAGGGAATGAAAACCTGAAACTCTGCGGCTGACACTATCCTCCAGCAAAACTGCAGCAGCGAGGTTGCCAAGATAAGAGAACCCCAAGCTAGCAAGCAACTAAATAAATAAGTACATGGAGAAAGGAAGTTTTTGTTTTGATTTCTCGTTAGTCATGATATTTAGCCTTTTATCGCAGCGACGTTCCCATCCACCCCCTTGAAATCCGGTGCTATATATTCTTCACTAGTAACAACAACAATGCTAAGAAGTCTGAAAGCAGGGAACAGGCGGTCAAATGTACTTCTTGGTCCAGCTGTGTTTAGTTTTCAGATGCCCATGTGTTCCTTGTTAGGCTGTCTTCCAGCCCTCCTCTGCCTTCTTTTCTATTCTTCACAGTCCAAAACTATGAACCAATTACAGACCACAGAGTCAGCTATTTACCCCCTCCTGCCTTTACACAGCTATTTCCTGCCTGCTATCAGCAAAGTTAGACAAAGATGACAACAAGCCCAAGGTTTTTACCATAAGTTGAACCATAAGTGGGGACCTGAAAACACCCTAAAGCTGTTATATTTTGTGTAGGGGAAAATTTGAAAAGGATTATCCGAGGAAAGCAATCAGCTCCAGACTGAAATCTATCTCACTGGTGTTTATATGATAAAATAATTGCCATTTAGGCCTCTATCACACTTGGAATATGAATCATATGTCTGGAGGGGTCTCCTGCAGAGGTTCGGGGGCAGAGCTTCCTTCTTCTCCCTAGTAGCCTCTCTGGAGGTGCACATGGGTCTCTGGGCCAAAGAAAACAGTTGTGATTACGGAGTGATAGAGGCAGCCACACGCTGATTCAAGGACCTATAATCTTCTCCCCTTCCACCCTCCCCCTCCCAAAAGCAACAAGTCTGTAAAACTCATTCACTTGCCAGAGGCTGTTTATTCTGTTTAATGGCCACCTATCACCCCTTCACTCATTCTTTTTAGATTTACTAGACAAGCACAAAGCAAATTAGTGCAAAATGCTTTCAGTCAAGTGTCAGGTGGAATCAGACTTGATGAATACTATACTGCTGGGCTTTATAACTGTAGGAACACATATACTGACAACATTGTCTCCTTCAATTAAAGCTGTGCTGCCTGTTTTCTGGATCCCTCATCAAATCCTCTGTCTGCCCCCCCACCCCCCCACCTCAAGTCAAAACTATAACTTTTTAATATCTTATTTTAATAAAGACATTTGGACATGCACAGTGATGGTGCAAATGGAGAAATCTCAATGCTGGAATTTTTATGATGTGTTTCAAGAACTTACTCTTCAAAGGAAATGTTTCAGTGACACGCTGATCTGCGGCAAAGTGTGGATATGTTCGAAAATAGCACCATGTCTGAACCTTGTAATGTAATATTTATAGTATAAAGCCTGCTAACTTGCCATAAAAATGAGTCTCCATTGTTGCTCATCCATAAACACACAAGGCCAAAGGGGTGGGGGTAAGGGTGGAGAGGGGACCTGGTTGCTTCTTGACAAGGCAGGGCAGAGGTGCACTTTCCCCTTCAAGCTGATGCGTGGCGCAGTCCACACACATCAGGGGAGAGCCTAACCCCAAGGGGAGCGCAGGGGCTTCTAGCTGCATGACTCCCATTAAAGTCAATAGGAGCTATGTGGCTGAAACCCACACACAGATCTCAGAAAATTCCCCCCCGAGCCAAAAACATTCCTCTGAAGATGGATTGTATCTGATGGGCACAGCTCAGAGTAATGAGCTGCTGATGCCGCGCTGCCCCAGGGATGCAGTGTAATGCAGCTGGGTTTTGCTGGGACACTCAGCTCGTGGAGCAGGGCAGCATGGAGCACAGGACATCCCACCCCACCCCACTGTGCTCACAAACCTTCCTTTTGGTTTTCCCTGAGCTCAGGGATTGTGATTAGAGTGGGTTTCTCTGAGCACCGGGACATCAGCCACTGTAATTACAGCGAGCAGACAGCTAAACCAGAAATAGGCACAGAGCGATAACAACCCCACCGACGGACAGGGAGCTGCTTTGAAGAGGGAGAGACTGCAAGGCTGCCTGGAGGAACGACATCCGTCATATCGCTGTGGCCACACAGGGGCCACTCTGCTCTGAGCCTGTGTGCCCGAAATGCTCCTCCAGCAGAGAAAACGGAGCGACGGCTGCAGACTGACATTAGGATACGTGTTGTTTTTTTCCATCAGGTAGAGCAAGCTGATGTTAGTCTCATGAAAGGCTGTTGTCGTCAGAATTTTCATAACAACAATTTAGTCGAAAACAGACGTGTAAAGAAGCTACAGAGAAATGACACACTTTTTAAGGCATTCTGATACCATGGTGATGAGAGTGGTATAAATAATATAGCAAGAAGGACGGATCCAGTCCTCTGAATTGAAACCATCTTATGTCTCTTTTCAAGGCCTAGGAAGAGTAAACAAAGATACTTCAACTTGATAAATTAAATAAGCAAAACATCATCATTTCATGTCTGCTGCTTAAATTCCAGTTAAACTGCGTGTGACTGTGAAGCTGAAAGATGGTATTATAAATAAAAAGTATTGCTATTCTCTTTCTTCTTCAGGACGCAGTGGATTTCACAGGCAAAGTCTGGTTCTGTAATATATTATAATTCCTAAAAGCAACCCTAAACAGGGATGAGAGAGACAAATAAGGACCCTTACGCAGGTGTATTCCATGAAGGTTTTTTATGGATGCCGAGTTGAGGATAAAATCTAATTTACAGCTCTAAATTGGAAACATGCACAGACCCTTTGGAATGCGTGTTATTAGTAAGCTAGCTCAGAAGTCTGCATTAACTCATGCCCAATTGCAGTACGGAGAAGAATATTATAATTATTTCCTCTACTGCTGTTTGCTCCACCTGAGAGCAGAAAGTGCCCAGATGAATGCAAGTATAACGGAATGGGGCTGACCATTAATTTCGTTCTAATCACCCCCATCCTCCCCAATTAATTCAGTGATGGGGAAATTTGGAAACTATTTTCACTTGCTCAGTGTTTGCACTTTTAAAGTTTAACTTTTTATTTTTATTTTTATTTATTTATTTTTTTTTTCCAAACCTACTTGTAGTCCCTGGAAGCTACCTGCATGCTGATAACCCTTTCAGGATGAACAAGTACAGTAGGGGAAGGAGGACAGAGAAAAGACCATCTTGAAGATATTGCCCAACACTCTGGCTCTCCCTCTCAGCCATGATCAGAGAAGTGCCACTTTAGGCATAAAGACGGTGCCAGCTGTAACAGATCTGCTACGTACAAATGCCCTGGAAGTCAGAAAAATTGATACAAAAGAAAAACATGCACTTCACATAGGAATACACTATGGATGTTGGGGCAAGGCCATATGCAAAAATGATCCAATTTTGACACCATACGAGGTGTGTGTACCAGTATTTACTGATATTTCATATGCAAGTATGCAGTAAAGTCAAACCCATCACGTGCTGCACACTGTGGTCCTACTACACAGGAGCTCTGGGATTCTTAGAAATCCCCAGCCAGTGCAGTTTCTGAGTGTCCCTCACTAAAAATATATGGTAGGAAGGGAAAAGCTGTTCTTCCTCCCCTTTTGTTTTCCTAGAGGAAAAACAGTGATACAAAGAACAGGATTAATCAACCATGTTTCAGCCATTTCTAAGTTTACTTGTCTGGAAGTCTTAATTAGTCATCGAGTCTGTCTGTAGCCAGTGAAGGGAGACACAGTAAATATTTTTCTCATGCCATCTAATTTTTGATAACAAACTTATAAATATCACCTTATGGAGGCTCCACCTCCCACGTGAAGGGACCTAAGCTACTCGAAATGACTGTTCCAGATTTGGCAGGGGCATACCGCCCATCCTCAGTGTTGGGCACCTCCTCTGAATGTGTTCATCCACAAGATGGAAATTCTTTACCAGAAAATGTCATTTTCCTTTTCCTGGGAGCTTGCCTTAGCAGCACACACATGACACCAAATCCTGCAGCAGAATTTCAGCAGATATAAATCAGAACGGTTTCATTGTCCAGCCTGAGCCTTTTGATTGTTTCAATCTTTCTGAGGCAAGTGAAGAAAGAGCACATTTTTGTAAACAGTGGAAAAACGCATAATGGAAAAGTCTACCAAGGAAACCTGTGAAAACAAACCTGTAATATTTACAGCAATTGTCTTCTCTCAACTGTGGTTTAATTTCCTATAGTATCTATCACAGGGTTTTGCTAATTCCACAGAGAGCTGAGAACTTGGTATTTAATCCTGCTAGGGAAAAGTAGATAGAATAAAAATTTCACCTACAAATCAAAGGTGCAGAGTTATCCTTCCTACTAAATAATTCACCAAGATTTAATACACTAGCTTTAAAAACAATTATAGAAATAAAACCTGTTTCAATTTCCTCTTTCATTTTAAGATGTGGCTAATATTAAATTAAGATCAGAGACTTGTATTTGAGATACTTAAACCAGACTGCTCATGTGTCATTGCTGTCTCACCTGTTGTTTTTTTAAGGTCATTAGAAGAAATGAAAGTTGCCGGATTTAATTACTCTTTTTACACTGGGAAAAGTGGAAAAAAGTTTCAGTAAGCTGGATTTATGTTTAGTAAAAATGTTTTCCAAAACTAAAATAAATAGGATAAAAAATAAATAAAAAATAAAAGGAATATAAAGCAGTTATTGAAATTAAACTTGCAACATTTAAAAGGATGAGAAACATAAAGCATATGACAATATAATTGCTATATAGGCGTATGTACTCTGGTTAGGGTTGTTGGCTGCATGGACTCTATAAATGTTTTAGAAAAATCTTCTTTAATAGTTCCCTGCCTTCTTGACTAGATAATGAAAATGTAATGACAGATTCTAATCCTCCAGTCCTTTTATCTTGTAACACAAACAATCCTACAATAGTTTAATTAATAAAAAACAGAAGCCCAGACACCCAGCTTCTCACACAGAAAGGGTGTCAGTCAGAGGCCACAGAGATTTACCTCTGCATTAGTGGAGAGATGTTCTGACACCAAATTTTCATTGGAAACAAAGTTTGTGAACTAGATAATAAAGAAATCTCATTTTTTAGATACCAAAAGATGATTCAGCATCAGTAACACAGAACAGACAAAATAATCTTGGCAAAAGCCTAACATGGTGTCTCTGGTGAGTAGTCTCACCACCCCTAATTCTAATAATTCTAATTCTAATTTTAATTCTAATTCTAGCCATGGGATCCAGAGGTGCACAGTGCCGCTGTGGGGCTGAGGAAGTAGCAGGACGAGGATGATGCAGCAGGCCTCATGCTATTAAATAGTAGGAACATCCCCGGCTGAATGGTGACTGTGAGGTAGTTGCTGAAATGAAAGCGATCAGGGGGCAGATGGGGCATGATACCGGTGCTAATGCTGCGGCTGTCACCTGGCCTGGAGCAGCAGAACAAATTTGGGCTTAGGGTGAAGCTAGAGATCTGCACAAAAGCTCAGGAAAATGTCCTCCCCTTGTGATTCAGTGCTGGCCTTTATCAGCTATTTTCCTGCAGGTCTATGTTTAAGGCAGGGCAGGGAGGAACAAAGGGGGTTCCTTCTCACCCAGGGAAAGCATGAGACTGGAGAGGGACTCACAGCACCAAAAATGGCTCCTGGCAAGATCTACAAGAAGGCGGCAGGGACCTCAGCATGAACTGGTGAGGAGCCTGAACGCGGTCGGAAGAGGACAGCCAGCCTTAAGGAAGCAGGCTGGGAGACGAGACCACGTACACAGAGGGACTGAGTCCTCACATAGCATGCGACTGGTGGGAAGAGGCCACGCTCTCTCCCTCCTTAGTGCAGAACTACTTCTCTTGTTATACCTACGTCACTGCAATCAGCATATGGCTTGCTAGCTCTAAAGGTTATTTTACTGACAGCATTTTCTAGCGTAACGCGAAGCCAGAATCTGCTGCTGACTGGCTCTGAGGAAGAGCCAACGCTGTCTGCTGGCTGAACCACAGAGCTGGGATTCGGGAGCCTGAAGAGTTTTTCCAGCTCAGCCAGTGGTTCGCTCCACACTTTCGATTACGCCGCTTGGACTCAGTTCTCCCTGGTGAAAGGAAGGGGTAACAACATTCTCCGTTGTGGGGTGACTGGAAACTTAATTAATGTTTGCTATGTGTGATGATCCTCAAAGGGGAGATGCCAAACATCACAAAGCACTTGGCACCTCGTTTTCTCTCACAGTCTCCAAGTCAGCTAAGCATCTTGATTATCATAAAATCACACAATAATCTGTGTCTTTTCTGCCTGTTACTGCTGGTGGATTCATGACAAGAACTGCATAAAAATGATTCCACTTTCCCAGACTCCACAACTCATATGGCAGGCCAAGAGAGAGCCTGACAAAGAGGTGAACTCTTCTGCACCCATGTCACTTTTTCCCATATTTTACAGCTTCAGAGAAGTGTGTTGAAGTTCACTGCCTGCTACCTGGTTGGCAGGTCTTGCTCAGAAATTATTTCATTCATTATCAGTACATTTTCAGAATTGGGTGCTTTTACACTGCCAAAGAGTAAGCGCCATAAAGTGGTTGTGAAAAATGCGTTGGCTGACATAAACCAGCCTCTGTTGGATGCACTAAATATGTCAAAGCAAACTCAGATGGTCCTTTAACTCAGTATATGCGGCATCATGGGGAAAAGTGCATTCTTCTCCCAGCAAGCAAGAATAACAGCTCAAACACTTAAAGACTCCACCTGATTTCTCCCTTGTGAAACAAAATGTAGATTTTATTACCCACCGTATAACTCACTCTATTTATGGTTTGCATAATTTTTCCTCTTTCCAAATACATTTCATTTTATCAGCTTCAGGGGCTTTACACCTGATAGAGCCACAGTCTGAACTGTGTCATTTAAAGACACCTCAGAAACCACAAGGCAGAGGTAAGACTTGCTATCATGTATACTTTCAGGCCAAGTTTTTGCCTCTGTTATTACTCCTACAATACCTCCCTGGACCTTCACAACTCTCATTTTACCCTCAGTACAAATTAGGATAATCCCTGGTTTTGGACAAGATTCACTACCCAATCTAAACAGCCCATATACTAAATCTATTGCAAAGCATGACTTCCTGAACATTTCAAAGATGGATTACAATATCAGTCGAATACACAATTCTAGAAGAGAAGGAAAAAAAAAAGACGTATGTCCTCAGAAAAATGATACCACATCTTGCCATGTTCCTTTAAAAAAGGGAAGAAAAGAAAAAAAGAAAAGATGGCTGACTGCCAGAGTTTTGTGTTAACTTGAAGTGCAGAGGTGATTTTTAATGCTTCAAACATCATTCATGAAATATTATATATATAATTTGTACTCAAAATAACATGCAAGCTCTCCAAGGAAACATTAAAATAAATAGCTTCTTTAACTCTTTTGTACCTTGATCGTATCTTATTTTGATGAATCAATAAAAGAGAGACGTAAGATTGATGTAGGACAGATCAGTAGGGCAATCATGTACTTTATTACATATTTATGAGTCTGAAAGATCAAAGGATGTTTTTATGCACATAACTTGGCAAATGTGTTTTGCCACATTCAGATATATTCCAAGTGACTTTAGCAGGAATGTGAAAGAAGCTGGCATGCTGCCCACACTGCTATTTGGTAAGACTTTGAATGATGGTGGGATTACAAACCATGATAATAAAAACACATACAGCATAACATTGATGCATGTAAACAGTATATAAAAATGCATATGTGTGATCTTATAATGTGTGTATATACAACATATTGCATTTTCTGCACACGTGCATACATATGCAAACTACAGCCTCAATTCAACATTTCTTTAAGTCACTGGAAGTCTTTCATTTTCCCTTAGAAGACACCACATCAGGCCTTCAATGCAAACAAGAGAGGGGAAAAAGGTTGCTTTCCAACCATTAAACGTTAGGTTATAGACTGCCACATGCAGAAATCAGGCAATGACAATGTTTCCAACTACATTCATTTATCCGCATGGCACACCCATTCCTCTTGGGGTTACCCTCAGGTGCTACCACTGCTATGTGGGCAGCGAGATGGAAGAAATATCTCCTTTACTATCAGAACCATAATTCTGTCTTCTCGCGACTTTGGCACATGGACATTTCAAACTCTTCTCTCACACTGACACTGGTTTTTGACATGAAATACCTCAGCATAAATGGACAGAGGGCATCCAGCTATGGCTTAATCAGAGCCAGGGGCAGGTTGATCCACACACGTGCTTCGACACCCAACTGATATTATGACTCTGCATCAGTGCAGAAGTTGCAGACTCTGCAACAGGTTTCCTGTGTGATCCAGGACAAGTCACTTTTTAACATAGTTTGGAGAACATCAGTATCTTATCAATACAAAATATTGCTGTTTTCAGAACTGCTCATTGCAAACAACCCAGTTGAGGAGCTATACTCTGCAAGTCTGACACAAAATGTGTCTCAAATAGGGCTAAAACATTCATGCACCCAGAGTCATCAGACCCCCTTCTTACATCCTCAGAATGAAACTGCCACTTACTGCCTATTTTCAAAGTTAATAGCAATACTTCCCAAACACAGAAGGGGATGAATAAGAAAATTGGTTCCTGTGAAGATACAAAGATTGACAAAAAAGCATGTATCTTCCTAAAACTGAGACAGCAGGACTGGTACCATTCACCTCTTACAGTTTTCTTCTTATTATTTAAAAGTTAATGGTAATTTTTTATTAGATTTAGCAGAACTTGATTGACTCAAAGATGCCGTAGAAGCCTGTCAAAATGTGCTAAAATATACAGTACCTGCCAACACCACATAGGAAACATCAGGATATTACCTGCAGCTACGGGAGGGGTGGGCCTTGGGATCTGTCACTGCTTGAAAGGTGCTACCAGCATTTAAAATAAAAAGCTAGTGAAAATGATGCTAGTAATTCAGCCTGGTTATTAGAGTGCCAGTGCAGAAGTATTAGGGATGTAAGAGACACCCCCCTTCGTTTCCTACTGCATTCTCAGTTCAAGTAAAAACTCCCTTACCCAGGCTAGTTTACGTGTTAAACAACACAAACTGTTTCCCCCACTCCCTTTGAGCAGCTGCTTGATGGCATCACAGATCAAACCAGGAGATTTTGCTCTATCATTAGGGCTGTGATGGATTCTGGTTGGTGGTTCTGGCTATTAAAAAACACCACGGAGAGCTTCCCTTTCCTTCTGCTGCTCTCTTCCTCTTTGCTCATGTAAGCAGGCAGCTCTCCGCCACTTCCCCTGCCTGATTTTGCTCCCAAACCCTTGCAGCTACATACACTGCTCTGCTACTTGGTCCGTTTGGCTATTATACATTTTCCAGCACAACCCTGCTGACTGTGAACCTCAATATTCCTTTTCTAATTTATTTTCATGTCACTGTGAGTCAATGCCTGGAATAATCGTTTGACCTTGGTGTTTACACCCTTCCAACATCAACAAGGGGTACTTATGGTCTGTAGTAGACATTATTTGGCCAGGCCCTATTGCTTTGTTAATGTTTTGTTCATTCTTTTTAAGTATTTCTCTCAATCTTCCCAATCTATTTATTTCTATCTTTTCTGGACTGTCTTCCTTTTGTCAGTATCATTGTCACTGAAGTGCCCAGAAATGAAGTATTCCAGTATCTGCGGTATCAATCCCTACATGCCGTGTCTACCCTAAGTACTATTAGGAAATCTCTCATCCTGATATCTTCCCAAGTGGTCACCTTAATGGCTGTCCTAGACAGCCTGGACTCCAAAGTAATTTCTACCATGCTATCTATACCGGCAGATTTATTGCTTTTAGCTTTTTCCCAAGTTTTAGCTGTCTTTATCAATAGTTACTTTCACAAAGGTCTCCTTAGTGTCTCAGGGGTTGATTCAATGAAGCCTTTCAGCTGCTGTTTAGAGTTAAGCACATGAATAAGCTTCCATTTGAAGACAATAGAACTAAATAGCTTACAAGACAATATACATTTAAGTGTTTTTGTAAATTAAGCTGTAATTGTTCAGCAGTCTTGTGGGATTTTTCTTTTCTTTTTTCCTCCCCCCTTTTTTTAGAAAAAAAAAAAAAAAAAGGAAAAAAAATCCAGCCAGCTCATCTCTGTATTTAAAACTGCATTTCTGGTTATCCGCTGGTAGCAAGGCTGTTATTTTCGAAAACTACTGATGGATTCTTTTCGACCAAGTGTTTATTAAAATAACAATTATTTTAAAACCCCACCTCACCACATCCCCAAGCCACACCCGGGTCTTTCTGTGCGCAGAATTTAGCAAACAAGGGTGTTACAAGACAGCTGTGAGCTCCAACAGCACTAGGCAACATCGAACTGCAGCAAACTCAACAACTTTGTTATCCCAAATATTAGCACTACTGATGAACCTTTACTCTGTTTCAATAGACACATAATTAATTCATTTACAAGACCTGCAGGAGGAGGTTTGTCTCCACAGGAAGGGGCTTTGGCAGATTTGTTGGCAGCGGTTCAGGTGGGTGGGTTCCATTTACAGTGCTATTCACAAGCTTTTGTTCACAATCAGGAAAGTGCCCTGAAGTTAGTCTGGGCTTAATTATTCAGTTATAAGTCCCTTTGAGTACAGGCTGATTTAGCCAGTATTCACTCTTGGTTTCATCAGGGCATCTTTTTGCAGGGTGGCATTAAGTAGGATGATACAACCAAGGCATCCCTGCTCTCTCCCACTCTCCCTAGAGGCCTCCAAGGACACAAATGTGGACAGATGTCTGGGCCCCGCTGCTGATGAAGTCTATATATGAAATGCTCTGCTTTCAGGCATGCAACACAAATCCAGAAGTTCCTAGTGAAGAGGCCTCTAGCCCTTTTTTGACCTTCTCTGAATGGCAGAACGTCATCAAGCCTTCAGGTCTCTCACTACTCTTGCTCTGCACAGGACTTTTAGGGAGGAAGAACAATTTTGTTATTACAGACATGGTACAGACTCAGGAGGCTACAATCACAGGAGCAAACATACTGAGAGTGTTCCCAAGAAGCCATATCCATTGGCATGAAATGGCCTGGCTGATAGAAATGACTTCAAAATGTAGCAGCTGGGCAGGAGAAGCCTAGGAGCCTGTTGGGAACAGACATGGCATCACTTTCAGTCCTACACGCCCCCAGAATGGTTTTGGGGAGTGACAGGCATGATGAGCAAAACCATGGCCAGGACTGTTCTCACAGTTCACCCAGACATGATCCTGTGTAATTTACTAGTACAGGTGTAGCCAGGGGAAGGCAGCAAAAGCTTTCCAGTTATGAGAGATCCATACATCTAAATGCTCCACGAAGAGTAAGTCAGGGTGAAAAATACTTAAAATTAAAAACCGACGGATGTGGCAAAGCAACATATTGTCAGCAAGCAACTATATAAACAGGCTTTCCTGTTCCTGTCTTATTTAGACAGAAAAAGAAAGGAGAAAATTAAAGATGGCAGCACACTGATACTGCTCAGGGATGCTGTCATCTGTTACATTCTCTAGCCGACTACTCGGCTGAGCTAGCTAGAAAGCTGTATCCACAAAACTGAAGGTGAGAATTTAAAGTGAGAGTTAGACTGGTTCGCAAAACTACATGGACATGTTTATTGCAGTGTAATAGTGGCTTAATTTGAATTTGTTAAAGTTAATTAGAAATGGATTTAATGAACTTTGAGTAAGTTGCCATTATGCCAAAGTAAAATTATCCATACAGCCTTTTATTCAGCTTAACTGTCTCAGTTTAAAACCTCTTCAGATCATGCCAGAATAACTTTTTTTGTGTGTGTGTGTAGGCAAATTCCTACACAGAAAAAACACCCTTGCTCAGCTGAAAAAGACAGTGGCCTGAACTTCCTTACATAATCCCCTTTGTCAATATGTTTATTGTCACATACAGCTCAGGATCAAAGGACATTCAGCTAGAAGATATAATTAAAAAGTGAGGATGTAACAGACAAGCCCATCTTCTGCTCAATCAGCTCTTACTTAGTCCTGAGATCTGAGTTTCACACAAGCTACCATAAGCCTAGAGGTCAAGAGTTTGGTTCTTCATGTGAATCTAGAGAGGCTCCTTGTCTTGTCCTTTGCCTCTGAAACAACAAGATCACCTGTCTTGCACAGCTACCCGAACCCAGCCCAGCTGCAAACCTTTTGTGTGATCCAGCTGTGATATGTTTGGCTATGATAAAGCTTTCTTTGTCTTCAGTTTATGGAACTCTCTACTACCAAACAACTGCAACGTAACCAGCAGTTCCTTTTCCTTCTAGCTGAGATGGTTCTGTACAAAAACATGAAGAATCCATTCATGGCGGGTCTGGGAATAATAATAGCTCTGCTCATTTTTTTCTCATGTAGGGAAGATTATGGTAACTGTAGTACGAATAACAATGTCCTGTTTGGCCTGGCCTGCACCTAGGGTCTGAGGTAGGATCAGAGGATCCTCAATGATGGAGTTTGGGCACAAAGCTTTACTGCCCTTCACTGAGAGGAGTTTCTTGAATGACCCCAAATAGTTTACATGACCTTGTTTTATTTTGCTACGTGATGATTATATCTGTTCTTAACCTTTAGGATTTCACATGTGTTTTCATCAGAGCTGCTTACACTTAGAACACTGATCACAGAATTACACAGTACTTTAGGCTACAAGGGATGCTGGAGGTCATCTAGTCCAACCCCTGGCTCAAAGCAGGGCTAACTTTGAAGTTAACTATTAAAAGTGTTTAGTTGTATGAAATCATCTCTCTGGGCTTTGTGAACACTAATCAAGGGAGGTTGATACCAGACCTGTGCAGTCAGTATGAACCTCATTGAGGGTACAAAGGTACAGAAAGAAGGTTTCTACCCTTAAAGTTAATAGAAAAGCTTCCAGTGAATAAGAGAGGAATCCATCTCCAAGCCTACAGTTGACCAGAAAATATAATGCATGCCCTCAGTTACACAGCAAAGCTCTTTTATTTCTCTTAGTCATTCTTATGACAAACATCTTTCCTCAAGCCTTTATTTTATGTCTAATTATGTTCAGCTTTCTTTCCAAGCTTAAAAAAAAAAAAAAAAAAAGGTTAGATTTCATATGGGGAAGAACCCGTGACTTTCACTGTAGACTACAGCTTTTTTAATGTCTAGCTGTTTGAGCTGTTGGGTTTATTATTGCTTCACGTTGAAAAATATTGGGAAACTTCTACAGAATAGTTCAGCCATTTCTAGGAATAAGCTTCAGGAGGAAAAAAACCACACCAGTTGTTTTGAAAGGCTTAGATTTTTTTATTTTTTTTATTTTTTACTGAAACTCCACTAATGTGCATTGGGGGACTGTCTCAAAATGTGGTAGAGGCCAATGCAGGAAAGAGAGGTATCGTTCACTGTCCTCATGAATATTCAACAAAATGTGGCCAAATTGTAATCCTCTGCAAATCACCATCTGCATATGCTCAGTAGAGGTTTGTTAGAGGCTAGCAGCACAATTCCCAGAGCATTCTGTCTTAATTGCATATATGCCATATCTCCCACAGGGCTGTATGCCAACCACATGGGCCTGCTCCATGCCCACCTCATCCACTGACCTAGATTCTTCCACAAACTGTACCTCAGGAGTGGCTGCAGCTCAGCTTAGATTTACACACAAGGAAAAAAAGTGGATATTTCCAGAACTTGAGAGTGGCTATGGGACAAGAAGAGGCAAGTTCTAGACATAGCAAGAAAGGACAAGGGGATAAAGGAGGTGCAGTTAGCACAGTGTTCAGGTTACATGTTTGAATAAGAGATTAAGATGGTAATAAGGTATTTTGCCCACATTAATTTTGCCTGGTGATAAAGCATCTGGGATGAGATGTCAAAGAGATGAGCAGATGTCTAGGCTTGGCTGCTCTGAGGCAAGTCAGTGCAGCAGTATCTCCATCAGGAAAGGAGCTGAGTTGATAAAAGCCAAAATTATTATTATGATGGAAATGATTTGGATACAGATGAAGATGAGGTCAGAGAACACTGCCCTGAAGAGTTTAAAAAAAAAAAAAAAAGAAAGAAAAGAAGTGTCTTAAGAGGTCATTGAAAGAGCAAACAGGAAGTTAAGGGGAGGAACAGGTTCCAGGACAAAGCCTTTAAACCAAGATTTCAAGACAGAGATTATAATCAGAGCTGTCAGATGTAGCCAAAATGTCAAGGAACATATGAATGGAATAATGGCCTTGAGATTTGGCCCTGAGGAGGTTACTAGAGACCTTGGCAAGAGCAGTTCCAGTGGAGTGGAGAGAACAGAAGCTAGAATGAAATACAGAGTATTATTACGCACTACAGTGATTGGCACCAGAGGGATCTCCTCATCCCACGGGCCATTTACTGGGACCTGATGGGCTAAATCCTTAACTGGGCTAAACTGGCTTAACTTCTCTGGAAGTTTTGTCAGCTTACATCCCCCAGAAATTTCATCCAGACAAGAAAACCTAAAACATGCTTGTCTTTTTTCATCATCTTCTTCTACTTCTTCTCCTTTTTTTTTTTTTTTTAAGAAGAAAGGAATTTCAAGTTTATTTTTGGCCCTCCTGTGTGAAATAATCCCCATGTCCTGCAATGTAATCCTTTTCCCCAAAGATCTAGGAGTGGAACACTTTCTGTTTCTTTATGTTGTCTAAACAGTATAAAATTAGGCAGATCTTAAGCTAGCTGCTCTCATTACACAGTTTGACGATCTGAAAGGGTAACAAACTCCAGGATGAACAATTAGTCATTTAGTCTTAACAACAGCTTTCTTCCTTTACCCACTCCTCTTCCTATAAATTTCTTTTAAAAAATGAAAACAAAAACAAACAAAAAACCACTTGCTATAAATTAGCTGAATTATTAATCTCTTGTCCTTTACAGACTTTGTGAGTTGGACAATAGCCAGGGGATCACAGCACAATGTGCTGTTGCAGGTATTCCCCTTAGAGATGGAAGACATATATATTCTTAGACATGCAATAAAACTCGGATCTTTAAAGTACATATGAGATGATCTCCCTTGACACTTTGTTTTTAAATCATCTATTTGCTGATTTAAAACCAATGAGTTTGAGCAAGTCTGGAATCAGATCTATTTGACCATCTTTAGTTCCAGTGATGTCGGAGCTAGAATTATATGGAAAACAGAGTGCTTAGACTTAAAATTAGCAAGAGCTCTCCAGAAGGAACAAAAAAGGTATAAATTATGTCTGATTGAACAAACACAACTCCACTGTTGAACAGCCACTCAATGAAGAGGGCAGGGAGAGGCAATGGAGCACGGTAATGTGTAATATTACTAGTCAATGGGCTGTGTGCAGCAGTGGGCTCCCAAACGCTGGAGGTGTCAGGGAGATAAATAGCAGAGTGTCCTCCTCAAAAATATGATTAATACCCTCCTCGGTCCACTGCTGAAGATGTAGTGGGTGCAGCTGGTTTGGACAGCAGTTGCATAGAGGAAAATTACAGGACGATTGCAGCAGAGCAGAGAGGGCAAAGAGTAGGACAAGTAGTCAACTGAGTAGGAGTGCTGAGCCCCAACAAGGGAAGAAGTAGGCCAGAGCTGGCAAAGGTCTTTTGGCTGCTGTTTAAGTAATGTTTATAGAACTTTCATGCATGCACAACTGAGTTTCGAGTTCGTGATCTTTGGAGGAAAAAAGGGAGAGAAGCATGTTCGAGTTCATTGTCTCTTGTAATAGTCATGCCAGAGGTGGCTTTCAAGGAGCCATTCTTCTCTCCTAGCCTGCCCCCCTGAAAAGCCTGTACGTCACAAGGAAGCAGGTGGAAAACTGAGAAACATTAAAAACAAACTAAGAAAGCGTCATTTTTTTTTTCCCCTACAGTCAACCGCGATTTCCTGAAAAAATCAGGAGTGTGTCAAGTGGGGTTTTCACATTGTATCATTTTCAAGGAATCCTCTAAAATTCTCAGAAAACATCCTTTCATGCATCTGTTGTCACAGCACTCAGGGGACAATGTCCAGAGCTCAAATTCCCAACATTAGAATCTGAACACAGTGTAATGTAACTAATGCTCCTGAAATCAAACAAAGGCAGAGGGCTACGGATGGCTTTATTTCTTAGGGCAGTGATCCCTGCCTTTGTTGGTTTGCAGGCAACAATACCAAGCAAGCAATATATTACCAGTGATGCCATATTATCTACTGTCTTGCATCCACAATGAATGTCTCAGGGTCTCCCCTGAAAGCCTTGGGTGGGGACGAATGCCTCAGGCAATCAGTCTCCAGTCGTCAAGAAGGAACTGCAAAAGCTGCAGGCGCAAGGCTGATGCTGTATGGAAGGACACACATGTTGTTACACACAACACTAGCAGGATACACGTGTACATTTCTGTTTATCTTTAAATGGCCAAAAAAAAAAAAAAAAATCAGATGGGAGAAAGGGAAAGTTCCAGTGGATTATTGATCTGAAAGACAGTGATTAATAATCACCAGTTTAGTATTCTGCATCACACTGCCTGTCACACTTCCCTGGAAACAGGATTAATATAAGAAGATATTACATATGTGAGCAAGGCAAGAAGGTAGCACTATATTGATCTGAACTTTAGAGCTGTTCAGTGCCATTAACCAAAACAAAAAGAATGCATGCACTTGTAAAAAGGAGAATGGCTGACAAAAATAAAGTCATTGGTTTTCCTCCTGCAAATTCCTCATCTCTTCAATCAGATTCAAGAATTAACAGCTGCAGGTCTCTGGTAAACTCAGCATAACTTGCACCAGACAATTCAGCACAGGCAAAAAGCCTTTCTCCTCCTCGTGTCTGTACAATCAGTCCCTGTCTGTTACACAGAAAGTTGATGTAAGAGCTTATATACCCCCAAGGACTCACCTATACTACAGAAACAGCATTGTTATCTAAGAGACTTTAGAGAAATATGTACTTTTTGAAACTTTATGTAAAGCAGAAGACTGTAACATCATTTTTTTTTTAATATTTAAAGAAAAAAAAAAAGTCTAGCCTGGCATACAGAACATATTTTAAGAAAAACAAGGAAAGTAAAATAAAGCTAGCTAATATATCTAAAGACACTTCCCATGAAATGAAAATCATTTAATTGCTATATTAATCTGCCATCTCAAATTCTCTTTGTTCTTTTCCTATTATTATTTTTTGTTTCTGCGTAAGGAGGGGGCACCACTATTTGTTCAACATAATATTAAGCATACTCCGCTACTCAATTAGTAAACATGTCAAGAGGTGGGTTAGTTATTCATGGTTCAGGGGCACAGCCCCCTTTCAAAAAGAACTTTTTTTCTCTCTAATGAAATGATGGATAATCTGGAAGTAGGTGCTTTAAGAAGATATTAATCATTCTCTGTGGTAATGTTAATCATGCGTTCCATCATCTCCAGATGCTGTGCATCACCTTCCTCGGAGATAAAGGGCACCCAAGCCAGCAGAGTCCTTTTGATCACCTTTCTCACAGTAACTCTCATAAGGCATTAAAAGAAGTCTTCACATTTCAGGGCATCCTTAAAAATGAAATAGAAAGTGGGAGAGTGAGGTAATGGAGGGATTCATGGACTTCAATCTTGACCCTGTCATTACTTATGCTGCCCAGATGGGAGGTGCATAGTTCTTTCGTCCTTTGTCCTAATCTTTGACATTTCTCAATGCAATGTTTGGTATGAATGAGGTATGAGAAAAACCCTGATCACAGGAAATAGAAAATTAATTCACAAAAGATTTCAGAGAGAGATATGAAGGGGAAGGAAAAAAAATCAACCCTCATTTTCTGTGAAGAAAAATCCAACAAAATTATTCCCTCATAGCCTGCTATTCCGTTCTTAGAAAACATTAGCAGAAGTCAGGTCAGATTTATCTCAGCATACTGTCTGTGATGTCTCTTCCAGTTAATAAAACACCCTGCCACTGGAGAGACTTCTGGCCAATTAGACCATTTTTACGACTAATCTTTTATAGTTTTCTTTTTCCTTTTTTTTTTTTTTTTTTTTTTTTTTTTTTTTTTTTTAAGTTATGTATAAACCTAGGGCATATCTTAGATGGCTGACATATCTCCTTTTGCAGACTTAGATGCTTCAGAGACCCCAATGCCTCCAGAAGAAACTTTGAAGGTCTCCTAAAGCTAGGAACTTACTTTGTATAAACTGTTGAATAAAGATAAACCACAGGGGACCATATCCAGTCAAAGGCAGGCGGTGTTTCTGTCACAGCATGTAAGTGCTAAGGAGAAAGAAGTTGAAATAAAATAATCCAACTTTCTTATATCCATGTTTAAATAGTAAATCCATATGCAGAGGAACTGCCGCCTCTCCTGTACAACCGTGATCCCCACTTAATGTCACTCCTGAGCTACTCTATGGGGTAAGTGGGGGAAAAAAAAAGTCACAGGAAATATAAAACCCCTTGAACCAATAAATGCTTTTGAAAATGTCAACAAAGTTCCTTCACCACTTTTTGTAGTTTAGATGAAATTATGATGAAATACCTTTTCTCCCAGAATTGAAAGTACGCAAGATATATAAATAGCCATACAACGTATTTCACACAAATATAGTTTTGCTTACAAAAATAATGACAATTCCTAGAATAACCATCTTTGCAAAGTCTCTGTCTTTTGTTCCGGTAAAGAGTTTTGTCTTGCTAGCTTACAAAAATGGATCATGTTGCAAACACTCATTTTTACCTATTTCAAGTTGGCTTGCACCTTCGTCAGGAACAGCTACACCATAGGGCTGACAATGAGCACTACCATGTCACCAGCGACCCTTCAGAGAGCAGGTAACACAAATACTTGGACACTTGGACAGCTGCAGTAAGGATATTCTGGGGAGTAAATGGCCTGCACCTCACTGAGATTAATAAAGTATTTTTTCACATGTAAGAAACATTTGATAGTCTTATCTAGGAGATACCAGAGGGAAGAACCACTACCTAGATGCCTTGCCACTGATATTAAGGAGTTCTGTTATGTGTATCAAGTTATGCACATGCTATACTCAGTTGCATTGGAAAGCATGGATAAGAAGCATTATCAAATACTCTGCAGAATATATGCCAACTGGTCTCTTAAATTTTCATTTTTATCCGGTAATTCCTGGGAAAACAAAGCCAACCAGATGTAAAGCTGCCTCACCTATATGAACTCAGTTTTGAAGCTTTGGACAAATTATATCCTAATGTATCAAGTATCTTTGCAGTGAATTTATGAAGTGCAAAAACTTGATTCCCTGCTTGCAACAATTTATGCTCTATTTTACATTCCCCCATATTGCCATCTAAGTGGTACACACCGTATTAGCGTAAGATCACTAGTACAGGCCCTTTGTAGACGGCAAAACCGAGAGACTAATGGATAGCTGAAATGAGAATGCTTATTTTATTCCTTGTGATCTTGTTAGCATATGTGTATTTGATGGTGGTAGCATTATTTCCGACTTACACCATTACACTACATTACAGTTGATATTAATTATTCTTGCTATCAGGAATGGTTGCATGTTTACAGATTTTTCTTTTCATGCTCAGTTCTAACTCACTTTTTGTGAAGACAACTGTTGTATTACACACAAATTTTTATGGTCCACATAGAACTATGGGAAGTTTATTTATATTTAGGCAGGCACAAGACAAAATATTGCCAAAATTAGGAAAAGCAGGAAGATTTACAGGGCCTTGCTAACTAAAATTCTGCACTTAGAACATAATAGTTCACTCTTTTTGTAAAGTAAAACATCTTAAATTAAATAATGTATATGAAACACAATAATAACAATAGGCCAGAATTTCAAGGTGGCTTCAACTCTTCCTTCACTCAAGTGCATACAAATCTGTTTTGAACATCATAAGAACTGGGATATCAAAACATTAAAGGAAGCTCGATCAGGGAAATTAGCAGATACAGAACTGAAGGGTATCTGGTTGATCCAAGGTGAATATGCTGATATACTTGCTTTGTGAAATCCTGGAGTGGTTTCCAGGAGAAATAGGTATGTAGTCTCCCACTTTATTTCTTCTGGGAAGTGAAGTACTCTTTCATTATTGGTAAGATAGAGAGCTGCTTTTTCTATTCATTGCACTCAGCTCAGAGCTCAGAGATGGTATATAAAAAATTCATTTTGGATGGAAAAATTCAAGTACAGTGATACAAAGGTGCTTTGTAGATACAATCTATAAATCTTGAAAAAAAAGGGGGGGAGGGGAGAAATAGTGCTTTCTCTCATCATAGATAACAGATTTACATCATGAAAGTTACCCATAATGCTAAGCCAAATGCATTCACGAAGTATTTTGGTTGGTACAGTCAGAAAATAGAGACTTTGCTAAATTTCATCAGACATCTTCTGTAAGTATGTGTGTGTACATGCCAAACAGGAGTTTTTCCTGGATTCCTTAGGCTGCAATTCTAATATTGTCAGAATGAATTTCCTTGAATAGAGAAGAAATAGTGGGCTAAGACCAAACAATTTGACTTTGAGACTTTAACTTCACTAATTCTGGAAATTCTTCTTGCAAGTATTTGCCAATGAAAGGTGGAAATTTCCTGAAAAGTTAATCTGAACCAATTGTTCACTACCTTGAACCACTATTTCACAAGAATGGATGTCTTCTATTTTCAAAGGTCTGTGATATTTCTGTGATGAAACAAACTCGACAAGGAAACACAAAGCAGTCTGCTGGAACCATGTTGGAGAGACAACTGAACAAACAGCTGGTTAAAGGATTAAAGCCAAAACAAAGCACTGTTTGAAGGTCTCTCTAAGTTTCAGATAGCAATGGGAATCTTTTGAAATGGGGGCACGGTGAAGCTGCTATAGAAAAGGAAAGGTTTGGGACCTTTACCCATTTCAGAGATACTGAAACTCTGCAGCACTATCTGGTGAGTCTTCAGCAATGACAGAAGGCAGTAAGGATAATAAGTAGATGAACATTACACCCTGATAATCCCAATTCATGTTTTTAACCAAAAATCTTCAGTCTGTGGAAGGACCCTATGCGCCCCTGTTTACTAACTGATTGTCTTTATTATGTTACAGTTTTTACCTTCCCCTCCTTAGCCCACTTTACCATTACCTTTAATGAGTTACTACTTTTCAGCACAATTAAGTGTTTGAAGCAACCAGGAGGCACAGTTTAAGCACAGTAAACGTGTCCGATTGAAAAGACTAAAGATCAATATCACAGGTCTAAAAGGTTAGACCAATCCTATCAGCTTCAGGGAAAACCTGGTGCTTAGCTACCATTGAAGAAAGAAATAGCTAATGGCCCATGGACGATCTTTGTTCAACCAGGGTTCTCCTGTTTAAAAAGAAATCCTCTCCTTATTGAACACTAATTTTCACATGGCTAAAAATGCAGAAACTTTAAATTCCAATTTTAATTGTGCTGAAAGATGGGAAATAGTTTCTTTTAAATACTTTTCTTTATGAAAGAAGACAATAAAGGCTGCCTATTGGCCCTCATTATCCCCACCTCGATTTGACTTGCCTACCTGCTCCACTGCACTGGTTCAAGACAATTAATCCTAATATTCAACCCTCCTGGTGTAATTTCTCATCTTGGCAGGTCTCTTTCTATAATGACTAAATGGGAGTGGCCAAATTCTCAAAACCTCTGGGGTGAGCGAGATACATTTCCACAAACACAGACAACAATTTGATCCTGATATGTTAACAAAATTTCATGTTATCAAACCAAAGTGAGCATTTAAAACCACTGGCCAAATAGCCTGAGTAATAAACCACACAATACTGGTCATTATATTATGGCCACAATAAAGTACAATCACAGAGATTTCTGTTGATATGAAAAAAGGGCACTGTAGGCAACTATCAGTTTATGTCTAAGGCACAGCTTATGTTGAAGAAATACTTGTATTATTTTCCTATCTGGGAAACACAAGCCCATCCAACACTCACCAAAAACTCTGCACAAGACTCTCAGCAGCTGCTAGCTGGCACAGTTCCCCAGACTTGTGAATTGGCCTCAACAGCACAACGTCTTACTAGCAAATGAGTGACATCTATTTGTGAAATGGTTGTTGTATTTGGATTAACGTCAATAATCAGTTGTTAGATATAAATGTGTTAATCTGAAGTTAGTCATGCCACCAATGGTAACAGCTAGTCCAGTTTCAGAGATCTGTAAAACAGCTGAGTTAGTCTGAGACTCTGCTGCAGTCCACAGTCCTGTCCTTCCTTTTCATTTTTTGCTCCCTCCTCTAACACCCCAGAATGCTGCCTGACCAGGAGAATGGATCATCGATTGCTTTTTTTCCAAAGCCAGTGCCATTTAATGAATTGAGTCTTCACCCCCAGGGGACAAATAGGTAGCCCCAGAGAGGTAACTTCAGGGTAGAATAGTCTGTTGCTACAGTTCTGCCATTCTGGTTACCCTGAGCGTAAACCGACAATTAGGCACAATTTCTTTTAATCTGGAGAAGACTGATTCTTATTTGCATCAGGTACATTTTTGAGTTGCAGTTGTGCAATACATGGAGAAAATAAGTTGCACTGGGTTTTCTGCAGCTTTGGAACCTCCGTATTTACAGACGTAAAACTAACCTTCATATTACATCTCCTTTTTGTCTGCAAAGTACCTAGCTAAAATAAAGCGTTTCTAAGGCTGAAGACAACATTTGCTGTAACTACTGATGGCTGCTCTGCAGCTAATGGTGTACCTCTAAACTGTGCTTTGAATGGCTCTGAGCAGTTAGGTGTGGAGTATTTCTTTTGTTAGGAAGGAAAATTCCCATGATCTTGATCAGATCCAGCACTTGCATCTAAACATGGAAGATCCACACAGCATCTCAATTTTTGAGTCAAGACCTCAGTGGCACAATATACAAGAAGTGGGTTTGCATTAATTTACACCAGCTGAAGAAGCTGGCAAAGATAATTTCCTAGCTAGTAAAACTGCTTTAGCTTAGTTTAAATATATATATATACATATTTTATAGCCTTTTTTTTTTTTTTCTTTTTTTTCTTTAATGGCTGTGGTTTCACAGTAACAGAATTAGTCCACCGCCTCTTCTTTGTGCCATGGCTGCTTATAAATGAGTGGTGAATGGGACTGGGAAGCAATCCATCAAGAAAGAACCCAAAACTCAGCACACTTTGCCTCACACAAAACTCACACAAAACTTTGCCTTTTCAGGCAAATCAGTTCCTCAAGTCAGGTTACTGCCTGGCTACACATAGAGGCACACCAGCTCGAAGCAGGGTAATGCATGGAACGGAGAACAAGTAAGTGGGAGACAGAGGAAGAGCTGTGTTGTTAATTTTAGCACCATGACTAAATAACAGTGAGCTGCATCTCCTTGCATTTGTGCCCAAACACAAAGGTAAAAAAGTGGTCCAAATAGAAATAAACTTGTGTGTAATACTTATAAAAACATTCCAAAATATTGTTAACAGCACCTTACTGGCATTATGTCAATATAGTAAATATTTCTCAATTGCATCCAAGTCCACATTCTCCTCAGATCTAAAAAAGCTATTTAGAAGCTATAGCAATCCCCACTGAAACCAGCAGTCAGGCCAGTAGGAAGCTCATTCCACATCACCAGTGCAGTGGAATGTTTGCAGACATATTTGCAGATCAAGAACTATTTGTTGCAAAAATTCACAAATGATTTCAAGTAATTGTCAGACCGGTGACTGTTGTGATCTGTTATTAGAGAACCAGGGAATAGGAAAAACAAGAAAAATTAATTGATGAAATTTATTTTCTATAAATTCTTTGGTCACTGGAGCTATGCAAGGTGATTTGAAACCTCATATTAAATAAATCCCTAATAAATTAACCTGATAACCTGATTTCCAAATTAACTGCTATGAATTTACCTGTGAGAAGTAATTCTTTGGTGGGTATTCTATGAGTGAGATCATTATACTACTGTCTACATCTGATAGCTATTTTGTACCCTGAGGCATGTGGCTTGATTTAGCCTAGACACTAACTACAAATGTCATTTTCATTCATATGGCCCTAACTCAGTTAAAAAAAAAAAAAAAAAAAAAAAAAATAAGCATATGCTTAAGACCCCGAGAAATCAACTTCTCACATGTTGAACATTAAGCATAGTCTTACGTCCTTCGTTAGATTCTGGGCAGAAGGATCAGGATTATTCAAGTGCTTAGAGCTGAGCATGTTTTTATTTGCTTTGCTCAATTACCACTATAATGATCTCGTTCTGTTTTGCAAATTCCAAAGCTCTCTGCTTCAATAACCATTATGGTTTTTTACTCAACAACTATAGCTAGAATTTTTTAAACTCTCCCTGGTTTTAACTGCAGTAGTTTGCTGTCCACCCACTCCTTTGCTTGTGGCTGCAGTTCTGCAGCTCAGGTGAATGGGCAGCAGTAATTCTGGATTACAGAAGGATATTGAACTACCAAACTCTGATGACCAAAAGCTCTGATTCATAACCATACTGGATTAGCCATGGTGGTGCAAAAGGTTACTGCCCCAGCTGTCTGCCCCCCCTTATCTTCAAGGTTACTCTGTCGGAAGTTATCTCTTCAGTCACTGCAGCTAAACCCAGCAAGGAATGGGAATTAAACACTTCTGGTTGTTCCTGAGGATGGGAAAGTGTAAACCTGACTGATCCCTCTCAAGTCCTGAAAATCCTGCACTTCCAAAATCCTATGCTCTATGTCCCAGTGCAACTCTTATTAAAGAATACAGATGAAGGCTGACCAATTTCAAAGGGAATTGGAAGAGTCATGGAGGAGCTGGAAAAGTGAGTTTCCACACCTTAAAACCATATAAATGTTAAGATGATCTTAATGTTAAGCACAATATAATTGTTCTATATGTTTATGTCACACTGTTATCTTCAGAATCAAAAAATTCTGTCAAATTAGAGGAGCCAGTATTATAGAACTATGTACTTAGAGGGATTTGGAGAGTACATTATTTTAGTTCTCAAATAATTCTGCTAGCTGGAAAAGATTGCAAATAAAGCCTGCAGCTTTATTTCTGCAAGAAACTGTTAGTCTTGCTAACAACTAACTACAACATATTTTTATTTCTGTCCTTTGAGCTGTGTGTCCTTTGTACAATTACAATAATGCAAATAACTCTATTTCCAGTTACCGCAGAGCTTTACACTCTGCACAGCTATTCCCAGCACCTCACAGCCAGTTGTGCATCTCCCTACGTTGCTTCTGTCTGACAACATCGGGTGACCTCCCTTTAAGCTGGTTTCTGGTGTCAGGCACAGCTGTTTAGTGGCACGGTATCATAGGTTATGTTGTCTTTAGCTCTGGAGTGACTAGAGACAGGAGAGTGCTTTGGTGTCTTTGCCACACAAACACACAGAGCAGTGAGATCTTCTGTTTTTCTCCTTTAAATGGCTGAAAATCAGTAATAACTAGACTGAAATCAATGGAGCTTTACTGCTGTGCGCTGTGTTAACACAAGATACGAATCTGCCTTTGGGTCCAGTTTCTGCGGAGCCAAATGGTAAGCAGGAATGCTCAGAATGCTTTGACTTCACTCACCATTTGCTGATATTAACTCTATATATTTTAAGCAGACACTTGCAGTTTCTCAGATGTCTTCTCTTTCTCATTTATTAGTTGAGTTATATTTTAACGGTGCTGAGAGATTTACTGTCAATGTATTAGATGTATTCATTTTGGTTAAGGCAAAATCCTTGTGCTAGGATCCAAATGTTGGACACATCTGTTAGCAGGCCAAGGACTGACCCTGTATTATTATTATTTTTTAAACCTGACAGCTCACACATTTGAAAATTGCATTAAAATATGTAGCTTAGCAGCTCTGTCTTCTCTTTGTACTATTTGCTCACATCCGGATCCATTTTTTACCCTGCATCAAGGCGGGGGGAAGGATAACCCCATATCAATCGCTCCCTATGCCAGCTCCCATTAGGGAAACCCCCAGTGTTTCGTTTCAAATCAGCGGCATCTTTCCTTTGATCCAGGAGACCACAGCTGGGAAGCTGACACGGCTGCTCCTTGCTTCCCCTGCTCCGAGCCCCGCACCCGCGCTTTGCTTGTGCTGCTCGAACCAATTTGAGCAGAGTCACCTCTGCTCGGTTTTAGCAGAACCTTTTCCTCCCTGTCACCAACAGAGCAGCCGTATTAATCACACTCAGCCCAACTAACGTTAACAATCCGTCAAAGTGGCCTACGGAATGCTTCATCTACTGTAACTAGAAATTTCACCTGAAGACCTGCTGATTTGTCCTGGCACTTCTGCCTGTAGGACAAAACAGACAGAAAGCACTTTTTCCTCTCTTTCTCGATATTTTCCGCCTCCTCTTTTGTTGTTGGTTCTCTCTTTTTGTTTTATTCCCTTACAGTAGTTCAGAATTCATTGAGCGTGAACTACACTTTTGCTTAAGGAAATGCTTACTCGGTGTTCTCTCTTTCATGGTACATGGGCCCTTACTGTCGGCGGCATCAGACTAGGGGTCGTTGGAAGTTCCTTTTACAATCATGCCAGCAAGTTAATACAGTGACTTTGTAATCCTGGTGCCTTGCTGTATTTTGACAACCCCTTTTCTATTTTTACTCCTAGCTATTTAGCTATCAAAGAAGGAAGCTACTTTTAGCTGGGCACAGTGGATAAACTCTCCCCTGAGAACAGATCTGCCCTCTGCAAGCGTCTGGAAGGGAATTCACTGTTATCTGTCTAGGATGATGCTGTAAGGCATGGACTTCACCTTGTAAGAGTGGCTCTTGCAAGCCAAAATGTTGAAGTTACTCCAGAAAGTGATATTTTAACATTGTCTTTCTGAAAATATTTTATTAAGACTTTTTTTTTGTACATCCCACCAATGGATTCCAATCACCCTTGCACTGAACATTTTGCCATCTCCCTTTTACTCCTGAGTAAAAAGGATGTAAAAACCAGTACGCATCAGAAGGGCAGCTTTTCCAACCCTCTTTAAAAAAGCATAAGTGACAACGCAATGCCACTGACAGAAGCTTTTGTCAATTCCATCAATACACAAACATATTTTTACAGACTTTTTGCTTTGAAATTGGTGGGGGATGGAATTTACTTAAACAATCAATGTGTCTCAGGCCAGTTGCTTACAGGGCAGATCAAGAAACCCCAGTGCAAGTTTCAGTTCAGTCACTGCAATGGATTTGCTAGCACTACCTTGTGTTAAAGCAACACTCCCAAGGAACTGCTTTTTGAGGCTACCTATGGTGGTATAATAGTCAATATTTTCTGTGAGATGGGGTAGAAGTGATATTGAAACTGTGGCATTCAAGTGGTTTTAACCTTTGCAGGCTCGATATGGGCTTCACAACCTGGTTCCTATTTGCTGGGATCTGGCTGATACATTTAGCACACCAGTTGGTTATCCCAGGCTTCTCCTTAAAGTTTCTGTCCCCAGAGCAGAGGTGGGGACATGTACCTACATTTGAGCCACTTCTCTGCTAATGCATTTGGACTGAAGTTTAAAGCTGGGTTTAGACTATGAAGTATGTGTATTCGGGTTCAAAAGTTGACACAGTTCTCATTCAGCCACCTACGCTGGAGGGCTGCAACATTAAGGTGAATGGCGGAGGACAGCTAAATCTGCCCGTGAAAATCAGTCACATTCCTTGTACTCAGTCCTATAATGGAGCCCACTGAACAGCTGGAAAAGGTCAGCCTTCATTTTAGGACAGAAGTGTGATCTGGAAGGCAAGAATGGACAAGGAGCTATTAAGCTGAGCTACTGAGCCTTAGCTTTCGTTCTCTTTGGCCTGAACTACTTTCACACTCTCATTCATTTTTTCTCTTCTTTCTAGTAATAAAGATGCATAAAACAGATCTCCAGTTGCCAAGCTAGCTTCTAGGCTCCTCATTCAAAACCACTGGACTTGTAGGAAATGGGGACCCTGGGATCCATCCCTAAATCAGCAGCTTCTTGTAATCAATTTCAGTTTTTTTAAGGCACTCTAGGCCTTTCAAAACATTTATTTTTTTTTTACTTGATTTACCTTCCCACGGGCAATCTCTAAAAACAGATTGGTCTTGATGTAGTTTCCAAATGTAAGAAAGAGTTTTCTTCTTCAAATTTCTCAACCCTCAGAAATTCTTTTCTCCCTTTCACGTCGTAAATGCTCTAATACCCACTGATTTAGGTACACCAGGAGATCAGTGGGAAACTGCCAAGATGTATGCAGTGTTACATGGCTTGCAAGGTTGGGAAGAATCACAAAGCAGTATCATTCGGTTGTGGCAGGAAGAACACAGAACAACCATTTCATTGTTACTTTTAACAGAGCCAAAGTGCAAGGTATTATTGGCTAGTAACATCAAGTGGCAAACTGTTAATGTATTTAAGGCCCTTATTCAACAACACCCATAAACATATTTCTAACATCTGCATTTAAATATCTGTTTGACTTCAATAGGCTTTGAGCATGTGCTCAGAATTAACCTCTATGCTTTTCCTGACGTGGGGCTCTATGTAGGTAAAATAATATCTACTGTATCAGCACAGCCAGGTTCAAAATCCAACCCTCCCCAGCCTCCAGGTACTATTGAATACGTAAGCCTAGAGTTGAAGAGGTAGGAATGCACTGGCAGAATATGAATAGGCCCAAGATTTTGAGGCTATTGTTGGAGTCTGCTTTGTGTTTAACAGACTTTGGGTTGTTTAGCATAAAGAAGAGAAAATTAAGCTTTAATTGGGACTAATATGTCTAATCATTCATGAGAAGACTACATATAATCATAAGCACTCAGTCTTTGCTTATTCCTGTAAAAATAATATGTAGTTTGAACCATGAGAAGCCATTCCCTCTTATTTGTGACTTTTTTTCTCCCGTTATACAATTAAAAGTAAGCAACTCATTACTACTACACAGAGAAGCAAATTAAAATATCCACTTCCTATTGGAAAATGTATACCTTAAAATGAAAACCAAACCGTGCCCCCCTCCGCAGTAAAACACTGCAACTGGAACTAATTTGCTGGTAGCCTCAGAAAAGAAGCAAAAGGTTCAGTTACGAGGAGGGAAGACAGTCCCTAGATGGGTCAAAGCCAAGGTAATACAGCCAGGTGATCTGGGGGAGGCTTGCAGAGCTCTTGGCTGCACGTGGCAGGTAACAGTAGGCCTTTAGCTCTCCAGGCTGTCAATCTGGCACTATTCACACACACTAAATTCACTTCAGTATTTAAAGTAGTGGCGTTATTGATTCTTTTCACCTTTTTTTTTTTTTTTCCACTCCAAGGCCACTACAGGCCACTGAAAAAGAAAAAGAGACACACACATGCATACGCACAGACAGCAAAACTCAGGGAGCACTTTAGCACTAAGTAACAAGTACTAAAAATACTGACCTCGCTGCAGTCTTTTTAATCAGGGGATAGTAATATATGGCCCAGATAACACTATATTTTCTTTATTACCCTGAACTGTACTTAACTGACATAACTCTGTGGGAGGATTAGCTTTTATACAAATATCCACATTTTATTGTATTGCCATTCCCTAAGGAGTGCACTGCTCATATATTTCTCTTAATGTGACTTTGCAAATAGGTCATTGCACAGTCATATGCTCAGCAACAGTACTTAGATATTTAGAATTCATTGATTTTTTTTTTTTTTGATTTTTTTTTTTTTAATGCTGAAATCACTGGGGTGACGGATGGTTGCTTAGATAAATTATTCTTAAGCAATGACTGTGAACATCTTCTGACACAATTATAATTATCAGCTGTATTTTGTTATATATATATATCTTCAGTTGTGATGTGGGGACAGAAAAACATAGATGATGAATTGAGATGGAATGACCCGATCTGTAATTTAGAGGGCGGGTTGCTTTCTGAGGTGAGCGGATAAAGAACATAATGGAAACTCCAAGGCCGCCTGTTCCCTTTGGGTGAGCTCTCCCCTCGGGGATTTACAGACTACCTAAGTGTTAGCACATTTAGCAGGTTCAAGGCCAAATCTCATTCTGAAATGAAAGCAAAAGTTATACCTGCTCTGCTGCAGGAATTTGCAGCAAGACTGCATAGGAAGGAAACAAAACATTCAGGAGTATTTAACGAAGGAGAAAATCTCTGAAAAGGTAGGGAGCACAAGAGAACTCAAGAGTACCATGGCCTGCTAACACCAGTACATCAGGAGTGGCAATGGGAGCCAACATGCTGGGACAGAAAGCTCCGGAGGAAAGCTAGAAGCAAGGTTTGCCTGTATAACTCAAAATTACTGACTCAGCAATGACTGTATCTGTCATCAGTCTAGGTATGATGTTCACATGTAAAATATGAAACGCGAGATATATTTCAAGTGACTCAGACTAACTCCTGCCCTAGATCATCAAACCTTGACGAGGCAGTCAAGGCTAGACGAAGCACCGCTTCTTCAAGACAAACAAGAGGATGACGGGCTTCTCTCCAGTCATACTGCCTCGCACTCCACAGCTCTGAGGGAACACTGTGTGCTAGCCAAGGGGGTGACTACATCTCTTACTCCACTCCAAGCATAAAAAGTGCCATCTGTAACATTTGCCTGAGGAAAGTGTTAGCTGCTGCCACCACAAAATATACGTGAAACATAGCCCACAAATATAAAACCCTAGTTAGCCACTAGGCATTGGCAGGTCTGCTGAAAAGGCAGTTCTGAAATCCATGCAGTGACCAGCATCCCACTCTTCTTCCTCATCATAGGATAGATTTATTCCTACATAAGGAGAAGAAACAGTACTACTCAACAGCATACGAATAACCTGCCGTGGTCTGCATATTGATAGATAGATTACATACACAGAAAGAGAGGGCTGTCTCCTGACAACAAAACATCATTGATTTAAGCGGCAGTACGAGGGAATCACATCAATTTAGGATGGTGAATCACATGCCTACATGGAGCTCAGAATTGCAGGCTTACAAATGTTATCACTGTTAGTGATTTTCTTAAAAGTACTGTAGTCCTCTTCACATCCTCAAGTCAGAGAATCATAGGATTTTCAGGTTGATTTTGAAAGACCAAAACCTACTTTTATAGTCCTCACAGCTACAAAGGTAACTGAAAATATCAGATCTGAAAACATCAATCAAGGCTGAATGTAAGATTCAGAATCCATAGGGGAAAAAAAAAAAAAAAAAAAAGAAAAAAAAAAAGATGACTATGGCATCTGTTAATTTTATAGCCTACTTTCTGAAGAGAAAATGTATGTGATCAGAAGGTGTTTATGTTGGGGGAAGAGAAGGACATACTTGACAAAAATAATTATGTTCATATAAGCCTTGTGAAAACAGGTGGCTGCAGAAAAGTGACTGCAAATGTTCCTCCTATCAGTGGTCAACAGGAAAAGCACAGGCATGGGGACACGTGGTTATGGCAGTATTAGGCACAAGAGCATCCACCAAAGAAACTGCAGCTACAGGAAAATCTGTTGAAACTGGCAGACAATTACAAAAAGCAAATCATAAGGAACCAAGTGTTTCTTTTGTGCCAGAATTCACAAAAACTAATTGCTTTAAAAAATGGCTCAAGATTTCTAAGCCAATCTCATAATTTTTGAAAGTTTAGGATTGGCAGTGAGACTTAAAGCAATTTGCAAATACCAAGCTGAATAGTGTTGCCCCAATGTAAGTAGAAGTTGCAGAACTAAACCTTTGTATTTAGTTGCACTAAACCTTTGTATTACCACTGAAGAACAATTCTTGTTGCAGTAACCTATAGCATCGCTGCACATGCAAGTAAAACACAAGTCAGGGCGCGAAATGAAACACCAAGGGAATCAAAGCACCAGGAGAAGCCCAGGAAGGCATTACTGTGGATGATCAGAAAGACTTTGCTGCTAGAGAGACTTAAATACATCTAATTGATACTGAACCTCTGGAGCTTAAATGCATGTTAATAAAGACATGCCTGTTTTCCATCAAAAGCATCCAACCGAATTCCCGCATACAAGAGTCCCATTTGTCTGCAAGGAATGTGCACATATAAAATCTAGCCTGTCTGCAGATTACACTCGTAACAGACACATGGTCAGGATATCACTTCTGGTTTTCATAATCCAGTGAGTGCATATTTATTTATTGGTCTCTGGATATACCACAGGTTGGATCCTTTCCTCTGTTCTAGAAGCCTTCCATGGATCTATTGGTGAAAAGCTGCCATACACGTGATTTACCTTGCCTTGTGAGGTTCAGGAACCACCAGTTGGTGCTGGGGACATCCTAATGACTCTTTTCCTTCCTACAACCTTTCTGAGGATCCCTGATAGCACTGGCTACACTCTAGCATGCTTTCCCTGCCCTGCTCTCTGTAAAGGGAGGTAGAAAAGCTTAGAAAAGAGTGGAAATCTCTTCAGCGTATACTGTTGGGTTATCTCAAAGCCTGGCAGATGCACCGCTGGAGGTTAACATGGATGGCTTCATGCAGCACCACTGTTTTTGTTGGTAGAAATCTTGTAACCGCAAGAGTTACGAGGCAGTTCAGACCACCTGCAGAACCTGCCTACAGTCAGGCTAGTGACTGCTTGGACATCCCTAAAGACATGACTGAATACACTGCATTCCTGAATTTTAAATGGTTTTCTTCTTACAGAGTTTTTGTAGATCAGAAAATGAGTGGAGAGTTCAATCCACAGTCCATTTCTTTTTCTTACCAAAAAGGTTCAATGGGAATGCCAACAAGAGCAAAAACAACAAAAAACAGAAACACACCAGAATTAAATTAGGACAATACCAAGCATCTGCATGATTTTCTCATCTTCTTTCAGTGAATTTGGAGAACAGTCATTCCCTATTAGATATACGAGAAGTCTTTTGTTGATATCATAGCGCTGACAAGTGTAATAGTGACAGCAACATCATATGAAATTATAACAGGAATCTTCCTTTCAGCAGTAGGTCTTGATAAATTGGACATACTGATTCCTGCTATTTGTTGCAAGGTAGTGTGGCATCTCTCTTTTTTTCTTTAACAGGCGCTAATTATTGAGCATCAAATAGCGTAAAATATAACAGCTGTGCATACTGTCAGTGCTATATGGGCTGCTGAAGGTGTCTGTGCATGCATATGCCGATGTGTGAGCAAATGACAGTGGGTGGTTTTGCTGTTTGCTTTATAAATACATTTGAATAAACTGGATTATTCTGCAGGACGGTAGAAATTCAACTGGGTTACAGCTGAGTTAACAAAGAGAAGGCAAT
This sequence comes from Netta rufina, assembly GCF_964035555.1. Taxonomy (NCBI): domain Eukaryota; kingdom Metazoa; phylum Chordata; class Aves; order Anseriformes; family Anatidae; genus Netta; species Netta rufina. The sequence goes on along the minus strand of NC_140134.1, from coordinate 18,170,882 downwards.
TTCTAGAATGGCCCTGATGACTTTGCTGCAGTGCTGGATAAAGAAGCATATTTAAGACTGCTGGGCATGGTGGTGGAAGCAGCTAAGGTAGGTGGAACTTCTTGCAGACTAACGACATTTTGTCCTTTTCTGTATGCCAATCGCACAAATCCCAACTAAATTATTAACATATTGTCAGGAATCATGAATAGGAAGTTCCAGTATTTGAAAAATGGGAGACGAAAAGAAGGAAAAAAAATCAAGAGAAACCAAAATCCTGAGGTGCTATTTTAAGCTTCTATAGACAAGCTGTGTCAAATAGTGGGAACAGTTCACGTAGCAGGTGAAAGTTTGCTGCCGAAAGCTTTCAGTCCAAAGAAACTTTTTCCTTTGTGAGATGATTTAAACTGTAAACCATAAATACCCTGGTACCTCCCTGACCAAGATAACAACCTCAGGAGAAAAAAAAAAAAAAAAAAAAAGAAACCCCTAAAAATATTACTGTGACCTGTTTTATGGTAAGGTCAGGCTCTTAATCAGTTTCGGGGTATAGCTCTTGAAACGAGAATGAAAGACTTTCTCCCTGAATAGTTTGCTCTCCTCAGGTTATAGTGAAACAAAATATGTAAAGTTTTTTGCTTCTGAGTGTTAGAGCTGCTCTTTTAACTTTCCTTTTAAGTTGGAAAAATGCAGTGAATAGAATCATTCTTTTCAACTCAAAACTTCTTCATGAAGGGTTGAGTCTTTTTTTTTATGGTTGCACTGGTACTAACACACCAGCTTCAGATGACCTTTACAAGTATCACATGGAGGCTTTATCCTGATTAAAATGGTTTTCTACACAGAAGGGGAAGGCCTGTGACACCACTCCGAACAAAACCTCTGCAGGACAAGGTGTAAAAGGATAAAATATATTGCTTCCTCTAAGAGAAATGGAAAAAAGGACCGAGAGATTCTGAATAAGAGAGAGACATGAAAACCTGTGTTTCATTTTGATTAATTCTGCACTGTTCTTCTTTAAGCAAATGACTAATGTGGCCTTTGACCCACCAGGAGAATTCTTTTAGCTCCATCCTTCAGGAAACCCAAAGAAACAGTGCTAGGGTTACACCTAATGCTGACCTACCTCATCCATCTGCTTTCAGTGAGCAAATGTCAAGTTCATATTCTTTTCCCATCGATGAAGGGGTGGGGAAGGGAAGAGAGAGGATAAAATTGCTGTAACTTAATACTGGCATCAAGATTTATTTACTGTTGATCACAGCTGGTGAACTTTTTGTATCTTGCATATGCGCAAGGTTGTTTGGGTCAAGGTGCATATGCCAACAAGAGAAAAGCAGGGGAAAAGAGCAGGAGAAAGGAAGGCCCGAGGATGTAGCAGAACGGCAAGGGAAGAGAGGCTCAAGGGTAAATTTATAGTTATGTGATCTGAGCCCAGAGGGAGGCCTAAGCAAGAATGCTCCCTGACCGTAAAAACGCACTTGCTGGTAATGGCTGTTAATGGTGCAGGGTGATTTTACCGAGTTAGACGTTGTGGGGGTGGCGGGGCAGGCAGTTGTGAAGTGAGATGATAGTGGGGTAAATGCAGCAAAAGACTGGAGGTGGTGAAGTCTTGCTCAAAACTGCATGCGCCCTGCTTCCAACATGTACAAGTAGAGAAATTAAGAGTCAAAAACAAAAAAATAGAAGAGAAAGAGAAAGAAACACGTAGGAAATATGATGAGGAGCCCAAGTGGCATTTTGTGCTGCTAACGTGCATGACATTTCAAGAACTGTACTTTGCATTTTTCCTTTTAATTGTTCTGCCCTTTTGCTCTCTGTTCACAGTGTGTGCCATAGCATTCTGCCTGTCTGAGGACAGCAATGAGCAGGCAATGGATGTGCTTATAAGCACTTTGGGTTCACAAGCCTCCCATTTTCAATTAGCAGATGAATAACGGATGTAGGGCAAAGTTTTATTTTTGATTGCGTGTTTTCAATTAAAATCCTTTCTTTCTCTCTCTCTCTTTTTTTTTTTTTTTTTGCCCCTTTCTAATAAGCCTCACCTCTACTGAACCCATGCTCAGACCATTAGACAGTCCTTCCAGATCCAGTGCTTGCACTAATTCCTGCTGAACTTGGTGGAAAAACTGCATTACAGGCTTGTGCAGCTCTGATAATCATCAGCTACTGGGGGTGCTGGCTCAAGGATGCAAGGTCTCTTGAGCATCAGTCCCCATTACCCTGCGGCGCCTTGTTCCCACAGAGAACCAGTTACTCCCCATGATAAGATCACAAAACACACAAACTTTCTTTGATTGTGATTTCCAATCCAATCAGCAAAGAAAGTGCTGTCTTTGAGCAGTCTGGAACCTATCTACACCTTTCTACTCTGAGTTGAAGCAACAGTCTAACTTAGGATATACTGACCTAAGAGACTCCTGGATCAGGCCCAAGTTAAGTAAATAGGTTTATTTTTAATGATTTTAAAATGGATTTTCTTTTTCTCTTCTTTAATAAAAGTTCATTTAGATGGTTAAATCTCATTGTCTTTCAATGAATATCTGATGATGCATTATAATTGAGTCCCAGCTAAACATACATTTGATCAGGATGGAACAAACAAACAAACAAACAAAAACACTACAGCTAAACACACAGAGACATAGATGCTCTGTAAGTGAATAGAGTAGAGGGCTATTGAAGTAGTTATTCTTTTTGCACAGAAGCGATCAATTTTATAATTACTATTACAGAGAGTAGTCCACTGTTCCTGGAAGTGTAGTTGTTCCATTCAGAGTTACTTCAGGGCCAAAATATCACCCACAGATTTCTGCATAGATGTTCAAAAGCCAATTAATAAAGAATATCTTCCAAGTTTGAAACTTCTGAGAATCCCTAGCTTTCTAGGTACAAGAAGATATCACACTTCTCTCCTGTGCTACATCATTATTTGTTGTACTTAAACAGTCCTGGAAACTGCTAGACCCATATATGTGTTTTGTATATACATACAAAGAAGATGTTCAAAGTCAGTGACAACTTTCGGGGTGTATATAGAAAGAGTATCTATAAAACACTGACAGAAAGACTGAGTAAATTGTATCATATTTACTATAGCCTTTTTAAGGGAAGCACATATGACCTTGTTTTTCATGAACATTCAGAAGCCCGTAAGTCACACCAATCCGTACTATGCTGAGTACACAGTGCTACTTTGGGCACTGCTGAGACTATCCTGCACTCGTGGTCTTTGGGCTTTTTTGACAGATGAGCAATGTTTAGATTAAAATCAAACCTATGACCAGAATTAACAAAGTCAATTTCAAAATAGATCTTTTAAGCTAGGGGTAAGGGATAACTTGGTGTAAAAATAAAATTTCTGGGTTTGCCTTCATTCTTTACAACTACCTAGTTCAAGCTGTTTACAAGGGAAAACCATAATGTGATTTATTAAAGCAGGAGATAATATTTTATCTGAACCTTATGCATGGGCTACTTTATAAGTTCATTTGGGAGCTTTGAGGCTTCTGCTACAGGTTGGAACAGAATATCCTCTCACAGATAAAGATATTAAGCCTCTTAGAGAGCTAACTAGAATAAATCTTGCTGATTTTTAATCCATATAGTTGCACTCTTTTTTTTTTTTTTTTTTTTTTTTTTTTTTCTCTTAAGGAGCACACTGGTCAAACATATCAAGTGCCTCTTGTTAGAAGTTATCACTTTAGAAATGAATTTGCAAGCTGTAGCATTGAAGCCTTTGGATCGGCTCGTGAGCTCCTCACCTCCACATGCCTGGCCTTTGAGCAGAACTTGAGAGAGGGAGGAGGGAGAAGGAGGGAGAGAAAGAGAGAGAGAGCAAAAGGATGAAGAAGAAAAGCAAAATAAATCAAAAGCAGCTTTCTTGGTAACACCAACATCTCAAAGGCCAAGTGTAAAAGGACCAGGGCTCTAATGATATCAATTAGGCTCAATCCTCTATGTCATTTTAGATATATTGTACCCACTGAGTATACTTAAGTCCATATGTATAAGGTCATTTACTGGGTCCAGAACATAACAAATTATCAGCAAAGATGTTTTTTTTTTTTCCTTTTCTCCTTAACACTTTCCACTTTCTGAAATAAATTACAGCTCATAATGGATTCATGTTGAGAAGCTAATTTTACTTAATTTTTCCTTGCTATACCAGGAAAATGATTATTATAACACTGCATATCTCCAATGAAGAAAAAAAAAAAAAAACAACTTGTTAATTTTTCTTGGATAACTTGTCTAAGACAGGTGACTTCCTTTTGAGATGTCATGGTATAATTGGTATCAAAGATGCCAAAGAGATAGCCTTTACAAGACATTATCTGCCTTGGCTAATCTTTTTCAGTGTCCCTCATTACACTGTGGGCTTCTTCACAGCAGTGTAATTGCATATTCGTTCTGAAGGGAAATAGTAAACTGCTAAGAAAAGCAGAATAAGAGTCTTCGATATTGTCTGTTTGAATCTTTTGGCAGCCCTTCAGAAATATGTCATCCAGTTCTATCAGCAACATCTCAGGATGTGGTGACCACCTAAAGGCACACTTGAAGGCTGACAATAAACTTGTGCTGCTCCCTACACTTCCTATAACAACAGGCTTCATGCTGGATTTGCCGTCATTTTTCAGTCCCTTGGAGAGGAACTATGCCAATTTGGGCAAACACAGCAGAATCTTGTAACATAAATTGAGTCAGTCAGTTCAGATTGTAGCTCAACTGTGCTTTTCATGATTAGGCAGAAATATTGTCTTTACTGAAGATGTACAATTATTGCTTATCATGTCGAATGACAATGCCATTTCCACTGGAACAGTTAGAGAAAGGCTGTTTGATCATAAATAAGTTTAGATATCTGAAGCTATGCCAGACACATACATCTTTTCCAGAATAGTGGATTCCTACTGGCTACTATGCCCCTGTGATTTTCATAGGGGTTACTTACGTCTCGTGTTCTCACAGGGCATCCTGTGGGCACCCTCTATGCCAAGTAGCCCCAATGAGATCAATGAAATATTGATCAGTTGGAATAGCAAAATCAATAGTGTGGTGGTCAGGGCACTCACCTCGGCTGTGGGAAACCCAGGCTCAAGACCCTGCTCTAATGAACGCTCAATTATTTATGCAAAGTGGAAAGCTCCAACAGAACAGATTGAGGAAGCCTACCCCAGAGTAACTGCCCACTTGGGGGCAGAAAAGTCATTAGGCATGGAGAAGGCTGTTAAACTTGAGCCTCTGGCCTAACCAGAAAGTCTCCCCTGGAAGAAATAATTTTTTTTAATTTTTTTTTTGGTTCAGTGGCAAATTTCCAACGTGTTTTAGTTGAAACGACTAGGCATTCAACTAGCCCTGTTTGCAAGCTTGTCCTACTAATCCCTGCTGCGTCGTGGGCTATTATGCTCCTTGGGGAGAAGTGAGGCACAACCCACGCTGTGGATGCAGCTTGTGAAGGGTGTGAATTCCTCCCCATGCTGCCGCGGCTCCACCAGGGCTCCTGAGCTCTGCTGAAACAGCAAGCAAGGGTCAGGGCAGGACCCTGGTGTTTTGATACGTAGCCAGAAACAACCAGACAGTTGGCCAGAGGACTCTCGATTACAAGCCTTACCATAAAACTCAACTGCTATGAACTTTTTTTATCGCCATTTCTTGTCATTAAATCTTGCTTTCAACTCCCAACTTGGCTTTTTCCACCAGCTTGATAAATGTTATATAACCTAGAATTTACTTTTACTTGCACTCTCCTTCCTTCGTTTCTCTTCCTCGTCCAGGATCTGCACATATGTTTTATATTTATTAATGGGTGAAAAAATACTGTGTTTACCGTCCTCTATATTTCTTACAGTTTAAATGAAGTAAAAGGAATATTCAGGGAAAAAAGTAAAATAAAACAGCCTTTAGTTTGGTTCTTTATAATGTGAAGTTTCAAGCATTCCACCTTTTTTCATCCTTGTATATCCCTCTTTAGTAGGGATGGCCCCTTTTGTGCCTCATGTCTACTTGTAAACTCAGGCATGGTGTCTCTACCCCAGGGACAGCATGGGGAGCCCCAGTCTCAGGGGCCTTCAAGTACTTCTGCAATACTAATGTAGAAGAGAGAACAAATGTGCTAAGTTAATTCCTCAACAACCTGGCCAGAACAGAGCTCTCATTACATTATGCTCAAACCTAAAATTACAGGACAGTGCCTGTTTTCAAGGACTTATGGTATTATTTCTATCACTTTTCAGGAGAAGTGTATACAGGCGTTTGGAAGAGGTGAAGGAAAGGGGGAGTGGACAGGCAGGACCACGTAACATCAGCGAACCAAGATTTCAACCCAGCTAATAGCTGCAGAGATGATGGTTGCTCTTCTAAGAGATATAGACAGACAAATTAGACAGGGGTTCACAAGTCAGTGCTGATCATTTACCTGGCCATTATCACTTGTCAATGCCTGCAGCCAGCACACTGGAAGTGTAGCACAGGAGGCAGGACAAGGTAATGGTTTCCCAGATCGGAATAACCCTGTTTGCCCACGAAGACAGATGCAGCCATGATAATTATGGGTTTTCAAGGTAGTGCTAGTTCTGCCCTATTATGTGAGGAGATGAACATCAAGTAACGGTTAGGGACTGCAGATCTGCTTCTACCTGCCTGCTAAATCTACCTTTCGTCTGTTCAAAGTGGATATTTGCATGTCATGCCTAGAGCAGTCCAGATTTATAGCTTGGCATAGCTTCATTCCTGCTACTGTAGGGAATTAAGTAAGGTCCTAACTGGGAAATTTCTTTGTCTTCAAGTCCCCAGACAGGATGGATACTCAACTCACGTAAAATCAAAATTACACTCTGCAAAACCATCTACCTCAATTAATCTGGAGAGCATTAGGATGCCTCACGGTTCTTTAGTTTGGACCTAAAGGGGAACTAAGGTTGATTAAAAAAAAAAAAAAAAAAAAAAGATGAAGTTTAGACAGGGTAGGAGGGCTCATTCCTTGTAAGCAGAGATACCAGTGGAAAACAGGAACTCCATTTCAGTCGTCAACTCAAAAATATAAAACTTCACCAGCTTGAGTTAACAAACCAACTGCACTCACCATGAAAAAACAGGAATGGAGGCAGTTAGCTATTTATTTTTTTTTTCCCCAATATATTTCTTGGGAAGACTGCTTCCTTCACTTACATACATGGAAGAGAGTTCTTGAGCTAAACAGAGTGAAACAACCACAGACACAACCAACCATATAACAACTTCACGGAAGTGAAACATTAGGTCTCAATTGACCAAAGACCACTTTCTCTTCCTTTCTTCCTGTACCACATCTCCAGCCTGTAAGATTTGCTCCTGTACTGCTATTTCCACTGATTGAATATGAATAACTAAAAAGTGGTATAAAAGCTAAGCAGTGAAGGGTCTCTACATGCCTTTATTATTATTTTTTTTTATTACTTTTTTAAAGCTTTAAACTGAAAAAAACAATCTGATAAATTAATTCTCAGGTGTGAGCATAAAATAAGACGTCCTTTAGGAGTTGGGAATTAGCCCAAGAGCATCAGGGATACAGTGGCAAAGGGCATGCTTTAAGAATACCAAAAAAGATTTTGTAACAAATTAAGCTGGGGATGAAGCTGTGCCTGATGTTACAGACCATTATTATGCACAGTTATGAAACACTGGTATGCATTAATAATAAAGATCAGTGTCGCCTTCTAGGGAAAAAGTGAGCATTCTTTTAATTAACTTAAATTTTTCATCAAATTGATTGAAAAGCTCTCATCCTTTTTTACTTTCATGTAGCCCTACATTTTATGCCGTAGGCTGAGAGCAGTTTTATCTCAAATACTCGGTGTATTTGAAAGAGTCCATGTGTTATGAGGTTCAAAAAATAAAATAAAATCACAGCAACAACCTAGAAGCAAGCTGGGGCATGAAATGAGACAAAATAAGTAGCGGTTTTCAAGTAAATCACTTCTTAAAATTCTGTGTTTACCTTAGAAGGGAAGAAAGAATATCTTTTCCCTCCCACTGGGGCAGGGCTTTGTGGCTGTGCTCAGGCCAGGGGCTGGCCAGTGTCTCGGGGGTCAGGCCTGCGACAGGGCTTCCAGCTGGAATCGGGGAGAGCACTGACCTCTCGATGACTAACAGCTTCCGCCCACTGCAGGAGCCGTGCTGAAAGCCTCCGGCTCTGCTTGTGCAGTGTGAGAGCTGGAAGCCTTTGCTGGAGGATCTGGCTGGGATGCTGCTAGATCTTTTGGGGTACTGGCTGGAGCTTTGGCACAGCACTCCTAGAAAGCCACGGCAGTTTCTCTGGTGTGATCTCACCTGTGCAACATTTCAAGGGAAGAAAGAAATGCAAACAAGTTTGGCTTTCTTTTACTAGAGCCTCCTCGGAGAAATTCTCTGCCTTTTTCTGTTCATAGACATCCCATCCCCAGAGATGTCAAATAAGAAAAATGTTCTGCACATACACCTGGCTCCACTCTTAGGTAACCCTCTGCGCAGCAGGACCTGGAGGTGACACTGAACCATCATGCCCAGTTGATGCTGGGTGAGCAAAGCCCCCAAACCCGGAGGATCCATACTCCTTCAGGAAGGCTCAGGCTTCTATTGCACTGTCCTAGCTGGACCAAGAACAGCTGGGACATGTTGACAGTGACTGGCACAGATACCTACACACTCTCTGTCCATGGTCTGGGCGGGCAGCTTAGGGTTGGAGGGTTTGGCTCCAAAATCACGTAGCTGCAACAAGGTAATGTCTAAATGTAAGCAAGCAGATTGGTATTTGCATCACACTGATCAGTATCTAAACCTAATCAATAGACGATTTTCATTAAGATGAGCATTAAACCTTTCTGAAAGATGAGATGAGGGAAAAACAGGAGGGAGGAAAGGAGAAAGGAGAGACGAATGGATAGAAAAAATATTTTCCTTATTAACAACACAAATATATTAAGCCTCACTGCTTATATTTCCTGTGCATCTACACAATCACTGTCCTTTCCTCCTCATTGCCTATTAGCATTCTACAGTAACCGAATAGAAATATCTGGTATGTTAAAACATGGCCTACAGTCATAAAACCTTACCACGTGAGATCTGACAGGATCAGCACAGCAGAGGAGCTATCAGCCTGGGTACTTGTATGGGAAATTACTTTTTTACTGGAAACCTCCATGGAACAGCTGTGTGCGTCAGGCTGATTCTGCAGCTGACATTTCTATCTGAGCTGGAATGAACCAATATCCCACGCTGGTGGGAAAGGCCACAGGAGATGCTGGAGCCAATTCTCCTCTCACTTTTACGGGTGTAAAACAGGTGCTTAACAAGATTTCATAGCTATAATGCTGGACTGAGGAACAAGCTGATTCTTCTGGAGGAGATGAAAAAAAAAATCAAGATCCCGCAGACCTTTCTGACTACAGTATTTCATTAAATTTTTCATAAAGATAGAGATATGAGAGGAATTCCAACTTCATTTGTAATCAACAGCAATATTCTCGTTGACTTCAATCAGGCCAGAAATTGCACCTATTAAAGATATTATTCTCACAAAATTCTAATTGAAGAAATTACATCCTACCATCCCAAATCCCACCTGGATTTTCAGCTGGATATTGTATTCTTCAATTTCTGGCCCTGTACCCTTGTCTAGTGTTTCCATGCGCCATTAAACAACTGCTGCATTTCATATCTGAAGCAGGTGCAAGTACGTATCAGTTTTTCACGTGTGAAAAGTACTTCAGGATATTCTGGGGTGAAAGGTACAATATGACCATGAGATATTGAGACCTTCTCACAGTGAAATTCGCTTTATGGCTCTGCACTTTTCTAGAGCAGTATAACTCAGGATTCAGCATATGCTCCTTAGTGCAAAAGAAACTTCAGGAAATGATTTTGATTAAAACAGTTACAGTGCAAAAAGACTTTCAGTACATGAGTGTTTTAGGCAAAATTTTCAAGCTGTTTTAAAGCAGAATTTTGTTGCCATGTTTGCAGTTGCTAATAAATAGCTCCTAATCTATATTTTTATCCAGGCCTATCCTTTCCTTACCTTGCCATTCTTTTAATGTGTACAGCACCTTATGCAGCAGTATCCAAGATTAAAGTTCCTCTCATTGACATAGAATGAAGGCAAATTATACCGTTTGCAAGAGAAGAGATAATAAAGGGGGAGTCTATAGAAATACTTTGATGAATTATATAGTGGCAATTTTCTGACATTAGTAATGTAGGGCAGAAGACAGTGTTTCTGATATATAGATGTAAATTCATCATCTAGACTGCATTAAAGAAAACTACATAAGATTCCTTGATTTTTGGATTGCTTACAAGAGCAATCAGTAAAATGTTACAGTCTTCTCCAAGGAAGCTCCCTAAGTGCAAGAGGTGAAGAATTACACAGATGAAATAGCTACCCTTTTGTGCTAGCCATCATAAAAACAGAGCCAAAAGACTTACAGGAGCCTGCACCTACATATAAAGGGAAGGCCTTTGTACTGTCTGGTGAATGACTAACTGCAGCTGGAAAAATCAGATGGCAGTTATTTATATGTGTGTGTATAGATATAGATAGATATATAGATATTTTTATATATGTATATACATATGGATGGTTTTACTTGTTTGCAAAATAAGAGGGTAGACAATTCTCTGTTTTTAAAATAACATATGAAAGACCAGCTTGCGGAGAAGGGCAGGAGGACATGATACAGATTGCACACAGTAAGTCCTGTGAAAGAGATCACAACAGTAGGTCAGGCAAGTCTTGTTTACCGGCTCTCTTCTTCTGATGTGTTCAAAGTGCTTCATTAGTACAGAATATATTACAAAAAAGGATAAACAAACTACTCATGTCATAAAATTAACCATTTTCAATCTAAAATTTAGGAAGTGTATTGCAGCTTCATTACTTTGGGCCAGGAACCAGGTGTCCTTTTCATTTTTCTTATTTAAAGTCAGAGTGGAAATTTTGGAAAAGCAGTGCTTTGGGGGAACTGTTGTAGGTGCGGAGTGCTCAGATTTTTATTACCCATTCCTTTCGATAAGATTGAGACAAGGAGGGAAAGTGGAAAGAAAGAGGAAAGAATTACAAATGAAAGGCTATGTTTGAAAAGTTAATAAATGAATTGTGTCAACAGCATGAACTGAGCAGTCCCCAAAACACTGAGGGTTCAGAGCAGCTGATGTTCGCTCCAGCTGCTACAGAGCAGCTTGAAAATACCATCAGACACCAGAGCCTGACCAAAGCTGCTGGCCAAGTGTTTCTTAATCCCCGGCTGCCTCTGCCAAGTCTGTGCCCCATTAAGCACGCAGAGGCTACAGGGTGACCAGCAGCATGGGATGGTGTTAGTTTATTTTCTTAGGACTTGGTCTCCACAGATACATGGACCTCATGAGCATATCCATGGCTCGGTCCCACCGGCACAGCTTCATTTAATTTTTAGGACAAAAACAGCAAAAAAATTCTCATAGACCAGAGATTTCAACTCATTCTGAACTTCAGGGCTCGTCGGTGTCTGTGTTCTCAGCACATCACGTCCCGGGTGCAAGAGAAATGCGGAGCTCACAGTCACATCCTGACTACTATGTCCAACTGGGTGCACAGGCACTTTCTGTAGTGCTCAGAATAGCCCCCAAACGCATGGAATTTTATTCTTTTATTTATTTATTTATTTCATTTCTCTCCCTCACCCCCCCCCCCCACACACACTGGTTTTGGCCGTTACAGAAAATAATGGGTTCGTGGGTGGATTCAAGATGTCAGACAGAGAGAACAAGCACCGCTGTTCACTTTGTAGTGAGGCAGGGAACGGTATTAAAGCGGCAGAAATCAAGGAGTGGGGCCGCAGCAGCAGTAGCTCATCCAAAGCAATAACAACGTGCGAAGGCAAGCCATGGCAACTGAAGGAAGGCTGGAATCTAGCATACCCATGGTCTTGTTCTTATTATTACAACACAGCGTGACTAAAAATATCAAACCAAACAAAAGAAATTCCTGCAGGCAAGGGGTAAGAGAGGAGGCCGACCACTGCTGGAAATGGAACTTATTGTTCACCTAAGTAGTGCAGCGGGGAACAGAAATCACAGAAGCAAAGGCCAAGATCAACAGCAGGAGCGGCGCTGAAAGTAACAACAATGTTCCTGAACAAGGAGCCACAGACTCCAGAAGAGGCAAGTTAGAAAGGGGCTTCCCACCCTCTTGATCCCTCCAACAAACCTCTCGGACCGAATGCAGGAGAGGTGGATAGGATGGCTCGGCTTCCTGCTGGTGGGATGCTACATCAGGGATGGACCTGGGAAGGGCTCGGGGCTTACGGGCCCTGCAGGGACCAGCTCTTGGGAGAGCCAAAGAGCAGATTTCTCTGAAAGCAGGGGAGAATCCCTGTGTGATGCCACTTGGTGAGGTACCTGGCACTGGGGCAGGCTGAGGCCTGCGCTGTGGGCTCCCAGCTGAAGTGGCCTTCAGGGCAAACCAAAAAGCCACTGGATGCTCCTGTGTCTGCAGGATCCAGGCTGCCGGCAGAGCAGTCAGGGAACCTGGCAGAGCTGGTGCCTCAAAACTAGGGAGCCTAAGGCTTTGGGGCCCCTGGACACAATGCTGGCTTTGAGAGCCTGGCACAGGAGCTATAGGGGCACTAGGATTTTGACTCCTTGCCAGGTGGGTGGTACCTGCATGGTTTCTGCAGTCAGGCTTTCTCCACAAAACACTGCTTTTTACTCAGTTGGGCATTTTCTGATGGAAATCTTTCCATGAGCAGCTGTGCACACTGAGAGAAGGCTGGACTCTGGATGCAGAAGGAATTACACAGGAATTATCCATATAGCTAACTTGTAATGAAACTATTAGCAATGGTCATATTGTTCCTTTGCTCTCCTGTGATACCTTCCAGAAAATCCCCAAACCTTTTCACAAATTAACGAACTAAATAAACTTCACTGCTGATGTGCAAGGCAGAAATTTTTACTACCTCTTTTTCTCCTGGCTGCTCCAGCCTTGATCAGTTTTCTTTGGCCAATCTATTCACCGGCATCACACCTCTGTATCTCGTATGAGAGCTGTTCCTTCCCATTTCATGCTCCCCTCCATAAGTCTGCGCAGAGATGTGAAGGAAATCTGGCTTACAGGTGGCTCACATGATATGAATTGGGTGGCCAGTCTAAGACCTAGAAGAGGAAACTGTGACCTGCTGCGCTCAGAGTGAGAGTTTTATAAGGTAAAGAGCTTTGGAGGATTGCAGAGGCTGAAGGAGAGGCAGCTGTTCGAGGCAGTTGAGAATTGGGAATAGGTGTAAGGGACATGCAGGCCTGTTGAGTCAGAGTCTCAGCTGGTATAAACCAGCACAGCTCCTCTGCTCACTAAAACTCTGGTGCAAAGTTCATTGCAAGAAAGAAAACAATGGCTGGATAACACACTGCTCAGAAATGCATCTTCCTTTTATTTAAAAAGGGATGAGCTGTGCAGTGAGATGGTGACAGGCCTAGAATTTGATCTTTCCAGGATAGAACTGCTGTCTGTTTTCTACATCTGCATAATTTTCCCTTTTAGATTCTCGCTTAGTAATGAATAAATATTTGTTTCCCATGCCACAGCTCCTTTCCCACTTCTTCAATTTCTCCTACATCAGGCTGTTTATAAAGGATGCTCCTGGGATGGAGAAACAGGCCCTGAGATCTCTGAGATGATCCTGTCTTTAAGCTTCTACTGCTGCTCCACCTGCTTTATTCCTTCCATTTTAGTACCGCATGATGCACTGAATACATAATTTGCTCTCCCTCTGTCAAACACACACATTTTTTCTATGCCTCTATATCCCAATCTATAGAAATTCCCACAATTTGTGCGCCCATCAGCCACATAGTAAAACAAAAGCTTTTATGTATTCCAACTGATGATAGATGGATTAGAAAGACAGATAGCTAATGTGACTTGTACTTTCAATGGAGCTTTAACTGACTGAAAACACATAGTTCATGTTAAGTCTTTGTTGAAATTCCTATCAGTAATAAGCATATTGAATCATGAGAATAAACATAAAATGTCACTAGCTTCTTTTTTTTTCCTCATGGTGGTTGCAATTTCAATATATTTGTCATAATCAGCAAAAGCAGTATGCCACGCTGGAATAGCTGAGCCTCTGATTCATTTCTGAGGATTGGTGATAGCGCATGCTACAGGCTGGAAGAACGTTCCTTGCCACCAGGCTGGTATTAATTTCCTGTTCAAAAGGGGCTATATTGTCAATGTGACACTTTAATCAGCTACCAAAGTGACTCTGGAAACGCAGACTTCACAATCAATGTCAATGTATTTCATGTAGTTTCAATACCGCTTAGTCATTTTGCTTCAGAAGTGTGCAAGGAGGGTCAATACATTTCATTAGTTTGTTTCATCTGAAGGACAGTACAACATCAGAACTTTGATTATATTATAAGAATTGCCTTAATGTGACACCAGATTCCCTGATTGTGCAATACCAGACACGGGAGTGCTAGAGGGCAGTCAAATTATCCTTCACCCACACGTACCCAAGGAGCACCACTGAAGCACACTACGAATGGAAAAAAAAAAAAAAAAAGAAAAGAAGAGGATGCTGATAACTTGCAAAACACACAGTAGATAACACAGTCTCCAAAATACATTGTGGAACTTGAAAAAAATATCCTTAATTTTCAAGGATACCAGTTGTCATATATCAACTGGTTTTCACTTAGAATTCTACATTATAAAAATTCTTGATGTACCTAAGCAGAGACATATTTTCATGTAATTATTTATCATTCCTAAATACACACTAACCACAAATATGAATTTGTATACGAAGGATTCCTTTAAAAACAAAACCTAAAAAAAAAAAATAGAAATGTGAACTTTCATGGAAAACATGAAAGTGAACTTTTTCCAAGGCAAACACATGCAAGTACGCAGATTCTTAGTATTTCTACAACTGTTTTGCTAGGAGCCTGATTAATAGGGTAGGAGACAGGTGCATCTTATTATTTAAGTAACTTAAATAGAAACGTAAGAAATGACAGGAAAACATTAAGTAGGTGTTTGGTTGAATGAAATTCCAGGAAAATCACTGGTGAAAAAGAAAAGACTCAGGCTGCTAGACCCCCTCTGAACTTTTTATATATAACAAGAAAATGCTATTCAAAATAAGACAACAGCATCTGAGGCTATGTTTCCAAATCCAGCTTACATAGATTGGTCTGAGTTTTTCATTTCACCAGCTGAAATCAAGTAGAAGAATGCTTTTACTTTAGCCACAAGATCTCTCTTAAGAAGAGAGGAACTTTCTTAATATTTTTCTCACAGTATCAGGTGCCATTATAGAGAAAGCCAGATATCTGGTCACAAAAATCAACAACCAAGCAAAGAAAAATGCTCAAGGAAACACCTCCCATATGCCATCTCTCCCTGCTGTAACCAAAATATAAATCAGAGAACAAGAGTTATACAACTGATACCACTCACAGAGACAATAAGCATTACTGTACAAACAGGATCAGAACTTTACAGAATCTGCTGCTTATTCCAGTTCTTTAAAGATACGAAGATGAAATTTCTTTTTTTTTTTTTTCTCTCCCATTTGAAATACCTTCTGCTGAGAGCAGGCAGAACAGAGGAGCTGGAAAACTTGGCCATAGTTCCAAAACAAGGACAGGTTAACCTCGAAAGATTCAGATGTCTCAGTTCAGATAAAGTATCAGGGAGGATTTTTCAAAATAACTCAGTGTTGATCTAAACTTACTTCAGCTGAAGTCAACAATCAAACTCCCTGTGGAAGAAGAATTAGTGACTTTGAAAACGATACTCATGAAGTCTTACAGAAAAATACTTCCAGCGTCTTTGATCATGTAATTGAGATAGGAGTTTAACAAGATTAAAATTCTTAAGACTTCTTCTTGCACTTAAATATTAACTCCTACATTTTATTACTGCCTACATTTATTAACTGTAAAGTTCACAGACATCTGTTGTTTCATCTCAACAATAGTACAAATCCAACCAACTCTGTGTGGACTTGTTCACATAAGCAGATGGGAAAGCCCTGTTAGTTACTCTTACAATATTTAAATATTGTAAATTGTGAATTGAAAATGTTACAGATTAAGATACGGTCAAGTTTTCATCTTCATAAAAGAAATGAACTGAAGGATTGTGGAAAATTCACGCTCCCCAGCTTGCATCATTTCAGATCCCAGAGTTTCCACATCTGACATAATGTGGCATGGCTAACGGCCAGTCCTCAGGAGGAACCATAAACTGCTTTGGAAATGTTGCTGGTGAGGAAAGAAATGTAACGTCACTGCGAATAAACCTAAGAAACGTGTGTCTAAACTTGCATTACAACTTGATCTCATCAGCTCACTTCAAAACTGAAATTTTATTAAAAGCCTTCCCCAAGGAAACTTTTATTTAGCCTACAGCTAAAAAACACTGGTAATTCAGACACTGTTTTAAATGATGCTCCTCATAATTTAAGACAACAGTTTCTATTCAGTTTTGTTACAAAACTTTCAAGTGCCCGTCTCATACCAGGTATCTGCCATTGTGAGACAAAAAATGGCTTAGCATCTGGCTGTGTGGTCTTGCTATCAGCAATCCTATTCTACCGACAAGCTCTGGACAGACTTTCAGATTATCTTCTCATAAAATAGCTCTATGGAGACAAGAGTCAGACCTCCTTTTTTAAGAAGTGGTGTTGCACAGAAAGGGTGATTTTGACATAGAGAAGTACAGACAGTTTTATTTTATGTTTTATTATAGTACTAAAAAGGATTTCTTTAACATGCAATATCTACACAACACTTTCCATTACTTTAATAAACCCCAGTGCCATAGATCTTAATTTTAGCTGGATAAGGTTTTGGCCCATGTGTAGAAATTTATATGGGATTTTATAGACTATTTTTTAGTAGGAAATGTAGGAGATTTTTGTAGAAAAATAATAATAAGGTCTTGCATTTATGAAGGATGTTTTCTTCCATTCCATTTTGTTGCTGGGATATCCTTGGATGAGTATCACAGTAATCTGAATGAATAAAAAGGCAGGGAGGCAGAGGGGTCTACTCTAAAACAAGTACTTTCTGATATCAGTAAATTATAGAATCTGAAAGGAGTTAGCACCTTAAAGGATTTGGCTTAATAGAAGCAAGGAAGCCTTCATATTTAACTGTGTACTCCCTTTGAAGCACAGAAATTATGGCAAAATTCCACTGGAAATAAAAACTAAATAAGGAATGTTGAACATACACACACACTTAATATGTGAAAACAGGAACCAAGATATGTACGTCCAAAATTAACATTGTAGGAAACTTTTCTTTTTTTTTTTTTTTTAAATTCCTTAAAGGCAGTTGTAAAAGATTAAGAAAGTGAATTCAATTTGTGTTGTTGTTTGTTTTTAACAATAATGGGAGGGGTGTATAGCATTGGAAGGGAATACTAACGGAATTCATCAAATCTTTTTAATACCACAAAAAGAAGAACCACATCAAGCCAAGCAATCCTTTTGTAGAATAACTTAGCTTTAGAAATACGAGTGCTTTTAACAGTACATTTATAAGGAATATCAAAAATTATGGAAAGAAAAGAAGAGAGTTGCTTCTGCAAGCTCGTGCTTTGCATGGGCAGGATTCCCTGAGCAGTGGGACACCTCCACCCCACGCAGCCATCTGCTCAGGGCAAACAGCTGAGGCAAGACCTTTTCCTAAGCCACCCTTTTTCTAGGGCTCAGGTGTTAGTCTGAACCTCCAGCAAGCTTTTAAAACTGAGAGAAGTTCTCCTGTTTTGAAGGACCCATGAGTCGTAGCTGTAGTGCTCAACCAGCTGTATCTGGCTATTAGGAATGGAAACAACCAAAGAGCTTCAATTGGCTTTCAATGGGAAAGGCCCACTTGAAAACAGGATTGCCTATGAACAGATGTGTCAATTTAATCACCAAAAAGGCCTCAAAACTGGTGGGATAAAAAAGAGTTAGGACACATGGGAAAGATGTATTGTCTTCAGGAAAACAAAAGATACGAGAGCAAAACTACTCCTAGGATCAAAAACTGGGTCTTGCATTATTAAAAAGGAAGCCTGCCTCGAAGGAAGCATATGTTTCTATGCTTGCAGACCCACATTCATTTTAATGCACTAGATTTTGAAGAGGAAAATTCATTTTAAAAGGACAGAATTTTAAACCGTACTGTGATAAAAAAAGTTTCAAAATATCAGGCAGATGTTGATCACAAAACAAATTTGCTAAATCCAACTATTCCAAAAAGTATTAGTAGTATACAGTACAGACATTCCCTAAAAAATGTTCTAAAAACCTTTGACTGTGTATGCATATTCCAATCTATATAAAATCATAGCAAAGATAAGTGGGATGTTTAAAGTATTTTGAAATGACATATTACATATTGCATTGTAATCCTCCCAAAATAAAAACAACCTTACATGGACTGGGCACATACTTCAAAAGTGGGATGTTTTCAACTGATTTCAATAACATACAAATAGCTGAAGTAGATCCGCTTCATTAAAAGGAAAAAAAAAAAAAAAAGAAGAAAGAAAAAAAAGCAAAGTCAAGACCTTTCTTGCCAAGATCAAACCTAGCAAATATTTTGACAGCTAAATTATAAACTATGAGAACCAGGGGAGTTGTTATGGACCATCAACTACAGTGAAGCCAGGGAGTGTTATTCAATTAATCATTTTACTCATTAGAGATAAGTAAAAGCCAAAATAAAGTTAATCAAAGTCCTTCATACCCCGTGTTTAGAGTAGCTCCCTGTGTCTTGATGAATTCTTATTGTAATAGGAACAACTTTTCAAAAACTGATCAATAACCAGAAATTCCTGAAGTCTTGAAAATTAACACCTTTCTCTAGTTATAAGTCAATCAGGAAATAATACCCAAAAGAAATGAAGAAGTCAACACAAGTTCAATGGGACATTAACATGTGTGTCCCAAATTGTTAGATTTAAGTCGTTATATTTTTCCAAGCAGCTAATTTTCCCTTTTTGAAGTACTCACAGAAGGTCAGGACCAGTTTAAACATCAAAGCTCTACGAATTAAACAGTTTCATAGAAAACAGAGGAAGAAAACTTGCCTGAAGTAAGACTGTAACGTGATGTGACATGGCTCACCTTCTGTCCAGGACAAAATACAGCAGGGAAATCACTCCTACTGCCCTGGCACAGTGGAGTAGAGCTGAAGAATGGCTTACCTTAGGCACACATGTGCATAAGCATACAGCCCCCACCCCAGAGGTATTTTGTCCCTGAAAAAAAAAACCACCTCTCCTGCTTCATAGCTTGACTAATTCCATGCTTTCAACCATAGGCAGAAATTTTATGAATTCTTGCTAACATGTTCTATACTCACGTTTCAACCCATGGTAGGAAAGACAATGCATGAGATATGAATGTGAGTTGTTATAAAATAACCCACAACTCAGGGACTGTAAATTTATCAATAAAAGAAGCTGAACAGCAATACCTTTCCTTTAGGGAAAAAAAAAAAAAAAAAAAGACTTTAAATCCATTTCTAAGACAATGCAGCTTCAACAACTATAATTTAGAAGTCTCTTCAACAATTGTTACTGTAACTTCATTTCTATTGGGCAGCCTTGAACATAGCATATACATTTAGAACAAAATTAGTAAGAAATTAATTCTGAACATAAGGACATTTACGATTAATAACCTGTTATTGTGACGACTAATGGAAGACTTCCGTGAGAACTGCAGTTTTAATTTGTTTGGGAATTTTAAGAGAGGGCACTTATCAGAACATAGCCAAGTCTCCTTGGCTTAACAACTGAGCCAGAAGTCTAGCAAAATCAAATTCACTTCTTTAGCCAAATCTAGGAATCTAGTGAAATGATGAAACAACAAAAATCCTCCTAAACTTTTAGTATCTGCAAATTCTCAGGCTGCACAGTAATGGGCAGAAAAACAGAACCTTGCCAGAAAAAAAAAAAACATTAGAGATGGTATATGTAAATGTGCAGCCTACCTGCTCCCCTAGACACTTCTTAAATCTGTTTGCCAGAATGACTGCCTTGCATTTGCTGTTGCATCAAACAACATACAAAGCATTATTCAGCAAATCAAAGGTGTGTCTAACCGCTAAAGATACACTCCTATCCACAAGCCAGTTGAAGCCCTTGTCATGCTGAGTTGATATTGAGAAACATTTCCCAGAAGTACTCTGCCAGATTCTCAAAGCTAAACGCCTCGGCATGGCTCTGCACTGCATGACTTGTGCTGGTGGGACTCCACTAATTTCACTGGAATTGCATCAGCAGTCACATCAAGGAAAACAGTGATAAATAAGATTTATTTACTTTTATTTTTTACCTTTGCCATCTCTGCCACTGAGCTTTAGTAGCACAAATGGTGAAAAAGAGCAAATTTAATACCACCAAACACATGTGGAAGATATGTTTCATTTTCCACAAACAACATTTGTTTCAAGAACGGTATTCTAGGAGTTACGTTCTTCATACAAAGGAACAGAGAAGGAATAAGATTTGGGAAGAAATATTTTCATAAACACGTCTACCCCAAAAATGGGTGGTAGATGCTTCACATGAGGGAACATTCACTATACTGATCAGATAAATTTGCTGGTTCAAGCAGTTCCATCCATGACACCATTTGCACATCTTTTAAGTAGGTCCATTGCTGTTCCAAAAATACACTGCACACTAAGACATACCAGACAGAAAGGAAAGAGATAAAAGCAGCCAGAGTCAGAAAGAGAAGGTATGTCCCTCAATGTGTTAATTCACCAACACATTTTTAAAACAAGTAACTTTTAATGCAGATTGCTACTCCCCTGGCATTTGGGCTACACATTTTACAGAATGTTCTTTTAAAAAAATTACACTTGAAGTGTAAGTAAAACTATGTTCAAAGTGCATTTTTGTCTCAGGCCAGCTATCATTTTTTGGGAGTAACGGGTTTCATGAATTTCATGGCTATCTGACATTCACTCCCCTCTTTCTTTGAATTTTGAATAGCAATGGCTAATTTTTTTTTTTTTAAACTGCAAGTGTTGACCTTTCAGAGGTGGGTCCCCATATGGAAGGTGAAGGGCAGGTGTCCTGCTGAGATAATGTCACTCCTCAGCTTGCTGAAAACCATTGTGAAGTGCACTCAGAGTATGACGTTATCTCAGCATGAGCCACGCACCCTGGAGTGCCCTACTGCTTAAATGACAATGCTGAAAGGTGGTAGAAGGATGGCAACAAAAGAAAAGTTTTACATAGGGATGGTGGCTAGATGTACTACAGCTGGTTAAAATAATTAATAAATACAGAACTGACAGAATGACCAAAATTTTAATCCCACCCCAAGAACAGCTTCCAGAAAATGCCACGAGTACAGTATTTCATCCAATATCTTGTCTAATATTCAATACTTGAATCAGCTGCTAGAATCATATGCCAGTCAGAGCTGCTCATAAGAGTGAAATCTGCAAAACTTAATAAAAGTCAAGTGGATGTCAATGGGACTATCGTGAGCTATTATGAGAAATATATTCAAGCTATGATACAATGCCAATGGACAATTCATGACTAAATTATTTGCTGTGATTTATTTGCAGCCGTAACTCAGTTTGTGGCAAGCAGAGAGAGCTGAAAGCTGGGAGTTTTTCCAGGTTCAAAACTAGTTCTGGAGCCAACGAGGACTGCCTGTTAGCTTGCATTAGACCTGGAGGGAATATCAAGCCAATTTCTTAATCAAACTAAACCCAAACTTCTTTCTTGCTTTCCTTAAGGCTTCCCTCCAAAATAATTCCTGATGATGTTAAAACAAACAAAGAAACACCACCACCAAAGCCCAGTACCAGATCACAAGATCACCAAGGAGGAGGAAAAAGGCACCCCCCAGCTCAGGTTGCAATGTGCCTAAAAGTATCGCTACGAGGTTTGTAGAAAATACAGATCCTTGTAGTGGTACAACCAAGTCACTGGTCACTGTAAGCGCAATTTGTACTCGTACACTTTAAGGAACAGAATGGGAGAAATGGTCACATATTTCCTGACTGGCCTGGTTTTCTATTTTCTACCTGCCTTTTTATCCTCAGATATGAGTCCCCCTCTTCCAAGACGCATCTTGCCTGGCATTGAGATCAGACAGCTCAAACCGAGAACCTGAACTTTTGGCAGCGAGCATGAGCACAGACAGCAAAATACAACACGCCCTACTCAAAGACAGGCAAAATCCGTATGGCTGAAGGTGCTAGCACTTTTCTAAACTGTTTTAGTCCATCTCTAATGGAAATCTAATGGAAATCATAAATTACTGAAAAAGGTCCACAGGTGCTGAAATTTACTACTGTGTTGACTGCTGGCAAGGTCTGAAAGTGAGGAACAATGCAAGATGTGCTATGAAAATGAAATATTTATGACATTCATATTCTCCCTCAAGCTTAAAAAAAAAAAAAAAAAGCAAACCTTTTGCTTAGTGACCAAATAATAAAGCTAAAAATGAAAAACAAAACAAATGAAATAGAAAAAAAGAACAAAACAACAAACCAAACCAAAGCAAAATCCAGTCCTTGACCTAAATGGGCATTATCTGAACTATCTTTGCAAGGGGGAAACTTCTGATAACAGGTCATCGGTCTTTCTTTCTTTCTTTCTCTATGTATGTATGTATGTATGTATGTATTGTGACATTATCTTAGTGCAAGAATAATAAGCTCTCAATGAAGAGAAGGACGGAATGGCTCATCATGTCAAACTCTGAATAATCAATAACATTTCTCAACATGCTGTTCAGTACAGTGCATTGCTAGGTATTATATTCACAGAGAGGAAGTTGAGATAATTTTTCCTACAAGTAAATGCTTGCCATAATTATTGTACTTTGCATGAGACAGGAATGACTTGGAGCAAGGACAATAAAAAAGCAGGGGGGATATTACACTACAGATTTGATCTGGCTTCCACAATCAGTTTGGCAATTGTTTTCATTGGGAACAGCTTCAAGCCTTGCAAGAATTAATGAAAAATAAAGGTTGGCTTTGAGCAGAATCGGCACAAAAGATAATGTGAATGGCATGGAAGGTTTCGATTTTATGCATTAGGCTTGGGCAGGGGGTGAAGAGCAATCACTTTTAGATTTTCCAAATACAAACTTTGATATTAACTTGGTGGCAGTCCTGTTTTAAACAATTCACACCTAGTCGCACCTTGAAAGCTTAGAAATCACACTGATGTCTACCATATGTGCGGAACGACAATTTAAAAAATGGGGTGACACAAAAGCTAGGATCTTTCCCATCAGGTGCAGGTATATTTCTATAGCATACTTTATTTTTTAACACTAATTCTTTAAAGGTAAGTCTACAATGGAGAGCCAAGGACAGGTTGGTTTTTATGAAGCACAAAGATAGGAAGCGTTGTGAGTACAGAGGTACAAGACAATGCTCCTACTATCAAACCCGTGGGCAAAAAGCCAGCAGAAGACCACGTGTCTTTCAGCTGCCCATCACCACCAACCCCAGAACCCTCTGGATTATGGCTCCTGCCTCTCTCCCCAGAGCCTACTGTATATAACGGATCAAGACTGATTTCTAAAGGACTCCACAAGAGGTCACCACAAGATGAACAAATTGTTGTCATACATTCTGTAATGTTACTGCTTAAATTTCACAGACATTGATATGTATCTGCTGAGCTGGATGGGAGGAGTTCAGCTGAAAAAGCAGCATATGTCAGCCTTGCGGTATCTTGCACTCCAGCGAGGTCAGAAAGTCAATGGTGTTAGAGCCTACTCATGCAATGCCTTGTGTTGGTGAGTGGTGTTACCTGTGTGACACAGGAGTGGCCTTGTATGTGGAGTTTGGGCTCTGAGAAAGCATCAGCACTCTGCGAGGGTGTGTGCCAGATGGATCCCCAAGACTCAGAGAAACAAGATGCCGGTTGGGTATGTCCTCAGGCTGTCTCCTCCAGCCCACTGATGAAACCCGTCAAGTTAAAGCAAAAAAACAGGGGCTTGGCAAGAGTTAATAATTTAGACAGTCTAATGAGAAACTGTTGGAGGTCAGAGTGACATTAATCCCCAACAACACAGGAATAGACTTGGAAGTGGCTGAAAACTTCTTCCAGCCCCCACTCAGCAAAACATTTAAGCATGTGCTCACCTAGAAGCATTAGCGTCAACTGGCTTGATCACATACTTAATACGGAGCATGGGAGAATCACATGCCTTAAAAAAAAAAAAAAAAAAAAAAAAAAGGCGCTGTCTGGGATCTAAAGAGACAGATAAACCAATATTTTCATTTTTGATTTGCCTGTCACATTCTAAAGGTTCAGGAGCTGTGAAATTCTGAGTCTGGAAACAGTTTCCAAGTGCTGTTTTGTGTGCTGATTTGATTTGTACAAGGATCAGCCTGAGACAGGTCATGGAGAGCAAATCACTTTAGTAAGCTAAACAGTAGTAATAATTTTAAGTGCTATTTTCCCCTTGA
Organism: Netta rufina; assembly: GCF_964035555.1. Taxonomy (NCBI): domain Eukaryota; kingdom Metazoa; phylum Chordata; class Aves; order Anseriformes; family Anatidae; genus Netta; species Netta rufina. Next base: position 18,146,432 of record NC_140134.1, on the reverse strand, counting down.
GATTAATTTTGTTTTCTAGTATAACCAGAGGCCAGTCAGAGAAAGAGGAAAAGAGAATGACATTTGCCGAGACCCTAAAAGAAAGCTTAATGACGGAAAGGGGGTTCAAAGATAATGGTAAATAGGGAGAGACAACTTTAATAATACAGCAAGACTTTACACTTATGGAGGATGAAATTCGCCCTGACTCATGGGGCTAGTACAAGGATCATAAAGTTTAAATGTTTACCCAGCAGAGGGGTGAGCTTCACCCATGGTTACTTGCCTGTCCTCCAAGAGTGCACACACAGAAGCAGGCAAAATAAACAGACCCAAACCCCGTGGTAAGTCCCTCAGAGTAGCAGGTTAGCACAGGGGTATTTCTATTTTATGCACAAAGAAACAGTGTCAAAGAGGCACTAGATAACAAAGATTGCTTTAAGGATTTCATTAGGATGGTGTGTGCATAGAGATAAGGAAAGGTGGTTCTGAATCAACTAAACCAAGACGAGGGGCAGGAACGTCCTTGCCTGCACACAATGCCGTGAGCTGGACGAACCACGAAGCTTGGCACAGCCTTTCCCTATCCCCTGAAAAACAGCCCCTGGCAATGAACCCTGACTTCTCTGAGCAAATGGATCATACACGATCCCTGGGCATAAAGCTCAGCTCTCCCAGCTCTTCCTTCACTTCACTGGTCCTGCAGGATGCGCTTTCCTGTCTTAGTTCTCCATAATGTCTTTGCCATGCCCATCTACTAATTCCTACATAAACACAGACACTTCCTCAAAACATTCATTAAATCCCAGTGTTTGCCACTACTGTCATAAACTTCCCTACTCCATTCAAGGGCTGAGTAATAACTTGTTGAAACATCCTATAGCAATTGTAGGTTGTGTGGTCCTACAGACACAGTTAGAACAGAATGGAGAATTCCATATGAAGAATTTCTGTAATCCCTGTAATTAGGACTCCTATAACTTGTATGGGATTTAAATCAGCTTGCAACAGAGTTAATGCAAAAACAGTTACTAGTTTTTGTGGAATATGGGTTGTGTCCTACAGCCTGTTATAAAAAACAGTGATATTTAGTTAATCAAAGGCCTCTGCAAATTTATAATGATTTTGGTAAAATGTTGAATGAGAGAAGTAAAAACAGGGATTTTTTTAGAAAGACAATATTTTATTTCTACATTTCTTTCATTTGTACTTATATTTTGAAGCTGGAAAAGGTGGAACAGAAAATCCCATGAATTAAATTCAAGACATTTTTACTTGTAGGAAAAATAAACTGAAACATTAATCACTAAAACTAAAACTTCCAGTTTGGAATGAAATGGCTTTGAATTTTATTTTTACACTTTTTTTTTTTTTTTTTAATCTTATTTATGTCATCTTAAAACTCAAAATATAAAATCAGCCTAACTAATGAAACAAAGGTTCATTTGCACACTCAACCCCTCAGTCTGAAGCTTCCTCTGGATTGTCTGTAGGACTGCACAACCAGGGAGGATTAAAACGTTAATCAAACACTACCTACAGTTTTAATCTTCCAGGCACTTATGCGCATTAAAAACTTCCTGTATGCAAGTTGCCCTTTTGAGTTCAAAGCTTTTTCTTACCTGTATAAAGTTATTTACATGCACAAGTGTTTGTAGGTTCAATGCCTATAACCTGAAAAGCAAAAACAATGTTTTCAACAGTCCTTCTTCATCTACTTCTTGGAAGCAGTTTGCTCTAGGGAGGCAAAGAGTTTCTGAGTATCTATCATTTTAACTAGTGTTCTTCATCGGGCATCTCTCTGATTCTTCACAACTCACGAGATTTAAACTGCAAAATACAATATTTTCTACCACAACAGTGTTACTGGAGATGCAAAGCATATGGTAAATTTTGAGTAAACTTTACACCCTTCCCTAGAGAAAATAAATTTAAAAATAAACCTGATATAGAATCTAAAAAAGGAATCACACGTATAACACACAACTAAGTCACATTATGAAAAATTAAGTGAGCTAAAATGAGTACAACTTCCCAAAGCAAACAAGGGGAACAACCGGGAATTGTTGCAAAAAATATCTGAAAACTTAACCAGCATTGTTTTCCTCTATTAGGATCTCTTACTGTCATCTCTCAGGAGATTTTGTCTTCTGCGTTAGACCTCACTTCATGGTTATTCTCTAAACTCTCTGTTCTGCTTTCAGACTGGACAGTCTACTTCACCTCGGGTTGATTCAGCAACTGGATCTACAAGGATGCACATCTGCCTTGTTGTGAAGCCCAGTCCATTTCCAATATAAAATGCTCTATAGATAGCAATTTTTTCCACCATTACTAAATATAATGAGTCCTGGAGTGGAACTTGGCAGCTTTTTAGCATTGTACAGCAATTACCAGGAAGAAGTGAAGAACACCATCATTTCCAAATGAAAGAACAGGGAATTAGATAAGCATAATGCAATTCTCCATTGGAGTAAGGATGGGACACCAGAATTCTATAGGATCTTTTTTACATATACAAATGGGCTCTTCTGAATTTCAGAAATGCTCGATGCAGCATAAATAGTCTTTTGTCAACTAAAACTCAGCCAGTCCCCAAGCTGACGTTAAAGGAATTCATGCTACCTGAAGAAAAGATTCTTTATTTCTTGTCATAAATATCCTGTTGGGGCTTGGAGAGCAGGTTTTAAAGAGGGAATAGAAAAAAAAAAATCTGCTCCTACCAAATAAATAAAGCAAAATATACTGCACCAGCTATTTAGATTGCCCCCAAAGCAACTCCTTTCTCCTTTTCTCCTGAGTTTGAGCCTACATGAGAAAAGAGTGACCCCTCATTAATACCCTCCTTACAGACTGCTTATTGTTTTTACTTGTTTTATTTCCTTGCACTTGGAAATAGAAGCAATAAATTTCCAGGGAAATGAAACTCACTTATCAGATTTTCCAGGCATCAAGTTTCATATTAGGGAAGAAAAAAAAAAAAAAGAAGAAAAAAAATAAAAGAAAAAAAATCATTCTAACTGGACTCAATATAGCTGTAAACCAATATATGGAAGCTCTATCAGAGATTAAACCTTCCTGGTAGGCTTGCTGTCATAAGCCTTGAGTTTCAGTCACAAATTTTCTTGTAAGGGACAACAAATTCACAGAGCAAGTATTTAATGATTCACAGTCGAGGCGCCTCGAATCAAATCAATGCAGCTGACATTTAACAAGATCAAATACTGCCCATGTTAGAAACAAAACGTGGATGGGCACTGATCATCCCTACCCTTCACAAACCCTTCTTTACCAGTTTAATTGCCTAGGTGTTCAGATTTTTTTCCCTTCCAATAAGCAGTTTTCTTTTCTTTCTTTTTTTTTTTTTTTGTTTAATGTAAAGCTCTGATAGGAAAACATAAATAAGAAATGTCTCAATTTAAAAAGTTTTGTTTACTCCTCCAAAATGCCTGTTTTTTTTTTTTTTTTTTTTTTGTGTGTGTTTTTTGTTGTTGTTGTTGTTGTTGTTTTTCTCCTCTTGTTTCCTGGTAGACAGATATTTGCCCTAACGCTGCTCTGCTAATCACTGCCTGCTTCTCTTTCTCCTCTCGGCTGACCTCACTGAGATTTGAACTTGCACAGGACCAGGCTGACTGAGAGAGTATCTTGGACCAGGTTCCACCACCAGTTAGAGCACTGCAAATCAAGATTAACGCCACAAAACTTAGTGCAATGAATCTAGATTTAAATCATTTCGATGGGGATTTGGTTCATACGGCGAAATCCTCCTGCAAGGGTAAATACAACTATTGGGGTGGGGTGTTCAGGACAATACCTTCACAAACCTCTGGCCGAAGGGAAAGGAATGTAGAATTTTAGAAACCTCATGAAAGGTAATGTCTGGTATGAAAAGTACCTCCTGCGTGTGTTTACATGTGATTCCACGTAGCTGTACCCAGCCACGTGCCTTCCTAACCCTGGCAGCTAGGACGGAGGTTGTTAAAGGTCTCAGAGCTGAGTGCACGGCTCAGGCATGGGGTCACCCCACGAGCAGCATCCCCCCTGGGACTGTGTTCGGACACACGGCTGGCCGGCCACAGCTCCTTCTCCTCAGCTGCCAGCCCAGCCTGTCACACAAGCCTGGAATACTGCATCAAAGTTTCTGTTAGATGGCAACGAGGACAATTCACTGGGTCCCAATCACGCCTTAATCTCTGTGTTGTTTTTTTTCCTCTCTCACTTAAAGGATGCTTTTTTTTTTCTTTTTTTTTTTTTTTTTTTTTTTTTTCTTTTCCCTCCCTTCTCTTCCCAAGAGCTCCAAATTAGCAAAAGAAAACATCGCTGGGATCTCAGAACAAGCAGGAGTGAAACGAGCCCCTTTTTCTTGTGGTTGCCACGAGGAGGCACTGCAGCCTGCTTTATGAAAGGTGCTCTTTTTTTTTTTTTTTTTTTTAAATAATTAAAAAAAAAAAAAAAAAACAGGAAAGAAAAGAGAAGAGGAGAGGGAGAAAAAAAAGAACCAACCACCCTGGTGAAGTGTCTATTCGACACCACCATGGCTTTGGTGTCATTCCCTATTTAATGGCTGTCAGCGAGGGGGAAAGACAACGTGGTAGGTAATTAAAACCAAATTGCAGGCAGGAGATGACTGCAGAAGAATGATATTGTCATTAATACTGATTTAACATGCACCTGGGTAAGGTGAGAGAGTGCAGCTAGGGAAATCGCAAAGGCACGAGGGTTGCCTAATTTAAAGATGTAGGGTTTCTAGCCGAAGCATGTTTAAAACCTGAATAAAACCATCATATTATGACAGCGGATATAAAACTGAAACAAATGTGCTACACATGTCTGTTAAAAAGAAAAAAAAACTCCAACCCTGTGTTCTCTGCAAAGCAAGCGCTGCATCCTCTCTGTATTTTTTTTTAAAGTATTTTTTTTTAAAAAAAAAGTATTTTTAAAAAAAATAAAAAAGTATTTTTAAAAAAAAAAGTATTTTTTTTTAAAGAAGGTTTTTTGTTGGGTTCTCTCATATCTCAGTTTCTAATGTGCTCATTGCTTCCTCTGCTCTTACAAAGCTGGCTGATGAGAAGGGATCTTTGTTAGATGGAGGGGGAATGAACCACTGAAATATCCAGTCTGCCTCACGGAAAAAAATCTGCTCCATTAATATTTCAGTGAGTAAAGATTCCCCACCTGGTATTTAGTGCCGGACTGTACCGCGATGCATTTATGAAGAAAGGAAACTGTGGACTAGCTACTGAGACAGGAGATAAAGCAGGGAAAGTTTGTTAATGATAACATGTTGCAGACTGCAGTTTTGTACTGTTAAAGCCCTGATTGGATTCTTTTTGAAAGCTCAATCCCACTTGCAGTAGAGCTAGGAAAAGCTCGTTGTCTGTTCAGCATACAGCTAAATGCAACGTAAACCAGTAGCCCTTAATTATAAATCAAACTACTGCATTTTTTTCCTCAATGAAACAATATAAGTTTGATGCTCTGAGAATACTTTTATGATACCTAAGGATGAAAAGTAAATTTTACAAAGCTTACACTTTCTTCTTTTCTTTGTTTCTTTTGTGCATTTTTTTTTTTTTTTTTTTTTTTTTTTGTACTCTGGATATCACATCAAATTCAAATAACAGGAAGGGCAACATCTGAGGCAACATATTGCTATAGAAGAATATGTTCATCCTACAGCTGAAACCAGTTGAATAAACTAGCTGATAAATCTATAGGTTTAACAGTAAATGAATGCCTGTGTTATGGAAATGACCATCCTTCTGCCCTAGTCCTAAACCACGAGTACTTAAAGAAATTGTGAAGATGTGCACATCCACAGAGAAAACATATTCGATGTCTTGACCTCAAAAGAAAAAAAAAAAATAAATAAAATTACAAGCGAGAAGAGCTTGGGTAAAGAAAATAAAAGTGTTGGGTCCTGACTCAAAGCCTGTTGAAATCCACGGTGAAGTTCCTATGAAATTCAGTGGACTCGATCAAACTCATCGCCCCATTAACATGACAGGATTGCAGATTCTCTGTTTTCCCTTTTCGTATCATTCACAAGAGTCTAAAAGGCTCGCTTATACTTTTAACTGGATCCCCAAAATGTTTGCCATCTTGTTCTGAGCATTTGTATGATTCATCCTAAGCAAAGTGTGCCTGTGAGCAGAACACCCCTCTCCCCGTCCCGCCACTCAGGCTGGCAAACTGCCCCTGCTCCTCGCGGGCTTCTGCTGGGGGGCACAGAAACAAGCTTGCCCCAATGCCTGGAGGGAGGGAGGGAAGAAGGTCAGAAAATGCTCACGTTCAGAAGGAACTCAGCGCTGGGTTGGAACATACTCAGACATCTTAAAAGATAGGTGTTCAGTATGTTGAATTCACAAAACCCCATAAAGCCGGGTGAAAGATGACAGATGCAAAGCTAAAGGAACGCGGCTGACCCGTGTGTGGGTTCTGGCTGCACCACTGGCCCCTGGTTCCCTTTCACAAAGCTGATGGCAATTCTCTGCCTTACTCGGGGGCAGTAAAGATAAAGCCATCGCTGTCTGGGATGCCCTCGGATTTTGTGATGAGAGGCCCAGGAAGAAGCAAAGCAGGCAGGTGCTGCTGGGCACAGTGCAGGCGAGCTGCGGCTGCTGCGCCTTGCTGGCAGAGGCCGGCAGGAAAAATCCGAGGTCTGCTGAAGTTGGAGCAAATTTCACTGGCTTTACTGAACAGGCTTGCAAACCAGTTTCAGTCTCTACAGCCTCTAAATTAAAACCTGCTAGGTGATCATCAGATCATGTGTGTGCTCACCCGTTTCGCTCCAATAACTCCTTTCTGATATTGTAAAAACCAGGACTCCAGTGCCATTCACAAACAACATGTGTTGGTCAGATGAACACAACATCAGTGTTTTTTTTTTTTTTTTTTTTTTTTTTGTAGTTGAATATTTTATGGCTCTGTATTTTCCAGATCCAAGATCAGAATTCAGCTATCAATTTTCTGGACTCCATTCTCTTAATTGATAGTAATTTAAAAATCAAGTGACTTATTTGCAGTCTACTTTCTTGTTTAAGAAAAAAAGGGAAGCAGACATCTCTATAATAGCTGCCTAGAGAAATGTCATGACAAATTGCAGCATAGATCAGAAATACTACTTAGTGAAGAGCTTAATACAAGCAGCTTAATACATAAATATGAAAAAATAGGAGCAGGGGAAAAAAAATAGAATCCTAATCTCTTTTGCTCAACTTTGAAATCTCTAAGGCCAACATCCTAAAAAACCTCAGTGTTTTATTTTACCATCACAAGCACTCCCACTTAACTCAAGGTAGTTACATTAATACAGTACGTATGCCAATACTCACGATGGTAAGACCTAAAGTACATTGTGTAGTTGGGAATATTAGCTGTGTTTTTCCCTTCCTGTTCCTTCTTTTCTATCACTTGTAAACCGCATATTATGGTATTATTGCATCTGCCTAAACACAGAGATTCTGATAAACCACTTCCACTGCTGCATCAAAGCACAGTCTAAATGTTTGGATATAAATCAGTTAAAAGCTCTTTTTCACTTTCAAAAACATGCAAGACGAATAACTTTCTTTACTCCTTAGTTTTCTGAGACTTAGATAGCGATTTTTTATTTTTTTTTCCATACGCAGGTTCATACAAAAAAGCTGTTTGGGGACAATTAAATTAGAAATGTGTTTTTATACACATAATGTATCATTTTGTGAATTGATGATTCTATCATAATTTTGTAAAGAAACCCCAAATACTTTCTTATATGGCATATGAGGAGAGGAAAAGCACAGGTCTGTAACATTTTTTATGTTTTGCCCACCCTGAATTCAGAGAAAAAATCCAAACACAAAATAAATCCAGCTTCCAAATCATTATCTTATATTCAATAAGCCCTGTGCTAATAAGGCATCAAATAGCCTCAGAAAGTTGTGCGTTTCTCAGGTAAACACAGGAAAGGAAGTGATCAGTCTTCAAGGCGATTGATAATTCATTGGCAGCAAACAACAATGCTCAACCCAAGGAAAGCATCTCTTCTGCAGCGAGGTGGAAATGTGACCCCATTCCCAATAGCTGACTGCAATAACGCCTTGAAAATCATAAAGCAATTACCTGGCACTTAATACTGGGTTATTATTAGAAAACTATTTTCTCCTGAAAAAAATCATTTTCTTGAACTGCTACAAGCAAAAGGCAAATAACATCCCTTCCACCTTTTAAAAATATTAATGCCTCTATATTGAGTTTATTTGCTGTTGAAGTAAGAAATACATGGGACAAATCCTCCCTAGGTGCAAAGTGATATTGCTCTGTGGGCTTCCACGTAGCTATTTTCATTTATTCTAGCTCTGGACCTGGCAGAGCAATTTTTATTTTTTTCCCCCAGAAAGGTAACAGCTGCCAGCAGCAAACCCAGAAACGTCCAGTTTCTGTTATATTTTGCTTTCACATGAAATGGAATGTCTTCAGGGAGCACACAGGCATGCTAATGAGACAGGTTCAATGGAGATAGACATACTGGGCCAGCACCTTAGCCCCTGGTCTGGTTACCCTGTGCTGCTAAGGCACTGCAAAGCGGCTGGGTAGCTGCCCTAAAGGGGGCATGGGAGGATTTCCATTGCATAGGGATTCTTGCTTATGAACTTTCATTAACACAGGGTTAATTTCTAAGGATACTGAAGAGTCAAAATGTCTTGCAATCATTCCAGGACTGCTACAAGGAGCCATTTAGAAAAAAAAAAAAATTAAAATAAAATAAAATAAAAATGTTTGGATTCATGTAAATGTGTTTTGTTTGCAAAGGAGAATATTGAATGTTGGACTTGTTTTAACTCAGCAAATACTGTAATATTAATGTATTCACTGAGTGGATTATGAAATTTATCTTGTAATTTGTTGCTGCTACTAGTTGTCATTTTTGATTCCTGGAAAAATGAAATAAGATTTAACTTCAAAAAGTTCTTCTTTATTATCTAATTAAATAAAGGTGGCAGATTAATTGACTAATTGGTGCTCATGTATAGATGGAGACATATGGAAAGGATTTAAGATTAGACATATGGAAAGGATTTCTAAGATCTGTAAGACTGTGAGCAGCATTTTATCAGATGTTTTGTATACAACACGTGACCTGCACAAAATGCTGCATTCAGCATATAAGCCAGATTCATAAATGGGTACATCTGAAATTCAGCCTCATGGACACATTCACAATCAGCAAAGCTGCAGACTATAATTCCGTTTTGGACAGAAACTCGGCAATGAGGAGGAATCCTAAATACTTATTAACATACCACATTAAATAGCAATTTTGTCGGGGGCAGAATCTACCATTCACACTCAGTGTGAGTTATAGCCAAATACTTGAAGAATATGAGCGAGAAGGGGCCAGAAGGATGTAAGCCACCCTTTTTCAGCATTAATTCACAGGGAGACGGTCTAGACAGCGGAGCTCAATGCCACGATGTACACACAGGCTATATACACATACCTAACATACAACCATTCTTGCAGCAACGAAAAAGACAAAGACCAAGTCAGACAAGCCTTGCAAGAGAAAAACAGTTACGTTTGGTTAGGTTAATGGGTTGCAATATCCCTGCCACATCTGCAATGGTTTTAGAGGATTTATACCTAGAGTGAAGCAAAAGATGACCACATTGCATTATCTTCTTTCAAACAAATACAATATATTCTTGAAATACTTCTTTGGTCAAGTGCCTGGGATTCTTGTTCAACTCTCTAGAAAAGACTTTGGCTGCAACTCAGTATTGTAATGCTTATTTGGAAATTTTAATGGAGCAACTTGCTATGAGAAAAAAATGTGAATTCTTTTACACAAAATAAAAGTCATTGCTACTCTTAAAATGACACTTGAACTAGGGATTTCTCTAAATACAGTGATGAAATCTTGAAACTCTGCAAGCATTTATCTGCTAGAGAACTATTCACACAGGGCTAAATAAGCAAAGATGGCTCTCTGTAAAGAAACCACATAGAAAAAGGAGCATTTTTTCTAAAAGTCAGGTAGAAAGACAATAGCCACCCTATAGAAAATGAAGCTACTGCATACAAGTGTGGGAAGAACTAGGCTATTCAACTGTAATAAGAAATAATCCTAGTTATGTTTCAAAATTCCTGACATGAAATCAGAATCACCTCCATCAATGATCTTGGCCCAGTCCCTGCTGAATTCTTTCAATTAGCTGCATCTCTTACAGCCTCATAACACCACCCCCATAAAGTTCTGCATGCCAGGATATTAAAAAGAACTGATTCTTTCAGCTTTTAATGCTAATAATGCCTGCAAGTAAGGCACGATACATTTCAAGATACTGACTCGGTTTATCCACTGGTGTGTGGGTACCCACTTATTCCGGCTCTACCTTCCCTTATTTACTTAACCTAACTGTAACAGGAGCTCTCAGTCAAAATATGCACAAGTACCCATGGTGCCCACAAATAATGAATAATGAATTTGAAGATAGTGATACTGTCCCTCCATTTACTTTTCTGGAAATAGCAAAATACCACAGTTCATCAAAGTTAAAAGCCCTAACTCCTCCTAATCCTAACCATAACCTTCACCCAGACCCGGACCCTGACTCCAAAGACGCCTGGGAACTCGGCACTGCCTGCAAATCAAAAAGAATGATTACTTCAAAGCTAGTGAGATTTTACTCTTGCTTTATCTCCAGGAACTTGCAAAGTACCGCAGTCATCTTGGCTGCTCTCTCCCTGCTTTTTCTGACTCTCAGCCTAACTCCAGCTAAAACAGACAAGCGCTTAAGGTTTCCCACCAGAAATTTCAGCACACCACGGCCTGTCACACTTTACATTTTTCCTGACCCTAACCCTAACTCTAACCCAAGCAAGCATGGGAACTGAATAAAGACAAACAGCTTATTCATGGGTTTTGTTCACCTGTCTGAAAGTTGCAGGAGACCGCAGCCGCTCCTGCACTGCAGACCCCGCTTTTCCAGACCTGAGCCTTGTTCCCGACCTTCCACAGGCACGGGAAACCTCTGGCAGCCTCAAACACAGGGGAGAGAGCTGGCAGCAGACAGAATGCTGGGTTTCAAGCCAGCATGCCCAAAGCAGTGCTGATTATGGTAAACATTTTATTAAAAGCCTCTCTGAAGGTATATTAAATAATTTAGTAGCCTTCACTTTATAAGAAGTGTAAGAAAGCGGGTACAAACTAGTCTCAAAAATAAACTAATTTTGCATAGTGAACAGTGTATGCCAATTTCCTGGCTGTTAGTGGGAGAATAAACAAGATCATAATATGCCATGAAGAACTGCAACAGTCAAAAAACATACAAGAATACACTAATAATACAATTAATAATTTCTGAATACTACTTATATGAGAAGTAAAGAGGAAAAGAGAAATATATGTTGGCAACTGTTATTTTTGGAAGGTTATAACCCTGCCTTCAAGTTCACTTGAATGCCGACTCCAGATTTCCTTATCAATGCAACACTTAAAATGAAAGAGATGTAAAAGACAGAATCGAGACTCTGACTTCAGAGCAATACTGTTAAAATAAGCAGTAATAATGTTTCAGAGGATCTCAAAACCTGTTGACAGACCCATGTTTCCCCCTATTCTGCTAGGTTGCTCTCAGCTATGTGGGTGCGTGCTGTTCCCAAATCCAAGCTTTAACTGTGTCAGGTACTACCTCATATTTTTCCTGCTTTCTGACATGCGCATCAGTGCCCCACAGCTGGTCCCTTTCTCTAACATGGCAATCACAAATTGCTGCAGAGGTGAGTCCATAGAAATATGTCCCAATGATCAGTTAAATGGGGGGGAGAAGAGTAAGATTTGAAAAGCAAAAGTCTTTTAATCGTGGTTTCTGGTTTTGCAGAGCCAGTCTCTATTTCCCTGCAATCCCACCCAGGTTGCCCATTCCCAATTTACAGGGCCCGCACGCCTCTCCATGCACCAGCTGCGGCAACTGAAAGTAATTATCACTCCAGACACAATAAGGTGTTAAAGGTAGAGGCGAGCATTTTGTGCAAAAAGAAAAAAATTAGGAAGAAGGGAACCTGATGAAAGGAGATTAGTGTCTGTTAGTCTTTTGGAGAGGAACAGGAGAAAGCAAAGAGGGGGAGCGAAATAATAAATAACCCAGTTCCTTAGGGAATACTTGCATATGTAGCAGACAATGAAATAAAAGTTTTCTTTGAAGAGTGAGTTCCTTTTTGTATGAAGTAAGCGGTACTAAATGAAATCACAGAGTTATGTTACAGTTGATGTATAACTGATCAAAAGAGTGACAGGACGGAGTTATGAGAACAGAGACTGAAAAAAACAGAATTAAAATAAAACATACTTCAGAAAATAACCTACAGCACCCAAGGAGCAGGAACAGCCCGCTGCTAGAGAGCTGACGGAGGCTGTATTTTAGGGTAAGCCCATCAGACCATTTGATACCTGCACTGAACTTCTTTTGTGGGGTGGGATGAAAAGAGGAGAGAGCAAGCGTGCAGAGGGAAGATCTTACTGGAAAAGTTGTCAGAGGCAAGGCACAGAGGGCACAGAAGAATACGCGTTTGCTCCCAGAAGCGGCAGGGAGGTCGGATCCGTTCTGACTCTCAGTCTCTTTCCAGGGGATCTCATTTACAGCGAAGCCCCCGGGACTCCTGCCACCGGCACTAGTAGGGATGAGATCACAGCCTGAATATTCGTTCTACAGTTTCTGAGAAAGTAGATTTTAGTACAGCAAAGGACTCACATAAGGATCTCTGAATAACTAAGGTATGCATACGCTGAGAAATATTACCGCACAGAAGCTGTAGAGGGAATGGATTTTTTGAGCTCTTTTGTATTTCTGCAAGGGGTACAGGTTTATTTCTATAGATAATAGCTGCTCATTCTGATCTGGCTTACAGCAGCTTTTTCTCTGAATTAATTCCTCTAATGATTTACTGCCCACTGAAATGCCAGTGTAGTTATTCCCTAGGCTTTTCCAGAAGTGGTTGGCTCTGCTATAGAGCAGTGTCCAGCAGCTATACATGAAACCAGTGATAACCCCTTCGGCTAGCACTTGGAATACATGCTGTACTATTTAGTCTTTACATTGTGTAAATTCACACCTTAGCCCACAAATTTCTTGGAGAAGTCCTAGATGTTGATCAGTGTCCTCCTCCTTTACTGAAGTGAAATAAAAGTAGAGTTAGGCACGGAAAAATGTGAAATATTTCAAGAGAAACTACACCCAGCTTGCCTGCTTTATTGGAAGCTTCCAGTTCAACTGAGCTCAAAATATAAATAAATAAATAAATAAATAAATAAATAAAAATAAACTAAAAAGCAGTTTATGGAGCATTCAAAGCAAGGACAGTTTCTGTACAGTGGTAAACTAATGTACATTTTTTCACAAGGATTTTCTGGTTTTGAAGAGCTCTGACTTCAAGCTACACAGACCTTTCCACTTGCCTTTTGTACTGGAGATTTTTGAATGCTACAAAATCTCCAGCTTTGGAAATGTGAGCAAATACAAATTTAAGCAAGTAATTACAATTTGGTTTACTTTTTTTTTTTTTTTTTTCTCACAAATCTCTGCAAACCAAAGACACCCTCACTGGCAGAGCAAAAGAACCCTTCCAGTGCCCCTTGCAAAACATCTCCCAGCCTCATGGAGCCAGAAATGAGGTCAGGTGTTCTGGAGTAAAAAGAAACACCCAAGGCCAACTGAAAAGCATCATCACTTATGCCACAGCAGGCCTACAGCATTGGCTCTTGATGTACTTTCCTTGACACACCTTCTCCCTAGGTGGGAGAAGAAAGGTGGTGTCGACAGGTGACTAAGGGAAGCAGAGGTTTTATATATATATATATATATATAAAAGAAAGTCTAGTGCTTCTTGAACAAACATTTATCTGTTGTGTTTCTTTTCTCTAGTTTCTTTATCAAAAGTAAGATGATAGATCATCTTAAAAGGCAGTCAGCTGGAAATGAAGCCAGAGTGGATGATGTTCACTGGACTTTGGGGGGGAGTAGAGGGATCTAGCAATTACATGTTTCTTTAGAAGTCTGTTTCTTCAGTAAAAGTACTCCCTCATTGTCTCCGCTCACTTTGTAACCTCTGTATCAAGTGCCAGAAACGAACCTCTGTGTTTTCAGGCAACAGACACTTCCTCAATGCATGGACACAAGAGCTGATCGGTGCTTGCTGCAGCTCAATTCTTTTCCATGACATACACGGGTGCTACAATTTTAGGAGATGCATCAGTCAGGTATTCTGTATTCCAAAACTATGTGGTGTCAGCTGCAGAAGGAAATGTAAGTAAAAATGAAGCTATTACTTTTTTTTTTTTTTTTTTTTTTAATTGTGAGAAAGAGCTATTTTATCCAGGTTAAAATAAATGAAAATACTGGGTGGAAGAAAATGTCTGGGGATTACGCTTCTAGAGGAAGTAGAGAATTTGGTTAAGGGCCTATTCCTTCAAATGTTTATACGTGTAAGTAACTTGCAGTCAGGCTGTCAAAGGGACCTGTATATCCACACATTGATCTGAGTGGCCTCAAAGTCACCGTAGGTGAGCACAGTGGTGGGCAGTAAGTGAAGTAGCTGTTGTTGGACTCAGAGCTGTGTGGCACGTGGAGGCTATAAAAGTGTAACGCAGCATAAGCATTGAATGATGCTGCATTGTTAACACAAGCCATTACACTGATGCCCTGTAATGTTTCCTTTGCCACTGTCTGTTGTATTATGAGAATGTTTTTCTAGGCCTTCATCATTCCCTGAAGCAGAAACTGCCTTCTGGAAAGAACAAGAGCAAAAGCATTATATGGCATTATCTGCTCATCTGCAGAGCGCATGCATGAAAGGCAGCAATGCCATTCAGCTCCTCCTGACTCGAGATGGGGCAATTAAGAGCAGAGACTACTCAGTAAATCTCCAGAGCCATTCCTTCTTCAGCCCTTTTGCTACATATTCAAATTGGGGAAAAAAGATTTGCAGAATTAGGCAGGGAGGAGTCCAAAATTCAGTTGATCAACAGCCAGCAATTCAGATATTAAATTGTTTGTGATCCATTGCTTCATCTCGTTCTGAAATTGCCTCATGGGGAAACACTACAAAATAAAACTTCAATACTACCATAAGCTCCAAATAAAGCTTTTCTCTTTGATTGCCCCTATCTCATCTGTCTGCTTAGATTTGTGTGTCTAGTTAAGTGAATACAGAAGACCATACACTTGAAATGAAAACTACACAGAGTACACTCTTGACTTGTTACCATAATTTACCTTCTAAGTGGAACCTCTTATGAGCCTACTCAATTATATTAAAAATGCCTGCACCTTTATTTAAACACAGTGTACACAGTGAAACATGTGGTCTAAAATCCTGAGCTGATGTAAAATTGTGGAGCCTCATCAAAATTCATAGGGCATTCCTGATTTACACCAGCACGCACAGGGGCCCCCAGGACCTTTCACACTGCAACACTTTTCCCATGGGGAGCAATATCAGTGCTAAGCAATAAAATGAAGTTGGTTTATGTCTAATGTTGATTTCCTTTCTAAACTGATACTTTACTTTATGCTTTTTCATGCAACAATACCTTGAATGCATGGCAGGTTTACACTGAAAAACACAGTTTAAAAATACTTGTTAAATGCTGAAGGCTTGACAGTTCCTTTAAATAATACTGAAAAAATGCACAAGAACATTTTGGTAGTGGAATGAAAAATGCTGCAGTTTACAGCTCTGTATGTCACCGAGAAATTAGTATAGATTTTTTTCTAGGGACACTGTCAGGGCTGGCAGGCCTAAAATTAGACATACCAGGTATGCACTTCACACTGTCCCTCAGGTCTGCCTGTCAGCTCCCTGGGAACAAGATTCCTGTATATTTCAATACCCTTCCTGCTCCGTGCATCCCGGAGAACAAAGCCGACGGGTAGAGCGCAGCACTTCATGACACGCAGATCTGCAATCAGGAAGCAACCCATCACCTTGGGGTTTGCTCCTGGCAGGTCACCTATTTAAAAAGCAGCGATACGTTGCTCAGAAATAAAGAAACATTTTTATGTAATCTGCCATGGCGGAAACCGAACCATGGGCAGCTGAGCTATTTTAAAATACTCGGTGTTATTTTGAAGTGATAATCAGATATGAACTGAAAAATAAATCAATGAGTTCTCTAGTGATAAACTATCAATATTAACTAAAGGTCAGGAACAGTCAGCTTTTGTTTGTCTTAGGTTTTGCTTTGCACAGTTGACATTAATTCATTTTAAACCTATATCATTTGCCACTATTATTTTTTTAAACAAAAACTGACAGTAGGGCCTCATTTACTACATCATTTACCTTTTTCCAATTACACAAATGACTGAAGTTGACAGTGGCGTGGTTTTGAGTATAAATATGGTAATTTGCTACTGGGAAGGAGATAGCATGATCCTCTCTATTCTGCCATAATCTGTTTGTAATGCTGCAGCATCTTAATTGAAATATTTCAAAATAGTGTCTAAAACAATGTTTTGTGCTGTATTTTTTTTTAAAAATAACAGCTCTCGGAGCATTTTCTTTTCTTCTGCTGTGTGTCCTTTTGCTCCTGCTTTTCATCCATTCTGGTATAACCGACTCTGTCTGGATCATGAGTTATCATTGGCTGCCAGTGGAATGCTACAATGCAATTTGTCTTATTGAAACATGGGCTAGCCCCACACGGCTGCAAAGAATCATTCACTTTCTAATAAATCAAACATTTGCTAAAATTCCTTCTTCTCTGACATGAAATGGTGGGACAGACAATGCTCCTTGCAAACTGAGAGGAGATGGTGATAAAAATGCCTTTTTTGTTCAGCACTACTGAATTGTTTCCTGATTAGCGTATTGCAACTACCGAATCCAAGCTCACATCCTTGTAAAGTTGGCTGGTATTTTTTGCTTTTCAAATTCAATAGCTGTACTGTTTGTATACTGTAAATAGAATGTTTCTACACTTTACCTAATTATCAGCATTGTTTTTCCATTTAACAGAAGCAAAATTCTAGCCCCTTTGAAATCACTGGAAAATTTGTCATGAAAACATGCAAATTCTGAAGCTATTATCCTGTCTCTGACAATTTTTCAAAAACATTTATCTGACAGAGGCCACAAAAATGACGGAATATGAAAGGCTCAAAGAACAAACAATTATTATTTTTGTTTGTAATATCGCTGGAAGTTTGAAAGTTACCACAAGTGTCGCTTCTCAGCAGCTGTAGCTTTTCCGCCAAATCTTTGGAAGTCCAGCTCTTTGGAGAGGACATCTGGGATTTCCAACAGTGCATTACGATGTATTTTGAACTGCGGAAGTGACACTAACGACTATCATCTCTTCAGGAAGAAGCATATGCTGGGATAAATCCCGAGTCTATCAAAGCACAATCCGCACTGGCTTCAACGGAACAGTTTACAGTTGTATTGAGCTCTTGCATTAAATTCCTAACATGAGATCTTTTAGGAGGCTTTATTACTGATCACATTTTTAAATGTCTACAGTTGTAAGGGTCTCTCACACTCTGAAGGCTACTAATTCCATCTGCTAGGATGTCAAACTTCCCTCGTCGGGAATGTCTTTTTTGTAAGACATTCATATTTGTCCACCAAGCCAAAGCTGCCTTTTATCTTATGATTTAGGAAGGGGAGGGAATTGTGGCTCCCTTATATCGGTTTATGATCCCAAGATTTAGAATCTGTATGGAATCTGTACCATATGTTTGACCACGATCTCTGCAAACTTCACTAGGAACGCGCTCCTGTAAGGCAGCCCAAACAATCACGCAATGCTGGCAGGTAGCAGGAGGTAGAATTTCCATCAAAGGCTGGCCATTGCTGTAAAACACCAGTGACAACAGCCAGGAAGCACTGAGGCCTTTCCAGAGCAACACAAAACTAAACTTGTCCTTGGAGTCACAGGCCAGCTTCAGACATCACCTAGGCAAATGGAGTGCTCATTTCCTTCGGCCTATTTAATGGGTATAATCTATTGTTACCACGGATCTACTGAAGAGTTCAAAAAAATAGGACATATTGCATAAACTTTGTAGTTTGCTTATCTCACAGTCCCCTGGGAAGGAATTTCCCTTGAGAAAGGATTTTTATAAAAGCACATAGCACTGACTTGCACACTGAGACGAGGCAAGTGGCAATTCTGCAGCAAACCTTCTTCCAACTCTGGTTTGCCACCCTGAGATCACAAAATTTCTCGCTGGCTTTAGAAGGCCAGAATCAGACCCAAAATGCAAGAACATAGCCTATCATAAAAAAGATCCAGACTGCAAATGTGTGATCAAATATTTATCACAACACAGTCTTAGCACCTGGGAATTCACACAGTGAAATCAAAAAAAGAAAACAAGACAGTAAGGGGTTTAGCAATACGAACTGCTTTTGCATGACATTAACTACGGTCAAGGTCAATTTAGGCTGAGTCTCTACAGTGCAGAGCTTTTACTCTTTTTTCCCTCCAATTGCAATAACAATGATTAAGAACATGTTAGGAACAAGATCTAATCTGAATGAGTTTACTTTGATTTAGCCTGTTTACGTTTAAAGTCATGCATCAATCTGGTTCTAATTCAGGCTATTTACTGGCACCCATATAGGAAAACTCCATTTTTTTATAGTCATTCTTTTGATGTAAACAAAATCTTGGTCCTGCAGCTATATCCTAACTATGTTAGGAGGCACAATAGCTATGTAATGATATCATATGCGCTTCTGTTGGTGCATACATTATTTTTGCCAACTTGTAAGTAAATTAGCACCCATATCAATCCACCTATAGTGGCTTAATCATAGGACTGGGCAAATACTTGAGTTTCCATTCCCATAGTGTTACTTGTGCTCAGCATGATCCCAAGGCGCTAAGGAACCTCACTGATCCCCTTGCCTCATCTGTAAAGTAGGGATAACAATATGGGGTAGGGGAAGGATGCATCCATAATATTTGTAAAGCGCTTTGAAGATGCTGAGAGTGCCAAGTGTTATCACGGTTTCTAAGCTCTGAAATGTTTGATATGATTATGTGCACACATAATTTTTAATGGTAATTCAGAGTGCAAATTAGAGATGATATTTACATTTCTTCCAGGCAAGCTTAATTTCCAGTTATCAAGGAAAATATCTATTGCACAAATAGGGTATCAGTTATTCAAAAGTTCCCTTAGGGCCTACCAGTTCTATAGCATACCATTTTTTTAAGCTGTCCAGGAGATGACAGACTGTAGCAGTTCCCTTGGAGTTATTATGGATTACTGATGAAACAATAACCAGAAGTAATATTTTCCCATCAAAACTGGAGCCTAGGGTTTTTGTTGTAGCTGTTATTTTTCTCCTAATAACACATGTTTTGCTAAAGACCTTGCCTTCATTCATACATAATTTGAAAACCTGTGTGCACAACCCCTGAAAAGATAATTCAATTCATAATGGACTTTTTAAAGCAAAAGCCTGTATTTCTCTCATGCTGAAATCACAGAACTAACTGTCGCTCATTGCAGTTGGAAAATACATCATTTCTGTTTGCTAAAGCAAACCAACTGAGGATGAATGTGCTTATTAATCAACTTCTACCACAGCTTCTAAAGTGCAGCGCTCTGACTCTTCAAGAGACAATGATGCAGATGTCTTTAAATATCTGGCCTGTGACCAATGGCCAGAAGAGAGGTAGTGACACAACCTGGAGGCAGTATTTAGTGCGAAAAGATCGAGCGGTTGGGATTCTGTTTAGTTTGCTTACCAGTGACCTGAAAAAAGACGGTGCAGCCCACAGAGCTCTAGTCAAAATGCTCCGTGTAACCTTAAGCAAGTCATTAGTACATGAGCCCAAAAGACACAGCAATGCTTCGCTCCTTTAAAAGGCAAGAAGAGCTGCTCACCTAACTGCTGCTGTGGCTCTGATGGGCAGTCTTAGCATTTTGGTTTCCCACCAGCAATATAGATACAGCCATACTCTTTGTAAGTCAAAGAAAAATCCATTAAATGCCAGGCTTCCAGAGACAGTGACAAGGACCACAGAAGAACTTCAGACAGACAGCACCAACTTCTACATTTCCTTTTATATGCTCATTTACCCAATCACCTGCAAAACTGTGACAAAATGGAATCAGAGTGCCAGAACTGTAGATGGGAGAAGGCACCATTGGTGCACCAAGTGCTATGCTCCCTGCTCAGAGCTGGGTTGAGCAGAGCACGTGGCTCAGGGTTGTGTCCTGTTGGGTTTCCATGAATAGAGACTCTTTAGGCAACCTGTTCCAGTGTTTTCCCACTCTCACAAGTAGCAGCATTTTTCCTATGTTTAAACTCATTTTCCTCTCATAGCGGTTTGTCATGCCAGCAGTAATCCAGAAGGCCAAGAATCACCTCAATAAACAGTTCACCACACCAAATGAAAAGCAATACAATAACCTGAAACAACGTGTTTTGATCTTCAAGTATCTTAAACTGCAGGTCCTCAGCTCTGTAAGCCACCTGGCACAAGAGACCCAGGATGTTTTTAACATTAATGGGACCATATTCGAATCCTAGCATTAATCAGCTTGCATCCTATCTTCAACTGCAGTCCTTCAGTGCAGATAATACTCTTAATAATCTTCATGCTCCTTGGGCAGAGTTTCCAAGTCTGAGCCTTAGATACTGGTTATTGAGGATACCTTGCAAGAGGTATCCGAAGGGCTTATTTAACGTTCACTCAGGTACCGTTCACCCAAGGCTCAGCCACAGCAAGGACTAGAGTGTAGTCACATCTTTGGGGTCTAATTCCCATTCATACATTGCCAGGATGGAGCCAATAATGGGGAAAACGTATTTTCATCAGAATCCTTTCCAAAGGATGGAGAGATTTTGCAAAAAAAAAAAAAAATGCTAATTTTAATGCATTACTATTATTATTCCACGTCTCCGTTAAAATCCTGACAGCTGGTTTAATTCACAGCTAGGTTCTCTGAAACTTTCTCAGATTTTCTCCACATATAGCTTACCTCAAATGCCTGGACTTCCTTCGAAGAGTTGTAAAGTATACACATTTCAAGATGGGAGAGCAGAGATACAACACAGTGAGTCCGCCAAACCTACCCAGGAATCTCAACTAAAACATGTTCAAAATAAATAACATGTCAGGATGTGTACACTACATCTGTATTGGTGAGATTTATTGAAGATTAGTTTAACACTTTTCTTCCAGAAAGAATGAGGTTGGCTGAAGCTCCCAGTCTGCCCTGTGCACCCAGCTTCATGTGTGCATGGGCACGCATTCCCCTTGGATTGCGCTGGATAATTATGCAGCATTATTAAATACTGTGCTGGATTTCAGGCATTTTGTTTAATGGCTCGTTCTGTTTGGGTTTAGTGTCCCTGTCCACCACAGCCAGGAAAGCTTTTGTTTTTCATTTCTCTTATTTTTGTTTGCTTGTTTTGTGTGGAGAACTGGAGATCTCCATCTCCCCTTTACACTGTAACCTTTGCCTCCTGTCTCGTTCTGACAGTAAAAAGGCGGCAGATCGAGCAGACTCTCCCTGCATCATCATGGGGAGAGGGGGAAGGGGGAGAAAGGTTGCCTTCAACTCTCAGACCACTAATGCTTAGTTTCTTTAACGGGTAACATTTAGAAAGCTACCTGAAATAAAGGCCTTTCTATTCAAACAATGCATGCATCAAGCAACGCATCCCAATTTGGGACTTTGGGAGTTCCTGGGCAATTGCTAGGAGTTTGCACTCCCCTCACTCAAGGGAGGTCTGAAATGTCAAAATCTTCTGTCATCCCACTTGTCATATCACATCCCACAAAGGAACATGGAAGCCATCATCCGCTCTGCTGTTTATTGTCATGAAACCCCATAAATACTCACTCTCCATAAACAGTAACAGCCCAATTAAAGCACTCTTTACCAAGCGTGATCATTTTCAGACAGAAAGTATTGATTTATCCACCTATGGGCACTGCATAGAAACATCTCTTAATGAGAATGATAGTGACCTCCGAACTCTGCTCTTTCACCCCGTAATATACTCTCTCAATTTTCTGTTAAGTGGTCTAGTGGCACATCAGCAGAGATGGAAAGACACTCTGATTCTTTAATGTCGACACTGGAAGGCTCGAAAGGAATGCTCAAATCTTCATTGTAATGGGAGGTGAACAGAAAGGTCAGTTATATGCAGGGCTTTCAGCTTGTTTGACAAGGCTTCTTTAATAAGTGAAACATTGTTGGGGTACACTTGTCTATCAACTGCCTGTGGCACTCAGCACCGCCGGCCAAACACAAACATTCACCATCTCCTGGCCCGGTTCTGCAGATGTTACACCCACCCATAAACCCTTTGCAAAATATCCAGGTTGGTTGGTCTTTGTTGGTTGTGTGTGTTTTTTTTTTTTTTTCCCTGTTGTAGTTGTTGTGCTCAGTGATAGGAAGCAAAAGAGCCCCTTGATTTTATTCCGTTCAGCAACTGAAATTTGCGAGCTTACTGCGTGCGTAATTGACAACAGACATGGTGCACTAAAGCGGCGCATCCGTTTCTTTGATTAATCCTCCTTTGGAGTGTGATATTGTTTGATATACAGTACAGGGCTGACACAGGTTACTGTAATGCCACTTTACCAAACAGATTACAAAATTGTGCAGGGAGTATACAGCATTCGTGCAGATAAATGCACACAAGAGGAAATTCTAACAGCTTTTAATTTCCATGCTTTTCAGTTTTATTGTTGTAAATGCAACTGTTTATAGGACTAATGACACAGGCTGGCTCAACTGAGTCAATTACACCAGTAGGCACTTGGATCAGATATTTTGCCTGCTTTCCATTTGCACTGTCTATGCTTCTGATATTTGACTAAATGACATTGCACTGTAGTGCTTTGGCACTTGCCATATGTTATTTCTCAAAGCATTTTAAAGGACAATAACAAAAAATAATAATATACAAGATGTAGTTCAGAGTCGGGACGCAGGCAAAAGTGTCAATCATTATGAGCTACATTCAGCAAATAGCCCAGAGTGTTGCATTACTGTGTCCTCTAATCTGTGGTGGTGTTAAATGAGTAGGAAAGTTGGTAAGGATGCCAGGGACACTGACTGCTCTAAACTGTGTGGGACTGCTTGTGCGCGTCTGTGAGTGCGCATGGTTGTTTGTTTTGGGGCAAGAGGGATATTTGGTGAATTTTAGTACTCATGAAAGTTAGACTCTAATAGCACCATCTGGCCTACCACACAGAGCTCTGCAAACTTCCTCCACACAGATCTGCCAATGCACTTCAGTTCTGACCTCCAACACCCCTTCAATTCCAGTAATGAGTCTACAGCATCTCTTGAGAAGAAACTGTCAATTGTTCTGATTTCAGCTAAATTGTGTTATGCTTAGCAATGTGGGCAACTGCCCACTAGTGACTAGCCTGAGGCCACTAAACTCCAGTCTGAACCTTGCCTGCTGGAGGTGAAGAGCTTGTTTAATAAACCCAGCCACCATTTTACAAGCCCCATCTCCTTTATACTTCATTCCCTCATCAAAAGGATGCAGAACAAATCTGCATTTAAAGTCCAATTCAAAACACAGGATGACGAGGCTTTATGACTCGTCCTCTCAGACCTTTCTGTGACCCCGAGAATTTCTGGTTTTAAGCACTGCAACAGACCGTACAAGGAAGAATTTTTCTGTGCATGTCAGTTGGCCTCGCATGCATCACTACTCAGGATTAAATTCCAGAATGGGGCTGCAAGACCTGCCATGTTTGTTCTCAGCAAACGAGGTAATACTGACAGAATGTAGATTTACATTTGTTGGGTCTTTAAGTTGAATCTAAATCCACTCCTAAGACTTTGACTGTTGCAGTTACTTGATTTGTTGTCCATACAAATACATGACAGTATTTACGATAATCAGTAAGGAATAAATAAAGCCATTCTTAAATGTATTAATGTTCTGCCGATGCCTTCCTTTCTTACTGTACGTTTACAGTACAATTTAAATCTGAGTCTTTGTTGTTAAATGGCAGCTTTCTAACACGGCTGTTTGAATGGTGCAGTAGTACTGCCAAAAGTTTCCACATTTGATTGTAACAGAGGGAAGTTATGCTAAATTTATGAACTAGGAATTTGTCAGACTTGATCGGGTCTATAGTTGATAGAGACTAGCCAAGGATCTCTTAAAATGGCCAGTTTGAGATGTTTCAAAATGATATAAGAAATTATGACAGTTTGGGGTAACCTTATCACCTCAAAGATTTGATTTTATTTTTTACGGATTGGCTGACACATGACTTCACACTCCTTTCAAAATGGGTTAACATGAAATATTTTAATTATGGATATTTTTATTATCTGCAAGGACGTTAAAATTCTCCCTGAATCTTGGTCTCAGATCTGGTAACTGAGATCTGTGGCTCAGTGTGAACATTTGGCTACAGCAGTTTTGACCAAATTAAATGAATGAACGATATTAACAAGTAATCTAATGAAGTGCATATTACTGTGTTTGTGTATATTCTACAGTCCATGCCACCTACCATAAAAGTATTAGAGCTCATCAGTGCAAAGAATATTGCCTTCAACTCCAGTAAAAGGAATAATTTCCCTGCAGGGCAGTAACACTCTTCAACGTGGCGAATAGCCACAGGCTGCGGGGTTGTGACTTTATGGTAAATAGCTACCTCTTTCATCAACAGAGCAATGAATTGGAAGAGCCCCTGGTGAAATGTATGAGGGTAATTTGATTTCTTCAGGTATAAACATGCAACCCACTCGTTTTCAGGCGCTGCTAATTAGGCTGGGTTATCCAGATGCCTTGGGGTAATTATTTTGGCTGTACTTACTGATAGCTGGGAGGGTTGCGAATGTCAGCCGTGTTCTTTCCCACCTTTGGCCACAGTCCCAGTGATTCATACTGCAGTGATCCTAAGCAAGCATCCTTTCTAAGGGGCATAATTCTACTCCCTCTATAAACATGTCTAATCCTCGGTTTCCATTAGGGTTACTTAGAATTTTCTGACTGATGGTCAAACACACAGGCAAAGCAACATCTCAATTTCTCTGTGTGCCTTTGAGTGAAAAACTAAGAGATATGCCTTGTTTCCCTTTCTTTTGCATGCTGTTAAATAAAACTGCTCTTCAGGCCAGGACGGTTCAGCAATTCAGTCCAGTGAAAAAATTACCGTAAATTACACCTCTACTATGGATCAGGATCACAGGGTATTTAAATATCCATTTTCTTTAGTAACAGCTTAATTAGGGAAAAAAAAAAAAAAAAAAAAAGGTGGAGGAGGAGGATTTGGCAATAAAAGCAGGTATACGCAAAGGAAATCACTATCCCTACTGATAAAGTGCAGCTACCCTTGGAGCAAAATACAGCAGATTTGTATGCAACACAGCCACTGAATACAGCAATACCAAGCAGTAAGGAAAAGCCCAGCACCTTCAGACATCCAGACTGTGTGGTCAAATACTGTATGAAACGCAGACTGTGGCATGCAGAGCAGCTTGCCATGCCTGCAATAGGACCACGGACTTGCTTTTAATAAATATTCCTCCTATTTCCAGAAAGACCATAACAGAGTCCTCATTGTGTCCCATCCACTACATCATACCATCCACCATTCTGATGTGCCTCCAATATTTTCTTCTTTCCATCTTTTCTGAACAGTCCCCTTGCTCCCAGCCATTTCTGCGTATTTTGGAGATCTTTTATCAAAGGCAAAAGTTGGAGACTAATGTGCAATTCTGATAAGAGGAGGGGGAAAATGGAACCTTCTCTGCACTGTCATGAGAGTGCAAAGTTGTTTCATTCCAGCATATAATGTGGGATTTTCTAGGGATAATGGACAAGTTGAAATGTCATGTTATATCACCGGGGTGCAAGCCTAAAGATGCTCCTAACTAGCCTTTCTGTGAGCAGCCAGCTCTTTGAAGTTATATCCATCATTTCACACTAACAATGTCAATTGAGTAGACCTCTGGTATGGATAATTGATTTTCAGGGATCCGTCTAAATTATATAAATAATATTACATACTAAAACAAGAGCAAGATTAACAATTGTTTAAGGTTGACCTCAAACAAAACAATTCTACCAAACTTAGCCAAAAAAAAAAAAAAGTATTTAAAAGAATATATATAGAGATCTGTATATATCCCTCTACTTAAACATACCTTGAACCTGGA
Source organism: Netta rufina (assembly GCF_964035555.1). Classification (NCBI taxonomy): domain Eukaryota; kingdom Metazoa; phylum Chordata; class Aves; order Anseriformes; family Anatidae; genus Netta; species Netta rufina. The sequence continues at coordinate 18,120,300 of NC_140134.1, read as the reverse complement.
AATAAACGTTCTATTTAATTTTTTGAAATTATACATATATATATACATATATATATACATATATATACACACATGGCCAGAGATACCTGCCTGGTATATATGTAAATAAACATTTAATCTTTTTTTTTTTTTTTTTTTTTTTTTAAACTGGAAATGATTTCTGAACTTGGAATAGGTTCATAAATAGTTTTATTCCAAATGGAGCTGGATTTTCAGTTAAAAAAAATGGTAGTCTGAAACAAATTCTCCTCTTTTAGTTAGAAAGAGCTGTAATTTTGAGGATGTAAGGATGTGCGGCTGAGATCTGCATAATTCAACAAGAAGACGAGGGAAAACCCTGCTCTCCCAAGCCAGACATTCCTGAAGGCAGGTAACAGAAAATAGATGGTTTGGTAAAAAGAAATAGAGGTTCAGTAGCTCTGGGTAGTTTCTGCAGCTCACAGCTTGGCTCACTGAGCACGGATGGACCAACAAGGGGCTTGGAGTGCCACAAGGCTCTTGCCCCTGCTCCAGGAGTGAGGGCACAACTCTGCGGTGCCAGTAACCGTGTGTCTCACATCCCACAGCAGGGCAGATCTGAGCTCATTCAGGAATGGGAACGCCACTGCCCTTCGCCTGAGCACTGCTGAACTGAAACAATTTGGGGGGCCATACTGTGCTGTTTGGGCTGTCTCCTGCTCTTCTGTTTGTGCATTCTAGTTTTATCCCATGGTGGGAATACTTTGAGGGTTCAGGCAATTCCTCCATCCCGCTGTACACACGGGGATTTTTCTCTCTCTTCACAGAAGCACACTAAAGAGCAGAACACTGACCTGGACCTCGGAGCCTGCTCGCACACAAGCAGCTCTCCTTCTCACGAGTTATGCTATTGACACTGGTCATATATAGTCATTTTCTCCAATTGAACCATTTATGTGACAAAGGACTCCTCGTGTTTGGAAAGGGTACTCGTGTGAGCAACAGTTCGCCAGTCGCTAGTGCTGATTTCTCTGCTAATAACACAAGGGGGAGAAAACGTTGTTAATATTCAAACCTCTGAGATTTATTAGCTTTTTGTGCAATGCACATTTGTAAGTGTAAATGATGCAGAAAATTCATGTACATGATAATCAATTAAGAACAGTATTTTACGCAAAAACTAAGACTCCACACGCTGCATAAATGACATACTTTACTCTAAATTGACCTAATACATTTCCAGGAATGTGTCAATTAAAATTTTAGCCTTTTGGAAGAGGAGGGATATACTATGAAATCGAGGCTATTAAATACTGGGAATAAAATCAGAACATTGGTTTCCAGCTGGCACACTAAGAGAGGTTAAAATTTTAAAGAAATGAAGAAGCCAACCAAAAAGGAAAAAAAATAAAACACACACACACACACAATCTCCTAGTCCTACAGAATTAGGCGCAAACTTGCCTAACTTATTTGTGGTCTTTTCATTTTTAGATGGTCCAGCTCTCACTTCTTTTAACAAAGGGAGATTATAGGAGGCAAAATAACACCGGGATCCATATAGGATATCTATAAACTCTGATTAGGATACCTATAATCTCTGATGTAGGGCCACCCTTCTACCATATAGTACTCAAAGAAGAAAATAAAGTCTTTTGAAAATGGCACAAACACCTTTTATACACAACAGCTTATTTTTCTATAATACAGAAAAGCTCTTTCCACAGCTACAGTTCAAATTATTGCAACGATAACAAAATTAAATCTAACCAGTGCTTCAGTCTTGTGTACACTTTGCTGTGCTTTACGGGGCTCAGAGCAAATCACTTACTCCAGAGAGTTTCCCTGTCAATGTCTTTGTGCCTCCTTTGTGCCTGATGCTAAAACTGCCTTGGCACCCAGAATTAAAAAATAAATAAATCTAGAACCCACAAGACCCTTAGCATTTGATAGGAACTGCTAAAACCTGCAAGGGAGCACCAGGCAGAACCTTTCCCTCCCGATGCACCACAGGGAGCGGAACTGTGCTGGGAGAGGTACGTGGGAGCATTCCCTGAGCAATCACAGAACCAAGCAGTGTGGTTTAAGAGCCAGGCCAAAGGACTTGGGGAGAGTTTTACCATTAACCTCAGCGAACCCGTAAGTTTTTCATGTCAAGCTTTTATTCACATGGACAGAAAGATCAGAGATACCCGTTTCCCTGAACTAGGAAGAAAATATTACTACTAAATACGCCTGTCTCCTTTGCATTCCCAGCAGATCCAACAGGGAGACTTTCTGAAATGAATTAAGCCAGAGGAGAAGCTTTTCCTCACAATTTTGGAGATTTTTTATTTTTTTTTTTTCTCCAGCAGTTTCGCTACTGGATATTCGCTCCTGCCCACCTCTTGCATATCAAGCCTTGAAACTCCTGCTAGCATTTAATAAATGGCTCGTTCACAATTTATACACTCTATTTTTCGTAGGCTACTCCATTTGTGATTAAAATGTCAAAGGCAGGACTGGAGCTGACATTCTGGGCTGGCCTCCACGAGCCCTAAATTTCAGCTGGAGCCAAAGTGCAACAAACACAGCCGACAAGCCAAAGAGGTGCAGCAGCATTTCTGCTCCACGCTTTTTGAAAAGAACGTGAACCCCTATCCAGCGAGGAGGGAAAATCCATTCAGTCCTTTTCATCAGTAATTGTCTTCCCCAAAATAGCCGCCATTATCAACATTTTTGGGGTGGGGGAGGGATTTACATGTACCATATGCACAAGCACTGCTGCAAAAGAAAACCAAAGGGAACAAAGCCTGCGATCACATTGCCAATTTTCATTAAAGCCATAGGGATGGTTAATAGTGGTTTCTAAAAAGTGTCAATCATAAATTCCAAACTGGAGCGAAATTCCTCCATCCACATCTATAGCTCCACATTCCTGCATCTCTAAAGACTGCAATAGATTTATGTGGCAGTGGGAATTAATGTATGTGTGGGTTTGTGTGCGTGGATTTTGGGGGGGAGTGAAAGCGGGGGTGGGAGGTGGTATTCGCTATGTCTTTTTGTCTGGTGGCAGCTGTTTCTCCTGACCTCTCCCATCTAAAACTGCTGGGGTGTGCAGTTCCAGCATACCTCAGGGGGGCTTCTGCAGAAACTGCTGTTTACCATCTGATAGAAGTCCCGCTTTTTGTCGATAGATCACACATAATAATGATAATGATCATGCTCCGAGCTCATGTGCACTGATCTTCATGATACGGGCTCAAGAAGCACCCGAGGAAACATCTGTTTAAAAAATAATTGTGGAATAATGTAATTTCTATTCATGCCTCAGCTACCTATGTGGAGGTGCGCTTCCCAGGACGCTCACTGCTGCCTTCATTACTGTGGCCTCTCTAGCAGCAAGCAAGTTGTCTTTTCGTATTCAAGTCCATTTATATTTATTATTACTGCTGAAGGGAGTAGCTGCCCTCTCCTTCTTAGGAAAGGAGTTCATAAAAGTCTCGATGAGGATTCCTCCCCAGCACAGCAAGTTGCACTTGTGCATGCCATATGGGTGCCGTGGGCTTGCTCTGCCCCAGCCCAGCCAGAGGAGATGCCCGTCACCTCCCCAGGCTGAGGATCCGGCCCAGCTCCACATCCGAACAGTTTATGTTTGGTCTTTCTCAGCAGCAAGATAAAGCAGTAAACCTGTGTCTTCTACGGAAACTTTTATTTTCCTTCACCATTTTGCCAGCTGTGCCCAAGATGACCTACTGAGGAGCACACAGGCTCTTTGCTTTCTTAAATTTATTTTTACTGTGTGAGACTCACTTCGGTGTATTTCTTACGTGGAAAAACAATACTAGGACCTAATCCTGTAAGGAGCTGAACATTTCCAGTTAAATGCTGTCAATCTCCCGTTCCCACTAAATTAGGAAGAACGAGAGGGCTTTTGCTCCTTCCAGCACTGGTGCAGGAGGAATACTTCACAAACATCGTTCACTCCTTATCCTTAGATCCATGCTATCAGCTAGATTCTCTGCTGCCGTAAATCAGCGGTGGTTCAGTGCAGAAGCAGCTCCAAAAGGCTGCTGCAGGGTCTAACCAAGGACTGCACAGCATTGTCCACACAACGCTACGCTAAGCCAACATCAACTCACAAATAAGGAACAGCAGTGTTGAAATCAGAATGCTTTAACAGCCATTCTGAGTACATATTTCCCCCCTGATTTAAAATGATTTCCCAAGTAATGGTTTTACTTCTCTCTCTCTCTTCTTTTTATATTACCCTTTTACATCCAAAACTTTAAACACTCAATTTTTTGTTTTATGATGCCTTTTATAGTTTTGGCATTGAAATCACAGCTAGTTCAGTGTCACGTACAGAATTTTAACAATTCTCATTCACTGAATGCAGTTTTAAACTCTTCCCAGACAAACCAAATTAACAATATTAATTACTTTGCTAAGCAGCGTTGCTTTTTTGTTTTGTTTTTCTTAAGTTAGTTGTGCATAGTAAATGGCTTTGTGTTTTAGAGACTTATAGACAAAAATCTTTTACAATTCAGTAGTAAACATATATCACAATCTAGTAACAAAAAAAAACAGTATGAATCTTTTTTCTTTTTTTTCTTTCCTCCAGAATGCATGTTAAAGTAAAAAGTAAAAGTAAAAAAGTAAAACCTTTTTACTTTTTGTTGTTGTTGTTGTTAGCTGGGAGATTTGTTCATTTACCGAAAGAATGTACCAGAGCAATCTAATTCCAAATCGCAGAAGTGTTATACAGGAGAATAAGATATATTGTGTGGTTTATTTGGCCAGAGAAATATGTTTAGTTTTAGTGGAACTCATAAGCTAATAAACTACCCACAGAAAATAATAAAAAAAAAAATAGTATATATATATATCCAGCCATAAATCTTTGTTTCCTAGTTTTTAATTGCAAAACTCTATTACTGTTGCTCAAAGGGTTAATGATTCTCTTGGCTGGAGGACAATTCATTCTACAGCTAAACGCAATGACAAATAACCATTATTCTTTCCAACTGCACTGATAATCGGGACAGCTTAAACATTTTCGCCAGTATAAGTGAAACCATTAATCCTCTTGGATTTCACGATAAGTGGTGACTGCGAAATAATGACTGTGTCATTGCAGGCAAGAAAAAATGTTAACAATTAAAACAAGTTAGCCATTATTTTACAGAGTACTGAATCGCTTTCACATTTCATTAGCAATATTGTAAGTGATATGTACCTTATTAAAAAGCTCTTATTATCCAAGAAACCTAATTAGTCAAAATCTCTCAGTCATTGGTTTAATTTTCTAATAATATAAATGCTGTGTTGGATAATGCAATGTGAGGAGAGTTGTCTGTTTGTCCAAAAAGAAGTTCCAACAAGAAATTCAAAAATATCCTTTAGGATGAAAGGTATGCTGTAAGGAAATGTAGTTTTCTTGTTACTGTATCGGGTGAATTAGGGTTTTTTGGAAGCTGCTGCCTGGACATATAAGTATGGAGAAATCATTTTCTCCCTTCTGTGCTTAAGCAAATCACTTGGTGCTATGCTGAATGAAAGGTCCGAAAAAAAGGCAGAGCAACTTTTTGTCAAGCAGCAAGAGACATTTTCATTCTCCTCACACTCAACCCTGAAGCTTCCTATAAATGAAACTGATGAACTAACACCTGAGACACATCTACACCTGGAAACACAGGAGAGAGAGGCCTCTGCATTTCTTGAAAGCAATGTCAGAGATCACAGTTTCAAATCCTACAGGCTTTAGCCTCTAAACCCCTAAAAAAAGACCAAAAGTAATACCATCATTGTTCCAGCTGCTTTTTAAAAAACATGCAGTAAGTACTAAAAAACTCTCTTGTTGTTTTTCCAGACAGTACTTTTGCTTTTTTTTTTTTTTTTTTGGTCAGCAGAGCGAGATGTATCTTAATGTGATGCTGAACCAAGGGGCTCCCACAAGCGCTTCCACATCCAGAGCAGCATTTCTAGGAGCATCCATGTACTCCGTTCTTACATGTATGAAATACTGCTTACTGCTGTAACTAATACCACAAAGCTGGAAGCCAAAGCTACCCCCTCCAAAAAGTCACTGGAATAAGCAGATAAAGTTGAAGGGAATATTACTATTTTTTTATACCAAAGAAAGCATGTTTGGATTCACAAAAAACACTCACAAAATCCCACTGAATTAGTCAGATGCTTTCATTCTAAGAGAAAGGTAGAGATCAGAGGACTGTCCTGAGCATTTAATTTTGCAGTGAGATTTCATTTACCTTTCACCTGCCTTTTTTCCTTTGCCCCACCCCCCCACCCCCACCTTTTTTAGATATGAAGAAGCCCTGGAAATTAGAGGAAATTATTAATTTCAGGCCACAGAATCAATAGTTTTATATAAAATGTGATTATTGTTGTAATAGTTAAACTTCTTCATTAGTCAAAGCAAAAGATGCTTTGACAGTGACTTAATTCCTCTCTCCCTCTCCCTCTTCTCCTCGCTTCTTTTCTCCTGCAGATAAAGCTTCGGTTTGCCCAAAGAACTGAAAAAGCAATTATTTGGGATAAAAATCTTGCACAATTTAATGCTCCATCCTCAAACAGATACTTACATACCCCTCAATCTTTCCCGTATTTTGCTTTGAAATGTCCTGCACAGTTCCAGATGCAAACACGGAGGCTGGACAATGCTGTTTGACATATTCTCACTGTACAGGAGCACTAGGTAGATGATGTATTTTCAGTTTTGTATTTTACAAACTAGCATCTCAGAGTCTGATGCCCTGTAACCTAACTATTTTGCTCCTTTCCTGTCATTAGAGCTATACAAACTCCTTTAGAGTTGCAGTTGCAATTGAACTGTAAAATTAGGGTTTAGTTTTCAGTGAACAAATGTTTGGACTTGGGATTCTGGCTCATACTTAGCAATTAAGAATGTGCATTTGAGTTGATGAGATAATACGACTTTCCTATCTCTCACAGCAGGAGTTTTGATCCCATGTTAGCGTTCAACATATGTTTTTATATATATATTATATTAATGTCACTGTATTCTAATGTCATGTACAGTCAAAGCATATTTGTAAACCTGTCTCCTTTCTTTCTGAAAGTTCCAAAATGAATTTAAAAAATAATAATTTTCTTATTCTGACAAAGTCTTAGTACCAAAACTTGTGAGTAAAGCTTGCAGAAGAGAGTTGTTTATTTTCATTTGCCATTCCATGAAATACACCGGCCTTGTAGCAAACTTAAGGGACTAAACTTAACTTCATTTAGTATAAATAGAATTCTCTTCATGAGGAAAAAAAAAAAAACAACTAAGAGAAAACCCTAAATGTTGTGTCTCGGCTCCTTTCCTTAATGCACTGAGGTGCTCAGACACTACAGCAATGAGGAGGTGACAGCTGGGTAGAGGAGAAGACCGTGTAACATTTTTTAGAACAAACAAGCTGCAGAAAATGCTGACTTCTATTATTATTTCAGCTTTCACAAATACACCCCTTTCACAGAGCTCCTCAAAGTTTAACACATTTCTCCCTGGGGCTGTTGCTTTTAGTTTTTGTAGCAATCTGCTGAAATTATTATTATTATTTTTTAATGTTTTCCTAAACCGTTTAGTAATAATTATATTGGGCTAGGAGCTAAGGGCACCAATAGTGGATGCTGCATTTCTGCATACATTGGATCGGTGTGGACATGCCAAAGCCACATACCTGCTGTGTGAGGAGCTCTGTATCCTGGTCAGTGAGCAATATTTGCTGCAGCAGCCCAGCTACTGGGATACCTAGTAGGAGATATTTCCAAGTGAAAATGGGAGCTGAACTCCTCACTGAACTCAGCTGTGAAAATTTCCCCACAGGTTTTTAAAATTGAGGAATAATTGCTTTTCTTTCCATTTTTATTACTATTTTTCACCACTATTGTCATTTTTTAAGACCAAGCCTGTTGAATCTTAGGCAACAAATACAGAGAGGATGTTTATTTGCTTTCACCCTGCTATGACCATATTAGTTTTTTTGAGATAAATACAAAATTAAATACTAACATGCAGCTGTCTCTTAACATTTCTAAAAAGTGCTTAAATAAAAATTTAAGTGTAGGGGAAAAACATCTGAATTAATAAACTAATACTCAGAGGGCACAAGGCAACAAACTCTAACCTACACCACGAGCCGGTCACAACCGTGTATTTTGATCCTAACTTCAACCCTTGTTGAAATTGTGTCCTTCGCCACAGGAAAGATTCTAGGATTATTTTCCCCTAAGCCTGAACCTTATTAAATTCAATTTAGTCTGGCCTTTCCTAGCCGCTGGGGGAGAATGATATATTTTTTCTCTTCGGGCTGGACTGCACTTAAACACAACCAGGGATTCATGCAAAACCATTCAAGACTAAGGCAAGTGCTCGAGGGTGGGAGAAAAAAAAAAAGCAAACAAAAACTATAGCTGTTTCTGCAGTAAATTGTCAACTGATGTGTTGCTTCAGGATGGGTCAAATCAGCTGAAAGTCAGATCCTGGCTTTGCCAATGAGTCACAACTTTATCAGGTCCTGCCTCTGGTTATTACTGCCAATGTGACCATCTTGTAACTAAGGAAATGCTAGTGCAAAGCTCGGCCTGTCGTGTTCTATATAATCTCCGGGCCTCAGCCTGTGTCTGCAGGTGTTTCTCTGTATTGAATCTCCCTGGGGAATCTTCGGCTTCACAGCAAAAGCCGGCTGAAGTGAAAGTGATTTGATTTGGATCCTATTACAGGCACTTTACCTCTTCTATTTCCGTGATAATAGCAGATTGGAGTCGATTATTGTACCGGGAGGGAAGTTAATGTGTTGTCGAGAAACATTGGTAAAAGTGGCACAGGAAAAGGCACATAAATAAAAGTTTAGAGTGAAGCAAAAATCTGGGAAGCAAACCTGCATAAGTGTCTTTCTCAGCTCCTACCAGGCTCTGAATGGCTGTGATCATTTTTTGTCTTTATTCCGATTTATAACAAAACAAAAAAAAAAGATACGGATTTCTTCTTGCTTTAATTTTGCTGCTCCTGTACATTTTTAGTATAAGTGCTCTCCTCCCCCAGCCCAGTCCCTGTCGGGAAACTCCGCCACCCAAACAGAGCTGCCGCAAGGACTGAGTTTGCACTGATTATCTCGCTTTGTATTCCCCAGAGTCTAAAAGTTTGCCAGCCTCAACTAATGCACCTCAGAGAATCACAGAAGCAGGAATGAAACCCTAGCTGGGTTTGAAAGAGGCACTTTATGTCCGTTCACAAAAGAAAAGAAAAACATTGAAAAATTTCCAAGAACTCCTGCTAGGTGACAAAGTAGCATTTGTAAGATGCCCTTCAGTGCTCCTTCAACTTCAATACTGAAACCTTTGTGTTCTCTGTGGTGCGGCTTCAGATGGAAGTGATACCGGGTTAGAAAAACACGCTACATCAAACAAGACGTGGCTAATAAGATGGAACAATCAGGTTTTGCTCTGATTTCAAATGTTGCTGAAAAATTTTGTGTAGCTCACCCATATGCTCGGTCGTATTTTAAGTAGTGAGCTGAAAAAAAAACACGTAATTGAAATTGTGACTTTCATCCAAAGACTTTCCAAGCCAGAGACGTAAACCATTAGTGAAACATAACCGCTGTTAAACGCAATCGGCTGGCACACAGAAGCACGGCTTGATGGGGGGCAAGCTTTGGGAAGGAGGGCGTGAGATGTGAATTGGGCAAATTTGGGGAATACACAACAACAAAAGTATTTTTGTAGAGAATTTCCACCTGAACCCTCTTATTTTTTCTTCATCCTTCTCACTATAATGGAATAGTCAGCTGTCTTACCTCTCTCATCTCCATCTCCTATTTCCATCTTTTTGCTATGTTTATGTTTGAAATTAACTCCCAATGCCACCACAACATTTTGGTGCTTGGTAAAACTAGTATTTTTTATCCCAAGTGTTGTCTTGGGTCAAACCTATGTTGTCTGGCCAACAAATAACAAAGAAAATAAATACCAACTACAGTTTTATTAAAAAGCTATTTTTTTTAGCTCTTCTTTCATTTTGCAGCTTTTAAGATGTACTTTATATTTTTAAACTTTATCATTTTTAGGCCACTATTTTCACATGACTGAACCACACGCCGCAATGAATTTGATTCAGCAGACAGCTGCTTGGGCATGGCTGAACGGATCAATCAAAAGAGCACAATTTGCTTACATGACAGGACAGTAGAGAAATATGGTAGCAGCCCTGTTTGCATTGCTTCAGAGTCCTGACATTTCATACTCTCCCTGTTTTAGAATACCCAGAAAATTGATGACTTCTATATTTGGATATCTTTATCTTTGGGAGGAAAATACAGTACTCAGGCACATAGGCATAGTGTAAAGTTTGGCACATGTGCTCACACCTGTGCAAAGTATACCAGGGAGCACAGAGACCTGCCAGTCGCAACTGGAACATCTACATCCACCTGTACCCACAAAGTGCAAGTTAGAAAAGAGCATGGTATGGGTAAGCCCGAAAATTTACATGATTTTTTGTCTCCTCTTACAGCCATATTGGGATAGCTGGATTTTTTTTATTTTTTTAACATACAGAAGTGAGAGAAACTTTAGACTGAAATATAATTCATGTTGACATCCAACAATCCTACCACCAATACCCAACACAATCAATTCAGCAAGCAGAAACCTATCTACAAAATGTTTTGGCATCACCAGGTCCGCATGTTGTGATGCTGATGTTCATCTTAAGGGTGCTGCTTCACTGCTCTCCATGTCAGATCAGAAATGCACTAAATCAATGGAAACTTCTTCACTGATTATCACTAATCTCAAGGAGCTTTGCAGCAGTGTCTGCATCTCCCTCCCCTCGGCTATGTCTCTTTTTTATTCCTTGTCCTCTCTCCTAACACTTTAAGTCATCTAAAGGCTTTGTTCCCCATGCCCTCCATTTCCCCTTCTCTCTTCCTCCTATCCTTCTCACATTCATTACCCTCTATCACAATGTACCAGAAACATTAAAAGAATACCAGCTTCCTATGCATAAGCTAATCTACTCCTCTATTGGTTCACATCTGTGTGTCTGGTTTGTTACATTAAACGCAAACTCTTTGTTGGAAACTGTGGCTTTTGTAAAGTCATTCCCGTTCTACAGAAAGGATCAAAAGGGGCTGTAGGAGAAATATCCATGTAACAGCAAAGTAAAAGTCTGCTCGGAAGACACGGTAAAGCCCACGGTGACCGTGTTTTCTTTCACTTGTCTTATGCACCCCCACCGAACCTTGGTGCTGAACTCCCCCTGTACTGGTGAGCCAGAGGACTGGCAGGTCTAGGAGGCTGACATTACCTCAAGTCAACTTCATAACATGCCACTGAATGCCACTGAAGTCAGTAGAAACTAAACAATTTTCAGGGGCTAGTATAAAGAACGCTCCTATGTTACAAGTAGATTTTGTGTGAAATACATTTGAAGGATGTCACAGTAGTGAATCATACAAAAACTGGGCAGCAGTGCTTTTGACCAGGGCCTTGGCTGGCTTATACAACCAGGGCTGAAATACTTCTCTGTGTGGTTATCACAAAAAGTAACGGTTATTATAAAGAGCTTCTCATCAACTCCATACTCCAGGCATGCTTCCTGAGGCAGCCCAGATGTGAAATTTCTATATTCTTCAGGATCCTAACCTGCCCAAACTCCGCTCATTTTAAGTGAAATAAAAGTTTGTGACAGATATTTAAAGACCAGCAACTCCTAATTTGTACAGAATTTGTATCAAGCAGTGCTGATCAATTGGTTAAGTTCTATTAGAATCTTCAACGTGAGAAAGGTGGATCAGGATGTGTTCAATGAACCTCAGAAAATCTACATCCCATTTGAGAATTATTTTTTCTTTAAATCTGAGTTAAGAATAACATGTAGAATTTGCAAAGAAAGCATAGAGGCCCTATAACAACACAGCAGGAAAAAAGGTAATGAGAAGCTTTTATTCTAAGGTTACTAATGAAGAGCATCTTTAGTAGTGAATAATTTTGGCTGTGACACAATATTAAACAGAAAGAGAGAAGGAGGACTACATTATCTCTTTATAATCCTTTCTTGGAAAATGGGATTTTTCTTTTCCCATTTGTCTCCTGGGCTAAACAATCACCTTAAACATATATGTGAGCTTTGAGGGTTGTTTTAGCTTCCTGGAGGATAGTGCGAGAAATAATACTTGGCTAGAAGGAATGAAATCACAGTCCCTATACACAATACAGCACATTTGAAGTGGAACTACCTCTGTGCATTGAAGTGCAGAGATGCTCCACAGTTTTGATGCATTACTGAGCACTGCTCCTAACCAAACAAAGCTTTGCATCTGACTAGTTTTTACAGGCAACTAATTTACATAATTACTTCAGATTTTTTTCCCTCAAAAACACACAACATATGAATCATTGTACTCTGTCTTAAAGTCATTATTAGCCAATTAGAACTCCAGGATTTGCATAATCACTCTTCAGTTATTTCTTGGTAATCATACTGTGATGTGCGATTACCAAACTCAGACTGGTGGATTATAAACTCAGAATTACTGAGGGGCTTTTCAGAAATAAAGCAAATATCTCAACTGCTTAATTCCCTTTCAAACTGGTGTGAAGGAAACAAAAAGCAAAAGATGAGTAAAATAAGGCTCCTAGAGTGTTGGGGGAAAAAAGAATAGTTTAATTTTTGCATGCTCATGAGATTGAAGTATGGGTTTTCTGGATTTCAGGTGTGATACCAATTCAGGTATGAAGAACCTGTGCATTGCAGTCATATCTCTTACAAATGTCTGGATAAGAATACTGTAACTCATCAAATAGCAAAATGAAAAAAAAATAATCAGGTGAAACCAAGAATTAACATAAAACTCCTGTTAAATCTGTACCATGTCTCTTGTACAAAGCACAGCCCTGGATCCAAGTATGCCAAAAGTCACCATGACCACAGAGAGAGAAGGGCTGCGTAATGGCTCCTGTCTCTCAGGGGTAATAATGGAGAAGATCAGGGGCAGTAAGAGTTATATATGTAGACAAACTTACTGAATAGGGCCTTTTTCTTGGGATATCTCCTTGTAATATGCTCCAGATACTGTCACGCCAATCTGATCAGGAGCAGAAACCTACCCATGTGGATGATGAATTGTGTGACTAAGTAATAGCCTAAGTCAAGTGTGGATGTGACCGTTCACTGGAAGATGGCAATGTAATGAATCTGCTCCAGGGTTTAGGGGGTTAAGTGGCTTGCCGGAAGACAAGTTAATGATGTACTGCTGCATTCAATGAAGATTGATTGAGAATGGTATAAATGGGCAGTGGGCAAGGACAAAGAGGCTTGTTTTGGGAATGAGGCAGACTGGTAGGGAAGAGACAGATTACAGCTGAAGGTGGCTGGTGTGTTGGGCTGAAAGAATAGTCTCACAAACCATAGGAAGAGACATTTCAGGGAAGATGATTTCACTCATGTCTCATACTGTGAGGCAGACAGCGAGCAGAATGGTCATGACAAGTATCTACTGATAATATTTGCATTACCTACGGCCACTAGATTGCCGCATCATTAAACACAGGGGTGACTAAATAGGATTTTGCATCCTCCCTCTTTGAGATCTTCCCCACATTTTGAGGTAGCACACTGATTAGTTTGTATTAAAAATGCAATTTAAGCCCAGAAGGCTGAAGTATGCAAGAATGCAACCACGGGGGAGAGGAGAGAAGTACAAGAATGCAATTATAGAAGAGTACTGTCCTCTAGCCTTGCAGCAAACAGAAAGCATTAATATTTCAGAAAACAGGGACTCAATGACCATGGTGGAGTTTCAACACTGGGCCATCATCATAGGGAGAGACTGCACTTAGAACAAAGAAGCTGAGCAGGGTTCACAAAACCAAGTTCAACAGGTAACTGACACAAAGACAGGAAACACTATCATAGTCTGGGGCCAAGGTGGGAGAGTTTCACAGATTATAAATTAATAGTCTCGAATCACTTTAATGTAAGCTAACACTGCACAGTATTGCTATACCCATGACAAACAGAAAAGTTATGCCCAATAAATACCGAAGACTCCAGTTACAAAATATAATGGAAACGATTTTGGTCTGATAACAAGACAACTAAAACTGTAAATCACACACCGAAGAGTGCAGTGGAAGGAAGTTCTGTGGCCTGGATGCCATACAGACATACAGAACAGACAGCTCTAATCTCTAGTCTTGTTAGCTTCTTCTATTAAGTAAGCCTGGTGGTACAATAGAGCTACAACTTCCCCAATGAATCTCATTATAGCACTCATTTGTTGTAATGGAAAGGGCACTTTTTCACAATAACTCACAGTGGCTCACTTTAATCCACCCCTCCTTTCTGTATCCCTCCTTCTGCGCTTCTATAAACAAAGGAATCCAAACCAGCCTACCTAAGCTAGCATCCCCAGGTGCATTAGGTGCATAGAGGATGTCCAGTAGATTACTGCCATCATCGTTTTAGTGATGGATCCCTTCACTGGTACCACAGTTTCAAGAATTGCGCTAATTGATGAATCTTTTGGGTCTATCTGCTTTGATTTAGCTAGTCTCCTAAGCTCCATAACAGGATGACAACAGAGGCTGAATTATGTCACATCACTACAGGCCTATGCTGAGGATCTCAATGCCTTGAATCTTTGAAGGGCATGCAAATTAAAATTTTCAATTAAACAAATTAAAGATTTTCTTCCATAACGGCTGAAAGCAGAATGATAATTCAAGCCTTATACAATTTCCTGGTGTCATCTTCCTGAGTATGCAGAAAGTCTGAAACAATATTTCCCAAAGTTAACAGCATTGCTCTCCCCAAGACAGTGCTTTCTCTTAAATGTAGTGCCCTAGCTTCTACCCAAGCTTGGTTGCTCCTGCGAAGCAGTAGAAGAAAGTGTTGGGTTAGTCACAATCCATAAAAACAAAACCAGCGACTACCTGAATCCCATAATAGGCAGGCTTCCTGCCCAGCACTGTTTGTCTGAATGAAAAATACCCGTGTATGGCGGTGACCATATAGTATCAACAGGGGAATGAGGCAAGGACTGCACCTATGTCAGGGAAATGTTTGGGGGGCTTTAGGATACAGGGTTCCTCTAACACAGCCTCCAGAACACTGTACAAATTAGTGATTTGTCTCCAAATCAAAGCAAAAACCTCACATCGCTCAATGAGCTGAACTAGCTGGTTGCACTGCTTCCCACACGGCACTAACGGAGAGAGGAGGGGATTGATGGTGTCTGACCAGGGTGCTGCTCCAGAGAGCAGAGCAAGGCTCTGTGAACCAGCACATCTATGACACACTTTTTTATTAAATATTTATTTATTAAATATTTTCAGCTAAAATATTTTCCTGTTAAACCATGCATAGCTGTGCAGGATTTTCCCCAATAAAGGAAAAAAAAAAAAAAAAAAAAAAAAAAAAGTCATAGGAACAGAGAGACCCAAACCAATTTAGTCAAAAATCCAATTTTCCATTGAAAACCACTTTTGGCCATCCCTAATTAGACTTGACGTCTACCTCAGCACAGGATCATTTTTCCTAGGCCTGCGCTTCTCCTACCGGCTTATTTCCCTTTCACAAGCACAGCAGGTCCCTGCCAGAAGTGCTCCAGCAGGACCTGTCGCTGCACCTACCTGCACAGACACTTAGGTATCCTTTATAAGTGAGCCACAGCTCTGCACTACTACCTTTCACCTCTGGGTACACCTAACGTTATACTAGGAAAACAAACCAACAACCCCAAATTCGGTAGATCTCATTTAAAAAAAATCAGCTGTACTAAAAGCTAATTTGGTTTGCTCAGTCCAAACCATTCCAGCAGCAAATGCTGCCTGCATGTATAGAGCACTCTGCTGCATGTCCCTTATTAGCTAATTCTCTCACATCAAGCTCATTTAAATCTATTTGTCCCAGACCACCCTCTTTAAAGAGAGGAAGGAGGAGGATGGGATCTCTTGCTACTCAGGCTCTCATCCTATTTATGAGTGAATGTTTAAGGATGCTTTACAAAACTTTCTCAGTCGCCTCTTGTAATTCAAATCAATTGTAGCCATAAAACAAAAATTCTGGAATTTATATTCCTCCCTCCCCCCAATTGGAAAAAAAAAAAAAATAAAAGGTTTAATTTGATAATTGAAGAAATAAAAGGTTCTTTTCAAACCTGACATTAAAAATCTCTAATAAAAATGGGGAAAATGAAGGTCTAGGATGACAGTCTTTATCAAAGTGTATATAGAGACATTATATGTTCCAGTAATTGTTTAGGCCGGTGAATTAATGAATCCCTGGCTGTAAGTCTCCATTTGAAATGATTTCAGTGGTGTCTGCTGCTCTGCTGCTTTGGAAAAGCCTGTTGTCTGAAGCTCTGGAGAAGGGCCTTGAACCCTGCCATTCAATCCCTTTCAGCCCATCAGCTGAGTCTAATTGCCAGAAAGCACACGAGACCCCTAAGCCTGATTGTTCCCCGACCTCCTTTGAGGTTCTGAGGCATGAAAAGCAAAAGGGAAAAAAAAGCTCTCTTTTGATCTTCTGTTTCTTTCTCTCTCTCTCTCTCTTTTTTTCCTGCCTACTCCTACTCTAAGAATGACACATTTCTTTATATGGCTTCTCCTTCTTATAAAGACAATAATTAATAAGGCCTTTATAAAATGAGGCTTGAATTGGTGTCACCTTCAAGGGTGGTCCGGGGCTCTGAAGTGAAACCCCCGGTGGGCTTAGGCATTGCATGGCCTTTGCACAGGTCAGGTTTAAATACCCTGACCTCAATTTTCACTCTCCTCCACTAATGAGCCGATTCACACATGGATACAAAATTATACGAGGGAAAAGACAAAAGGAGCAAGGTGTAGTTGACACCACATTGGCCAAATTTTATTATCATCTTTGTGTCTATGACATCACAGCTGTGGACATTGTCAAAGCGGTGAAACCGCTCGCTTTCTCCCCCATCCCACTTCTTTTTGTCCCCTGCCATCAGCTTTATATAATTACTTTCACAAACTCACACTCTCTGCCTATTATTTGCTCGGATGTCACGAAGCTGCGACGTTAGGTGGGACTGGGGACTGGTCTGGGTTCTTGTGTGGTTACACATGCAGAACCGGGTCGCTTTTCTTGAGGTTCTGCTTCACTGCCTCCCTGTCAATTGTGAGGATAAAGTGGCATTATGTGTATCTATTCTATTTCACAGGCTTATCAATTTGACATCAAAAGTTATAAAAAAAAAAAAAAAAATCACACCAGGGATGTTATGTGTCCATTACATAAAAATTGTTGATGGTTGACATTGAATGAGTTGTCAAAGACAGCAAGACACACATTGCATAAGTTTCTCTATTAATGCAAAACGTTTAACAAGTTTATTAGGGAAGAAGCTAAAGGGGGGAGGGGGGGGGAATGATGCTATGACAGCCACACCCGTGGGCTGTAAACCTGTCAAATCCCATCAGAGGGGCAAGGTCAGTATTTGGATTGAAGACAGAATCAGTAGGAGGCACTCTTCCTCTGAGTCAGTGGATCCTACACCCAGGCGCTTTCCTAGCAGTATATAGGACACTGCCTCGGGGCTAATTCACAAGCTAACATTTCTGCGTGACACAGCTACAACATGTCGTTGATAAGCTAAGAAACAAGCACTAAGTATTTCCAGTAATTAAAAAAAAAATAAAATCCTATGCCACTTTTTCTTACCATTGGAAAGCTGCCTCTAATCACAAAATTAGGTTCTACCACCCTTAATCTTTAATACCTTTTCCAGTGGTGGTAGTTCCTTCAATTCCCGTCCCAAGATGTTGCACAGCTTTGTGGTTAAGCACTCACTGAGCTCCGAAGAGGTGGGCTGTACATCACTCAAGCCTCGATTGATGCCTGTGCCTTAATCTAGCTTTTCGGGGTGGTGTAAGGCTGCTGAAAAATATATACAACATGCTGGAAAGTCTTTGCACTCAGAGATAGCATGCTGTCACCCGTGTGTCAGTTTTGGAGGTCTCACCTCTCAGGCAAAACTCAACACTACATAACACTATTCTTATTAAGAATAAATCAGACTCCTAAAAATTTGTTCGTTAAACCTTATAACACCAGTTAGTAATCCCTTTGCATCCTTCTGCAAAATACAGCCAATTCTGGTCTGTAAAACAACAGGTCTTTAACAAAGCACAAAAGCTCTCCAAAACTAATTCCCCTTAGCATGGAATTACTAAAAGAAGAATATTATTATTTGCTATTATTATTTTCTTCTTGTTGTAGATTTCAGTGAAAAATCCTTGTAAAATGTCATGATTTGCACTTTTTTAAAAAATATGCAGTCTTTGTCTCCTCTTTGCCCTTTTCTGATACAGATTAGTTTTTGCAAGCATAACACCGAAGAGAAAATGTCCTGTAGGATATGCATCATGTGTGTGTATACACGGTATTCCAAAAAAGAAATGTTCCAAAATACAAAACACCAAGCAAGTACACTATGCTTAAAACTCTCTTATGAGAGACTGTAATGAATGTTAAAAGATTCATTTCAGCCCGACGTATTAAAAAAAAAAAAAAAAAAAAAAGACAAAAACTAATATCTGAATACAAATTTCCTGCCTATGTATATGATATCTCAGAATGCTGGTGGCAACAGAGAAGAAAGTAGCATGCAATCACCACAGCCAGTTTTATAAAATATATAAAAACCTTAGTGTCACTCAAAGACATTTTGCACTTAAGCAGGATAAGGCAAATGCACGGTTTTGGTAGCTGTTTTGCCCCTTCAAATCATGTATATTAAGGACATTTGCTGGCAGACACTTCCCATATTGCATTGGGACTGCCAATGAACAATCAAAATGAGCTAATAACTCTCTTTGGGCACATGCTGATGGAAGAAAGCAGACTGGAATAACCTGATTTGGCCTCGCCAATAGCTTTTTGTATGATGGCTAATCATGGCTATAAGCAAAGAATGGATTAATTATTTTCTCTCTTTTTCTTTTTTAATCACTTTCCATTTAACTTCCAAAATGCTAGTGTGTGTATGAATACTTTCTTGAAAATTAATATCAAATCTTCAACACAAAAATTCATCTCAAAATAAGAAAAAAATAACATGGGTTTCATAGTGTGTTTGCTGTTTTTTTGTTTTTGTTTGTTTGTTTGTTTGTTTTTAATGTGAACAAAACAATGCAAAGTGATGCACTTATTACTGACAGCATTAGAAATTCTATGGTTCTGATCTTCAATTTTTTTTAGCTATGTAAAGGTCCATTGAATGATATCAGTTTTCACCTGATGAGGATCTGGCCTTCTAAACTGATCAACGCAGTCCACTGCATTAGGATGGGACCACCGTACATCTGCTTCGGAGTGACAGGTGGGGCTGCAGGAATACCCGTTTATCTGACTTTTCACCAGGCACTACTGGGCAATGCTATACAGTGTTGGGCAAAACTAGACTAAGGATAAAGTTAAATGAACAATTTCTAAACAAACAAAAAGTAGATGCTTTTGATTTGAAAAAGAAAAAAAAAAAGATAAGAAATACAAAGGTTAAGGTTAGCAGCATAACCACAACTCCCCCACTCAGAACACAGAGAATGAACCACATTCTTCCTTTTTTATTTCTGCACATTACCACAGTTCCTATCTTCTCAGATACATTCAATTCCTAGGCTATCCCTTGTAGTGTACAGGATAACAAAAATTAGGTCTTTCTACAGCAGAGGAAGAAGTGAAGGACAGTGAAAAGTCTTAGTTTAGCACACTTGATTTGATTTGGGAATTGCATTATTCTGGAGGAGAGGATATTTCCTAGCAGCAATTACTCAAATATAGAAAATATATCATAATTATGCTACATAGAATAAATTATTATAATTCTAAGTCTGCCTCTTTTCACACAAAATATAGCTACATATACAGACAGGACAAAAAGGTAAGCGTGTATCATATTTCTAAATGCCTATAAAATATTTCACAAATGTACTCAGACAAAAAATAGTCTTTATAGCACTTGAAATTAAATGGGCTTTTTGGTGAGTAAAGTAATGGTAGTAAAGCTTTGTTGTGTAAAAACATAAATATCAGTCTAGAGATATTCAAATATATCATATATTAGTATTTATCTGAAAATACTTACATAAAATCAAGTTAAGTTGTGATAAAGTTCATACAAATTTCATTGGGCTAACCTTGTAAATCCTGTCCTCTTTGAGGACGGGATTGAAAAATATCTACAAAGAAGCCAGAATGAGCGCCCATTTGAGAGGAATGTTTCATTTTTATAGTATTTTAGTTATTTTTCTTTCCACATAAAAAAAAAGAGAGGGGAGAGAGGGGGAATGCCTTCCTTTTGAGACCACCCACAACCAGCAGAGTGAAGAGCACATGGGCATCTTCGCGGATTCTCTATGCAACTGCTAATGCCCACCAGGCAGTGCACCCTCCGGGGAAGCCGCTTAGACATGAAACTAATAAAGACATCTGCACGTCTCCCTGCAGACACGGCTCCAAAAGGGATGTCTCCTCACCAATATGCCCTTTGACAACAACCTTCTAATAGGTACCTTCTGAATGCTGTACTGCTAAAATTATAGAAGTGCTAGCTGTGGAAATATCACTTCAAGTGCCATCTCCCCCCACCTCCCCATGCTCAACGTGCAGCTACTGTTATATTCTTAAACCTATCACAATATCACTACTGCAAGAGTTCAAGAGCACTGGAAATCTTAGCTTTCCTCATCATTCCACTCAGCCAGTGTCTGTTGCAATTTCAGTCCCTTGGTGGTATCACTGTGCTGAAAAAGATTCCCCATCTCAGATGCGGCAGTACCATTGGCTTCATTTCCCACTCGAGATTCCTTATCCCAAGCTGCAGTCAGTCTTTGCACCAAGCCTTGCTGAAGGTGCAGAAATCTGCTGTAAAATCGCCTCCTCCCCAGCAAATATC
Source organism: Netta rufina (assembly GCF_964035555.1). Lineage (NCBI taxonomy): Eukaryota > Metazoa > Chordata > Aves > Anseriformes > Anatidae > Netta > Netta rufina. The sequence goes on along the minus strand of NC_140134.1, from coordinate 18,099,409 downwards.
CTGGGCACCTGAATTTAAGCTTTATAAATTCCAGCAGGAAATAAATCAGGTCTGTGTTGCTGGCTCCAGCAACGCGTACAGACTGGTGGATTCTTGAGGTTTTGCCCCAACTTCAGCACCAAATAAATTACTCCATCACTTGCACTATCTGTAGGCATTGTTAGCACAAAGCCTGTGGCCAAAAGTTTGTTCTTCCCATTAGGCTACATAAAGCTGACCTCTTGATTTCCAGCATACAGTGCAAAGCTCATTTCTTCCCCACCCTACCAAATGTGGACACAGTCCAAACTGACTCAAATTTCTAAACCTTGTTCAGCTTCAATACCTGTGGTTAAATATTGTGCAAGGCCTCCCTTTATAATTGACTGAAGCAAATGTTCAGACATTTTTGGTATTAAAAGTTTATCGCTAAAAAGACTTTGCTGGAAGTTGTTATGGATAGAAAAAAAAACATCCTTTTATAATGAATTCAATCAAGGAGGAGCAAACGGGAAAACCAAATGGCAAATACTTTCTTTTTCAAACAATTTACAGCATTATTTTAGTGAAATCTGTTCTGTAACAATGAGAGAAAATTAGTGTGTGTTCTGTTCAAAAGATACTGCAGGATGGATTAACATTTATGATCCTGAGTTCAGTGACTTGAATGTTTTCATTTTCTTTTTTTTTTATATTAATTGGATTTTCCAGTATACACTGAAGTGGTAAAATGCATTTAATCAATATGCTTTGGGACTAAATTAGCAAAGTACTAATTTTGTTGTGCAAGGTTATATTATGTATTGTACATTTTTAATCACAGTATTCTCCGTTTATTTCTCATTTGCGAATCTTATGATCCCATTGTGTATAATGCAAAGAGAATTGACAGAGAGAGAAAGGCTCGTGAGTTTAAATATATAGATAGGGAATGCTTTTAGAGGGGTGGGTTTATTATCCTAACCTGAACAGAACGACATGAAATTCACATTTCATGTCACATTGTCTGACAGTTAGCAAGAGCTGCAGTACCTCACCCAGCATTATCTCCTACATTTTAACAAACATTTTTTAAAAGAGAGGTGCCACTGAAGAGATGTGGAAGGCAGTAGTTTTAGGGGAGCTGACCCTAAATACTTCCCCTCTCCCAGGTGTAGCCCACATTCTTCAAGGGTCATGCGGCAGAGGAGCAGGGGACCAGAAAGCAGCCCTGATGGGCATTATCAGGACGGTCTGGTGCTCATTCAGCTGAGAGAGGAACAGGACAAAGAAAGCTGTACACACACAAAGGGAGAAAACTTCCATTAAATAGCAGAACAGTGAGAAAAGGGCCGACGAGGAAGCCTAGATCAGACACCTGATACTCCTGTCCCCAGGAAGAGTCAGTGTGCAACACGCTACAGGGTAGGCAGTGAGAGTGCTTTAGCCCTGTGTCTGGGCAAGGGGAGGGATGGCACCCCCGTGTCCATCGCTGTGCCACCCCTCAGGAGGAGTGCGAGGCAGGAGCCTGGGAGAACAGCAAAAGAGGGAGAAGTGCATGGCCGCAGTTGAGGTTCCTAAGCGTTTGTGTCACATTTGCACACTCCCAGATCACTACAAATTTGATCCAGGTCAAATGTGGCCAAAAGATCCCATTTCTGCTGAGCTAGACAGAGCATATAGTAGAGAATTTACTACGACTTGATGCTTTTATGCTAAGGCATAAAACTTGCCATTACAACATTACCATGTTGTATAACTTTTAACCAGCTTAGTGAATTTATATGGGATCACTGTTTGGTGTTGCAGAGGTATGGTCTTTTTTTTATTATTATTATTATTATTATTTATTTATTTATTTATTTTACCAAAAGCCAGGAACCCCAGATTAATCCGATTCTTTCCCTGGGCTGGGAAGCACGGCTGTGGTTTACACGAACATGAACAGGACAGACAGACCTCATCCATCTAGCTGGGGGTTCTGTTGGTTTAAGGCCTGACAATCACCAAGCACAGGACAGGATTCATCAGGCCAGAGAAAACCAAGGCAGCTGATGGGGTTTCAAACCAAGCTTACAACAACAGAGCAAATTTAGTACCAAAGTAGCATCTTTCTCTAGAACATATCTCATTTCCTCCCTTTTGCCCCTGGAGCATGATGTTTGTTCCCCTCTACCATGCTTTTCTGTGGCCTTCTTTCAAAATAAAGGAAGTGACATTTACGGTGCAGCTCCACTAAAGGAAAGGTTATTCTCAAGATTCATTTTTAATCTGAGTCTTTTCAAAGGGAAGCACAGGTTAAAAAAAATAAAATAAAATAATAAAAAAGAGGTTGCTTTGGCAACTGCCTGGGGCTGGCACTGTAGTCTTGTTCCCATGCACGCTTGGAGGCACCAAGGTGCAGCGCCTGCAGCACTTCTCAGGGGGTGGCTCTCCTCCGCATCACCCGCTAGCCACAGGCTGTACCTGAAAGGCACATGGAGGTCTTAACTTTAATGGGTCAGGATGGAAAGTAATGATTTGCTCAGTAGTGGAGAACCAGTGTTAACTGTCTAAAATGGTGTGAATGGCTCAGATGTTCAAGGGCAGTCTATCAGGCACCAGACAGTATTATCAGGATCACCTGTCTGTCAGCTGCATTACCTGGTCTCCCCTGATCCACTCGTTTTAAAGGAGTCATTGGGTTTACTTCAAACAAACCCAGCAACCAAAACAAAGCAGAAACAGCTTCTTGCTAAGACCCGTGAAGAGAAAAGGGGAAGAGTAACATATTTAAACATAAAGTTGAACAGAAAGGTTTAAAATTTGCAACTGATGCTGTGCAGCAAGGAGATAAGAACCTTCCAGACAAGTTAAAATGCACCGATATGCCAATCAACTCCAGATAGATTCAAGGGGTGGCGAACACAGATTACTCACATTACACCAGGCTATCTCAAGTTACTCAAATGACATAAAGGGATACAATAATCACACACTTGTCTCATTGTGTCAACTTTTTAACAGGGGAAAAGCCATTGTCCACTTCAAGAGGAAACAGCAAAGCAAACCAGATCAGATTATTCTCAAGTGAATTGTCAGGTTGAGGGGGGTTTCTACTTATCTGATACGAGCACAGACACTGATAGCAAACAGCTCACCTGACTGCACACAAGGACTCATTCTCAAAGGCAAAAAGCAATCTGTCTCAATTATTAAAAAACAAATTGGACAATCAAACTGGAAATTCGCCTTCCTTCTTAACAGAGCTGCTGTTTCAGGGGGGTTGCAGTGACGCAGCCAGAACATCTTTGCTAATGTTTGGCCACCCAGCAAAAGAGACAGTGGAAAAATATCAGACCAGTGTTGCCTGGGATACAACCCCAGTGCCCTCATGCAGACAAAATACCCACTTAGAATTGGGTGAACACTAGGAAAAACTATTATGGGACACCTGGGAAAAGATTATTTTTTTTTCTTGCTCATAGCTCTTTTGCATTTATTCCTCATAGCATTTATGGCATGGACACTGAAGCTGGCTGCTGAGCAGTATAAAGCTATTTGGGGTGATGAAAGCAAAGACTCGAGGTCATTACTAAAAATGAAAAACTATTAGCTGTAAGTGGGCGAGGACGCTGTTCTCTCTGAACCCTCTGAGTTACCATACACAAAGCCTTCTCAGTTGGGCTTTGCATTTAAGGGGATTGCACTCTAAGACAACTAAATCGTTTCTTCCATGTGGATTTTAGCACAGTATATGTGCTTCAGTACAGAACGACGCGGTGCAGTGTCAGCTCATATCAACTGGCAACTTTGAATTAGCTTCAGAGGGCACTGGATCTGCTCCTTTCTGTCTGTAAAAGACACACGATACTATTTTCTTTAACCAGCTCTCCAAGGATGCTGACACAGTCTAGAGAAAGGCTGACCTTCTAAGCTAGTAAGAGGGCCACTGATGAACTAACCTTTCTTTTAAAAGGTCTCTCCTGGTTTTGTTACAGCCCATGCCTTCCTGCACAGTGGGTATCTATCTGACCAGCTGGACACAGCAAGGGAACGGTGGGTTTAAGAGGTACTCAAGGAGTTTCACAGCACATCCTCCACTGGGCCATCCTCACAGTGCCCGTGCAGTGAAGACAATGAATCAGTTGTGTTTTTTTTTTTTTTCCTTTTTTTTTTTTTTTTTGTCAAAGACAAGAAAAAAGCTTTGGGGGGGATTAAAAAATGATAAAGCTAAGAGGCTTTTCTTAGTAAGAAGTGACAGTCAGCTACAGATCAAAGGACTAGAGTCTTGCAGTCCCTGCCAACCGGTCTTTTAAAGGACCACACCTGACCAGATCGCAGTATAAAATTCTCTCCACAAAGCAGTATTAATTTTTTCCTTCTGAAAGAGAAATTCTCATCAAGAACTAAGTGAACCTTTACAAACATCAATTAATGTCAAGAGAAAAATTAATGTTTTGAATGCTAAACTAACTTCATTGTCAATAGCAAGCAGTTTGGCATGCTTTGGAAATACTTCTAAATCTGATGTAGACCTCAAACTCGAGTAAGCTGTTATAACGTTTTGGGAGCCTTTTGCTCTGAATTTGAGAGCCACTGGAGCAGCAATACTACACTTCAGCAGATGCGATGGATATTATGCCCTCCTCTGTTCAGTTTTCTCCCATAATCTCACTCTGTAAGGAAGGTGCAGCCGCCTTTTAGTCTTTTTGCTTACGAGGGCTACAGCTTGGTGTAAGTATGGTGGCTTTGCCTGCCCTGCATGTCTCCAGGCTGGGTCTGTTCTGAGTCCCATGGAGGTTGTGCTAGAGAACCTCATGGAATCGGGGCCAAGCAACCTTCCCCCTGTCGCTGCTGCAGCTCCAGGTATTTCAGTGCGTATTTTGCTGAGCGTCTCGACCACAACAACAGCAGGGTTATTTTTTTCAAAGTTTGTGGTGATTCATAACCACACATCTTAGATCAGAGCAGAGCCCTAAATGTCAAGTCCAGTGATGTGAATATGAAGGTAATTAGTAATCGGAACTTCTGCTTTCTCTCAACCCTTGTATTCCTGGAAAAGAGCATTAAAGCAGAGAATAATAATAAGACTTTTTTCTTGACACTACCAAACTGTCTACATCCTCGTCTGAACAGGTTTTGCAGTTTTAATTTTCTCCCTGCACCCCTATAAAACAGGAAACATTTTCTGTGGTTTCAGTACGCACAGTGTACAGAAGTTTTGTGATTCTGCCCCTCAGGCTCCCATGTGTTATCACTTCAAAGGCACTGATCTCTTTTTAAATGTCCCTTTTGACAACTCAAATCTCTGATCTGGAAGTCGAAATTGGCTAAACTGAGATCTGATAATCAGCAGTTTTACTTCCAGCCGCATCCTGTGCTTGCAGTAATAAAAGCAGTGATTATCTTTGATATGGCTGATGATGTTACCAGGATAGTAGACATTCCAGCTGCTTAATTTAATTTCAAATCCCAGTGATAGCATCTAATGGCTGGTGTTTAGCTAGCGCTACAGATTTCATTTTGTAGTGACCATTGATACTGTCGAGGTAGCTTTACATTCCCACCTGACTGCAGAGTCCCAGCAGATCACTCACCAGGTAACCATACTGTTTTAAAGCAGCAGACTGGATCACTCAGATTAATGTCCTGGGACTGATTAAATGACAATAAAATCTGATCAAAAAAATATCTCTCTTGATGCTACTAATAAATTAGGATTATGGATGAGAAAATTCAAAATGCAGAAGGCAGAGACCTTATTGCACTGTGAAATATGGAACTATCCTGTTGAGGCTAAGACTACATAGGCACAAACCTTAAGGCCCTGCTACTTCGTACTTCTGTTTCTGAGAAAACGAGGAAAGACATGTTAGGAAACATTAGAAATACACTGTAGATCACTGTCCTGCATTTCCCAGTGGATTTTAGGAAAAACGAGCACAGTCAGGCTGCAGTCTACTAAATTTCTCTCTAGTATTTTGTTTATTATGGTGGTTTTCACATGCTAAAATTTCTCCTCACCACTAGAATGAGTTCTGCTTTTCCTTACCTACATACTCCAAGTTAGCTTATTCCATCAGAACTATCCTAAGCTCTCTGGCATCTCAGAGATGCCAGAATATAATATCAGCCAAATAGAAAAGAATTAAAAATAGTGAGTAGAAAAATTGTCTGTGTGTATTAGTGGTGGAACTGTGCACGATGAGATGACAGAGCAGAGGGAGGCAATGTTTGAATGTTTTTTGTTGTTGTTTTTGTTTTAGTGCCAATGTCTCTGATTCTAACTATAACATTGTATTATCCAGACTACTTTGTCAGCCTCTATAGTAGCCTGGGCTCTGTTCTGGTGTCTGGGAAGTCAGAGGACAGAAGTGATGGGCTTTGTTAGAAGATTTTTCATTTTGGTATCTATTTTTCAGTCTATTTCCCTGCATGCAGCAGATATGAGCATTCTCTCCTTCTTTTAAATTTCCATATCTATTTCCTGCAACTCACTTTCCATGTGTGGCGTTCCTTTCCTTTAAAGAGCTGAAACAGCCATGAGAAATGAGACGCTAATTAAGCCATACTGACTTTCAAAACCTTATGAGAAGGCAGTGAACTTGTTCAGATTTCTCTTCTTGGGGAGGTCTTTTTCGGTATCGTGGTGGTCAGACACATTTCTGAGCCACTCTGTAAAACTGGATTAAAATCAAAGCCCAAGATCACAAACTACAATGATGACAAAAGCATTTGCCTCATCGTTTGTGGACAGCCCTGGTACAAAGTAATCCAGTTGCCAGATCAACACAGAAACTGCTGTGGTTCCTCAGCAGATTCATATAGGGGAACTCACTTGATGTTCATGCTCTGGATCAGGAGTCCCTAGGATTCACACACACTGACGTATTTCTGAGAACACATTTTCTTCCTCTTTGTTGCATGCCTGCGTTGTCTCTTCTCACTAGTGTTCTCAGGGTTAGTTGCCATCCGCTAGTTCATAGATAAAAGTGAGGGCACAAGAAAGAAGTTAGGGATAAAGTCCAAACTCAGAATAATCCAGAAAGAGACAAGCTGTCCAGCTATGAACAACCTGCCAGTCCTGGTTGTATCATGAGATAGAGTGTAATTAAGAGTTGAAACGGATGCATATAATTAAGAGATTAAATAGAAGCAATGTGCTTTTTGTGTCACTGCACTGGGCATACTGTCCTTGCACTGCATCCCACAGCACTGGATGTAACCACCTAGGAATCATTTTCTATTAGATGATGAAGGTAAAGGAAGATTTGGATAAAACAGAAGGGAGCAGAAAAATGGGTGAATCTTGGACGGCAAAATGAACATGTCCTTCTGGGGCAGCACATGATCTCTTTCTGCTGTCCTGTGACGCTCTTAAGCAAGTGGTGGAGTGCAGCACATTTAATGTGATAGGAAGAAAAAGCAGAGGAGAAATGATCGTCTCTGCAAGCTGCCAGTCACCCAGACAGAAAAAGAGGGGCTTCCATTCCCTGAAAAGGATTCTGGTTTGGCAAGCTCTGTTTGAGAAAACCTACTTCTAGTCCAAACAAAGTCAGAATTACAGGGCTTCAAGAGAGACCAGAGGAGAATGGACTGTTTTAGGTTTTTGAAGCTCTTTTGGAATAGGAGGGGAAGACAGAGTATAGAAACTATATTGTAGTAAAGGGTTTATTTTTTTTTCCCTTTTCCTTCCACCTTTTAAATACACTTAATGCTACTTGTTCTATTAACCTCTTCTGAACTGCAGCCTGCTGATTTGTTGAAATAAAGATGCTGCTGTATCCTGCTGCTCTTCCGATGCATGATGAAAGCTGGTAGTTCTCATAGAAAATCCTGCTGAAATCATTAGCAGTCTCCCTGAGTAAGAGCCATGTCAGGTAGTGACAAATGCTTTTTTAAAGGGAGCTTGAAATTAAAATACCTTTTTAAAAATGTTCCCATATGTCTGTGCAGTAGAAGTAGAAAGATTCTCTGCTGGAAACCTTTTTGACTGGATGAGGTATAGACTAAGATAGGAAGTAAGTAAATAATAAGGAGAAAGGGGAGGAATCTTATTTACAGGAAGAATCGAGTTGGTAAGGAAAATACTTCAGTCCCCTAATTCCCCATCTGTCTCAGTGGTGTGCATAACCAGACCTCTGCAAGCGTGGCTCTTTGCTAACTCCTCAGCCCTTTTGTGAGTGCAGAGCTGCGCACGGCACTCTCGATGCTCCAGCATGGGAGCTGGCTGCTCCAGTGACCTTGGCAGCTGAAGGACCCAGATGCCCAGCTCCAGGACGAATCTCTGCAGCAGTGTCACGGGGTGTCAGCTCATCTCCCCTGGTCTCCTCCTTGGCTTTGCTGACAGACCTGCCTGTGGGGTCTGGTGTGGGGTCAGCTGCCGCTGTGCTGCTATGTCCTCCTTGAAGTCACTTTCCTTTGATTTCTGAGGATGAGGTGCATTCTCTTGACAAGATGCATCTGCAGTGTTTGATTAGGGTAAAAGAAGCGTGGGGGGGGGGAGGGGGGGCAGGGAGAAGAAGGTGGAATATTCCTGATATTTTTGTACATACAGTACGTTAACTGCCAGTAGTCTAACTGGTTTCCAAATGACAGATGAAACTTAGAGCCTTTTAGGAAGCAGAGAGACAAAATACTACTGAATAACTGTATAGAAATCTATAGTTCTACCACGGGTACAAATGCCAGCTTTCCACATTTCATGATTTAATCTATTTACTGCAAATAACATAATAGAGATGTTAAATAAAATCTAATAGGCTAATAAAAGCCAAGCATGACAGAGTTACAACATGTATGTTTGTTATAAAAAGCACCATTGCTAAAAAATAGCTTATTTTTACACTTGTACACTTTTATTTGAAACAGTGAATTTAATAACAGTAAAAAATTGATACAATTATTTCATGAAGCCTTCTTTGTATCTGAAGGGTCTATGAATATAAAAGTGTATCGGGCCAAATGCAGAAGGTCTTAGGCAAAACTGATTTTAGTGGAAATAAAGCCTGATGGACTAAAGGATTTGGTCAGTAATTTATGGGACCCTTATCTCTGATCCACCTTCTAGGAATGCTAGCTCGTGGTACAGAGCAATGTAATATGCTTAAATATCTATGATTAATTCGGGTAATCTGGTTTATAGAGCCTGCTTATGTAAATGAAAAGGATTTACCTTTATGTCTGAGATGAAAAAAATATACATCAGATACAGTGAACCACATATTACAGAAAATGGCCTGGCTGAATTGTATTAATGTCTCAAAAATGTTGAGAAATGCTGTATCTTCTCCTTAAGCCAGTAATCATAGTACCTACAAATTGCATATCTTATCCTACTTTACACATAGGCAGAAGTGGGCAGCAGCTGTTTTGAAGGCAGTATATCTCTAATTTGTACTCCTTACAACACGCTTTTCAAAGCATAACAGAGAACTGCAGCTAGAGACTTAAAATGAGAAGAGGGCTGTGAGGGATTAATGCTTTACCTGGTAAATGGAGCGGAAGTCAACTATCAAAGAAAAACAGAAACATTCCCGTGGTCCAGTCTTAAAGACTGAAGGTTTTCATGTGATGAAGTGGTAATTCAGTACAAAGTATCAGGGACACTTTGGACTGAGGACTCCCTTTGTGTATCTGTCCAAAGAGAGCTACAAATTTAGAGATAATAAAGAGTGGAGGGACCATAGTGATCATCTCTTCTGACCCTCTCTGTAGCACAGAGCAAGGGAGCTCCTGGAGCTAGTTCTTGTTGGAGAAACACTGTCCTCTACTTTAAAAACCTTCTTCCATCTCCATTGGCACCCAGGAAAAATTTTCACCAGCTTCAGCTCTGAAGCCACAGATCCTTGACAAAAAGTCTCACAAATTGTGGTCCAAAAACCACAAGGGGTTCTCTGAACCTTTTTCTTTCAACACACAGCACAGCCTTGTTCCTTGCTGGCACCGCATCATGAAGCATGTGTAATTTAAAGCTTCCTTCAAACTGCTCCATCTTGTGCATGGAGTAACCCTCCATTTTCCTTGCTTCAGCTGCAAGTACCTTAATGCTCTACCCGGGTACATACACGGTAGATTACTGACTGTGAACAGGACAGACAAATAGGCTGTAAATGTTCTGTGTACTGAAAAGCCACTGAACACCGGCCTGTTCCAAAACCAGTTCTGTTACTACAGACATTTCCCAGATCCAGAAGAAAAGCTCGATAATTTGGCTAATACTGCTTGCCTCACACTATATAACATACAATCATTTCTCAAACACAGAAACAAATGAGGGTGTTGAAGGAAAACTACAAGTTCTGCAGCTTCAGGCGACAGCAGACATCAGGAAAAAGAGACAGGGGACAGGAGTTCTAGATCCAGTTTGGACAAAATAAAATCTGATTTATTCCACATAGATCTACTTGAAAGCTAACTGTGCCCTGCAGTATTTCTGAGACAAACAAGATGATGTGGCTGAACGGGGTTAGACTATAATACACTTCAGCAACACCGAGTTTAAGCTAATATTCTTTACTCCAGTATAGATTATTATATCTATCTCGCCCCGCAGTACAATCTCTGTATGTAATCCCCACAGGCAAAATCAGTTTGTCAAGTTTAGTAAAACAATGTAAATAAGAAAAGGCGTACGTAAAAGCTCTGATTTCATATTAAAGTGAAATCAACACCCTCAACCAATAGAGATGTTCACGAAGAGATAAAACACCTCAAAGCAAAGCATCTGTGTTTGTGCTGCTATTTCATGTCAAGGCAATTACAGTGATGTTATTAGGAAAGATCAGGGAGGGAGCAGTGTTGTCATATAGGAATAAGAGAAAACAAACCTTTAAGCAATCATGTAGAGCATGCAGAACATCTTAAAGCTGGTGAAGGAACAAAGCTTAGCACTGTCAGGGTATTGATCTGTTCCAGAAGGTGCAGAGTTCTGCACCACTGTGATTGCCTTCCCTGCTGGGTTTAGAGAGGTCTGAAAGAATACAGTATTGATCTGGCCCAGTTCCTGAGAAGTAACTTAGTGATAAACACTGACTCCCGTCCACCAGCTCTGAAAGCAAACTGTTGCAAAATAGCCCAGCTCTGTTGTGCACACAGCGCCTGTTATGCAGAAAACAATGTATACGTAATACCAGCGCTCGCTCCATTTGTAGCAGAAAAATAGCGTTGTCCACTGGCAAGAATTAGCTTCTGTTCCCACTTTTTTCATTGAAATATCATGAGCTTTCTGGGGAATGTGGGGTATTTTACTATTCATTCTGCATTCAGAAAATATTGAGTATATGGGGGGGGGGGGGGGGGGGTAGGAGGGAGGAGGGAGGATCATCTTAGTTGAAGCCTAGCAGAATCTAAAGTTCTGAATTTAACAAAACCATTTTCCCTGTTTCTTACCATTCATTGTAATGCTGTAGGAAGACCAAAGACTTTCTAATTTTCTGTTAAAGACAGAAAAACACTCTCCTCATTTATTTCCTTGCCTATCCGTTAAGTAATTTGGATCGTAACATCTGGGCATTCAACAGAAAGCATTTCTGCCCTTAAATCCCAAGAACAATGCAGAAGTAAAATTCATGTCAGTACCCGAAGGCGGAGAAGGCCAGCACACACCTGCACTTCAAGTCTTTGGCTGCATCAGCTTCCCCATGCTGGTGGCACCACAGCTTAACAGCGGCTGCACCAGAACACTGCAGACACAGGTTGGCAAATGAGAGTACAAGCTTTAGGCAGCCAGACTACTAGGATATGTTGGGTTGTTGAATGCAGCTCTGAGAAGTACTACAGAGCCTAAGAGCGGTGCAGAAAGAAATCTGTCGCATGCAGTCCTCAGCAGTTGACTTCTGTCCTCTCCTAGGCCAATCTCAAAACCCTAATCGACAAAGATGCGCTGAGCCACCCTCTGTGAGATTGCGCTGTCTGGCTGTGGGTTTTGCTTTGCTGTTGTTGTTGTTGTGGTCTTCCTGAAGACATCTGGGGATTCCTTGAACTTTTCTTGCCTTAAGCCTGAATCTCTTCTTGGCTGATTCCGATCATCAGCTTGACCCTGGGTGCACCACCAGCTGCAGGATTTCCCAGCGTGTCAACACTGGACCTTGCTCCTGGGAGACCAGGCTTCCATATTCATGTTTTTACGTGCAGCTGAGAACCACAGTTACTGGGTCAATTTCTCACAAATCATGAAGGCACTGCATTTCCAAGAGGATTACTGCTGGGCTGCATGAGCCCACTCACAGAAGGCCCTCGAGAGAACGATTGCCTGCTTTCTCTCTCCATTGCACAGGTGCATAACCTCACCTGTGTGCCCCATCTCTTCACACTGAAAGAATTTCCCCTTCAGGCTCTGTCAGGTCTGCTGAAAGATGCTCCATCTTTCTCCTAAGCAGACACAGATCTTTTATCACATCACTTCTGCAAACAGTGCACATACATTTTTTATTTTAGGGCTTGTTTTTTTTTTTTTTTTTTTTCCTTTTCCTTTTTCTTTAGCAACTCTCATCACTGAGAACAAAAGAAAACTGTTTACCAGACATGGGCACCTGGCTTGGGTTTTGTTTTCCTCTTTTACTCTCTGAATTCAACTCTGTTTTTAAATAAAGAGACGCAGAAGAAGCAGCAGACCTCCTGGGTCAGCCGGGTCAGCTTTCTCTATCGAGCAGGATTTTCCCATACACTCTGACCCCCTCAAGGATTTTATCTAGCCTGTTTTTTGAACACCTCTAATGATGGTGACTCAGCTACCTCACTAGGCAGCTTATTCAACTGTCTAGCCTAATTGCTCTTAGGTTCATTTTGTTTTCTTTGTATGCAACATGAAATTTTCTCTTCTTTTTTTTTTTTTTTTTTCTTTCTTTCTTTTTTTTTTTTTCTAATTTTTTAGACCATTTCTCTACTGGGGGGAGGGGGAAGCAACAAATAACTCTCTCCTCCAAAAATCACCATCTCTGTCTGTTGCTAGTATCTGTAAAGCATGGCAATGCTATTGGCATGTCTTCCTAATTTATTACCCCATGCATAAGCTATATATAGTTCGTTCAGTGAAGGCATGGATGAAAATAGCAGCCACAGGTGTCCTGGCACCCCTGTTCTCCTGCAGAGTAGGGATGGTATCCTCAAGATAACTCCACAAAGATAGAGAAATAGAGGGTCTGATTGCCAGACCTCCACATGTTGAAGAACAGGACTGGGAAAGGCATCCAGGCACTGGGGAAATGTAGATATTACTTTGGCCAATTAATTCTTCAGTCCTTTCCAAAGCAAGCACTCATTTGCTTTAGTTCCTTGAATCCAGGCAGCAGAACCCACAGAGCAATTGGTAAAACAACAAGATGTTGGGATGTTGGGACAGCTATGCAGGAGAGGAGGACTGTGGGTCCCTTGCTCCATCAGTAGAAATGTCATTCACCATTAGAAAGCAACAACCTCAAAACTGCCAACAGTCACAGGGCACAGCAAGAGTTTCCTATCAAAATTTGAGACTGTCAGGCAGAATTGCAAACTAATACCCCAAAATAGTATCACAGACAGCTATTAGCTGCGACTCTTTCAGCAAGAGTCAGTAGTCTGCAGGCTGCTGGTGGCATAAAACGGCATAAGGCAGAGGGAGCTCTGGCTGGCACTTGCGGCACACTGAAAGAAACATTTGGAAGAGGTCTCCCAGCTTTGAATTGAAGAAAAGCTGGGCAATGCTGCCTCATAGAGGGACACAGCCCGCATCCAGTGACCTTAATCCTTAGTTTAGAAAAAATATATAGTTTGGCCCATGATCTTTACAACAGTGCATAGCCCTGCCTTACAGTACTGGTTAGCATCAATGTAGAAAGCTACAGAAGAAGCCAGCTAGCAAGAGGCTTTAATGAGTATTATCATTTTATCATTATTTTTCAGATCATTTTGTTTTAACCCTAATTTTAATGCCAAATGGTTAGAACTAGGATTAAATAAGCTAATTCTTCCTCATCTGAAAAAATAAAAAATTACCAGGGCTTGAAAAATTGAACTTCTGTGTAAATATTACTGGGTTCTGTTCCACTCCAGAGAATCCATAAAGGATAAACAGAGAAGGAAAGAATTGATCAAAAGAGAAGGGGGAGAGAAGAGAAAAGGTGAAAAATGAAGCCAAGTGGCAAAGGAAAATAAATAGATGGTGGCTGTGAACAGAGAAAAATACTTGGGTAAAGAAAAAAACTATCCTACTGCGCAGAAGTGGTTAGCACAGTCACTTACATGTCAGGTGTTTCTTGTAACTCAAATGTGAGTACGAGGTGAGCAAGTTATTTAAGCACATGCCTAGTTTTAAGATATCAGCCCTACTAAAGTCAATTAGTTAGGCTCACACTTAAGTGCCTTACAGAACCAGAGTTGCAGAGCCGAGCCTTTTCCTCCAGCTAAGAGATCATTTTGAAAATCCCCTTGATAAAAACATGCATATAAATTGCTAGGTGTTAGAGTAGGAGGTGTAAGTGCTATTGAAGTGGAAGGCTCGCAGGGAGAAGCATGCTCTGTCTTCCCCCGTGCTCCCCCCCAAAAAACAAACAAACCCTGAGAGCTTTCTGAAAGCTATAGGACAAGGACTAGAACACCTTTTTGTCCTTAATTTATTTCATGTTAAAGGGGTGGTGGATCAAGAGACTGCTTTACATAAAAGAAGAGGATGTGCTGCTGTCTCTGCTATCCATACAGGAATGCATGTACAACTTTTTATTACAATGAGAGAATGCTAGCAACTGTTTGATTGTTTTTCCTCTTTTTTTTTTTTTTTAAATGAAGTCTATTTTCCTAGCCTTGCCCTTCTAAGAAAAAAATCAAGGGCTGTATTTAAAGTCCTTACAGGGAAAAAAAGCAATGAAGAGAATAGTTTTTTCCATGGCCACTAAATGAGAGGAGGGCATAGCTGCAGCAGAGTTACTGAAGTGAACAACCTTGATCCGACCAAAAGGAGTCATTTAATTTTAGGTACTCCCCAAAGGTTTTATTCCTCTTGGCTGCCAGGCCAGGAATGTCAGGCGTGTGGAGATGGGGCACCCTGGAAAGTGCTGAGCCTGAAAGCCAGCAAACAGGTTCCGCATGACTGCTGTTAGGTCTGGGAGCCTCCACAGAGAGCTGAACTCTTTGACCAGATAGGTGTGAACCGAAGAAGGGACTGGGTCATTTCTTTTCAAAGTTTTCTTTGCTTCACAAAAGGCTTAAATATTTTTATTTTTTTTTCTCCAAGAAGCTCCAAACCTTCTGTTTGAAAAGGGGAAATTAAAACAAAAAATAGAAGCACTTTCTCTCTACAAATAAACCACACGGCAGTGAGAAACCCAGCAGGGGAATTAAAGCCCTTATTTGGACTGATCCAGCAGCATTTTTCTAGGCGTTAGCTAGACTTAAAACAATAATGAAGTTTGTCACTATGTATGTTGCAGAACAGAGATATCTAAACCTCAAGGTTTATAAATTGTAATGTCTGCGAGGAAAGAACTGCCTTCTGCTATGGATATACATAGCACTGAGTACAACAAGGTCTAGCTCTTGACAAAGGTCTCCAGCTGATGTTGGAATACAAATAACTAATGGGAACAAGATGGAAATTGTGCTCTAATCCTCCCAGTGGCTATTGTATAACAAAATGAATGGGGACCTTGGAGAAAAGGGACAGAACCATCAGAACCATACCCTCTGAACACATGGCTGTAGATTCAGCATCTGGACACTGCCAGGGTAGGACCAGCCCATGTCTGTTAAAAAATTATACAGACTTGAAGTACTTTCACTGGCCAGAGCAAATCCATGACCAATTCTTTCTGGAATTGCATGGATTATGAATCTGCAAGAACACTGACCCACTGACTGCGTCTGTCCCTCTCCTGAAAATCAGCTGTCATCCTCCATGAATCTTTTCACCACTGGAGTCTTCCTAGGCCAAGATGGTTTCTAATGGATTTACCCTGATACCAAACCCATGGGTGAATTTCACCAAAAGCGAGCACACTGACAAGATAAATTGTTAACATTAGCTATTTCACAAACTGTTTTCCTAAAATTAAATAGAAAAGCAAGGTTAATAAAGCCTATAAAATATTGTTCCACTACAGCTGAAGTTGACCAGTGTTACAGTCAGTCCATAGTCATCTGAACTCCAAAATAATGTCTACATACTCACTTTTGACTTAAACTTCACCAAACTCTGCATAGGTTTTTCAGAAATGCATGCACCTTTTATGGTAGGTTTGCTTTACATACATCTGCTTATTTTTACACACATCTCGAACTAAAACCTACCATGAGAGGAAATTTTCCTGACTTGTGAGCCACGCACTGCAAGTTTCCCATGGCCAAGCATCACAAGATACATGTCACAACTCTTGGGCAGTTCTGGGAATGTTCCAGAGGAGGGAGAGGACAGCAGTTGCCAAGGCTGCCACCACTGCAGATAGGCTCAATGGGGCATCGCAGCTGTGTACGAAAGTGACTTGACACTGTCAGGGAATTTCCAGTCTAAACGCCAGTCATCTGCATTAGGTAGTAGTGTCTGCACTAGCACTGCTTTGCTACCAAATGCTTCAAAGCCCTGGTGCTGGAAATGTATTTGGACTGTGCACAGATGTCCTTGCAAGGAGATCAATGTAAAATCTTCCATTTCCTTTATGGGCATTCAATACACCAATTCTAAAGAATCTCACCACATTTGCTGCACATTTTCAGGGCCTTGGCTTATTTCTGTTAGAACAGAATTGCCACCACATTTCTGAATACCAACATGAAATAAGAAAAAGCTAGCACAGCAGACATTGAAAGCAAAGTGTACTGAGAGTCAAAGTTCAGCCTTTTGTGCAGTTAATAAATTCTTCCAAAGAAATTCTTGCCCAGTAAGTATTTTCATGAATCACTCCTATTTTAAAATGCTAAATTTTTCCCTCTGAACCTTGCTTTTAAATGACTTGATTGTGCAAGATGCTGAGTTACAAACTGCTGCTGCTTTGTATGAAAATTGGAAGCATTTATCCTTTGTGGAAACACCAGGTTTTAGCAGACAAGACCACTTGAGTGAGTCAAGTAACTTTCAAGAGTTCTTGTTAGTCCTTTCTGATAGCAACACTGTAAAAAGTCAGGTTTGAAGGGAAACAGCAATTCATCACAGAACCAAAAATGCAGTGATCAAAGGACAATTGCCAATTTTGCCAGAAACTTTGTATATAACCCTTGACAATCATTTAACTTCCCCATACTTTGACTCCCCACATATGAACTAAAGCTGATATCTACCTTTTCCCCCTACCCTTTGCTTATAGAGACTGTAAGCACTTTAAAGCAGACCTCGCCTGGGACTCCCATGTATGACACCACAGTCAGATAGCAACCATAGCTCTGAGCACTTAATGAATGCAGTATTTTAATAGACCTGTAGGGGATGCCTACAGCTCAGTTCCTCGTGTGTGTTTAATTCCTGGGAAAAACATGCGAGCTAAAAACCAGAGAGGGAGGGGTGGAAGGAAGAAGATTCCAATTATCAGGTAGTTGGAGCAGAGTCAATCAGGAGAGGCCATTTCTCTCCCTTCCCCAAAACAATGTAGGTGGTAGTGCATCGCATCTTCAGATTGCATCACGTGGTACAAAGCCACAGTTCAGCTTTCTATGTTACTAATAAAAGGTTAAGGTTTCAAGCTATTTTTTAATTTAGATCTGTTGTTTGGTAATTGGAATAAACATTTAAATTTGAGCATCAAATTTCTCATTAGTTTCACATCAATACCTGTGCTGAAACTATGGATCAGTGAACTGAGTTTCTCACTGCCCAAGTGAATTCATTAATCATTCTCTCCTAAGATGGGCACATAAGCAGACAGCTGTTCTAAGCAGCTGTCTTCTGATGAAACTCCTAACATGCGTACTGCTTAAAACACACACACACACACACGCACGCACAAATCTACCTTTTCAACAGTCTGCTGTTGTCTTAACTCGAAGATCTACCTGCACTGACAGGTCTGGCAGGAGAAAGGAACTGGATCCCCACTCAACAATGCATTCCAATTTGTAAATGGTCACTTTATGGTCACAGACAGAAAGTTTTAAAACCATTAAGACTTAGTTACCACTTCTTATCTGGGGTATCATGAGGAAGAAGAAATACAAAACCAGACACTGATGAATGTATTCAATGAACAGCTATAATCTTAAACCAGATGCAGCTAAACATTTTCTTTTTTCCCTGTTCATAGTTACATAGACTTGATTTCTATCCTTGTCCCTGTTTTTCTAATAATAGACATTTAGATTTATTTTCAAATATCTTGATGGGCTGGGATGAGATAGGCATTCTTGTCTACATTAGTCTCCTATTTTCCATTACAGCCAAAACAAGTGCTTAGGTAACTGGAGCTTATCCTATTTAAATATATGCAATCAGGAAATTTGAGATTGCCTTGATGGACCATATAATATTTCCTTTAGAAGCTCCCTGATATGCCATCGTCTACAAGTTCATCCATACAGCAAATGGTCTCGCTGGGTAACCTTTCCCTAGTTGCGTCACACACTTAAAAGTAAGATGAGACCACTGAAAAATATATAAACAAGGACTTTTGAACTGACCTTGGCAAACCAAGCAAGAGACAGGAAAAGAATGTATAAACACGACTTGTAATACTTTGAAACGTTACAGAATCTTTGCCCTACGATAAAATGTGCATTTTATATACTTGGTATAAGGTGAAGTTTAATGAGGATGTCTTTTATTTTATCAATCGCCAAAGTTCTACGTGAAAAAAAACTGTACATTTGTTTAAGATTGCATTAACAGAGGCATTCAAACATCTGAAGGAAAGACTTTTGCGGGAAAATGAGCTTCGCATCTACATAAAATACCATCAATGGTTACAAAAAATGAAGTAAAATGAAAATACAGATAGAGAGACAATGCAAGCACATAAGTCCACTCTAACTTCAGTGGAAATTCAAATTAACTGAATCAAAATTTGGTTCACATCAAAAGCTCTTAGTGATCACCACACTGAGTACAGAAAATTCTGCATGCTTCTTTGTGTCTTACCAGGAAGCTCCAGAAAAGCGCTAACAGTGTGAAGGCACACAACAGCAGAGTTGAGCTGATACCATAACCCAGCATCATTCCCAGGACAGTTATTAGTAATTGTGGCTTGTTACTGAGATTTGGAAGAAAGTATCATCTTTAACAAGGCGGTATAGTATAGCAATAAAGAAACTCTGGCAAACAGGAATGAATTCAGCCATGCACCCCTTCTCAATATTTTACATTAACTTATATCATTCCTAAACTTTTTTCCTCCTTGTACATGCACATTGCTAGAATTTCTGTGACTAGATTTCACCTTTCGTTATGACTGGGCCAATGCCCAACTCAATTCTGAATGTAAGCTTTGCCTGAGTACTCACAGAAATAGACTGAAAACACAGTATTATATTTCATATCCCCTGAAATAATCAACCCTCATTCTCTTACACAAAGAGGAAATTTGGATCTTATGATCTCCCTAATCAAATTTTCCCTCCCCCAACTCATAATGGCTGTAGAAGGGTCACCACAATTAAAAACACATAAATAAAGCAGAGCTCTTGAAGAAATTGGTAATTTTCTTTTTCAGTATTAATGATTTTTTTTTTTCTTTTTCCCCCAAGTTACTGCAGGAATTCTGAATTAGAAAATTAGTTCTAAAAGTACACATTAGCTTATAAAAGCCCAACACTAGTTTCTGTGACAGAATGCAAGACACAGTAGAAAAATATGAAAAATACAAGAAATATATGAAAAATCCCAATCCAAATAATAACATGCTGTCTGGTTAAAACCTACAAAGCTCAACAGTGGTTTTCCTATGATGATCAAAGAACAATTTCTCATCTCCAATGAAGTCAATAGCAAAGCTCACATTAACTTCAAAAGGCCAAATTCTGACGGCTTTACTCACACTGAATCATTCTTTATATCATCTGTAGTTCCAATGACATCAGTAGAAGTATGGATGAAGTAACAGCTACTGAACCAGAATAAAGATATCAGAATTTGACACAAAGCAATTAAGTTGGGATATATGTATCATTTTATGACTTAATTCCTAGGTACATCTGGGGGGAGATAAAGCTAATTTTGTCCCATTTTCTAAGTTACAACATTATTTTAATTTAAGCATTTAACATTTTTCCTTCCTACAAGGAAATGCAGACCTCTTTAAATGCTGGTACTCAGACAATTATCTCTTGACAAATCACCTGGACATTTTTTATTTTTTTTTCTTAAGAAACACTAACTCACTCGTCATCTAATTCCCATTAAAGTAATAATTTGTAAAAATGAAAATGACTTTGATAGCTTGACCAAAGCTTGTATCTATGGTTAAATATGTACAGCAGCTTCCTGAATGAGGTAATTGATCAAAATAGTTTTCAAGAGCTTTAGCTTTAAAGAAAAATGTCAATATCAAAGGGTTTGGTGAAGTCATAAACAGCAGCTACAAACAACTCTGCCTCCTGTTGAGAATGTGAGACTGCTGCACTTGGACTATTTAGCCCCTTTTCTCATCTTCATAAGGAGCAATTCATAGATTCTCAGTGAGGAGTGTAAGTAAATCTCATGTATGCATGAATCTTCCCCTGACATATCCTTCTGTCTTCCTGAGAGTCTTCTCGTACTGGAAGTCACACCTTGTGCACCCTGTTCAGTCACTGCAGTGATGTTGTTGATGGTCACCAGAAGTATATGTGTGCTTTTACATTTGAACCTATTTATAATTTTGGCCCACACATACCTCCTTGCAATTAATTTTACTGTATAATGGTGCTTTGTTTCCAAAAGTACTTCCCTGTGCTTGCTTTAAACCTGCTGTTGGATTGTATCTATAGGTATCCCTGAGTTGAGTACTGCTTTCAGCACCCAAGGACAAGGTACAAGAAGAAACTAAGTTAGCCTGACCTCTTCCTTACCCGTGAAGCCTCCCAAATTCAATCATCTTATATGAGCAGCCACCTCCCTCTGTCATTTCCTCTCTCTTCTTACAAAACATGTTATACTTCAAGGTTATTGTTTTATTAACAAATTTGTTATATTATCAAAACCAGTAAAGAGAGAGAAGCAGCAATGGAAAAGAAGATTCACTGTCCATTTTTAGAGTGGGGCATCAGAGCTCGGACAGACTGACCTGCCCAAGGACACAGAAGACACCGGGGACAGCAACAGAAATTGAGCTAACCCTTCCCCACATAAGGTGTCTTTTATTGAGAATCTGCCTCCGATGGGGCCTTTTCACGGGGCCCCACCAGGTGACAGTGCTCTAAACTGAATGCAAAAGCCATCTCCCCGGGCAGGGTGCGCACAAGAGTCAAGCAGTGTGTGCTCAGCCTCCCATAAAGGACCCTGGGAACCCTGAGCATGAGAAACGGGCAGAAAAGAATGAGTTTCCTTGCCTTTCCTTTTTCATCGCTCATACTAATGGAGTTTACAACTTCGAAAATAAAAATAAGCACAGCACATAAAACCATATTTTGAAAAAGATACAAAGTGTATCATACTGATATACTAATCCTATAATTCCTTAGAGAAGCAAATAACCTTTTCTCTTGATATAGGCATCAGGCATTGATCTGTCACACTGTTTGTTCTAGCAGAGCTCCCAGAGGTGCATTCAGTTTGAAACGTTAAGGCTAGTTCATTAGCCGTCCCTAGCTCGTTTCTCTGAGAGAATCAAGATAATACTGTGGTTAGTTAATGGCTTTCTCTTGTTTCCCCTAGAGTCTGCCTGTCTGAAGCCTGCAGGCCCAAGAAGCTTTCTTTCCCCCTTCCCTTCACTATTAGTCACAGCTGGTAAGGCTTGCAGGAGCCTGGATTGTTTGAAAACAGGCAGATCGCACAAATGTTTGCATCGCCCTGCTGCAAACAAGCACCTCAGCCCCTGTTGTCAGAGGGGAGAGCTCCTGCTTGCACAGCAGCGGGGACAGGAAGGGATGGAGGGAAGGGGAACTCCTGATGATCACACCGTAAATAACTCATTCAGGAAAATGCCAAAATTCAGAGGGGGGGTAAAAAAAGAAGAAAAAGGAATTCCCCTTGCAGAGAGCTGCTAAGGCAGCATATTTCCTGGAAGGCAGGAGGAAAAACCAACTGCCTGACTTTCACACGGAGCTGCTATCTCTAGGATCAGGCATGCAATGTTATCTGCCTTGCTCTCAGGTTTTCTTGTTTATCACCACAGGTTACAGGTTGGATAGCCACAGACAAGGATCCCTCCTGAGAGCCATCCCAAGATCAGCTCCTAATGGACGGGCACTATTCCCCCCACTCTTGCTGTCTGCTTAACTCACTTTGTCCTTCGTCATTCACACATAATTCTGAAGTCAACAACACAACCGCAGAGCTTCCAGCTGAGCACTGCTGCTGGCATCACAAAGCTAAACGCAACAGCTCAAAGCACACTCCTCTTGGTTTTAGCTTGCATTTAGGCTTTTTAAAATTAATAACTGATTCCCATGAAAGCAACACAATGACAATGTTGACGAGTGTCAGATATCTCCAGGCAGATGCGGTCCAAGTTCCCTTTACAGGCAGTAATTCTATCAACACCCATCACTGCTGATCTGCAGCATACCCACTACACCAGTGCCTCGGTCCTTTATCTGGACATTCAGCACTCACTGCCGTGTTACCAGACACTGCCAGCCATGAAAGACCACATGATGATTTTATCTGCCTCCTAGAATATTACCCATCACCCACTGGGGAGCAAACTTAGACTTGTAAATGTTTTCTCTTACCACGACTTTAATTCAGAAATTCAGGTGCTTTTACTCAAAAAGCAAATAGTGTCAAGCTACTTACAGAAATCCTGGGGAAGTCTGCAATAGACAGGGTGGTAACCATCAGATAAAACTTAGTCTGAAGGAACACTGTTTGATATTTACATGGGATTTTTATCTTTTGGTTGCAGTAAGTACATCCCCTCCTGACAAAATAAAACCACACAAAGAAGCTGCTCTTTTGGATGCAGGTTTCTGACATTGCCAAGTGTGCCTAACCATGGAGTGGAAAACCTTTTTTCTTCTTCTTTTTTTTTTTTTTGGCCAGTGCAGCTCCCTGAGCCAGCACTGAGACCTGTGCTGGCCCTAGGGAAGCAGCAGCTAGCTGTCAGGTTGAGAGCCAGCTGTGAAAGCACATCCCTCATGCAGGTATGTAACGCCTCTCCCTGGATTGCGTGTACCAGTTCCAGTGTGTACTTTTTTCCATATACATGAAAATAGACTAAGAACAACATCTTACCCAATCCAGAATCAAGGCTTTGCTTTAGGCAGTAAGACACCAAAACTGATATCAAGGATGAACACTAACATAGAGAAAGGGAAGAAAAGGCTTCCTGACAGACTCGTGGAGGGCTACAAAATCAAAAGTTTCTGTGTCTGTGTTAGTCTGTGGAGATTAAGTCTGACAAAGAAAAACTTTCAAAATGCAGTGGTACTTGATCAGAACAGAATCAGGAAAATAGTGTTTAAAACAAGTAGATCCTTTTTTTCCTTTAAACTGATCCAAATTTTGCCTGCTGAGTCCACAGTACTGTGCTGGAATACTTTTGCCATCCCCAGAAATTACACTGTGTAGTGAAAGTAGACAGGACAAGAACGCTTCAGCCTCCCAAACCAAAAGTAAAAGCAGTAGTGAAAGTCAGCAAGAAGAGAACAATAAAAAAGGAAAGCATTCTTCCATCTGTGGATAACATCCAGATTCTTCAGAAATGCATACCAGACTGTGTTTTGTAAAGAGTGACACCTTGATGTTCTATTGCAGAACACTGTTCAGCTTCATTTATTTCTCCTTGTTGGAGATCTACCATAAAACATCCAAACTATAGATTGGTAGTGCAAGTTTACAACTCAGTAGTTTGTCCCTTAACTCTACATTCTAGCTTTCATGATCACTACAAGTGACAAATGTTGGGCTTCATGGCAGCCCTCGGCCTCTCAATCAACTTCACAAGAAAAAGTCTCTTCCTTCACACACGACATTCAGGGAACCCACAAATCCTGTGTTTTGCCAGCAGTTAAAGTCTCCTGGGTCACACCAATCTGACAGCAAAGAACCTTCCCAACCTACAAGTTCTTATGGGACTGAAAGTATTCCCTGTGAATTCAACAGGCTTTAGAGCTACTGTGGACAAATACTTGGATCTCCCTTATCCTTGAGGTAACTTCAGGTTCCTTTTTGCAATGCAGTTAGTCATTGACTTGACAGCACATTTTATTGTCTCCTTCTGATATAAAGGACTAGGACTTTTTCTCAAATTTATATTGAAATTAAATAATACTACGTTCAAAAACCAAATTTTTGGAAAGCAATACAGAAAGTTTGGCATAATTAGACCATTATTTTCAAGGTGAGCTGGAGCTCGAATACATTCTATCAAATCACTATTAAGAAGAGGAGATGTATTAAGGAAACGGATAATGCTGTTTAGTCATCTTTGCTAAGAGCTCCATTTTCTATGGATGAAATGTGCTATTTAATGATCAACTATTATTATTTTTTATATCCTGTTTTATGACACTGTGTCATGCATTATGGCAACTGTTTACTACTCTGAACACTTAGTAAAAAGAATTATCATTCTTTGCTGTCTTTTTTGCCAAAGTGAAAGAAATTTACATTTTTAAAGAGAATACTTTTAATAGCAGTGATTTATGATCACTGTTAGCAATGGTTCTGTTGATTTCTTAGGAAGATGCAGAACTCCCATGATACAAAAATAGATACATAATTATCTGAAAGATAAATTAATCAGGGACCAAACTCTTTGAAAAAGCACTTTTTAACAAAGCAGTATACAACTGGTCTCTTCTACTTAAATCTCCAAAAATATCTGAGTATTTATCATTCACTCTATTTTTTTGGTGCAATTTGGTACATCAAATTTGCGGGTACTGAAACTGATCCAAAAAAAAAAAAGAGAGAGAAAAAAAAGAAAATGGAAAGAAAATGTTGTTAGGACATCTGTGCACCTTTTAGAATAAAAGCAGAACATTCTTTCATTTGCTCCAGGGGACATACAGCCTCGTGGTGGTATTTTTCCTACACAATCTGTGATAAAGATGTTTTTAGAAGATCTGAATTTATGACAAAATTAGGAAACAAAGAAGTTCAGAACACTCGAGTCACTTGGCAATTCATTTTCAGATTTGATCTCTCTGTGTTTTAATAAATGTTGAAATTTAGCTGAAGTCACTAGAAAGGACATGAGTTGCTTCTTTGGGAGAAGGCCTTCTAGCAGAATACTAGTTTATGCCTTCTTCCCATGAAATCTTAATTGGTTAGGACAGAAGACTTTTTTTTTTTCCCAAAGCAAAACATGTTTCCCAAGTGCTCCAAGAACAGTCACTAAAAAAGAAATCAACATGTAAAACTGTAACATTTCTAACACTCCTACATGACCAAAAGGATGCAATTTTAGAACTGTGATTTGGAACCTACAAACATTTTAAACATTTGTCTTGTGGTTTATTTGTAAACTAATGAGTCTTGATGCTGCTCCCTATGCTCATACTGCAATCTGTTGTTGGCCTTTTTGCAGCTTTAAGATCTACACTTTGGAGAATCACAGGGGGTGTTGGAAAAATAAGCCAACAGAAGCAGCATGATCGAATTTCACTTTTAACTTCTGAGGAACTAAGATTAAGTAGCATGTGCTTTTATTGCATGGAAACATCCCCAAAACTGTGGCACTGCAAAATAGATAAAGATTGTCATCTCCTTTTCCTCAAGACCTTCCTAGATAATATAGTCTGGGGTTTTGTTTTCCTTTTTTTTTTTTTTTCTTCCCTTTTTCTCTAAATGGCAGAATGCCAGTAGCTAATTTAACATAACAATGGAAATAATCATCCTCGCTATTTCAAGAATTTGTAACACTGTATCTATGGCAAATGTATTTAACTGTACTGCTAATTATTTTTACTTACTGAAGGCAAGAACCAACAAGACATTTATGCACAGGCATAACCCGACAAGCATAAGCGCGTGCTGTAGTACTGGAGCCTAGGTGCACTATAGTGTATTAAGATCACAAACTTCAAAGGGTTACAAGAGCGAGGCTAATTGAAGAGTGTTTTTATATAATCTTGTACAGTGTATTTACTTTTGCTTTTTGGGATGTAGATGCTGCAGCACTGTATGCAAACTTGTAAAATAAAACTTGTAGTGTCTGTAAGAACTTCATTTCACATATGACCTTTTACAGTAATTGGATCTGAATTATAATCAGTCACCTGAGTCCTGAAATAGATAAAATAGTTTTTTAATGTTAAAAAGTTTTAGCCCTTCGTTGATTATCTATCAGTGCTTACAGTCCTGTGAAAATAAGATAAATGAGAAATTTGGTCTCTAATTAGACTTCACTAGATTTACAGCTTTTAATTTATACGCCAATGCAACTCAGGCCGGCACTAACACAGATAGAGATGGAGCCACAGTTTTCAATTGATTTAACAATTTAATTGCAGCATTAACATCCATTAACATTTAACTAACCTTTTAAACTAACCTCAGGCACAACCTTAAAGACTAAATGAAGTAAAATTGCATATAAAAAGGTACTAACATACAGCTGTAAGAAGCCAGAGTGAATCTTTAGGGAGATTTAGCATTGCTTCCCCACATCAGCAGGAGGGAGTCTGTTTTCCTTCTTGCAAAATTCAGTAGGAAAGCATGCTCTAATTTATAGGAAAAGGAAACAGACACATTTGATGGTTATTAACTCTCATTTATATCTTCTTGTCTATACGTGATGTCTAAAAGACACAATATCCCTTACTCTGGTCATGCGCTAAAGAACACTTTTATTACTCAGAGAAACAATATTCCTGGATTATCTGTGATAAAATGTGATGTAAGGGAATATAAAATAAGCCACTGAAGTTTGATACAAAAGAGAAACACCATATTTTAGAAACAATGGGCAAATAGGGCTCTTGTTTATGTGGATATAAATCTAAAGCAACTACAATGAAGCTGTTGAAATTACTTCAGGTTTACCCCTGTGATACCACAAGAAAAAGTCATAGAAAATAAGCACAGTAAGTGTTTGATTTATATCTGTATTGAGCACCCCAAAACTCTACTTCAAAGCAACAGTAGCTGCAGGTACTCAGGCTTCAGCAGGGAAATCCTTAGAACTAGATCTGCTGTTGTGAATCTTTGTTCCTCCAGTCCTATGGCAGTTAAAGTCTGCCGAGGGGCTAACTCGGACACTGGGAGAGAACTATGCACAGAGGCCATAAATCTGCACTTCAGCATTTACCACTGCATGCAGCCATAGACTACCATTGGGGCTGGGTCAAGATTTAAAGGTCTTTTGTTTCTGGCATGGAAGACAAAGAGGAGTTTTGGGGACTGTTTAAAATGTCATCTAGGTATTCTTGACCTATATTGTGTCAATTTGACACAATTCTCAGTGACGTCTGAGTAATCCACATATACAGTAAAATCCTGATGTAGAATGGTTAATTTGGGTGTGTCGGTTTTGTTTTGTCCACGCAGCATAGCATGTGATACTACCAGCTATTATCTAACCCTTACCCCCTTGCATTGAATACCTCCTTGCACAAATAATTTCAGCACATTGAGTGACGTGCATAAAGGCTTTTCAGCATGCCTGAGGTCCACAGTTAAGCCCTCAGCTTACTGTGCATGTGCTGTCACTATTTCTCTGTACCTAAACTGTATTTAAGAATAGCCAAGTGTTACCAAACCATTATGATAATAACTTGGAAAGAATCACAGTGATGTCTTTTGACTGCAGTGACGAGTACCACACACAGCTAGCAGTAGGTCTTGACATGAAACTCTTACTTGCAGTGTAATATTAACGGTCCAAGGATTAAGTCTCCTCGCAGCACATGTTGACACTATATGTTGTAATGACTCCATTGGAATTATGAGTCACTCCCATCAGTGTTCTGCACCACTGTTTGACTACATAGATCATAATCGTATTAGGTCAATAGTCTGGATATTAGAAGTATAGCAATCCAGTGCGTTGATACAACACAGCATGACACTCAGGTGTTTTTTTTTTAAGCTTTCAGGAACCTTCTTTTAATTCCTGTTGCCACCCTTGAGAAATAAGTCATATGTATGGAAAGTCCCTTAACCATTTGCTTTCAGCTCCTCCTCAAAGTCTGGTGGGTAAACTATAGATGGGTAATAAATAGCTGATATTTCTGAATGAATAATTTAGAGAAATCCCAAATCACCACAGAAAGCACTGCTCTATCATCTACCAAGTATTTTTCTACGGGTTAGTAAAAGTTAAAGGTTAATTTGCTGGATATCTCTGTGAATATTTGCTAAACTTTACCACATATACTATATCTCGTTTCTTATTTTACTGCAAATGCAACCTTTTTCTCTACAATATGTGGACCCATTGATCAGTGTTCATATAGCCAAAGTAATCCCCCCAAATATCAATACAACTTTTTTAAGCTGCCATTTTCCCTCCACACATCCACAGGAGGTCAAAATTTCAGGATATGCATAGAATTATAAGTAATAAGACATTTGTCTTTTGATCAGTATTTTTTCTTTCAGACTTAAGGTTATGCTCATTCTGCTTATGGTTTGATTCTAAAATCAGAACTTCACAGCTTCTGAACTAATGGGCTTGAACTTTGTTGCATCTCTAACCACGGTTATAAGCACTCATCTGGCATGACAGTCAGCAGTTCTAACTCCAAAGTGATAATGAACACCAGAGAAGTAGTATGCTGTTTGTGTTTATTACTAAACGTGAATATCTGACTTCCCTTGGTCTCCTATCATCTGCTCTGCCCATCTGCCTCTAGTTTCTTAGACTCACCACTTCAGTGCTTCAGCTTCTGCCATTAAAAACAGGACTCCATCTCCTTCTGCCTCTCCACATCTCAATTTTGAATGAAATTCCACTCATGCACCTCTCTCCTGTTTTGAAGCATTATTTAACAATGTAATTATATTATTTTAAATATAAGGTGTTTGAGTCCATAATTCGCATGACACTGCTAAAACAAAAGCAAAGGTTTTGCTTTAGAGTTTCAGAAATATCAACCAGCATTCAGAAATATTACTGAAATCCAAGTGCCAAAAGGCCACCTAAGATCTGTGTGGAAACTCAACAAATGTAGATGTTTTTTAAGGCTAAATGGTAGATCAACATAAAAAACAACAACAACAAAAGTATCATACCAATATGAAGATTTATAAGGTGATAAACATCGTGTGTGAGCACTAACAGGAAGATCAATGTGAACTTAGAGCATGTAAAACTTAAAGTAACCTACAGGAACAAGTTGACTTTTCAGAATTCCTTAAAAAAAAAAAAAAAAAAAAAAAAAAAAAAAAAAAATCATATATTATTTACTTCAAATCCTGTCCTACATTAGAACCATTTTAATATCCTTTCTATATCCTGCTATGCAGTTTTGCTTTGATGGGAAGCTGCTATATGCCTCCCATTTTCTCTGTAGCTGGTTCAAGGGATGTAATCAAAGGATGAAATCAAGGGATGAGGTCAGAACTAGCCTGTGTTCTGAGAACTGGAAATTATCAGCTGATATAATAACATTCATCCTAAGTACAACCCTCAGGCTCCCCAGCAGCTTCTAGGAAATTGGACTTAGACTGGGAAATGCGGGGATTGTCTTCAGCCTTCTTTTCAGTTGTCAGGGCAATGTAGCCTATAGTTTGATTTGGTCACCAACCCATAGCCAACTAATAGTATTTTAAGATGCTCTGGGTTTCACACCTGGTCTTCATATGCCTCTTCAGAAGAACATGCAGCTCCCACTGATTCCACATTGCATTTTCCAGCCCCATGCAGGTTTCAAGGACCCAGTGGCATCTAACAACACAACATTCCTTTCTTAGACAACTGAATTGAGTACTTAACAGTGAATTTGAAGGTTTTCTGGCTCATTGGCATTTTCTCACAGAATCATAACACTTAATGATAAATGAGATGGGAACAATACGCAAGTCTTTAATTACCCTCCTTATTTTAGAAAAGCACCAGAATTTGGAAGTAGGATGTGTGATGCTATTGTAAAACTCTGCAGAAGAATGGTGAAACGTCCTCTGTGTGTACATGAGTGTAGGTATCTTTAGGTGTAACGCAAACCAGCAGCTGACCAACAAAATACCACAGAATGAGTCAGTGTGTCAAAGAGATGACATCAGAGATGGAGAGGCCTATTATCTCATATATTCACTCTTCTGAATAGCCTTTACATTGCTTTATTTAATTCTTTGTTCTGTTTGCCATTAAATATCCCTGTTGATTAGGTTTGCACAATCTATCTCAATTAGATTTACCTCACTTTCCTAGTCAATTCAATGCTCAGTCTAGGTTTATATAAATGAATTCTGGCCACACAGCAATTGCTTTTGGAGTTAACTAAATATAATTACAGCATAATTTTGAGACTGTAATAACATTGTAGTTACATGGAATCATTGTATAAATTCATGACTAACTGCATAAAATTTATGCTTTATCCAATTAATGTATTAACGCCATTTTGTTTGAATCATAAACTGTGTGGACTGTATTTAGAAACCAGTTAGAAATCTCCCACACCTCAAAATAACAGTTACAACTCAATCCCCCCATGGCCATCAGTAAGGATACCCTCTGGGCAAAGACACCAGTCTAAAGCTCTCCATCAGTTTCCATGGTGTTACACTACAGATTGTACCCAGAAGTGGTTTTCTTCAACTTTGGCAGCATGCATACTGCAGAAGACAGAAAATTTGTTCATAATGATCACACAGACATAACTCAGAGTGAATGGCATAGTTCAAGGTTGCTTCTGTGCTGTGGCCAAAATAAGCTTTTCTTTCTTACAAAGAAAGAAAAGTACAGCAAGGTGACTGTTGAAACTTTGCTTCACTTGGCTTCTGCAGGAACTTAGAGACGTGAGCAGCTTCTCACAGACATTTGCTAAGTTACTGTGGCCCTGTTCCATAAGGAAATATCTTAATTGCACAAGGAGACTTTTTAAATTCTAGTGCTTTTTTGAATCATACCAGAAAGAAAACTTTTGATACCAAATTCCCAAAGATAATAATACAAACTTCCTCCGTCTACTTATAATCAAATAATATACCAACATTTGTATATACATGCCCCAACTTACAGCTTTAGCTGAAACCCCATCAGCTTGCTGAGAGCTCAGCTCAGCTTACTGAGCGCTTTATACAATGGAATGAAACCCCTTTTAGGTTCATCCTCAAACCCTGAATAATTTGACAGACTTCCAGCAACACCCATCAATTTTCATCAAACTACATGGCAATTCCTAGTAAACGGCAAAAGCAGAAGGTGAGACTCTCCCCGTGACTTTTGAATTCCTCAGCTTCTCATGAAAGAGAGGTCCACTACCTCAAAAATGCTATCCCATTTTCAGCTGGTCATGGTTTACGCATTACACATTGCACAGCTGGAATTACTTCATGAGAATCACAACCAGGACAGTTAAAATAAAATACAGGCCTTTGGCATTATTTGTAAACAACAGGAATGGGTAGAAAATGGAAAAATATGACAGTATATGTCAGGTGATTAAGACATAATCCTGTAGCTGAGGCAATGAATCAGGATCTAAAAGGCTGAGATACATTTCTAGACTCCCCAGCAGTCTTACAGAATGAGTTTAGATAAATTGTTTAGTCTCTGTGTGTCTAACAGAGGAACAATAATACTTCATTTCTTTTACCACATTTCTCTTTTTTGTGCACTTGGTAAACTCTTTCAGAAAAGGAGTCTCATTCTTATCTAAGTAATACAGAAATACAAATAATAATAATTTCAAAACCAACTTAACTTCAGATAGATGTGTGCCATAACATGTTTTAGTTTATACTTCCTAAGCTACAACACTATTTCCCACATTTACTTTTCTAGAGAAAGAAAGAGAGAGAGAGGGAAAGCGAGAAAAAGAAAGAGAAAAAGAAAGAGAGAAAAAGAAAGAGAAAAATTGTCAGGAAATGTGCAGTTAATTAGCTGCATGTCCTCAACATGGTGTTTTTAAAAAGTTCCCAGAAAGAATTCCATTTTTCCTAGAAAAGATGTGCAAATATGACTTGTCTGCAAATCCAATTAAAGTTGATAAATAATTCAGTTCAGGTAGCTCAATATTCAAATTGAAAGCCAGCATCCAATTTGAGGGGGGAAATAAGCATTAAAAAAACATCTTGAACACATTGTATTACATTGATACTTTGCAGCACAAACTGGACTTTAAATGAAATGCACTATTTTTATTCAGATGACAAATTGCTCTAAACTCTAGTATTTAATAAATAATATTATAAAACATTAATAAGAATAAAAAATATTTAAATATTTATAACAGTGCAGACCACAGATTCAGGATAGAAATCCCAGAACTAAAGGCAGATATAGTTCAGGTTAGTTATATCTTAAAAACAGGCCCCGGTCTTGCAATGAGCTCCACGTTGACTGTCACCTCTATGTGCACTGCAAGAGGGTCCTTCTTCAGGAGGTGAAGGGCCTTGCAAAATTGTTTTGCGGTCTCTTTTTCTTTAAAGATGCCCTAAACCCAAGCATGTGCCAAGACAAATAAATGCCCAGAAGGGGATTAGAAGCAGGAATTAAATACAAATTACATCAATCATTGTGAGAGATCGTAGTACAGATATGAATCACCCTTCCTAGACAAACCTGTGGGGACTTCTCCAGTAGGTCTAGGGAAGGAGTCTGAGTGGGTGGAAATGAAGGGTAAGCGTCTTGTAGGAAGTTATGGAAGCTCGCACAGCCACCGAGGATAGGGAAAGCATTTTCCGAGGGTTAATTCATTCCTAAATAAGCCAAGCTCCAGAAGCATTGTTCCGTTTTATGGAATATTTATGTGATTACCTTAAAGGCTCATGACAAAAGCACAGGGACATCAATTTATCCCAGGAATATTTTATAGTTGGGTTTATGACAGAAGACGTGAAGGAATTAGCTTGATTCCGTCCTTGACAGTATAATTCTGGAATGGCATCTATAGATTGCCTAAATCTAAGCTAGTAAGCTAGTATACCTAATTATCTGTACGAGAAATTGTAGCTATTATTATGCACACAAATAACTCATTCAATTCCATCCATCTTCTTCCAAAATTTAGACCCAAATGCATTATGATTCTTCAATTACTGTAAGAGCTTTCTTTACTGTGTGTTTTTGATCCAGGTGAGTCTGCCTAGTGAGCAATTTGCTTCCAACTCTGAAAGAAGACTGAAGTAAAGGCAACATCACATAGCCAACTCCTTGGGTTTTGGGGCAGCTGTGGTGTGTGCTTTTAAACGGACGCAGATCTGTATGCCTCATCCTCAAGAGAGAGGAGGATCCTACTAGAACTTGATTACCTTGGGGATGGAAAGGAAATAATTTCAAAAATTTCAAGGTCAAGACTTTGTGAGAACTAACAAAAATCTCTACTATAATATATGATCTTACCAAATGGAAATGAAAGAAGTCAGTGTTCTTGCTGTAAACCACCAACACAGTAGAGCCAGGTAAAAAGCATTTTTTTTTTTCTATTCATCAGGTTAGATTTCTCTAGTGATTATGATGGTCATGATACAGGTTCCTAGTGAGATCTCATCCAGATCTTGTTGGGCAACCTTGAGCACTGTAGTTCATTAAATAAATTTTCAAATTGGAGAAAAAAGCCTACTAATTAGATGATCATAAGGAAGAAAAAGTCCATATTGCAAGCGGTGACTAAAAAATCTTGGTCAATTGAGCCTGGTAAAATGAAAGAGAGAGATGATTGCTGGGGGACAAACACAAATGGAACAGGGGGTAAATAAACAACAATTTAAACCTGTGGACAATGCTGGTATAAGAAAAATTGGTATCAATGGGCAACATATCCACTTAGGAATAAGAAGGTTTCTAACAAACAACAGTGCTAAATGTAGCAGACTTCTTTTAAGATGTAGCTTGAGCATTTGATGAAAGGAATTATATAATGTGGTAGCCTGCAATGACAGAGAACTAGACCCAGTGACCCAGGCAATTCCTTCCAATATGATGTTCCTGTATTAGCTGCAGGTCTCCAGCTCTTGGAAAGCTGCTAATGAGGCCCTGAGTGCTTCAAGTCTGCTAAAGATAGTGGGGATTCACGACAATGTGACTGTGGTAGAAACTGAATGAGCGCGCACACACTGTGTGAGCTGGCACTTAGCATGGTTCACTACTTATTCTCCATTGCAGCTGAGCTGGTACGTGTTTTCTGATGGGATGTCTAATAGCAAGTGGTCCAAAACCAAGGGAGGTAGATAAAACAAATAGGATGCAGTGCGTGCAAGTGGGATTTATGTTATTCCATTATCACTCGTACATTTTAATGATAGTTTTAAGTTTGTTTTAGGATTTGATTTAAAGAAAATGTGTCAAAGTTATAGTAGAACAAAAAAGAACAATGCAATTATAATGATGCATCACATATTTATATTCGTTTATTCAAATTGCTCTTCAGAAGCAAAATACGAAAATCTTTATAGGAAAACCCTGAAATTACCTAGTACCATCATGAACAAAAATGACTTATATTTGTGTGTGGAAATATAGTCAACATCCCTGAACTGCTGAGATCCATATAGGATTATTTTTCTGGGTGGTGATTCATATTATCCTATCAATGCATTAGGGGGGATTTAAATTCTTAACACCCACCATCACACCAAAGGCATAATAGACTACTTAATATGAATAACAAGCACCAGAAGAAAAACACTCCACCCCATGTTTCTTCTGCAACTTTAAATTGGACACAAAGAGGAGGAGAGGAGAAAAAAGAGAGCAGAATAACAGTGAATTAATAATGGAGAAACCTGATTAGAATATAATTTGTCCTCATTAGCACAGCATTCCTGACATAAGGCCGCTCCTTGAATCCTGTTTACTTTGAAACTCCAAAGAAAGAAAACCTATATAGTTGTTAACACTCGGCTTTTCAAGGATAGCTCTGTAATGAGGGTGGAGTGTATATGAGCCGGTTGGTTCTTTACCATCAGAGAACACTGAAAACACATCTGTGCAGTGAAGCATTATTGGGCCTTTCAAACAACCTCTGCGGCCGCTGCCTATAAATCTCTTCCCCTGTCATGTTTAACTAAAACCCAATACCCATTCAACATGAAATCCATCAATGTTATACAGAAAACAATGACAAAGCACTCTCCTTTGTGTCAGGAAAAACAAATAATTCTGCAGGAAAAAGAGGGAAACCTTTTTTGGCAAGCTTCTGCAAGGGTGTAGGGACAGCAGTTGGCAGCTTTCTTTTAAAGCAACACATACCCAGCTAAAAAAAAGAAAAGAAAAAAAAAACACTCAAGGCCAAATCTGTATCTATACAGGGCATTAGGATGCCTATTCAAGATGATATATAATGCATCAGAATAATCTATGTGTTAAGGCATTTTATCTGAAGTGTGTCTGTCATGAGGACAAAGTCAGCTTACACCATCCAGCTGCAGGAGTCTATCAATGCTAAATCACTTTTGCAGTTTGAAGCAAAATATGTATCAATTACCAATTCTTTCTTCTGCTTCTCCTAAATCCATGGAAGCCAAGCACACATATGTGCACGTGCACTCATACAGAATGGGCTCATGGTGGGGATTTAGCCTTTAGCCATTTCCTATTCTTCTAACTTAAAATCATTGGGGGGGGGGGGGGGGGAGGGGGAGGAGAGGGGGGGGGGGCTGGGAGGTGTGGTAGGGGGGCAGGAAGGGAGGAAGAGGAGGAAAAAAGTAGGGAATAAGGACTGAAGACAATTGCAGAGGGTGCAGACACCTTCCATAAGGATTCACTAGCAAGTGTAGCCTGGTTACAAGAGATTCTGGGAAACCAGTGTCGACTGGAGAAGATGCAGGCATCTCCAGGTAGATGAGTTAGAACAGCTGGTTAGGAGTGAAAGCAAACCAGACAGCTAAGACGACAGGAATATAGCCCAAACCCTTAGACTTAGTGAGAAAACAGAACTGGCAGAAATATCATTTTAAAGACTTGTATGCAATGCCATGTAAACAAGGAGGATTTACTTGATAGTCATTTACGAGACAAGTCTCATCTAAAGCACATGAGCTCAGAATAAAAGCAACTGCCTGACAGCCTGTCTTGCACAAAGATGGATACCCGCATCGCACCGAACCTCTTCAACTCAACTGTAGGTGCAACACTTAATGCTGCCTCTGTCTTTTAAGCATCCCATTAATGTAAAGACATTAGCCACTGAACTTAATTAACAAAATCAATCATAATTAATTCTTTCAATGTTCACAGAGTTATCACAGACATTTCCTTTGGAGTTTTACTGTAATTTGCCATTAATGAAGAGCCAAAATAGTCAAATGATTTAGAATATATATAGAATAATGTACACCCAGTGTACATAATAGGATGGCATTTTCATTGAGGAGGTGACAGAAGCATCATAAAGCAAAAAGTGCAGAGCTTGGATAGTTTGTCACTGTCAGAAAAGCTGCACAAGTGTTTCATCTGCTTGGTTTCAGGGTATTTTACTCTTTACTCTCATTAAATTTAGACTCAAAACCACATGGTTCTTATGAACAAGGAACTTTCCATACGTGACTCGGGCCTTCGTTTCAAATGCCACGTGTGATGCATATGGTGAAGAAATTGGCTTCCATTGATTATAATAGAAGATTTTCCAAAGATGTTCCTTTTGTGGACAGACACAAAGCTGCTGTGCACCTTTAAACATACGTGTCCCTGAGGACATCTTTTGTGAAGGGCTGCCCACTCACTGCTGCATGTTTAATCTCAGATTTTCCCATTTACCCAACCGTCACACTTACTGATGCCATGCTTTACAGTGAAAATTTAGTCCCAACCTTAACTAAAACAAGCCAAAATTGAAACTGGTGACCAGCAACAATTCTCAGCATTTTATTGCACCCAGATGATAGTAATGAAACTATGCCCTTACCTTCAAATGACTGACTTTTGGCTGTGAATGACATCTTTCCCTCTGGAAGAACTTGCAAGGCTGGGCACCAGGTAGCTGAGCTTCTAGCATTTCATCTAATTTGCCTCCCATTAGGATGGCAGAAAAAAAGATCATTTTTTTTCTAAAGGCATCCCTGAATTGATCAATCCCTGGTCTTGAATTGTGCCCTGGCAACTCTCCTGAAGAAAATTCCATGAGTTCTTTCTTTCTGCCCATTGTCACATTTGGTAATTCTACCTGTGAGGTGATGTGATGATCTCAGTCATATTTTTGTCAATCCAGAATAAATATTTTGACTGGGACACACTGTAATTAGAGTTACTGAAATCAGACTGTATACTGCAAGACTTATGAAATGTTACTTAAGAAGTGTATGAAACAAAGTGTAATTTGAGTGCATGTTTACGTACTTGATGAGACAGAGAGAATATCTATTTAAATATCTATGTATGTGGATGTACATTCACATGCTACTATTTTAAAAGGTTTACTTAGGAGATAAACTGACATGCTTAAGCTCAATTTCTCCCTCTCTCTCTTTCTCTTTTTTTTTAAGCTTGAAGAGCAATTATTTCTATTACACATTTTTCCAAATGAGTTAGAACACAAATTAGCGTTCTTGCACTAAGTATTATGAGCTGAACTTTAAATGAGCCATATAGGTTTCAAGGTTTAAAAAAAGGCCTATTTACCCATGTGTCAGATCAATCCATTGGGACAATTCTTCTTACCTACTCTTCTGAATAAAAGAAACAACATATGATAGCCCTCTTTCTGGTCTTCCTCCA
Organism: Netta rufina; assembly: GCF_964035555.1. Taxonomy (NCBI): domain Eukaryota; kingdom Metazoa; phylum Chordata; class Aves; order Anseriformes; family Anatidae; genus Netta; species Netta rufina. The sequence continues at coordinate 18,061,673 of NC_140134.1, read as the reverse complement.
TCAATCAATATAATCCTATAAGAGTTCAAACTTAACACTAGTTACATAAGAGAGCTACTGAATTAGATAAACTCAATCATCACTGGTGATGAAATGATTATTTAATTACTGTCAGCTGTGCTTCCAATATCACAGAGAGGAAATCCAAGAACATTGACAGTCAATGGTAATTTATTAATCAATTAAACAGTACTGCTTGGGTAAGCATAATTTGCACAATAAAGATTGAATTAAATGCTTAAGTAAAAGAGGTGGCTTTTGTAACATTAAAGGTTAGGACATGATACAGTAAAGGACTGAATATTCAAAAGTCAGTATTCTACTTTCCAACCTTCATATAGAGAAAAACAAGTCTGGTGAAACTGAGGTGGATGGGACCGATGTTGCTTACAGAGCAGTAACTGTACTACAGGGGTAATGCCAGTGTCCTCAAAGATGTGTTCTTTCAGCTTAAAAGTCTAGGAAAGTTCAGTATCAGGCTCAGGGTTTTTGTTCTGTGTTGATAGTTGAGGCCATTCCTGATACCTAGCTTGGAACTGTTTTAACATTTAACATGGTTTTAACCTGTAAACAGGTAATAATGCCATCATACACCACAAACTGAATGATGGTCCTCAGAGTGCTTTGGTATATGCTTACATTCTTACAGTGTACTTACAAACTCGCTTCTTTCTCAGTGGGCTGCTTGTACAATTACCCTTGCAGAGTCTTTTGCACCCATCTGTGGATCTCATTTGGTTCAGAGAGACTATCAATTTATTACTTTCTTGTCCTCCAGCCATGGAGTGGATGGATGACTTCTGCACTTTTGCTAATTTGATTTCTTAATTACAGAGCAAATGCATATTACTCCACTTGAAATCAAGAGTTCCTTCAGCTTGGGACTAATAGGAATCATACAGTAAAAGAACAGGGCAGACAAAACAGAGCTTGGGAAGACTGGTGTGACGGACACAAATTTTCAAGGGCTGCCTGTGAACAAAGAAGGCCTCAATCAGGAGTTTATCTCATGTCTCACCCAAAGCTTCACTCCTTACCACAAGAACATGAACCTTCATATTCCTAAAAAGACTTCTGGAAAAACTTTAGACATTCCAAGAGTCTGCAACAGAGACCCGAGACTCCACAGGATGAGCCACAGAAACAAATGCATTATTTTCCACTGCTGATGTTCATCTCCCATGAGAAATGCTCACATTTCTTATTATTAGTAGTACCTACCAGCAAATTAGTGTGTGCCATTAAAACTTATCTGCTTACTGTATAAGCTTTTGAATATGGTTGCTGTAAAACATCTTAAGTGATAGGTTTGTTGTATATTCTTGAGTTACAACTACACTTAAAATAAGCTCTTGTGAGAGGGCTGAAATGTAATTCAGCAGTCACAGAACCGTTCTGGGACTTGATAAATTCCAGCACTGCTCTCAGTTCTGTTACCAAGTTGTTCTGTGTTCTTCGTCAGTTTCTGCCTTTCTTTGCCAACATTTCCTCTCTACTAGGAGTGCAAAGCACTCAAAGCCTGAGAAAGCAATTTTGCACCCGTAAAACAGAGATACTCAGAATCTCTTAGAGAACAGCTCTAGGCAGAATGACCCAGCATGGGTACAGAATGGTGATCAGTCTATTCTGCACAAGATTTTGGAAGACCTTACAGGTAATTCTTACAGAGGAAGCTAAGCAAAAGCCAATTCATTAGTTAAGTTTCTATTCAAGTTTTTTAATTAATCTGAAGCACAAACTTGTGAAAAGTCACATACAAAAGCCATGGAACTTCCAAACGAGCATACTAATTCTTGGTAGATGAAACGGTTGACTTTCAGTCATTCTACCATCCTAGACTATCTGAGTTTTCTTTCTATATTAAGTTAAATTTTGTCCTCCCTGATGCTACTGCATTAGCTCTGTGGTCATTATGAAGTGTTTTTAGATTTCAGACGGCACAAAAGAGATCAAAATTACATGTTGTCAGACCCTCACAAGATACTGTCTTTACAGACCTTTTGTAATGTTCATCCTCACTGGCTGCTGTTGATCTTTCACTTTATCTTGTTTATCTAAAACCAATACCTATTCAAACTCCAATCAATCAATGCTACATACAGCATGATGAAAAAAGACATCCAATTCTCTGGTTTAACAACTTGTTCAACACCTATTGCTTTCAGGGACCATTCAGCATCCATGCCTCCTTACTTTACGGTTACAAGCCTTTTTAATCTAAAAGAAATGAATGAGAATTTACTAGGAAAAGGTAGTAGTAGTAGTCACCAGGTTCTGTGTTGTTGAGAGAAGTGGCCATGACAGAAACACCTTTAATACTTTGAGAACCACAGTTATTTGTCACTGCAAGCTTGAAGCATCAGGCTTGTTTTGGCTGCAGTGGGTTGGTGTGACTTCTGCCACTCCATCAACTCTACATAGCAATAATGGTATTCATAGGAACCTCAAGGGAGGCTGGAACTTTGTGTTACAAGGTAGCTGAAAAGCAAAGCACTGATACTGCTTTCCTGCAACCTTGGTAAGAAACTGATGGCAATACAAAGAGGAAAGAGTTGCCTCAGAAAAACACTGGTTGTGAGAAGCTTTTTTTCTTACCTATTAAAATGCCATGCAGCAGAAAAGGCTCAACCCAGTGAAAGCAAATGCTATTTACAGGGCTTGATCTTACTCATACATGCAACACTACTATTTAAAACCATAGTATTATAATCAGGCTAGTGCAGATTTATACAATGGGACAGATCCTACATTCTGTCTGTGTTTAAACTCCTACCAAGTTCCACAGTAGTTTAGGTAGATAAATATCTTTTCAAATATAGGCCTAAATAGGAGAAAAATTAGTAATGAGATTCATGGCTTGCTTCCTATGCCATAGGATAAGAAGCCTTGGGATAATTTCGCAAGTAGGTTTTGTTATATTTTCTTAAAGCAAAATAGAGAACATAGGCAAATTTTCAATGCACTCAGACTTTTCCCTAAATATTCAGGTTTCAACCTACTATCCTAGTCTGTAAGATGTGAATTATTTATTTTTTTCATGATCAGAGCCAGGTCTCAAGGTCTTACAAATGGCAGTCCAATTAACAGAACACCCATCATGGCTTGAAAATCTCGTTATTAAAAAACAAAAACAATGCAGTTCCCAAGCACTGACTCCTTTAAAGTGGCTGCCACCAGCAAAGGAGCTTGGTTATGGATATAAAATGAAAGCACCTACACTATCTTTCTTCTTTCTCATGGATACATTAATACTGTGCTGGAGGCTGATCTGGCTAACAAGTTCTGAGCTAGGAACTGAGGTTACTAATGTCACTGTTAAGTTTATTATTATTATTATTATTGAATCTGATCTGACATATCCAAGAGTGTTTTTTTTTAAATAATTTACTTATCAAAATAAATGGGCTGTGACTGCAAACGGGGGGAGGGGCAAGTTGTGCTTCAAGATAAAAAGTGAACACATTTCGTGACCAGATATCACTTAATTTGCAAATGTGTACTCTAGAACCATATGTTGTCTGATACAGTCAACATTCCTTGCCAAGGAGCATTTATATAGCTGATCAAACACTCCTGTTCAATACTAAAAAAGATAGAAAATTCTAAACTGTTACACTACTGCATATGCATAAGATGCTTTCCTGTCTCTTCCAAGGTGCCCTAATCAATGTAATTATTTTCAGTACTTTCATGTTGTGAAAAATGTTGCATAATGATTCTGTCTATGTTCGGACTTGATCCTCCAAACACTTTCTAGCTGCCAGCACATACAAAATGCTGTGGCAAGCTTGCCCTACATCTTTGCAGGGCTGGCCAAATTCCTCATATGGAGGATTGGCCAGTTTGGTCCTTGTACGCTTGATAACCAAATGGCTATACATGAAGTGCTTACACCTAAGTCAAAATGAAGTGGGTTTAAATATACACAGGAATAAGATGTGAGAACTTTTATACCTCACAATCAGATAGAGAAGAGACAAAACAAACGCATGTCAACAATTTCTTAGGTATAAAAATCCTTAACAGACCAAAGGAAATTAAATTGTGCTGTAAAAAGAGACCTGCTCTGATTTTGTGCAGCGGGATCTGTAACATAAGCATATTTTTTAAAATGGCTTTCTAGGTCTGACATTATGAAGATTTAAGTCAGGTAACACAGGCTTAACTTTGAGCTCAGCTGTACTGCTGCAGATACAAGAAAATCAGGAGAGCATAGTGTCAGCGAGTGCTCTGTGCTCTACACAATGAAGCTCACAAATGCCGTTTATTTATCTCCGCTACCTAAAATGATATTTTTACTCATGGAAATGTTCATAATTAAGCCTGTGACAGCTCCTGCTATGCAGTTCATCAGCAAGGAGGACATAAAGAACACCGAGGACTCATTACACACAGAACAAACTTAACTCATTAACAGTACTTGGAGTGAGCAATCTCAGACCATTACTTTTAATGGGATTAGCCTTTCTTGTGTACAAAAGGCAGCACAGCTCAGTCTACTTAAAATCATTTCCGTATTCTAATGACATGGGCTACATTCATGCTAACAGGAAAGCGTTCTTTCTGGCTTTGCTCTTCATTGTCAGAGTGGCACTGAGCACTTTAGCAGAAACAGGAACAATAACCGAGTTATTCTTAGTTTATTTTTGTCACTTTGGTCTGTGCATTTTTCTTTTCTCATTTTACAAGGCCCTACCTTTGATCATCAGTGAGGAACAGGATTAGTTTACTAATTCTGTATTACTGTCAGCAAGATGGCACAGAATCAGTCCTCCACATGAAAGTGAAAAGAGAATCCTTAGAGGATATAAGCATGAAGACTTCCCATGAGGTCCCAAAATCCAGCATGCTGTATACGTCAACATCAGTATGATATCACTGAGTAAGTGCCTCTGCAGCCATGCAGTATGTTCTCAACCTGAATAATTAGCCATCCCTGATGCTTTTTAGACCTGTTTATGCACTGCCAGAGGAAAGCATTGGTGCTAATGAACCAAAAGAACTGCAAGCTATGGTAGTGGTTCTCCTAAGGTCACACTAACCCCAAAAGCAAGATGCAAAGGACTGCTCGGTATGCACTGCAATATTACAAAATGTCCCACTTCTAATAAATTTGCAAGAATCAGTATTTTTGATGAAGCATAACTTCAACAACCCTATTGTGAAGTGCTTTTATGAAGTAATCTTCTTAAGGCCAGTAATAAAGCATTGTTGTTATGTGGCACATATAAATAACTCTGCCCAGTACACACACATCAGACTGCACACTGAGAAAATTGCCTTTAAAATCTCTAAAAACCAGACACATCAGGACTCCAGAGTTGGTTTTCTCCTACAAAGTGCTTGCTCTTGACTGAACAGTCAGCATGTTAATAAATAAGTCGCACTTAAAAATAAAAATAATTTACCAAAATAGGGAATGTCTAAGGGGTATCTGAGTGGGAACAGAAGGACTGAAGTCAAGGCATCCAAACCTAGTCAAGCTTGAGTATATTTAACAGAAATGCAACATAAACAAAGGCATCAAAAGCGTCCCTGCAGCATTCAGGTGCTTTCCAGCTCCCACATGTCACATCTCAGGCTTATCATTGACAGGAAGAGACTTTCAATCAATACTTGATGTTCATAAATATCATCAGTATTACACAGACATATTCCATTGCAAGAGAGTCCTATCCACTATCTTATTTTATGTGGTTCTGTCTTTGATTATGCATGGTACACACAGCTTTCTAAAAATGTTCTTGCCTATTCTGAATATAAATTGCAGGTATGAAAGAGGAAGTTGCAAGCAAAAGAAGAATTAGTCAACTGCCGCAGGAGTTAAAACTACCTCCTCTGCTCTCACAGGTATTGCACCTCAGTCAACGTACTGCATAACTGCCACCCCAAGGCTTAGCCAGAAGCTCTGCTTTTGGACATCCTCTTTCCCTTACCAGTATTAAAAGTAGCAATTGGCAGAATTCAGGAACTGGACAGCAGCTCCCCAGCATATTCAGAATTTCATTTCTAGCATTACCATCCTGGAAGGTGAAGAACACAATTTAACTGCTACTGAATAAAGTTTATAATGAAACTCACAGGATAGGGCCCTTTTCGCATGAGATCTGAAAACAGCCATTTAATGACTGAAATAAAAAGCAAATCATGGATTCATTTTTGGGTAAAGTTGGATGAAATAAAGTTTCCTGTTGTCTTTCCATAGCTGGCCTAAGAGCTTTCTCTGTCTCTAATGAGACTAGATTGCAGTACCCCATACAGAGTCAGAGATGGAATCGTTTTTAGAAAGGATTTCCACTCACAAAATGAAAGCCTTAGGAGTTCACTTCAGAGACAAGATACCAATAGAGACATTATTAACATCACTGACATGCACACAAAGGAAGCCGGAGGCTCAGAGCTCTGCCTCTGTGTGGTTAAAAATGTAGGCACTTAGCAGGGAATGAAAATTACACTGGTCCAAGGTCCAGGACTTGCCATATTTAGTCCTGGAGTGGTGCCAAAATAAGCATTGCTAGACTAGATGATCAGTGAGAGAGCAAGATTTAAAGTGTGATAGCATCAGGATTGAAAACTAACTCTCGTAAGACACTGGGGCTGCAAACAGAACGGAGAATTTCAAAAGACCAGAGAATTCCCTTCCAGAGCTGATGCACGGATGTACAGTTCATACAACTTTTATACTGCTTTGCAGCTTCTTTTTGGTCATCAGTGCATTTATTTCAGGAAAATGATGTGTCTGAAATTTTGTTTTGGTTTCGATTTTGGTTTTTGAATCTCTGATAAAAAATTGTCCCATGCTTTTTCCTACCTGGCTGTTTTAACTATCACCTCTCATCTTCTGATGCATGAAGTTAGTAGATTTTACAGCTATTCCTTACAGAGCCAGCAGTAAAGATACTGAAAATGGATGCAGTTGTCTTTGTGAATTGGAAGTGCCTTTGTTTTGATGATTGGGACACAGATGCTTGTAGATTACTTTCTAATAATTTTTGGTAAAATGTATTAAATGTTTTGAGAACACTGGACTCATCACTGACATGGAAGGGCCTGAAATACAACACTGCTCAAAGTTGGTCTCTTCCTAGTCCTTCCTGGCCCATCTTTGCTTTCACAGGACAAAACAGACTCAGATCAAAAAAAAAGTTGAGAGTACCTAAACCCTAGATTAAGGACAGCCTATGTATGAACTGGCTTTCAGGCAGAAAAGGAAGCTTTCTGCATCCTGAAAGTATGTACAGGAACCACTAACACTTAGTCTATCTGATAGGGAGAGACACTCTTTCTAGTATTTCCTGCTTCTTCCTAAAAACAGCAGAAATCATTACATTTTAGGTGGAGATTGTTCTGAAAAATGTAACTTTAGACTGAGCAGAGCACATCTCCCAAATAGAACCCTGCTGGGGGTACAGATGGAGAAACATGAATCCTAATGGGATTCTGGAGTGATGCTGAGCTCCTCCTTGCAAAACATCTCTGGTACTACTATTTTGTCACTTAGAATAGTGACTTTTGAAAACCTAGATCATCTATTACAAATAAGTAGGGTACTCTCAACATTTTTATGGCTTTGGTTTAATGGCCCAGAGAGTATTTAAAACAAACAAACAAGGCTCTTTTACACAGATGTTAAAAGATGGATGAAACATGCAAAGGGTTAAGACAGTTAAATAGAGAGATATATGTTTTAACGGAGTTGTGCTTTAAAATTACTCCTAATTTATCCACTTACGAGACATGTATGGAGGTAAAATGATCAGTGGTAATGTGCAACAGAAAGATATATACTTTTTTAATTGTAGCCAAGAGGAAAAAAACAGCATGGAATAACTTAATCGTTGCTAATTATAATATCACTGAGGTAATTACAATAGATTTTGATTGTCTCATTTTCACACCAGAGGAGGGCACAATACTGGCTTTTCTCTTAATACATATTTGTTTTTAGAGAAGAGCTGACAATTACACTAATTGTAGTCACAGCATGAAACTTTGTTTTTAAAGAAAAATTTGTCTACATGTCACAGAGAATAAACTCATCCTTTTTGTTTCGTTAGGTGCAAATTAAAGACATATTAATTGCTTTGTTCACTGTAACAATACAGAGATCTTCTCATGCAAGCACAACTAATTTTGTCAGAGTCACATCACTTGGAAAGCATGCAACTCCCAAAACGAACATGGCAGAATGAACCACCACTTCTCAGTGGTTAATATGGATGTTTTTGAACAGAATCTTTTCACCTGGAGGTCAACAACTGGCAGCCATTCTTCCACTGGGGGAGAGGGATCCACTCAGATAAAATAGCAGGAACCAAGCAAACTGGGTCAGACCCATAAGTCTGATGTGGTGTAAGCTTCTCTGACTTCTCTTGGATTCTCTCCAGCAGTTCCCAAACTGCATCAGATCTTTGCTAATGAACAAATTTTAAATGCTCCAGAGGCAGATACAGAAAATTCGAGGGTGCACAGTACCAGGCACAGCCCTGACCTGCATGCAGGGAGGAGAAATACCCATCTCTGAAAGTGCTGTCTCATCATATGCACCATGAGAAGCTACCAAAGGAAAACAGCCGTTCTACTCACCCTATCAGAAGTCTGTACTTGATAAGTAGCGTAGGCTATTTATCTTTTGTGATACTCTCATCCTCCTAACAAAGATTACGGCATAAGCTGTGGTTTAACCTTACAAAGTTACGCTTATTCCTTACAAAGTTCAGTTTATCATACTCTCTTTGTTTATATCAGCAAGGCACCAGGCTTTCCATTACGTCTTTGAAGCTGGGGACTGGGTGGCAGTGCTCTGAGAAGGGGATTTCAATACATTGTACCTCACACTTGTGCAGCCAGAGCTGTGATCCTCACTCTGCCAGCCTGAGGAGTCTGCAAAGTAATATTCCCGTGTGTATATATATATTTATATGTATATAAATATGCTACACATGTACAAATGCACTTTGCTAGGTCTAAACAACCACAGGGTAGTAGCATGGAATACATTTGCCTCTCCCCTGGAGATGTGAAAGCAAGCTAGATAGCGAAATTCTCCTAGCTCTAAGACACAGAAAGGGGATGTATAAATGCACTACAGGCCTAATCAGAGATCCTGAAAACCAGTACTAACTGGAAATTGCTAATTGACAATAATATTCATTTTGTTCTGTTTAAAACTTTCAATAAATGAAATGTAATTTGCTACTGTAACATATCATGTCATTAATGTTGTCTGACAGAACCTCATCAGCTTACTGCTTATGCAGTGCCATCAGGCACCTTTCAAAGACATAGTATTGCCCGTTTCCCGATGGGAAACTCACTATCAGTTAACACAAAAGTTACTTCAGACTAAAATATCCCATCAGACTAGACCACTACCACATATCACAGAATCATAGAACAGCTTGGGTTGGAAGGACCTTAAAGCCCATCAGGTTCCAACCCTCTGCCACAGGCAGGGATGCCCCCACCCCCCAGATCTGGTTGCCCAAGACTCCATCCAACCTGGTCCTGAACACCTCCAGGGATGGCGCATCCACAGCTGTACATGCTTAATACATTAAGCATGTATTCCATAATCCATGCAGTAACATTACTATTCCCTTTCTCATACACTGCTGAAACTACGTGTTGTTCACAGCTTTTTGTGTTTCATTATAGCCCTAACAAAACAGAAATTTTCTATTTCTTGCCATGGAGCAATGAACACACCACACAGATGGGTAGCTATGGACTATCAGACGATTCAAGAGATGATAAAGAATTCAAATATATGAAATTTCAAGTTTGAGGGTTTTGTTGTCATTTTTCTCTAAGATGGTAGAGAAGTGACTTGGAAAGAAATGATATAACTCACTATCAGCCCTATGTAATGTACACCTTAAAAGGCTTTACCGGGCTTGGACTGGATCTAGCAGCCCTTTGCACAATCAGGTCCCAAGGACCCAATTGTGAATGAAGGTTTCACTTTTCACGAAAGTCAGATAGGAAAAAGAGGGCCCAGCCAATAAAGACCCTAAGTTTTAATATAACAACTCATATGGATTAGCACAAGCAATGAAACACTAACACATTTCTCTTTTCAAAAACAAAGCAAAACAAAACCCTTTTATCTTTTAATCAATGTATGTAAAATATATATGACCCGAGCCCATGACAAAGATATCCTGTTACACTGCTCCAAATGTGTTCTGCAGCAGTCATTTTTCCTGATTGCACAAATCTCTCATACTGCAAAAATAAGAAACAGAGTAGATTTGAACCGCTTGCTTCTTTAGGAAACCTCTACCTATATCACAGGAATTAGTGTTTGACTTTTATGCCTGTGTTACACGTGCATATTTGCCACCAAAGACAAGCTAAAAGCAGAGAGTAGCTAGAGATTTTACATACCAAGTTAATTAGCAATTCTTACCAAACAGAGTGTATCTTTTCTTCTCAGGGTTCAGCTTGGTCTCGATTAGACATATTTACGGGAAAAGTCAATGGATAAGACATTAGAGGCCAACCTCAAAGTCAGAATAAAGCAACCATAGACCTTAGAGAAGTGCTTTATTAGCCAAGAATTGGTTGGTTATTGATCTTGGTCTATGTCTCTGGTCACAATAGCACTTACCCTAATTTTTCTAGTGTAAATATAAGTAAATTTGAATGGGTGTTGTTGAAAACAATCTGTAAATCTACATTTTGTGGTTTATGTTGTAATTGTAGTTACGGGAAGGTTCAATATCTGGAGCGTGGTAAGGAGACAAGGCTGTGGCATGGCAACCTCAGCTCTTCAAATATGTCCTGAAGCACTTTCTCAGAGGTTATTAAAATGACTAGAGCTATCACTCTGCTTAGAAGCAGAGAAACCACATGGGTACTCATAAGAAAGGAACTTGGAAAAAAACACTGTAAAGAGAAATGTTATGCATTTAACTTCAGCTTTTCTTTTCACTGAGGTCAACCAGATAATTAAGCAAAACAGATATGCAGAGTTTCTTTACTTTTCTGCAGACAAACATTAATAAATTACTGCTTGCCTCAGCACTACCATGCTTTCTTTCCTATATTGTGACTTTTTTTATTTAGTTTCATCTTTAAGATTTATTTTGAGATCACTTTCAATTTACTTCATGGCCTACTGCATAAGACCTCTCTCCTGTTTGTCCTACTGGGAACACCTGTCTTTATCATATTGCTATAGGGTTAATGAGGGTTAATGGCTATTGTATTTCACATTGATATTAGCAAGCAAATTTCAAGTGGAAATACCAAAAAACATAATAGCTGTATTTGCTGCAGCACTTGTCTCCATTTAAATTAACGCTGAATGGACTATAACGTCGCATTGCCTTAAAAAATGCATACGTACTGCAGCGTGTGGATGGAATTTTCACTGTTGCTAAGTGTTATTTCCTTCCAAACTTCCATTTGCTACTCAACATCAGTAAGATTTTTATTCACTTCACACATATTGGGAGAGAGGCAAAAGACTATTTCTCTGGCTGTAGTTTAGCCCTAACATAGAAAGCGGAATAAAAAAGAGGGAATGGAGCTTTAACTGTGTTATTCCAGCACCCTGCCAGCAGAAAAGGGAAAACTCTCTCTGGCTCTGGATCTGGCCTGCAACATCCCTTCCCTTCTCCCTGGAGCAAGAGATATGTGCAACCAAAAGCAGAAGTGTGAGTCTCCCCTTATTGAAAACATCAGCTGAAGCCATGAATTACCACCCCACTGCCCTATAACTAAACACCAACACTACTTACCTAGTCTGGACAAAATTAAATCCTGTCTGAAACAGAACTGATTTAGAAAACAGAGCTATCTGTTTAATTGACATATGATATGTTCAAATCAGCTCAGTGGTCTGTTTTCTGTTTTTACACTACCCTTTCTCCAATGACTTGATAATTTCCATCCTACCCATGACTGTTATGTTCCATAGAAGCTTTTGTTTAACTGGAGGCTGACTGTGGAGGAGACAGGGTTTTCCCAGCAGTTAGGACCTGAAAACCAGAATTTGCTTCAGGGAAGATATAATGCAGTTTCTCAGTCCAATTCAAAACTCATTGCCACTGCCTAAGCTGCCAAGCTCATTTGTCTCAAATACAACTACAAAATAAAAGGTTTCTCCTACAGGTGATCTGATATATTGATGAGCAATGGGGAGACCACCCAGACAATGTCACACTAGTGCCAGAAAAGATCCAGAAGCAAGTCTGCTTTCCATTGTGAAATACAAAACAAGCTTTCGTTCCTCCCCACCTGCTTCCACAAAAAACACTAGAAACCTCCAGCAGTGGTCAGTGGCTCAGACTTGCACATGCAGTCTCTTACCATTAAAAACATTGACTTAATTTTTTTAAATCTTAAAGTGAGATTTGAATTTGGTCGAAACTGTGCAACATTATCACTGTTTTTCCATTTGTTTGTTTCCCTGAATGAGCTCTTCATTCCTCATCAGCAGGTGATGTAGACTTAGACTCTAGAAAGTAAGAAGCAACTTCTGAATAACCACAGCGGACAGTAAATCACATTGTAATGAAAAGCTACCACAATCCAGGATATGAGTGCAATTCCAACCTAGTGTTAGTTTTCCATAAATAAATAAACAATAGCAACTTTACGTGGAGACTACACATTAAACAACTCTCAAGGCCTCTCCAGTTAAGCACTTTCTTCTGCATTTGCTTGCCATGGAAAAGCTGTTTTAAGGCATTCCCTCCCTATTCTCCTTTTGTCCCTGCTGTGTATGCTCCCCAGTATTTCCCTCACTCATGCTGAAAGAATCCTTCTTACCACATTACTTGAAAATAAATTATTAAATAAATAGAGACCATTTCAGAGATCTGAACTATGCATTTTTCCAAAAAGACCTAAATTCATCCAGATAAGAGCAAAAGTGACTTATATCAGCTTTCCAATCCAAAGATTTGCAACGTGGAACCACACCTTACACAAATTTAGAGCTGAAGCAATTAGCAGCTGTTGTGGAGCTCAGCTAAAACACTTTGTAACTTCATTGATCATCATTATTATTGTTCCTCTGTATCTTCCAGCGTAGTGAAAAACCATCTGGTCTGGAGCATTGCAAATGCCAGTGAAACCAATAGGAATGGAGGGGACTTAATATCTCACAAATGGGGCTCTTAGTACCCAGAGTATGCTACTACATTGCGTCACTAGTGGATATTGTTGACAAGTCACAAAATAGTATTTATATTTATTCATGCAATGCAAAGGCAGAACTCTTTGTCTGCATCTCTAATGACTGTTAGGAGACTATGGATGAGAATAATCACAAAACCTGAATGGAGATAATAAAACCAATAGTGTTCAAGTGCTGAAACAAAGAGAATCCCCAGTGGGGCAGTGATCTTCTGAATGACTCAAGTAGTTCTGCACAAGCCTTTGAATTTCACTTTGACGTTTAAATGAAGAAAGGGAGAGAAAAGCACAGGCCAATTTCATTGATTGGTGTAACTCAGGAATCTAACATAAAAGCATTGGGATGACTCACAATACAATCAACATCTGAAACCAAACTCCATTCTCTTCTATTCCCATTTCATTAAAATAACCTCCTATTTTCTTCTGTTATAATATCGTATAAATCATGTGTACTCTGGTTTGAAAAACCCCATGCAGGGGGTTCAAACAGAGCTTTCTTTATTGGACATTATTTGGGATGGGAGCTACAGAATACAACACAATTTAAAAAAAAAAAAAATCTGCATTTTCAGCTGAGAATTTCCCAAGCTTGGATTTTAAAAGCTCACAAACTCACAGCCTCCTTCTTTAATTAAAAAAAAAAAAAAAAATCAGCCAAAACATACCACTAGAAGTGAGGCACTTGCAAGGCACAGAAGAGGCTCTGAACATCTGGTATGGCATTTCTGTGTTGTGCTCCAGAAAGCCAAACTCCAGGAGCACTGTGCAGAGGAAATCCTCATGCAAATACCAAGTTTTAGCTCTGATGCTGTGGACTTTAACAGTAGACTTTTTTTTTTTTCGTTTGTTTGTTGTTTGTGTTTTTTGTTTGTTTGTTTGTTTTGTTTTGCCAACATCAGCATGCATCTCCTCTTATGGCTTTGCTGTGTTTTGTTGCTACATTGTTCCAGTTACATGAAGAAAAGCAGACAGCATCCCAGAGAGATCAACAATCACCTATAAACTAAACCTCAACGTTTGTGTTGAAACACATCCTATGAGCACCCTGATGGTTCAAATTCTTGCCAAGCACAGGAGGCATACAAAGCACATATAATTATATGTTCTAGTTCCATGCTACTGCAAGAATGTATGTCTACCAAGTGGGTGAGCGTGAACCAAGTGTGGTCTAGAAACTGCTCTTGCACAACTGACTTATAGTGCTGATTCTTCAGAGGCTTTTAGGACATGGCACCACAAACATCAGACCAGAGACAGAATATGTTTAGCATAGAACTTTATGTACAGGGCACATCCATTGCTTTAATTTCCTATATGTACATCTGACTACCACCACATACAGTTAAATGAGAGGGCGTTACAATCCTCCATCATTCAGTCTAATACTCCCAATTCACTCAAATTTTCTCTAGAAAATTTTTCATCTGCCCTTTCCAACACACAAAGGCACACATTTGAGATCCCTTGCTTGTAGCATTTCACACAGAGATGAGAGCAGTTTAAATATAGAGAACAGCCACTGCCATCCAGAGCAGCGAACGGGCTCGTCACCACGGTGCCCTGGGAGCTGCGGTGTCACTTTTAAACCCCTCCAACTGTTCCAGCTGCTCCAAATGCGAGACAGAGGACCTGATACTAAGTGGTAGCTTCTGAGCAGGCAATCCATTGAAAGCGAGTGTGCATTGCATTACCTTATGGAAGGTGCAGACTATGAAATCATTATAGCAAATTTCTTTGCGTTACTTTTTGACTGATACCCTTCATCATTAAACTTAATGACAGTGTGAAGTCAAAATTGTACCTACTAATACCACACTAATTGATACTGCAAGCAGACAAAATCTCACTATAAATACAATCAATCCCATACAGATCCTGTTGTTTATTGACTATTTGCTTAACCGGGGATAGTACTTTTTAGCATCATTTTTATTATTTTTCAGCAGAAATGCCACCATATAGGTCCATGGCCCGGGGGTATTTGGCCATTTCATTTAGACTTCCTGTGACTTTCCCAATACACAGCGCCAATATAGGAGGATGCTGTTAGTACGCAGTCCCCTTGGGTAGCTAGTTATGAAACTTGAATTGCTGCACTTAAAGCAAGACTGTCAGAATGCTTGGCCTCCTAGACACCATGGCTCCGGCTCCATCTACACAACTTTAAGTGCCACTTGCTGAAAGTATGGAAAAAAACCATATCCTGTCTTTGTGTATAGAGAACATCACTTTAATGTTCTGTAAGAGCATATGTAGGCTGGGCTAGGAAAACCAGAAGTATTTTTCAGACAAATGCTCATTTCTTACACTCATGAAAAACAGTTGAAATTACAGACAGACCAACTGAATTTGAAAATTTGTTGTAAAAACTTGTCTGCAACTTAGCTCTCTTCTACAAATGGAATTACCCCAGGATTTGGGGTATGTTTCAGCTACTTTGGAGAAATTATTGACAGCCTGCATGTGATTTCTCTTTGCTAAGATGCACCTGTACTTCTGCAAATACTGCTGCTGATCCCAGTTACCCAAGAAGCCAGCAGTGCACAGCTGGAGCAAGGGAAGCAGGAATCTCTTCCATACTTCACGTAAAGGCTGGCTGTTGTGGCACAGACCTCAAGAATACCTTTGACCTATGCTGGTATATTCACTATGTTAGACCTCACAGAAATCAGTAAACCTCTGCCACTTACGTTGGTGTCATTAAAATAGTAACCGGGACAAGGGATTTCTGCTGGTCCTTTGAATTATGCCCTTAGAGAGGACTGAACATACTTTGGGTGTGTAGCCTGATCAAAATGCATCAGTATGAACTAACATTCTTTCATTCCAAGTTCTTACCTCTTTAAGAAAAGCATCAAAATGCCACCAAAGTATTTTAAGCCCTCTTAATGACAGAGGCAAATTTTCAGGGGTGAGAGAATGTCAGCAGATGCCTTTGGCTGAGCTTATCCCAAAGACATGTGGTTGGGAAACCACAAGAATGGGCTCACTCTTGAAATTGCCCAGTATTTGATATTACTGAAACTTCAGAAAGCATAGTAAAAACAATTGTTATTACATGATGGCTAAATAAAGGGCACTTGTCACCATGGCATCTAGCTGCCTGTATTGAAATCTGAATTGTCCTAAGGAGACTGCAAATACACCAGCCTCCCTGATACTGGCTGCAGGGAGAACAAGTTCTTAGAGCTCAACCGATGATTGGATTCACACTTAAGTGTATATACATAGGGAACCAATTTCAAAGGCGTGGGCCTGCTAATGAGATTGCCCTGCTTCCAGCATCTGCAAAGCTGTACCCTCAGGAAGCGAGCGGTAGCTTTCCAGACGAGCACAGGTTACCTGGTGGAATGGAGATGGTGCTAAGGCTCTTATGA
The DNA here is from genome assembly GCF_964035555.1 of Netta rufina. NCBI lineage: Eukaryota > Metazoa > Chordata > Aves > Anseriformes > Anatidae > Netta > Netta rufina. Next base: position 18,045,144 of record NC_140134.1, on the reverse strand, counting down.
AAAGTGTCAGGGAATCATTAATAACCACGAGCACTCAAGCACATCATCTAAAAGACGGTGCCTCTAGCAGAAAACAGCAGTCTTGTGTTTTGGGCTAATTCTGAACCAAGGTATTACCAAGTGACTCAAACAATTTGTTCTCTTCTGCATTTTTTGAGATTTACCACTCAGACTGTGAGATCCGATGTGTGACTGCAGCATGGTGATATGGCTACAGAGCAAGAAGATACTCTGTGTTTGATGTCCACATATTTATATTACTTTTTTTTAATCATGATTGCTGCACACAACACTTAGCAGGCAACTGCTTGCCCTAACTCTTTGTGAATGAAAAGAATACTTAGTCACCTACCTTTTGCTTGCTACCCTACAGCAACAACTGGAGCACTTCAGCAAGCAGAATCTATCCATTCTGGTTGGTGTTCTCATGCCATGTCCCCCTTCAGACTTTTCCACGATCCAGTTATCCACATGCAATTATGTTTTTAATTTACCCTCACTCAATCAGCAGCTCTGTTAATATCTATGGACCTTTGAGTTGTAGCATTTTTTTTTCAATATTACAAATATTAATAAATATGACAAAACACATCTATGAGACCTTTTGGAAGTTGTCAGTGTCTTTTGTGATCTACTGCCTCCAAACAATAAGCTGATATGAAAGAACAAGTCACTTTGAGAGATGCACATGTGTGCGCACACTTCAGGAGCTAGACAAATCTGAAAATTTAAGGACATGTAAAGTTGGATCTTCGGCTGGTACAAATCAACACAGTCCCCTAATATATACTGGCTAAGGATTTGACCCTTAAAATCTTTTCCTGACATGTTTTATAAAGAAAGAACATTATATTTCACTTTATAATTGGACCCTATAGTTAAAAATAGCCAGATTCTTTCCTGATTAAAGAGACAGGAAGATATAAACCAGATTTATTGTCTATTAGATTTTATGTTCCATTTTCTCTTGTCACAAGAGAAGTAATTTTGTGTATATAGCCTGTCCAGCACAAAGTCATTTGTTCCCTCAAATACACTAATTCAAGCATAAATACATAGATCCATATTAATAAAGCCACACCTCCCCCATTCATACAGCTAGCTAGGAATCCTGTCTCATGTCTTCACATTCCCTAGATTTGCACTGTTCTGTGCTGAAGTTCTGTCTCAAGTGATCCGTACTCTTTCCCGATAAGCTGCAAAATATTTGTGAATCTTAAACATTAAAATTGGTTACAAATATTTAATAATACCATCGCATTTAAAGCAATTAAAAAAAAATGCTTTCACTAAAGTCCAAAGATACATTTTCTTTTCCTTTTTTGGATGAAAATTCCACTTTTTGTGCACGTGCAAGGAAGAGTCCCATCCAGCTTTATGAATAATGACAGCCAGAATGAATTGCAAGTTGGTCTTAACAAACATGTTCTCAAATACATTACCCCACTGCTCCCTCAGCCCTCTGTGTAAGTGCTAAGTGGTGGCAGGCAGCAACAGCCTTGCCTAGCAATCTCTGTAATTAAACATTCAAACACAGGCATGCATTTCTGCAAATGGGCCCCCCAACTTCCCTTTTTTGAACACTTTCTTCAGAAGGAAATCTCACACAGCTGTTGTAAGAACACTGCATGACATCTGCAAAATGTCTATTGTACAGACCAGGGTGAGAAAACAGCCTAAAACACCAACAAGCTGGATCTGACCACTAATTGAAGCCATTGTTTAGGAAAATTACTCGCGTGTGGTCTAACAACTCATCTGAAATTAGTGATTGCTGCAAATGAAAAAGCAGAATTACATACCATCTCCCATCCCCCATCCCTCCCAAAGGGACTTGTGCTGGAAACAAACATCTACCATCACATACAAATACAATGCTGGTATATATTGTGTATTTTATATGTTTTTAACTGCATCAGACACCAAATGAACTGAATTCCAACGCACATTACTGATACTGTCAACAAATATTAAATAGATTTTTTTAGTTTGTGAGGTAATCAGAAATGTGTCCCTCATTTCAGCTTTCCACCCAGTAGGTTTAAATAGAATAAGCCATTTCTAGCTTACTGTCTATCTTACACCTTATTTACACTGAATTTTTATCTTCCAATGCATCTTATTTTTTGTTGGCATTCCCCACCATGCAGTTTACATGGTGATGAAGAAATAGCCTTGCAGGCATTGAAAAAGAGATACAACATGTTAAGACATAATTCCCTGCAGGGCATTCGAGGCTGAATTTGCTGTCACAATGAGTCCAAGCTTCCATAACTATCCGTGTTTTATGTGGATTTGAAACATAAAATTAGATTCATCTTAATCTTCTGAAACAGCAATCTTCCCATGAAAGCTGAGAGACAACAGCATATGAAAATGGTAAGAGAGAGAGAAAGACAGAAAGAAGACAAGAAGTGAATAATATGAGATGCCACACTCTTCTAGTAGAGGAAGTGAAGTTCCCTTATGGGTAATAATATATCATGAAAACTTTGCTGAAAGGGATTGAGTTCCTGCCAAATTCCTTGTTTACATACAAGTGATCTCTGCTGAGGCTTCTCAGCAAGCCAAGGAACGCAGAGCGCTGAGGAAACAAGCGCTAGAATGGAAATCACTACTGTGGAGAGGAAGGTTTGTGACTCGCTGCATTTCATAAGTAAGATCTGATTTATGGATATGGCCTCCATTCACCTAGACAGGGACACAGAGCACCAACCCAAGAGAGCTAAAGTTCAAAACAATAAATCTCAAGTTTCCTTGGTCAGTCCAAGAGCAGCGCTTAAGGAATATACTGCCCTAGTTTCCTGAGATCAGGCTTTGCAGCTGGAGTAACTTCAAGTTTTTCTCTTTTCCTGAGGCGTTGCAGATTTGCCAGCTTTGTCATACTGCTTTTCTGCCTCTGGGCCACTCAGAAAACAGACCTGTTTTTAAAGAAATTCTCCAGAGCTAAAGCTACTTTTTTTTTTTTTTTCCTTATTTATGTTTTTCCCATTTTAATATGCAAAGAATGGTTTACTGCATGCAACTAGCAAACAGCATAGAACCTGAACAAAAGAGGAAGAAAAAGTGTTTTGGTTTGTTGATTCAAACTGACAAAGGAAACATACTAATTGAAATCTTCCCAAATAATGTAGGACTAGAATGCAATTCTTTTTATATTTAATTTAAATCACATGCAGGTTCTTCGTTTATTGCAATTGCTTCAGACACATGCCAGCATGTGTATGTGGTCTTACGTTATTTTTTCTCAAAATCAATGAAACACACAGAGTAAAGTTTTCCAAGAGTTTCAAATTCATTTACTTTCCTGCTTCATTCATCTGCCTCCCTGCCACTAAAAATATAAAATATTCTGCACACCTCATGGTTACTGGATTGCACTTTCAAGTGTTCATTCTAAATTGTAAGAGAGAAACATGGGGACATAATATAGATGGTAGGACACAGTAAATAATAAGAATTTCCATAGCTATGAAGATTAGCTGCATTACACATCTTTTCAGTAATTCAGTCTTGAAGTCTTTGAGTTTTCCATGATTGATGTATGTCATTATTCTGACATCACACATTTCTCCCTAATTAAGCATACTTTTGCTAAATGGAGTACTTTTGACCTAATTTACTTTTCTGCATACAGTGCAAATAAACTTATTTTCCAATGCTTTTTATACAGATCCGGTAACTAAAAGAAACCCAGCAAAGGCACTTCAGGATATTCTTAACTTTCAGTTCTTGACTTTGAATAGAAATAGCTTGTGTGGAATTGAAAATCAGACACGGAACATCAAGTGTTTTCCTGAACTGGATTTACTGAGTCTGATGCTGACTACACCCCCAGCTGTGGCTCTCCAGGTGAGGCTACAGTGACAGGGACAAGATATGAATTCACCATGTGGCTTGTCATGAGCCAAATCTGGCCCCACAGCTGATATTTGGGAATCCAATTTCGAGTTTCCTGGCACAAAATTTTCAGCAGAATATTCATGCTCACTACTGTGCACTCCTATGTCCTTTCCCTCTGGTAAAACCCTAGTAAATAACAGGCTCCTTGCAGAGGGACTGTGAGGTGACAACCCTTCTCCCTCTCCAGCAAATATATTCTTTGGTTATTACTGAAGTCCTTGTACTGCAATAACCCTTCAAACTCCACTACAGAAGTTATTTGGAGCACCAGTAGCCACTTTCCTGAATCTATCTTGCCTTCTTACACTACTATCAATCATGTCCTTACGAAGCAGTGCATTGCGGGTCAGGGAGTCCTCGATGCCTTCTCTGCCGTGCTTCCCGTATGTGAATCCTACAGCACAAGGGACTGGGAGAGACAATATGCTTCTCTGCATCAAACTTCTTGGCTCTAAAATAGAACTGATATAAGCAGAAGCACAAAACAACAGCTAATGCTCTGTTGCTAGCAGAAAAAAAAAATTAACTCAGCTCATCAACTAAATTAGGAATAATTGGTCAAATGGTTATGCAAAAAATGCATGGAGGCACTGCTCTAGGTAATAAGTTCTGCTGACTATTTCTCCTGGCTACTCCATTTGATATTCTTCATATCTAAGTTGTGTAGCCTCAGACCCAAAATTTTAATGAAATGCGCTGCTCTATTATTAAGTGCTGCTATACTACGATCCCAAAGGAAGTAAAGACTTCATTTAATTGTGTTTATCTTAGACCACAATAGATGCAGAGAAAGAGTAGCTGGCATAGGTATGTTGCAAGAGCCTCTATAAGCAACCTTCAATGTATTTTTTTTTTTTTAATATCAGATTTCAGAGAATAAAATCAGTTAACAACATTTTCCTATGAGATTTCAGCTTAGCTGCAGGGATGATACAGTACCACATTTCATTAAAGTTACAGGTTCAATGAATGCTGACTGCATTACTCTATGATCTTTATTAGGGCTACATTACAAAAATAATTAGAACTAATCAAAACAGGTGGGGTGGGGGTGAAGAGGGGTCTGAAACTTTCCATTTTCATAAATATTTCCCCTTTTTATCAAGGTGAGACACCATTCCATATAAGTATTAACAGAATAATGTGGGATAGGGGTAAGAGAACTATTTAATTCAATAAAAATAATGCATAAGAAAATTGTTTTCTGTTTCTCCGTTAAATTACATTCAGAATTCTTGGTTATCCAGTTTGTTTTTGTGTTACAGAAAAAAAAATAAGCACTATACCATGGTCTAAATCTTTGCTAGAGGAAATCCAGATTGACTGATGTGAACAGGGTTTTTGTTTTTTCTCTGTCTTTTGACTCTGCGCTCCTACAGGATTTACCCCCATATTATTTAGACGCATCTCAGTAAGGCTTCTGTAATTAAGACCACCAAAAAGAAATGGTATTTTCTGTATTTATACACAATTGTCATAGGGAAATTGAATTTCATATACGAACACTCAGCAGCGTTTTGGAAATTTCAGGTCCAACACAGACCTAACAAGATGATTTCCTCTTCATGGGAAATACCCAACTATTACACCAAATGTTGCTTCAGCAGAGTTTGTCTTTAAAATTCCCCTTCAAGGGCAACGAAGGGGTAAGATAGTTGCTCCATAAACACATCTTGTTTTTCTTTTCTGTTTCCTGCAAGGAGTCTGATGTAGCTAACAACATGGATGGATTCAGGGTTATTCTAGAGAACTTGAAGCAATTTCATTAATTTCAGACTCAAAATTTTTACAAAAAACACCAGTTTGCCTACTAATTCTTACTTCCTTTGTTTTCCACAGAGAATATAAATGGGTTTCCAAATCAAATAGAAATAGTTCAAAGCTCATCTTTTGGGGAGGTTAGTTCAAACCTGAAACCACATCTAACATCCGCAAGACATTCTTAATAATGTATGAAGATTTAGGGTGAACCTGGGCACTTTAAAGTTTCACATCCATGGGCCATGAAGGATACAAGTTTTCAAAAGCTTCTGTGAAAAACTCACTGGATTTAAGTACAACCTGCTTTTCATTTTGAGTGTTGTCCAGACAAGAATGTCAAAGTGAGGGTAACTTTTACACAAAGAATTGATGCATTCGATGCAGCTCTTGCAGGTTGCTTTGTTAGTCAGTCTGATTGCTCTCTTTTTTTCAGATATACATAGAAATAACTAGAGTAAATGACCTCAGAAAAGAAACATTTAACCTTACCCCTGATGTAAACATCTCACTCTAATATTGCAATGCAGGTAAAGGAAAACATGGCAATTTACCAGAACAAGGTCAGTACCACAATAAGGTAGATGTTTCTCTTTTAAGGTTAACTTCTAAGGGGATTAAAGCATTCCTCACTAACGTAAGTAAGTAACATGCTGCAAAGGTTTGCCTTTAAAAATCAAGCACAGCAGTCATTGTAGTTGGTCAGGTTTGAAAGAGAAAGGTGTGCACAATTATAAACTATTCTAAAAGGTATTCAATGCATATTTCGAATGAATTAAGTAATGAACTGTACCTGTGTAAATGCTGCTTTTTTCTTAGTAATATACTAACCTGAGACAGTACACATGCATACGCACATTTATGTGTATATTTGTGCATAGACCTAAAGGGTAAGCATAGAGACAACAGGCATGACAAAATAGCATTCTGGATGCTCCTCTCTTAATACATTAGCAACCTTTATAATCATTAAAGAAGAATCACGATCACCCACGGAAAACAAGCGTCATATGAATTGTTAATAGTCAGTATCCGAAGCGCATGTGAGTTATTACAATCTAGCACATATTGAGGACGCCTAGTGCACACAGAAATTACCAGTTAACACTTAATTTTTGCATTCCACATTTATGCAATTAATTAGAGAACACTTAACATTCTCTCTAACTTCAAGCTCTGCATGATCATGTTTGATCATGAGGGAATTTAAAATCATTTATGTAGCCAAGATTTAAATACAAGAGGAAACAGAGATGGTGATGACTAGAAAGAGAAGCATGAATATATTAACTGACAAACCAAGCTATATAAATATGAAAAAGCCAATACAGACATGACAAGCAAACTTATTCATGGCAACTTATTACATAAATAACCTGGGCAACTTTTATTTATATAGGAAATATGCAGAGATACAATTGTATATTAGGGACTTTGCTGGTCCATCAGCTGCATCAGAGATGAAGACACAAGAGGTAAGCAGACTTAGGACGTGGTAGGTATTTAAAATAGTAAGTGACAGACAACAATACCACTGAATCCAGCATGAGCTTTTTGGGTTTGGACCATGTTTTTGTGTACAGCTGCCTGCTCTAGGATTTTGGGAGAAATTCCTGCCCGTCCTCTCAAGCACATAAGAGGCAGTGGTCAGAGCAGTCACAGTAGCTGTAGTTTGCCAGAATTTGGTCACCAGTCACCACGAATTTCTGGTATTTCCCTCCAATGTTTGTGGCATCATCCTTTATCCCTCATGAAGATTCTCCTAGGAGCTTACAGAGGTTTTATTGCAGCGTGTGCCTTAGGCAGACACAGCCAAATCTCCATCGCCCCAAACCACAATACCTCCTAGCAAATCAATCGATCTAGGTGAGTCACCTTGCAGTGATAGCCTTAAGCTTAGAAGAATACATAGTAGGCTTAGTTACAGGATAAAGAAGGTCTTTAATATGCAAGTTCACTGTCTGGAGGGAACAGAGGAAGACATTTAAGGCTATGGTTTAAAGACTGGTTTTGAAGAGACTAATGAGAACTCATTTTAAAAGGTGCTTAGAGCCCCAACTGTTCCAAACCACTTCAAACGAACCTCTTTCTAATTGCAGTGCAATGGACATTCCAAAACACATTTCTAACCCTGCTGCTCTATCCTACGCCTCAATCTTTTGCATGGTGTTGGGTGCTGCCACTCCCTGTAACACTTTGGGTACCCGGTAGGATACAGAATCAGCCCAGGCATTCCCACCACGATTGCTCCCAGAGTCCTAAACAGCCCCAGGGCTCAGGAGAGGGCTTAGCAGAAACTGTCCAAACAATGGCAATAGCTAAATTTACAAACATTACCGTAATGCATCTTTTCTTTCTTACTTCCCCAAATGAAAGAACTAGGAATGAATCCTTAGCTAGGCTATACTGAGAAAGCGATATCAATTTCCACTGGCCCAGAATGCTTGTAATCAAATACGTCCATTTATTATCTGTGACAAGGTTGGAGATGTTAGGCAAATTACTTTATTATTCTGCAAAAATACCAGCTTGTCATTAATATTAGCCTGTGTCTTTAAATTCAGAGATATAAGCAGCTTCTCCATCTTACTAACTACATCATGCTATAATCCGATGTGCCCTATAAGGAGCTGCAATATTTAAGGTCTTTTAGCTAGTACCTCTACATCCTGATTATCCTTTAGAAATTAAATGCTTTCAGTATACATTTGTAAGGGAGACTAACAATCTCCTGCCACTTGAAGGATGAAGATGGTAAATGATGGCTGTTTTTTTTTGTTGTTGTTTTGATGCTGCCAAGCAGGCTGATGACTTTATATTCTGTGTCCATGGCTCAATGACCCACAAATCTCCTTTGATATGCCAGGCAGCAGAGAGAACCAAGCTGAACGGATCAGGAGAAAAGTGAAAATCCTTCAGCAAGGGGCCCCCGATGAAGCCATCATGTGACAGGAATCCTAAGACTCTGTTATGGAGGGGAGAGGCGAGCGAGCGAGAGAAAAAGAAAAAAAAAATGGAATAGGGCATTGTGGTGGCACAAGCTGATAGAGACGTCAGAGACGCTTCAGTAATCTCACGACGCTTTGGCCCAGTGTGGGGGCAAATGAGGCCCATATTCAGCATGGCGTGACGGGTAGGACCACCCCGAAAAAGCTGTGAGGGGGCAGGCAGTTGGACAAATCAAAGCAGAAGAAAGTAATTTTCGATAAATTAAAGAAATCTCCATGGAAATTAGCATGAAACATTTTCTAATCTCCCGCTTTTCACTGCCGACAAGGGTCACTGGTTTAACTTCTCTCTCTTATTTTATTATTCCCCAGCCACATTCCTCTGCTTTTTTATATCCTTCAATTTTTACTACCTCTTTTTCTTCCAGTCTATCATTTTTAGCCTTTCTTATAGTTGCTTCTTAACCCTTTTAGGACTTCTCCCAGTAAATATTCAGGAGAATTAACTGATCCATTAGAGTTTAAAGGACATACTCCAAAGCAGTTGCTTTTTCTAACCATCTGCAGTATTTTGTCTACTGCATATGCCATCATTTTAACTGTGATCAAAGTCAAACATTCCCTGTACAGTAAAACCTGAAAACGACTGCTTTCCACAATCTCTTTTAGAGAGAGTGCTGACACTGCTAAATACCAGCTGCAAATGTACTGTTAGAGGTAGCATTGCTAAGTCACAGCATTATGACTTTTTGCTTTAACTTCTTTTAATATAAAAATCTCTTCTTTTTGCTCCTGTTCTGTTCTCGCTAACACAAGAATGTTATATTAGCACCTCTTTTTTTCTCACCTTTATTACAGAAGGTCGTATTTGAAACAGACTTCCAAATTAAGCTGAATTAGGAGTATTAAATGCTGATAATTATTTAAAAGCAAATATGAAGTAGCAGTGAGGTTGTCTAGCAAAAATATATTGCTACTGTGCACACGAAGGATACTGAAAGAGCTACCTGCCTTTTGACTGTAGTAACTTTGCACTTGCAGGCACGAAATCTGTAAAACTACAGTGATCTATGTTCCACGGCCTATGATATGAAGACAGAAACTGTGAACAAAATAATAATTAAATAATCATGATTAGAATGATTATTTTCACAAAGATTACTAGTACAAATTCATTACTGATATAAGTGTGATTCTTCCTAAACTACTGGTAAAGAGCCAAGGTCAAATTTATCTTTTACAGATTCATCTATAGGATAATTTTATGCCATATAATAGTTTTGTAGTTCCTGAAGAATGCAGACCTCCTTCAGTAAGACAAATTTAGATAAAGATAAAGACATCAAAATATAATGGTGTGTGAAGAGTGAGGTCTTTATGCAATGACAAATAGTAACAGCAAACTTAATTAATTCTTAGGTTCTTTTTTCTTCCACTTGTAGCTGCTATTGGATCCGAGAATGAATCTCCATGAGTTTCACAGTAGGTCAAAGAAGTATGTTCCCTGAAATGGTTCTATAAAAAGTGGTCCAAATATGTCATTTGCTATCACTGAAGAAAGGAGCTGTATGTGGAATGATGACTGGTACAGTTTCTATCAGTTTTACTACTTGCACAAGCAGTGTGCTACATGTCTCTCATTTTCTTGAACAAGACAGATGCCTCTGGTGTGAAAAATACAGATGTTGGAACACGCAGCAGACAACTGTGGTTTATCAAAAATACACTACTGGCACTGACTGATGTCAGACTTAATCATTCAGCATCCTAGCAGGAACGAGTGAATTATTGGGTCTTAGTCATGTGTGGTTTATGTTTAAAAAGTAGTACGTCATCTTGTTTCTTCTTTACAGGGGTTGGAAACTATTGAGCAGACAGCAATGCCTGGGGCTATAGGTAAGAAGCTGAACAGAACCCAGAAATGAAGGTGCATGACAAGCGGTATAGACATGGACAACTATCCATGTTTTTTCTGAAAGAAATGTCAATGAAGGGCAAAAAAAAATCAACATTAGAAAGATCGCACTGAAAGGGGGGTGGGGAAAATGGAAAAGCCATGCTTATTTGATAAAAACATTTCCATATTTTATCTCAACAAAATATACACAACTTAATTTTGTGTTTAAATATATGCACAATTTAACAAACAGATTCTTAATTTATTCACTGCTTATCATATTTTAGATGATGTTTAAACAACACTACACGCACACGTGCACACAAGCATAGACAAGGCTGTTTTATTAGTCATGAAGAATTCACCTGTACACAGAAGTTATTTGTAATCAGCCATTTATTTTGAGGTCTAACATGTCAGGTGCTATGCACTCTCACTTGAGTTTGTCTAAAAGGGCCCTTATGTATCTTTTCAATCCCTTGCAAGTTCCCCTAGCCACAGCATTACGATTTTCTGAGTAGATAATGAAGGTGAGGTCTATCAAAATATATTGAGATTGTTCCTTGCTGTCTAACATGAGACAAGTCAGTGATTCTTTTAACTGGAACACTTTTAAGTTGCTAGCAAACTGTTATATCAAGGTATTATTCCAAGAATGAAAAGGAATGAAATTTTCCTTTAAACAAGAAAACAGCTAGCACAGGCCTAGACAGCTAGGAGACGATGTCTCTCGCAAACATTGGGCCAGTCCTGAACCTGTTTTTTATATGAGCACAGGTGAAGTCAAGTTTGATAAGTTTCTGGAACCTTTCCCACATGTGAGATTTGCAGGATCAGGCCCTATCAGTACATTACATGGGATGACTATGATCTGCTCACACCTTTAGCACAAAGGCAGAAATGACAACTAGCTGTGTGACTCATTAGCAGTCACAGAGATGGAGCACATTGCCCAGTCAGGCTTACACCATTACTGCCAAGTGCCGTGATTACCCCTCCAGGATCCTGAGAAAGGTGTCAGTTAGACAATAACAAGCAATCCCTTTATCATGCATATTTTTTTTTTCTTTTAAAGAATTTTCCCATTAAGAAATACAATTTCAGAATTAATGTTAGTTAGCCAGTTATGGGAAGTCAGGCTGTCATCCAAAATTCATGTGATACTTTTTTTTTCTGAATTATATTTCTCCATGAACTTGTGATTAGGTAAACAGCATAATGCACAGAGGAAAAAGTATATTAATCTGCCTATTGCTTCTTCACTCCCATTAATGGTGGATTTAAGTTGCCAGAATCCATAAATGCAACAGCCTCCTTTAAAAGCAGTAAAATAATTTTCCTGTATAAATGGAGACTTTCAGGGGATCATTATTGGGAAACTGACATTATATTCTGCACAGAAATAGGTCTCCTCCGGACTTCAACACATACTAGCTACAAAATGCAAAGTCAAATCATTTAGCATTTATTTCAGCAGAAATGGCTTACCTCCTAATTGAGGAGCTTTAGTTGGAGAAAAAAAAAAAAAGGAAAGAAAGAAAAAAAGAAAGAAAAAGAAAACCCTAATCATCTTCCAGCACTTTCACTGAACTGCTGTTGTTATTACATGTGTTTCAGCAGTGCCTGAGGCCACAAACCACAGACCAGAGGATCTCTGCCCTCTGCAGTATGCTGGCTAATTCTACAAAGTCTTGAGCTCGCAAGGGCACTAATATTTTGGTACTCAGGAGCTGAGACTCTTTACCCCTCTTCTCTGGATCAAATCCAAATGTGAGACAAACACAACCCAGAACAGAGTCAGAGGAGTGAATATTTGCCAACCTAGGACTTATTTTGGCAACCTTCCCTCCAAGAAAAATCATCACTACGAGTTTAAGTATATGCCATAGGCCCTCTACTTGGACAGTGGAACTGACCCGCTATGGGAAGATTAAGAGAAAGTAGAATGCATAGTTTGAAGTAACCCATTACACCAGTCTGAAACAGCTAATTCATATTCACATCCAAGGAAAGAGGTTGGTGGTTTGGGGTTTTTGTGTGTGTGGTGTTTTTTTTTTGGTGGTGGTGGTGGTGGTTGGTTTTGTTTGTTTGTTTTTAAAGATGGGTTTCAAGAATGATGCACAAAACGAAAATTCATAAGATTTAGTGTTTCATACAAGCACTTCTTGTCACTGAAAGTTTAGCAAACTTTAACAATGCTAACTTTAAAGTTAATGAAACTGAAAAATAATTATAGAGGCTTTCAAGGAAGAAGTACTTTGGGATGAGGGTGAGGAATATAGCCCTTTTGAGTTACTTTCCCCATACTAGTGTTCAAATTTACCAGGGCTAAGATAGGAATTGTTTCAGAGCATAAAATAAATTCTGCAGCATTCTGTGATATGTCCAATCTCATGAAGATCATTTACAAATTCTATCATAAGTTGAGGAGATATCTACAATTTAAAAAATCTTGGAATATCTCCTTGTTTGTGGCAAGACTTGCCCACAAATGGAAAAATTAGAAAAAACATGCAAGCCAACTCATCCCTTCTCTAATTCAACAGGATAGCATGCTAAATTTATTTTGCAGTTAAAGAGTGTCTCAGCACTTAAGATCTGATAATGAAAAAGGAAAGCGAAAAATTATTTCTGTGTTGTACGTTCTGTTTACTCTGTCTTCTCTTAAGTCCAGACTTTGAAAAGCCATTCCAGGTTAAGTGGCATTTGTCTTCAGTAGACAGATGGACAGTTTTATAGCAGGAAAAAGAATCATCTAAAACAAGTGATTGCCTTTACTAGTGAGAAACTTTCTCCCCTTGAGACTCATTATTCAAGGACTAGAAAGAATGTCTTGCCATCACATAGTTTTACGGAAGTTTCATATATTATCATCTCCTGGGGCATGAATTTTTATTACAGGCAAAACAAATATCTACAGTATGCGATTCATATTTTAGGATGCATCTACCCATGCAGCCATATACATTTACCATTTTTCATTGATGCTGGCCATAGAACACGAGCAGGAAAGCCTTTTCCAGTTTGATGAGAAGAACAGGTAGCACACATAAGTCCGTTTTAACTTCCATGTCTAACTCATGCTTGCCATGCTGGTAGAGTGCTTTCAGTCTGTCTGACCTGTTCTCATTCCATCACTCTAACAGCATTACCTAAGTCCTTCATTACCTTCTCTTGACTGGGATTTATCTAAACTCATCTGGTAAGGTTTGCTAATTTATATGGATTATCACAGGAATATAAGTGACACAGTGGTGCATAAGAGGAAGAGCTTGAAATACAAACATGAAAGGGACTGAATCAATCCATTTCCTTGGCACACAAACCACTTACATCTGTAACTCAGATTAATGATTAGGGAAAAGTGTAAAAATGCAGAGCTGACGTCCTTCTGTTTGAACAGAAGGTTTCTCCACAACAAAGAAAATCAACTTTCTGCAGGGGAAAGAAGATACTCAAGGAAATTTGGGAGTGGAAACTCAGAACTTTCAGGGAATCTCTAACTGTAGCATAGTTTCTTACAAGAAAAGATCACAGATCTGGAAATGGTGGGAGTACCAGCCTCAAGACCCATATTACTCATTAACCTCATTGTTTCCCCCTCTATCCTACTTTCTCAGGAATATAGCGTCCATGAATTGTCATCTACCTACAAGCATAAAGACCTCATGAAGCAAAGTTCGTGCAGGTCTAAGAAAGGAGGGGAAGAAGGACAGTACAAATGTTTCTGATGAAGGAGGAGGAGAAAATCTGATGCAGAGAAAACAGGTGGAAGGCAAATAAAGTGATGGTTGAAGCAAAACAGTATCATGTAAATGTAAAGTACAAATTTGAATCAAATTTGAATCTCCTCTAAATTAACAGAATACAATTATTCACCCAAATAATGTCCTATTGAATGCCTCAGGGGAAAACAAAACAAAACAAAAAAGGTGTTTCTGTTCACATTCTTGACTTCTACAGCAAAATAACACAGTCATAGGACTTTCAAAATCAAGAGAGTTTTCTGAACTAAGTCTATTACACAAATGTGATTCTATTCAGTTACATCAGTATTAATTATCACTAAATCCACTAAGTGGTAGTTTTAAACCAGTCTGTAACTGGCATGAGCAAAGAAGTAAACCCTATGTGTAAATAAATTGCAGCACTCAATGTGTGCAGATAATTAAACTATAATTATATTACTTGTTACAGTGGCAGAAAATTTTATTGCTGTGGTGAAAGGTTAGACTCTTCTTTCCTGTTTTGACATATTAAGAAGAAATTTAGCATTCACATTCAACATACAAATACCGCTACCCAAAAAACATCACCTTTTTCTTAACTAGAAAACACCAGTACAGTTGATTGGTAAACAGGCTGCAGAGAACACTTGCATAAGAGAATATCTTACGAAAACAACCTTTGAACTGCAAGATTTCATTTATCTGTGGTGTTTGTTTGTTCATTTCTGTACCAGCTATTGTTTCACAGTACTTATTCTGAACAGATGATAGGATCAGTTTTATAAACACCTAAGGAGAAACATCAAAATAGAGGGCTATTCTCACTATCCTAACTAGCTTCTTGGTCTGGCACTATTCACAGCTACAGATATTCACACAGGAGGTTACCACAGGAGCTGCACAAAGCTAGGCATAGGTTGCTTTGCCCGATAGTGCAAAAATTTTCTTGATGAAAAACAATCTATGCAGTGCTGCATTTTGCAGTCTTTGGAAAGCTAAGCCTTCCTGGGCAAACTGAAAGAAGCATTATCCCCATCCATCACACAATGGTACGGAAGACTTCAGCTCTGTTGCAGGTTTCAGAGCCCCACAAGAGATACGTTCCACATTTCTGGATAGCCTTGTGATGGAAAAACATGTGTGCATTCTCTTCATTTGGCACTCCCAGTTCCCCTATGCACTAGGTAAAATGTTCAAGGCCACTCGTAACGCATTCTCTCTCCCCAGCTCTCTTCTGCCTATCCTTTGTTTTCAATATACATCTTATCATTAGCAATATATTTCCCACTGTCTTCACTGAAGCCACAGCTTCAATACAGGGGGTCTATTCATCTGAGGTTGCAGGGTCCACTTTTTATTTCTAGAAGCAGCATGAGGAGGAGTGGTAGTGACAGACCACTGGCTTGGGCCCCAGGCTGTGTCGTTACATTCAAATCTCCCACTGCTTCCAGACCTCCCTATTAGTTACACTAGAGCCTCCAGCCCTCTGAAGTCACAGAGCTGGCAAAAATGCGGATGGCTCTGGGCTTCCCTGTTAGCAGCGAACAACAACGCTCTCTAGGGCAAAACTAATGGGGGAGCTCAGAGCAAGCGTGAATTTCAAGATGAGCAGCAGCTGGGCTTTGCTGACAACTTGCCACCTGATCTCCCAATATGGGAGACACTGTAGGGCATGAGAAAGAGGAAGCTGGGGGCATGTTTGGAGGGGAGATTGATGTGATCTGATCTGAACCTGAAAAATGGCCAGTTTGGTTCAGACAAGGAGGGTGAATGGAGGTTTTAATGTATACTAGCCCAAAAATGGCCTGTTTAGATAACATATACTACAAGCTAAGAAATGATGCAGGCTGGCTAATAGCTTTAGGGATGTATTTGAAGATCCAGGATACATCACATAAGACAGCTTTCTTGTCAAAAGGAGATACTGCGTTTCTATATGGAGACTCACAGTCTGTTCCTTCCTTTTTGCTACATTTCTGCACATTGTGCATTTGATCTGATTCTCAACCTCAAGATAAAAAGCAGGAGCTAAAATGCTGAGGATCAGTGTGAAAAAGGACTCTCAAACGTGTTTTAAAAAAAATTCGTGAACCAGTCCTTTTTTAACCCAGAGGGCACGTATGATACAGAAGTACACCCATGATGAAATATATTTGTGTAGACTAATGGACCAGCACGTTGTGATAATACCAGGAGTTCAGCTGCAACAAGGCAGTTGGGCCCCAGCACAGGACAAGAATTTCATACTCTGCCTTTAGTCTCATAGAGGCTGTGCAGCACAACATCCCTGGTGCAGGGATTCCTAAAGGCCCCAGCATACGCCAGGGCTCTAAGAGGTAAGGGTTAGACACTGCCTAATAGAAGGTGCATAAGCCACCCTTCAGACCTTGAGAAAATTAGATTAGAGAGATCCAGGTCTACAAGGGTCACTTGATTACTTCAAAACTTGTCAGTGACTTTGCTCTCTTTCATTTTTACTAGGTTTTCATGACTTCTGACATTTTTACCATGACAAAATTACAGTCATGACATGCGCATCCAGCAGGCATGCGGGTCAGGATACATCTTTGTGGATCTATGGTATCCTGTTTGACACTCATATGCCTCTGTTCTACAAACAATCAGGGATGATTTTCTGCCACAAGGAACAGCTGCTAAATCTCCCCTTTGCCTTCACCTCTCCTCAAAGGAAACAAAAGAACATACCTTTGCTTTTGCCTCTTGCCCTCGGTCTAGTTCAATGTTTTTTCTTGCTCAACATACAGCTTTCCTCTCTAGCTCTAATAAAATGGCTTTGTTTTTATCTATTTTGTGCAAGATATGCATAGAAAATTGCAAGAATAACACATAGCCACTGGAATTTGGAGACAACA
The DNA here is from genome assembly GCF_964035555.1 of Netta rufina. Classification (NCBI taxonomy): domain Eukaryota; kingdom Metazoa; phylum Chordata; class Aves; order Anseriformes; family Anatidae; genus Netta; species Netta rufina. The sequence continues at coordinate 18,028,037 of NC_140134.1, read as the reverse complement.
GCGGAACTGAAGTATCCATCTCACAACTTCAGCATACTCTACAGATGCCTGATACACTTTTCCCTGCATGTTCAACATTTCAAAGCAGCCATTCAAAATGCAACAGAAGGGGACTACTTACCTCCCCGTGCAGGATTTATTTTTATCACTGATTATGAACATGTGGTTTTACAGTCTGTAGTGGCTGGGGTGGAGGAGCAGCAAGGAACAGGGGTATGGTGAGTGTCACCAAGCATTGTTCACTGCTCCTGCTCTCCTCTAGGCAACAGGAGGAAAAGTGCAAGGATACTCACGAGGAAAATTTCCCTTTTAGGTTTGAATTCATAAGAATGGAGGCTGTACAGGAATAGGAAATAAATTAGCCATCAGAGCTGCAGGGCTGCATGATTCTGTGCAGAACGAAAATCTTACTTTCACCTGAAACATAAGTTGAAAGAGTGGGAAAGTAGGAAAATACACAACACAGGCTATGTATCTCTCACCTCTGCCCCAAGAGGTTTGGCTTTTTTTTTTTTTTTTTCCTCCCTCTATAACCATTTCTGCTACTACAGTAAGAAGGCTCGTGTATATGGAGATTTGTGGATTATTTGTTCAGTTTCACATATCCGTGACATACTGCTTTGAGTACCATACCTAGCGACAGTCATAGAAGGTAACTTAAAAGACATAGTTTTTTTTTATTATTGTTGTTTTGCGGAAGAAGTTTTTACAGACAGCTATCTGCAAGAATGCCTGGGGTTCCTTATTCCTACTAACTCACAGTCCACTTAACTCCTTAAAAAGGAACTGAGAGAGCACTACAAGAGATAGACCAATGACTTTCATCTTGACAAGAAATATCACCACACATTATTAGGAAGAATAAAAGAACAGGAACAGGATGGATCTTTACATTTTGGAGGGAAGGAGGGTGTCATGTTTGTTTGAAAGAAACATTTTCTACCTTCACTTATGTTTTGCACAATGTCACACCAGGGCAAAAACCACTGGAAAAGCAATATGCATTAATTGTGAAATACCCATCCCTGGGAGAGGTGCCACACTGTGCGCCCAGCGCCACGAAGTTGCGAGCTGTGGAACTCAACCATTTTGTAGGTGACAAGTGTCACCCCATACCTTTACAGGCCAAGCCATAAGCCTAAACCAACTTCAACATGACTACAGAAACATGCCAGGTGATAGCTGCAACAACACTGTTGTGCTAAGCATTACTTGAATGAAATCAGAATGAAATGCTTTTTTCTTCAACTCAAAACATTCAAGATAATGTGGCTCAAACATCCTAATTTTTTATTTGTTGGGAACTTCTGGAACAGGAAGGTTGCAATTCACCAATTTAAAAAAAAGAAAAAAAAAAAAAATACTAAAGGATAGATACGAACTATTCTTCAAGATACTGAGGAAATAATACACCTGGTCTGCAACAAAGCTATCGAGCATAATTAAGTCAACTGCAATTTAAATATTTAGGCTACTTTTCCTAAAGAGGGGGGCATCAAGAAAAGCAGCTTCTTTTACACAGAGATAGGGTGGTTTTGCTCTACAACAAGAATTTAATCTAAATAACTGATTTGCACCCAGATGTACTTGTTTTGATTTTTCTCTGTTGAGATGAGGCAATACTGAAAGCTGCATCCTGGGAAGATGTTAAGCAAAGACTGCCAGAGTACTATTTTTGTTTCCGAGTGGCTTTGTTACATTCACATGTGATATCTTTGGATGAGTCCAATCTAATTTTAAATCTATTTGACTGCTGTAGGATCTGAAAGAGCTGATCCTGTAGGATTTGAAAGCAAGTCTTTGAACTGAGATCTCAAGAGATAAATGGCAAATACATTAACTTTACCACCTCATTTTCTTTAGCTTACAACTTAATTGTATTTTTGTAGGCCTCAGCAATCATGTTTTAATTAGGTCCCTTTGTCTGATTTGATAACTTGTTTTGCATCTTTCTTACCTTAGCCCACTGCTCCATGGGGCTAAGCAGATAGCATTATGATCTGGTACTTATTTCTAACATTTGCTTTAGTTGAATAAGCTACCACAGGAACTTTGACTTCCCTAAGGTAAAAAACAGATTTACCAAAATTACATCTACATATCAGCAGCCAGTACTAAAATAACCCCCTATCTATAGACTATGTATCTAAGAGAAACGTGAAAAGGGATTTTAGCTGAAGATAACTGGCTAGACAACCCAGTCTTACAGATAGTTGCTGTTTCTCCTAAGTGATCCCACACAGGAGGCCGGCAGGTGCCACATTTCAAATCATATGAAATTACAAGTTAGCAAGCAGTCTCTCCCCATGGGCTCAAATACTACTTCTTAAAGGCTCAAAATAGGACACAGACTGGAGGGGAATTTTATACTCTCTGAAAGGGAATTTCTTTTGTTCAATTCCAATGACATCTGTGATCTTTTCTCTCCTCAAAATGTCCCCAGAAATCTTTATATTGAGGACGTGCCTATTAAATCCGTAGCCACCCTTTCTGCAACACCCTGTTCAGTACATATTTCACTTTGAAAAGAACCAAAAACTCCATGAAGCACCCATTCTCTGTTACAAGGAATATACTGATCCTAGATAGCCCAAAATGTTCAGTCTTTCTCTCTTTCTCACGTGCTCATAAAGGTCAAAATAATGTTCCAGTCACTAAGACTGTTTCCAAAACCTATTTAAATTAAAATAGTTTAATGATCTCAGAACCTGACTTTTATATTCCTTAATGTAGATAATATCCCAAATTTACTTCTCTTGTGATTTGAATTTGATTTCAAGCAGCATTTTCCAATTTTTGCATGAAGTTCTATTTCTTTCCACTACCTGTTCTTCAACTCTCTTTTGTTCATGATAAACCACATTCTAGAATACTTCTGCAAGACTACGGCAATATTTTAGATTTCACATAATGGAACTCAATTTTTGTTTCAAGCAAAGTGTAATTTCGTCTCAATCAGCAGTCAGTAGCCACATTGCCAATTAGACTGAAGTACACTTTACAATAAAATGTGCAAAATTGTTGGGGAAAAAATATATAACAGAGAGTCTCAACTGTGGGTAAAATAAATATAATTGATGCATCCTTCAGTCTGCAGCATTGATTATTATTTATTATTACAAACTCTTCAAAACAGGATGATTTGATGTCAACATGTTATTTTAGGAAGTGCACAATTGAAGAAAGAATTATTTGCATGGATTGATTCATAAAATATGTTTACTGAGAAGAAATGTGCATTTTTACTTGAAATGATTCTGAATCATAAAGAAAAGTCAAGGCAATCTTCAGGCATTATAGTTGAAAAGAATATCTAAGTTTTTAAATAAGCTTCATTTAAGAGAATAGTTTTTGTACAAAGCAAGAATCTATGCTTTTTTTTTTTTTTTTTTTTTTTTTTGGTGCAGTCTGTCTGGCTAAACTTAAAAAAAATGGCCATAGTAAATCCCAGGTCACTTTTATTCTGTGTCACCAGCTGAATTTGGAAGCTCCCCTTGAATAGTAAGGATCAGTCCTTTCTCCTTGCATTGATCTCTTTTCCAAACAGAATACCACCATGCTTTGATGTGACATATGGAATGAGAAGAAAGTAATAATGAAAATCAATGAGTCTAAATATTCTGTACTTGTACCTCACCTGTCATTCCCTATGGTTATGTGTGTCCAAGAGAGGGAATTAAATGCTCCTTTTTCATTTCATGCAGTTTGTAGCCCTATGGTGTACCATTAAAAAAAGTTACCTGAACTCATTTGAGAATTGTGAACATTTAAGTGTGCACACACTTATTACACTGCTATTGTTGCTCAATTTTTGCAAAAAAGAAATTAATCAGAATGTTTTACAATTAATTTATAAGGTTAATTACTATTATAATTTATGACCCTACAAACCTGTCACTGTCCAGATGGCTCAAAAGAAATGAAAGATGTGGGGAGAGAAAACAATAACACAAATCAATTCAATACCATAACATTAAAGTGACCACAAAAGAAAAGAGAAAAAAAGACCCATATCTGTACAAAGCAGGTGACGAGGGTGTTAAATTCATGCTGGAAGATCAACAAAGCCCATCAGGTAAAGCAGCACATCCAAACGATTGGCACTAGCTTGCACAAACTTCTGTCATGGTTCTTCTCACTTGCTGCTTTAAAAGTTTGCTCTCCAGTGACCAAGACCACATTGGCTGTTTCACTACTTTTTTTTCTTTGCTTCAAATAAATGGCCTGGTTCTGGGTTTAATTAAGTCATTCTGTGCAACAAACCTAACTTCTTCCACCAAAAATCACTGCACACAAAAAATCAGCCCAAATTCTTTAAGCAAAACTGCTCAGATGCAGTGGTGGACAGGATGACTGAGACACAAAATGCTAATTCAGCCTTTTGTTCAGAAATAAATCCAGGTAATGTCTTCCCAACTCACCAGTAAAAAACAGAAGATTTATAATTTCAAAGTTTCATCCTGTAGGAGCCTGACTTTCCACAGTGTTTTTAGATTAAAAAAAAAAAAAAAAAAAAAAAAGTTTAGTTGGCTGTTTTTTTATGCATAGGAAACACTGGGTTTTGTCTCTGGAGTCTGGGTTTATTTATTTATTTTAAGGCAAGCATCAGTGTTAGTTTGGCTACAGATGCAGTCCCTGAACATTTCAGCCTGTTTTGAGCACCAGACAGAACATTTTCCTAATCAGAAAAACATCAGAAATTGACACTGTCTCATTGAAGAGTTTTACCACGGTGTCGGGATGTTATTTTCATTGACAGTGGGTAGGAGGGCCTCTTTGCTGACATGGGGGCTGGAGCGAGCAACGGCAGAGGCTGGATCTGTTACTATGCGGATCCACCAGCAACTTACCCTTTGACAGACAGGCAGATCCCCAGAGGAGGGTGTCTGTAACTTGGAGACTGCAGCACTTGCTGCTGAGCTGGTCTGTGGCCTGTGCAAGGGAAGGTTTATTCCCTCCCCTGCTCTCTGCAGAGTTCCCTCACATCGATCCTCTACATTTGGGCAAAGCGTGGAGGAACAGATTTGCCCCAAATGCCTCCACAACTTCATTTAGAGCATTACAAGTCTTCACCAGAGACAAGCTCAACAATTCCCATTCTGTGCAAGCCCATCAGCATCCACTCCTCCCAGCCGGGGCTCCAGGAACCGCGGGGAAAGACAACCCCAAGGCTGAGAGGTGTGCTAGGCATCCCTTAATTTCACAAGGGTTTAAGAGCGAACAAAATACACAGGCATTCGCGTGCTGATGCTTTTTACCTATTCAGATCTGGAGCTGCAGAATGAGAGCCCAGGAGCCGTGGTCTCACCAGGCATTGCAGAACTTACGCTCCGAGAAGCTGGCATTCGATCAGCAGGCAGTGCTTGCTTATCCAGGCTAATGATAGGAGACATAAGCATGTACTGCTGCCTCAGCTCGGAGCACCCGGTGCTGGAGGCACAGGGCAGCCGATGCACATTTGGCAACCGGAGCTTAAGCATGCTAGGTATTTAAACACGACGCTTTTCTCCAAGTGTTTAACGCTTACTGTAAAAAGAAAACTGTATTTCTGACCACCCCTTTTATTTTCCCAATAAAACTTTCTTACTGCTAACATGCAAGACTGGAACATATTAACTTCAAATATATAGAGAAGGGCAACTGTTCCTTGATCTCAAATTCCATGAAATTTCAGGTCACTGTGGGAAAGCCAACAACTAGTTTAGTTAAATGCTTAATGACATAAAAACAGTGATTGATTGCCATAAAAATGGCTCTTAGGGATTACAAAAATGAGAAGACTCACAGAAGTTATTCAATGTTCCCAACTAAATAGTAGAAATATTTGGCCACAAAGCTAGGTTCCTGTCAGCCAGACAGGGACCAGTGAAACGTATATATTTTCATGAAGAAAAATAAGTTAAAAAGTGAGGAAAGTGTCTTATTTCACTTACTACCTTTAAAAATATATTGTGCTTGGATATTAAGTAAAGAATTACAATGCAATCACTTTTTAAGCAAAGTAAACCAGACCCGTATGCCCTGCTATAACCTACAAAAATATTTCTCTTCTCCCCTCTATTAAATGCAAAAATATTCCAGGAGCTTAGAAACACCGATAAAGTAAGGAAAGATTGCTGCCGTTTCTTTGGGGATACGACATTTGGGTGGCGGGGAGATGTAAAGGGGGGCGACCGTGCTGCGTGGAGACAGCAAACAAATTAAAATCGCTGTAAACAGGGGGCTTTGTCTTTAACTTGGGCAGAGCGGGCGTGCAGCTGCTGAGGGCTCGCATTGCTCCTGCAGCTCCCCCGGCACAAGACAGATGGCAGTGCAACCAAGCTAGAGCACGGGCCTGCCGCCGCTCCCTCTGGGTCTAACTCCTATTATCCACTTGTAAATTAACCTGTCAATTTATCAATCAACACCATCTTGATTCTCCCCTGTTCCACTGCCCGGCATTGCAGTGAATTTGCCTCGTAAATAACTGGGAGCCCCATGTTTGTTAGTATTGTGAATGAGTTTATTATCACTTTGATGACTGCTATGAATCACAAATGCTGCCGAGAGCCTGATAAGAAAAAAAAAAAAAAAAAAAGTACATGCACACATTAACACAGTTGAAACTATTTGGGAGATAAAAGATCGAGTTATTGCGATAGCAAATCATTTCAACTGGGGAAAATGGCTAAAAATTGTAGGTTTTATGTTGGATAAAACTCTTAGGGTACAAAATATGAAATAAAAGGAAATAGTTTCGCATCTAAGACTCAGAGGTATCTTCACTGCTCCATTGCTGGGATACTTCAGCTTGTTCCTAGAATTTCTGAGACACTATTTGATTTTATGCCCCATCTGAAAACTTCAGGGAAGAATTATCCTTTGAGATGCAACAAGTATTTCACTTATTTGTTTTTGCCAGTGTAACACTACACGGATCTGTAAGTAATTTATGCTACAAAAAATCTAAAGGAATTCAAATAAAAATAAAAGTTACTTTTAGAAGAAAGTTAAAAGGAAGAGGAATTTGAATACAACATTATTTATTCAATATTTACAGCATGAGAAAAGTGTTAAATGAGTAACAAATGTGGGTTTTGTACAGTGTTGTTTCTTCTGATGAAAGTCTCAGTGTTTGCTCAAGTGGCTTAACTTTATTTAGACTTAAACATAACAAATTAGTGCTAATTACTTCTGAATTTAGCATTTAAATCACATTTAATATTATATAAAAATAATGTGAGAAGTATAGCAGTATTCCAGAATTCCTTTGAGAAATCAGGGTTTGGTGGTGTATTTGCTTTTTGAAGCCAAATGAAACATACTAAAATCTAAATAAATGATAAACTGCACGTAAAAAAAAGCAGATGTTTGGCTATTTTTAAATAAAAACAATCTTTTGCCAGGTATTAAAAAAAAAAGTCTAAATTTGGCTGAAATATGCTTGAAATCTTAAATTGCACTTTTTTTTTTTTTGAAAGTATAAACAATATAATGAGAAAGAGGTAAAAAGTCTCATGCATCTTTGTAATTTTAGAAATACTATAATGCAAATAAATGGTGAACTCTTGTTAAAATCTGAGCAGAGGTTCATATAAAGAATTAAAATTCACAGCTCTTACAAAGCAGCCAACACTTATCTTTGTTCCTGACATTCCTTCTTTTTCCTTGCTGGTATTGTGGTGGTGGTATGTGTGTGTATTTACTCCTTATCATACCTTTTTCACATCCAAATTATTAAAATGCTTCTGAAAAGTTAGGAGCAAACTTTGCCAAACTGTCTAATGTTTTTCGTTCCTTTTTTTTTTTTTTTTTAATTCAATTCTACCAGCCTAATCTACTACAGAAAATATTATCTAATATTTAAACTACTGTAGAAAATGCAGTGGTGAACAAATACCAGTTATTTTGTTAGCATTTTTTGGCATCTATTTCAAATTCAGGTAATGATAACGGACCTCATTCTAATCTCAGATCCTGCAAAACCTGGAAATCTGAGTTGTACACCCATCGGAAAACTGAATAACCTAGTTCAAATCAAGTTGTGCATTTAAAACTACAAGCTGTGACTTGTAGTGCATGTGGCAGAATAAGATTTAAAAGACAAAGCAAAATGTATACAAGTATTTTCCAGGGTTTTACATAGCTTTACTAAAAATATAAAACATGGTTTATGGAACAAATGGCAAGCAATACACATGCCCACAGAGAAACAGTTGTCATACAGCAATATCTCTGGCACAATTAAAGTAAAGGAACAGGGTGTATGCTCAATATTGTTATGCCCAGTATATCATTGGTGGAAAAGTAATGGAAAATGAAATTATTTGTTAGAATGCAATTTAGGGAATCTGATAGGTTGTCCATTTTATTCAATTTATAATTAAGATAGTGTTTAAATTTGAAATGAATTCTATATATGCATGTTCAATAGGCTATAGCACAACAATAAGAATGGAATCACATCTCATTTTATCATAAATTGTGTAATAAGCGATAAGGTAAAAACTAGGGCTAAAATCCTCCCAGCAAAAATGAAAGAGAGCGACCTCAATTGCCCTAATTCATTCTGCTTTTTTTTTTTTTTTTTTTTTTAAACTCTTCATTTTCCCTCTGTTCACATTATTAGCTTACACATGAGTGCATTATTAGAAAATAACAAAGCCAAACAGGGAAACTTGGAAGAAGCAGGAGATAGGATCCCCTCTACAGCTGAAAGGTATTCTCATTTCATTTGTTAGGAGTTGCAAAAATAGTTTTATTGCCAGGGAAGGACAATGACCTCTCTCTTTCAACAAGCTTGGTGGTTGGTCTTTTGATGGAAAAAACTAGGGGATACAACATCTGGTAATTTGTGTTACTGAGCTTAGCTGAGGTCTTAACGATGTAAGCAGATTATTCCTGAAGAAGAACAAAAAAAATTCCGGAAGACTCAATGAACTATTTAAAGTTATTAGCTGGTGCATTCTGGCACTTCAACACTCTTTTCGGATTCCTTTTCCTTTTAGACATTTGCCTTCTGATCAGATTGTTCTAAAAAAAGAGCTCCACCACCTTCCAACCTCACCACGCTTTTCTGGTGGTCCACGCGTGTTCTATCATGCATGCTAAGTCCCCCAGCCCTATTTTTTTCCTCCATTAGAGGGAGAATGATTATTTTTCTGATTAAGTTTTCCCCTACAGAACATTAAGTGCTCGTACTACGTTTCCTGAGTTGCCGTGTAGGTCAGCAAGGCTGGACAAAACAGATAGCAGCAGTCGAGCTCAGATTAAGAAAAAAAAAAAAAAAAAAAAAAAAAAAGGAAGAAAAATTGATGGGTGGAGAATGAAGAAAAAGATAAACTATGTGTACCCTTCACCAGGAATGTCATGCTGAAAACATGGAGGGGAAATAAAAAAATAGAAAACATCCTCCATTCCCTCCTTGACACCCTTCCCCTGCCTTAAATATCTTTGTATGATTTTAGTGCTTATTCCTCCACTTCCTATAGTTCCTCCAAACATTTTAAGTGTTAAAAGCGTAGTGATTTAAAACAACTGCTGAGCTTCACTATTCCTTTGATAGGTAATAGACACATATTTCTAAACATATACAAAATACACAGTGAGTTTAAATTTCAGACCTGTAATTCACTACCTGGAAAACTAAAATCATATTGTTGAATGGAACAAGCGACCAAGCTTTGAAGAGAACAAAATAGCTATTATATGCAAAAATGGAGCGAAATCCCCTATCAAATTTAAGCTGAAGTCTAATAAAAGCTACAATTCTTCCTCACAGAGACTTCATTCCATGCTCATTTTTTATCAAATCTTAGTGGGTAAACTGAGTTTTAAATATGAAACTAGAGAATTTCAGTAAATGAACAGACATTTCAACCAAAACTCAGGAAGTTTTCTATGTTAAACAGTCTCTATGATGTAGATTTGAAGTGGAAAAGGCAATGCAGTCCTGTAAAAGCCCTCTCCTCATCAGCCTTTTTCAGTAGGTAGTCACTATGTCTTTCAAATATGTATTGCAACAGACTCATAGGAACTTTGAGTAATGTTTTGACAAACCATTATTGAAATTCAGTCTACTACTGTGACTTGGAGCAGGGCACTTGCAGTTGTTTTTATCAGCTACCAGGAGTTATCTAACAGCTAAACACTTGATTTACATTCATCTAGGATTTGTGACTATACAGTGAAGAAGCACAATATGCTGGGACTATGATCTTTAAACATAGCTTAAAGTACTTTTCAAGTTGCTGATGTGAAGACTATCTCCTTTATTTAAAATGAGTTGTTCAAATTGGCACCAGTTATTTCTGCAGAACTTGCATTTGTTCACTTTTAATATTAAACTCAGTACTCATTTTTACTAGTGGAACAAATACAGGATTTGCATCATTTTAGAGTGTTACTAAATCTCTAGAAAAGTTGCTTTGTTAAATTATATTTTTTGAAGCCCTGCTCATGATTAAGCATTGTCTGTTGCCAGAGAGCATTCTAGAGCAAAAATTGCCTCTGGGAACTTTGAAGACTTTCTCCCACACAAAAACTAGAGGTTATTTTTTATTACACAGTTTCAAATTAAATCACAGTTTCAAAACTTGACTTACAACACGGGTTATGGTCATAATATAGCTTGGTATCCACTGCAGTAAAACAACTACTATAAACTTAGAATTTAAAATCTGTTTTTCTTGTATATAGTTTTAACTTCAAAAATTTGAAGTTAAACATCTCCAACCAAGCTCTTTACAACACGTAATTTGCATTTTCACCAGAGAGTACTGTAAAATTCCATTTAACTCTGGAATACAGAAATATGTCCTATTTCTTTCCTATTTGTATACTTAAGTGAATGATTTGATTCCAGAAAAAAAAAAATGTTTACCCATAATGTTTGATAGTTTTGATTGCAAGGCAGTTACACCAGAACACACATTTTTAATCAGAAAAGTGATTTTTGAATTGATACCCTGACTTCATCGTATACTGTAAGCCAGCTATCCTGGTCCAGACCCAAGGGCAGTACAGCCTATAATGCTGCCCCCAATATCATGATACACTGATATAAAACATGTAGCTTTCTAACCTTGGCCCACATCTGAAGGCTTATCTCAAATGTTGTGTGTTCTTGCCAATGTATCAGATGCATATTTATGTCAGTGAATTAGTATTTTCTGTTTACATTATTGGTGCTTAGGTCTTTGAACATCAGACAGTTTGTACGTGTTTCAGGTGTTCCAGGTAAGTGGAAACACTGAAGTTTTGAAGGACAGAAGTCTTGTTTTACTGTGTGCACAACTTTAAAGCTTTGGGCTTTTGGGCCACTTAGATAAGATCAGCGAATACCACCCTTCATTGCACGTGGGAAGTAAAAAGAGGGAACTGCTGGAATTTTAATGTTTCTTTTTTACTGAAAAGATTTGGTGCCCATTTTCTTTCTTAACAGAGAAATAACAAAATCAAAGTAGGCAATGCACTATACATTATATACGGCATGTGTTTCATTTCAAGAGCCAACTCATCAAGTAGAAGAGACACAAAGACAGATATAGCACGCTGTCATCACTGCTTGCATTGCCTCTGAGTAAAGTGAATCCTGTTTTTCTCTAACACCTACTTTTTTTGAGAGAGTGCTTTATTTCCCATTGTTTACTTTTTAGAAGCAGGGAATCCAAAAGTGCTTAATATTTCAATATTTGAGAAAAAGTCACTGCTCATGAAGATTCAGAGCAAGAAGTTGCCACAAATGGTGCATCTGAACACACAAGTTTTTCTCTTCCCACACAGAGTGAAGGTTTCAGACCTTTATAATCACACAGCATCATATTAAACAAAATCAGCATACTACTAGGTCTTCATTGTCAGCCTAAAGAGAAACATATCCTCACACAGAAAACTACAAGAAATAAGAACAACCCAGGAAGATCTGAAGGGAAACATAAGAGTTGTGGGCTGGGAATCAGGAATACAGAGAAAAAGCTCTTAGGCTTAGTGGGACAACATGGAGCAGCCTTAGAGGAAAGGTAGCCTTCAGATAGTCACATAGTTCATCTTCAGGTCTCATCTTAAGTTAAATCAAAAATTGTTGGAGACTGGTTTGGCGTCACAGACTACAACCAATCTATCAAGAAGGGCCTCTGTGCAGCTACTGAACTACCTAGAGGATTCTCTTTGGTTAGAGGTTTGTGTAATGTTCTTTCAAGGCAGCTCTCTTTCACACCATGGCACAAAAAAAATGATGAAGTTAGTGGATGTGATCAGACTCAAAGTATTAAAGCCAAATTTGGCATTGATTTACACTCTGTGCAATGCTCAGAAAAAAAAAAGCAAAAAGGATTTCAATAGGTTTTAGAGTATATATATAGACCATTTTCTTCCTTGTAAATAAAACTGGTAGAAGTACTGAATGGAAAATTAGACTTTGTGATTATAAAACTGTCACGCAGAGTGAGAATTTAAGGGCTAAATTCTCAAGGGGTGGCCAAATAGCAATGTCTTCAAAGTGTACATATGATCATTACTGCTTCAGAAGTGCGTGCTTGTACTCACTCTGCACTTGCAAACACAGTATTTACACATTTTTCTAGGCAAGCCTAAGCTCTTCAGAATTGCCATTTACATCTGAAGCAGCCACCTTTAGTAGTTGGCGCATGCTTCAAGACAAGGCAAAGTTTCACCTTCAGAATAAACCATTTGACTTGGGTCTGATACACGTGCCTGCTGCAAACACAAACTAGAAGTAGAAATCAAACGGTCTGCTCCTTGGGACAATGTAAGCTACTTCTTATGTTACTGAGTAGCCACTAGAGTGGGACAGAAAATAGCTGTGTTGCGTAACTCCAAAATGCCAGCAGAGACCTCTAAGAGAAGCTGAGTATAGATCTGGGAAGAAACAGATGTCAGGGCATTTCATGGTATTGCATATCCAGATGCATCTTCCTACTCATGTACTTCCATTTATTTCAAAAAGACCACAATCAGAGCAAAATAGCACTCAAAGTCACAAAATCTAACTACAAAAAAAAACCTTAGACATTTGGTACTACACAAAAGACTTACATTGTGAGGTTTAGAATAAGGAAAACAAACGGGGGTATATAAGAAGGGGGGAAAAGGACTTAACAGGCTACTTGAAAATGTGTTTCAAAGCAAACAACCCTGATAACTGCTACAAACACTCCTGCCATGATAAATCCCACACAAGAACATAGTCCAAGTAAGGCATCAGTGTGTATTTTACCCCTATGAAGCTAAAGCAATGTTATCAAAATTACACTTAAGGCACCTAATTGGTACAGTAGTGATGGCTTTGTAGATGGATGGGTAGAAAGCAACTTACTTATGGTGACATTCAAAACACAAGCCTGTGAAATACTTTGGAAAGAGACCAAGACTATGAAAGATCCCAAATTTACTGCTGCGATATCATCATCAGGTCTTCATCATGAAACATCTATCTAAAATTGGATAGAATTTCCACCTACCCCTCCGCCCTGATCTGTTAAAAACCATGAGATGAAGTGAGTTATGTCCCATTAATCTTTCTCATAGAAGAATCAGACAGATGGGCTGGATGAAGCGGAGGTGAATGAAGAGAAGCACCTGCTATTTTCAGGGAGTTGAGGGAAATTGGTAAGAAAAAAAATCACAAGTGGGCGGAGAGGGAACAGTATTGCTCTATTACTGGATACCTTCTGAAAAAATGACTGATAGGCCTTATGCATCTATGATAATGTGTGCTCATATCTCCTGGTGGGGAAAAAACAAACAAACAAACATCTCAAAAAACAAGGATGGCATTACAGGTCATGAGTCAAAGAGGTTGATGAGCTGTCAGGAAAAATTACATAGCAGTGTGAAATATATAGGAAAATGTCTAATTGCTGTAAAGAGCACGATGAAAAGGAGTGATGAATGTGTGTTCTTGCAGCAAAGGAAGATAATTTTGTCTGAGAAGTCATCCCTGCTCAAAAAAAAAAAAAAAAAAAAAAAAAAAACATTATGTGTTCTCTGATTTGCACCTTGAGGAAAAGGCAGGAGGCGGAGGTTTGTAAGAGGGATCCTGGAGAAGTTTCTCAATGGTTTCTTTACTAAACTCAGTATTTCCTTACAAATCCAAGAGGAAACCAGATTGTTAAAAATTGCATCTTCTTACACACTTTTTTCTGTCATGCCACTGAATGTGGGCCTTTGAAAGCTTGTGTTAAAAGCTGGACAGCAGAAACTCCTGGAGTCCTACGCTATCCCAGACAAAAACAGCTACCAAGTTTTATAAAGAAATCAACTTTGCAGATACATAATTTGTAAGAAAAAAGTTACTGAATAGCTAATCACTTTCAAGAGACATTTTTGATGGTTAAGAGTAGCATTAATTCCTACTGACAAAACAGGACACAGGCATTGATACAAATAAAGATGTAGAGTGCATTTCAGCAGGTGCTCTTCATCAGGCTATGGTTATTAATACCTCTACCTCCAATACCTCAAGGCCTTGGTTTTAGCGAAAGGTTCCTATTAGTGAAGTTTGCTACATAAGTTAGCTTACTAACTGCTTTTGGAGCACAATACTCAGTGAGGGGAATTATTTCCATTCACTTCTGGTGTGTAAGAGCCAGCCCATCTATAAGCATGCGGTAACATAGCTAACAGAAGCACCTGTTAGAACACTGCTCTTGAACATAAGCTCTGTAAATCCAATCAAAATCAAGACTGCCCAGACTTTTCAAAAGTATATTTGACTTGGGGAGGAACCATTAGTCTGAATTCTAAAATGGCACAGGATACATTTTAGGCCTCCACAATTTTGAGATTTCTATCGTACTGTATTTCATTAATGTGACCCTAAACTGAGCACAAATTTACAAATAAGTTTAGAAATGGGTTTTTACTGTATTATTAAGAATTTACTTGTCTTTAAAAGTACTCTATTCAGTCAAGTTCACATTGCATCTGTTTATGTAATGTTTTTCTTTAAAATCCACTAAAAGGTGTTAATTAAAACTGGGTGATTAGTTCATAATGAACAGTTTAAGCAATTAATGCTACCCCTTTTTTGACCCATGAATTGTCTTTATGCAAAGAGCAATTTTCTTGAACTTGTTATTCAAAAAATGAAATGATTTCTTCTGATCTGCAACTCCTTAGTAATCAGTTAGCTATATTTAATAGTCCGAGTGTGAATTGCATTGTATATTCATGATTTGACACAATGTCATACATGTATGATGCTGTTCCTATTCCATCATAGGTCAGAGAGATGCTTTTAGAATCAGGTTTTATACTATGCACACAATATTGTGGTATAAACCAACTTTGTCTTTTTTGCAAGTATTCTCAAGCATTAGCTTTAATTCTTTCACAATTAAGTAAACTGGTTCAGTGGAATACCCCCCAGGTAGGAATAAAACCATGAGAGCCCAGAATCATGAACTCTTGAAAATGAGAGGGAGGTTTTCTGCTGGGATCCATGAAGGTCAAACTGTATCATAAAAACAATGAATTAAAATACTCAAATAAAAATGGGAGTGTTTGTACCATATGCCTTGCTGTATAAAGTTACACATACACACTTTAAGCTCAGTTCACAGGCTAACCAACCTAGTTGCTTAGTCACAAGGAAGGCACATATAGTTTCAAAATGATTCTTCACAACTGAGATTCAGTCCGGCTAAGACTTTATTCACTTATCTTCCACATGATCTCCCCTTTTCCCTTAACTGACTACTTGCATGCTTATTCCTTAATATCTAAGGAACACAGCTTCAACCTTGAAAATATCACATCGCTTTTTATTATTATTATTATTATTATTATTACTTCACCTAGTGCAAAAAAAAAAATGCCTAAGCAGAACAATAGTGGCAATGATACAGTCTGAGGTCTGCATGTACAGATGAGGTCTGTGTGAAGATATTTTCCCCAACCACGTTTGAAATTTGCTTATATGTTTGTACACAGCCACATGTGAAAGAACATAAGGAAAGCAGCATCTTTCATTTAACAAAACAATATCAACACAAGATAGAGGTTTTGGCATACCGTTGACTGTGGCCAGTAACTGCCTGTTAACAGCAAGCAAACCAATGAACTGGAGATTTTTAAGACTGCATTGGCCCTGCAAGGAGGACTCTTTCATTTCCCATACTTTGTCACTGGCCATAGAGCTGGCTGACATAATGGACTTTTACAACAAGCTCAGAAGCAATTGGCAATTAAGTGGTTTGAAGGGGTGCTTCTGGGCTGCCGTGAAAGGCTTCAGGTGTGAAACGCTTGTTTTCAAGAGCACTAAGCAAAATGTATAGTTGCTTTCAGGGGCCCCCTTGTCCTTCTGAGGGAAGGGGGAGAGATGGGGGAAGCAAGGACACTCAAGAGCAATTTGCTATTCAGCGCCTGAATGCTGTGTGCTTTTTCTCTCCCCCCTCCCCATCCTTGTGTGGCTGGTAAGGAGGGCAGATTGCGATGGCACAAACAGCTTTCGGCACAATGGCAGATCAAGAGAGAGGCAGGGAAAATGAGGCAGGGAGAGAATGGGAGCCTGAATGAAGTAAGGATGGTTTGATTGTTAATTGTGGGTAAATGTGTTGCAAGAGTGAAAAGGGTTCATGGACTACTTTAAAACTATACCCAAGCAATAAGTACAGAGTGTGGGGAAATAAGGAGATGTTCCTGACCCTTTTAAGAGCTATAGTAGTGCATCTGGCCCACTTGAAAAGTAAATTGAGAACTGTTAAAAAGATAGGCAAATACATTTGTGTGCATTATATACTTCCATTTCTAAAGGAACCCTGACCAGGGAATGCACTGGGATGGCACGCACACAATATTCCTTTCCCCAAGGATTACTTCACCCGTAGGACAAAAACAAAACAACTAAAACATGAACATGCCCTAATAGACAAATATTTAAAATACAGATTTTTAAAGGTGAGTAGAAGTATGTTTCTATTCTAGGACAAAAATATATTTGTTGGAAGGCTAGCACAAGGGTAAAGAAAACTTCAAACAGAACTAGGGGAACAATATCCTTCATGAAGACTGTTTCATGTCACTTTTCCTTGTATGACCTTTACTTCTAACATATTGATTTTTTCCTAACCCAGCCTTGCTTTGCAGAAAAAAGGGGTATTGAGTCTTTGAGCTGCTTACATATCACTATTGTACGTGAATTCTTAAAGGTGAAGGATCCCCTTTCAGAAGATGACTATCTGACTGACAATATGATTAGGATTGTCTGAGGACATTTCATTTCAAACATGGTGAGCCACACGCATTAGTTGGGAGCAAGGGGAGGGACATGAAATAGCACAGGTGCGCAAATATTTCAGCAACATAGCCCCAAGAGATGGGCTTAGTTATGGCCTTCCTTGTGTTTTGGCAAGGAAGGCGAGACTTGGGGGGGAAACAAGATGCATGTCTTGGACCCCCACAAGAAGCCACTTTCTGCATGATCACCTCTCTAGGTGGCCACTCAATGGTGCCTCCCCACTGCTTCCTCAATGTCCCCAGTGGGATGGTCTTCTGAGCATTGGTAACCTGAACACTTCATTTACATCTTCACAAAACTGTGTGTGTTAAGAAATCAGAAAATTTGAGCTATCATCTCCTTAAAGTGGAAAAAAAGAAAGCAGCTCTGGAATAAAAACAATTCTACAAAAATAGTGCTTACTCTACGAAGTAGAGGTACATATATATTCTCCCCTCTAAAATGACTCCCTTCTCACTTGTATTTCTGTAAATCAGAAGCATTTAATCCACTGAGTGATCCCCAGTGAGGCCAGCACAAAGAGAAGGAAGATCACACCCCTTGCCGTTCTTTCCTTCACTCATCATGAGAGAGATGTTATTTTTCTTGCAAGAAAACACGCCAAATTCTAACCAAAAACCAAAGAAACTTTCATTTATGCATGCTTGCCCGCATTGAAAAGGTATGTGCAGAAACCCTCTAAAGTTTGGGACCAGTGCCATCTTTCCATTGGTTTCAGCAGAAGTCTCCCTGTGTTTTGTCACTCACAAGACCAAGCAATGGTGCTCAAGAAGTGTGCACACAAGGGGCTGTGCTTAGCAACTTACACACACAAGTGCAAGCCAAACCACAGTAATCCTTGGAACCAATTATTTTTTTCAGATACAGATAAACTTGCACTGGACTGGTTTTACCAGCAGCTGTGGGGTTCAGTGCACTCAACCCCCCATCCCGAAGTGAGAATGGCACAGAAAGCTGTAAACCAACTGGTGCTTAGCTGCAAGTGTGTTGTGGTCGCACAGACTGTTGCATAAACAAAAGAATTTATTCACAACGTGATGGACATGAATTTATGCATGTAACCTCTGGCTCATGGAGATGAATCTAGATCCCCTGGCTGTTGTTTTGTGCATCACCATTCAAACTTCAGAAACCTGCAATGCATACAGGTAACATCGAGAGCTAGTCAGAAAAAATAAAAATAAACACATAAAGAGATAAAACTCAAAGAAGTCAAAGTACTTCATTTAAAACCTGTGTTTGGGAAAAAAAAAATAATAAGAGAGAAATCAAAGAAAACTTTTTAAATTCAAAGTATGATGAAAAGCAGAAAAAGAAGGGAAGTGTTTCAGCACTTCCCATCGTGGGAGAGGCTGAACTGAGATGTTTAAACAAACTTTTTGTTATCGTAAAGTATGGCATCTTATTTTGTCACAGGGAGTTTTCTCCATGGAAAAGACTCCATGGAAAAGCTCATTTACAGGAAAAAAAAACTCAAAATGCTTTTTTTTTTTTTTTTTTAAAAAAAAGTGTTTGTAGAAAGAAATGCCAAAATGATATCCTAACGGCACCTAATGACCATTCATAGATGCAATTGATTCAGTGTTAATTAGGATGAAAGGGAGGGGATTTACTCTTGTACTACCAAGGTGTGCCATATGTAGGCCCTGCTTGCTTACAACATAACCAGGAGAAAATAACAGGACGCATGAATCTTACAGTTATTGCTTTGTACAACACTAAGTACATTCTAAATCACATAGAAAAGCATGTGCTGCCTGCAGCTATTTTAATGTAAGGGCCAGATATATTGAAGCTGCACTGAGTTTCCCCTATCAGATTAAACTCCGCGAAACTCCATCAGAGTTGTCAGACTTTCTACTGCTCTTAATCTTTCCATTTCTTCCCATCGCAATATGGGCATGCTGTAGTGTCTCTCATCTAAAAGCGAAAACATACACACTTTAGCCCACTCCTGTCTCTCCAATCGCTGCTTTCTCTCATTTTCATTGTACAAGCTGTTTATAGCTGCTGTCAGTTCTTCTCCTTCCATTTTGTCCTAAACTGTTTCTAATCTAATTTCTGCCCGTTACTGTCAATTGACACAGTTCTCACCGGAGCCTCTGGTGACCTCTTCTTAGTCAAAGCTCCAACAATATGTTTCTCGTTATGCCAAAGTCCTTTTGACACAATTTCCCATGATGTCCTTCGTTAAAGTCTGCCGTTGTTTGACTGTCATGATGCTGAGCTACCATGCTCTCCTCTCACCTTCTACAAGATCCCAACACCACTCAACTTTCAGTTGAGACATCTGTTGGACCCATCTTAATCCCTCCAACCCTCATCTGTGGGCCATCTCAGCTGAGAAATTCAACTGCCATCTGTACACTGATGACAGTTCTACATTTACTCCAGATGTGCCTCCCATCCAAGTCAGCTCTGTGCTCAGCACCTCACAGATCTGGGAGCCAGCTCAAGCTCAGTGTAACAAACAGAGCACCAAGTGTCCTCCTCTGCTCCCCCAACACTACCTCTGTCAGTCACCATGAAGAGGACTGCTATCTTGTCTGTTCCTCAGACATATAACCCAGCCTCTACCTTTGAAGACAACCTTGTCCTAAGTGCTTCTTAAAAACACAGCCTTGCCTATTCTGGCTAAAAGCATCATCACCTTGCATCATCATTAAGGAAAAATCTTTCTCCCCAGCTTTAGCAAATGCAACCTTGCCCCACTCGTATTCAGAGTATTTCCATAAAGCTCCCTTTTCCTGGCCCATTGCTTTGGCCATATCACCTCTCTCTTTACATCCCTCTGCTGCCCTCCCCTGTCACACTGCATCAAACATAAGCTACTTCTCTTCACTTCAAGGCCCTTCAGACATTACACCCATGTTACCGATCAACTCTTTGCAAGGATGAAGAACCTCAGCTCCAAGAAGCCAGTAACACCAGCTTCCACTGCACACCTGTTGCCTTGTTCAGACAAGCACCTTTCCACTGTCACATGTCTATGAAGACACCTCATTATGTGTCTTCAAATTTTTTTTTTTGTTAAAAAATGTCTGAAAAGACCTAAGAACTGTCCAGCTGCTGCTAGGGTAAGACCACTGCCAAAAATGCTAACTGGTACGAAGCTATTCATTCTAAAGTCTTTTTGTGTGCGCAGGTATCACCTCCCCAGCAACACATTAAGTTGTAAGCTCTTTGAGGTATGAATTGTCTTTTTGATTTGTGTTTGCACAGTGTGTAGCACAACAGAGTCTTGACCCTTACCATATTCTATGGAAAGAAAAAAAAGTGGCAAATGGGATGTTGGAGAAAGGGTTAATCAGTTTACATCAATTAGTTGGTAACCAGATACCTTTCTGGAACAAATTACAAGCTAATTAGACTATTTTAATGATGTCATGTTTCCATTTTGCACTTTACTTGTTAAGACTGCTGTAGTGCCCTGCTGAGAAAACCGTGTAGGTGGAGTTTCTGTGAAATTGGTCCTTTTTCCCCTCCAATTTTGAAATTGTCATGATCATTTTCTTTATTAGTTATGTCAGGTTTTTTGAATACATGTATCAAAGAATTTTAAAATTTAGATGATTATAAGAAGGGAAAATAATAATATTCAAAATCATTTTTCTACTAGTTCAAGTCAAGAACAACTATTATTTGCCCCCACCAACTTTTCCAGTTATTAATCAAAAAAATCAATCGAACTCAACCCACTTTAGGCCAAACAAGTTACTTTTTAAGAATGGTAAACTTTTTAATATACATTGTTTTCTCACTGATGCTATCTAATGCAGTAATTACATGCAATCACTAATAACAATACAGCCAATAATTAGCAATGAATTGAATAATTATGAATAGTAGTTAGCACTGAAAAATACTCTCCATACTGGAACTTCTTTGTAAGCTAAGAGTCATTTCAAAACATACTGGTATTTAAGAAGGAAATTATCTGTACCATTATATCCACAAGCTGTAATTTCTCTTTCGAAGAGAAGGTATGCAGCCATGATTTGTGTAAGGCTTTATTTGGAGCAAAGCACAACACAGAATTTGAATGTGCAATGGCATCCATATAGGTAAAAAGCCATATTTAAGGTTGTCTGTTACTACTTACCACATCAAGTATCTTTTGAAACATTTTTTTGAAAAAATGAGTAGCTGTTTCTATAAATCTGCAGTGAGCTCAAGGAATCAGCAGCTCAAGGAATAGCTTCTCCTTGGCTAAGGCAGCCACTGTGGCCAGACAACCAAATACTAAATACTTAGCCCTATGTTAAAAGACTTTTAATAGAGCTACTAAACGTGCATCCCTTCAGGACATTTTTATGTCCAGGGTGTTCACTGGAACTTCACCTGAAAACTTGTATTGTCCTCCCTGAAACTTACACTTCCATAGAAGTTCTTTGCAGAGAACTCATTATCTGCCAAAGCTTAGGCTTTGCCATCACCCTCCAGAAGTATGAGACAGCCACATGCTCCTAACTTTTCATGCATTAATATGAAAATCAGTGGAAGTACTGAAAACATGATGCTACTAAACAATCTGCTGAACAACTTCCAAATGAGTTACCAATGCCATTTTTTCTTTATTTTTCTTGCCTTTTTTAAATTTATTTTTCTTTATTTTTTCTTTATTTCATTGAAAGAAAATAAAGATGAGAGGGATTTCTTGCTAGTACAGTTTTCCTTCTCAGAGCTTTTTGCTTTTTCTCCAACTGAAAATAGGGCTATTTTGTTACAGCTTTGTTTTCTTCCATAGCACAGCCCCAAATTTTCACTGAGGGTTCAGGTGCACAAGCCCCACCCCAAAGGACAGGTGCACTAGCACATTTCAGTACGTCTCACCTGTGGCAACTTTCCACACAGTCTTCAAGGTCCAGGGAAATACAAATGTATTCCAGCTAGCTTGATTTGAAGAAGCCTGGCCTAAACTGTTTTAAATATTTAGCATTCACTCCAGACTACCAGTATGCCACATGATACCACAGATCAGCTGATGATGGTAGTTTTTCTACAATTAACCTCCAAATAACTTACTCCTTCCTTCTAAAAATTATCTCATTAAGTAAAATTATCCTATTGTTTCACCACTATCTTCTATAAACCCACCTAAGTACCAGTTTAAAACCTACTACTGAGCAGTTATTTCTCTTCTTACCATCTGTTGCATATAAGCCCTGTTAGACTTGGTCAAAGAATTTACGTACAGCCTGTCCAAAAGTGAAAAGGGCAAAACAAAAAAAAAGCTATCCCATACAACCCCGGAGATCTTACAACTGGCTTGTTCTGGCTGCATTCAACTGGAACTATCGGCAATTTTTCAGGAAAATCTCATTTCAGGACATTCCCCAAAGGTTCATTGACATACTCTTTTCTGGTCAGAACAAGTGGTGGAAAAAAAAAAAAAAAAAAAAAAAAACATACTTTTTTTGTCCAAGTATCTCTGACTATTTGGCCTTTTTGGTTTTATTTTGTCTCTTACTGAAACTCAAATATTTATGCTAATTTTTTGGAGCCAAGCTTATAAAGTTAGAAAATACCACACGTATTGCAGCCAGTATTATCACCACACTAAACTTAAACACTTGAATGTTTAAGTGATGAGCTGATACAAAGCATAATGTAAGCATTCAGCATATAAAATACAATCTCACCTTAGCCACAATTTCGACAGTATCATGTCAATAAATTAACGGATATATAAAGAGAAATTCCGTGCTGTGAAATAACCATGTCTGGATAGAAATGGCATACAGAGAGAAAGGCAAGGAGATGTGACATGACTCAAGGCAGAGAATAGGAAGAAAGCAAAGCATGAACAGAACTGAAACTTTTACTTCAGATTTTTTTTTCCTCTCATTAGATAACACTGTCTCTCCATAAATAGGATTTAACACATCCTCAAATGGATCAGGCTAAATTCATGACTTGAAGTATTTTCAGAGAGTGGTTACAGTGCTTGGCTGGTCATATTTCACACATGAAAGTCTCATCTGTACTTCAACAAATTCATTAATAAATTATCCAAAGATTTGTAAGAGTATATTTAAACATATTTGTTTACAAATACATTTCCTATGCTAACCATTATAAATAACAAAAAACATGTTCAAGTCTATTAAGTGGCCTCTATTTCAAAAATTAATAAAAATCTCTTATTTGCTCAAGAACTGAATAGCAGCCCAGGCAGATAGTACTGCTGAAATATTTTCTCTTAATGAAAAGGTTCAGACAACAGTGAGACACTCTTCTGGACACCAGTGCCAGCACCGTGGTGCTCTAACAGAACACAGGTACTGCCAGGAGGTGTTCAGTGGACTGAAGAACTGGGGATTCAAAAGGGAAAGTAAAACCAGGATAAAGTCCTGATGCTTCAACTGGATCCTTAAGCAATGCCCCATTTTCTCAAAGAAGAAGTTGCACAGTACTGCCATGGAAAAAAAAAAAAAGGAACTGATGGCACTGGGATTAACATCTGAATTGCCAGTTTAGGCCCTGAAGATCTTCTGATTTCAGCTCATTAGCAGTTGATTTTTGTGGGTGATGCAAGGAAGATGCCTACTAGTTTCACCAGTGCAATGCCGCAGCACTTATAACTGCGATGCAGCTTCAAAAGGGCTACAAAGCTGCCGCTTCGCAGCAGCGGCCCATTCTTAATTAACATTTTTGGAATCACTGCAATTCAGCTGTATGGCCATTCCATCTCAATTGATAGCTGACTGGAAGTGGTTTTCACAGCTGGGCTGCCGATCCAATGCCCAGGGAGGCCACAATATCCCTAATTTTGCAGCGCTGTTTACAGCCGTAATTAATATTTCTGGAACTACTGCAAGGCAGCTCGGTGACCGTTCTGTCTCGCTTGATAGCCAGCTGGATCCTGTGTGAGAACTGAGCTCTAACCTGGTGCACGCACCAGCACAGACATTTAATGCTGCCACAAGTCACTGTTTTGACATCTCTGCAGGTCACTTCCAGCGTATCACTGTTACCTTAGAGTTAATGGCAGCCTGTAAAATTAGATATTCTTATGAAATACAGATTTATTGAAGAATCTCATCAGTGCCTGTTTCTCTGCAGAACAGTGACAGTTACCCAACCACTGCTGTCTGGGGATTGCAATGCTCCCATCAACTTCAGTGGGACCAGGACTAGCTTTTCTGCAGTAGACCCTTTGTAAAAGCAAATCTGCTTTTACAAGAGGTTCTATAAGATCCTGTAACGTACAACTAGAAGAGTAACAGCCTACTGTGTAAATACATGAAATACATATTATCAGATTAATTAGAAAAGGGAGACTTGGTCTCAACACAGAATGAATACATACCCTTCATTTGATATAATTAAGCCTACATTAAAAATAATCAATGCCTGGCAATCTTCATTGGAATTCAAAATGATAAAATTCATTATAAGATTTTGGACTTCAGGATTGTCCTGCTGTATCATCTTATTGAGTATGGGAGATAAATAACACAGTGGAATTTTAAACTAGATGTGTACTTTCACATTCCTGCCAAAGACTTTGTATTTCTAAAGACCTCCATCACTTTTATTGGACAAACTTCAAAAAGAAAAAAACACCTTTGTTTTTGGTAATACAGCATGAAGCATATTGCTGATAAAACTAGAACATGCTCAAAATAGAAAGTTTGTGTAGGTGCTAATATCTGTCATATTTCAAAGCCACACGTTAATGCATTGTACCGAAAGCAAGTTGGACAAATCTGTTCAATTACTTCCCCCTAGATTTCTAAAGTTCGGAGAACATATAAAACAAAAGAGTTAAGTGAAACCTCATGAAAGGCAGTAAAATAGAAGTCAGCTGTGAGCCAAGTTGCAGATTTCTTATTTGGTGCTTTTGTTTGTTCAGGGTTTATTTGTTTCCCCTTTGCACAATTTACCAAGTATGTATTTGATGACACGGATTATCCACATGCTTAATGCTTTTCAAGGCAAATTGCATAAAAGAGGAATTTGTTCCATGCACGTTCCACTTTGTAACAAATATTCCCATGCTCACTCTGTATCTCTTTATATTAAACTTGCTCCCTTGGAATGAGAAAGTCCTTGTAAGTGGGGTCGGGGATTGATTGTTTGTTTGTTTTACTTCTAACCACCAACCGAAACCAAAGGCATTAAAAGTGCCCAATGAGGGGAATGAGAGAAGATCATGAAGTCAGGCCACTAAACAAAACAAAAGTGTTGGTATGGGGGGGAGGTAGGAGATTAATCTTATTAGGATCGTATATCATGAGGTTGTCAGGTGTGAAAGCAAACGAATGGCCTCTGTTTATCTGAGCTAAACCGTGTGGTTCACCAGAAGACTCACTCCAAGCAGGTTTGTGTTTTTTTCTTTTTCCTTTTACCCTTAATAAATTGGTTAAGTCAGTGTAGAATGTTGATAATGAAGTATGTGCAAGGGAGGTCTGGGCTCTTACTTTCCAGTGTTTAGATGCAACCAAGCTTTTTTTTTTTTTTTTGCTTTGCCTTTTTTTTTTTTTTTTTTTTTTTTGCTTTTTTATCACAGCTGATTCAGAAAGCCCTTTGGAAAGATGAAGTAGGTAGAAATCAAAATAAATGGATTCTATTAAAACCAGCAATGCATCAACTGCTTGATAAAGTGATTAATAAACAGCTTAGGATGGTGATTGATTAAACTCTTTAATCAAAGTGCTAAACTGACTTAATATGGATAGTTTCAACATGTTCAAAGTATACATTTTCTCAGCTGAGGGTTCAGAGTTGTTTATGTAACTTTTCTGAAGTGTATCCCTTAGGTCTAACCTGCAGATAGCCAGGACTGTGGAATGTGTAAGTATTATAGAGTACAATATATATCACATTAGTCACTGAAAGTTTGCAAACAAATTATTCTGTTTTCACCGGACAATATTTATCCCCCAGAATTTTAGGGGCAGTATTGGTTTAGATCGTAACAGGAACTTGAAAGAGCACAGTACAAAATAAAAATAATCTTTTTTAACCCATTCCTTTGGGACCCTATTATGATCAATATTATAGCATGAACTCTAAACATAACAGTGACAGAAGAGGATTATTTTTGGATGAGAATTTACATATTTACTACAAAAGAGCATCTTTCATTTGCCTCAATATCTGATGTCATTTTTGACACAGTCAGTCATCAGCTGGGTTCATTAGCTTAATTCATTATACATAGCAAGGATACATAGCAAGGTCTGCAGTTCTGGGATGTAAGCATGCATGCACCCAGCAGCACAAATTCTTAAACTTTTGATCATCTGGACACAGTAGTATATTGGCTTTCATTCAAAATTATAAAACAAAGAAGTGTGACCCAAATGTATCGGAAAGCTAAAAACAACCCTAAAACAAAATTCCAAAACCAACTGCGTAAAACTAAGTCTGTCCTTTCTGCTTTTTATGCCAGCATTGCAGGGCGAGAGGCAATCCTGACATGAGCCTTCAAGGTTCCCTAAAGGTTTTGAACAATGAAATCTAGGAAGCTTTAAAATCCCTATACATATATTTTTAGAATGAATTTTTGAGTCTTTCTTCTTTGATTTTTGTTTGTAATTAGCTGGTTGCTATTAAAAGCAGAGAATAAGCTGGCTGCTAAAGTGGGCAGTCCACCTGGTAAAAACAGGTGCAAACAGAAACACAAGGAGAAGATCACCCACTGTGTCTGCTGCAATCTCAAGACTTATGATAGCTCTGGAAGCCTGGACTGTAATCTCAATGCCTGTAGCCATGTAGAAAGTAATAAACGTTACTATAATTTTAATGCACCATAACTATTTTAAACTCAAACTATCAATCACCATTACATAGACCCCTCTCCTTGCATGCATGCCAAAGTGTTTCAGGTAGCAATATAATTACCCTGTTATGAGCATATATAAAACAAACACCCGGTACAAGACCTCACAATAGCAAGGTGCTTCACATTGAGAATCCCTGGAGGAGGGGAAATTCTGCAAGAGAAAACTAATAATGTGTAATGGTCTGAGTGAATCTGCACAGGGATTTTCAATAGTCTCGTCACTGTAAAATATATGGGACAAACAAATCACTTAAATAGCTTGGAAAGTGGCTGTGCAGTGTTTTATAAACAATCAATAAAGCTTTAAAATCAATACCTTGATGAACCACTGGCCATTGGAGGTTATTAAGCAGAGCGACTTTTCCATAGGAATATGCAACTGCTATAAGCCTATCTAGCTCTATCTCCTGCTTCCACCAGTGAAGTAAGCCAGATAGGAAAAATCACCACACCATACACACAGTACTATATGATGGAGCACAGTACTACAAGCTGGGGAAAGGATGCTGCCTCTACAGAAAGCGATTCCAAAATATTAAAAGCTGGACATTAGAAAGGATTGGAACTGCCTTACATAAAGCTATCAGCATCACGCAAAGCACAAGAAAAAGAGAAAGCATATCGTTTGACAGGTATAATCAAAGGCCAAAAACCTCTCACATGAGCTGCATTTTTTTTAATTTATTTTTTTTTTTACAGTGCAAGTGCTTGATACCCTCTACACTCAAGTCTCTTAATGAACTATACTTAATTGACATAAACAATTCAGAGCACCACCCATGAAATGTAGTTTTATAAAAAGCAAATTAGATAACTATATGCACAATTCTGTGAAGTATTGGAGTCATTTATGTTACTTCTTGATACTGTTTTCAAAATAAGCCTATATTTCATGCAGTGGTATAATGCAATTGATATAGAATAGCTGTAATTCTGTAATATTTTTTCAATGTCTAAATTGAATAAGGACTCCACCATTTGGAGGAATTTTCCCTTTATTTACCTAGTCTAGAAATCTGTATTTCATTCCAATTTGCATGTATTGCAAGACCGATTGCTTTTAATTCCTTGTGTTATGGCAGGTTTTGACAAGTAGGTGATATTCAACAGAGCACATTGAAGACCTACAGGGCTATGAAGAAAGGAAGATTCTTTCTCTCAGTTCTTTTATTATGCTTATTCCTACCGTATCTGTCCACCTCCAATTACTCAGTATGGAATTTATAGACACATGCACCCATATCTGCAAACGTGCCTTTTCACTGAAGAAGGAGAAAGGGTCAGAGATACAGCAAGCGTGAAGAGATTATGGCCATCTTCAGTCCCAGTGAGATTCCCCACACCACTTTCTGAGTGCAGACTTGGGACCAGATTTGCAAGTGACAGCACTGTGAACCCAGGTTAGGTACTGAATATGGTCAATTATCATAACAATACAAAAACAATTGCTTAATTAGGAGTAATTTAATCAAACATCCTTCATTTCTGTCATTTTATGCAACCAATTGTTTTGCAATGTACAACTTCTGGAAATAATGACTATCTTGGACAAAAAAAAAAGTCACAGGCATTAGTATAGTACCAGAAAGGAAATGGTCTTACAGAATTTATAGTGCCATTCAAAACAGAGAGCACCAGAAAGCAAGGGTCACCTTTGCCTGCAGTCTCCTGCAGTACCAAAGTATTTGGAATCAACTAGAACTTCCAGGTGAAATACCTTCAGCATCCACTGCAGCATTAACAGTTAGGAGGTTCTTAACTATTTTTTTCCTTCTACAGCTCAGGCATGAGAACAAAATTTTAATTTTTATATCATTTTGAACACTCTTCTGTGTTTAAAATCACCTTAGCACTGTGTCCTCCCACCAATAAAGCTTAGCTATTTCTGTGTTCTTACTGGCTGCTGCAGGTTTCAATTCAGTCTCCGACTTAAGCAAAGTACAATTTTTAGGACCTAATCCAAAGGCCATGAAAGTCATAGAGAACCCTTCCACCTCACATACCTTGAATATACTAGAACGACTTCATAGGGTCTTTGACTCACTCACACCACACTCGTATGGCATCTTCAGTTTTTGATACTTGAAACTTGTCAGATTTTAGACCAGAACTTGCATCAGCCAACCTTTGTCTATTTGTTCATAGTTTTAACAGCATATAAAATCTGTTTTGATATGTGAAAAGGTGAAGATTCATCTTTCTGTAGAAAAGCAAATTTTAATGTAGACAACCAGGGCTCTGTATTCAGACAACAGCAAAGACAGGAAGTGTTTCCTTCATGTCATCTCTAAGCCAGCCAGCATACTGAAGCTCAAAGCAGGACTTTATCCCATTAATCTTCCTTTCAAGAAGAACTAATGATTACACTACAACCAAACTATGAATTGCCCTCCATAAATATATTGTGTGAAGGAGGCCCCATTTTTTAAAGTGAAACAATATTTCTACATGTGTATGTTCAGGGCTAACGAGCAACACCATCTGCAAGGCTGGAATATTTTCACACTCCTTTCTATTATACAAAACAATAAACCCTCTCCAGCTGATTTCTCTCATTGTGGAATGCAAATTGCCTATAAAAGACCTCAGGGTGTGAGAAGACACTTATCAAACAGATATTACACATGCTCTCATACCAAGTATGCTATCAACTAAACAATTTAAAATATATTAAGGATAAAAAGGTATCAACAAACCTGCTTTTTGTGGTTATAATAATTATGATCTGAAACACCCCTGTTTGTCAAGCCATTGCTTAGGATATGGATCTTTCTCACTTTAGGTCTACAGTAGCATCTGCTTCATGCTAGGTGTGGAACTAAGTTTTGATCAAGATAGCTGAAAACTAAATTAACTCATTTCAGTCCTTTTTCAATGCGTTAAAAAGGAATACTTTCACCTTGATGTAACAGACGGTGCAACAGAACATCAAAAAAGCTGCATCTTACACGCAGTTTACTGTATAAGAGATAAACATACTATTAAAGAAATTGAGGTCATTAACATTTGGGTGCAGAATCAAATTTCCAACAACTGATATCATAACTAGTAACAGAGTAGGGCACTCACATGAAGTAACTAATCTCTGGGAAGGAACCCAGTTCTTGAGTTTGACTGCAAGCTCTTCCCTACTCAATTCTGGGTATCAAATATGATCTTTAAAAATAGGGTCTTGATGAAGTAACGAACTTAGCAGAACAAACCACATTGTGCTTAAGAAGTTTCAGCTAATGATACCAATTCAGTTACCAATTTCAGTAGTATGGGTTAGTTTTATTTCAGTTACTTTGCTTTTAGAGGACATCAGTTAAAAATAGTCACTGAGAAGTCTAACAGTGGAGTTGTCTACAACCAGAAATTCAAATTCCTTGTTCTTACAGGGAAGCAATTAAGATCCAATCATTTTTAATGCATCATAAATAATCTTCACACTTACTGTTAAGTTAATTAATATAATCAGTAATGCCAAACGCATCAAAATGAAACTTATTTTGCAAACATGCAAAATGTTCTGCCTCATTGCCTCTCTATCAAAATTAAATGTCATTTTACTAACAACTTTTGCAAAGTTTTAATTTCAAACCCTTTTGATCACAACTATCACCAAAAAAAAAATGATACAACTATTTCAAAGTACAGTTGCCTTTTTCTGACAAAGTGCCACAGGAACACTACTTGAGCACTTAGAGCCAGATTCTGCAAAAAGTTCTGGGGTTGAGTTACTCACGTCCTTAAATGCTTCATATCAAAGTATTGGATACTATTCATTGACCTTCACTGAATTGCCCAAAATTGTTTTTATGTGAAATGAAAATACAGTAGGTGTCTACACTGTTCATTAATACCAATGCAAGTTAAAATAATAATAACAATAACAATAACCTATATGAATACAAGAAAACTAAATGCAAGAAGTGAAATCTCATTTTTGGAGCAGAAAGTTGACAGCTATTTTGATGACCAAGGACCTTCACTCATCATTCTCATTCTGTGTGCAGAGTTCACACATTCATATGATAATTGCTCAAAACCAAAAGATACGGAATGATAATTTTAAGGTTTGTTTTGTGGTCCCGTGCACCCTGGGAAATCCAAGTATGGAAAGGTTCACAGGCCAAGAGGCACCACTGGGATGCTTTCAACTGAACCCTGAGGTACGGCGCATCTGTGTGCCCAATGCATTGCTCACAGTTTGGAGTCTGGTCTGGCCTCTTCCAGCTCCTCCACAGAAGAAGATTATGCTCTCTCCTCCTATAAAGCTGGCTGGAAGTCAGTCTGCAGATTTCTGCCTAGCAGCAGAGAGCTTGAGTTCCTACAAATGCTAAGTTATTCACTGGCTGTTTTCCTGCACTACATGAACATCTAACATGCATATTAAATTTCATCAAATGATATTCAGGATCCTGCCAAAGTGATAAAATAAGAAGAATCACCTAACATTTCAGTACTGTTTCCACTCATTAGAAGATAGAAAGATTACTTAGCAGTTATTCTTCATGGTGTTACAACAACAAGGCTTGCAAAAACAAAACCTCTGCAGGCAGGCCCTCATTTTATTCACACAAGACTACTAGATCAACTATGATAGTGAAGAACAGTAAGAAAGCTTTAAGAGTTTGGCAACCAATGTGCCACCCCAGGCTCACAGTTGACACATGTTGGGTTGTCCCCATAGACACATTTCTTGTTTTTTATTTATTAGTTGAGTATCTTGAAAACTTATAACAAACATGGTGAGCATTGTAAAGTTCCTCCTTTTTGGGGAAGATCTGTGAGCTTATCACAGGTTTTAAGAATTCACTCTAATTACAGATCTTCAAATAAATTTGCTAGTTGATATACTACATTAGTTTTTTTCTCAAGGCATCCATGGCAGGTACTGAGCAATAAAATGTTAGTAGCAGAACTGTGATATTTACTGTTAAGCCATGTCTTTGTTTCTCTGAAGACATAGCAAATATAATATAATTTCAGAGTTTTTAATGCTATCCACCACCAGTGCATCCAATAAAGATACAGCCACATTTCCAGTGGACTTCATGATTTCTCAAGCTTTTTCTGTATTTCAGAAGGGGAAAAAAAATGTTGCTCTTTATAAGGTTTAAAAACATTAATTTACTTTCCCACAAATAAAAATTCAGAGTGAAACAAAGGCAAAGCCCCAAATTATTTTAATAGTTCTAAAGTTTTACACTGTAAATTTATTCATCGTCAGTGAATTCTGCAACCTTCTAAAAGTCTTCAAAAAAAAAAAAAAAAAAACACACTGCTTATGGCCATTTCTTTGAACTCCACTTATGTAAATGTTCAGGAACTAGTACCAAAGGGAAATGAACAGATCTAATCAAAACCTCAGTTGCTTCTAATTTACAAGCAAGTTTTTCTCTATTTAGGCAAGACCCTTCTCAATTCTTCAGTGACCTCTCCAAAATGACAAGAAAAAGATTCATCCGGTTTTGAGCTCAGAAAGAGATTAAGTCACAGTCAAATCAGTGACTTCCTATCAATGAACATTTGCTTTCAAGTAATTATTTTAAATAAATGTGAATGAAATAAATAAGTTGAAGGATATGAACTGAATCTCGAGTTTTTAAGAGCAAACACACACCATTGGACATATCTTCAGAGCATGCCAGCATGCAAAGCACCTTTGCTGAAACCTCTCATTTTTAATATAAAAAAGGACTCAACTCACCCATTACTCCAGAATCCAAGTCAAAGACATCCAATGATAATTTCCCTCCAGGAAGACCTGATTTCCATGCGTGTAACTAGGAAAGCACAGAACTGAACTGCAAGAATGCTATTGCACCTCAGCTCTGAGAGAGGAAATGCACTTTCCCTTACTGCCTGGGTGAAGCACAGGGTGAGGCTGATGGATCTATGTATTGAAAACACCTGATGAGACAGGTGACAAGAGAAGCTGCAGAGCAAACCCACTGCACTCACTCACTGTTTAGTCTCTGCTGCTTCCATCTGAAATGCATCTATACTGCCAATATCACGGGGAATGGGACAGCATCCCCCATACACAGGGCTGGAAGAACAGGAGGAAAAGAATTAGCTCAGGAAAACTACATCTGATGGTATGCATTCCTTTATCTTTCCTCAGAAGGCTGTTCTCCTGACATAAGGACAGATCCAGCAGGAGAGGTGACCCTGGCATTGCTTCTCCTGCCAAGAATGTGATGGTCTGAAGCAGCATGAAGCCTGCTCTCTTGGCTTAAGGAAAGGTAGATCTGCTTATGCCTTCCCAGATAGGTACGGAGACCTGACCACAGGTTGGAACGAGAACTCTTCTGTAACACTACTTTTCTGCCAGAGAACTAATTCTTCCCAAGTAAGATAAACCCTGGTTACCCAATCACTCAGACTTGAGAAGAGCCTCAGGAATTTTAGCCCTCGCAAGTACAGAATGTCTCAAGCTCTTCAGTGAGTGCAAAAAAGTTAACACTCCTTTCAATTCGAAATACACAGAGGGCAAGACACTCATTGACTTCTGCAGGAGCAGAATCTGGCCCAGATACACGGAACATTTCAAAAGAAGCCTTGACTTGCAACAAGGATCAGTCGAGACAAAAGTATTTGAGTCAGGGCATTGCCAGACAATCTTGCTGGTTGTCAGATCTGCAGTGTAATGACATGTCAATTTGATTCCTTTTGTGCCTGAGCTTGGAGCCTATCTTTGGGCCTGAATTCTTCTGTACTTTAGTTTTTCTTTTGTTCCAGTGGCACTTCTCCCAACGTTACTTGACAATGAGTGATGCTCCCCAACCCTGATCTTTCACACCCTGTTGGTGACCTATAACTTTTCATGCATAACCTTTGACCCAGGCCCTGACAGTTTGATTTATTGTCCAGTGTTATGATTTATGAGTATCTTCTCAGAATAATTAACGGACAACAGGTGGCAGCATAATAATTTTGATTACCCAGCGGTTCATGAAACCACGACAAAGGTGACTTCATTTACTGAATAAGAAAAGGACAACAATTAAAAATTACACAAAGCAATCCTTTTATGCCTTTTTGGTTTCCACCCTTTGTCTGTTGAACAGAAGACTTGACTTAGGCTCATTGCCTTCCTTCTCAAATACCCGGAACTTAAATTCTGTGAAGAAGACAATACTTCCTAAATCATGGTGCTGGTGTTTTGCTGTTAGAAAAAGCCTCAAATAACTGCATGTTGTCAGTTTCTCTAAAATGAATGAGTTATTTTCAATATGTTTGCAAAGTTGTACAATGCAGGCCAAAGTTCATTCCAAAGTGCAGAATCTTGTTAACTTACAATTTTGCAGAGCTGCTAAAGTATTATTTCTTGGATATATCAGTTATCTTAACTTGGATCCACAGTAAAAATAAATAAATAAATAAATAAAATCCACAATTCACCTCTAAGGTAGGGAGAGCTTCTCTATGCAAATTTTTACCCATCTGTACAGATCACAGAGCAAAAGGAAATTTTGCTGCTAAGTCTCTCAAATAATTGCTTAACTGTAGGCTAGAGGACGTGCTCTCTACCCTGGCATCAGGTCCCACGCTCAGGCAAGTTTTGTTTAGCTAATTCTGCAATATTTTTCAAATACCTGACTTCACCCTGTCTTTACAAGTAATTCTGCAGTCATTGGGGCTACATGCAGGGGCAGCATAAAGAAAGCAAGTCTCTAGACTGTGCAGACTAGTAGTAACGATGATACACTCATACAACACAAGTGCAACACAAGTTCCACAGAGTGGCACAGAGTCAGAGTTGTCTATTTCTGAAAAACAGGTGTGGGACAATCAGTATTTAGAACATGTTTTAGTTTCCATACAGTCTTCGTAATCCACAAAGTCCAAAATAACTTTTTCTCCCAGAAGCTTCATACCACCATGATGAATTCTTTCTAATCACTATTTTATATAGTACCTTCTCCCTTATTTCAGTTGATCACAATTCCTTAGCTTTTTTGATAGACATATGTTGATATGGAAGAGGATTTAATGGTATCATCCATATGGACAGTGGGATCCACAGCCAGATTTTCAGAGCTAATCAATAAGATTTTCAACAGAGTCGGAGGGAGTTGCAAGTGATTAGAACTTCTGAAAATTGAGCCAATTGTGAATAGAGAACGAAGCTGCTGCATGTTTGCTTGCAGGATATACATTACCTTGCAGAACAAAGGCATACTTTTAACAGACATTACACGTTCAATTACTGTTAGATAAACTTTAAAATATTAATTAAAATTGGAAGGGATAATGGTGTGTTTTTTTGATCTTTAATAAAAGATAAAGAGTCTAAGCCACAGCTAGTGCAACTGAGTTCACTAACACCAACAGACTTCTCTCTGCCAACAGGCACTAGCCTGGACATCGGAACATAGCACCTCACTCTCTCCTCCTTAAAACTAAACTAAAAACATTCTAGTGAGTTTCAACAGCAAAACTTGTTTTGCCACAATTTGTCTGCATGCCCAAGACAGCATATGCAAAATGATTTTTTGTACTATCACAATGCCAATATTATAGGCTTATCATTTTTAATTGACTTTATGACTTATAAAAATATTCCTACAATCCTGATTTACATCAGTTTAGAAACAGCTTAACACACAGCTATGAAATATTCATCCCTGTTACATTCAAATTTTAAAATATATGATGAAGAGCCTGGCTAACAGATAAAGCAGAGTTCCCAGAATATTAAAAGCACTCAAGCTTTTGCAAGGATCCTTAACCGACAAATAAATAAATGCTGCTTTTGAAATCAGACTTGTTTCATCCCCCTCCCTTCCCCTGAGAACTCAAAGACACCCCTACAACCAAACACTATTATAATGAAGCCAATTTTGTCCTTAGTAGTTTTATCAAACCTTTAATACCACATTAGCTGCTTAATATACAATGAATGTAGAAACAGAACAGCTCTAGCACCCAACTGCATTCTCAGTAGAGATGAAGGAAAAATTTGCAAAAAAAATCATTTATCAGATTAATGCAGCTGCTTTTGCTGCATCATGAAATAGCCACAAGCTTTCTGCAAATGGAATAATAATAGTAGTCATAAAAAATAGAGCATGCATGCCATGGTTTGTTCTAATTAACGTTTTAATTTGGGATACTGCCTCAGTGATGATGTCTGGTATATCACATGACAGCATTTCCTCTCTTCGATTGGGCATTGCAAGGGCATTTGTGGTGCAAGTTTTACATGCAAACCTTAAAGGGACAATTGTGAATATATACGAACACAACTGGTGTTCCCACTAAAATTCAGTTATGTAGATGCTGACATATGTTTAATGAGAGCAATTCATTTCAACACCTAAGTGTTAAGTATTTTCTAATTTCTTCTAGCTTTTAAGCCACAATCAGCTATAAAGTCAAATTTATTAATTTGAATAAAAGCTTCACATACAATGTAATTTCACCAGACTTACACAGATAAATTAAGGCACAAAGATTTTGCAAGTTCCGTGTCATTGACTCTGACTGTTCTGTTTCAAGTCTCACATGGGAAGTGGCAAGCTTTAAAATGGTATATGTGCTCAAATCATGATGTGATTTTAGTACTTTGTTTCCCATCAATTTTTAAATTAATTATCTGGAAGCAAGCAGCGGTTCATTTTTGGTCATGGACTTTTTGATTAGAAGCTGTGACCCTTTATGCCTTTTTGGCATGCTCTATACAACACCAATGACATGCAGCATGACCTCTGACACCTGATTCAACAAAAAGTAACTCCCCGACAGATCTTTCATATTCAGCAATCTCTTTGTTACACCGGGACACTTACCCAGTTCCATCCCTTAAAATCTGCCCTGTCTCCTCATTTCTCCCCTACCCCCTCCTACTCAGAAACTTATTTGGTTGCAACATTTCTGTCCTTCCATTTGTTCCTCTCCTTCTGTTTTTACAAACTTTACACTATACCATCGTCCCATATGTTTGTGCTGCACACAAGGAGGTTTCTTTAGAAAGCGCTGATGCTAATTATAAATTTAATTTGCATTTTAATTAGAATGGTAGCAAATTAAAAGCGTGGCAGCTGGAGAATTTTGAACGCTTTGCAGAGATTTGGTGTCAGTATCTCCCTGCTTCTGACTTCGCTCTCTTTTCATTTTTCCCCTCACTATCTTTCATTCACACAAACATATTGGCAATTTTTCTCCTCTCTTGTTTCTTTTTTTTGTCTATTTTTTATTTCTCCATTTTCCCCCCAAGGATCAAGTTATAAATTATTTCTTTTTTGTACTGATAAACAGTATACTCTTGTCTTGTGCCAGTACACCATGTACTGTAGTGATAGTGCAGCTTTTAAGTGAGCTTTTGTGAGGCTCTGTCAGTGCTGCCCTATTTTGCTATTTATATCTGCAGTTTATTTACAGGTAGGAATCTATTCTATACCCCCTTGACTAATTTCAAATTCCAGACCTTAGCAGCAAACTCTAGCCTAGCCCTAGACATTCCATTTTCACATGCTACAAATTTGCAGCAAGTCTGTGGAACCTTAACAAAAGCCATTCAGAATGCATTGGGGACTGCTCAACTTTATTCTTCACTTAGCAAATGCAGCATTTGGTGTGCTTTTGGACAAAAGGCTGAAGTAATCTGTCAGTCTTTCGGTCCATATAATGGCATATATTCTCTCCCGGCGCTGTCTTTAATTTGCTATGTGAGCATGCCTGGTTTTAGTACTCACGTGAGCACATTTAGTCAGTTCTGTCATTTTCCCTATGTTGCATCTCCATGGTCATTTTCATTCCTTCTGTTCGCTTCCCCCACGGTGTCCTTGCTCAATAATTTTCATTAATTGATTGACAGCTCTGATAGACCCAACTAACCTCTATCTCACTCTCATGTCGGTTTTTAAATAAGTACTTGTACGTCCAATGACCTTGTCGCCTCATCAGATATCAGAAAATGAGCATGCAGATATGGAGGAAGCTGATTAGCAAAATAAGGAAGATCTCACTTCTGGCGTTAGTCCATAATAAGCTCTGACAACTAACTTTACATTTGCTTCTTTAAAGGCATTTAAAACAAAAGGGACCAACAAATGTGGGATAAATAGACCTTAACCAGTTTCTGAAGCACTGGCTCCAGTACAACGAAGATTTAGAACATCACTAACATAACAGCTTTTCTGGAAAGCTGTAAAATAAGCTGCATTTCCAACATGGGTCTATTTAAACTTTACTTAGAATTAAAACCACTAAAACAAGTCAATTTTGAATTACTTGTACAACACTGCTTAGCCTCACATTCCCCCCATGAAAAGAGGGGTGAACGTGTAAATAAAATTACATTATCTTTAGTTTTGTTTAGCATACAGCTAAATGATTTATGGAATACCAGTGATCTTTCGCTCAGTATAATTGAAATTCCAAAAATCCTGTTTTTTTATACACACATCTAAATCACCAGATTCACAGGTATGCTTTCATGAGAAATTGTCCTTGTGGAAAATAACATTTAAATGAACGCTTCAAAAAGCATTATTTTTATTTTCAAAATGGTAAGCTGAGTCATGGTGACACATGCAGAAGAACTCTTGCAGGTGTAGAAATGAATCCAGCTCCACTGAAGCCCATTTTATCGCCTTTACCACAATGCCACTCTCCTTTTTTATTGCAGATCACCGCAACCTTGTAAGTCTTGTTCAGAATATAGATAGAGCTTTATCTAGTGGTATTTCAGTTTTTTGAAATAGCTCAATGATACCAAATGACATTCTCACTGAATGTGCTTAAATGAGCAAGCTTAACAGAACAACTTACCATAAAACACTGTTTAGCAAATAGTAAAATCCAACCTATGTTTGCAGAAGCTATTTGAGCTACAAATCTTTTAAAACCAGAAGACAGATAGATCCTCCATTGGCAAAGGGGGAATGAGGTCCACTGAAATTTCATCTTTACTTGTTTTTTTCCCGCCTTGCAGTAATCATTAACTTCTAATGAGATTCACCTAATTCTGGAAGCTACAAGAGCTATCAAACACCCAACTCTTCTGATTGCAGGCCTCACCACAGCGTTCACACCACAATCACCTATGCACCATATTCTGTACCAACGCCTTCCAAACTAATGAAGTAACCATATTATGACTGAACCATCAGTAACACTGATTCCACAGATTTAGAGAAATACATGCAACTCTAAACAACCTGGAAAAACTCTTGGCTTTGAGATTTGAAGTTTTTATTCATAACTATTGAAGTCACGCGATGACATGTTGTTGGGGTGTTTTATTTACTTCGAAATCTTATTCAAGAGCTTAAATTAAATTCCCTTTTAAGAAGCAAAACTGGCAGACCCAGTCATTTACAGAACACAAGAGTCTGACCATGCTTAGCTAAAACCGTAACTGGAGTTCCCAAATGCAAGCAGATAATTACTCTGATGTGAATCTGTGCCCAGTTTCACATCAGCATAACTCCAGACCTTTCGGTAGAGTCATTCCTTATTCTGCTAGTAGGAGAAAAAACAGTATATAGCCTTGAAAAACAAAAGGACCAAAGCTGATACTAACAACCTTGTCCTCAAGTACAGGAATAACTTAATTCTCTCAATATTTTGCTCTTGAATAGATGAAAGGTTTCTTTCTGTAGAAACAGAAAGTTTCTTTCTGAAAGGCTTTTCTGTATGAGAAAGAAGTATTCTGCTGTCTCCCACTAGACTGAAGGCAAGATGGAAAGGAAGATGGAAAAGGCAAAAAAGTCAAAAAATTGCCTAAAAAGGCAAGAGAGCAAGAACTAGGGACAACAAGGAAAATAAGACCATTTCTAGAATTAGCATAAATAGTGTAGGCATGTTCTAGTATTTATGCTTCAATACTTTATGGAATGATATTTAGTGGCTTATTAAGATTAGCCAGCTTTTTGGTGTGGCAATATACCTTGATTTTCAGAAAGCATGATGCCTGGGGTGGTTTAAGTCTGGATTTTCATACAGTCAGACTGATAGAAAATTAGTTTGCATTTTCATGTTAGCACTCTACCTTGGCACATCACTAATAAGAACAAAAAGATTTAAAGCGATAAATTAACTTCAAAAAGAGAAGAAGCATGTGACAGACAGCAAGTAAAATTTAAAACACTGCATAACATGCCGCAATGAAAATCAAATGTATTTCTAAAAATGCTTTATTTTTACAGTATGCTTTGTTTTTGCAATTTCATTTCAAAAAAATCTTCCATCCAATTTGCAATTTCTATCTGTACAGGATTCAAATCCTAAGTTTCTCTGTGCCAGGGGACTTGAAAGCAAATGCCTATTTCTGAAAATCCCCTTCCATGAAGAACTTTCCTCAGGTAAACACTTCCATTAATTTTGAAAGCCTTCTGGGCTACCAACAAAAATTTAGTGACCTCAGTGAAAGTAATCACATGGGTTTAGACTAACTATTTATATAAGTAAAGGTTTGCAGAATCTAAATCAACTGAATTATCTCCAAGAGATCTAACTTCCGTAAGTGGTAAGTAGTACTAGGCAAAATGTTGATATTTTGTTACCCTAATTAACCTTGTATTTTAATCATATTATTGCATAGTAAAGTTCTAATTTCTATTCCACTCCTATATGCCCTGGAATACCCTTCTCCTCTGGAAGATAAACAAATTAAAACAAGTTCAACTGTTGGATAAGCTCTGTTCAACTGAATTTCTTATAGTAACTTTTTATTATGAAATTGTCCATGGAGTACACAGCATTCTCCAAATTACAAGTCTTCCACCTTAGCACTTTGGAAAGGCTTGGATTTTATTTCATGTAAGTTTTTGCAGCTGTACAAAATACTTTCATTAACCCAAGAATGGATTATTTGGAGTGCTAATTAATTGATTCTTCAAAATGCCAATTGACATACTCCTAGGGAAAACCTGATCTAAGCAACTATGTTAATCAAGCTATTGTACTTACGGTTCTGTCTGAATATCAGACCATCTGAAATGAGGAGAACTTTGCCATTACTATCCTGGACCTCTTGTGGGCAACTAATTAATATGAGTAGACTATGACAGTTGCACTTGTACATTCACTGTACTGCCTGACAATAACTCTATAAAATTACATTTCAGCTAAAGAATGGAAACAGTGTTAAATACCATTATTTGCCTTCCTTTGATGTCTGAGAGTCATTATGAAAGCAATTACAGCAGTTTCTCTGTCTGTATGTCTACAGGGTATTTATCTGTATCTGTCTGAGTCCTTTGCCAGGTGGAGAATATATGGCATATTAAAGACAAGGGAATTCAGCCTCAATTATCAGACTATGAACAGAAGAAACAAAATCAGAGTTTTGCAGATGATCCTGCCAGAAAACAGTAATTTAATATTAAAGGCAGGCAATCTGGGGAAAACTTGCCCAGTGCAGAGTCTTTTTATTTTAATATTATTGAATTCCCTCTTCCTTCCATTGTCCTGTTTTGTTTTCTGTTCTTTTAGCTTCCATGTTTTCTACTACCACTGCTCACTTTAAATAAGCTTATGCCAGGTCTGAGAGTCTCACTAACAAGACTTATTTTGTAAATCCTACTTTTTGTTTCTTAATTACATGCAGTTATTCTGCCATCTAAGAACCTCTTAATGGAAACAACAGATTCTAAGTGGGGCGAGGCCATATGAGGCAACATGCTGACAGGAGAGTTAGGAGCTTTGTGCTACTTACAGGCTGAATAAAATACATAGTCTTCTGTGCCTAATCATTATTTTACTGACCCCTGTGGTAGTATGGTTAGGTCCATAGGTTGTCAGATGAATGAAGAGTGCTATTCACTTTACACATGGGGACCAATGCAAAACGTATCCCTTGGAATCATTCAACTGTGATCCCACAGGTGATAATTCTCAAGTTACTTTTGTATACCAGCAAGTTTAGAACTGACCAGAAAAATTAAAGAGTGCTGCCAAAGACCTTCGAAAAATTTTGCAACCAGACATATATACAGAAAGCATGAATGTATTGATTTTTCACCTGAAAAAAAAATAGTAGTTCTATTTGTTTTCTGTGTATTGAAGTTACATCCACCAGTGCATCCACCATTCCTTCATAACTTGCAGTCACAGATATTTTACCATCTTCTCCATCTGGTAGTCTATACTAATAAACCCAGTTCTGAAATAGGCAACCTCACCACAAATCTCAATCCTTCTATTTCACCAGGAACTAGAGCTTTCAGTATTTTTAGAAGTAAACTCCTATGACAAGATTTAGTAACTGTTGTCTGTGCATGAAAGCATCAGAGAATGCTGTGAGTTACACACACAAAAGAAATGCCTTGGTATCTTCAAATGGATTATCCAACTGTACCAGACACAGAATGGAGAGTAATACAGACCTGAATGAAAACTGTTATTCAGGGCTGACAGGATGCTAATTTATCTTAGTTGCCTGCTATCCATCATAATTTATTTGAAGATCTAGTGAATGTATCTATAAATCGTTTTATTTATTTATTTATTTTCATATTTATTTATTTATTTTCAGAGCAGCTGAGGGAGCTGGGATTGTTCAGCCTGGAGAAAAGGCGGCTCAGGGGCGACCTTATCGCTCTCTATAGGTACCTTAAAGGAGGCTGTAGCGAGGTGGGGGTTGGTCTGTTCTCCCACGTGCCTGGTGACAGGACAAGGGGGAATAGGCTTAAGTTGCGCCAGGGTAGTTTTAGGTTGGATCTTAGGAAGAACTTCTTTACTGAAAGGGTTGTTAGACATTGGAACAGGCTGCCCAGGGAAGTGGTGGAGTCACCATCCCTGGAAGTCTTCAAAAGACGTTTAGATGTAGAGCTTAGGGATATGGTTTAGTAGGGACTGTTAGTGTTAGGTCAGATATTGGACTCGATGATCTGGAGGTCTCTTCCAACCTAGAAATTCTGTGATTCTGTAGCTCAAATTTCTGATGCTTTGTTTTGTTTTGTTTTAAATGGAAAGGCAGGAACATTACTAGTGTCATGCTTCTCATCAAACATGATGCCTATTCTGAAACTTGGGTAATATCTGTAGGAACAGCCTTGAGCATGTAATAGACAGCTTTTTCATACTATTCAGATTATCTGAAGGTATGTAATATTTTAAAAGGTTCTAGGGGCCAGTTACACAAAAGGTATAATGGTGTTGGACTATATAAGCTACCACCAGATGAAGTTTGGCCTAGTCTTGGAGAAACATCTGGAACTACGTATCTTATGGTTAAGCTGATGTCACCGTTTTCTGTAATATCACAATCTCAGGGAGGTACCAGCAAAAAAAACCTAGGACAGTAGTTTGCTGGAGGTGCCTTGAGGTACAGTCCTACCTGCTACAGTCCTTCCACCCACCTCCTGTCCTACTGACTCAGCACTGTCACTCAAGTGCATGTACCTGTGCAACATAGAACTCTGCTTCTATTGCTCTAAAGCTTATGCTTCCAAGGCCACAAGATGATACACTAAGATGTCATTGGTAATGAGTCCAAATTATCCATTATACTCAAACTGCTTATGCTTGTGCTTTTAGCACATTTAAATATTAGATACCATGTGCAATTTTATCAGGATCCCTGGATTTTTTTCCAGCTGCACTTTTTTTTTTTTTTTTAAACTTTTAAAGAAAGCAATTATTACACTACAGACATTTCCTTATACCCTTCTCAGACATTTTACCAGCAACCTCATGTTACAATACTGTTTCTGTCCTGTAAGTGCATATCCTGGTATCGGTCATCGGAAATCTTGCCACTAAGTCTTGTAAAATTAGAATGTTTACAAGAAACGTGTATGCATGTGTGTGCATATATACACATATGAGATACAAGAATTTTGTTTACAAAGATTAATAAGTCTCACTAAGACATGAAGACCTTAATACCTTATGAGTAGAGATAGTGTGGCAAAGGAGGAAAGGATTTAATGATAGTATTAGACATTTTACAGTATAAATATCTTCTTGATTAATTAAATCTGTGAAGTATATTATCCTACCCTGAGGAAACGATGATATTCAACAATGTTTTTTTTTGTAAAGGAAAAAAAAAAATTAAAACCAAACAACTTGCTTTTGATATTTAACCTACGAAAAAATAGGTAGTGAAAAATATTTCATGAACTTGTGTAAACAAAGAAATTTGATTCATTCCTTTAATTAAAAAGAAACAATGCAACTTGCAAGAAACACACTTATTTTGTTCAAAAAAGAAGATTAATACAGGTTAAAAAGGCTTTCTAGTTTTACCAAATTAATACTGTGTTTAATTATATGAGATTAAAATTTCATTATACATTATACTTTAATTGGTATAGAAGGGGCCAGAGGTTAAAACCTTTGCACGAGTTACCTTTTGTGCTGTTCCAATATCTAATAACATAGCAGTTTTAAATTATAAACCCTGACAAAATTTAACAAGTTTCTTACATGTTTTAATTTTACCCTAGTAATCTTTTATGTGGAGCTGCAGTGTTCCTGAGGTCATAATCCTGGATGATGAAACAAGCCGAGACAGAAATCATTACAAAACCAAAGTGGCTGAACATTAGTGGATTACGGTAAAGGTGCTACCGGAACTCAAACCATCAACTATAGGTTTAGCCATAGCTACTTTACAACAGTTACATGCTGTAGTAAATAAAACACACTGGTAAATAAAACACCTTTCTGCCCCCTAAACAAGCAGGTATACTTTCAAAAACACTGGAAACTTCTTCTCAGGAAGAGATCAAATAAATCTAGAGGTTATTTCTTCCAAACGGATAAAGTGGCCTTGAACTGTTTAACCACTGATGCTGTGTCCTAAAAGAGGGATTTTCAGAGGGCTTCAAATGGGTTTAGGCATATAAATCTCTAAAGGAATTAAGACACCTACTCC
The DNA here is from genome assembly GCF_964035555.1 of Netta rufina. Taxonomy (NCBI): domain Eukaryota; kingdom Metazoa; phylum Chordata; class Aves; order Anseriformes; family Anatidae; genus Netta; species Netta rufina. Next base: position 17,983,181 of record NC_140134.1, on the reverse strand, counting down.
AGAGGTGTTTGGAAAACCCAGCAATACTTAGAACAAGGTTTCTTGAACATATTTCTTGAACTTAAACAAGAAGAGGACCTGCTTCCAGGACAAACATATCCCCATTTTAGAAATGAAGCAAGCAATTTTATTGATATGTATGAGTAATGGTTTGCTGTTAAACTAATATCATTCCCACCTTACCTTCTCTCTATGCCCAAACCTAGAACAAACCAGGCTAGTGCAATTATTTGGGTCTGGAGAGTTGGTTCTTGGACTAAGAATGTTGATGTGCGAGTCTGTGAATAGGTGAGATTCTTCCAGTGATCCCAAACTAGTAATTTATCCTTGCTACAATGGATCATTTGAACAGCCCTCATTCCTGAACAATCCAAGGAAAAAAAAATATCTCTGCTTTGTATGAATGAGAAATCGTCTGGCTGATGTCAGAATAGGGAACAAAAAGCTTCTTTTGGGGAATCTGTACTACCTTCTACTTCTGCAGTGACCCACAGGGCTATCTATTACGATTGAATTGAGTGATTATTGATTACCCTTTACTATCGACAAAGTCAGTGTGTATATGGATTACCTGCCATATAAATGCCAATCACAAGAATTTAAAATGCTTTGGACCATCAAGAAAATACAAAACAGCTTCCTAATGCATATTTTGTTGTTTGTTTCCATCCTATATCTCTGTGCTTGTGCATTTTGAAAATTAAAAATCAACTGCTTGTTTGTATGGCAATCCACTCAGCTCAGTGTCAACATCATGTAAGCTGCACATACAAGTAACAGTCTGTTTGGTGCTATCCCAAAGTGACCCGTTGAATAGGGGTTTGCTTGTGTTGTTGAACTGAGGTGAGAACAGAGTTCTAATTACCTGTTTGTGTGTTTTTTTTTTCCCTGCAATAGTTTACAGTTGGATCTCATTATTGGATAACTGTTTAATCAACTCCAAAAAATACAGTATAATTAGTACAGCAGATACACTATGAGGCAAACAGTTGCAAGAATAACAGAAGCCTATTTGGTTCAAACAAGATACAAGAAATCAAACACTAAAAGAATACATGTTCACATGATTTTAAATTCTTACACTACATATCTAGATATTAAAAGCTGTTCAGGGTCCCATTTGAAGTAAATTAACATAACTTCATTTAAATCAACAGAGATGTACTGATTTGCACAGTATGAGACTTTGACCCACACGTTTTTTTAGTAGCATACCAACTTTAAGCCTGATAATGTTTTTGTTGAAAAAGAACACTTCAGACAGCTTTTTGTGTGCTTAATGAAATTCAGGATGAGGCCTTGTACAAGTAACTATGGTGAGCAATTTTAAACTACCTTCTTCATTAAAAGGACAAACTTTCACAGCCGGTAAATGAAATCCTGTAATTAAAACATGTTTGTTTAAAAAAAAAAATCTGGAAAGGTCTTGGACAGTGAAATAATATCCTTTAGATTAATGTTTAATTGAAAACAGTATTTACTGCTCTAGTGCATTTGATAGAGCTCTTTGCTGTGTTTCTTTATGTATAATTGTGTTCTGCAACCAATTTAAAATAACTAGATGAGTGCAGTCCTTATAGAAGGTGAAGATGAGTCCTTGCAAGGATATCAATGTCTACAGGGGTTTCTTTCTAACAGATATGAAAAAGTAATTTCCATTCTGCTACTTTTGTGTGATCCTTTCTGCATATAAAATGCCTTTCTCATACATACAAGTCTTCTCACCTGAAGAGAATATTTCCTAAAATACAACATAACCTACCCCAATTTTCCAACATACCTTTGATTTAATGGAAAAAATAGGTGATACTAATTAGCAGTATCAACTTTTTCCTTTAAAAACATAATTAGTTACTTTATAATATATATTAATGTGATTGCTACAGTTATAACAAAAAAACAAAACAAAACAAAACAAAAAAAAACAGATACAATTCTGAGTTGAGTATGGAACATACACATAGTTCTAAAAAGATTTCCTGAGGGGCTTCTGAAATGCCCTGACTACAAAGTACAAACCCCAAAGCAGAGTTCTGAAAATGCCATTCTAATATTATGTGGCCTCCAATCCAATAAAAACATTTCCAAAACCTTTTATCACTGTCCAAATCTTAGTAACATCTAATTGGGTGGAAGACCCTAATTCACTTCAGCAAGCTCAGTTTCAGGTATTTGAATTGGTACCATTGCAAATTGATTAGTTGAACTCAACTGGGTTCTACTTCAGGCTCTCCCATCACAGCATTTTTTACTCTTTGGCTTTTCTAGTTATCAAAACACTGCAGGAGAAGCAGACATTTTTGGTGTTGTTGCTGGGTATCTCTTGGAATGCAACAATCTTGGGGGAAAAAAAATCAAAAACTGAGATTCTTATCCTGACTCCTCTTTCTTATACAATATAGCTGTTTCTGGAGCTCATTATGGACAAATTGCAGAGGGAAAATTAAGGAGTATTGACACTTCTCCCAAAGCTATTAGAGGTATCACAGGTTTTAGCAGATTTAGAATTACAAAGCTATTTGACCTACTCTGCCTGAGAACCCAAAATTTGGCCATACTACTTGAAGCATTAATGAGCTGTTTTCAATGATTATCCTACCTGCTTCCTCATTCCTCTGACAATTTCTCTTGTTGTATCTTTGACCAAGTTTAGTTTAGATGCTCTCAGATCAGTGACCCTGTCTGTCTTCATGCGCATAAAAGATGAGTTTACTATGATTCTATTGAACTAGTAATAATAATACACTGTAGCAGAATTTATCCCAGAGTATCAAATTGGAGCATAAAGATACTGCATTTTTAAAGGAATTTTTAAAAGAGGGAAGGGGACTTCGGTATGACTTATTTGAATGTGAGTGACTTATTGTCTCCCCCTACAAACCCACAGCCTGATTGCATTTAGTATATTGGCCTATTGTTATAGACAAGAGAATGTCCAACTCTCTCAAGGTTAATTGACTGCTGTTCTTTGAAATATACATGAGAAACTTTATTGACTATCTTGCATCCGACCTCACCTGTCACGCGGGAGGAGGACAGAAACAGGGGAAAGAACTCCACAAAAGGATAAGAAGGACAAAGGTGAAATGCACTAGATTTTTCCAAAAATCTTTTCCCTAATTATTTGTTGTTGTCCTGTGTGTTTTCTTGAATTTGCCTTTTTATTAACAGAAAGTCTGTAATTTTTAAAAGAGATTTCTCCTAAAAATTTACAAAATTAACTTGTACTCCTAGTACCACAGGATATAAGGACAGCTAAAAACCAATGAGACATCAGTATGCAGATGGACAAGATCTTTTGTAAAATGAACATTTGTACATAAGCATTTCCTAAGAACAGCAATTTCTTCACGCACATGTAAATGGTATGGAAATACATAAGTCTACACTGTTACAAACTTTCATAAGTAATTACTTTTATTTTTTATTTATTTTATTTTATTTATTTTTTTTAGGTATTATTAAAGCAGGACCTGAGTTACCTAAATCATGCAAGGATAAAATGAGAAACATCTCATGTTGGCATGGAAGCATTCCTGACAGAGTTCCATAAGGAGAGTAAATTAGACCATTTAATCGTCCCTGAAGTGATACATATAACTTCCCTAGGTCTCCTACATCAAATCTGGGCCTGGTGATATTAAACTAGAATATGCAACTACATCCGGAAAAGTTGTATAAATTACCTCTAAGAGTTTTGTGACTGTCACACATGGTCTGCATACATGGATCTAAAAGTACAGCATCTCTTGGAGATACTTCACAGAATAAATACTATTGCATTGGAAGTGACAACCAAAACTGTAGCCTTGCCAAGCTCAAATCTTCAAGGGATTTAATTAGATTTATACTAAATATTATTATTGAGGTTTGAATGTTCTTACACCAAGCAACTATCTGTAATTGTTACCTTCAGGTCACCTTGAAAATAGTTCCGCAAAGAAAAACTTAAACAAAATTTATTTCTCAGATAAAAAACACGCATTATTTTGTAAAACACTATGTCACTCCACACAACAGTAATTATTGTTATACTCAAATTGGTAAAAGGGTTTACCTTAGATTGCTGACACAGTCCTATCCACACAGAATATCCCCCGAAGAGCATATATAAGCCAAACACACATCTGATTTTTAACACATTCAATGACTTATTTCTCCACAATAACAACTCTGCACAAGACATTTTTGATGACAATGAGATAACCCCTTGTAATGCCTCCACCATGATAACTGGATTTTTGCTAAGCTTTCCATGACCAAATTACAGCCATAATGATGACACACTGCACACCACTGCCAAACAGCATAAAATGACACCTGCTTACAACAGCTTGAAATGGAACTTGTCAATATGACCAGAAACATTACCAATAACTAAGAGACTTATTGAAGCTTACTTCTCTTGCATAGTACCTGCTCAGCTTCACAGCCTTACAGAACCAGAACATAACTTTATACCAGCTGAAATCTCTGAGATCAAAGAAGAATTTTTATCTCATTGATATAACAATAATGAAAAGCTATCCATATCACACAAAGGCGTACCACTACAACAAATCCAATTAAATCTCTTTGGACTGGTTTCAACCTCCATCTATACTCCATACTACAGAAAATCCACACACTCATGCTGTGCAAAAGCCATAGGTACAATACTTTCATTACCCAGTTCAGCACTGTGAGGTTAAAAAATGCCAATGTCCTATTCCCTTTTAAAATCTCTTGTCTCCTACCCCCTACCTGCCAGCTGTATAAAGTATTTCCCTTGCCACTAATTCTGATAGCATGCCCTAATTAACTCATTTTATCTTTTGGTATAAATCAATTACAATTAAAATACAGTTTGTCAAGCCTCAGCGGAGTATTGTTTCATGTTAAAAACATTTTCACTCATGAGAGAAAGTGTGATTAACTTCAATAGAAAGCTTAAAAGTTCAACTTACTATGAGCTGAGGGAATCAAGTACAATTCTTCCTTCACAGAACACTTCAAGCTTTGTCTCAAGGAAAATAAAGGAGTGTAGAGCTATACCCTGGTCACTCAGATCCCCAGAATGTGGTAGGACCTAGGAAAAATAAAAAATGAATTTTTTGTTTGCTTGTTTTGTTTGTTTTCATTTTTAAATGTAGTGAGGTGAAACATCTAATGCAGACACAAGCTTTTATGGTATCATACTGTTTGAAACACATTTGAAAAGGTGAAATAGTATATTTAATTTCATGTGGTAGATAAAAATACAACAAGTCAAATTTCCAGCTACAGGTAAGGGATTCACTTTCTTCAGCCATGAGGTGAAGCAGAAGAAAGCCTGTCAAAGCTGTGCCATTTTAACAGAATCACAGGTCTGTTGCCAGTACTGTCCCAAAATCTATCACCACATGAATAATTTTAAACATTATCGAACATACAGTGGAAGAGCCTTCCAGCCCACAACAGTTTTCTTTTCCCCCCTAAATAGACTTGATAGAGAAGGGTCAAAACATGATGAAGCGAGGCCTTACCAAGACATGTGTGACTAGAATTTTTTCTTTTTTTTTCCCCTTAGACATTTTTGGTAACATATCCCCACTACAGCAACACTGCAAATCCTGATCTAATGGAGTTCAGCAGTCCTATTTGGTATAAAAAACCCTGTTTTGGTCACAGGTACCGTGTTAAACACCACCAGAAACTGCCTTGTGTTGGCCGCAGCCTGTTCTGTCAGCGAGCCCCTGCGCTGGAGCTGGATGTGGCTGAGGCTGTGAGGCAAGGCCTGCGCCATACAGCAAGGTCCATAGGAAGAGGTGCATTATGAAGCAAACAAGGGCAAGACATGGAAGGAACCATGCCTGGGGACATAGTTGGAAGTGTGCTCTCAGAGGAATGCTGTGGCTATGGGGGGAAGCTGTGGAGGTCCCCAAGCTGTAGCACAGCACCCCTGACAGCACCCCTGAGGGAGCACAGCCTGTGAGCAATCTCACAGGGGCAGGAACACCTCTGAAGTACAACGTGGTGAAGTATCACCTGCCTGTTCCAAACTACTTAATTTCAAGAAAAATGAGAACAAACATGTTTTATAAAGACTCTTCCGTTGCCTGGTTCAGGCTATGAATGGATGCCACTATTATTTATAGCCCATGAGTGATCTATGAGACTGCACATGCCAGAGTTCTCCATGTTGGAATAGTACTCTAAGGACAAAAAATCATACCTGTAACAGAAAATACTATTTACTACTTGTGGCGTAAGAGCACACATGATAGCAAATGCCTTACAGTGCTGTATTCTATAACAGCCTCAAAAAAAAAAAAAAAAAAAAAAAAATCCTTACTGTTTTCTGGTTATTTATGCCTATGTCATTGCACTTTACTGTACTGGCCTAATTCTATACAATGCACAACTTTATAAAATGTTTACTACATACAAATGTCTGCTGTATGTGTCTGTGCAGCTGTGGCAAAACATTGCAGAGTTGGTTGAAAATACTGGCACTCCTGTGATGCAAAACACTGAACTGGTACAAATGTAATCAATGTGTTAAAATATGTTTACAAAACCTGAAGTGCAGCTGTGTCTCAGCATTTTCTGATGAATATAGTCTTACCTGTTCATACCACTTCACCTTATGTTAGATCAAATATCTACCTTTGTACAAGTGGCATAAATTTTTTAGCATTCAAAAAACCCATTCCTTTCTATGCAGGAAATGTGAAAATAAAGCATTTATGACAAACACTTACATTGTAATGAATATGAACACTGTATTTACCATTAACTGGGAGGGGTATTTTGTTGTTGTTGTTATTGCTGCTATCAGAAACTTCAGGTATTTCCTTTATATTTTTATCCTGTAAATTTCCTCGAGTATTTTACTGCATACGTTTGACAAGTACAGCTCTAGATTAGCAAACCGTGGTTTTGTTTGACCCCAACAACCATGTAAGCTTCTAGTTTTCTCTAGTCTAAAATACACTGGAGTATTTTTCTGCTTTCCTGCAGTTTTTAAGTAGATAATAAGTCCCAAACTTCACCAGTCTTTAGCTGAAAGAAGCTTGTCACGGTGGTTGGTAGCTAATGAAGATCCTTTTAGTTTATCTTCATCAATTGTCAAATATTTGAGTCCATGAAGTGGTGTGATGAGGTACAAAGACAGATATTTGAAGGGATTTTAACTCATTTGAGCAATTACATGCTTAACTGCCCTGCGATAATCTGTCAGTCTGAGTCTTTTCTACACAGCAGAAGTGGGGAGTATTAGAATAGCTGGATTTAGAACATAAAGGCCTGGTCTGAATGGAAGAAAGGCACCAGAGAAATTAATTGCCAGTAACAAACAGCAGGGCTGCTTGCAAGTTATATATCACATAGTTACCTACCAGCAGTGGTAGAAGCCAGCTGTAAAATAACATACTGGATTGTGACAAAACAGTTGCTGCTATGAAATCAGTGAATACCATGAAGAATTTAAACTAATGTTAGCTAATCAAGTACACTGTATTACATAAATTGTATAGATACAGAGATAAAAATCTTGTATTATATAAATATTTGCTGAATGTAAATTTCAAACAAACAAACATGTTTTTAATGACTGTTCTAGCAGTTATAAGATCTGATCTCATGTTTGTTTATGTATGTCTGTCTGCCATACTCACAGAACATGACACTACTGTAAATTTGGTAATGGAAAAAAAAATGATTCCTTTACATTTTGTTCTTTAAATCTCAAATACTTTTTTTTTTTTTCCCCCAAATTATCAAGCAAGTCTGACTGATGTCTATCACCCACAGTGGTATACGTAAGACTTCCTTAGTCCCAGGAAGTTCCACAGGAAGTCAAGAGAGCACCATTACAGAGAAGCCATCTTACCTGCTCTGGAGAGGCTCAGCGATACTCTGGGCCCCTCTTTCCAGAAACCTGACATACTGTCCTTTTTCTTTTCCTTCTGCTCCCCTCAGGTCCCTGATGCCATCTCATTGCTTCACTGGTTGCCTCCCTCTTTATACAGCCTCCATATCCACGGTTGCATTGCAGAAGAAGGCCTCTCCAGGTCAGAGTCAATGCTCTTGACTGCCAGTGAATATAGGGATGGCACAGTGATATTATCACTGGGAATCCCAGTTCATGACACCTTTTTCCTGCACTCATAGAATCCTGTCTAATTCAATAACACTCTGGGATTTCCAGTAGTGGGGAAGAATTAGTCCCTGATATGGTCTTTTTACAGCAAAAAAGCAGTTGTTGACATCTGCATGTGATTTTTTAATTCCTCTGGAATTACACCAGGAAACCAGTGTGAAGCATACGGACACATGACTAAAATTGTCCCTCACATGCAAGAATATGTCAAAATACACATATGGAATTCTCTGATTGCCACCCTTGTAACACAAACCATAAATGACAAAGGGCATTTCTGTACAGAGAGGGCCATTTCATTCACATTACTCATGTTAGTTAGGATGTTTATTTTGGATTTGCTGTCTCCCTAAGGTGCCAGCTCTGAGGGAACGAGTTAGCATGGAAGTGTTAGGTACAAAGCAAAAGCCTTTCACCTCAGGGATTGTGCTTCAGTTCTGACCATAGGTCAAAAAGGAAATAAGATAGGTAATCTCAGCTCTGTCCCTAATGACCAGTGTTCCACATCACAATGCTACACATGGCTGTCAGCTTCTGCTCAGGAGAGGCCCAGGACACAGCCAGCATGGAGAACTAATTACCCTCCCATCCCAGGGAACAAACGGGCAACCCAGCTCAGCAGGCTGAGATCACTAGCGAGATACAGCAGCAGGCTAATAAAGTGGAGGAGCGTCACATGTATGGCTGTGGCATACAGTTCATGAGGCGCTTTATTTTTCCTTCATTAATGAGGATTTTACTTTAGACTCACTGTATGACATTAACATATTAAAAAAAATATAGAGAGAGCTGATTTATTCAGTGAGCCTGGTGTTGCAAACATCACCTGCCTTTTGTTTTTACAGGCCTAATTCACATGGGCCAAATTAAGTCCAGACTTTTATGAGTGGGGCATAAAGGGCACAAAGAACTGCTTCCCCCATCAGCAGAATAAGGAACTATAAATTGGCTGCTTACACTGGAGAATCCAGAGGTAGAAATTCATGCAGTGCCAGCAGCACTAGTTGGGTCATTTGGGCCACATCTGAGCTGGATGAACTAAGACATGTTCTCATTTCCTCCTAACACCAAGGCAAGGGAACCCAGTAAGGAAGTAAACTCTTCAAAGAGCTGATGCTAAGCATTCTCCTCTTGCCCCCACTGGAGCCACCACCACCACCCCCGGTATAACTGCTCACAGTGCACAGAAGGGTGTCTCTCTCTCTCTCTCCACGTGGCATGCAAGATTAATTAGCACACCATTTAATACTTACTGGGATGCAACAGCTTACTATAATTACAGTGTTCACTAACTGCCTAGACCATAGGGTAGAAATACCTGGCACCAGAAACACAGGTCACTGCCAGTACCTGCACACACAGGTGCATGACTCCGTTACAACCACCAGCAGGGCTTTTTTTTTGTTGTTGTTTTAATATAGCACAGAACATACACAAAGCTTACAGTAAAACACAGAGCAGCAGGTGTAAAAGGGATACCTTAAAAAGCTTCTGGGTTTATGGCTGTTGTGATAGCAAAAGCATTAATTAAAGGGAAAATAGATACTGAATGAAGCAATTAAACATCAAAAAAAGAAACATCGCTGTTGCCAGAAAGGTACCTTCACATAGACGTAATGGAATCACACATCTACATATGAACCACTGGACCCAACAACCCACCACCACCTCTAACACACCCTTAATACTCTAGTCATGCACCCACACTTGAGCATTTACACCTGAGAACAGTTAAGAGCCTGTGCCTTTACCTCTGTGGGATGCTGGGAAATGTAGTCTGTAGCCTTTCTTTTGCCTGGTTTACTTTGACTGTGTTAAATAACACGATTTTAAAGGATTAAAAATATTTATACGAGTATGTGTGATGCTCTTTCTCAATTAAAATGTACATCTGAACTTTTTCAGGTGATGGGAATTATAAACACAGCTTTGAAAAGTAGCCTGGTCTGAACAGATAGAAAACCATGCCAAGTTTATGTTGACCTGACTTAGACTCAGCAGTGTAAGTTGGAGATGTTTGTCTTTTCATTACGAGCACGTTTTTGGGATGCCACTATAGCATAGGTGAATGCCACGGTAGCCACATCCCCTTCTTCTTAGAAATAAATTTAGTGGTTTAACACCCATTAAATGCAAATATATCAAGTAACGGTGTATTTGGCTCCTCACAGAACAAATAGGTCATACTCATTTCAGTTTTATGTTCTCCTACCCTGTATGGACCAAGAGTCTAATTCTTAAGAAACCCAGGCTGAGAGATGACTTCTTATGCTCTCAAGGAAAGAATGCTCTGGGTCGAAATATGCCTTCCTAATGGTGTTTTCTTTTGTGTTGCTGACAGCTAGAAGAAAAGGGATGCACTACAGGAAACAAAGTACTCTGTGATAAGAGTAAGCTACCAACTTTGTTCCTAGATTTTGCATCTATCACATCCTAGCAGCAGCATGACAAAAACACCTGTAAGCTTCAGTGGTAATGAAGGAAAATGAATCATACTGTTCCCACCCTTTCTGAAGAAGACAAATGATTTGCAACTTCTCCAGACTTTTCCCTCAAACTATATGTCACATGAAAATGTCAAATCAGCTGGGTAGTAGATGTAGAATCAGGGTGGAGCCTGTTTCACTGGAAAACAATCATAATCAGCCCTCTTATAACTGTGAGGAAATCTGTACAGAGACTACTAGACCAAAGACAAGCATTGCATGCACATAGCTTTTTAGAGTTTTGTTAAGAGTATGTGTCTCCGCTAGAAATATTCTTCTTGTTCTCATGTCCTGAATTAAGCTTAAGCATCAGTTTTACTTGCTGCAATGTCATTAAGCCACCAATAAATGCAGTAAGTTCCAAAACTGAATCACTCCTCGTGAACCCAGTCCTGGCAGATGCTCATGTTTTTCTGGATGAGAAACAAAATTGGCAGAATGAGGCACAGGCTGGACTTTGTGTCTCTACACCCAGTAACAGAACCAAACTGGTATGTTTAGAAATCTACTGTGGTGAGACACAGATCCAAGACAAGGATGCCCTGGTTCATAGTGTCCCTCTCTGGCCCATAACACAGAGCAGTGATCCTTACGCAGGCCAAACGTTAACTAAAAGTGGTTACCATGGTCATAATTTGATAGGGAAATGGGGTACTGGAAGGTAAGGCAGTCAAAATATTTGAATTTTAGAACTTTCATTTAGGCAACCGTAAATAAACTTTGCAAACACAAGTAAGTGAATGGATTTTGCCATAGAATTCACCAAGGATTTCACCCTATACCTTTTTAGTTTACCAACCCTATAAGCTAAACTTTATCAAGATGTTGCTGAGAATAGGGCTAAAGGATCAGGTACATGTTGATTGCTTTAAATCATATAGTGATTCCTGGTATAATAGAGCTTTTATATTACAGACAAGTTTTGCTGACAGAGGCAAAACAATCTTGCAGTGATGGTAAAAATTATTATCACTTACATTATCATAACACATGGGAGGCTTAGCTGATGACTAGAATCTATCACAGGCAAATATGAAAGACAGAGTGAGAAAGGAGTTTTCAGAATGTAGCATCTTCTATTTTATAAGTGACAAAGATAGCCCTCTAAAAATTAAATCTGCAAGAAACATGAGAGACAGAAGTTTTGCCTGAGATCTGTTTCATATTCTTATTAACATCATTCCCTAGGGGCAAGTAATTTTGAGTGTGATACAAAGTTTATAATATGCTGAGTATAATTATAATGAAAATTGATTAAGTTGGTAGCCAAAGTACAGTAGCTTTATATCTGAGAGAGCATCATAAAAGAAAACCACATAAAAAGTTATGGAATAAACTATACACAGGGACTGACAACTATCTCCCTAGTGAAATAACATCAAAGCTGATATACGTTGTATGCAAAACAACCCACAAACAGAGAAAATATTCTAATTGTTTTAAGGTTTCCACGTCAAAAATTTAAAATCTGAATACATTACGTGCTGCAAAAGAGAATAAAGTATTGACAGCTGTAGCTATTCCATGCAATTAAGCTCAACATGCCCCTTTTTTCAGTGGCTGTTGAACAACTATTTTTGCCTTTGGAATTTTCTTCTGAGTTTCACAGGAACACTTGGCAATAGAAACAGTTTTTGAAGAAATCATTTGAGGAACTGTTTCATCCCTGATTCTAGGAGAATTAAAAGAGCTAACTGGTATAAGGACTCATTAAGTCAATCCACTGTTTTAAAGTACTTTCTCCTTTTGTTTTACATTTTTATTTCACATCTACCTGCATTTCTGCTCTGGGTCTGACATTTGAATGTGTTTTGAATTTGTAACAGTGAACCCAGCTAGCTGAAGTCAGACAAAATGTGAACGTTTCATATGCCTGAGTTCTACTTCTCTGACAGGCAGAACTCCGTGGATACAGCTTTTTAATTATTATTTTCAGGTCATCCTCACTTAAACTACCAAAGAAGCAAAATATTATCTGTACCAATGTTGTAAAGTGGAATAACCATCAAGAATTTTGAGATTAATCCTCTGATGGGCTGAAATACTGGCGCCAAACCAGCAGTAAACTCAAATGCCTCCCTTTGTAGGGAGTCATTCCAGTGTGCAATTGTGGGTGCCAAAATTAATGAAATGATTCAAATGCTAAATTTAAAGCATCTGCTTTGGAAGACCATTGCTAACAGACCAGCATGCTCCATGATCAATATCATTTTAGTGTAAAGTATAAAATATATTTACTTCCATCTTAACAGTATAGCAGTTATTGTATACGACTATGAAAGTACAATACTTTTTAGGAACATAGGACATAGAACTAGAAAGCACCTTCTAATTCAGCAAATTCATGTCCCAGTTATTGCAAGCAACTACATCATGAGGAAAAAAAAAAAAATACAAGTAGTTCACATCTTATCTTAGCACTATCAAGGCATTCTACCCCATTGCTTCATTACTTCACTTTGACACTTGCTCTTTTGATTTTCAGCCTCAGTGTATTTGGTTTATCATATCCAACTGGTCTTTCTCTGATCTAACGCTATCCTGAGTTATGAAGACTTCACAAAGTTCCTAAAGAAAATTGCAAGAGTAGTGTATCTACATGGTTTACCCAGAAATGCAGAGCCTTTAATGCTTCAGATATAGCCATGTGAAAAAAATCTGTAGGGCAGAAGGGATGACAAGTATCACTGAACAGAGTATTACAGTGTTGATGTATAAATGCAGAATAAAAAAGGGTAATGCTGGCTTCTGCAGCAAAATGATATTGACACAATTAGTTCGATGCTGTTTTTAGAGTTTACAGAATATGACCTCTGGATTTTTCATCTTCAAAGGTTACTTCTAATTAGCATCCAGTGATAACATGTTGGAGATGCTTCTTTAAAAGATATCACAGCTCTAGCAATGAGTACTGACATGGTATCTATCAAAGTCTCATGGTGCCTGCAATTCTGACAAAAGGCACTCCAAAGGACTGGCACGTACCACCTTATTTGCATTTTTGCATTTCATTATGCTCATAATTGCATACCACCACAGCAATTCTTCCACACTATCTCAGAAAACATTATCAGCTACGTCTGAAATAAATGCTTAAATGTCAACAATTGACGAGCAAGAAAAGCTGACCTTTGAAGGATCCCATTCTTTTGAGAATTGCCCTGGTATGACTCACTCCTTAACTTTCTGTTTGTGCTTGATAACACCAAAGGAACATAGTTTCTGTATGGATTGTTTTTATGTATTGGAAACAGAGGAGAAGTCAAAGAGCTGTAAAAATATAATTCATTTCTACTAGTAGTCAGATGGGTTTGACTGAACCTTTGCAGTGACAATTCTTGAAGTGACTGAAACATTAAAGTAAGTGGACATTAACATTAGGCTACAATGGAATTTCTATGGAATTATATGTTACATCCACGTTAGAATTAAAGTGAATTTATCCATGATTAATGTTATGACAATGAACAAAACAACCTTTCTTCCACAAACATGCTAACCATTTTACACATTGTGAGAAGTGTTTGACAATTATAAATAGCTAATCTAAAAACAAGGAAAACTATTCAGTCATCTTACATACAGTGCAATATTGACTGGCCTTTACTAGATTGAGCTTACATTTTGCTATGGTTTGTGTTTTTACCATCATTTCATGGCTTCATTTATGTCAATTTGCATAGCAATTTTGGTGCACATTAAAAAAAAAAAAAAACACTAATCACTTTTAGCTTAAAATAAATTACGCCACCACAGAAATTGCTGCCACTGTCCAAAAATGCTAATCAATTTTGAAAATCTACATCATGGCTTGCATCCCAGATTTTTTCCATCCAATCCACATCAAAAAGAAATGATAGAAAATTATGTTAACATGTTTGACTGCTTGTTTGCTTGTTTTAGTCAAGGCATTGGTTATGCTTCAATGGCAAACTAATCGCCTGTTTGGAATCTCATCCAGTTTGTGTTACTTTTTTAATGGCAATATGGAGATGTTGAAGAAGATTTCAGCATGATCCATACCAAAACTTTTAGATCCTGCAATAGTATCATTTTCAGAATGTATTAGTAAAATCAGTTTCAGACCTATTAGTATAAAGAAAAATAAACTGTTTATTTTGACCAGTATTACATTCTTCTGTAGGACTTCATTTCCCTCTATTAGATTTTGTTTTAATGAGGTGAAAAATACAGCAGATCGACCTAAAAAAAAATCTGAGAAATGCCCTTTTTTCAAAGCCTATAAAAGATCATTACTGTAGTTTTTTTTGTTTGTTTGTTTGTTTGTTTGTTTTGTAATGTTTAAAATGAAACAATGGTTATAATCCAGTGTTTTCACGCACTTCAGCTCTTTGGTTGACTCATGTCTGAGTACAAGAGTGGGGTCCTTTTCACACAGCTTTCACACAGGTTCACACATTCCTAATTACTGTCTGTTGTGGTAACAAGGCTACCTGCATCTCTGTCCCCAAATTGTTTCTGTCTGCTTCTGCTACACCTGTTGTGAATGTATAGGACTTTTTTTTTTTTTTTTTTTTTTTCCTTAGGATATTACTATATAGTTCAGTACCCTGTAGAAACAGCTGAGCTATTTCAAGATTAATTAACCTTATTGAATATATGCTAACAGAGCTATTGAGCTTCTGGTACTGCAGCTAATCTCCATTTCATGGCTGCATTGCTTCTAAATGAAACAGTGTACAGATAAAGTAAGCACCAAAGGAAAGATGAGCCCAACAGTATCCACAAATCTAGAAAGAAAAGGGGTTGCCTTTTGTTCTCTGCAATTAAAAACATCTTACAGATATTCATATTCATGGCCAGTAAAGTGGTTCAATCTATTATCTGGTCAATTCCTATTTTAAGAAGCATCAAACAGTGTTAGTCTCTATCTTTTCACACACAGGTGAATGCTACTTTGACTCTAGGGGGCCAGGATATCGTCCAAGGTGAGCAAGGACTTGAAAGGATTAGACTTGCAGGTAGGTTACTTTCAGAGGTGTTCCTGCATGATCCCTAGCAAACAAAACTGGTAAGAGGCACATAGGGGAAAAAAAAAATAATAATAATAAAAAAAGATAGCTTACAAAAATATGCATTAAAATTTCATTTAGAAGTCCTATTTTGCACATTCAGCTACACATGAGAGTGGCTTATTCTTCCAAAACAACCTTTTCTATATCATCAAGTCCTGAGGAGCTTTCTAATTCATTGCTTCACCTTGTTTGAACCACATATATTTGCTGTAGTTTTAATAAATTGCACGATGTCCAGATCTCTTTTAAGATGGCTCATGTGAAATAACGATGCAGAAGCACTATATATCCCATCACCCTTTCCTTGTTGAAATAGGCATAAAAATAAGTGGGAGGACAATAGCAATAGACTTGGATCCACCAAGTATATCCATCATCCTTATGCAGTATGAAATATATGGCAAACTATAGACCTTGACAAATTTCAGTACTACTGACCAGCATTTTCTAAAAAATGTATGTATTAGTTTCCCCAGTTTAGATGTTTGAAACATCACTTTTTAAAAGCACTTCAACATGATTTCCATTTAAAAATCTCCTAGACCTCATTAAGATCGTGTTCTTTGTTTCTGGCTATTGAGAGAGCTCAAATAAAGCTGAGACTCCTCATTATAAAATATTCTGCAACATGATTTAAAACAAGGCATGAAAAACTAACTGTAAAAACAACTTCCCACATGGATATGATTAACAACCAAGATGGAAGCATTTCTTGTTGTCAATAACAACTTCCAGTAATGATTAAGATGGGCCATTATAACTGGAAAAAAAAATAACCCATAAAGCATTCCCCACATTAAAAAAATATATAAATCAATATTTTATATGAAAAATAGCACTGGAATTATTTAAAGCAATTCTTGGGTTTATGTCCTTTTTGTGTGAAGTTGGAAAATGATTTATTTTTTTTTTAAGTTATGGTGTGTTTACTATAAAAACATTTGTCACTGTTCTTCATTGAGAGATAAAATGCTGGAAATGCACAGTGCACTTATTGGACAATTTAACATGCTAGGGTCAGGCACTCTGAGACTTCACAGTAGCACAACAAGAACAGATATTGAAGATGCTCGAAATCCAGATTATGGCTTTCAGAAGACATGGTGTATTGTTCACCCAGGTTGAAAGCAGATGTATGTTTATATACTTTAATCTTGGCTCAGATGTGAGCTACCATGTTAACAATTTTGTTGCCCAGGCTGCCCTGGCTTGGGATTTAAATAAAAACAAATTACAGGTCTTAACAGTGATAGATGGACTTCTCTTACATTTGTGTAGAGTATTTTTGCCTTAAGATTAAAGGCTTATGCATTTATCTGCATAAACTAACCCCTGGAGTAGGGTACTGCTGACATTTTCCAAGAAAAATGAATATCCTAACTTATTCCAAAGAGAAGACTTGGTATTTGTATGGCCAGAGTGACCTTTGCAAGTGCCCTTTCAGATTAGGTGCACTACATGGAAAATTGTGCTCTTACAGTACTCCATAAATCATACCTACCAATTTTCTTTAAAGGGGTATGTAAATATCAGTGTACCAGGTGGGTAAACAACACTAACCTCGTACAAATGGCTTGAAAATTGAAGAAAAGCACCTTATTTTGCTGCTGAAATTGCTTTTGAAGCCCAGCATCGTGGCTTGGGTTGTAGAATGCATGAAATGATTTGTGCACTGGGAATAGAAAATGGGTTGATGATAACCACACTCGACACAGTTCCTATGTTTCTGAGTTCTTTCGATGATCAAAGATATCATTGCTGTATATTACTTTTCTTTGCAGATCCCAAATGCATGTGAATTTCAAGTGACATACACATTATCTGCATGTTTCCAAAATGGACAGACAGCTTTTTAGTTTGTATTTCTCATTTGAGCTGGTTAATGTTTCTGGTCCAGTTTCCGTGCGAGTCTCCTTGCAATAGTTATGTAGTATTTCCATTTAATAAAAATAAGACAGAGAAGTTCATGTTCTAAAGAAGAAAAAATTTGAAGTTGCAGCCTTTGAAACTGTCAACAGTGTTATTTGAATAAGTACTGCCTATGAAAGAAGGAAAATGTGTTAATTGTTGTTAAGCTGTAACAGATAGTAGACTCTGAATCAAGAAAAGAAAAAGCTCTGATTTTAGATATACTGGTAGGGTAACATATACGCCATATGTATCATAAGTACCTTGATGAAACTTTAAGAACTAACTTCAGATGTGATCCTCACCAGATGATTTCACTTCAATTTTTAACATTTGTAACTGCCATTAATTCTGGAGGTCTCATTTCTACAGACACGCTGTCCTTATGTTGCTTATCCCACAATATTCCATAGGTTTTTGTATAAATATCTACAGAAAACATTGCAACCTCATTTAGCAATGAATAAGGAAAAAGCAGAATTTAAAGTTCTCAGCCAACATCTATAATCCGGGCTTATTATACTTAAATAGAATTTAAGTACCTGAAGATACCAAATGCAACTATCTGATTTTTTGAAGAATTGCTTTGATTGGTAAGAGCCAACGTTCATATAAAAGTAAACATGAGACTTACATTCGAAAAATGTCTAAGTCCTAGGATCCAAGAATGCAGTAAAAGTGCTGAATCATCCTAAATACTTTCCTAATAATTTTAAGGCCCAATTCACCAGTGTCAATAAAATAATTAGGGATCTTGCTTAGCAAGTCAAATGGGAACAGCAAGAATATACAAGTAACATTTCCAGAAATTTCCAGTCATTTTGGCTGCAGTTTTACTATAGAGATGAATATCAGAAGTCTGGACTCTCACAGCTTCAGTTGCATTTATTGATGCTCAAACCCACTGAGGACATGGCAACCTGAGCCACAAAACCCAAATTCTTGCATATTTCTGAAATATGAACCTTAATGGTGTGATCACAATCACATTACAGTAGTAGAAGCTGGGTGCAGAAATATGATCCATGTTTGTTCTTCTTGCCTACTATGTGATGTTGAAATAAACAGATGAAAATCGTAATCAGCCATTTGGAAAGACGAAGTGTGAGTAAAGAATAAAAGCCATAATCCATTTCTAGCATATGCTTACAAAGGTGCCTTAGAGTTATATTGTATATCAACATTTCCAGTGTCCTCCTTCAAAAATCCTTAAATCAGCTCAGCTCAGAGTGCCTTCGGGGCATAAGACAGAAGACAGAAATGCTTGCAGGAAAGTATTTGAAGCATTTCTGAAAACAGATTTATTTTTCACAAGAGGGAATAAACCCAACAACAGAAGGATATCATCTACCTCCCAAAGAAAAACAACACTGGAGGGATAAAAGAGCTGCAAATGCTGTAAAACCAAGCTTGAAGTATTTCTGGTAAATTTGTTCTCAGTGAGAAGAGAAAAGAAATCATGGAGAGGATGAGGTTATTGTCTGAGGACATATCCAGCCTGCATACTTGTGAAAAAAAAAATCAGGTTCTACCTCCTTGCCAGCATCAGATCACTGTCGTTACCACCGGTCCACCTTACAACTTCTTCAGAGAGACAAGTTTACAGAAGGGACCCATGAGCAAACCCATATTTAAAACAAGATTTAAAAGCAGCTTGAAAGACTCATAATATTTCAAGTCACAAGAGGACACACAAACACCCCAGAGATACAAAATGCCTTACTGGGAACATGCCACATGTTTATCAGCTGTTTCCATCTCTTTGCAGTCTCTGACTTCATGTGCTCAGCAGCACTGCGAACTTCCAAGAGCTTACAGTTAGCTTGGAAATGCTGATATTCTGCTCCCTACAGACTATCTAAAAGACATTTGCTTCCTGCAGCTATTCTGGTGTGGGGGGCGGGGGGGGTAAGGGTTGGGGTGGGGGGGTTGTTTCATTTTATTTTATTTTATTTTATTTTATTTTATTTTATTTTATTTTATTTTATTTTATTTTATTTTATTTTATTTTATTTTATTTTATTTTATTTTATTTTATTTTATTTTATTTTACTTTATTTTACTTTATTTTCTCTTGTTCTTTATTCTTTGCATTAGCCAGGGGGAAAAATGCTCATTCTTAGAAGTTACAGTATCACTAATGCACTTCATGGGAAAACTTTGGGAACAAATCTATTGTTTAGAGCTTAACAGACAGATGAGTTACTATAAGTTAGGTATTCCACTTCATCCAGTATCTAAGGATGTAGAATTTCTTTCATTTAAGATTAAATCAGAAACAAACATATTTCAACAAGGGACAGCACAGCCCTATTTTGTTATTATAGAAGTATGCGATACATTTAAAGAAACTATTCAAACCTCAGAACCTTTTGTTAATGGAAGTCTCAGTTCTCATCTATGTTTTGCACTGATACTGATTTAAGACAAGATCAGGAAAAATTAAATTCAATACAAAGACTCATATTAATAGCTGAAAACTTGCACTGTTTCATCTAGCTCCAAAAGGCTTCATTATAACAGAGAAGTGAATTACCCTTGACTGTTGGAGTTATGAGGAAACACCTGAGAAAACCTTTGCATTGTGGTGAAAGGAATAGTTTGTGCTTTTTTCAGAAGTGCCTATATGCAGTAGGTAGTGAGGGGGCTGATTAAAAACCACTGATGTTTGTATGCCTGAGAAACTTAGATGTTTTTGAAAATTGCCACCTTTTACAAACATGCTAAGGGAGTAATTTTTAAAGAAGCTTGTTGATTTTGCAGAGATGTGTTCTGTTATTGGTATACTTAGATTTACTCACAAGTTGTTGGGAGTTCAATATGATTACTCACAGGTATAAAAAGTAAGCAAGTACACACTTGTTTATAGGCTCATGTCTGAAAACAACCCAGAACTTGGAGGCAGGCAGAATACAAATATTTTCAAGGTCACTTCTTCAAGTTAGAAGCATTTTTTAAACAGCACAACATTGCATACAACATACTGTTGGAGAGGCTATGGAAAACGTGTTATTTTCTCCAGTGGGGACTGGAAATAAATATAACGTTATTATTAGTTATCCATTTAAAGTATCTTTTGAGCTCTGAAGGAGCTGCATCGTGCCAAGCTTTATAAATATACTGTATCTTCAGTCTCCCTGACTCCCAATATTTAATGTCTCATTCATTACCCTAAGGCCCAATCCAGTTTCCAGAGAAGACACTGATTTCAACATACCATAAGGACGCAACTGAAGCCTGTGTCTAGCTTTCACAAAATCACCAATTAAAAAAGAATGTCCACTTGCAAAAATACTATCTTAAAACGTCTGTTCTCCAAATACCTTGGTAAGATATAATTCATTTTCTGTTTACTGAAACCTCAAAACATCACATGATCTTGCATCTACTTTCACAACAGAAGAAAAAAAAAAAAAAAAAGAGTTGCATTTGACAGACTGCTAATAATGAAAATGTTTTTAAATGTAAGCTCTAGCTGTGTACCAATCGCTGCCTAATCAGGGTTATGCTTTTCAAATTATATTGTGTCTTCTTTCACCTCCTGCCTATTATGTGAAATAAAAAGAGAAGTGCTTAGGCAAATCCTTGATCTGTTCACATATATTTTTAATATTAATATGTCAGAGCAGTGGCAATAATGATATTAGGCAAATGACGGAATTCTCCCCCCAGCTGGACATGTTAATTGAGAAGCCAAATTTTAGAGGCAAAGTTCATGTCTGTGCAGATGGCAGGACAATGCTGGATGGCAGGCCTAGGTCAGTGTCAATCCCAAACCGTACTTTAATGGCTCACTTCTCTGCTTTTTCAACGTCAGCTGGTCCCTGTGGGGTGTATAAGTTGGAGAAGTCTGTCTGTCTCTGCTGTTTTTTCTGCCCTTGACTCTGGTGCACTAATTTCATGCAGGAAAGATGCTCCTACGTGTGATAATAAAAAGAAGAAGAATTTGCACTGAAAAGCTCAAATGAGAAAGAAGGTTTCAATATTGCCCTTGGAGCTGATGTGGCTGCATTAAAATCGACACCTTACTTTTGCTCTTGGAGGACTTCATCCAAGTTTGCTCACATCAAGCTAAATTAAAATCCAGTCACCAGACATTTAGTTGTTGTTTCTGTTTGTTCTTGTTGTTAGTTTGTTGTATTTTGGGGGGAAGGGGTTGTTATTATCTTTATTTGCATATATAGCGAGGCCAGTTAACACTTTGGTCAGGCTGGTCAGAGTTTAAGATGCTTTATTTTGCTGCAAGTATATAAAGGTATTTTACCCTTTGTCAAAAGGCCCTGAATATCGTTCATATTTATATAGCTATTATCTCCTTTAATATGATCTGCGAATCAAAAGCTGAATGTATATACCTATATATTTAGAAAGATTTATAGCTATACAGCGTCACAAAACGACTTTAATAGTTTCAGTTTCCTAAGTGATATAATTATTTATTATCTCTAATTAAAATGCAGAGCTTGGCTTTCTGCATGAGACTAGATGAAAAGCCTTTTTAATGAAAAGAGCAACTATGAGCTCTAAATTTCTTTATGGAAGAGATAACTTATGTAATCACTGGTAACCTTTTTCAAGAATATTATCTCACTATTTATAAAACAATACCTTCTTTACTTTATAAATTCCCATTTACATATGAAAAAGTGCTTTATTTATTGATGCCTTTGATTGATGTACGTTCCTCTTTTAGGAATACCCTCTTTTTTCCATCTTACATATGCCAAAGCACCTACTTTCTTTTGACGTTACCTGCAATGATATTTTAAAATAATTCTCTGCTTGAATTATCAAGAAACACAAAATTAGTCTGTTCTCTAAATCAAACTTTGCATTTGATTGTTTTGTATTTCCTTGGAACTTTGCATTTCCTTGTTTTGTAATGTTACATTTAAAATGTTTTCTAATCTTATAGTTAAAAGAATGCAAACTTTAACCACTAGGAGCAGCTATGAACAAAGGGAAAAATGCATTTTATTTTTTTTTCTTATTGTAAGAAAACCTTTCTTTACCCCCACCTCCCCAAACATACACACTTTCAGGTATTATAAATGTAATTATTCAATGAATCGGTAGGATATAAGCAACCAAGAATTGAAAGTACATTCCAGTAAAATTTTCCCACATCTGTATTAAAAAATGAGTCATAAAGTCATATATTATCATAACTTATTTAATTTTTATATTGTTAGATTATCTCTTTTATTTATAAATAAGGAGGGATTGCTATCATTTATGAAAAAAAAAACTATCATATTTGATAACTTTATAGACTGGCACTTTCTTCATATTTATGCAATTTCCAACATACCTACGATCCAAACGTGACGTGGTTGATGTGATCCATACCTTAAGGATATTTCACAGCCATATAGGTTTTGATTCAAAGCACACGATAGTCAAAGGTAAGGCTTTCATTGATTCTAGTGGGCTTTCAGTCAAGGTCTTGACTATCTCTTATTTTTTTCATGAAACAGAAAAATTCATTATCTGTGGAATTGTCTTGTATGACTAAGGGCAGCAAATGAGTTCAGTGATGCTGCATTTGTGTAAATCTGGGCAAAATTTGACCTTTTATATTGACAGATAGGAAAAGAGGTAGGCAATGTGTTTAACTAAACATCTCTGTTGTGCTGTAATCATCTGGTCTTGTGTTTCACTAATTAATGGCTCTGTAAAGCAAGAACATTCAAATAGACATCATTTTAAAATCCATTTACTGTTTACAGTCCTTGCTTTGTAACTTTTTACTCAATATTGATTATCTTTTAACTTACCTCCTCTCAAACCAATACCTCACCATAAGTATTTCCATTTCTTACTTCAGACAAGAAGCCACCAATTTTGATTAAGGACATAGTACCAGCCAGTCCAGATTTCATGCAACAGTCTCCTAGTTATCAAACTAACTCTTCTCTAGACCTCCTGTAAAGTTTCTGTAGGCCTCTCTGAGAGAAAATACCTATATATAAAGCAAAGTAATATATTTTTAATTATACATAAGCATGTAGTCCATGACGTTATCTAGCCAGTTGAACTGGGTTTAACCTTACAACTAATCTAGTCAGGGAATGGAAAATAATAATCTACATAAATCACTTTAAACTTGGACAGTCAGTCTAAATAACATTGTACACAGGAAATAGTACATATTGATCAAACAAACATTTAATACTATTTTACAGGCAGCAGATGGGAGCACAGTTTATATTAAGTTGCCTCTAATTTCATTCACAACATTGTTAGCTAGACTTTATTCTACTAATGAAAATACAACTATATATCTTCAGGAAGGACAGCCAATATCCTGGAAAACAGATCAAAAGAGCACAGAGTAATGTAGAAAGAGAGCCATTCAGGTGAACAGAAAAGAAATAGATTTACCATTTAATTTTGAAAGTCTTATTTAGATCAGTGATATTTTCATTTCTTCTTCATAGTGTTAAAAATGCATGTAAGTGCATATTCAAAATTAACAGAGCAAAGTTTTTCGGTAGTCATTTCTACATACGTGAGGAATGACAGAACTGAACCAATGCCGTGGAAGTCAATAAAAAGACTGATAAATGCCAGTGGGCTTTAGATCAGTATTAACACTGGCTTTCAAAGTTAGTAACACAAAATTGATTAATATATTTGGAGCTGTACATATTTCAAAGTTTTTTCTCAGATAGCATCCACTAACTCCAAGCAGTTCACTTAGTTGTTCTTAATACTGAAATCAAACCTCATCCAATTCATCTAATTTTCCTATCCTATTAGCAATGCCAAAGGTTAGAGCTATCCCCTATAACAATAAACTATCTTTATAATTATTTTTAAAGACTAGAATTAAAAGATGGACTCTGTATAGTGCTGTTACACTTGCATTTGCAAATGCCTACTGTGCCCATGCAAATTGCCTCCATAGACAGATGCATGAGGTTACTGCATGCATACACTGCTAGCTAGCAGATACAGTCGGCTTTGAGTAAGCACGTGTTCATAACTGTGCTCAGTTAAAATGAAAACTCTCTATTTAGTAAATTTCGCTGGTCCGTTATGGGTCTGGTATTATTGGATAATACTTCAGATGCCAGTGCTTCTTGTGATTAAAGACAACAAAAAATCCCAGTCAATTTACTTAGGAAGAACACATATGCTACAGCAACTCAGGTCTGAGTAGTAGATGATGCAGATTTATAAAATCACACAGCACAAGCTGAAAAAGGACAAGGCAATCCAAGGAAATCTGGGGAAATTTAGGCCATTCCTTCCATGTGTAATTCAGATAACATTATGCAGGCTTAATATTTGACATCATCAGATATTTTTCAGCCTTCCAGTTACTCTTAGCAACTGCGTTGAACTCTAATGCAGTATGTGCATTATTACCAATGGGAAATCCCTGGCATCAAAGGATTAATTTTAATCTTTGTCGTGCTTTAGTAATAGGAAATAAATTTTACCTAGTCATTGTCCTAGTCAAGTCAAATAAAGAAACTATATCTGCTGACGAGCCATTATTATCACAGTCAAATAGATTAGCATTGATTTACTGTAGGTAAGAGCTGTTGAAGGGTCCTTTCTGTATGTGCTCTGCAGCAGCATGATTATTTACTGTAAACCTACCCTCTGATTTTCTCCTTAGGCTGGTATTGTTATTATTAAAGCTAATTCACATGAAATTATGGTAGCTCTCCTGGTCTACAGTCCTTGGTCAGAGACCTAAGCAGGTGTTTGCTTAATAATTTGGTCAAAGATCAGTGAGTTAAAGGTTAGGCCATGGACGGGAAGAATGGAGAGGTCAGAGCACTTGCAGGAGGGGTCTGAGACTTGATCTTCCTGAGTCTGGAACGGTCGAACCTCAAGGTCACCCATTAGTGATCTTGCTTTAACGGACTGTGAGATGTCAACCATAAATTCACCATGCCAGCACCTTTAACCCTATTAATACTTTGACTACAGGAAATAAAAGCAAGAACCCAGAAGGAACCAGCCCATGGAGAATTATTCACAAAATGTCCATGAGATTAGATTTATAGAATGAAGCTCACAACTCTTAATACAGCTCTCCAAGGAGAGAAAAAAAAAAAAAAAAAAAAAAAGTCCTTCATTACTCCATTTTAGAAAGAATCATTACATTCTATATCAAGTTGGTAGATAAAGATACTTTACACACAACATTCACGTACATGTGATACTAAGCGTACACATATTTTAGAATGTAACATTTTTCTAGGGTAATGGAAGTAGGAATTAATGAAAATAGAAACAAAACTGAACCATCACCTGTTAACCAAAACTGTACCTATCTATGTATGCGTAGTCAAAATTTTATAATTTACATCCATAATTAGAGGATAACAAAATCAGTAGTCTTCAGAACCAAATCGGTGTAGCACATGTTTTCTCCTTTATGTCAGTGGCTATGGTTTGATGGTCAACTATTTTAGCATGCAGAAGCATGTGACCACCAAATGTCAATTGGGAAAAGATGACACTGTCTAGTTAGGAATTTAACTTTGAAAAGAGCTCCCCTCCTTCCACTCTCCAATGCCAATTCAAGATAGAGTAGTCCTGAAACAGTCCTGAGTTGCAGACATTAAAATAGTCTTAATATCTAAGAATCCTAGATTGGAGTTTCAAATAATTTCACATCAAAAATATGTGAAACTGCTTAGTAACATCAAATTCCTCAACTCCTTTTGGGGTATCCTGTATCTCCAGAGCCTGGGAGACTCATCTTTTGCTTTGTCCAGGATGTTCTGTTACCAGAATGAATTTATATTATCAATATAAATTATTCTTTAGATGTCCATAATACTCTTCAAAGAAGAATAAAGCTCCTGGTTTATCTAACAGAGATTACAATCTAGATTAGAACCAGAACAGTACACTATGACTATTCATATAGAGGAGATGTAAAGGAACAGCTGATGGAGCCATTTGAGAAGTCAAGATATTTGGCCAATAAAAGATGTAACATCATGGACTAGGTTAGGAAAATGTTTCCTGCTGTTACAGTTAGGATGTTCATGAGACAACAAGACTAAGACAATGAACCTCTTCCCCAGGGAGCTCCCTGGGACTCCTGGTGATGCCCTGGGACTCCCTTTCCATTGCAGGATGAGGACAGAATTTACAGGCATTAAAGTATCATAAAAGG
The DNA here is from genome assembly GCF_964035555.1 of Netta rufina. Taxonomy (NCBI): domain Eukaryota; kingdom Metazoa; phylum Chordata; class Aves; order Anseriformes; family Anatidae; genus Netta; species Netta rufina. Next base: position 17,956,481 of record NC_140134.1, on the reverse strand, counting down.
GAGCAAAAGGGTAGGAAGGGTAAGACATAAAGGAACCATCCACTTGAGATAAATGAAGACATCACAGCAGAGTAAAAAGAGATAACAACAGACAGTTGGGTGCAGAGTGCTAATTGGGAGTCTGAACTGAATCAGTGGCCCCAGCCCAGCATTAATGAAATATTCATAGACATCCACACAGCGCACTGTCAGCAAAGGACAGGTTGGTTTGCCTTTTAGTGAGGAGAATTTTACTATATCACTGTTCCCTTGTTTTCTGTACCCTCACAACTCTGAGGCTGTGGTAAGACAAGACATACAATTGCTGTAAACTGTGTTTTGTCTATGAAAACTTCATACTGGGTAACTTGGCTTAAAAAATTAATTACATCATCCATAAAGATCAACCACTTAGGAACTTCAGACATCCAGAAACTTCATAGACATCTTTCTCTAACTTCTAGTCATCCTTTCCTTGACTTTTTTGGCTTCTATGTATTCCTGTGTTATGAAACCTGTGCAAAGATCTGAGCAGTGTTTTTCATATGTGGGCAGGAGGGAGCATGGTGTTTCAAGAGAAAAGTAGTTCTTCTATCGATAAAAATTCATAGGTATTTCAAACTGAGAAACTACTCCTGACAGAGGCTGTCATCTCTCATACGGTATAAAGTGCCCACAATCCCCACAAAGACCAACAGGTTCTGGGCTCCATCCAGAGCCCCTCAGAACTGAGCCCTTCATCCAGCACACTTGGCTTCAGTTCATATCACTTGAACTCACATTGTTCAGTTGGGCTTAAATCTTTACATAAACTGTTTGCTCAATTGCACTGCATACCGTGCATGCTGCTGTGTGCACCTGTTTGTTTTGATAGCAAGCACAATAGGATATTTTGTGGGTTGAAATCATCCATTGTAACAAAACAGTCTTTTTTTAATTAAAAACAATTCTGGAAATGAAAACACAATACGAATATGTACAGAAAATCCTTTTATAAGGATTGAAATGTAAAATGTGTCAAAATATTTTTAGAACCTCACAAATATTTGGCGACACAAAGTCAGTTTTCACAGAGCAGCTCTGTTTTTAATGGGCATAACTTGTCTTTTTAAATGATCTCTAAAGGATATTCTAAGTAAATCTTTAATGTATTCCATTTTAAAAATAAAGAGAATATATTTATTTAAGGGAACTGTATACTTATGGTGTTTTATGTTCTGCTTGCTAATTAGGAAGGAAATGCACTGTTAAAAAATCTGATCAGGAAATAAGATTTCCGGTCTACTTAAATCAGTATGGGTTGGTATCCATTCACAGAAAGCCATATCTCATAATACTTCTGCATGTTGAGCTTTCAGTAATTACAAGAGGAACAGCATACAAAAAAGCCTAAACTATAAGACAGAGACTGACCATGTTCATCTTTAATACTGTGCCTTTTACTTTGGGGGCTGTGCTTGTAACTGCCTGCAAGAACCTATACCCTCCAGTCTTGCAGAGAACTCTACCATACATACTCTCTTTCATACAAGGTGAAAGTACAAGGTACCATAAGCTAATGATACTCATAAATAATTATTTTCTAGACCCTGTTGTTTACAGAGAGCTTTTGAAATGGAAAACACCTTTAAAGGCATAGAGTTATAAAAGCATTATCCTTTCCCCTGTAGATTACAGGACAGACAAGCACACTAATCTCAAATCTTTCGGATGACAAGAGAAAAATGTCTAACTTTCTTAATGATCACCACTGAGGCAAAATTAATGCAAGTTTGGAAGAGGACAGCTGAAGACCTTTAACAGTGCAGGACAGCCACAGAGATTTCAGTGCCAGCCATGTATCAGTAGTTAGGTAGATTCCATCTCTGTAGGACAGAACTATTGGTACAGTGTGTAACCTCCCACTACATCAGGGAAGGTGGATTAGCCTTAAACCAGGACAGATGTTGTTCTATGGATTTGTTGCTTTCTTTTGAATAAAGTAGACTGATGTTGTCTTCCAGAAATCAGTTCACTGCCCAGCACAAAAGCTTTGCCCTTTCATCCCCTTTGCATGCAGAGAGAGGGGAAGCTAACATGGTAAAATTCACTCCTGGGCGAGAGGCCAGAACATGGCCTATGTACTATTAAGCCTGCAAAATAGGGTTTAAGTGGGACTTAAGTGGTGTATGAGCCTTTTGTTGGCTTTCTGCCCAGAAGTGAACTTTACCCACAGAGAATATTACATGTTGTCCGTGCATTGTCTCCCATATATGGGTGCAATGTAATTCTCCTTTGTCACCCTGACAGAACACCCAGCATTGCTTGAACTGAGTTGTTCTAAATGGTCCAGAGTAAATTATGCCTCCTGCATGCAATACAACCAAGAAAAGCATTGCTAACACAGGAAGAAAGTGTCTCTTTACACTGAAGGAAATTTAATTTTCGCAGGACTGCTATGCCAACAGGGTAAACAGTATGGACCCTTATTATAGAAAGATGTGGTTTCCGGCATTTACTTCTACAATATAGCATATAGATTTTCTGCAAGGCTTTATTTTTATTTTCACTTACCAAATAAGAAGAATCTCCCTACCAGTATGCTTATGTAGCATTCCTCATATTAAAATGTAGCTGGAAGTATTCCCACATTTATGAATGTGCTTAATTTAATGCACATGAGTAGCCTTTCAGATTCAATAGAATCACACAGACAGTAGAAATAAATTAAAATATAGAGTACATCTTTACATGAGCGAGGCCAAAAGTCCTACATGCATTCCTGAAATGCAGGCTTTCCCCCTTTTTAATTTTTCTGTTCCCCCTCCACACACACACTTTGGAACTAGAGTTGTCTCTTTCCTGATTGACTCATTTTCCTTTGAGAGTTGCTTAGATAGGTTACTAAGAGGGTTAGAAAACACAAGAAACAAAAGTTTAATGACTTGCAAAATTATGCACAAGAGAAACACACATATCCTGGGCATTTCCCAGACTGATATGGTTTTAACTGGAAAAAAGGATGACAGGGAGGGAAGTAGAATTAGGAACAGAAACCTCAGATATCCTGGAATGAATAATAAATCAAAATTTGCTATTGTAAATTCTTCTGGCAGCTCTTAAAAGTGACCACAAGTAGTCTCTCTGATAGATAGTGAAGGGATCCAGAACTGCTGACAGGTTTGTATATACCAAACCGATTAACACTTTATATCACATAGGCAATTATTAGGGGCTTTGAATTTGAGTTCTTACATTGCTCTTACTTCGAAGCAACCAGCTGTATTATTTTTTTTTCTGATGATGATACTTTCTGTAAATGGCATGTGGAACCTGATGATTATCATTCATTTTTATTTAGTTAGCAGATGGCTCCAACAGCAATTCCTTAAAAGTTTCTTCATTTATAAAATATGAAGTGGCTGACCTAAGTTAAACCAATTAGTAACTTTCCTTTATCATTTTTCTAGGTGCTTTCTTCATTATGAGATATCAATCAACTGCAGGGCAGTAAACATGCTAGTTCTGGTATTTGTGGAATGTTCAGATCATCAATTGAAGTACACGCAGTTCAAATCTGAAATATTAGCAGTTCAAAAATCCATTAAGATCCGTATCAGATGAGCTGTTATAATACCCATATTGAAATGTGTTGCACAGAATCAGCATGTGACACCTTGGAACTGAAAGAAAATATTTCCTGTTACTACAATGTTCATATAAAAAACTCCAGATTGCATTCTGTGGACAAGATAAAATGTTTTTCACCTAGAATATGCTCCCTGTTAGTAACACCATCTTCATTAACAATGTTCAGATTAGTTTCTTCAGAAAAAGCTTCAGGATGAAAGTATTTTGTGCAATACAACTGAAAAGCAATTCAGCTATCTGTTAAAAATGGCTAAATATTTTACCTTGTTTCTACAAGCAGGATCTTTCAAGAAGATAATAATTTTAGTTCCAAAAATAAAAAATAAAAAAATAAAGGCACATTACTTGAGATAATGTGCATGACTCAAACTTAGCCACACTAAATTGGTAGCACTAGATGTGGTCCTATCAGTATGTCTGCCTAACTGTATCACATACCTCTGTTGTCTGAAAATCTCAACTACCTTTCCAATTACACTGGAGTGGAAAGCAGTTGTTAGGTTTTATATCAAGCAGAAAAGAAACTAATCTGTGCTTTTTGGCGTATTTTCTGAGTTGAGGAATATTAGAAAAGTCTACAAGATCAGGTAAGGCTTTTACTCGCATGAGTCTGATCCTGACAGGATCAGGCCAACCATTCACCAGATATGCTGATCTAAAAAAATTGTGTTTTGGAAGAAGGCAGGTTAAAATGATAAATGTCAAATATTAGTAGTTCTTTTTAAAAAGGCAAATCCCCTGACACTTCAACCTCATCCCTTGCTCTCCTCTCCACAGATGGCAACGAGGTGCACAGTAAAAGAAATTAAGATGATAGTGTGTTGACAGGAGCAAGGAGACTCCAGTTTTCATCCCTGCAGACAACAGAAATGACATCACGTCTCCTCAAACTGACACATTAATAAATTTAGTATCACCTGAACTTTTCTGGAAAAGAGAACCCTTTACACCAGCAAGTTATCTGGTGTCAGTAATAATAGGATTCTGTATCATATTCTGCTCCATATATGATGGCAGAATTACCTTTTGGGCCCTAACAAGTTGACAGGGGTTCATTTTGCTTCCTCTTTTAATGACATCTTCTTTGCAGGTGAACTGCAGATGTAATGACTTCCTCTTTTGCCTCTGAATACTCCCGAAATGTCATCATGACCCAAGACATCTCAATCTGGCTTAATGCAAACGGGAAGCAAAGGGTTTTTAAAGGTGAAACTGATCTTGCTAATGAAGAAGTATCACTCTTCATCTGGACAGGGAGCACAAAGCTTGTTAGATCGAGCTAGGTGAATGTCACAGGTTAGAGTTCAAGCATAACACAGAATTGTGACTAAAGATGTTATCTTCTATTTATGTAAAGATACACAGTCAAAACAAAGTAATATAAGTCTAAGTATTTTGGAATGGCCCAGCAAGGTATGAAATAAACATTTGCGTGAGAGGTCAGCATTTTGAGGACCTTAATCATGAATAGTTCAAACATTTTTAAAAAGATAACCATAAACATGTAAGAGTATGTTTAAAAGAAAAAGAGAAAAAGGGATAAACAGAAAAGGGAGCATAAGGGATGCTATTGTAGCTCATTGCTCCAAGCTGGAGAATTCACACGAAAGTATCTGATTTGTATGTTTAGCTACAGCAATTCAGATTGTAAAAATACTTTATATTTGCCTCTGAGTTGGATTCTGCACAGACTATGTATACATATATATTTTTTTAATGCACAAGAGAGACAATTAGGAGCTTCAAGTAATCCACGGGCTTTTTTTTTCCAGTATGAGCAGAAAGCAGCTTGCTCTTCAGACTTACAGAAAGTTCACTGAAGCCGTTGGACACTCAAAAAAAAGTACCAACCACATTCTGACTACCTTCGTAAACTGACAGGAGACCTATCTCATCATCATAATTTTTGTGGGAGACAGCATCCATCATGTTGAGAAATCTGAGAATCAGTGGAAAGCATTAACTTTCAAAGCCTTTTCTTACTGTATAGAAATGGCATTGGCAACAAAATTTATCTCACCTCTTTGCAGATGTTTTTTACACGTTTAATTCATTTAATAATGTTTTGTTTATAGTCCAGGTTCTGGTGACACTTTTCTATTTAAAGCAGCACACTGTTCGCAGGACTTCAGAATGTCTCAGATGAACACATTGCATGAATGGGTCCAGATTGAAGCTAATGCAGAAATTGTTCAATGATTCACCAAGAGAAAATAAAAAACAAAAGCCTACTGGATTCAAATGCTTGTCTGATTCAGGGAACATTTTAAAAACACCACATGAATATTTTAAGTGCCAAAACTAAAATGGAGATTTGAAAATAAAGGCTTAGATTTTTGAAAGAATGCTTGCATCATCTATTCAATCTTCACATCTATTTCAAATTACATTTTTTTAAATATAAAAGTATATTTGAGCTGCTCTGATATAAGTTTTTGAGCAGTTTTTCATAAAAAAGCAGAAATGTGCTGGCAATATATATTTTTTTCAGACATACTGACTTACTAAGAGTTTTTAGTTATTTACTTCTGCTTTCCCTAAGATGTTTAGTTGATTTTACTAATGTGAAATATAAAATCAAATAGAAGGGAATCTAAAAAGAACAAAACAAAAACAATGAGTAATTTTTAAAATTAACAATATCTATGGCTAAAAATTATGAGCCCAGTCCCTAGCTGAACTCCGCTATTTTATCCAAAACAATGAAGTCAGTTTTAGCATTAACAATAAAAATTTCCTTGTGTATCAAATCTGAATACTAAAGGACTCAGATGAACAAAATGGAACAACTAGAGGTTATACTCCATAGCAGTGGGTCAATTTTGCAAAAACTATTCAGCAGAGTTCCCTAGAGGTCATCAGAAACAAATGACAGAGGTGAAGGAACAGTGGTTTCAAGAAACAAAATTCAATTATGGACCCCAGAAATCTGCTGGTTGGCTTCTCCATGTCATCTAGATAAGAAATAGCTTAAAATATATCAGAACCTCATACAAGGACTACGGTTCCTTATTACGCATCTGGAAACAAAGAACAGCTTTTATGCAACAGAAAAACTTCCAGGCCATACATCATGCAGCGGATTGATGTAAAGATTGTTTTCTGGAGAACAGCCTTTATTCATTCTAAATCAATGAGTGCTATAGAATGGATGATAAACTTGCATGTCGAACTCTGAAGTTGCTATTCAAATTGCTTGATGAAAGAGAAGATTGAATACAAGATTTGATTATCTAATACCTGATACAAGATGTAAAACCTTCTTTCTTGCATATTTGAGGCACAGAAATTGGTTAATGAGTTTAATTCATGTACCTTGAAATAAAAAGTAAAGTATTTGCAAATAAGTTTAAATGAATTTTAAATTAAATATATATATATGAGTCACAGCCTCTGTGTTATTTTAGGAAAAACAAGCAATTACACTTCGTTCTAACAGGTGGAATAATGACTTTTTCACCTGTCAATTGACAGCTTAAAATTCCCACACATGTAGACCATTTCTGTTTCATCTTTTCTTTGAATTTCAGCTGCTTTGCTTTTCAATGCCTGTGCTTTGCTGGTGTCTCCTTTGTGTCTGAAACTCTCACACTGAGTTCCGCCTCTTTGGTGCTGGGCTTTCTTTTCACAGTGACATTTCAACATAAACAGTCAATATTCATTACCTCAAAGGAGACTTCCCTCCTATTGCTGACCAATTAAATACCAGCTGAGATAGGCAGACAAAGGTAAAGAAGCTGTAGCACAAGACTGGCTTGGAGTATACTTCTCTTAAAGGGGAAAAAATGTATTCAAAACAAAGAATTGACAATATTGGGAAAATCCAAAGCAGAGCAAAACAGTTTCTTCAGAAGTTATGCTCCCCCTCTTTATCTTGCATGGTCCTTTCCTAGTGTTATTCCGTCCTAGACAGGAATAGAAAAGATGCATATGCATCACAGGGACAAAGACCGATTACAGGTATTCCCATACAGTCTCAATAACTTTGATGAAAGCAAGGATGTAACAAAAAATAATAACTAATATTTGATGCCGAGAGAAAGGGTTTCCCCCTTTTTATTTCCGAGATGTAATTAAGATCCAGATGTGTTTCAATGTCGTTGCATTATGTACAGTTCAGCAAAGACTGCTTCTGTTTGTACTAAGTTCAACTCTGACAAGGAAAATGCCCACCTAAACAGACCATGAGCAAGGGTGAAGAGGTATACCAAGCTTAGGCTGATGAGAACAGCCTGCTGACAGACAGCCTGAAGGCTGATGAACCTCCTTCTCTTCCTCAGAGTGGGAGGGGAAGGGCCTTGGTATCATTCACTGTCTCCAAAACACAGGCACAGCCCTTAGGGGAAGGAATAGTTCTACACATGGCAATGCAATTCAAGCATTCAGTTTCACCTGGAAAGTGCAGGAGCACTGAGTCATAAAAATACTAAGCTGAAAAGGACTGAGAGAGATTGTCTATATGGCATAACTGCCTCAAGGCAGGATCGGATACCTGAACTATTCCTGACATGTTTGTCCAACCTCTTGAAAAACAGAGGCAGCACAGCCCTTACACCTCCCTTGCCAATCCACACCAGCGCTTAACTGTGCTGAAAAGCTATCAAGATCTTCTTACTGTCTAAACTAGACCCTTTTTGCTCTGAATTAAGCCTGCATAAACCCAAATTTGCACATACACAAATGAAATCCACAGAGAAGTCCAGTGGTGCTCTGGCCCATACTGTTTTTCAAGGTGTTTAAGCATGGTAGTTGTTGAGTGGTGATAATCTTCAGAGCAAGTATATATATTTATATATACAAATAAATAAATAAAGTAATGATTTATAATCTGAAACAATAAGGAAAGTTAATTATTGTCTTAAGGAATGTTTTAGTAGAATAACCTAGCAAAGAGAACAAAACAGCCTGGAATATGAGAGTATGCAGATCAGCCACAAACGTGATGCAAACAAAAACAAGTCTGAAAACAAAAGACTTAATGACTGCTCAGTGCAAGATCAGGCTGAACTGTCACAGTCTGAAAGTGCTGCTTCAATGATATGAAATAGTTCTTGCATTTTTACATGAACATATAAAGATTATTTTTTTTTTTCTTTCTTGTCAAACAGAGAGATTTCTATAGCACAAAAGGGCCCAATCCCACAGCCTACCCTCAGTGGGAGGTTTGCTTAACCAAGAAATGCAATGTCAGGCATTCTCAGAGGATAAAAACAATACAAAGAATTGGTGTACATGCTTTATGTAAAGGTAACAGCTTGAATCCCTGAAAGCATCCAAATGATTTTTACTTAAATGAATGTGACATTGCCAAGAAAGAAACTTTATCCTCATGAGAGATCTTTATTAGCCAGGGTACTTAACCCTAAAGATGAGGAGAATTTAATAATCACAGGGTTGTTTTCTCCCTCTTTCTTTCATTTGTGCAACCAGCAGCTAGAGGGCACAAAAGAATGCTTTTACCTTATGATCTATCATATAAAAGAGCTCTACTGACTGAATAAACAAACAAACAAACAAACAAAAAATCAGTGCTAATATCATAGTATACTACATATTTTGTTCAGAATCCTAGTCTGTGTCCTGTTTCTCAAGAAGCAGTGGCAATTCAGAGAGACAGTGGCATGACAGTGCAGGAGACTAAACACCTTTATTCCACTAAGAATATGCATTTAAATCCCAGGACAGAGCAGGTATTTCATGCCACATACACTCTCTACGAACACGGTCATCATTACTTGCCATAACTGTTTTGCAGAGCTCTTTGTTTAAAACTAATATAAACACATATTTAACCTCCTTCATTCTTACATCTTAAATATTAATGCTGGCTGTGATTCCGCATTAATAACAGCTATTATTTTTGCATTAATAAGGAGCTTACGAGAATAAACATGGAAGTCATAGTGCAGTCTTCCCGTCAATTAAAAAGAGAGTCAGTTGTAGTTGCAGAGTATTTTATCTTATCATTTCACTCAGGACATTTCCAGGTTCATGGATCTGATCTGAATAGCTCCAGTGATGATAAACATGTAAGTATGTAGAAAACCATCCTGGCAAGAAAGCCACAAAGAAGGTTATCAGTGAATTGCCAATTTTGGAAACCCTCACTTTGGAAGGAGCATTATCACCATAAATGAGGTCATTTATGTGGACAATGCGAGCATAGAGCTTGACATTTTTCCACCAGAAATCCTAATAACCCCAGAGGGGTCACATCTGTTGCTGCACTCTAAAATAGGGTGGACCTTAATAGCAACATGTGTATTTGTATGTGTGTATATACATATATATACACACACATGTACTTAAAAAGTGAAGCAAAACAAAGACCCTTTCCCTTCACCCCTAATGAACTGCACCAACCCCTTAGGCAGAAATGACTTGGATCCAGATAGAGTGCCATTTGCCAAATTGTAAATTGCCTACATTTATTTTGGGAGTGCACTAAACAGAGTGCTAATTGCCTTGTTTAGCACTTTCCCTTCTTTCATTTGCACTGGTGTAAAATCTTAGTAAATTAACTCAGGATTTTATTATGTAGGTAGCATTTGAACAACTGAATCAGTGAGAAAGCAGCATCAAAGGACTGATAAAAGAGGAGTTGACTCTACCCAGAATGCCATTTATATGTCCCTTGAATTAAAAAGGATGAAATTAACTTTTAATCCTTTTGCTTTTCATATAGCTGATCTTAACATAACATGTATTACTCAGTCATTTTATTTGCATTTACTCATTTCAAAATGTTAATAACTGTGGTTGCAAGCTTACTGTATGGGAATGTGCAGTTGCTTGTATTCGTATACGTAAGTGTGTAGGATTCCTTAGTAATTTTTTTGAACTGCAGCCAAACACAGACTTGAGGCTTCTGTTTATTGTCAAAGAGAACACCCTGAAGAGCAATTCCCATCTAACTGTTCAGTGGGCTATGCAAAATTAACTGGTGGTCTCACACTTGTCCACAGCACCAACGGTATCTTATTTTTACGTAAAGTCCAAAGAGAAAATGGAGAAAAAATAATCGCCATATTCTCACCTCTACAATATTCATATTTCCCACAAGGAAATGAGAAACATGTCATTTATTCTGGAAGCAAATTCAGTGATATACATGTTTCAGACCAAAATCTTGCACCAACAATTTTTTTCCTCAAAATAGAGGATTTCAGCTTGGTAGCACTATTGCTTGTGAACAGAATTACATTAAAAGAAAATGCAGAGTGAAGACCACAGAGTTAGTACTGTAGATCTGGGTTCTGTTCTGAACACATGTGCTGGGCAATTCCTGTCTTCATGTAATGGATTACAGCAGTGAGGAAACGCTTGGGGTTTTCTACTGTCAGAACCTTAATTTTCTTAAGTTCAGAGAAGCCAGAACTTCTGTCTTCATAAGCAGCCTTATAATACAGAAAAGACAGATAAAAACCCATTTGTTGCTGTCAATAAACACTGTACTTGCCAAAACTTGATTTATGCTCTTCTCCTTTCAGTTTGCTGTTCTTTCAAATCATGTATTTGTATATATGAGAAGCACAGTATCATCAAAAATATGAAATTGATTTACTGAAGTTAGAATGAATTTGAGAAACTATTAAAAAAAAAAAAATGTAAGGTATGTTTTCTTAGTTTCTGATAGACTTTTTGAAAGACTAATTTGCTGGTTATTTTTCCCTCAGTACTTCTGATTGTAATGGGAATGGGAATTACAAACCAACATAGTATCAAAAGTCAGCAATCCTGAATCCTTAGTTTTCTAAGAACTTTTTAGTAAATAACACATTATATAATCATTTGCAAGTACTCAACCTTTAAGGTACCTTACAAAACAGAAGAAAAAGGATTGCTCTACAAAGCAGGGTGTTTTTTTTTATGAGATTTTTTTAGTTCAGTTTCCAGACCAGCATGGTTTGGGAGGGCTCCAGGTAACTATCTAAACTTTTGGATGCTTCTCCTAATTGAACCGCCAAGCCATTTGAAGTTCCTGTATTATTATCTAACACCTGGCTGCACTGCTGTAAAGTGCTATGTGAATAAAATAAGATATGATTTAACGTGTGCTAGCAACTATTTGCCAAAATAACAAAAGAAATGTTTCCTAATGATTCTCTGTACATAAATTCATAATAAGGATTCAGAAGTTACTCCTTCCATTGCAAGGGTAAAGGAAGCCATGCCACGAATTTCCATGGCAGCAAGTACAGACACACTATTTGGGACCACATCTTCTTGCTGCAAGACTGAGTGAGTAGGAAAGAAGTAGGTTATAGATTTATTTTTTGTGTACAATATCATTAATTAGGAAGTGATAGCCCAGTTACTGACATTTTTTTTTCTTCTTTTTTTTTTTTTTTTTTTTTCCACATTACAGGTAATGTATTGCACTCATTCAAGCACTAGGACTTCCATGATGTTCCCTGCTATGAACATACATAACAAAAAATGAGACTCTACATCTGGAAGTTTTCATTATAATCTGAAGTGTTAAATTCAAAGTACTGAAGAGCAGACAAAATCCGTACCAGAGGGAAAGTAGCCACAGACCACATACAGCTCAACGGAGATAAATACAGCCTTTCCTTGAGGTGCCGCATAAATCTAGCAAGATTAAGTTGGTTCTGCCAATTCAGTGGAGAAGTTAGTTAACTGCTAAACCCATAGAGAAGGTAAAGTACATTTACTAGAGAAATAAGATCTAGGACATGGGTTGTATAGTTCTGAAAAAGGAGTACTCTGGAGCTTAAGGACAGGACATTTTTTTAACTGATCTCCAGTGTTTGACCATTTGGCCTTGTAGCGTCAGGAATATGTTTTTAATGAATTAAGATAATACTGAAAAACAAATGGGATAGAACATCTGCTTTCAAATTCTTTGTTATTTGGTGTTTAGTCACACACACACATAAAAAATGCAACAGAAAAAGAACAGAAAAAAATACACAAAGAGAAATTTGTCTACAAATACAGCACAAAGATTTTTATGTTCTAATATAGTCCCTGATCTCATACAAAATGAATATGCTAAAGAATCTCCATCAAAAACATTGATGCAGAAGAATTGGCCACCCGTAATGTTCCAAATAAATGCTGCACAGTATCGCTTTGTAATAGAAAACCATTCATAAAAATATATAGTATTCCAGTCACAAAATACAAAGAACTTTACAGTTCTACCAATATAACACCTTCACCACAATGATCTTTACTTTGTATTATCAACAGGATTTTCTCAAAAGATTCAGACTTCAAAAAGAAATAATCCAAACAAGATTGTTACACTAATAAATTAGAACTAACCTTGTTGAGGTATCTTACAGGGGCAAGTTTTGGTATTCCCTCCTTGTTCAACAAGCCCATTTGTTTCAGTAAGTTAATTTTCAGAGCCAGTTCTAGGATCAGTACTTCTTCCATCACCGTTCCTAAGCAAGCACTCTAGCTAAAGTACAAGCAATATTTTAGCTTAGATTGTGTAGGTATTTGAGGTATTTCCTTTCATAAACAAAGTTGAGAAGTTGATTTATAGAACAGAAGTGAATAAATAGGTATGAACTGGAGGATTTTCTCTGAATCTTTAATTAGTTGTATTTTATATACATGTCTTGCTTACAAGCATCTCTAGCAACTACCATGACATATCCCTAGTTATTATATATACACAGACATGCTCATGCATGTGTATCCAAAAAAAAACAACCCAACAACATCCAAAAAAAAAAAAATAAAAGAAACTTTAATGGAGTGGGATCTGCACAGTGTCAGAGTTTTGAGTGTTGTTTCCCTGTACCTGTGAAGGACACATGCTAGTTTATAAGTATCAATCACATAGCACTTTTGGCATAAGAAAGTTCTCACTCACAGTGAGAAATCTTCCACGATAATATAGTATAAGGAGGTTTTACATAGCAGAGTGAATCTTTTGCCTTGATCTCACCCTCTTAATGCAGTTTTATTTATACCTTTCAACAAAAATCAATGTAATCTGCATGTAGAAAGAAAACTTTTTGCATTGTTGTTGTTAGAATAGTTAAAGTCTGAATAAGTCATGAACTAACAACGAAGTCTTAAAACACGGCTGAGAGCAAAGCCTACATTGACAACAAACAAACAAAAAAATACACCTATTACTGGTAGATCAACTTTTCTAAGATGATCAGGGATACAGGAATAACTCAGTGAGAAATAACTGCATAGTGGGTGACATGCTATCTGGATTTTTAGGGACCTTGTTTTCTGCCTTGCCACAGAGTTGCTATTTGCCCATGGTTCAGCTTCATACAGATATTTTTAGATATCCAAATCAATCATTGTGGTACCCAGGGAGGAAAAAAAAAAAGCACAACAATTTTAAATTATTAATACTGCCGATGCTGAGACAGCAGAGCTTTGAGATGACTCTACCTGCATCTTTTCCTGTAAAGGAAACACACCAAGAACACACCTCAAGCTTTGCAAATAAGAACAATTAACTTTTTCAAATGAAAGAAACCTCAAAAAGATTAAGAAACACAAAAAAGGGAATGCAAAACTCCACAAAATTTTCTCCCTGCCTCCTGTGTCCTCAGAAGGTGGGTCATTTCCCTCAGGCTTGCTCTCAGATCAGCAGCTCAGTGACTTTCTAAATTTTGACAAGTTCCACTCAGTCTCCTAGCTCCCTTGGAAACCTCGTGCTTTCTCTGCCTGAGGCTTGTCTGCTCCTTGTCCTCAGGAGTATCTCGGCCTTAGCCCCTGTTTCAGGCTCCCTTTTCCCCTATCTCTTCTTCTGTGATCAAGCTCAGTTGCTCTTGGGGAAGGAATAATCTCCCCCAAATTGCAGAGGGCTGCTGCAGAGGACAGCAGTCAGGAGAAGTTAAGCATCTCCCCAGGGGAGCCTCACAGACTGCATACATACTGGCTTACACATAAGAAACTACAAATAAAACATAATATAGTATCTCTAGACTATTATGTTTATGAATCTATTATATTATACCCTTAAACATATGTTTCAGTTTTCTAGTTGGCTAGAAAGCAGCTCTCTGCAGCAGACCTGCTGGAAAATCCTGCCTCGACCTGGAGTCTGAGGGATGCTCATGTACGACCTCCGAGAAGCCTGGATCTTCCTCCCTCCTCTCATCAATACAGATTCTTACACATCAAGAGCAGCTATTAGATCAAGTCACCGCATTGCCTCCAGACAATATTGTCACTTTAAAATGGGACATTTTTTCACTTACAAAGCGCTTCACTCAAGAAATGCAATGCATTAATTGAGAGCACCGGTGAGAGTCCTTAGTATTATTCGCCATATTTCATGGCTGTAAATGATGGCACAAATTTTCAATGAGTTACCCAGTGCTAGAAACAGATCGATGACAGAAAGACAGTGGCATCCAGAGCTACTTAGAGCTGTTTCTGATCCTCCTGCTGCAACCAACGTTCCCTCCTGGGCAAACATCAGCAGCGTTTGATGTCAGCTACAAACGTAAGCAGCACCAGTGAGAAACAGTTAATGGAGGTTTGATATTTCATTGCAGTGGGCAGGGAAATTAAATCTGCAGTTTGTGACTCTTAGGAAATTAAGTCTCTATTAGGAAAGGGTTAAAGACAGATTATGTAAATAAGGATATTGTTATTTGTCCCATATGTAGCACTGTGGAGTGAAGACCGCTTTCTCTCTCTCTCTTTTTTTTTTTTTTTTTTTTAGTTTTTCTTTTCCACAAATTGAGAGATTAACCTGGTCTCAATTGAAATGGCAGCCCATATCATACCTTCCCTTGATCTCACAGCATGGCTAATAACAGCTGGGGCCTACCAAGCAGGCTTCTTTATTTTTCCTTTATTGTTCCAGGCCACACAACCGTGAACCTTCAGCATGTTATGTACTTAAGCATGGTCAGGTTGATGTCATTATTTTCTTATTGTTGTGGAGCTCCCTGGGTGTTTGCCCATATTCATACAGAGGGGCTTGTGTGCTCTTTGTAGGTTAACCTTTTAAAAAGGAGATGCTCGACCACTTGCAAATGTAGCCCAGGGCTGTGACATTGCACTAGGCCGATTGGTACGCTTCAAAACACATATTAGCACCACTTGTGCTATTTCATCTTTCTTTTTAATTTTAGCCCAGTCTTGTTAGATAAATCTTATCTGTGCCACAAGTAAATGCTTGATAGAGCACATTTTTAAAGGCTTTAGAAAGAGAGAAAAAAAGTGTGGTTTGTCTGGGTCACTGTGTGCTTTGTCTAAGTAGAGGCATAGCTATTTGCCAGTTTATCTGTCTGCTGTCCCTCTGTCTATCTCTCCAGCTACCTTGCAGCAAACAAGCCATGAGCATTAGTGCTGAATTGTGAGAGCTACAGGGAAAAGTGCTTCTCTGCATGAACCATGGCCACATTTAGCTTTTACAATCCTATAAAAATTGGTCTACTTGCTATCAGTTCAGCCTAGAAAGCAAGCCACAGCTCTCAATTGCCTCCAGCTTTGATGTAAGCACCCCACAATATTTCCGTTTAAACTACAGTGGATAGAAGACACCTATAAAAATATTAATTAGCTCCAGTTGACACCAGATGCAGTTAACATAATGTGCGCCAGCTCTGAAATACTAGAGTTTTTATTAGGTAAGCTAATGTTTATTGCAAGCATTAAAGCCTGAGTCATAAAAGGCTGAGTATAAGAAAGATGTTTCAGGTATTATTCCTTTCACGTATCAAACACAAGTTTGTTAAATCCTACTTGCAGGGTTAATTATTTTGGAAGTCATATTGGAAATACAAGCTTTCAAAGAGTTTGGCAAGATTTTTCCATGCACTCAGCGGGCCAAATGTAGATGAGTAAGAGGATGAATCTCTACTGGTTTCAATGAATTTTGGCCTTGCAACTTTTAAGTGAAGCAGATAAAAACAGCAGCACAGATTACAGGCTTAATGTCTGAATTACTTTAGTAGTGTCAATTATGATAATGATAGTCCTGACACCAGTGTATCTTTTGCTACAGTTTCTTTTGTAGGCTGGTTGATCCTTTGCTTTTTTAAACCAAGAGGTCAGGAAGGTGAGCTGTACAGCTGGGCAGCAAGCAGCCTCATGTATCTGGGTCTCTGTCAATGCCCCAAAGGTGTATCTTAAATTACTTGTGTAATGGGAAGAGGAAGGCCGCCTGTGCTCCTGCACTCAAGGATTAGGCTTATGGTTACCAGCAGTCTGGATGGGACACAACCTGCTCTTTCTGCAAAACCTGTGCCACACTGGCAGGAGGTGAAACAAAACAATGCAGAGAAATTTATAGGATGGAGATGAACTATTCTGGCTTTCACGTACATAATGACACCTTTGAAACCTCTGTGTGTCTTTACCAGATATAATCAGAATTATCCTCTTAATGTTTCTTTCAACCGTTATGGAAAAGAAAAGGAACAATTAGACTTGAATTTCTGTCATGTTTTTCATTCCTTATTTATATGAGAGTTCTGATTCTACAATTTACCTCAGCATATTCGTATGTGTGTACGTCTAAGCACAAGGATAGGTTTGTCATAATCCTTTTTATGTTACCACACTGTGTTTGGTTGCACAGACCATGGTTGCATTGCCTACCTTACTCTCCAGGATTGAGTTTGTTGAGCCATACAGAGCCAGCCAGATCTCTCTGTTTCACCTGTAAGGAAAAAGCTTGAAAATGAACCACTCCTATGACGTGTCTGGATTTCCCTGGACAGTCTGCATTACTGCAAAGCAGAGCTGGGAGAGCCAAAAAAGAGTTTGAATGGTCTGGCAGTTTGAGCCTGATGGCAGTCTCAAGTAGCAGGCTGAGATGGCAATGGAGACAGCCTTGTGCGCATGTCAGTAGTTACAGCATTGAACTTTCACTGTGCTTCCCCCTTTTCATTGCCAAACTATTTTAACCGTCAGAAGTTCTAGTTAGCCTACAAGGAAATACTAAGTAACACACGGAATTGACTTTTCTCTGATGTTTAAATGTAAAATGAAAACTAGATCTTCCCCGTAAGTATTTTTGTGATGTAATTGTAAAGAATGACACATGATGATATTGAAGTACTGCAATGAACTATAAATTCATTAAAAACTCATCAGTCTAATCCTTGATTATCTTAAGCAAGGTGGTATCCCTTGAATTGTTTTTTGGACACTTAAAGTATCCCAGTTAATTGAAGCTCAGTTATTAAAACTACTTTAATCTTTCCCCAGATAATCATGGTCCAGGTATGAAGAACAGCATGTTGCATTAATGTAGCAGTCCTTCACTATGCTGCTACACCAAAATCTACCATCATATTTCCTGACATGTGAAGTATATAAAAAATAAAGCTGTAGGAAAATTAACAGTTTACTCCAATACCTTTTCTTATAAATATTCTCTCTCTCTTTTCTTTTTTTTTTGTAATTTTCTGTGGCCCAAAAAAATATTTCCAATTTACTGCTAAATTTCCAATGTCTCTTTTCAAACCTTCAGGTTCCATCAGTACCCAAGAAATACAACAATAATGCCAGAAGACGTTTACCATGAACCATGGCCTACCATTCACAAAATGACTTGAACGGGATCTCCTTTCAGACAGCAGTGCGCTCTGTTAATGATTCCATAAGATCTTTACATATTTCAAATGATATTCAGGAATATGCTTATGTTGTGTGTGTGTGTTGTGTTGCTTTTTTTTTTTTTTTTTTTTTTTTTTAAGATCTTATTTTCTAATCTGAACTCTTTTAACAAAGGTATTACGCTAAGTATAAAAGCTGTCCAATTTTTTTCCAACCTCTTGCTTCTCTCTAAACCACAGTCATTTTGTTAGACATTGAAAATGTCTTGATTTAGTTGTCTTGCTATTTTGGGCCTGTCCTGCCCCCTGCAGTGGTAATAAGGATGGGGCTTCCTGCTGGGTCCTGAAGAATACCATTTCACGGCCGCCACATAGCTGGCGGCTTTTATTTATGGAGCCAAGAAAATGAATGGGTATTAGTGTCCAAACATTTCAACATGCTCCTGTGGCCATGCACAAAAGGGACTGATTTGCAGCAAATTTCCACTTATTTTTCAAAAGTATTTACCTTGCAGAAGCTTGGCTGATCGCTATAATGGCATAGCAGAGGGGAAAAATGACCATTTCAGAACCCAATTTTTATATATGTTTCTGAACCTTAAAAGTGCTATACTTCTTGTGAATAAAGATAATACTCTTGGTTCCTAGGCTTTTATGGATATGTGGCTAATGCCAGCCCTTTTTTCATATGTGTCTTTACAAGATGAAATAGGCATTACCTAAAAGCAAAAAGCTTACTCTGCAATGGGGATTGCACAGGTGAAGGTTCTTGCAAAAGATGTTACCGGTTCCAGTGCCAAAGTTTAGGTTCTTTTAAACACTGTGAATAGCGCTCAGCATGACACATCCAGGAGGTGTTCCCAACACCTGTACTTCTACCTACCTGCTGGGGGCAGTACAGTGTGTATTTTATACCTTTCCTAAACTACCCCAGAAAACTTGGGTAAGACTTTCAACTGTCATTCAGATGTGCAACTGCATGAAACCTACAACACAACACTGCATCAACAAAAATTGGCGAGATTCGCACGTGCCTTTTAAATAACTGAAAAATGAAAGGTTATTAAAAAATGGTTGCTAAAAGTTTTGTCCAGACTGTGCAAAGTTCAGGAATGCAATTCAAAGTCCTGTGCTTACGTCTTCTTAAATAGTTCCAGATGAGCTTTTGGGGCAGCAAACTTTAACTGCAGTCAGCATGTGGGTGCTAGTAGATGTAAGGGCTTATTTATATAAAACGAAGACTGTTCTGCAGGTGTTTGCAAGTACCAAATTTCAGATGCAATTCCATGTATACACACATACAGGTGGAGCTTGTATGCTTGAAGATTTCTACCATAATATTTATAAGAAAGTCACAACAAAAAAAAAAAAGAAAACTGCATTACTTGTACTATAACATCATTTCTTGAAAGTTCCCAGTAGGTAAGATGTGAAGTCTAGATAATAGAATCACACCACATAGCTGCTGTACAAATTTATGCAGGTCACCAAATATTGCAGTCTGCAACCCTTGAGTGGAAGTTTCAAAAGAAACAATACAGGAAAAGAAGATTTGGCAATGCCAATATCCTTGCAATATTTTTCCCCTTTATATGTTTGTGGTGGTTTTTTTTTTGTTTGTTTGTTGTTTTTTTTCCTCATATGTAAGATATTATTCTATGCAGAAACCACATCACTTCACTACTGTTTATGTCTGTCTCACCTTCACTTAAAAGGAAAACCATCACAAATTAGTTCAAAGTTGATTGCTTCCATGTTGGAATCTGTATCCGTTGCTTTTCTCCTGAAAAGTTATTTAGCAATTATAGCAACACTTCTGATTTAACTCCTGATCCTAAATTATCCCTCATTTTTCCCTAAACTTGGTTTACATAAATGGCAAAACCAGACAGCCTGAGTATCTTACAGAGTAAATAGATAACGATTTTTTTTCTATAAGGAAAAAAAAATGAAATGCACATGAAATGTACATCAGCACATCTGGAGCTGCCTCATAGTTACAGGAGTTGCTCCTTACTCCTTTCCTTCCTATTCAGATTCATTCTGCTCAGGCTCCATCTCCTAAATCTATTCTCATTCAGGCAATCCCAAAGAAACAGTATGCAACATGGGCAAATCCTCTGCAAAGAATGACTCTACCTCCTCCTGTTAACCTACCTTCAACTGCCAGTAACAGTTTCGCTATATATACAAAAAAAAAAAAAAAAAAAAAAAAAAAAGAGAGGGAGGAATGAAGTGGCAGAATAGAGAGGAAGATAAATAATCTTGTCTGTGTCAACACCCTTCAAACTATGCAGGAGGCATAACAAGAGGAGACACATATATGAGGCATGCTCTTTCCTGATCTTGCCTCCTAGAGTTTTACAAGATTTGGCTCCTCTTCACATTGCATGGCAGAATACAGCATATACCAGGAAAGCTGTTGGACAAGAATAACAAAATGTGCAGCTCAAAGAATACCCACAAGTCTCTAAGAAAGGGGCTGGCCCTTTTTGTCAACCTGTTTCTCTTACCGGGGATTGGATATAATAATGTTCATAAGAGAGCACTGTGAGGATCTGCTATGAATTCTGGACATGTTGAGTATTTTTAAGTTTCCACTCATTTCCTGGTCCCTCCTGCAGACATGTATGATACTTAATGAAAACCTTAGAACACCTTTAGAAACTACAAATTGCTTCACAGTTAATATAACATTTTAATTTTCAGAAGTAATCAAGGCCAATCAAACACCAGGCATAAGTGACCTTTTCTACAACAAACTGTAATTTTAAACATTTTAAAAATAAGAATATGCCATTCATCTCCCCAGCTCATAACAGTGCAATTAAGACTGTGAATTGGTGAATTAGTGCATTTTAATCTGGTTAAGAATAAACTGTCCTGAAAATTTTCACAGAAAGTAGAGTATATCAAAGCTTGTTCTTCCCAGTAAGACTTGATTTCATTCTGTTGTAATGAAGCAGGGAAACTTTAACAAAAATGAATACCTTGCACTCTCTTTTGTTCCCCTTTTTAATATATCTTGGTTTAGTCAATGACTGAGAAAGTCTATCAAACTCTCCTTAAGATCCCTTTTTTAATCATTAGAAGTGAATCATCCTTAAACCCCCACTTACTAAAACAGTTTAATCTTGTCAGGTTAGAGAAAAAAAAAAAAAAAAAAAAAAAAAAAAAAAGAGAAAAAAAAAGGAGAGAGCTAGAAAAAGAAAGAAAATTTGCTTTTTTTTTTTTTTTTTTTTTTTTTTTTTTCCTGGGGTTAAGAATTACTTTTGTCTAACAATGGCTTTGCATGTTATGGCATTAATTTTGCAATAAATTATAGTGCAGGTAGGTAGAATTACTCACATTGCTTGACCAAAGTGTCTGACCTAGCCAGACCTCTGATTGATGAATAGTTTTTCATTTTGTTCTTCTACTCCTATCAGACAAAATCGAAAAACTCTGTGAAAAAGATCCTATTTCATGTAATAGCATTTTGTTATATATCATTACCACTTAATTCTGTCACCAGTGCCATGTCTGTGTTAAGTAGGCCTTTCAACTTCATCCTTTCACACCTCAATGCGACATTCATCTTGGACAATCGATGTACCAAAACTCTTGGTCCCAAGAAGTGGAATAACTCAAAGACTGAAATGTAGTCACTTAGTCCATGCCCTCCAAGGGGAGCTCTTTTACAAAATCAAAAATTCAATTAGAGCATGATTAGAACTACTTTTGATCTAAGTTCCTTGCATATCAGTACCAACGTAGCATTTTCAATATACTCTTTAGGAAAGACTTAGCACAAGCCCAAGCAACTTTAGCTGTTCACCCAAGTAGCTATTGCCTACCGAAGCTCATGTGGCTGTTACTTCACTGCGATTGTTACCCAAAATACTCAGATTTAATCTAGCTCAGGTACATTTACCTGTGATATTACATCTCTTAATGGCTGTAAACAGTGTCATAAGCTTATTCACTGTTTAGACTTGCTCAGGACCTCTTTTCAGCATGGCTACTAGATTTCAGTGAAATTCATGGTAAAAGTATCAATTGTCTCTTTATCCTGTATCCTTGTATCTTGTATCTCTGTCTTCAGCCAGAAACGCTGCGGAACTTCAAGCTTGCTTGGTATCCAAACTGATTAAAATGAAATCTAAAATCAGCGTGGCCTGGAAGAAACTCTAGAGTAATATGAAGAAGTTCAAACTCAACCTATCCCCAGGGTGTCATGGCTTCTATCACAGTGCTCCAAACAGCAACATGGATAAGACAATTGTACACATGGCTGTGTATGGTTGGCTTGAAACTTTCAATTTCTACCCCATAATGCTTTGTGGTAAGATCACAAGACATACATGGTCTGTTTTACAAACTGGGCAATCATGAGAATGAAATTCTAATGCATGTAGGTCTCACGTTAAGGGCTTGCCACTGACCTATATGAAATTTTGCTCTTTCTATAGGCATTTCTAACAGCTGAATTTCACTCAAGATAGATGAAAGGCAAAATATTCAGTGAGCTGTCTTTGCTTTGCAGATGCAGTTTAGTTATTGCCAATCTTACTGATTGCAAGAGGAGAATGAGGCAGCAGCTAATCAACTAACAGCACACAGAGTTCTGGTAGCGGGAGTTTCAGTGGGTGGCAAAGCTGATCAAAAGTTGGAAAACAGGCTTGTGAAACTTTCAGTGTTCCATGGGAAGGGGCTCAAAACTTATCATTTTTTCCATCTTTGCCAACACTTCCATGACTTCTAATCAGAATTCCATAGTAAATGCAGAAATACTTATGTTCAGCAGAAAAATGTATTTTTTTGTACTGTAGTTTTGCACATGGATAGAACATAACACTTTCTTATGGATTTATGCTACTAGACCACACTATATCGCATGTTGTTCAGATTATCCTTGGTGGACAGCATGCCCTCCCTCAGAGTTAATTCATCAAATTACCCCAGAGATCTCTCTCATTCTATTTTCCCTTCAAAATCAACTCCCTCAAGAAGTGAATTAACAAAACTATTTTCTTCAGAAGAAGCGGTTTGGTTCTTCTCCAAATCAGTCAGTTTGTGGAAGAAGAAAGGATCAATTCAAATGACCTTCAGGATTACAGGATTTGGGCCCTAATTTCCAAGTTTTTATTTTTACATTTCATACTACAACAGCATCTAACCATGTTTTGCACGTTTTTGCATTTCAACCAGGGACTATTATTATGGTGTCCTTGTCTTTGTCTCCCTCCTCACTGTTTTGATGCCAGTACGTTGGGTCATGTGCTGTTTGGATTGCAAGTTCTTTGAAGCGTGAGCTTTAACTGGTTATTCTTCAATGATGCATTTAATAGAAACAGGAGGTAGCTAACAGGCAGAAACTAGTATCATGGATTAACATTTTTTTAAAAATCCTCTCAACAGAAGTAGCTACCATTAATTTTGAAGATTTTGTTTCTGATTTTATTCTAGTTATATTTATTTGATCGGCTGAATTTTCTTTTGTTGTTGGGTTTTTGTTTGTTTGTTTGTGTTCATTTTGTTGCTGCTGTTTTCACACCCGGTATGTCTAGAATCTTTAGTCTGAATTAAAGTTACATTGCAAGTGCCTTACCTCAGTCCCAGTGAATGTGTACCCAGAGACATTCCATTGGTTCCATTGGCATCAGTCCACATGTGCACAACTGTAAATGACATGAAAAAAATCTGGCCTGTGATATGAAAAAAGCTATTTATGCACTTTCACAAAGGACAAAAGTCTTATAACTTTGGGTCTACACAGAAATGAGACACAAATATGTTAGTGAAAAGCCCCAAGTTTTCTAAATGTAGATGAGCACAGATTAAGAAAGCAGTAATTAATTTCCTTTGACCTCAAGCTGAAATTCCTTTCTAAAGCTGTCATAAAGAGAAAGAGGCCAGAGAGAAGAAGTGAAACTGTGTAACAATGCAATTAAACCCTTGTAATGAGGTCAGCCATTGGACTTGTTGCAACTGATATCATTATAGCAATGAGGAGGCATTATACGATGGCCTGATTTTTTTTACAGGATTCATTTTTTCTTTAACTCTTTACCGGTCAGATATGTATTCTATAGCATTATAAAATAATTGCTGCTAGACACCAGAAGAGTAGGCACACACTTTTTTGTCTTACTGATGTTACTTCATAAGTTCTGATAATGAATACACATGAGAAAACTCAGCAACAGTAGCATACAGAACAACTTCACTACAGACAACCCCTCACTCAGATTCAACGTCATAACAGTGGGTAAAACTTGCTCTCAAAAAGCAACTTCACACCCTCCAAAAATGGGAGCAGGTAACTTTCAGCATTAAACCAACATAATTTAAAAAAAAAAAAAAAAAAAAAAGTGGTAAGCAAGACATCAAGTACCGAACTTTCTGTGCTGCAACAAACCATCTACTTCTGTTTGTACAAAATATTGGCAGACTTGTATGTTGGCTGCTGCAGCAGTCCTTCTTTGTCCTCTCTATTCCTGCCTAGCTGCAAGTTCAGGTGTATTTCAACAGGTGCTGCTTGTTAAAAACAAAATCCACTGTCAAGTGGGGATAGGCAATACTTGACTCATGTGGGAGCTGTGGTACTCAAGGAAAACACGAGCAGACCTGTAGGACAAACCTGAACCAGAAAGAATTCTAAGGAGTCCCGATCTCACTTGAAACTTGTTTATCCATTGAGTGTTGGGAAAAGAATTTGCTCCACTGTGATAGTAAACATTGGTTTCATGTGGTCTACAAGCATCATAAATTTTGATTTTCTGGCTAGGCATTAAAAAGAAACAAAAAGTTGTGAAATACAGATTTGGGGCTAGATTCAAGGAGACTTAGGTGGAGCATATTTTACATAAAGCTTTCATTAAATAAACAAAAGGGTTTTGAAGCATAAGCTTAGGACATTTTCCTTTTCTGGCAGGAGGGTCCTAAGTATATTGCCTGCAGATGACAACTACCTCTGTTATTACTTCTCTGACTCACTTGGATCCCCTGCAATTGAACTCACATTACCCATTTCCTCAGCAACTATTCAGCAGAGTGGTAAATGGGAAATTGCAGTTGTTCCTTCAACATGCTTTATAGGAGTGATTCCTTCTCAGTGCTGCTAAGACAGGGTTTGGGTATTCAGGTTCAAGGTTATGAATCCAGAGTGGCTGGAGAAATTGCATCTTCTCAGGACATTTCAGTCATACCCTTTTCTCTATTTCCATATTTATTAGTTTAGGTGTCTCCTTGCTCAGTATGCTGGTTCCTAGCTTGAAAGGTCTTGCAATAGCATAGGGAATATGCATACTGAACGCAGGGATGCATATTCAACTACAGAAATGAGGGGACCTAAAACTTGCATCATGCAGCAAGTAAATCCATTCATTTATCTCAGACCTACTTATTTCAATCCACATACCAAAACAAAAAAAGCTTTACAGAATCAGTCCAAATTTTAACCCAGCACTCTGCCCTTTCCCCACAAAGGTTTTATGGGTTCAACAAGCTGCATATTCTGCTGAAGGAAGGTGCCTACATCAGAAGTGGGTGCTGCTTTAGCCTGTTGAAGAACTGCAAGTCACTGGATAGAATTAAATAGACTTATATGTAATAAGGGCTAATAAAGAATAAAGAAAAGAAGATAGTCCACTATAGTTTCGGCTCTAGCCATTTGCACAGTTCAGAGAGAAAAAGTTAATGGAGAACCATATTAGATTGTTGGGGCCTTAATTAGTCATACCATATTTAAACCCTGAAAAAACATTTGGAGTATGCCTCAAAATAAATAAATTGTGGCATTTATACAATGACATGGAGGGTAGATGATTGTTGGATGAAGAATACATTCACTGACTTTAACGTGGCAAGGAGATTTCAGGCTTTAGCTGCCTCTTTCTTGAGACTTCAGTTCTGGTCCCAGAAAATATCAATGTGTGTGTGAAAGCATAAATAAAAATTTCAAACTGACGTCAAGTATTTCTAATTCTTCCCTCCACATTGCTTGGCTTAAACAAGCTTGATACAGAAGTTTCAAGCACCTTTACTTTTTCTGAATAAGTTCACCATCCTGTGTGCATATCCTGCCCTCAAAAGAATTATTAGAATGTCTTACTATTTGGAAATACAGAAAAGATCAAATTGTCTTGCACTTAGAGGACTGATTTACCACTTCACATCCTTCTCCTTTTACTTGTGCACTGAGTGATCATGTACAATTTACTTATGTTCCTCAGTTTCCCCTCAGCTAGCATAATATTCACTGACCTCTGCAGAGAGCTGCAAGCTTTCTGTTAACCTCTGTATTAAGTGCAAAGCCATAGTATTATTAAAGATATTTTAAACAGAGACAGCTGAGTGATGTCCTATAAATTGTCATTTCTCCCCAAATGGTCCACAATATAATATTTCCTCCAGAAATGCATTTATTATTTAACACTTTTCCGTGAAAGGTTTCTTTTACATTGCAAATGCCCAGAGTTCTTTCATAGGTCTTAGACTATTGACCCTTTACCTTAAAACATGCTATTAATGCTTAACACTGTTATTAGTATTCAGGGAAGTAATGATTGGTACTAAAATGGAAATATGCAGTAAAAACACCTTCTATTTTGTAAAATAATTATGTAGCCTAATAATTATTTCATATGATTCCTTTTGATTGATAGGGAAAGGGCACCAAGAAGTTTGGAATCATGATTCTTTAAGGTCTACATTCAAATCGCAGCCACCAACACCATTGTCTCTGACAGTTCCATTTTATAAGAATTGCAGCAGGGTGATCCCTGATTCAGTTTGGATGAGGGTTACACATCAGATAAGGTATCCTTTAGCTAATTACCTTTTTTTTTTTTCTTTTTTTTCTTTTTTTTTTGAATGGCAAGAAATTATAATTCTATAAAGGGCAATACAGCATTCTTGCAATTTCCCAGTAAGTCACTGGTACCCTGGAGGTCAAATTTAGTTCAAGTCTGCAGTGAAATGAGACTGCCTCCTTCCACTCTTCTGTCATCCCACCTGACCCTAACCTGGTAAAAGCATCCCTAGTGGTGCCAAAAAGGCCTTTCCATTTTCTGTGTACTAGCTACACTGGTCTTTCACATTTAAGGCTGCCAGATAAATGTCAAATCACAATGTTCTTATGATGTTTAATGGGAACCAGGCTGAGAGTGCTTGAACTTGCTTCACTTCAGAGAAGTTTTTGTCACTTTGGCTTAGATGGAAAAACAAGTCTTAGATCAATAATGTACATAAATGAAATAAATTCACCGGAGCTGGGTTTTCTTAGCTGATTTGCTGCTTGCTGAAAAAATGGAAAGCCTTTCTAGCTGCATGTGTCTGTGTTCAGTACAGAAATAGCCACAAGATTATTGTTCAATGTTTTACAAAGATGGCTAGTTTTAGCTCCATTATTTTCCTGAGTGCATGATATTAGAAACTTTTATAATGGTTTCCATCACAGATTTTCAGGCTCTGACACAGCTATTGCTGTGTGTCTCTCTGTGCATAGAACTATTCTAAACTATTTTTGCTGGCCCTGTTTTGTTGCCAATTTTTCCTTCAAACTATGTATTGAAGTTGAAAGTGATAAATCTAAGCAAGGTTTATGTCTTGATAGATACTACAACAATGGATTGCAAATGAAAGGAAAATCACAGCTGCAAATAAGTAGCGTACATGTACACACACAAATCAGTTGTTTATAAACATTTTAAAATAATTGTTAACATGAATTTGGAAAAAGCACTGAAGTCTTTCCCATTATAGTGTTGATGGAAACAAGGCTGCTGACCTCTTCTCTCCACCTTTACCAGCAGATTTCTAAGCAGGGAGAGAAAGAAGCCAACACCCACCACCACTAAGAACTCTGCTCTATCATTCAGTTAACCTGTGAGTTGTTCAGATATTAAAGTGATAACTGCCACAATAAAAACTCAAGGCCTATATAAGAGTTGTGGAAAGAAAGAAAAGAGATGTTTCTGCCAATCCCACCTTAGCTACTCAGCTATGAATGCTCTGGGTGGAGTGCAACTACTGTCCCAGATCCCTACTTCTGTTCCTACATGACTACTGAAAGACATCAACAGTGCCAATAAAAGCACTAAAATACCAGCAGGATCAGCAGTAGGAGCAACAGCTGGCCAGATACAAGAAAGGAAATAAAATGTACCATCTGAGGGTAATCAAGGGATTAGTTACGACTCATGAGTCACAACTCCTTTCTGGACAGACTCCTGCTTTGATCTAGCTACATATGGCCCTTTGCTCTGGTTCTGTGCGAGAAAGAGCAAAAAGAGAAACACAGGAAGTAAGCGTTAAATGGAAGCAGTAGGTGTGAGAAATTCAGAGCTATTTATACATTAACTACTTTGGAACAACTACTTGGATTCAGAATTACATATTTTACTACGTAATTAAAATTCAGGTATTTACTTTTGTAGAAGAGGTTACAAAATTAATAAAGAAGAATGTCAGTCATTTACCTAAGACATTATCAGTGATGCTAGCAAGACAGACAGGAGATGGGTAAAGGAAATTTCAAAGGTTTTATGAATATTTCATCACATTTCTCTTAATAACATTGCAGTACATGATGACAAATGGAAAGAGCTCCCATATTTCAAAGCTGAATTTGTCTGTAGAGCTTCTATTAGCTCTAGTCATCTTGGTTTTAAAGCTATTGGAGAAAAAATGTTTGTTAGCTATCAGATATTCCTTTCAGACCATGGGTGAGTAAACTCCAGGAATACTATCCAATGAGTGGAGCTCTCTAAAGTTCAATTAGAAAAGTATTTTTGAGATCTCAAATCATTTCCATCTCTCTTCTCAGAATCCTCTTGATTTATTTTTTTTTTAAGTGATTTTACTCTTTTTCAGGGTTCTTGTACATCTAAGAATTTCATTTATCCTCTTATATTGTCTAATGTTCAATTATGATTAACAAAACAGTTTTTTTCAGAGGTTCACCCTTCTCAAGTTTATAAATGTAATTTACATTCTTTCTCTAGATTCATGATTCTGCATTTACATTTAGCTGTGATAATACAGCATATTATCTATAAAACTAAATAACTAACACAGTCTTATTTTTATTTACAATTTGACACCTGCAAATTGTATTTGCAGTTTTATATTTTCTCCAAAATATTTCAGAGAAAAGAATAACTATGAACTACTTGCAGATCTGTGTCAAACCATATTAAAAATACTTATGAATGATGATTTCTCATTTACAAGCAGATTTGGAGACCAACTAATCATTTTTAAATCTCCTTATTAGGGGCTACAATGTTTTTGTATTACACTAATTTTTATAAAGAAAGCCATGTAGCATCAAGCAAGTCAAAAATTTACATTCTTTCAGAGTGATTACTTTCATTTGTTGGAGTTAATATCAATTCTGAAATGTTTAATGACATTATAAATCTGCCCTGACAGTATTATGTTTTCAACTGGACCTGAAACAAGTTCACAAATATGTAGGAATCCTTTCAGTTCTGTCACACATATTATAACTCCTCCTACAGATTATGCAATGATGCAAATGTGGTTTCCAATAATAATATAGGCATGTTGTTTCATATATGCCGAATATAGAGAGCCTATAAATAGAGGGTATATATTTAGCTTCTACTTCCATCACCCAGTGAATGTAATGCCAGAGGGAATAATTAAGGGGCAAGACTGGTTGACCTAGACATTGGTTGACCTGCCCGACAGGCTTTCAGACTGAATTCTCCGGTCTGCTAAAGAAGAAAGACTCACAAAGTGTCTTTAAAGCAGCCATGGAAGACAAGAAGAGGGTTCCCTAGTGACTCTGTGATGATGTAAGTCTGTCAGAGATGGCTCAGCTATTTGCCATCACAAGGCATTTCCTGCCCGCAGCATAAGAGGACAGTCATAAAGTCATATATGGAAGGCAGAACGGGAACTAAATGTAGTGACCTTACTACCTTTGGTCTTTCAACAGCAAAAGTAGACTTTCCCTTTGTAACCAGAACCATGTGAATCTGAATCTTTAGACCCTTGTGGTTTCTCGCTTTGTTCTGTGACTTTGACATACCAAGAAAATGTGGCTTGATGGCCTTATTATCCAAGCAATAAATCTATCATAGGCAACAATCTGTCAGTCTTCTATTAAATTTAATTTATGTATCGATGACCTATTTTCAAAATGGTCATCTGTCACAATCCAGCCCAAACAAGATGTTTGTCACCCGTAAATTTGTTTGGTCTATCTGACCCATTTGTTCCTAAGTCCTTCTATTGAATCTGTCCCAGAAATACTGCACAGAGGTGGTATTGGGGTTTGACCATAAGGCTCTGCATGGAGATGCTATTCAATTCACACAGGCTACTGAGAAGTCATCAGATACTAAAAACTTCACTTTGCTGATTGATACACTCTGAATGGAATCTCCAAATCTACTGCAGAGATGAAAGTCCCTGTGTCAATTCATTAGTCACCTTCTCTTTATCATTAGGAAATGTAAAACAGTAAGTTTGCAGGAAAGATATTCATTACTAGACCCCAGCTGGAGCCTTTTAAGATCAGGGATTAAAAAGCACATAAACTCACTGTTTCCAATTAGGCGCAAATGCCTCTCTTCTCCTCTCTTCCTCAGCAACCATATGACTTGCTATGGATGTGGCTAAAATGACACATTTTGGCAAACTACTTCACCACTTTTTTTTTTTTTTTTTTTTTGACAAGATAGCTGATAGATTCATCTAATTAATCTCTGTCATGAGCTAATACCAGTTATCACATTCCCACAAAAACACTTCTGCAGTACCCCTATTTCCAGAGCATTTTTTACCCCAAACTATGGTGTAACCCTTTCCTGTGCTCCCTGGAAATTCCCAGCTCGGAGACTGAGTGTAGGACATGGAGTAGAAGGCATTTGGATAATAAATAAATAAATAAATAAATAAATAAATAAATAAATAAATAAATAAATAAATAAATAAATAAAAAACACAGGCCCAGTTGCAATGCAATTAGAAGTCAGAAGGTTTCCAAGATTTCTGTGGCAAACAATCTCCAAAAGATGTGTAAGACAATACATCGAATCTCAGGCATGAATAGTAAGAGATCTTTTTCCTACCACTTTCCTCACCAGATTTCCATGACTACTCTTACTGTATCTTAAGTGTTTGGGTTCTTTTCCCTGTTCAAAGGTATGTGACTTATTTACATACAGTCAAATGTTCTTTAGAGAAGGTCACCATATTCCAAAAGCACAGTTTTTAAGGCTGCTTAGCAACCTCTCTTAAGCAAATTGTCTGCCAAATTCTGCCTTACAACTAAAGCTGAATTCCAATGGATACTCACTCATGATCCCAGTAAACTCAATAAGACTTCTGCAATTGATCATCAAGTTTTCAGTCCATTGTACATTGCAATTCTTTTTTTTCCTGTAGCTTTTTTCAAGCCTGTTTTCAAATGGATGAGTTTCAAAAGAAAATGTTAATGCTTTTCTTTCCCGAATGTCTGATCAGACTGACTGAAAAGAAGGAATTGGTGTACAATTTTGTTCCTGTTAATTTTGTTAATAGTCTTGTGCTGCAACTTGTCTAGATGCTTTGTGACTATTGCTGGTCTTTTCTCTCTCTCTCTTTTTTTTTTTTTTTTTTTCTTCTCACAGACATTCTCTTGCCAAGGATATCATTATGACATTCTGTAGTAACAAACATTCTTCTGTTCAAATTTATATCAATTAGTTTGGGACAGTAATTCAATCGGACGACCCACTGGATTTTTGAAAGACTTACAACGATGTCAAAGTGGCGACCTTTTTCCTCTACTCTCAGCCAAAAGCCATTTTTTAACAAGGAGCTCTTGAAAAGAAATGCCACTTTGATAATTAGTTATTGATCACGGACAATGCGGCGACGAATACCATCGGATTAGCCAGACGCCAGTGGGTCGCGACATGATAAGGGTTTCCTTATCGCAATAATCTATGAGAAGAAATATAGAATAAAGGTCATTAAGGCTTGTCTTCTGGGAGCAAAACCCAGATAACTTAACTTTCTCATAAAAATAAAAATACCAAAGCATTCTGGATGCCCTTAGTTTTGTAATGGACCTGTTAAAATAACATCTGGCTAAATAAAAATTTGGAAGTTCCACTGTTAGGCAACTAAACTAAAAATAATTTTGATGAATTAACCCTTCTTTGGCCAGCAGTTCTCCCTCACTAAAACAACATTATCTTTCCAACCCTAAAATGTCCATTAGAAGGAATTTTGGATCATAAAACACCATAAAAATTATAGACTTAAAAAAAATTGGACCTTTTTTTGTCTAATTTAGGAAGCATTTCAAGACCTCTCTGAAATTGCTTCATATAAGTTATTTAATGGAGAAAAAATGGCCAAGAACAATTTTATTTTACTTAAAGGAACAGAAAAGAGGAACAAATCCATTAGTTTTAGAGTTTCCTTCTAGAATATTAATGAAACATACCTTTACTTTGCAAGAATACACAGCTACCTATACTGTAATTTTGGCTGCCTTGAGAGACTATTAGGTAAGTACTGAAGTAACACAACTATTTTTGAGGTGTGGAAGATAATGTTAGAGTCCAATTGTAATTCAGTTCTTGTAACACCATAGGTAACAGCCATACACAAATGGACTATTTTACATTAACAAATAGATTATTCATAGATCATCACTTCAAATTCAGCACAGGGCTCTATTAGGTAATAGAGTTACCTGGAAGAGTTATTTCAGTGTACCATCGAGGTAGAGAAAAGCCATTATGGTTAGAGAAATAGAAGTCCAGAATAACTGACTGACTGAATCTCATGTAGGATATCAGAAGTCTGAAAATCTGAAAACCAAACCTGAATTACTTTGTTTTTCATCAGTCAGAATGGTTTTCTTATAAACTGATGACTAATGGTACTTAAAGCAGTGTGAGTAATTTCATGTTAGTCAACATACCTTAAATTAAGTTAACTAATATCCACTCACAATTGCTTTATTCCTGCATACTTCAGCACAGTATTAAGTATCCAGACTTAAAAGTTCTTCCACTTTGGTTTGGAGACATTCATGGGGCAGCATGACACCATTTTATGGATAATAACAATCCACTTATTCCAGGGAAAAATAACCTTGCTTTATTGGACAGATGAACCTGTCAAAAACACAATATTAATTTTTTCTTATATTCAATATTATTTTGTAAAGTTAATTATTAATTCAGCATCATTTTATTATTTTTATTAAATTACTGAATTACTATTATCTTAATTTATGACAAATTAGCTTTTTGAAGAGCTTCCACAGATTCATTTTTATACCATACTCTGTATGAAAACATTATAAAAATGTATTTAAAGTAACAATTACAATGGTTACTCATTAGCTTCATTAGGTAACGTTTGAACTTCCTCAATCTGAAGGTTACTTCATTTTATTGCTATGACTGCATGAAATACAGTCTTAAGGAGGAAACTACAACTTCATTGAAGCTGAGGGGACTTTGTGGCCATCAAGAAGGTAAATGACACAAAAGTTTTGCTGTGAGTAAGGATAATTCTACAATGTGGATGGCTCTTTATCTTTTTCTGCTGCTATTTTGCCATTTGGACTTCAGAGACATAATTCACTTTTAGGTGTTTTTTCTGCCTGTCTATTGTGAGCTATTATTTTATGGTTGAGATTAATAGCATTAGAAGAATAATTGCAACACTGTTCTGAGCTGCTAAGAGAGAAATCTGAAGCATTCCAGTTGACAGCATATGCATGGTTTCTGGCTTCCCATTTCTCCTTTAGTAACTACAAAATACCTGTTATCACCTCCTTCAGGTAGCCAATAGTGCTCCTTATTCACTATATAGATGAACATATTCATCCTCCTATTTAACCACTACAACTCGTGCCTGAAAGCTTATACTTCATACTGTAAGAAAGATCCATAGCAAACAGACACACATACAGAAACTCTTTTTGTGAGCCCAAGATGCAGAGGCCAGACTATTTAGTGCGGTGTCCCTACCCAGTACACGATTCAGTTCATCTAATCTAGTCTTCTCTGCTTTTTAATTACTGAACCCTGAATATTCTAGAAACCTCTCACTTTCCTTATGTACAGACAGGCCATACAGGGACAGTGGAGCTGACTTCTTGTATGGGGAAAGATCACATATGCAGTGAGGCATCTGTCCTTCCTGACCTCTGGCTGTACTCTCCAGAAATCTTCTGAACAGAACATTGGTATTAATACAGATGTGATCATCTTTAAAGTAAAACATAAGATGTATCTCTAGCTGAGCTAACATCTTGCAATCCTGCCTCAGTGCATCACAAGGCAATAGCAAGAACACTGTCCATCAGACCGGGTGTTTGCGTAGATACCATGGTGATGGGCGTGTGATAAGATATGGTTTATTTTTACAACAAGGCAATAACTCTTACTTACATATTTTCCCCAGGGTGTTCTGAGGACTAATCAGTTAGTGTTTGCTCAAATCTGTAAAAGGCCATATAAGTGCTAAGTATTATTATTATTACCTTATTATGATATTGACT
Organism: Netta rufina; assembly: GCF_964035555.1. Lineage (NCBI taxonomy): Eukaryota > Metazoa > Chordata > Aves > Anseriformes > Anatidae > Netta > Netta rufina. Next base: position 17,921,816 of record NC_140134.1, on the reverse strand, counting down.
TTACCACATTGAACTGCAGTACTTTCCTCTACTTAGGTGTAATATCACCATGAAGTGTTTATATTCCCATAATGTAAATGTTTCCTTTTGAAGGTGAGTTGAACAGCTTATTGTTACATGTGACCCACAATATAATTTATTTACATGAGCCAGGAGACTCTAAAAATATATTCTAGGGACCTTTCCAGTTAGACTCACACTATTACATTCCCAGTTTGTCCTGAACAGTGTTTGTTGACATGCATTTCCGAAAACCTGTTTGGCCAATCCATACAGCCCTCTAGGGCCCTGTGTTTTGCTGCACCAGTAGGCATGCTGTCATTACTTTAGCACTGAAATATAGCTGACTGTAAAAGCCAGGCAGCTATTCTGCTGCTGAATTCACCTGATTCGGAAGTGTCTAGCCTGTTCCTGGGAGCAAAGACTTAACTACTGTACAAAGTCCAACCTGCAGTCCTGTGCACTGATCAGCACTTAAACCAACCCACCCGCCCCACTCCCCTCTCTCCCCCCCTCCCCAAAAAAAAAAAAAAACAACAAAAAAACAAAACACAGAGCCACCTGATCTGTCAAGTTTGCTCTTAGTATCCATATCCCAAGCTGACAGATATTTACTCTCCTTCCCCCCTCCCCCCAGCCCTTACATCTGGATCAACGGGGACAGGCTTTCCACCCCTCAGAAGATTCACTTACATTAAGTGGCGAGGTGGAAGCAGTGAATGAACAATAGATGGCTGTCAGGCTCGACAGCAGGGCATGGATGTATGAGCGTGGAGCTGACAGCGAGGGCCTCAGAGGGTAAACTGCTTTGCTGGAACTAATTAAACAGATGAAATTATTACATGAATATGCAGATGTTGTTTACATTTTACCATATGGTATTATTTCAGGTAATAACTCGCAGGAGGATCCCTTCCTCTCATCAAGAGGAAATGAGTTGAAAAGGAGGCTCCACGTGTCACCTTTCAGTTGCTAGGCAGACATTGATATGGCAGGCTTCTCTCCAAGTCGTAGGGAAAATCTTCCCCTTGTAGCTATAAAACACTGGAGAAGATTTGCATTCTTCCTACCATGCAATGCTGGAAGAGATTATCTTTTATTAAGCATAAATGTTGGGGTTGCAAATTTTTTTCCGTTACGCACAGAAGGCAATAACTTTACCAAATGTAGATTTTCCAACGTGTGTTTTACAATCGAAATGCTGCCAATACATAGTCCATAGGTAGGAACTGACAGATCCATCCAAATATGCAGAGGCTGGAAGTATGACATTTCTGCAAAGTCTGACATGTGGCTGTGCTGGTTAACATTTACTGCTTTGCTAACCACAAGTGTTGATAACAAAGGCATTTCTTTCAATAAGTTTCCATTCATCATACTGAAAAGGTTGCTCTCTAGAATTATAGATGCACAGGACTACCATGTTCAAAGCTAAAAAGTTACTAATTACATGCATTTAGGATGGGTAGTCAGCTAGAATCTGACATGATCAAATTGCTGTACAACCTAGACAAAGATATATATTGAGAACAGTTCACCACTGTAATAGTTCTAAAAAACGTTAAATACAGAAGCAAGACAGTGATGGACCATAGTCAGTATTTTGGGAGCTGCTCATTGCTAGATAAATCCAGAAAGGATAGATGTGGAAACATATCTTTACTTATGCTGTATGCATCCAGTCTATGATGAAAAGCCATCCCAAATTCTGAACAAAAAATATAGATGTTATTTCCAAACAAGCCTAACAACCTTGATAATGAACAGATCATTTTGCAGCAATGTCTACATCTTAAAGATGAACATGAGTCCTGTCATTTTGCTACTAGATTATTCAAAACTTCAATCCTAAAACAATGCAATAATAATACTCCTACAAGCTGATTCAGCATCTCATTTCTACAATGGATCAGTGGCACCACCTTTCTGATTAGATGCACAAAATATGTGTGTATTATTACTCTTGCTTCTTCTAAATGTTCATAGCTGATATGTGGACTGACCGCATTGATCTTTCCCCAAAGACTCAAGTACCGGATATGTTTCTAGAGCTCATGGACAGAGGATAATGCCAAGTTATATCACCACTGGATTGACAGATTAGTTGCGCATTGCACCGATGCATTTGGCTTCAAAATATGTTCTTAGGTACATCATTTTATTAGATCATCGGGGTCACCAGTGACTTATCTAGTTTAAAATGCAAAGACATGATGTCAGTAGTGCAAAATTTGGCCTTGATTCAAGCTATCTTACTGTATTTTTGAAATAAGACAAATATTTTCTCTTTACCGTGATTTCCCCTCTAAAAAATACAATTGAATAGCCAGTATAATGACCTCTGGTCATTCTGAGCAAGAACAAGAAAAAAAAAACACATCCTTCTTGACTTAGAGTTAGATAACTTTATATGGAGTCAGTGCTGTAAGTTCAGAAAGGATTTCTTTGTCTTCTGACATAAACATTTAGCAATATAACATATATATCAAAACAAACCAGAACAGTTCACTTTATATACATTCCCTTTGGAGAGGAGGTGAGAAAACAAACACAGAACAGATGTTAGTCATGCTAAATGTACTACTGGAGGGTGCTTGGATACTAAGGTGATGATGGTAAAAGAAATGAATATTCTCTTCTGCAACTGCTATTCCTAACCAACAAAAATGCAATGAGAAGTGCTTCTTTCCTCTGTTAATCAATGCACCACCTAACAACCAAACAACGAAGCTAAACACTCTAGTTTTTCCTCAGGAAACTAGCACACATGACAGTTACTACTAATTACTGACTCGTTTCCACCTTTCCCTCCTCATTTGTTATTGTTGAAAGCTTGCTTTGATCACTCAAAAACACATTCCTATACAATAAATTGAATCACTGCAGCAGTTAGGAAAAAAAAGTTTCTGTAAATTCCTACAGATTATCTTGTCAAAGCATTTGCCTTTCTTGTTTTATTCATTACATTATATATTATATTATACAAAGAAATCTTGTTTTAGAAAACTATTTGTTTTTTACTAGAAACTAGTCTTCTGGGTTACAGGGCACACCACAGGATTTTTTTTGGCACACGTGGTCAATTTATCTCATCCCTTCCTTAGACCTGCCACTAGGTATTTTTGTGTAACCACAACCACTACTTTTCTGCTAACAAAGACACCAGGCTTTGGAGCAGTTTTGATCTCTGGTTATGAAGCATTGTGTCTGCTCGCAATGTACTATGATTCCTGGTCCTACTAAAAAGAGCCTGGGGGCAAAAAGGCAACAGCATGGAAATAAATTCAAGAACTTGAGTATCAAGATAAGAGATGAACTTGCTGCGAGTGATCAGAGGTGTGGACGAAGGAACAAATGAAAAAAGAAGTGCTACAACAGGAGCTGAGAACATCCTTGTTGTTGGCTTCACAGGAGGTAAAGAGTGACTGCACGCAGATCACTGAGCAGGCACTGCCTGAGGCTGTTACCGCTGAGCAGAAATCATGATACAGCTATTATTAATAATAGCATAATAGTGCTCAGAGGTTTCTTGATGGTGTCAGAAACAGCAAATGAGACAGCAGATGAGTCCTGGAGAATAAGGTCCTGCCTTATGCCTTACCATCATTTCCCATTTACCTCTTGGGCAGACTTTCTACAAGTCTATATTACTTAATTACTAGATTCAGAGTCTTATATTTTGTAAAATCTGAGCACAGACTATGTAAGTAATGTGTAAATGCAAGAACATAAGTACTTAATACCCCTAAAATTGACCTATTTTCTTCTTCTGTTTACTACAATAGTAAATCATGACCAATCGTTTGCTGGAATTTTTTCCCCCACTCACTTATGCCTAAAATTCTTCACTTAAGTATTCTGGCTATTATAACATTCCTCTAATATTATTGCACTGCTCTCCTCAGCTCACTCTCTGGGTACTGTGAGGTCATGTGGACAAAACTGTGCCTTATTTATGTTTGGAAAACGTCCAGCACATTAGTGTTACGGGAAAGAAAAAAGAAAAAAAAAGGTAAACTTTGGTTTCATTTGTTCTTATTCTCATCTTTTGTTTTTCTTCCAAGAAATCAACTCCACTTGGCAGCCACTAATTTGTGAACACTAAGACAAACAATTGAAAGATGCGTGTTCATCAAGCATGTATGTGATTGATCATGCAGAGTTAAGTTTAACTGTGACATCTTACTTCCACCAGAAAGTCCCAATGAACAAAGGGCAGCAAGAAGTCCATTCGTTTTCTTCATACCTTATTCTGTTTCAGGGTTTCATACTTCAGCATTTTGCCACCTGATGTTTAAACTCTCCCTAGTGCACGCAAAATAAAGTAAATTGAGTCATAGCAAAGATGGATTTGGCCTGAAGTGTCTTGGATGAAGGCCCAAACCTAAGAAAAAAAATAATTCAGAAAACTTTGCATTCAAAATCAAGAGAGATAAAGGAACTGTTGTGTGTTCCTGAAGTGGAAAAGCCATAACTGTGCAACATTTCTCTTGTCCAAACGTCATACTGATCTATTCGAAATAGGAAAAACTAATGCTAGTCACAGAGTCTGACATGCTGATTACTATTGCAGTATTTCACTTTAATAGATATTATATATGAACTAGAGTGAGTTTTTGTTTTGTTTTCCAAAAATGTTTCTGTGTTGCTATCCAGGGTGAAAGACAAATACTGTGAGTTTTATGTATTATGCATAATCGTTTTGCAGCATTTAAAAAAAAAAAAAAAAAAAGCTTCAAAAAGAAAAAATCTTATTTTTCAATGGAATGAAAGAAGGGCGGAGAGACTGCTATCTTTCTTAGGCTTCTATTCAAGTACAATCACAAATACCAGAAGAGTATTTCTGCGAGTATTTTACATGGTGACTACCACAAAATATTTCAGCTGTGTCAGCAGTCGTTCAATTCTAGATTACATTTTAGCATTTCAGAAAAAACCTATTCTGGCAAAAATGAAACTGAGGAACAAGTAATATGATTATGACAATTTATATTTGTAACAGTTGTGAATGGTAGCATCAGTGCTTGCTAATCCTTTGATAAATTCTTGTTACCTTTCAGTTCCCAAACGTATCTACGCAAGTATAAAGCATATTGGAGGCAGATGCTGCAGCAGATGAATGTGCTTGCCAAGTGGTGTTTTGTTTGTTTTGTTGTTGGTGGTTTCTTTTTTTTTTTTTTTTTCCCCCTGTAGGTATTCTTGATCTATAGTGTTAAACGCACCAAATAGTTCTTACTTCTGGCACACTTTATGCAACATTCTGGGATACTGATTAATAAAGCTTTCTTCTTTTTCTTTTTCCCATTCTTCTCCTTTTTCCCCTTTCTCCCATCTTCATGTTAGATCTCATCTCATAGCCTTTACCCAGATGAGTAATATTTACTCTAGTGGCACTACTTACATGAATAGAAGAAATAGGAATAATCTTCAATGAACTACAGAATCATATCACACTAGAACCTATCCAGTAAAGCTTTGCTTTCTTCTTTCTTAACCCTGAAACATCATAATGGAATACAATAAAACAGAAGAAAAAACAGTTTCAGGACAATCAAATTTAAAACTGAGCTTGTTTTAACAATTCACATGAAAGGAGCACAACATCTGCACAATTCTATTAATTCTTTGAAAAAAACGCACCTGGAAAATTTTATTTTCACTGATATTATAGACAGATTATAAGTGATTATATTATATTATATTATCACTTATATTTATAGAAACTATATATCAATAACACTGTGTATTCCTGCAGTTTTACACCATTTCCCATCACCCAAAAAATGGAATATATTTACTTTAATAGGATGTAGGTTTCATGTTCTCTCTGATATTCACTTGTCTTGATCCTTAAAAGTCTGTAAGGGCTTTAGTCAGTTGTTTTTTAAGTTTTAGAATTCATTCAGTTTTACAGTTATCTTCTGAATTTAAAGAGGGGTGGGTTGGCTGCACAGTACACACAGAAGACGGCATTGACAACATACATCATTGTTGTATACTGTTCTTAATTTTGAAAGAAGTGTACACATGTGCATGCATGCATGCATCTTTATGAGCGCATGCACATAAGCAAACAATACTGTCATATAAAAAGGCTGGAGAGGTTTGGGAGCTTGAAAGCAATATCTTTCCCCTCTAAACTGCTTTATTACTGGCATTCCCTCCCTCTTGGGCATGCGTTCAGCTGAGACTAGGCCAAATTGGCAGTCATTTTCAAAGTGCTTGGCAGGCCTATGATCCCTGGGAGTTTTCAGCTGACATCTCTCTCTCAACCAGTCTATGCAAGGGTCAGTGGGAGACCTGACTCCCAGGCCCTGGCTTGCTCTAGTTGTGTCATGAGTCAGGACCAATATAAATTAAAACCTTAAAGCCATACTGTGAAGGCATTCTTTACCCCCTGAGGTTTTTTTTTTTTTCCCTGTGACAGATTGCCTTTCTACTAGTTTCCTATTTTTCTATTCTTGGATGATACAGTAGCAAGTATGTTCCTCTGAGGTGAAGAAAGGGGGAACAACTGGCTAAGAGAGAGTTAAGCTTCCACCAAGTTTTTAATATTTTTGGTAGATTTGTTGATGCTCAACAAGCAGTAGCGAAATAATAATAATACTTGGAGCTGCTTATCACTTACAAACAATAGTCCAATGACAATGTTCACACTGACGGAAAAAATGGGAGTAGAAATTAATAGTGACAGTCCTGCAGGAAACAAGGGAGAAATTGGATACCAAGTTATAAAATACAGACTAACCCAATAGGCACATGCTGCTGTTATTATATTAATATTGTTAAAAATATCAAAGCACTTTAAAAATGGAATTGTACTGTAGGTAGATGGACAGTATTATTTCCACATTCTTTTAAATAGAAATTTTCACTCCTTGTTTGGCTTGAAGGCATGGATGTAATTTGTTGCTCAAAAACCAGTAGCTGAATGCTGTGAAAAATAAGACTTAGGATTAAAGTCTCCCATTTGAAGGACAGAATCAGGCTACACCAAGAGCTCTCTATTATTAACAGAACCATGTGAGTCACTGCAGATATGGATTTCACTGATGTTCAAAAGTGGGGTGAGCCATGTTTATTTAGTTAGTTAGAGAGCAGGGAAAGATTGTTTTTCCTCCATGCAAAAATAAACTGAAGAAACCCAACCAAACTCACATAAATGAAGAAGTAAATACATATCTCAACAAATCTCACTCTCTAACGAACCTAATCCTACAGACCCAGCTGACACAGGTGCTACCCCTCTAAAAAATAAATAAAGTAAAATCAACAGATAACTACACATAAAATGCAGAATATGAGCTCTAAATCATCAAGGAAAAGACCACAATATCAGTATTGACAATTCAAGATATTATTACAGAAGCTTTTTTTTTGTGCCTTTTTTTTTTTTTTTTTTTTTTTTTTTTTTTTTTTTGCTTTTTCTGCTGTGCTCATAAAGTACCTAACACAGAGGAGGCCAAGCCCTCACATGTGCCTGAATAATCTACACCTCATAGTAACATAATTTCATCTGAAATCAGGGGGATCAGGCAATCAGCATGGCTTCGGAATAAAGCTGCATGAGGGAACATAGGGGCCCAGAAGGGTGCGCAGGATCAAGACAGGCCTACACACAGCTTCTCCTCTTTGCCATCCCCAGGTGGAGACAACAGACAGACATTGCTTTTTGTTCTCCCTCATTTGAAATGTGTCTGTACCCAAGGCTGGGTGGTGGAGACGGCACAAACAGCGGCTTGCCCCAGCTGGGCGCTGGGCTCCATGTCACCCTGACTCGTGACTCCGATTAAAAGAAGTGATCAAAACCTACAAAGCAAACATGCTACTGTACCCCAAGGCCTGGTTTCACTGCTCTTTTTCAGTTGATTGCAAACAAAAATATCTGTTCTCTCATAGTGACTTCAAGCAAAGCCACCAACCCATTTTCTTTCAAGTAGGTTTCTTGATGCAAATAATTTTGATCTCTGTTTTTAGCAATGACACGTTTCCTCCTGCTTCAGCATTCTCTTAATGCGCAGTGAGACAGACCTTCATTTTCCACCAGACACCAAGCCTCGACTTAATAAGCAATGGGGGTAAAATATCCACTCTTTACATGTCGGGTATCCTGAGGTACATACAAGCGTTGCTCTAAGATGTGATAAAGTAATCTAAAGCTGGGCCCAGCCTGCCAGTTCAGGCCTAAAGGGATTTGATTCAGTGTCAAAACCTTTGGCTCAGGAGGTCACTCTCTCTTCTTGCTTTTCTTATAACAAAGGCAGAGGGTTCGGGGGGGAGGGAAGGCTTTTTTTTTTTTTTTTTTTTTTGTCTTGTGAATTCATCAACTGTTGTTTGTTGAGCAGCGGGCCTTTATTCAGCCTACTGAAACATTTTCATTAGATGGAGGCCTCTGAAGTGCGCTAGCGGCTGGGACCGCGCGAGTACAAAATCTTAGGCCTCTCCAGAAGCCGGCTGATTGAAATCAGCACTGTGTCAGGGGCTGTCATATCTCAGAAAAGACATAAAACACACGGAAACATCAATAAGCAACAAGCCTCTGACAGCTCTGAGACATTCCAGCTGACAAGAAGAGAAAAGGGGTAAGGTTAGGGCTCATGGGGGATATTTAAAATGCCTAACAGCCAGCCGAAGTGTTGGCAGGCTTCAGGGAGGCCCAGAAAAGACAAGATAAAGTCTATCAGGTTATCACCTGGTTCGAGACGGATCCCTCACAGCAAGGCCACAGGGATGAGACAATGACACAACGGCATTATTATTATTATTATTTATTTAAAAATGTATCTGAGAAACAGACCGCATTTACACTGAGGTTACCCAGACAACGTTTGTGCTGAAGAAGATTAAAAAAAAAAAAAAAAAAAAAACACGAAAAAGGAGAAGAAATGTAAAAGAGGGAGGACAAAAAGAGAATCCTGTGAGTTAAAGAATTCTGCTTCCAGCTACCATGTACAGAAATCAAAAAGGATTAACAAGTTTTTTTCATTTAATTTCCTGTACACCAGACGCTTTTGTTAAGAGATCAGATATTGCTATTTATTGAATTTTTAATATGATCTTTATTAAAAGGCAGCACACATGTTTGGTTTTCTTTCTTTTTTTTTTTTTTTTTTTTTTTTTAACATATATGGGTATAAAAATCAAAGCATAGCAATGAACCATAGTTGTTTGATTTTGGTCACTTTATATTATGGTGATTCAGACTTATTTAAATTTTTAAAATAATAAAATAAAAATAAAAAAAAACAGCCCCATGGAAATGGCCCCTCATCTTCCTTTTAACTCTGGTCTATTCTGCAAACTAAGCAAAAGGCCCAGCGCAGCACTTTGACCAATCAGATAACAAATTCTGCATTTGGAGTCTGTATAAGACCAAGAAATGAGGTGGCATAGCCAAGTAAAAAGGACTATCTGTAACCATTTAACATTTTTAAATTACCAATCACTGCAGCTTTAAGGTTGAAAATTTCACCACTAACCTTCCCAGTAATAATCAACAGCATTGGCAATTCCAGCCTCTCTTTCCTTAAATATTTGGCATGGCAAAAGTATGAGTTTCTTGAGGTTAGTCTAGTGCTAAAATTAGACAACATAAGAAACGAAACCATAACCTGATCAGAAGGTTTTATTCACTCTTTTATACCAGCCCCTCTACAGTTTTTGTTTATGTACTGTTAATATATTTTGCAATCATTTACAATACTGATTAGACTGAGACTTGTGTAATATCCTAATTATTTCTTTGTTACCCTGCTCATATTAGTGTAAATCCGTAAGATTCAACTAAGTTTTATTAGGCATAATTATTACTGTACTAGCCTGAAGCTTGGGAGACTGAGGTTCGAATACTTTCCTCTGCCAGACTTCAGTTCTAGATGACCTGTAAACCACTTAATCTTTCGACAAAACCTTCTGCAACCAGAGCAGATGGACCTCAAGAGTGAAGGCAACCACAAGCTCTAGACCCTCACATTCAATTTATTTTTCTAGCAAGGTTTTCCTTTTTGGGGACATCAGCTGGATTTCATAGTGCCTATAATCCCATATCGCTTTGTGGTAGACACCGTTGGGGAACTTCAGTAGCAGTCTTGGAAGATTTTGTTGACCATAGCATCATAGTCCTGCATGCAAGCTACAGAGAATCCACTGGGGCAAGCACAGAGCCAGAACAAAGCTCTAAGGAAATTCTGAAAACTAACCAACAGACTACACTGTTCTTCCTCTCATCTACAGGTTGCTGCTGCAAAGCAACGTGAACACAGCCTCTGGGCTTCACCTTCCAAAATGTGTACTAGGAGTAACAGTTCATCCTTGTAGCACCTACTCATTGTGAAAACAAAGTAATTATAAGTCTGAAACCACTGGACAACATATCACATATTTTAGATAGACAAAACACCTAAGGTCTTCTGCAGTGCTCAAACAATAAAGCAAAGCTCAGCGCTGGCTTAAAGACCTTTTACTCCAGTATGTATTAAGAGGCATGGTTAGCATAATAATCAAAAGAAAACAGGCAGAGTACAGTAAAATGCAGTTATAAAAAAACATTTCTACACAACCATCACATTTATGAAAGAACATTAGTAAGACATCAATTCCTACTTACAAGAAAGATACAACTTTTCCTCAATTTGTTGGAAGGGTATATTTTGCTTAACAGCATGGGATGAAGTTACAAACACCAGAGGATATATATCATTCAGATTATTTTCATGAGTCTCTGAGATCAAAAGCACTCTTACAAAAGATGTCCTGAGCCTGAAGTGAGGACAAGTAAAGTCTTTTGACTGAATGCAGCATGTGTCAACCTGGACACCCATTGACCTGCCAGGTTATTTCTACTTCTGGCACTAAGAATTCCAGGGAGGATATGTCATCTGTGTCTTTTCTTTTTAATGGAAAGTTGGATCTATATCTAACATCATAAGTAATTACCCACTGTACCAATAATTGTGAAGGGTGGTATGTGGATCACAGATGGCCTGTGGGGAACAGCAGGCATAGACAGAATGGTCCAGGTGCTATTTGATGTTGGGAGAAGTTAGAGTCATCTTCTAGCTTGGCACAAGAGACTTTCTTAAGATTACAGGAGTGCAAAGGTGAGCTTTCATTGCACTTGCACGTGACCTGTGCTTTCAAAAAAACACCTGTATCTCAGGATCCTGCCAAAAATCCTAAGTGATATGGGCCGTTGCCTTTTTTCCCCTACAGATTTTTCTGTCAGGTAGTTTTCCAAAGGTACGTGGATTTGACTTTGCAGTGGAAACTAGTCTCTCTATAGTTCAAAATAAAATGATGTCCATTTTTTTTCCCCAGTGTTTTGAGCTGGAACTTTGTTTCAGGTACAGTGGTCAAAACAGGATTCTCTCTTTTTACTGTAGAAAAGAATGCCAGGTTTATTTTTTTCTTTTGTCCTTCCCTATTCTTTTGAACACGTTTTTCTGAAGAAAAAAAGATCAAACCTAGAAATTCTGTGATTCTGTGTGATTCTGTGAAACAAAAGACTTTTTTTTCCCTTGAGATAAAATAAATGGTAGCAAGACTCCTTACTTCTTAACAGAAGTCCAGAAGATGAACTTAAATACATGAAGTTTTTATTCCTCTTTGTAAAGACTCAGTCTGTGGAAGTTGCACTGAAAACCAGCCAAAGAACCTTCTAAGACTGAAAAACCAGGTTCACTGATCACTTCCTTTTAAGTGTATCTGGCAACCAGTACTATTTTTATGACTCAGACTGAAAACTGATTTCTTCTTAGTCTTACAGACATTAGGCATTTAAAATCCCATACTATGAGATTGTCTGCTATGAGAAATGGAAATGCTTCTGACTGTGGTAATGAAAACCTCTTTTGAGCCACTGGATTCTCAGAACCTCAAATAACTTGACTTGAGACTGCAGCATCACTGAGCTCCAACTTATTCCACTGAGCGATTTTACATGAAGGCTTACAAAACGATGTACCAAAAACCTAAGTGGGTAATTAAGAAGCTTACAAACAATAACAATGCTAATAAAAAAGTGTGCTGAAATTTTAAACTTTCATGGGAAGCCAAACTGAAACATCACTACAGGTAATCACAAATGAGATACACAGAGTGGAAATGGCCCAATTCCTATTGCAGTAATGAAGAAGTGATTTCACTACAGGTCAATGTGGTTTGTTAACATCTATTATTATGTATTAATACAGGATAATAGTCAGAAGGTTTTTTCTTCCTCTTTTCCTTCAGTGCTCCCAAAAGAATGGACTGAACTGTGCTAGCCATCTTGGCAATCAGTGCTTGGTCTGACCGTCAATATATAGCCAGCCCCAGCAGGAAAACCACTGAGGGCATACCAGAGTTACTGCCTCCATCCTTGGACTGACTTGCTATGCATGTCAGCAGAACTTCTGGGGGCATATCTACCACTTCTTGGAGGTCTAGTAAACCTGTAGAGTGCCTCTACAATTCAAGGGGGGAAATTTCCAGGCACAGGGAGAGCCATGACAAGGTATTGGAAGAGTAGACTAGACAAAAACTCCTATCAATTTTGATGAGAATAAGGAATAATAATGGGTAACTTCCAGATGAGAGTCCTAGTAACACTTCAGTGAAGACTATGCATAATGCTGCAGCACAAATACGTAGGCAGGGATTGGGGAAGACTGAAAAGACCCTATGAAACAGTTTCCATACGTGAGTTCAGAAGGATTAGTGTAGACTAGATGACCACATAATCTACTAAATACTCATACTGAAATTGGTCTAGGATGAGTGGCTTCTCTTGCAAAATACTTTGCTCTGGACTTCCCAGTTCCTTGCAGTGCTCTTGGCTTTGACTGCAAATACAGTCAAAGCCTTACTTGGAGTGCCATCAGTAGCAAGGTGAGCAGGATTTACCATGCCTTTAAAGTAATTACATGCAGCTTCAAACTCAATGAGTTCAGTGGCAATGAAAGTCCAGCAAAGTATCATGTTTACAGGAACATGTGTTCATGCAGCACAACACTGCAGTCAGAACTGTGAAAATACATTTTCTAATGTGTGTGCTGGGAATTAATTTTCATGAAATCAGAGTGCAGTCCCCCTGAATTTCCCCACACAATCTGAGTATATGCCATCAAGTACCACTTCTTAAAGAAACCTGTTAGGTTAGTTATCACCAAAAAAGCCACTCATCAAGTAGTGTGACTGTTGCAATTTGTGAGCTGTGCTTACTGTCCTCTAGAGTTTGATTTAAGAGCATTATAAAACTATGTAATTTTGGTGTAGTCTTTTTATTCCCATGGTAATTTATGTCTGTGGGTAAGCATTTTATTTTATCAGAGCCATGGTGCCAGAGTTATTTTCTGAAGCCCTTGAGTTTCCCTTTGATGCCATTGAAATTAAAACCAGAGCTGTAGATAGTACCCATGCTGTTTGTCACAGAGTCAGAGGTTAGAAAGCATTTGCTCTATTTATTTTGGCTCATCCACTGCAATAGTTACTGGTGCTCTTCTCATCACTGGTACACAAGTATTAGTAACAGACAACTCAAGAGTGGCATATTACTGACTTTGTCAGTCACCATCAGCATCACAAAAACACATTACACAAGTATCACCAAACCTCTCCATGTCGCAGGAATCTTATTTGCCTTGGGAAATTTTTAATTAAAAAGATGAAGTCAAACCTTAAATATTTTATATTTAGACAATTTGCATCTTTAGTAATTAAAAAAACACTAAAAGATGTCTCAGCATTTTCCATAGAGGTGGTATAAAATGTACATTGTCTATTACCAATTTATTTCTAAAATAAATCAAGGTTTCTTATATGCATAAACAGCTAATCTTGTAAAGAACCAGATGACATAGTTAATCTTTACAACTTAAAAATTACAACTATCTTTCTGTCTACTTGACACATCCTTACCCTAACCCATGTCTGAAATAGGGATCAAAGACTGAAATATTTTCCAAGATTTTATCAGGAGAATATGACAAGTATGTAGTAGAAAGTCACGGAAAGCCAAGTTGCACAGATATATCAACTACAATAATGCCCACTCAAGTTTTCCAGTGAATGCTCACCCTTCTCTCAGGAAAGACTCCATAACCCTTGAAGCCCTGGTAGACTTTTTTTGGGGGTGGGGGTGGGGTTGGGGAATCGTCCTAACTGCAAGGAAAAAACGTGGAAAACAGTTTCATTCAAAACTGAGATCAAATTCCCTAAATTCTGTAGATGTCTACTTTCTTAGGTGAGGAACAAAATGTTCAGCAACGCTTACAGTAATGGATCTATAATAGCCACTCAAGAGGAATCCCTCTAAGAGCAGGTCTGAAATGTATTTCAAGGTAGACTAGCTCTAAGTGACAACAGTTATCACCAGGGTTATAATATCATGGCCTTCATCACTCAGACTGTGCGCAGACCTTGCACGATCCTCTATGAAGCATCTTAACATATATTAGCTTGAACATTAAGCTAATCAAGCGTCCCTCTTCAGCAGTCTCCTTACAGCACAGAAGACATGAAAGTAACCTACAGGTTTAGGAGACCATGCAGACAGTTCTGCATCAGTTGAACCCAATTCTGCATCTGGGCATTCTTCTTCATCCCCAGTAGAGCTAGAGACTCACTTTTACTTTGGAATTTTAGTTCATTTTCATTGTTTTATGTTTTTGCCCAGTGGATAAATTTCAATTCTCAACCTTTTCTGAAGGGGGGGTGGAAATAATCTTTACCATCTTTACCATTCTACAGGATGTCTTCGGTGTTCTGAGTCTTCTACCCGGAAAAAGGTACTAGTGCTTTCATCTAGTGAGATCACATTATGCTTGGGGACCCGTACAGACTATAAATCAAACACAGTAAAGATCCACAGGCCACAGCTAGAGAACACTGTACTGGGGTGTAGTTGTAAATGGTTGCCAAAAGAAGAAATAAGAGGTGGAAAGGGTGAAGAGTAGTATTTACTGTCTCCGCCTCAACTCCATCATCCAAGCCCCAGTTTTAAACCACCCAAAGCTCAGTCAGAGCATAGAGTTGAGGCAACAAACTGCAGACAGAAAAAGTAGAGCATGCACATCAGAAAACTGATTTGAAAATTAAGAACAAATGTACACTTTAAAATATATAATTAGCCCTTTTTAATTACTGCTTCACTACCATTTAGTAAAAGGTGATGGTAGTTCAAAAAATTAGATGATTTTATTCAACATTATTCAAATTAATTTGCATACTCATTTCTCTTTAATAATTCCATGATACAGTAGGTTTCTTTTATCCAAATTTTAGAATATATGTGTGTAATAGTTATCTCAGACTGCAAGTACTGTTGCAAAATTCTGATAAATTCTGGAGCAGAATATTATTAGAGGAAGAAAAGTCATTTCATTATTTGCCATGAGTCTGATTATGCATCCCACAATGCAGTTAGAGGACAGAAGCGTTCTTTCCTTTTAAAAAAGGTGAGAGGAAAAGAAAGGGCCATAAGACCACTATACCAGATATCCCATTTCTCTAGCAAGAATATACTATCTCCAGCAAATCTGCTTCCAATGTAATCTTCTGTTGCTCTTAATTACCTAAAGCATCCAAGCCAAAAGCTTCTGCCTTCTCATCATTGCAGAGGCATGAATATTTTCAATACTTCATATACTTAAACTCCACTAATATGCAATATCAGACTTGTCTGTTCCATCTGAGAATACTCTATCACATCCTTTGATGGCAAGTACCACAGATGCTATTTACCTATTCTGTGCTCTGTTGTCTTTACACCTAATCTTCATTGAGATTTCAATAGCAGAATCTTGTAATAAATCTCCCTTCCTGAAGGAAAAAAGCTGCACCTACAAGCATTCAAGTGAATGACTCTTGATACCAGTCATGAACTTAGATACGTTGCACTGCAATATAAAGAGCTGCTCCTAAGCCTAATAATTTGCCTGTGATCAGCATTAATGAAAATTTCACTTGAGCTCAATTGCATCAGTGTAGAAATATTTATTTACCATACAGCTATCTGTGCATGATAATATAATATTAATGCACACAGTCAGAGCACTGAATAAATGTTATATCTAAAAGAAATCAAATAAGACTTTTCTTGCAGTTTTTCCAGGATACTGTTTTTACTGTTTCTAAGATTCCAGGGAAGGAAAAAGTCAGTTCTCTGCATTGCTACTTTCAATTTCTCATTAGGGCTGTCTGCTACATTGATGCTAGTAGACCAACCTGATGAGAACAAAATTTGCATTTATTTTTTTCCAGGAACTCCTAAGTTTCACATCTTTGAGCCATCTTAATATATTCTATTTTGGTGATGACTCACATATAGCTATGATTCAAAAAGAGCTAAGATGGAAAATATCATTAAAAGCTTTGTATTTTTTTTTAATTTGCATTTAGTTTCTGAACTGTTTCTGACCTATCATATTTTCATAAATAGACTGAAACTGATAACTGTAACAATCTACACATTCCAAGGGATAGATCACAATGAATTTCTTCATTTAGAAAAGGCATAAAACTGATAAGGCAAATTTTGCCTGTATTCTGTCCAACAGCATATGCCCAACCTAACAATACCATGCCATTATACTAACATAGTTTCATTATGCTGCCAAATTTGCCACAAATACTAATATTCAACTTTTCTAAGGTTTTCATAAAGACTTAATTTAATATTTCCACATACACAACATGTGTATGGTTACCAACTGATAACAAAACTAGTAGCATTCATTAAGTATTGCTATAAATCTCTCCACTGAAATAGCAATAATATTGCCTTCCAGCAACTACAATAAATGTAATGCTTAATCTCTCTCTGTGATATTGTATAACTCTAGCCTGCAGCTAGACTTCCACCGTAGGTGGTACTGTAGAGGATAAGTCTGCAGTGAGAGCACATGATGTGTTCCTCTTTTTTCAGCACATGGAAGTTTGTGAGGTTTTTTTGTTTGTTTGTTTGTTTTCCAAAGAGAATCCAGGATTTAGAGGGGGATAAGAAAGGATCTTGAATGAAGATGTTTTAAGTGGTGCAATACCACTCTTTAGTAAAAACCCTATGTGCTTTTTCAGCTTTTTTCTCTAAGGGTGAATATTTGATCTACGTCCCTTGAAACTCCACCTTATCCTCATTTTTGTGGCTCTTGAGAGCTCAGCCTTCACTTTATCCTTCTCCAGCATAGCCAATGATATAGCTACCATAGTGGGTTTTGTGTAAATTCAAAATTTTTAAGCACATTTCTGCAGTGGCTGATTTTGACCAATGAAATAAAGACACAAAAACCTTTTTTTCATGAAAGTTTCCAGTGCTAGCTTCCAGATCACAGAAGTCTAGGCAGCATCAGAATGATGTTCACTACTTCTGGGAACACTCATCCACAGAAAACGTCTATGTTATTTAAATGTTTGTCCACTGTTCAACATCACAGTTCCTATTGCCCAAATGTTCCAATTCATCAGCACTAGTCATCTAAGCGCAACCTTCCCTGCAAGCATACATGAAAGCAGCCCTACTCAGTTTGGTGCATCCCTGTGGATGCCCATGCATAGGGATGCACACAGAGGAACTCTCAGCACCACCATCTAAACCAGGAATCAAAATCCCACAGCAGGCTATCCAAAATGTCCTCAGCATATGCTTATTCCCAAGAGGCAGGCCTGCTCCCATAGTGTTCGCATCCCACTGAGATACATTGAGGAGGAGAAAGGAAGGAGAGGAGTGGTCCTGAGCATCCCTGCTGGACAAGGGCCATCCCACATGTACTGCTGGGTGCGTGCATCAGCCCCTGCTCTTTGCAAAGCAGCAGCGCTCGCGGCAGGCTCCTGTTTGCTGCAGACTGAAGCATGTATGACAGCCAGCTGAGGACTTGGCCGAGGCCTCTGGCTGGCAGACTGTGCCCTCTCAGAGCAGGGCTGTCACAGGCGCTTGCTCCCCCTCCCCAGACCTCTCCTAAATGTCAAGCTCTAAACCTGCCCTGCTGTTTCATGCCCCTGAAAGCAAAGCTTCCTACCTTCTGCCTTGTTATTACCATAGGTACGTAGCATAGGGCTAGATTTGACCTAAATTTGATTTATTCATTTTTCCAATGCTTTACAGGGTACTTAAGCCCTAGGTCAGCAAAGCACTTAATCACATGCTTAACCTTAAGCACATGCTTAAGTGCTTAATCAGGGCCTTGTTGCTATATAAAGCACAAAGCTATGACTCAATTTGAGCAACTGAGTTGGAAAACTGAAACTCCCCCCCCATTCTCATTTGCTTACCTTGACATACACATATAAGATGAATTATTCATATTAACCATGTGTTTAAATATTTTCTCGTTTGAGGCCCAATCTAGGGGTTTACAATACAATCTAGACAAATCCGAGTATTGGGGTCCCTGTAGGATTAGTGGCTATTAAGAGAATCACGCACTGGATGCAGAAAATGATATGCTTTCCTAAAGTAACTGTTGCCATATATTAATACTCTCTTAATTGTAATGATTGATCTAAAAAAAAAAAAAAAAAAAAAAAAAAAAAAAAAAAAAAAACGGGGATTATCTTTAAAGGTAAACTCAAAATGAGCAATTCACTTGTTATACAAAGACAGTACTTATAGCAAGATGCACCCATCTGCACTCTACAACTACATATGCAGTTTCAAGATTACTATTTTAAAATGTGTACTGCATCCTTATCTAACTTGTCCAGTAGGTGCAATTATTTGTAGAATTTGTTCTACAGTTCTGCAGGAAATTTTCCTTTTGCTCGAATGGTTCAGATTTGCCTCTGCTGTGATTTTATTCTGACTAAACATCCTCTGAAACATTTTTTTGATGCTTCCCAGAATTACTGGCACTCTGATTACAATATCCTGTTGGATGGATACCATGAAAGCTGCTAGCTTCAGTAACTATCTAAAACGTGCAGAATGTCATATAAAGCAGTTTATCAGGGGGAGGGGGGGGGAGTGGACTTATGTGAACTGGGAATGCTTATCATCATATTTGCTTTTTCATATTACCTTCTTCACTTACGATGTTTAATGGGAACAATATACCACACGTTTTATACCAATATTAATTAAGAATTGTTGTGTTCCAGAAGTTTCGGTTAAGACTGGGAAATGACTTTCATATTTATTTATAAAACAAATAAAATGTATTTAGAAAAAAGGTTTAGGCACAATAACACACAGTCAATGTAAATAAATCTTAGCTTCTCCAATGCAATCATCAATTCAGCATGAATACAATGGACCACTTAAAAGATATTTTCCCCTACTCCATCAGCAAAGAGGTACATCCTCAGCATCCTCCAGAAAATGTGCAATATCATTTCCGTGCTATTTCTATATGGCATAACTATATTTGCTCTTCTTCCCCTAAATATAAGGGGATAAGATAGCAGTATCCTAAGTACAGTCATTCACACTAGGAAATGCCCTCTCCTGGCCTTCTTGCACCAGTTTAACCAGTTCCAGGCTGCAACAGATTCTCCTTCTAAGTTTTGGTGAAATTCCTTCAACTGCAATAGGATTATTGCATTGTCTCCCTAATCACACTTCAAGGAACTATAAGCAAAATGAGCATGCAAATGGCCATAAGCTTCCTGTTACTAAAATACATGGTTGTCACACAACCCAATGCCATTTTTCCTTCCTTGGCTTCTAGTTACATCCATTAACTAGGTCTTCCCAGAAAGGACCAAAACTCTCAGCTGCCCTTGAATCTGTACATCTCAGCAGCTTTGGGGCTTTCTAAGACAAATGTTTTCTTATCAGCCATGGTTGGAAGAACTGTATTCAAATGGAGCAGAAAACTGAAGAATGACACAGGAGTATTATCTTCTGACATGAACCGCTGCTGGGAAATGGCAGAGGGAAGAAGGAGCTAACAAGGGATAGCCACAAGGCCCCTCTTGAAAATCTACCTCAGAGTCAAGCCCTGAGGTTTCTGGTTAGGGATGAAGCCAGAGGGCTTTTGTTGTCTACCCTGACATTTTTGATACACACATTATTTTCATTTTAAAAACAAGATTGAAGCTCATTCCAAACAAGTTTGCATTAGTTCAGCTCTTATGTTGCCACATCCACTACTGTGGAGTCACTTCTGATGTGTAATAGTGTTAAATAAAATCATACTCTATTTGGGGGCTGGTGAAATCAATGTTTTCTATTACAGGATTGGTGCAGTTTATTTCCATCCATTATATTCTCTGCACAGCAATAGCAGGCTCTCAGTTAGGAGATGAACCCCAACCACTTATTAGTTCATGGCTGGAAGCCATCAGCTCTGCATTATACAAAATCCCTGATTCATCACTGCCTCACTTCATCCTCACACCTTTCAACTCATGCATCAGAGGTAAATACAAAGTAAAGCAGTGGGAAATCAGAACTAAAGTTTCTACAGTAAGTTTTAGTGCATTTACTGCCTTCTTTTCATTCTTTCAAAACCTTAAAAAAAGATCTATTTTCTTGTGTTTTTTTTTTTTTTTTTTTCCCTTCAAATATAATAGTACAGACTTCAACAATATCTCTGCCAAAAAGGAAAACTCCTTGAACCTTGACTTTCCGTCCTACTACACATAATGAGACAACTACTTAAACTGCATTTAAAAAGTGCTGAGTAGATGAACTCAATGCCTAATGATGTTACTCAGCTTGTCAGCAGCTGATTGACACTAAAAGTAATAAATTAGAACAGAAAATGATTTTACAAGATCCCTGGGATGACAGACAGGCTAAGTGTAATATCCTCCATTACAGTTGTCACTAGATTTTATACAGTTCAGATCTGAACAGCCTCGGCAGGAAAGTGGAACAATTTCATGAGATAGATCTTCAGATGATGTAGAGTAGCATAAATCCTCTGAAGTTAAAGCTGTTCCGATTTATGCAGACAGAGATCTGGCTCTATATTTTTATACATGTTTCTGCTCAAGTATTGGAATTAAATAATTTGTTTTCCCGTACAAATCTGCAAAAAGAAAAGCAGAAACCCTGAGGAACGCTGAAGGCTGATGTCTTGGCTGTGTTTGTTTCTACACACACACACACCCCTTCCTTTTTAAAGGACAGAAAACAGTATTTAGAGCATGGCATCACTGATTTTGTTGGCTGCCTTCATTTCAGGGAATCCCACTGTAAATCCACAGCTCTGCAGAAGCACCTTTCGAATCATTAGCATTCACTGTCAGAATCCTTTATAATGTGTTAGGATGTGTAAAAGCAAGACAAAAGGGAAGCATGTGGATACTCCACCAAGCTCAAAAAGCCATTATGCCATTATTGTTTGGGGTTAATGAAA
The DNA here is from genome assembly GCF_964035555.1 of Netta rufina. Taxonomy (NCBI): domain Eukaryota; kingdom Metazoa; phylum Chordata; class Aves; order Anseriformes; family Anatidae; genus Netta; species Netta rufina. The sequence goes on along the minus strand of NC_140134.1, from coordinate 17,900,541 downwards.
AGAAAGAATAAAAATGTGTATCTGAGCCCTAGCTATCTGCGAAGTCTGCTCTGATTTTTGTTTTTAGTTTCTGGTTTTGTAAACTTCCATTCATAAAACTTTTCTTTAGAAGAAAACATGCCAGGGTATGTAGTCTCTGCGTGTGCAGTTTGTTCCAAGCTCAAGGATGATTGTGGATGATTTTAATTCTGCTTCATTCAATGAGCTCTTCTAATGCAATGATTTTCTCCATGGAGGACCTTAACCACAGTGGCCATTTGGAGCTGACTTTTTTTTTTTTTTGTATAAATAATTTATAAAGCCACTGCAGACTTATACTTTTACACTGAGAGAAAGGAAAAGGGGGAGGGGGGCAGGATTGCATCTTAAACTCTATTTACAAATTTACCTTGGCAGGCCCTCTTGCTGCCAATAGGAAGCCATGTTGCATATTTAATTTGCTCTTTTGTTATGACGGGGCTTAGGTTAGTTAATTTCAATTTTCGATTTCAAAAGCTATCAAATATGGCTCAGATGAGAAATCAATTTTTCTCAGCTGCCTCTGTTTTTGTGATGGGGAGGTTTCCCATTGGCGCGAGGACAGCCACGTGACACGGCAAGAGATTAGTTCACTAGACCCCGTGTTTCAGCCACCTCAATTACTGGCTGCCTCTTGTAATTTAGCCTTATAACACCTAATTTCAAGATAGAACTCATATTTAATTCATGAAAGCTTCCACAAGAGTAATTGTGAAATAAATTGCCATAGAAAATATCCATTTGTGACTCGTTTTAATTTTGTATGCTACTAGCACGCTATTTGTTCTACTTGTTTAACACTTTAGCACAAACATATTTTATATTGAACTTTATGGACTGCTAATAGGTTATTATTTTTCACTGTTTCCCCTTCATGGACACACTACCGAATGTCCCTCTCCTTCATGCTGCTCTGGGTCTAGTAACATGGAAATAGATGCAGTAACACACAGAAACTTGTAATCTCCTAATTATTGAATGGATTGTTATGATCTGTTCATAACTTTAAAAGTAGCAGATAAAATCACAAGTGATGGTTTATAAATGGTAGTTAGATGACAAGGATCATTTAAAGGGCCAAGAAATAAATACAGTTTAATTTCTGCAATGTTTTAAACAAACCCATTCATTACACATATTGATGTTTCATGATAACAGTGGTATATGTATTTTTAATTCTTTAACCAAAATAAATGTTTCCACTGTATACACACCATTTTGTCCTTTTCCTCCCTGTTGCTATGACAACAAGGTGGGTGAGGCCTCCTCAACTGCCAAACTCAGCTGTCATCCCTTCACCCTAAAAGCCTTATAATTGCTTTTATTTGCATACGACAATTAGGCAGGATGGCTCACAGCAAGAAAACCAACCTTTCTCTCCCCCAGTGCACACAACGCCAGCCTGTAATTTATAAAAGATACACGCCATGTGGTGGAGCACTAAAATAGAGTGATGAGTCCTTTCATCTGATTGTAAGCTATTAACAAAAGAAAACATCCCCTTTCAGGCTGTAAAAAATGCCTATCTGGTGTGAACCTGGAAAAAAAAAAAGGGGGGTGGGGGGGGTGAAGAAAAAAGTTTTGCCTCCTCCATGCAAATCCTTCACATTCATTATCACGTTGAACTCAGCAAAGGAGTTTGAAAGAAAGAGTTACATTTTGGTGCTTTATGAACAATGGAGTGCCAGCAAAATTGATGACATGGTAAAACTGGATCTAGATTTTTGTTCTTGGATGACATCACACACAGAAATGCTAAAATGAGATGATAGTTCCTAGCCAGCTTGCTGAAATCGCTGCAAGAAAAGCATGTGATGGGTCAGGGTGTCAGACCAGCACAGTTGCATGAGAACCTAAAAGTTCAGTACTTTTAATAGCTGTTTTTCTTGAAAATCTCTTTATTCACCAAAGCACTTAAGCCCATGCTGAAAGTTAAGCATGCTTGCTTGTATTTTGAGTGGACGTTGGGCTTATATGTCTGCACAGCTTTTTCATTTGAAGAATCAGAGCCCAGGTAAATGTTTTTATGCAAGTTGCTTAACAACATGCTGCTGTTTTTAAACTTTCACAACTATGAAGTATCTTTCCTTAAGGAGACCAGTTAAGCATCTTCTCTACAACAACCTCTTCTCCTTTCTGCTCTCTTCTAGAAGCTTTTCATTTAACATTTATAACACCTGAGCTGATGAAACATCTCTAACCCTGAAAAAATCCCACAAAAGTGTCACCTTTCCTTTGACGCGTTTTGCATCCATGACCCAACTGGCAGAAACAATGACCTTTAAATTTTGAATGATTAAGAAGACATCTTGAAAAATGTGGGATTTGCTACTGGGAAAATGAGAGAGCAATAACTAAACAAAAAAAGTTTTCTTGCTGTACAGGTAGCCTGATGGAAAATTAAGCCAGCTAATATATTACAATAGCATTACAACACCCATTTTTAAGCCTGACTTAACTGTCTCAGAAGGGCATCCCTGTTGAAAGTGGCAAGACTATGTAAGGGAGAGACTATGTAAAGCAGAACAGATCCAGTCTGGCTCGAAGATGAGACTGACCTGTTGTCTTCCTGCAGCTTCCTCTGTGACCTGATACTAGCGAAGAGGAGTCGGGAACACAGTTTGCAGGTATCTTAAACTTTGCTCACCTTGCTGCTCCTGCTTTAGCACATGAGACTTACCCAAACCAGTTTCAATGTGTATATGGAAAGGGGGAAAGTTTGGAGGGGAGAGTGGAAGAGAGAATGAGGGGGCGTTTAGGCATGGGACATGCACTGTGAAATCCTGTCCTGCCCTCCTTGCACAGCTTCCAGCATCACTTCGCAGCTTTCATCAGTACAGGGAGCAAGAAAGTTTATGGACCTCAGGTTTCTCAGTATGAAGTTTGAACTGACTGCTCTTGGCAGTGCCTTGGACTGGCACCACATTCAACTTGACTCTGCCACCAATCTATCAGCTGCATGGGGACAAACCACAGCTCACAGGCTCACAATAGGGCTGCTCACACACAACATTGGTATTTACTTGAATTTGTGCAAAGGACAGGAAGATCAAACCATCCAGTCAGCAAAGGATTTTTTCTAAGTGCAATTTACTAATATTTTGTCCACTCTAACTTTACAAAAAAGTATCATTTTTAGCCATTATTCCCTTCTAAGCATACATACTCCATCCTAATTGACTTCATGTATTTATCCTAAATTTCAGTATGGTATTTTACCCTTAACTGTGTTTCTCTGAGTATTCACCTTACTGTTTTAGCATGTCTCTACTTCCAGTGCTTGAGAAGTAAATGGAGTCTCAAATAAGATTCTCAGAAACTGCAATACATAATTTTGTATTTAAGTAATTTTAGAAATCTCTTGCTGCTGTTACAAATTTGGTTGAATACACCTATTGACATCAATAGGATAAATTTGTGCCTCTTTGTTGGAATAATTTCTCATTGTATAGTTAATCTCAAAATTTTGCTGTTGCTGAATTGATCCTTTTAAATATCTGGAGAAAAATTCTTCCCTGGGATACGTATGGAGACTGCTAGCCCTTTTGGTCTGAGACCTGAAGTTGTCCCATAATTTTCATAACATTTTCATAGGACACACGAACTCAACTAAAAAAACACATTATGAAAGTGTAAGTAATATAACTCTAGACTTCCATAGGATCACAGGGAAGTTTTATTTCCTGCTCCATAAAAGACAAGTCTTTTACACAAGGAAGCTAGGTTTGATCAAAGTCATTTTTTTTGCTCTGCAGTCCACAGAACCTAAAAATAGTAGAATTTCTTAAAAGGTAGGAATAGGACAAGACATAGCTGAAACTTTAGGAGGCTTTTCAGCTTTAGTACCTTCACTCTTCTTTTTCCAAATGCTTGCACTTCTTTAAAGAAAAGCAAACTGTGAACAATTAGCAAAAGTTTACAAGATGGAGCTTTTTCAGGATGGTCCTAGCATGCACTCTGACCATTTACATGGATTTTATGTCACTATTGGCTGTTGCACTCAATAGGAACACTTACAGTACAATTACAGTAACGTGATGCTGTTCATCACATTCACATAAGAATTAAAGCTTAATATATGTTTCTCTGCCAGCGCTCAAATCTCCTTTTGTACCCACCCAGTAAAGCCTGCAGCTTTGCTGAAGTTACTACAGCTTTCTATCAACATGAATTAGAGTAGAATTTGTACCAAAGTAAATACATAAAGCATGATTTATAGTCATATCTAACTGTAATTGTCTGTGTTTCTTTAACTACCTTATGGGAATATTTTGGGGTTTTGTACAAACTTGTACTTTTTAAAAAAATATTTTTGCAAATTCTCCATATATAGCAGGAAAGAGATTTGAATGTCAGGAACAGATTTGTGGCATGGAACTGTATCCTGTTTTGTGACATCCATTTACTGACAGGGTGGCATCATAAATTACAGGAATAAAACATAAGGATAAGTTTTACTTTGAGGATCTGTATTTTCAGACCTAATTTTCTAATACTCGTCTTAAAAAATAGGTTAACTTTTTCTCTGGCCCTCTATTTGTGATAGCTACTAAAATCAAACTGAACTGGTTGGGTTTTGGGGTTGGGCTGAACATGTTTATATGCACAAGAAGAAGGGAAAAAAAAGTTAAGTAATTGATAAGAGCTGTGAATGCTTAACTGACACCTGGAAAAATAAATAAACTTTTAATATAAAACTTGCTAACATTCCTGCACATATCCAATCAACCTTTAGTAATGTAACAACTAGAAAGCAATTAAGTTTTACTTCCACCACAAGAACAAGGTAAGATGCTTCTTCAGGTCCACTTGTCTCTACGACAAGTTTGTGAGTTCTTACCATTTTTTCTATTGAGATGAAAAATGAAAGTTGCTTATTTGGAATATCATGAAGTATACACAAAGCTGCTTTTGAACTTTTAAACTAAACTCTGAACACGTTTAGATATTTTATCATCTATGCTTATTTTGTAGGCAGAAAGACCTAGTTTCATTTTAAAACAAGAATTTTGCTCCTATTTCCACAGACTATGGTGGTAGTAGGATCAGGCTCTCAGTGATGTTTTGATTGTCACAATATAAAAATGCCACTATGTAATCTTCCGTGCAGACGTTATACAGCAGTTCACTGTTCTTTAATCCACCTCCTTCTGCTTTTTATTTTTTTATTATTATTTCCAATAAAAGGAACAATGTTCACTCGACATGAACTCTAAGATTTAAATGAAGCTTCGTGTGTGCTAATATTAGAGAGACATTAATAATAAATTTGGAAGCAGGCGAGTCTAAGATGATTTCTGACTTGGTTTTGTACCTCAGATACTAGAACTTGAACTGCAGAGTTTGACACTGACACTTTTTAGGGAACAAAGTCTCTCTCCTACTACCTCCTCCACCCCCCAATTCAAATCTCATCTGAGAAGTGCTGAAATGAAGCTGTCACTCAGGCCTGCTCAGGGACCTGTCAGCAAAACATTGAGCCTTTTCATTTTGATGGGTCAGCCTGCAATCCCCTTGAAAGAGAAGTCCGTGCCACTGTGGTTTTTCTTTCTGCAGGAATTCTGAATTCTAATGAAACTCCAAATCGCTCAATAAAGGCAGGGGCATGGGGAAGTAATCCAACCAAGATCGGAGTGAAATTTGTATTTTATCTTTTTTCCCCTGGACCACTATTCTAATAGCATTCACAGACGGCTATGGATTTTTTTTTCCTTCTCTATCCCCCTCCCCATCTTCTTTTTTTTTTTTTTTTTTTTTTTTTTCAGGGCAGGCGCAAACAGAATGAGGTGTCCTTTGTCTTGATGCTACGCTCAGATTAGGTAGCGGCTCTCTGAAAATGAAAGGGCATGGCTCAAATTTTCTTGGGTAAATATCCATCCACCTATTGCAGTCTGCATCTCCACTGCTACAAATATCTCTAATGTATGACTGTGCTGAGAGAAAGAAAATTTCACATTAGCATTTCCTACCCAGAAGAAACAGTCTGTCATTAACACTGTACAGAGCTTTTTCAAGCCCAAAAGGAAAACTGTACCTTTCTCACTCCTCTGCTCTCAACTCTTCTTCCACATTAGTTACTACCTATGACTGATATCAGAATGGAGGGGAGAGGATGAAGAGAGTGAGAAAATAATTTATATAATATGTTGATGTATTCTCTCTAAAGTGGTTTTATTAACACACATGTTTTATGGTTTTTAAAATATGTATGAATTCAGCAGCCCTTTTATAGTTGCTCTCATTGAAGGCAGCTTATTTTAACAAGGAGATAATTGTATTTTCCTAACTGTTTAAAATTTGGAATCATTAAAGAAGATGTAGGCAGCCTGAACAGACAGAATTTATGACATGGTCAATGCCATAGACAAGCGCTTGCTTTGTATTGCATGAGTTAAAGAGTGATCCTAATCATTTTATTTATTTAGACTTTTCTCTTTATGGTGCACAATAATTAAAAAACAATTAAGGCAGTTAACGACAATCAGATTAAAAACCCAAATAATTTGGAAATAAAAATTCAGGGCCCTTCCTGGCTGAATATCAGGCACTACAGCATTATGTGGAAATATAAAATATGATCTATTTGAGCAGGATTTTATGGAACTGGAAAAAAAAACGTGGATGACAAACTAGCTAAAAACTTGTAATTTGAAGTACTTTTACATCGTTGTGTTAGATTGTATCAATTAGATGGTGTAACACTGTTAATAGCACAGTGGTAAGTGTTGCCTAACTCTCTTCATTGTCTGGTTAACCTGCAAGTATGTCCATCAGTAATGTTTCAACAATGCTACAGCAACCCTCCCACCCTATAATTATGTTTGTGTTATTCAATCTTGCAGAATCACCATCTTCAAGCTCTCACCCTCTCTCTGCAAGAGATGACCCAAACATCTCATCTTCCTCTGCTTTGCCTGTCCAAAGTGAATCCATTATAACCCCAGGTGTTGAAAAACCCAGATATTATTATGTAGTACGTAGCAAACCAATACATATGTGTTTGAGCACAGTGCATATATATATATTCCTACTATTTTCTTGAGCATTGTGATAGAACTTGGATGTCAGAAAAAGTATAGTAAGTATAGTATGTAATTTTCCTTGGTGATGACCTTCAGAGGTTTTCTTCTCCCCTTGATTGGCACGCATCTCCATGGGAAATCATTATAATAGACCCCTATTTCTCTACCTACACTGTCAGGGGCTGCAAAAACTATACTTCATTTACCCTGCTATAACTCACTATTGCACCATAGGTAGCATATATGATCACCTAGAGTTCTGATGCTGTGTTACATCTGGATGTCTAGAAAGGAGTTAAAACAGTGATAGACACTGTTTCCTTCCTTTTGTTAGAACATTAATAGTGCTTTCTCTTTTTTTTTTTCTGTATGAAATCCATACCATTCTTCCACTTTTGTGCATGACAGGTAAATGCAGGGACTTTAATATAGCAAAGCTACTTTTGTCTTTATTGAAAATAATACATTTTAAAGATATGTCTAATGCATGCAGTAAGCACTCTCACATGGAGTTCAAGATTGGAATATATATATATATTTACATATATATATGGTGGGTCAGTTAGATTTATGTGTGTATATAAAGGACACACCATTTGCTTTTTAAAATGTCTAAATGCTTAAAAAACTTCAATTCAGTAGGTGCTGTGCTTCTTAAAATTTGCGTGCCACAAAGATAGCCTTTGGTTTTATCATTGCTATTTTATCATATACTCTAACATGAGATGCATGCATGTAATAATGGGGAAGGTGGCCTAATCATTTTACCTTTTCAGTATGTTCAAAGTCTCACAAAGTAAGTGTTGGTTCCCATTCACTGTCAAGTATCTGCTGATTGCAAAAACTTAATAAAGGAAATTTTCCTTTCAGTGCATCACCAACTGTTTGCACTTGCATTAACGAATAATTTTAGAATTTACCCTGAAAACTTAACTTTAACTAAAATGCTTAGTGCGCAACAGAACTTTACTTTCATATAACTTGTTTGATGTAACTCTAAAAACAGAAAGAAAATGTATCCCTATGTCATTTGAGGGCCTGATACAATGCCAAAGTAACTGAATACTGCACCTCTGGAAAACAAAAAATCAATACTCTGGATGAGATTGAACTACAGTTAAAATTATTTTACTCAAAAAAATGAAACTAATTGCTACCTTCCTTTCAATTTTCTAAGTCCAATTCACAGCTTATGTAGCATCATATATGTCAGAAAAATTTCCCCTGCTCAGAGACACGTGTGTGGACAAACCACAGACCGGGACACAGCTGCTTCCTCAGGTAAGGGTGATACTTGCCTTAATGGGAGTGCCAGGAATGCTTCAGGGAGGTGAGGCTGGCAGTGCACAGACCCACAAGCCTACATCTTCCCATATTCTTTCTGCCCCAGATGGACACAAGTTGTCACAATCCATCTTTATTTCACATCTTGAAACCAGTCTCATAGTTTCACATGCATTAACATTTCCTTAGTATATCAAGCAGCCTAAACTCAGTTATTAGCAAACATAGAGTTTCTGTGAAGCATTTTACCCTGAATCAGAAGACAACAGATGCATTTGTGATCAGAACATCAGGGTCTTCCTCTTTCTTCTGACACTTGAGGGTATGGGACGTGGACAGGCTATAGATAGATTAATGGGAACTACCAGAATTTTATAAGTATTACCTACTTATGTACCAAAAAGCAATATAACAGATTTAACAGCTTTAACTTCTTTGTCATGTAAATGACAAAAATTGATTTTTTAAAGTAGTCCAACAATGGACAAATCAAGCCTCTGGTCAGACATATCCAAAACAAACCATCAAGAACATTTAGGCAAAATGTGACCAGCTACTAACCAACACAACTATTTGTCTAACCTTTATTCATGTTGAATAACACCCAAATGGGACTCAATGGAAGAGTCAATCTCTATATGATATTTGAAGGATCAGATTCCAAGCAGCAAAATATATATTTAAACGAGCTAAGTTCATCTTCAGGTTAATTAACGCCATTCTAGCTTTATTCTAGTGATATTTCTTTCTAGTTCATCTTAATACTATTCTATTTCCCATAAGAACCTTAATATTTTGGGCTATTTTTATTAGGAAGTTTCAGTCTCACAGTGGCCTGCGATTAATTACTTTAATAGAGTTAAAACTTGGTTTACACTAGTGGCTCCTTTTTTTCTTTATGGAGATAAACACTAGAAGATTTTGATGAAGTTAAAACTGTCATTGCCTTACAAGCTGTGAAGATTTAACAAGCCTGAATGGTCTGCTGAAGAGAATTCAAGCTTTTTTTTCTTTTCCATTCAATAAAGTGGTATCTTTATCTGTAGGTTTCTATCTTATTTTTAAACTTTTCTACTTTGTCTTATTCTTATTTTAAAGCAAAGATACAGAACCTCTCAATGCTGAAAACCCCAATGATAAACCCAAGAAGCACTCCAGATACATCCACAGTAGCATAAGACCTGTTCCTCCCTCCCCAGTCCCCTTATAATTGGTTATGATGTTCAATATAAGGGATAAATGAGTGCCCCTCTCCTGCTTGCTCACAGTATGCCACAAAACCCTGAAAGGGTTAATTGGCATTTTAAGAAAAGGTAATTGTAAAGCATATCTGCTGGGGTTATCCCCAGAACTGGGGGGGTGGTGCATAGGTCTCCCACCCACTGGAGCATCTCACATCTTGAAGAGCGTGCTGAAGACAAAAGCAGTACTACTGCTGTTTCTTGATTTTCACTTTCAGCTCTAACTGCTAACCCCCAATGTGCTCTTTTGAGTTTACTATATCAAGCTAGTACTTACAGCAGAGTATATGTACTGTGTCTTGACTGTAAAATTATACTGACATTGTAAGCATAAATATAAATCTGTGTGTGTGTTTAAATCATACATAATTTACTACTGGATTTATTGGTTGCAGAGGAGCAATACACTGACTGGAGTGGGTGCACTAAAAAAATGGGTGGAGGGACTGGCTGCAGTTTTATATTTTTTAAATAAACCAAACATTTCACTGAGTAAAATATATAACCTGGCATATAAAAAGAAATGTTGTTCTAAGTAAGTGAAAAGTCAAACTGAATCTAAGCAAGGTCATAGGTGGCCATTTTCTTACCATATCAAACCCTTTGCTGGTTGTTTGTAGATGCTCGTAACATTTTTATCCTCTGAAAATATATATTTCACATTCACTTTCCCCAAATGAAATATCCCATGATGTTCTTCTAATGCATTCCAGTGAATGAGTAAAAAAAAAAAAAAAAAAAAAAGGAAACTATACTAATATTCAGGAGTGAATACCAATTTTTTTCCTTTTTCTTACTCCTATCCTCCCAACTCCTCTCAAAGCAACACTTTTCTGGGCATATGTTGCTTTCCATTTAACTTTTCTTTGGAGTTTGGCTTTAGGCATTCAGTTTGCCATACGCAGATCTCCTGCATATATATATATATTTAATAGTCATTCATCACAGTGTACAAAAAAAAAAAAAGTTGGCTTTACTCCTTTAGCAAGTCAGATTCAGTGACTTATACAATCAGGGACCCCTCCTCCTTTTGTGCCTGTTCCCATTGAAATTATACCCATAGTGCATAAACTACATGTATAGAAACGCTTACTGTAAGAAGGACCACAGAATGTGATCTTTTATATTTTGTACTCACATTTAGGATTAAATTCATCACCTTGGAAAAAAAAAATCTCTTTTGGTGAAACCAGTGGCACTAAGTGTATAAGCACATGGCAGTAAAGTAAGGCTACACAAACAGACATTAGTCAGTACCTTAAGCCTTTGTTTGTCATGAGAGTATCATAGGAGCAGCCCCTATTCTACCCCTGTTCTAATTTCTCTGACACATTATCTCCTCACTTTCTGTAATTAACCCTCCCACCAGCAATAACTCCTCCTTAATTTGAAGGATACATCACAACTAGTTCTGAGCAGAATATTTCTTTAAAAGTTATTCTCTTAATTAAAGTGTCATGCCTGGCAACACATTTACTGTACAGCTAACCAAGAGGTTGGTGCTGCTCATTCCATAACATCATATGAACATGTGGAAAAAACCATGGACATCCACCAACTTCTACATAAGATTACAAGAGCTGAAAAAGCAATTTGGTACAGTTCTTAGAGGACATCAGAGGTTTATTATATGCAGCCGAGAGTTCTAAGTGTCTCTCATGTTTGCTAATTGCTAACCAATGAAGTTTTTATCCATACAGGTTTGGGAACAAAATACTTCTCCCATGTAGGAAACACTGAGCCGGACAGCACAACCATTTGTTTTGTCCCATATTGAAGGCTAGTGACATGAGCAAGGTCCCTCTAATATTTCACAGAGTATTTGTCTCTTTCTAGTCTGTTATTAATATTTAAGAGTAAATTCTTGGTTCTATAATTTTGGGGTGTTCAAGCATAAATCAGCTGCCTGCAACTTCAGTAGATATTTCTTTCAATACATATCTCTAATTGGGTCTTCACTTAAATGAGTTCCAGCAAAATTCTTGTCATTGTTGAGCATGTCTCCTAGATCCTTTCCTCTTTGCTTTCTGCATTTTCACTTCTTTGTGAAGGTGCTTAATGCAGCATAATTGAAACAATTTTATTGTCTCCAGCCATCCATTCTACTGTTTCAGTGGCAGAAAATACTGGTCAATTTGACAACTTAATATGACTTTAGTGGTCATTTGAACTCCTTTAAGCCACCAGGTGCTAAAATTACTTGTCATCTTCCTTCACCTGCAAACTGAATACAACTGGTATATAAGAAAAGGAGGAGAAAATTCTTTTCCACTGAAAACATTTACAGAAAGACATAATTGCAAGTTTTACTAATTGATAGGGCATTGACTCTTCCTACAACAATTCTGAACCACTTGAGAGCAACACTTGATACTCTCACCTGGGGCTCACGTGTTGCCTTCAAACTTTAGCTTTTTTTCTTCCCACAGGGCTGGATCATTAAACACAGGATGGGTTACACAGCCATTTCAACTTTTCCTTTCCTATAGATTATTTTTTGTAATCTAATTTATCTATTAATTGGATGCCTAGGGTTCAATAAATGCAGTTCAAGTTTACACTTGAGCTTAGTGCTTTGACTGTATAGCTGTTAAGTGTAGACACATACAGCTAATGTTCGAGCAACTGCCAAAAGAACAGAAAGTGTCTTCCCCTTACCTCCTCCTTTTTAAGCATATCTGTATAGGTTCTTTGTGTTTGTTTTTTTGTTTGTTTGTTTGTTGTTGTTGATGATGATTTATTTATGATAGAGATATTTCTGTGCATATCAATAACATGCCAGAAACATGGGTTATGAGTTTTTAAGGTCTCTCAAGTTTCCTTCTCAAACTCACATAAACGTATTTTATCATGCAAGTATAAGAATTACACAAAGGAGTTGATCCTATTCCCCCTGAAGTCAATGGTATTCCAATGAAATCAGCCAAACCCCACCATATTTTTACTTCAGATCTATTTTTTTAGATTATATGTTTCCCCGTATAGATTATACCACACGCTTGCATAATATCAATAACGGTTCCCATTGACTTATAGCCACAACTACCAGAGAAGCATTGTGGTTAGCTCCTGCCAAGAGGTCATCCTCGGAAGTTTCTGATAAATCAATGGGAGCTTTATGGACTGGTTTTATTCTCCCTTCCAGGAATAAATGCAAAGAGTGTCACTGCCTGGACACTTGTCTTCTGCACTGAACTAAGCAGAACCACCAAGCGTAATTCTTCTGTACCAGGAAATGCCATTCTGATCTGTCCCGTTGCACCTTTTCCCTTCAATACATTGCATTTTCATATGCATTAAAAACAGTTCAGTAGGTAGTGTTTAGCACAGGTTTGTGTGTCATTCACATTGTTGTGGAGTCACTTTTCAAGTCACATGAACTTGCTAATTTTAACAGAATCCACACAATGAAACATGCCATTTTGGAAAAAAAATCAACCTTTGTATATTTGAGGATACATTTAGTAAACTTATAATCTTGTTATAGAAATAATAATTTTCTTTTTTTTTTTTTTTAACCGATTAGCAGACTGTTAATAACAGCATTGATTTTGCCTAACAAAGTCATCACAGTTACTATGCAAAAAAAAAAAAAAAAAAAAAAAAAAAAAAGGCTGGATTGTAAGCTAGCTACTCTCCCTGAAAAAATACAGATCAAAATTCTGTGAGCCTGGTTTCCTACAGATTTCTGTCCTTTAGCCCTTGCTCCTCGTCTATATCCTCACCATACGCTCTATTCAGGAAGCACGAGGAGATGCTGCAGGCCGCCAGCTGTTCCCAAAGCGAGTGTGGAAGGGCTGAGTCCTGCCTGCCTTTCCCTCAGTGGGGGCACTAATTTGGATTTTTTACTCCTCCCCAGATTTTCACAAAACTTACAAGAACTTAATGACCACTGACATTTCTGCCCTTCTGTCAAATTCAGTTGAAAAAAGCAACAATACTAGGAGAGGACTGACAGGTAGAGCAAACGATCATGTAAGCTTAATTTTTGTAGATACATAGCCTAAAGAATAGTATAAAAAAAAATTACAGAAAGTCTAAAGCCCTGCTCTAGCAATGCTGCTAGCTGGATGATCTGAGTTAATGCTTCATTTGTATACGGGTATGTATTTAAAGATAATTAATATTAGCTGTGACTTTTGAAACTGGTATCAATACAGTCTCCCTTTGTAGTGCCTACAGTTTTGTAAATGCAAATAATTTTGAGTTCAGTTTTGCATTTTTAATTATTAGCAGGCAGTGTTCCTTTGGTATTTAACTGCCTAACCATGACTCAGGGTAGATACACACATTCATGGAATTAACAATGACTAGGATTTTCAGGTGAAAAAAAAAAAAAAAAAGGGTTTCAAAAAATTTAACCTCCAAATGAATCTGGAAGAAATTTTATTTGAGATGCATGGGCTTGTTTTTTGTTTTGTTTTGTTTTCTAAAGCTTTGGCCAGAGAGATTTCTATTAGTTCAACTACAGTAACGTATATAATATTAATATGAACTCAGACTGTTGTGAACACTTACTGTATAGCATTGGGGGGGAGGGGGGCAGAGGAGCAGGAGACATATACTATGATATTAAAAAAAAAAAAAAAAAAACATTATTTCGAGGTAGGCATGCCAAAAGCAGTTCTCCGGAACAGAAGGTGGCCTAATTATTAAAAGAAATGGCTTCCATCTCTGTGATGGTCTGACTGTTTGTGGATAAAATCCTACAACTGTGAAGGGCCTCGTGCACTGAAAAAAAAAAAAAAAAAAAAAAAAAAGGAAAAAAAATCAAAGTGTTCAGCAGCCATACATCAGAGAGACTATACAAGAAGGGTATCGTATTTTTAGAGACCTCAGAATTCCTGAGCAAAGAAGTAGTTAGTACCAGGTCTACATCAAAAGAAAACAACATTCTATGTCATCGCTGGCCTCCTCTGTGATGTTTTGCCCTCAGCTTCATAATATTCAAAAAGTCATGGTTAAAAAAGACAGACTGTCCCTTTAAAATTAGATCATCCCTTTTATTAATATGCAGAATGAGTTGTCAATTGACCAAGCAACAAATGTACATCCTCATATCCTCATTTTCACTTCTATCTATGAATATTTTAAAACCCTAATGTGTGCTTGGCCATTTGGGTTTTAAGCAAAGACTTATCACAGTGTAAAACCCCTCATTTTTATCCCTTAGCTGAGGGCTTCTTTTTCCCTTTTCCAGGGTGTCATTAAAAATCTGATGCCAAGAGCTGGGACTTGGCAGGGTTTGCGATATAATTTGCAATCTGCAGTGTTTGCTGGCTAGCCCCCACCTGCCCCCCTCTTTTTTTTTTTTTTTTTTTTTTTTAACCAGCCTGCCTGCTAGAGTCAATAGGGGGCATCCCTCATCTGTCTAAAAGAAAAATAGCAGCATACTAATTAGAATTCTATTTGCCAGAAGCCTCGGAGTTGCTGTGCTTATAGATTTCAAGCTTCTTTTGTTTGAATTAAATTGCCAACTTTTCCCCCCCCCTTCCTTCTTTGCACTAGGCATGAGAGAGCGGGTGCCTTATTTGATTGAAAGAGCGGGTAGGGGGATGGGGAGGAGGAAAGCCTTAGCTATGGAAATGCTGAGGAAATGTCAGGGTTGTGTTTAAAAATGCCTGGTATGCTTTTCAGTGCCTGACTCCTGTCTTTCTAGCAGGGTTGTCGAGGGGAGGAAAGGGGGCCTGGCACTAAGCGCAGGCACTCTGCCCCTTCTCCTGACACCGAAATTCTGGGGGAGAGCTGACATGCCTTTCCCCAGCTCAAAGCCAGATGGTTCAAGCTTGGATAAAACCTTGGGATGAGATCACAAAGCTTGTTCATAACAGAACACACAACATCTCTGTTTTTCCTGTTAATACCTCCTTTTGTACGCATTGTGTGGGGTGAGGGAGGGGCCAGGGGATATGTCATAAATCCAAAGGAAAATGTCATATTTAACATTAATTTGTTTTCATAACCCTGGAAAAGAATTCAGGCTTTCCCCATTAAAATGACATAATTAACTGCTGAGAAGTTTTATCACAAATAATTTTTTTTAAGTTCATGAATAACTGAACAAAATACACACATGAAAGTTTTCTGCTGCCCTTAAGCATTTTTTTTTTTTTTTTTAGAAAAAAAAAATTAGAAAAAAAATTCAAGGATTCAAGGAAAAATTTCACAGGGCAAGCTTCAAGCATGACCACATTTATGAAACTTCCTAAGTTTAGGTGGCTAAATAATATTAGGACCAAGCTCACTTTCCATCTCCACAAATTATGTCCACGCACAATACGGCCATTGACTCTGGCCATTGACAGTCAAGTCTCATGCACTGATTCACAACCAGGGATAAGCGAATCATGGGGACAGAATAAAGCACTCTATGATCTTCATATTCCTCATAATGATGGAATGCTTGCAAAGGAATCAGAATTATTTTAGAATACATTAAATCAGTCAAATTTACTTGACATTTTCATGGATTTGCTTCCTCCTTACAAATTCTTAGCAGAGCTCACCTAGCTGTGATTGGTGCTCTTGGATGACACTGCCTCTGCTCCCTACCCAGATAAGCTCCTTATTTGACTTCTGCCATAAATGTTACCATACAGCATGCTTAAAATTTTTGCATGCATCAGTTTAAAATGTTTTCCTTACTATTCATTCATCCTATTGCAATTTCATTTCATATACGCCCATGAAAGGGCAAGATACTTTGGATATGGGTACAAATGAGGGAAAAGGAAATTAAGGCTAATTCCGCATTTGCTATGTTTGTCAGGCGGTAGTTAAAATTAGTAATTTGTGAAGTCAATTCTGTTTCAGAAGAATTTGACCCTCAAATTTGGTGTAAAAAAACACTGAACTATGCCACAATATTTGACAAATTCTGTGTTTTTGTTTGTTTGTTTGTTTTTTCTTCTAAACTGGGAAACCTTTAGAATTAATGATATTCTAATCATTTCAAAGAATTCAGGCTCATGCCTGAAATACTAGTCTTTTCCTTTAAAAAAATTATCTATACGTTATCATAATATATTTGATTTTGGCTTAGTAGATGCTGTGATTATTTTTGCACAGTCCTTCAAAATACATTTCCTGAAAAAAAGACAGAGCTAAAGTACCAGCTAACCACTGCATTTTTATGTATTCATTAAAGATAAGATCTTAAAGGAAAGAGGGAAAATACGGACATTAGTAACTCTTACATATACTCCTTGGTGCTATTATATTTTAATTAGCAGTTTGCAGGCTGTAACCTTTCCTAGGCCTACATGATGCATGAATATTTTATTTGCATTACTATAAAGTAAAAATAATTTGATTATCATTTGTACTATTTATGATTACATGTTTCTAGACACGCACATAGGCTCTATTTATAGCGGACTTTAGCATTCTTAAATAGCATAGAGTGCTGACAAGCAAAGTATTGATGTTTACAGTATCATGCAAACCCTGAAGCCAACCATGTTCACATCTCTTTGAATTACTTTTCCAATTCGAAGCCTCTAAGAATCCAGTCCTCCTTTATCTCTTCTTGTTATAAAAAGTGGCAGGAGGCAGAGTGGCAGAATGACCCACAAGATGGCACCTGTCACCAGTGGGATTTCTGCTGCCTTCTGCAGGCCAAATTTTGTTTGAACTCACTATGGCCTCTGTCATATCCTCATTTTCCCTTCCACTCTTGCCTCTCCTTCTTAATCCCCTTCGTGCAGGCTCAGGCTCTGTTTACCCAGCTTCCGAAACCTTTTTTCTGCAAGAAGCCAAAGTAAAACTTCATTGAAAGAGGGGTTCAGAATTAAGAGGCAAACCCTGTGCAGGAGGAAGCCAGCTATACCACCTGCCGCCTTTAACTGGCTTCGCTTAAAGACAGTTTTTCCTATACACAATTACCAGGCTCATTCTTATAGATGTGCATCTGAAATACATGATTGCTTTAGGTCTCCAAGGTGCGGGAGTTGATTAGCTCTCTAATGAAGCCTTTTGTTATTACTTACAGACAAAGTACATCACATAGATGGAACATATCGTAAGAAAGCTTTCTTACTCAGGGCCAGATATATTTTAACTCTGACCTGGTAAGATCATCTACAGCAATGAGGTAAAGTAGATTCTATAAATACAGAATCACTGGAATTTAACAAAAAACTGATTAAAGGCAATGTCAGAAAACAACAAACAAGCACTGTATGATCATTAGGCCTAATGTCCCAAAGATGAAACTGATAATTCACTTGCTATCGAGGCATTTTGTACTTTGTCCAAAATGATGTAAGGGAGCATTCACTAGTTGCCTAACACAGAGTTGGGAACAGGTCTATAAAAAAAGATGTAGATAAGCATCCCTTGTCTTTGAGAACACAAAGGGCCAAATCCAAACACTGTTACAATGACACAGAAAAACCATCCATGGAACACCCTAAAGCTGCAGGTCACTCCATTTAATTTGAATGGCCACAAGGGAGAATTGCTCTGCCACAATACAATGATTCAGCAGATCACTGGGACCCACATGGAGCCTGATGAACCCAGCAGCTCTTCTGCAGCCTGCACCAGTCCCAGACCTTGCTACTACTCTTCCTCCACCGCCTGCTTTGAAGATCTCCATGCCCTCAGGTTTTCGTGCACCCTTTTGTGCCTAAGAACATCATAACAGGCTGTTGGTTTTTATTATCTCAAAGCATAAATGGGTTCTTTCAGCAGCCACCAGTAAGGACAGAAGGGAGAAGTGTTTCTAAGATCTTTCCTTTTTTTTTTTTTTTTTCCCCCTAATGCAAGAGGGCACGAGCTCAAATCTTACTTATTAAAACTTAAGTCATTAAGAATCTTATAGTTTGGTCAAACCTACTTATGAAGGTCTTGTTTATGTAATATTTTACACCAAGCCAAAATTTGTGAAAACAATGCAGGTATGTTTGGACAGTAACCTAAGTTAATCCTGCCATTAAAAATAACCATTACTACTGTGAAACCTTTAAAGTGTTAGTACCACCACAGTGATTAAGAATATCCTTTCAATATCTGTCTACAGTCAGCGCAAATAGCAGACAACATTGCTGTCCCATGTTAGTTGTTTTTACTACAAATATCCAGAAGAAATTTGGACCTTGCATGCAAAACATTTTGCTGAAATTCTTTGAATTCTAGGTATCAATACAGATCCAATAAGCTGGTTTCATTTTGATGGTCCCTTCACATCCAAATAAGGAATAATCTAAGGGTGTTCATAAAATAAATAAAAGCACTTCAGTAGCTTCCTTTCAAATTGGAAAATGCAGATTCATAAGACTAAAGTGGGTTTATGAATCATGCCAATTTGTCTTGAGCTTTGGGAGGGAGATTTTTTTTTTGACCCTTTTGTGTTTTCATTTTGAAACGACTTCTGTGCATGTAGTGGTTTTTTATTTTCCCCTCCTCTGGTAGATTATGAAATCAAGCAAGTCCAACCCAAAATGAACCATTTTGATCAATCTGAAAGGCAGCTTTTTCGAGAATTTTCCTCTGCCAAGAATTTGAAAATGTCACATTTCATTCCAGTATGAACAGAAGCCAGCTTCTGAACACTCCAAATCCTTTGCGAAATAAAATTTGTCTTTTTCACAACTCCAAAATTAATTTTCCTCAAAGACTGCAGGGTGGCTTAAGATAGTGGTCAGCAGTTGTGGATAGCATGTAGGTGCTTTTTAGCATAGTAGGGGCAAGGCCAGGATCATGGAGCTGGAGCATCTTGAGGGAACCGTGAGAGGCACCAACTCTCTCAGCTCCTGCCTCTCGGTGCCAGGCTCCAATGCTTCACTTCGAAGCAAGATATAATGCCAGAATTTCCTAGCTCCCACTGAGTTTCTATCAATATTCTTAAACTTTAGAAAAGAAAAATACAATCTGGTATAACAGCCTTAAAAGACCACTGACTACTGCTACAAGAAACATTCTACTACTGGAACCTATGTAAGGATATAAGTCCAGGAGGTGACTGCCCAGTCATATAAGCTCATTAAACTCCTGCTGATTTAAGTCAATCTCCAATAATGTAGTCCTGTTTCCTGAAAAAAAAAAAAAAAAAAAAAAAATTCTCCCAATGGTTCTATAAAAGACAATTTCCTACAGATTGTAACTTTGTCAAAGAACTATTTAGGAAATTCTGGAAGTTATCAGGCCAAATCTGTGTTGAATCAACTCAGTGGCATCAAGACATTGCACCTTCTCCTGTGGCACTGTACAGAAGCATTTCCCTCCCCAGTCCTTCTCTGGAATTATTCTGGCATAAGCAAGAACACCATTTGGCTAGAAACAACCTCATAACTGTCACATAACCGAGTTGGGCACATAAAAAACATTGCATCCCTTCACTTTACTGAATGTATTCCACAGCCATTCAACCAACCCAACCACAGACACACCATTCACTCCTCAAGGGACCAAGGCCACCCCACCACCTCCTGCTGCATGGTCACCAGCTGGCTGGGCACAGAATGGGTGGCTTTGTCCCTGCAACACAGCGGTGGCTCTGGGAAAGGGCAGGTGGTCCAGAACATCTGACAGCCACCCGTGCTTTGCAAAATCACTCCAAAAACTGTTTTTGAAGCATTGTGATTAAATTCTTCTACAGCTGGTGCAATAAAACAAGTAGCAGAAATTCTGTGCATGTCAAGGACAGCTATCATTTCTGCTTTATCACTGTTGTTTCACAGCATTTCCTGTGTGAGCCCTATTACTTCTGCTGTTTTAACTACCATCCTGCTCACTTGGGAGTCATATTTAAGGTCAGGCAGTACACATTAGTCCTGTCTGGAGTAAAAATTTACTCCTTGCTCTGGAAATGACAGACCTGTACAACAACATATGAAGAAGAAATGCCATTCAAAAACAAAACTACAGGGCTGTCTTTTCTTACGTTACACAAATCCAGTATGAAAACTCTAACCTATATATTTCTACAGAAGCTCTGTCCCCTGTAATCTCTCTTTGTTTTTCTAATTATTTTAGGCTTTCCTTGCACGAGTAATAAATAGAGCTTGTATTTTCCCAGCATCCCAATGAAGTAACTTTGAAATCATGCCTTGTTGTTTGCTTTATGTTTTCTTGTTTTCTTCAGTACAATTGATCTCAAGATGCCACTCCCCCCACCCTCTATGATAGTCTTATTGGTGTGGACAGGGAGGAGAAAGATAGTTTGGTTTTCATTCAGTTAACCACTCCTTTCTCCAAACCAAGATCATAAAATCAAACAAAACCAGCAAGAGATAATCCTCCACCAATAAATTTATCAAGAGCAAATTTTCTGCAGGCTTGCTAAACTGTCATAAAGGGGAGGAGGTAGAGATCAAATATACTGTTGAGTAAGAAAACAGAGAGCACAAACTTTGTCCTCAGCTCGGGGACAATGATGCTCAAAGATTAACCCACCCTCTCAATTAACACCTCACATGAAAATCCCAGCAAGGTCATGGGATCCGTGCTGCAACTCGGTCAATCAGCACTGCCTGCTTCCATACAAACCAAGATCGAATGCAGAATTAACACTGGTCCCCCAAGCCCTCGCTCACAGACTCACGTCAGATTAAGCCCTTGCATGGAGGAGATATGAAAAGCATTTCTAATTAGGGTCTGAGGTTACTGGTTAAAATGCAGTCGAGCAGTCTACCAACCATTCTTCTCACCTCCTCCTCCCACCCCCCCCCCCCCCTTTTTTTTTATAATTTTAATTAAACTCAGATACTATTTAATTCCTACCTGCATATATTTAGTACTACTTGAATGCAAACCTGATAAAGAATACTCCTGATCCCCACTTAGCTGCCACTAGCACTTATTAAAAGGAGGGTGACTGTCTTCAAGATCTTCCATGGGTCCCTTTGCAATAATTACTTTTTCTATCAAATGAAAAGCATAATATTTTTCTGTAAATAGATTTTTTTTTCCTTGTGAAACCTTGACTTCCCTTCTCTCATGACAAAACTATAATTATAACTTCAGCACAGCAGTTAGGTACTGTCATTCCAGTCCGTGAGGAGGCTTTTTCCATATATTCTCTGCTCCTCTTTTTTCATTGCTTACAGGATTCCTGAGACTAACACTTGAAGACATTTTGCAGCCCATTATTCTCACAGAAGCATTTCTGAACATCCGATATTTTGGGGAGTGGGAGGGAGAGGACTCTGCACTGGTCACATCCTGTTAAATTATTTGTAATTCCAGGGCACTATACAACATACCTGCCATTGTGTGATTAGTAATCTAGATCCCTCCATAACAATTTTTAATATCTACCATGACCCTGGAAGCCTTCATGCTACATCTACAGCATACTAAAGCCTTGTGACTCCAAATTATAGCTCTGAATAATTCAGGAATTGTAACGGTAGCTCAGTACTTATTAAAGCGTTGGGAAAACTTTGGAATTCTCATATCTACCGGCTCTCTGTTATTATTCTGATAATAAAGATGTTTTAATATATGCTGTTGCTATTCTTACAGGTTACCACAATACCATTTGTGAAGAGTCAATAAATGATCCAACCCCTGTATTAAGGGGCTATACCTCAGAGTATCAAAGGATACAGTAAAATGAAGATTCTGTTTTTTCAGGGCAGACAGAATCAATAATAATCTTTAATAAAATAATAACCTCTACATTAAATTCCAAATTAGACAGCATAAACATTTACAACCAAATATTTCTAAGCAAAATAAAACCATCTACATATAGAATATTTCAGGTTTTTCCATGACACACTCACTACACAAATAGGGACAAAATTAATGCAAGTCTAACTACTTTAATAACATATTAAACAAATTCTGTCTATGTTAATCCCACGTAAGCAGCTATAATAAGTCTTACTGACAAGGAGGATCTAATGAAGAGTTGAATTTTTCACAGAGGTTTTATTAGATTCATCAGCCTTCTCAAAAGTCCAGGCCTTCAGTCATGCCAGCTCTAAAACCTGGAAAAGATTATCTTCAACTTACTGAGAACAGACATCTCATTTCTACGAGGAAAATTCCATTCGATGACAAAACTTCCTCATATTCTAAACTTTGAAACCCTGCCACTGGATGTCATGCCTGAGTAGTTTTAGGTAAACACAAAAAAATATTTTAAAATTTCAGTATTCTTGAAAAAAAATCTATGAGACATTTTTAGTCTATAAGAATTACTGTATAGCATTATGACACAGAGCAATGTATAGCATAGAAAGCATCCAAAACATCATTTTGGTGAAGTTTACTAATGAACTGCTTTCCCAAACTGTTGGAAAAGCTTTGTTACTTTCTGGGTAGTCAAGCACTTGCACTGACATTGACTCTCCTCAGCTGATTACCCTATATTGACTATGCTCTGTTAATGGTTTATCAAAGCAGATATCCCACACTATGAGAAGTGCTCTGTATTTCTTGTAGAATTCAATGCATCCTCTCCCCAAAACTTTGTAGACTATCAGATGGGGCTGGGAGAAGTATCCATAGTCCACCTCACTAAATAAAGCCAGTAAAGTGGGTTGAGCCAAGCAATTCTAGTGTGACCACTGCTTTTGATTTCTTGTTTAAAGCAGGTGATAAGGTTTTATTTAAAACCACCCTCATAATATTTGGTGTGAAGCAGATGATAAGGTTTCATTATTGCTACCTATTTTTAAAAGCAAATTACTTTCCAGTTGGCTACACTTGGGCAAAGCTTACATGAGAGGAGACCTGGGTTGAGTAGGAAATCTGTCTATTCGGGAGGAGGAGTAACAGTTCCACCATATTATACTTCAGAGGCCAGTGAGCTGGCGATGAAAGCTAGCTACCTGAATGCCATCTTCACCTGAAAACAGTCCCCACGCTTTCACATGTGGTGCCTCAGTGCTCTGCAGCACAGTGAGAATGAGACCATGATCCCGCAGCTTGTGCTCAGCCACCAGGACACAATAAGTTTACCCTGACATCAACACTTGCAGCCACACAGTTGGAAGCAAACCCAGGAATCTTTGCTTTTTTCTTTATCTCAACTTAAAGAGTAAGCAAATCAAAATGCCTGGTTTGTACAGCCTTCAACTGCTCCCATGCAAATTATACTTTCACTTTTCACACCAACATTGGTGGAAGAAGGTTCTTAACATCAATAGAAAATGTAGAGAACTCTTCCTCCAGCCAGCTCAGTTTTACTTTTAGAAAATAGGTTCCTACCTCCTTAGCAGATTTAACTTGTTTCTCTCCTTTATTATTATTTTTTAAATACACAAAGTTCAATAACTTCATTATAGCATTAGCCTTTAAGTTCCAGATGCTGTTCTGGGATAAACGTACATGAAAGGAACTAAGAATATACTACAAGAGGAGTGGCAGACTTTTTTTTTGCTTTTACCTACTGTTGTCAATTTTGGAAACCTTTGCTTTCAATACTGGTTTAATGCAAAAATTAAAATTAAAAAAAAAAACCTGACAATTTTGCAAGAATGTTTTTTAAAAATATAATTTTCATTTTAGTCCTTTACCATAGTGAAAGAAGCAATGATTACCCTCAGCTCCAGAATTTTTCCATTCTTGAAATATATGAAGAAATCTGAATGTTGCTAAACAAGAAAACAGGAGCAGACAACATAAGCAGTAACTCTGAAAACTCCTCAAAATCCTTCAAGATTAAAGTTTGTGAAGACAATTGTATTTAGGTCTCTGTTTTACTTCTAAAGCATTTACCTTCTAGGTAACTTTCAAGGTAAGCAAGTCCTGATGTGAAGAAGAGCCTGAAATATTAGCTTACTACAGAGAAAATATCACCCCATTTTCAACTAATGACAACAAACTTAATCCTGCAAAACTCCATTACAGACAGGTAAGGAATAAATGGACAATTAACCACCATGCAAACAACAACAACAAAAAATAGGCTCCTGACAAAGGATTTTTCAATCTTAAATGCATCATTATTTTTAATAAAATGTGTTGTGTCACCATTATTTATCCTCAAATTACACCTGCCCCTTCCTTATACCAGCTCAGATTAACATGCAAAAGCACTACTTGCCCCTATGTACATTAGAGGAGATCCTGTTTAGGTCAACAGAAAAAAAAAAAAACTTGTCTAAAAGAGAAAAAATCTTCAGAATATATTGTTCTTTTCTAAAGCTTGTCTTTGCCATTTAGGTAACTAGTATTCTTTTCATTTAATCTACTCAGGTAAAAATAACCATTAAACATCACCTAAGTATTACTTAAATTCTATTTTGGGGATTTATGACTAGGATTAGCTTCATGTCAGCTTTGTGTCACCTCTTAGTACAGGCCTGAATGACAGAAATTCATTTAACCACAGTTTGAATCCCATTTCTTCCCCACTTCTGTATTCATACACATTTTTCTAACATATATTGATCTCAGAAACCCAGAGTCACTTTTTAACGCTTTATTAAATACAATATATACAAGGTAACGTATTGAAGGTATAATAATGAGGCCAATGGCAATATAATAATGACAGCTAAAGCTCTATCAAATATGTAATTAATATTTTAATTATATATCACATATCTGCGCCCCACTGTGAAAAATAACTGGGTCTAGTAATTTTCATGGCCGATGACAAGATTACTATTACTAATGGTCTGAGGTACAAGTGTTTATTTTTAACATTATTAACGGTACTAATTATGATGAATATGATTATTTAGAGTCATTAGGTGGTAGAAGAGTTTGATGATCCACTCGGTGCCTAGAATTTAACATTCTCCATCTACAATCTATGGAAATTAATGACATAGCTTAACTCTATTGTCATCGTACGCACTGCCATGAAAATTGCTTCTAAGGAAGAAAAAAGCAAAAGGGATCATCCAAGTATGCTGTCCATTTGTGTACCATCCTACAAATGTTCATGTTTGCAAATCAGTACAAAAGACAGAAAATAAGATGTTATGCACTGAAAAAATGAGACCGTAACTTTGATAGAGGGACAGGTTTCATGAGCACTCCTTCATGCAGAAGTGCTATTTTTGTTATTGTAGGACTTAGAATCAGAGCTCTTGGGCCAGGTACCAGGTAAATATGGGTATCTATGAGAGTTTACGCAGGCATAACAGACAAAGGAGTATGTTATAATGCCCATTTTGCAGATGGCAAGCTTACTTCACAAAAAACAAAGGGTCCTAAGACCATATGCTTATGGTCAGAGCATCTTAAGCATATGCTTAAGACCATGAGCTTATACTACTCAGAGCATCTTCATCCATACCCATAAGCATGGCATGCCTTATCTCCCTTTACTGTCTGTGCACACATGAAATACCTGTGAAGACATTTATGTCGCTGAGGTATTCGGGCAGAGAAGGTGCCACAGGAGCTCAAAGACATATTACAACTGTGTTTGCAGGCTCCCAGGTAGAGAAACCTGGTTTGGTGGGCAACTTTGGGCTTGTTACTGGCAGAGAGCACCAATATAGACACAAAGGCTGTGACAGGGGTAGGCACAGAACAACCGTTTCCTAAAAATCAGAGTCACAGCCTCAGCAAGGCCTCCACAACACTTGCTTTCACTACAATCAATATGCTATCCACATAACTACGGCATGGCCTTGCAGGTCTCAACCAAATACTGCCTCGATGAGGAAAATGTACATATAATTTTCCCATTGATTTTTAAGCCAGTCAATGCTTAACCCTTTACAGGACTCTCAACCCTGCAAAACAGCTCCTACAGATCCCATGGACTGCTTATGCATTAACTGCCTGTTCACTATAAACAATTGTCACCTCTGCAGCTAGATTTCTCGGAGCACACAGAAGTAGAGGGCAGAATCATTAGCTAGTTAAATCTGATAAATACAGACTCTCAGAAAAGGATGGAAGAAAATGGACCATTCTCACTTTGTAATGCATTTCCTTCGGTGACTGGCACACTATTAGGATCGGGATCAAAGGGGGTGGGATGCTGGCGTCTTTGGATTTGGGCCTTTCACGTTGTCTGATTGATGGAACTGAAAGGCTTCTGCTTGTAAAGCAGTCACCCCAAACAGCTGTCTCTTGCTCCTGTCCTCCTCTCCATTGCAGTATATGCAGTTCAGATTTCATTTATCAACCTCTTTGAATAGCAACACTCTTACGGTGGAAGTAAAGCCTTGCATTAAAGAGGATGCTTAGCAATTTGCATGCATGCACTGTATTGCTAAGCACTGTACAGCGTTACTTGCCAGAGGACATGCAGCAATGCGTATCTCCTATCTCCCACACTTTTCTGGTTTCTTAAATTATCAGTGTTTTACTTCCCTTTCATGTTCAAAGCATAGCAAATTTATTTGATATATTCTGAATGCTGAAGCATGCCAGTGACATCAATCAAACTACAGAACACTGGGAAAGCTGCTATAGAGTAATCAGAATTGGCCATAAGCTATAAATATCTACAGTCTCACGATTCTTTTGGCTGCTATGCAAACTTTGATCATTAGCACTGATCAAAGATCATGAGGGATAAAACGTCATTATGTAACAATGACATGTATGCTACAGCTGATACTAAGGGCTATATATGACCTATGCATGACTATATTGTCTTTCTCTACACACCAGCAGCATTCATTAAAATAGCAGATTTATTTTGCTGTACATACTTAAAGGACGTATAACAGAAAACTGTAGTAGAATCAGAATTGGCATTACTCACAACCAGCCTGTTTTGTATTTGTATTCTCTGCAACATACTTTCTTATATCACTGCACAGGTGACTGTCTCATACAATGTCTAATTACGCCCAAGAGGTCAAAAAACATGACTAATGACTTTTTATTGTTTTCCCACTTTGAGATGAATTAGACATTTCCTCTCTAATAGCAGGATACATCAAGCACTTCACGGGTATATCTTGCATAGTAAGGTTATGCAAGTTAGGCTTCACATTTTAATCTAATCCTTATTTGTATGAGATTGGTTTCTTAATGAACATATCTTTTATTGATTTGTAAAACATCCCCCATTACTAGTGCAGTTTTCCCAAATTAAAATTATGATATAGAATATGGGTTCACCTTCCTTGTCTGACAGCGTACTTCTCTGCCCCATACTCTGAATTAAATATTTAAATACATTATCAGAGCCTCAAAGCTTTCAGGCAAACTAAAATAGTATCCAATCTCACAGTTGTCAACTAAAATGACATAAAATTGTTTTGTGCAGAAGAAATTAAATGAATACAGCCTTACTTATTAACTTATGTTTAATTTTCTTAGGAAATCCTTCCAAAAAGAAAAAGAACTAATTGTTTCAAGTCCTCAGTCTTACACTTCTCCCAAGAGAAACAGAACATTTAAGTTTATGAATTAGCTTACCCAGTCAGG
This sequence comes from Netta rufina, assembly GCF_964035555.1. Lineage (NCBI taxonomy): Eukaryota > Metazoa > Chordata > Aves > Anseriformes > Anatidae > Netta > Netta rufina. The sequence continues at coordinate 17,872,673 of NC_140134.1, read as the reverse complement.
GACAAGAATGCCACATGATTTGCATGGCCACATGCATTTCAGAGCTGCTTACCAGTAAAATCTACACAAGTAATCCATACAGGTAAAATAAGAAGTGCCAGATGCACATGCATAGACAAAACTACACAACTACACCTGCACAACAAATCAAAGTGCATCTGCCAAACAGAAGACTATTGTTTGCTCACGTGTTCTTCATCATTATGTTCTCATCCTGCTTTGTTAATACTTCATACTTTCTGAAGCTTGTAGATAGTTCTAGTACTTTTGAAAAGTAACTTATAGGTAGAGGTGGCCTCTCCAAAGTCTTATAAGTAGGGCTGAAAAACAAGAATGGATCCCATTTCTCCTGGATTCAAGTCAAGTAATTTAAACACAAAGTCTTTCTTTAGCTTAATTGGGGAAGGGCACTCAACCAGCAGGTGAACCCATATTCTCATTAACTGCTTCTGTGTAACCATGTTCTTCACACCCACTCCCCATCCCTTGGAGTTGCTTGAATTAATAGAGAAAATCATTCATATAAATTATTTTGGTGACATATTTAAAACAGCTGATTCGCATGTACAGGTTTCACACTTCAGGTCAGAACAAATTGTCCTCAAAAGCAACACAGTTAAATTGAGTGGAACTAGCATCCACCAACTTCCAAGGTACATAATATATATTATAAACTTGTCTTACTTGGCACCAATTTGACAACCTCAGTTTGAGAGAACAGAGTGAAAATGAGTTTTAAGCATTCAGCTACAAAGAGGGACAACATTCATTATGTACAATCCTTTAACAGATTGCTCAGATTGTGGAGATCCTTCGGGAAACTGACATTTAGTGACTCTATTACAGTTTTAGTTACTACATGGACTACTACTAATTCCTGCTACTACGTAGACTCCTACAAAGTCCAGAGCTTCCCACATACAGATCTTATATATACCATGTTGCTTCTCATGTAACATTTGCTCTAGTCCTTAGTGGATTTACAAGGCAAGAAGCCAAATTCCACTCCGTGTGTGTGAAACTGAGGAAGGAAACTGCTGAAGATCAGTATTTATCTCAACATTCCTGGACAGCAGGGTATCAGCCACTTGGAATGGACTCTCACATGAGGTCTTCCCTAGTCAAAAATTCTGTGGCAAAACATGCTTAGAAAAGCAAAGGAGAATCACACAGCCTTTGATACGCGAAGGTGAATTCAGCACTTACGTCATTCCTACAGGTACGACCCAAAATGATTCATTGCCATTTCTGATTTACATCTGTGTAAAGGAGAACAGATTCTGGCCAGATTTTATTGTGCCTTTGTTTCTTAAAAAGTGTTCTTCCTTTGTTCATTTTGTGAGGAAGAGATGAGAAATCTCCATTTTGTGTGGTTCCTTCTCCTCCCACCCCTTACAATTTGCAAATTAAGCTTTCAGATTTTATCTCATCTAAAAACAAAATAAATCCTAAAAAACAACAACAACAACAAAAAACAGTAGCACAATTTTACTTTAGGTCATTCTCAAGGTCACTGTGGCAGCAATCTGATAAAACAAACAGTACAAACCAACAGGAAAAACCTGAATTACAGCACCTGGTCCAGTGCCTACCAAAGCCAATGGATGTCTCTGCACTGGTTTCAGTGGGCATTTGATCAGGCTCAGGGATAATTTGGCACTCAAAACCACTTTACTTCTTTTTTTTTTTTTTTCCTTCTAATTTCCATTATCTCAATCTCACTAGCATAGTCCAATTTTGGGCTTACGTTACATGCAAAAACCCATCATCTTGTCAAAGACACAATAATCACGATGCTGTTATAGTGCCTTGATTATATCCCTGTATTTTATCTAGTCCACTGGCTCCTGTATTGGAAGAGATTTGCATTTCCCAATGACTTGCTGGTATGACTTTATTTTAAAGCCCTTTCTCCCCCACACCACCCCCATTGTAAGCCTAGCAGTACATTTGTGAAGAAAACAAAACCAAAAAAGCAGCCCTTGTGGTTGAATGACAGATGCATGAAATATTTTCTTGTATACACTTCAAGAACATGTAAGGTTTTTTTATCCAGTAATTGAGATCATGTGTATATCATTACACACATACACCTATATCTACCTAAAAAGACAGAAATACATTAAAGACATTTATATAGGTTAGGGTCTGGCAGACTTGAGTTCGCCAGACCCAGAGGAATGTGCTTATATACAAAGTTAAACAAATATCACATCAACTTCCTCACAAGATTGTGTCACCTTGCCTTTAGTAAGAGGAAGGGATTATCTGTAAGGATTAGAAAATCACTACTTCCTCAATAAAGATGCCAACTAAATCTTTATTGGACGCACACATGGAGATCAGAACCAAGAGATACCAGCTGTGATAAAAGATTCCTGTGTTTGAAGCATGAGAAGAGGAAATCTGTGTTGAGTTATTTTTTATATTGTTTTTCTAATCAAATAGTCTATGGTAAACCTGGAAGAATATTGTGAGCCTAACTGCATTGACTTTCCAGAAGCAATCATTTTAAATTATTTTGATGAGAAACTCCCATCTATGCAAATCTCTAGGATTCATTTGCTAAGCTTGAACATTGTCTTCTCATCTGCCAAACAGAAAGAAACAATTGATTATGCTTTCACAAATCTGTTCCCTCATTTTTTTAAACTAAACACAGGCCTTGTAAAAATGTTTCTAAGCCAAAGGACATTTCTATTTCTTTGCCTCATTTTCTACATGTAAACCATGAACATTTCCACTGCTTCAGTCATCTCTGCTGTAGGCCACATTATGGGACAATCTCTTCTGAATGCTCATCTTTCTTTTCTCCAGATTTTTTCAATTTCTTAGATTTTTACCCTTTGCAGAGCAAACACCAACCCACAATGGAATTGTGCTCTACTGGTAAATTTGTACCTACTCCATCAATCTTCATGTGTTACATGCCAACAGCCTTGTGCTTCTCCCTTTGCTAACAAGGGATTTAAAATGTTACTCCACTTATCCTCTCCAGTCTAAATCCTAAAAATGGCCCACAAGTGTTCCACATACACCCTCTGATTACATTACATTCTTAATATCTGTCTAAGTATTGAAAGCACAGTCCTTATCATGTGGTTTTCCAACCGGCTATTGTAATGACATTAGCCCTTCACATGTAGGTTCATTAAAACTGCTTTTTTTTTCTATCCGAATAGCTAGCCTATACATGAACTGCTTGGAATGAACTGTTGCAATCAAGCTCACCTGTACACAAGTTTTCCAATACTGGTGCAGTATTATTTTAATGAAAACAAACTTTATTGACCATGGCAGCAAAGAAAAGATTTGTTCATCTTTCATTCCTTCAAGAAAAATTCTTGGCAGTGGGAGTTTGAAAATAAACACTACAGTCAGCTTTTTTCCATTTTTGACAGTTAGGGGCAAAATTAAATAGCACTAATGCATTCCATTTATTTCAGATAGATCAAAGAAGGAGAGAATATGCATCACCAAGCAAAGTTTTCAGAGCATGTGCTCACACATACACTCTTGCTTTTTCTAGAAGACTTTTTAATGGAAATTACTGTCATTTAGTCCATAGATTATCTTGATTGAACAGGAGAGCAAGCATCATTTGGAACAGTGCAGAGGTCATGCGTGACCTTGGGTTTACTGAACATGCTTAGACCATGAACATGTTTAGTTTCCAGTTAAGAGTATAAAGGTGTTGACAGCTCTAGTGAAGCCAGCTGTGGTGGTTCTGGAAACTGCCTCTGCCAGAGCTGACCCAAGAGAAAGGCAGAAGAGAAAGAGGCTTTCAGCTGAAAGTCTATCTTTATGGCAGTGAAAGCAAGCAGGGGATTTTGTGTTAATTAGACAGTATTCACTGCAGTCCTCTAACTTTATTAGTCAGTAACTTCTGAAAGAGCCAGGACATCAGTAACTCCTCACACCTTTGCAGTGAGACACACTAGAAGTTACTTAATAAGCACCTAAGTCACTGCTCTGCATTACAGAGCTTTACACAGAATAACTCATGAGGGATAATGAAAAGACAACTAGGTATCTGTTTGAATGCTTATTGAAACCCTAGTGTTTATCTGGAATATGAAATACAGCCAAATGTCTTCCTACTTATCTTACACCAGCCAATATTATCAGATATTACCACTTTTAAATATTTTGTCCAGCCTTTAAGATATCTCTTTTAAGGCAAGGATTCTGGCCAGTCAGTTTTACTGAAAATGGATTGGCAAGCAGTTTTGACACAGATATTTTGGTCTGCACATTTTGTTGATAATGCATAGTACTGCATGATTATTTTTTTATTAAAACCAATTGTGTATATGTTAAATGGATTAAAACATGTTTGATGGATTTCAACATGTTGTTGATAGGAAATCAGTCAAAAAGCAGTATTTCTGTAAAGATGTGCTTTGCACAATCTGCCTTGATCCACTACTGCAGAATGTATCAACAATCCAGAAGGCAAAACATCAGGACTAAGGAGGTATGAGGGAGAAACAGCAATAAATGTAGCACTAATATTTAGTCATTACCAAAGCATTTCATACAGAAAATTAAGGTGCTCCCCCCCCCCCCCAAAAAAAAAAAAAAAATTTGAAAGTAGTAGTCAAAATTTTGAAAACTTGCTGAATAGCAATGGATCTAAAGATTTCTTAATCTAAACAGATTGTCCAGAAATTTTAAGAGTTAATATGACTTTGATGTAAAAGCACTGGTGTGGGAAGAATATATCAGGCCTGGCCTCCAAGGTATGAGTTGCTACCTGAATCTAGACAGATGAGGCAGCTATAGGGTGGCACCAGGGCATGTCTGACTGCACCCAGCATGAACAGGATGCTACACAGCAGAAGCTTCAAACCCTTTAAAAACGTCCCATGTGGCAGGACTAGGCCCTCTACTATAAATTGAACCAGTGGAACCATCAGCAGCTATACTAAGGAGTTTGTGTACAAGTGTCTCTCTAGCCTAATGAAACATTAAATCAGATTTCAGGCTCTGTCCTCCTCATTCCAACCTCCTAGGCTTTCAGTTTCAAAACCAATTATATTTCCTAGTCCACCATGCCTGTGGGCTACTTCCTTTACAAGCTTCAGCCTGAGATTTGAGCAGCCTTGCAGCCATGCCCAAGTGGATATAGTACCTGGTAGTTTTCATCTGGTAAGCAAGATGTTTTTCTGTTCCCTGAACAGTCAGGAGGCTGACAGACATTGCACTCTACTGAATGAATACCGTTATGGCCTTCAAGGGGGAGGAGAGTCAGACAGGAGCTGGGACAGGAGGCGGGATGAACCTTCATGAGAACCCATCACTGAATCTTCTCCCATGGGTTTACTATGATATCCAAGGCACAGATAAAAATATTGTTCAGATTTAGTTGCAAGATCTACCAACATACCCTTTGAGTAGAGAGTTCTGTTTGAACTTTATCCACAACATTACTTCCTTGTTTAGTTGAATTTAGCTTTTCCAAAGAGTCACTAAATACTCACTCACATTTTCCTTAATGATATTTTTTATTATGAAAGTAGTTCATCATGCTAATATATATTTACTTCACACAAAAGCATATATATATACAGCTTTGTACTGGATACTAGCAACTTATAAACTGATGTTATTACCAGAGTCACTATGTGTAAGTTGGCAATTACATATGTTTTTCTTCTTTCCACTATATAAATTTCCTTTTCCTAATAAAGTGTGGAAGGTTTCCCAAAGAGTTTAATAACCCAGAATCACTGAAGTGTAGCTGTTAAAACAAGCTAAACTGGTTTAACTTCTGAGCTGTCAGACTTAATTTGAAATGACGCGATCTGACCACTGTTTTCACGTGAATTGCTAAAATTAGGTCATTTCCAAAGATATGCAATAAATACTAGAAAGAATGTCAAAGTTCAGGGTTTTTTGTTCTGAATTTGCTTTCTTAAATGAAATTAAGTGGCAAAATAAACCATTAATTTATTACATCAATCTAAAAAAAACAGTTAAAATAGTTGAACATACTAATAAACCATGAAAAGCAGCATTCCTGTAATTAAAAAAGAAAAAAAAAAAAAACTTTCAAAAGGTATTTTAACATTAAAAAGATATCTACTTCAATCATATTTTTTTTTCAGGCAGTAAAAGCAAATGCATATGGCATGAAAATCTGTTAAAACATAGTACTTTACACCTTTGTTTGTACCTGCTCCAAATATATTTGTCTATAAATTAACTGCACATGGTGGTTTTCACATTGGTTTATTTTATCCATGTGTTCAAGAAATTTAATACATAACTTGTATTCCATCAATTACGGTTATATTCAGTGACTGAAAAAGAGAAGGGATATAGACACACCTATGTATTTTGCATTTTTATATGCAGTTTAAGCCCAAGGTGCCAACTGGTATATAAAAAAAGACAAAAAAGTAACTGTGAACTTCTTCAGCATCTCAGAAGAGCTAAACTCTCTTAAAATCCCAATGTATTAAGCATCATAATGTAATAGTTATGTATGGGGTTAGTCTCATTCTACAGACAGAAAACTGAGCTATGACTTCAGTGGATTGGCTTTCTAGTGAGACTCACACGATCTCGTTGTCCTCACCCCAACATCAACCATCATCTTTTGGCTTGTGTAGTAAGTCATGTCCACAGCTAAGTATTATTGCTGTTTTTTCCCCAAGGAAATCCATGTATCTCAGAAAGAACCCAGGTATTCCTGATATCAAATATGCTAGAAACTTTGCAATCCTTATTCCTGCTTCTGTGAGCACTGGTTCCCTATTTAAAAAAAAATAAATAAATAAAAATAAAGCATCACATACAACTCCGCAGGTTCTCCGCTAACTCTGTCAACATGCACTTCCATTCAAAGTGGGACGGATGTTTATTACATGTGGGTTGGGTCACTTCACCCCTCTCTTTTAATTTTAGTGCATGTGAAATTTGCCATATGGACAGCTCTGAAGAGTGAAGTCCTTCACTTACTTGCAACAGTAGTAAAGTAACCCTTTCTATTACTGTTTCTTTAATATAACCCATCCCTTGGCCCAGCTTTAGAAAATTAGAATTAGAAATTCATGAAAACTGAGCAAGATCAAATCTTGCTCATAGCTCCCTACAACTACCTAGCAACTACAACTACCTAGCTTGGGTGGTTCATCTTCTGTTTTCTGCTCCTGTTCTTAGGTTGTTTGGAGTTTCACTCTGAACAGTCAGATTTGTTCTCACCCCCAGCTATAATTTATTCCCATGTTATTGTACCAGTAATATTCTTGGACAGGTTAAGCATGGGCAAGAAAGTTCAGATTCTCCCTTCCATTCACTCTTTGCAATGAAAGCTTTATATTCCACAGGTACACATTATTCTTGGTAGTTAGACTAAGACGAGAAATCCCATTTCATATTATCCTTTCTATTACATCTACCTGCTCTGGATTCAGACTGAAGATTAAGACTTAAACTCTACATCCCTTTATTTGATACAAGGGCAGTTGGTACATTTATTTGAAGAGGTTACATATGGAAAAGGTTAGTACCACAATCCTGCAAAAACTTGCCAAAATGCTTAATTTCAGGCATAAAAATAATTTCATTACATGCAAACAACTCAGTACCACTGAATTCAACATGCCTGTGCCCATGATTGAAATATAAGGCATAGGATCGTGGACTTAGAGATCATTATCCATGACCCAGTTTGGTGGGTCCTGACATAAATCAGATAAACAAATCCCTTCTTCTTGCGTTCAGAGTGCTGAATCCTTACAAGCTGGATGTCTTAGGAGATGCTAACAGGGAAGAGCAGCCAAGCATCTCTAACCCTATGGCAAAATTGGACCTGTAGCCCCAACTATTCAATTTGTTAATTTTTTAAGAAAAAAAAAAAAAAAAGAGATATCAACAAAACTCAGTACAGCATCTTAGTACGACTGATAGGACAATAACCATATTCCAAAATTGAACTCGGTAAGCACTGCCTAGAAGGTGTTTTTTTATTCTCTTCTTTTAATTCACTTCAAAGCTTAATTATATTACAGGAAATATTTGGCTAAGGTGTGGATATTCATCACGATTCCTATATTAACAGTATGATCAGAGAAGTTTCAGTCAATTTTTCATTTTAAGCTGGCTTTTACTTTCAGAATACAATTATACCCCCTCATTTCATTTCTGTTATAAAAAGAAATTATATCTTTTAATTTTCTTTTACTAAAAGAAAAGCTTTTTCTTTAAAAACTGACGTTGTAGTGGGCAACATATTTAGAGCTTACGATCAGCAATTTCTCTAAAGAGGAAGATTTAAGGAAAAAAGTGGCTCTAAAAGTAATTTCAGCAGCAAAGTAGATTAAATATCCACCATATTAGTCACAGAGTATTAGATGGAATTGGATTGACTGGGAAGAGGTCAAAGAGTTGCTGAAGGTTTTAGCCCACCAGAGGAGCAATAAAATTCAACCATACTTAAAATCATTAGCTTTAAACCCTTTGATATGAGATCCAAACCTCCAATGCTCACAGAAGGAACCTCCAAGCACCATGCCAAGCCAAAAGGAAACCCTTTAAGGCATCTACATTTCACGGAAACCTTTAAGTGAAGTAGTAGAGTGGAGATAGAAAGGACACGCATATGCAAGGAAGACTGGGGCACAAACAGAGGGGAAAAGAAAACACAGCATTTAAGGAAAGCCAATTTATAAAATACCAGTGTGTTTGCTTTAACAAATTCTAGTGGGGCCTGCAGTTCTGCTAACAGAAAACCCACCCAATTCCTGCACTTTCTCTAGTTTGCTCCCCTGCTCCCAGTACCCCTGTTCAAATGCTCACTTCTCTCTTCATTTTCTCGTGATAACAAGGCGCACTTCTCCTAACAAAGAAGGGCTGCATTTGCTGAGTGAGTATGGCACCAAAACGAGACAATCAGAGCTCTGAATTGTATGACATGATAAAGGAAAGACGTGCTGACAGCAAGGCAAGGAGGAAATCTAAAAACTCAGAAGTCATCTAACAGACAATCCAAAAGAAAAAGGCAGAGGAGTAATTAAAAACCCTGAAGACAGTGATGGGTCTCAAGTTTTTGAACTGGCTCCCTATTTAATAGAAAGGATGGTTTCCACCCGAGAGAAGAGAGATAAAAGAGAGACTTTTCTGTAACTAATAACCAACTGACATATTTCTGTTGGTTTTGTACATTTTTTTCACTCGTTTTGAAAATGACAAGTATAATTAAAGTTGTTAAATACATTGAGAGACTTGTCATTCAACTAAAATATCAACTCTTATAAATTTTCCACAATAAGCACTGCACACAGCACAATGCAAAGAAATGAATCTCTCACTAGAAAGATTTAGTCATTTGATGATCCTATAAAAAAACTCACCCAGACCTTCTATTTCCCACAGCAAGATAATGAACTTTCCTTCATGTGCTTGTGAATATAAAATGTATGTATTTAACTTAATTTCTGTTGTACAGAAAAATGAAAACCTCAAGAAGAATATTAGTGGTCAGTCTGAGCTATTTGGGACTTTAATTTTAATGCAAGTCCTTCACAGAAGTACATTAGTATTTTTGCACAACTGTTTTGTTTGTTTTTCTTTTTATCCTTCATGAAAAATAAAGAGGATGCACCAGCAAGATGCCTTCTGGGGACAAACTCCAGTGCAGGAAATTTGACTGTGCTGCCACAAGGCTCAGACTAAACTGGATCTAAGTGATACCTAAGACCTGTGTTAGCTCTCTATGCAGGTTAATTTTAATTCCAAAAGATCAAAAAAAAAAAAAAAAAGTCTCTTTTTGGTGAAGCTATACCCTTTCAAAAATAACCAAACTCTCAAAACAAAATTTCAGCACTCATCTAATCTATGTACAGTGATAACAGTTATAACATGAACTAGATGGCTTAAAGTGTTTTAGTGAAGAAAAGCCCACACAAATACATGAAGTATTTCAGAAATAGAGCTGTATGAAATAATGTACACAAATAAAAAAGGAAAAAAAAAGAAAAAAAAAAAAACATGAAAAAATATGCTTTTTCAGTATTTGACAAGAAGTAAGTGTCTCAAAGAAGCCATCATCACTCTACATCTGCAAATTGTGCCTTTCTGACAATGCACTGGAGGAAGTTAGCAGGCAATCAGCGCATATACTGAAATACTCTGCCATCCTATGCAAAACATGGACCTCTGCAAATTTCAGAGTCTCTTCATCATATCTCTGGGAAATTTCTGTTCTACTTCTAACACCCAGGAGTGAAAACAGAGCCCAGACAGCAGGGCTTGGTAGTACACAGCTCTAGATGGCAGTACAAGGCCACGAGGGGCAGCAGGTCTTGTCCCTCTTCTGAATGGCCTGAGTGGATGACAAACCCCAAAAGAGGGGGGACACGCTAAAACTCCTCATGAAGGCAACACCTGCAGGAAAAGTTAGCTTATTTCATATTAGTCGCAACGTGTTCAAGCTGCATTTGAATTCTGCCCAGAGTACGTTGCAGCCTTTTGTATAGTTGCTGTACAGATGCGAGCAGACAGAAGGAAAAAATGTATGAAGCACCTTGGCGCTTCACATGTTCACTAACACATGTTCAAGAGCAAAGTCAGTGTGAAGGGGGAATAACTTCCAGTTCATCAAAGGCTTCAGTAAGTGATCCTTTTCCAGGCTGAATTCCTCTGACTCCTTCTGGGGCAATATAACCATGAGCTTGTTCAGGCAATGGGAACCAATACTACCTAAATTAGCACGTCTGCTGTTACAGGGTGTCAGTTGGTTTCTCACTGTAAAAGTTACAGAGCCCTGATTACAAAAGGAGTTTTAATTATTAACTAAAAAATAGAAAGGATAATTTAGTTACCGGCATTTTAATATCCTCAGTAGTTAGAGCAGAATTTGTTATTTTTTCATAGGTTACTAGATGGGAACCAGACCAGCTTTTCTGCTCCTGCTAGCAGAAGGTCAAGCCTCAAAGCAGCTTCATCTTTGTTGTTGTTTAAACCTTGACAAGACTGCTGAGATTGTCAGGAATCAGTGATGGTTTATGTACAGAGAATACCTGACCACTTAAAGCTGGGCTGGGATCTCCTGAACAAGGCAGATTATGGATGAAACTTCCCAATATGCTTCACAAAGCAAGGCAGTTGCTTTTGCACTTCACAGAAGTAAAGATTAAAATGTATTTTCCCATTTGAAATGTATTGCCTTAAGCTGTTTTGATGAGTAGGTCCCATGTAGTAGTAGAATAAAATATGCACACACAAACATTAATATCTGAGGACACTGTAAAACAGTATATTCAAGGATGTTATATGCAAGGTAGAATACACTACTGCAGCAAAGCAAATCCTGTTTCATAATTTAAATCAGAACTGGATGAGTGATCAATTTCTTTTCAAGGATAGTGACTGAAAGAATAGTTCACGTTTTATAGTTTTTTTAATGCCTAAAATAGTCTGTTTTCAATCTCCGAAGGCTTATTTTTCTTTCTAAAGATGGCGTGGGGCCTGGGGGACCCACTTAAAGTTTCTTGCCATACTTGGCCAAGAAACACAAAGTGTTGGTGAAGTATAAACACAGAGCCCTTTTTCTTTGACCCATTCTGCAGTGTGATGGGATAGTGTTGTTAGTTTATGTGAGAGAAAATAGCATAGGCTTTCTGAAAAAAAAAAAAAAAAAAAAAAGTGGAATTGGATTAAGGCCTTTGTGCAAGCCTCAATGCTGAGGGGAATTAGCAATAGTTGTAGGCACTTAAAGGAGCTCTCATGCTGAAGCTTATCCCAGATTTTACACAATAAACATTTGAATATCAACAGTGTTTTGCAACTTGCAGCACTAATGTATAAACTTCTTCCTTTTGAAACTCCCAAATCCCTCCAAACGTTCGCAATACCCTCTACGTAAACATGTAGGGCCTATAGTGGAAAACACCCAGTCAGGGATATGATTTATTTTTTTTTTTAATTTTCATCCCCAAAATCTAAAGTCACCTAGTACTATTAGCTCATTTAAGCACTTCAGAAGTTCTGTATTTTAACCATCCAACTTTTTACCCTCCAGCCTTATTTTCCATTTAAAAGACAAAGATATCAATGGGACATGGGCTTGACTTGGGTATACTAATCTCACATATTTCATGCTACCGTAAAAAGGCACTACAGAAGCTTCAAAGTGTTTCATTCTTTAAAATACTTATCTATCACTTTTTTATCAATATGTTCATAGCAAATTTTTTTCTGGAGCTCACTACCAAGCTTAAACCACACTATCTAATGAACACTTGGAGCAGCCATTTAGCTCCCTCCCCTTAAACTCCTCTGTTAGCAAGCAGGATTCAGAATAGACTGACTAGGGAAAGCTGGATTCCTTGCTGCTAGAGTTGTACTAACACCCATGGAGTTGGTGTCATTAGCCATAAGTAAAGTCTGGCAGTTAATGACAGATTTTGAATTCAATGCTAGGTATAGCAAATTCACACTAACTTAGTTGGAAAAGAGACCTGTGCCTTTTCTAGGTACTGATTAGCAAAATTTGCTGTTGACATGACATTACTAGTTTTTGTAGATGCAACTTAATTTCAATATCCTGTTTAAAGGATGATAGCAGATTCAGGAACAAATTACTTCCATACTCTTAGCATGATCCCAAAGTAAATCTTCTCAGTGCAGTATGTAATTATAAAAGATTCTCTCCTCCTTATTTACTTTAAGTCATGTTCGGTAGTGATATGTGTAATCAATTTTACAGCTTTCTATCTGTCCACTAAAATATCTAACAACCCTATGGTGAAAATAGCAGGGTGAGAAAAACTTGGAGATCATTTTTTGTTGCAGTGTTTGTTTTGTTCTTGAAAGGACTGTGATAAGAAACTCATTGCATTAAGAAAAAATGAAGACATTACTGCCCTGTCCAGTTCTGAAGCATGTTGAAGCAGTTTGTCTATTGAATTTGATACAATGATGTATAGATGAATAAAGTTATCTCTAGTATTGAATAGGACGGTGTCAGTGGGAGGGTAAAAAGGGAGGAACTTGGAATCTGAAAAGAATACTTCCCTCCCCCCCCCCTTTTTTTTTTTTTTTTTTTTTAAGAACTTGAAGGTCAGGGTCCAGCTGCCGTAAAAGGCTAGAGGACAAACAAAATGCTGGACAGGCCCAAATAAAGACAACTATAGACACATAGACACACATATTGCAGAGGTTTCCTGCTTCAAGTAGCTATTATATTAACCTACACTTTAAGCAAAGAGCATTTTTGGTTTCACACTAGTGAAAACCTAGGATGAGCAGAAGCACCAGTAAAAGTTGCATCTTTAATGAAAGAGATGAAACAGGCCAGCAAAGGTAGGAAAATTTTTTTTAAAAGAAGAAATTATATTGACTCTAGTTTACTTGAAAGTCTAGTTACTGGCTTATGTCAGTCAAAATAACATTGCTTTTCTCTTTACAACCCACTAGTATCTATTCTAAAAGATCTGGTGCCTCCCTCCTTGTAAGGCCTGCGTGATACGTAGCAAGCCTTGAAATTTGAGTCAGTATATGAAAAACTTGAACTCATTGTTCACTCATCCATGTTAAAAACCAGTTTATTAGTAAGAGTTCATATTCTGATAATTTATCATTCACATCATGGTCTGGGAAGGGGAAGAATCTTCAGGGAAGTAGTCAGAAGGGTTAATATCACTGATTAGAGGGGGAACTGCATTAAAGCTTTGAGTTGAGGTGCATTCCGTCATTCTTACTCAGTGCTGCTTACTGTTTTCTTGTAATTATTCTAAATTTAAATGTCTCCCCATAAAATGAAAGTGATTAGTATCTTTTTTTTAAAAAAGAATAAATACTAGTAAGCCTGTCCTGTTCAGCAGGGGGCAGGGAGGAGGGAGCTGGAGAGCTTTGTCTGCGTTTGCTTGGCTTTTTTAAAACAAAAAGGGAACGCCGGAGTTAGAATAGTCTCACGATCTCAAGTTTTTAATATACATAATATAATTAATAGCCTTAGATGACTGCTACATAAAACAACCCAATTCACTGTATTACTGTTTTCCAACACTAGTTTTATTTATTTTTTAAATCAGTGGCATAAAATTGAAAAAGTTACTCCAAATTAATTTAACAGCTTGATATAGAGTATATTTTGCAAGGCGGAGACCTTACAGTAGATAAGTCTAAGTTTTACTGATATCACATCAAGCTCTTTACAAGTTATCTTTTATACTAAGTTCATATAAAAATCATGCAAGTTGGTGAAAAGGGAAAGGCAAAAACTAGAACAATCTTCTGTTAAAAAACACTTTCACCTTGCAACAGAAAAATGTTTTAAGAAACAAAAGATGGAAATAAATGGTATAAAAAAGATGCAACAGTTAAGTCTTTAGAACAGTTTCAAGGCTAACGTAAGTTGCAGATCATTAACTGAATGCATTGTCTAATGGGCACAAATGATAGACTTCATTTTGAAGTTTCTCTTTTGTCTGCAGTCAAACTTTGAGTTTGATCCAATCTATATAGATAAATCTACGGATTAATCTGGAGGTTTAAATGGTTTAGCCAAAGGTTGGTCCAGCTTTATAATAGTGACAGCTGATCTGTGTTACTTTCCACTGAGATTTCTTTTTTGGATGACCCCCCTACATATTGCATCTTGCAATTAGACTGTTGACAACTCTATTATGCTGACAGCAGCAGTAGAGCTACACAGGGAATTATACAGCATGTTGTGCTGTAAATGTTACTCACAGATGTCTTAAGAGATGGTAGTTTGTCCCATGTGTTCATATCTATGCTGCAGTGCATCTCAAGTTGCAGTTGTTCAAGGTAGAACTGGTGACATGCTGAATCTAATGCAACTCTTACCAACAACTTTCTGAGATTAAGAGCCTGTCAGGATGATGTCAAAGGAGGTTTAAGAAGCGCTTCCTGAAGTTGTTCTGAGTTAATAATTAATGGGTATCTTTCTTTGATAGTTCTTTTATATTTGGATGCAGCTGGCTGGAAATAACCACAAAGGGAACCTGATTTTATTTGTCATTAATTTTGACTTTACTTCGCAAATGATCATGTCCCATCATCACAGCTTTACTAATCTGGCTGTACTATAATGTGAAGATGAAACCTTTGATTAACAAAACAGATTAATCAGTTTCTAGGGTATTTTAGGGTAAGATGCGTACATACATCTCCTCCCAAGTAGTTTTCCAGTACATGCTTAGAGATGTGTTAACTGTTAAAAGCTGTCGAGTAATCACAGTGAGGTTTTTGATCTAGGCTACATCTTCATCTTGTATAAATGAATGTTTTGCCAACTAAATCAGAGATGTTTTGTCTGTACATATGAGATGCAAATTTCGCATTGCATGCTGGAAAATAAATGTTGGGCTCAAACCTGTATTTTATGCTCAAAATTAAGATTTAAAAGGGATAATCTGAGTTAATATTTAGTAATACTATCTTGCTATGACAATGCCCACAGATGCTAAAAGCTGGCTAGATATAGGCAAAGATTAGAACCTGCCTCAAAAATGTATTCTTTTTATATATTTTCCAGTATCCAAAATATGTGCATATGTATACTACATAGGCATTCCAATTCACACAAGTGTAAGTTCACACATAACCTTTATGTCTTTACAAGAAGACCTGCTTGAAGACTCAGCCCTTTATGAGATCTCAACACTGTCACATAAGTGCACTGGTCACTCAAAAAACTTCGATCAAACTGATCTATTGTCTATTAACAAACTAACTCTGGTCTATTAAAATTACTTCCTAAAGAAATTAGAGAAAAGGAATCAGAACTGGAAAGAGAAGGAAAGAAAGATGCAGTATTCTAAATACTCAGAGATTTGTATACGCAAACATTCAGTGTCAAAGAAAAGTTAAAATGACTCTGTAGTACTTCAAAATACACTTAAATTTAAATAGTTTTTAACAACCTGGGTAAGAAAAAAACCCTAAGATATTAATATTAAATGCAGTTGTATTATTTTCATATAAGAAAACAAACAGTTAAGGATTTTTTTTATTATTACGTACAAGTTAAGAATCGAAGTAAAATCTAGCAGTTATATAACAGGTCTCTTACTCTCCTGGGCGATCTACCCAGGATGAAATTCTGGGTAGAATTCACTACTATGAAATTCTATTGAGACAGAGCATTTTACTAGTCAGATAATGAACAACGAGCAAGTTTATTGTATTGATTTTTAGAGAGCACACATTTCTAAGAACATATTACCAATTTTCTAGTTATTTTCTAGTTATTAGGTATTTTCCATCCTGTGAATCAAGTTTCATGTTCATAAACAAGTGCAGATTGCAAGGTTTCCCCGTAAGACCAGGGAATTAAGTTAGATTTAACTGTTGCTGTCTATTTAGACACTGAAGTAGGTTTCTTTAGATGTGATAAATATAAATTCTGGTCCCAAGGTTTTAATGCAGACTATGGCTTCACTTATAGTACCAGATATCACCTGTTAGCAACTCTGGAAAACTTCTGTACTAACAAGGATGTGACACCCACCACCACGACAACTAGTGCACATCACAAATATTTGAGTGTTTGAACACATTTTTGAACTATGAAGGACACCCTTAAGAGTCGAGAGAAGCTTGACCATCACACCGCAGTTCTCACTGATCCTCCATAACTGAAAATACCTTCTCTTTCTCCCTCCCTCCCTCCCCAAACACGGCTTAAAAAATTGTTTTAAAAAGCTAGCAACTGTCAGCAGGGAAGCTGAAGGTACAGTGAGGTCTACAGACTTTTTTAATATCCTGTTTAGACAGATTAAGTCAGGAAAATATGCTGTTTCAGTCATCCTGAATATCTGATTACTATTTGAGTTGGATTTGAAATTTGTCAGCAATGTGCAAGAATTAAAAAAAAAAAAACTTGCTAAATCTTGGTTGGGGAGCTCTAACTGTTTTTGTTTACTGTTATAACAAATAAGCACATACCTCTGCATGCATTTGTAGCTGTGAATGTATGCTTATCAATAAGCAACGTATACAAAATATACTGAAATGCATGCAAGCATAAGTCATTATCCTCTGCAGTTTTTCTCCCATTTTAAAAAGGATAAAGATAACAGAACTATAAGAGTATTTGTTAATTTATATGCTAAATTATCTGATTGGTGTATATACTGAGAAAATTTAAACAGTGTTCTTGAATGTAAATATATACAGATAACTACAGATATAACAAATTTGGAAAGGCAGTATTATGAAATTGAAGCCTATTATATTTCAGTGCCCACAGCTAGACAGCACAGCAGTGATCTGTGCATGACTTGTTACTCAGCTGTATTCTGAAGTTGATATTAAGGGAACATTTATTTGTTTAGTTTAAAATGATGTTCAATTTCAGCTCAGTGTTACATTCTTAAACCAAGACAAAATTTTTTGAAATGTTTTTGAATGAATTATAACTGTATCAGTTCCAAACAGCAGCAGAAAAAGCACACATTGACGATCTGTATGTTGATTTCATACTTCTGATCAAAATAATTTGTATGCAATTTTAACAAAAATACCCAATTTTAAACTGCAGATAAATATTTCTGATAAATGCACAGCTCATGAAGTGCATAATTAAAAATAGGATTTTTTTCTAGTATTTCTCCTAGAAAATATCCCCAACAGCAAAATACTTTAAATGATTTAAATGTGAAACCATTTAAGAACAAATAGTGGTATACTAGGCATGAGATTCTGATCTTCACTTCCAGAAGAAAAATATTTTGTTTCTAGTAGAAACAAATAACTTGAAAGTGGTTTTCTATTAAAAAAGGCAAAATAGTATTTGCTTCTGTGTTAGCTCTGTTTCACTGATGTGGTTAAATACATCTTTATCATTTACCACTTCTTAAAGGTACACATAAGCAGGGTAATGACAAGATATATGTGTCATGGTAAATTGAGAAATAATTATTCTATTCTTTGATTTATTACATCAGTTGTGAAGCCTCTAGCTGGAACTGGGTATTGTAACCTATGCACATGTAAATACCTTTCTTCATGTTATTTGTCTCATAATCTGTTCAAATGGGTTAATTACTCATGGGTGTAAAGATGAACAAAATTTGGACCTTAACTCTTCACTTTACCCTTAAATCTTTATTAGCCTCTTTCTGCAAGTCTATACCTGTGTGATAGAGAAAGGAGCAAATTACACAGTTGCTCCAGTGTAATTGTTTTAGATGTTTTGAGCTTGAAATAAAAGCTATGTTAATAAGCCCTCAGTTGAAAGCTTTGCTTTCTATAGTGTTCAGATGCTTGTTTTCATTTGATGAAAATTATTAATACTAACACAAAAATTGTTTTGAAACCATTTATATGGAATACGTACCTACCTCTTTGGTTAAAATCAGTGATCCATTAAGGCTTTTCTTGCTTTTTTCCAAGCTGTGAGCATACTGCGTATTTAAGTGTGTGTAAGAGTGAAGGTGGGGGGTAGGTTTAGCTGAATAAAAGATTGCTTGATATCTTGAAGTCCTTTGAAGAGTTTTATAGGCTTATAAAGCCCAGTGTGAATGAATGACATTTTTCCTCCTTTATTTTTACATATGGAAGTTTGTTAACCTGCTTTTCAATTAGTGAATAATTATTAATTATACTAATTACAGGTTTAATGAAAACCACATACTTTGAAAAAAAAGTTAAGCTTGGGGCTGAAATTGTAGCTGCAGAGAGTGATGCTATGATAAAGGCTGAGGCAACATTTGTGCTTGTGGGGTTTTATATACACATAAATTTATTTGATAAAACAAAACACTAGAGCAACTTCTTACAGAAAAGAAAATCCATAGAGAAAATATATCCAATAAATGATTTCAGACAACCTTGATTTTTTTGAACCAGGAGTAATAACTGTTTATTTTGTTTTAAAACGAGAACCATACTAGAGACACAGGAATCCTAATACAACACACAAATCTGTCTTCATTTTAAGCTATCTACACAAAAGCAACAAGAACTAATTGCAAGTTATCTGCTAGAAACTGTAATACTTTTTTTTTTTTTTTCCACTGACAAAAGAGAGCATTGCATACATTGAGTTTGCAATTATACATGTATGACACGACAACCAAGTCAGAAAACTTAGATCTGATGGTATGATTCTGTCCCAAGGAAACTCCAACATTTTCTCTTCACAAACTTTGAATTCCAAATAGGAAAGAAGCATGAACTTGAAACATCTCCATTTCCACATGACTATTTTATTGTAGTATGTTCTCTTAATTATACTTTTAGGTAAACTTTTCAGAACCCTCTGTAACAACACTATTTACTGCTTCTCCCTAGAAGGAAGCACCTCTAGAATGTTTTAAGAAATGTGTGAATCAGAAGCTTGTTATTTTATATTTTTTACACATATATATATAAAGACTAACAAGACACCCTACTCCCTAGAAAGCAATTATGTTTTAATCATAAGTTAATGTCAGTTTTAACTAAGGATAGAAAGGAAAGTCACTAAAGATTGGAATTTAAAAAGCTACATGTGCGTATATACAAAATTGCTCATTCATTCTTCCACAATATAATTTGAAATAATCTGAACATTCAATACTAAGTTTTATAGAAATAAAGCTGTTCTTTTTCAAAAAGCTTTGTCTTTTTTTTCCCCTTGTGGCTTTCAGAAGTTTTCCCTTGTCTTCTGCATTCAGTTGAGCATGTTTTAAAGCAACAAAAACGTTTCCATCACATTATTATAACAGAAATTGAGACAAATATTTGCATAATGAAAAATTATTATATAGATAATATCAATAAGTATGATTAAAACCATCTATATGGGGGAGTTGAAAATGGAAAGATGGAACTAATATTTATAAATTACCACTGCAAAATTAATAATGTTAAATATTTTTTTAAAATAGCATGCAAAGCAGCCAGCAAATGTTTTGTTTTAAACCTCTTTTTATAATATCGGTGTTACATTTTCCACAATTAGCTGGTAACTTAATCCATCAGAAGTACATACAATTAAATCAACTATAAGGAGATGAAATTACTCTCCACATTTCTCTTCCCATGCAGAGAGAAATCCAAAATTAAAGCAAATTAACTGCATTATTGAAATCCACTTGTGATCTTGATTTTAGATTTAAACAATATTTCAGCAAATACTTAAACAGGCAATTATTGTTTATATAGTAAACAGAAAACTGCCTGCAGTTTTAGATGAACTAGATTCACCAATATTGACAAGTAAATAGCTGTTTGGACCCAAAATAAGACTTAATTACTATAGTCAACAACATTCATTATTGAATGCAGCATACAGCTTATATTAAAATATAACATTTACATATTTGTTATTCGCCCATCTTTCATACTAAGAAATTAGAATATATGAAAATGTATAGAATATTAAACATGCTGGCACTACAGATAGCAGGTATGAATCACTTTAGCAAGCTTTCAGACTCAGAACTCCAAATCTTTTCTTTCCAAACAAAACACATTAATTAGGCCCCAATCCTGCAATAGGATCAAAATCTTTATAAGAGTCAGACTCTCTGAATACAGTATGGTTCAGACCAGGACCCTTAACAGGCTCACAGTACTTCTTTCCTCTTGATTTGAGCTATTATCAAATTAAAGAACTGCTGCAGCTTGACTTTCTGCCAACTGTACTTGAATTTTCAGAGAACAGCTTTATTCCTTTCATAACCTATTTTTGAATGAATAGAAATATTAGCTGCAGATACCATTGCCTGAACATCACCAAAATTAAACAACATGAGAAGATGTGTCTGGTCCTAGGGGTAGAGCGCTACTTTTCATTGTCTATTAAGGCTCTGTGGGAAGAAATCTCTGAAGCTGCCTTTACAGGGCAGTTTTGGGGCATGTTAAAGCTTCTTGTCTTTCCCTGTCCCCCTGCAGAAAATTTGCTGCCTACTCAGACCAGGGAGCTTTTCCCCAAATGCACAATAAAGAAAAACCTGCAGAGATCTCCCCACTGGCTTTGTCCCATGGTGCAACTCCCACTGACAACAGCATAGAAATAGTTGGGGTCTGAAATACGAAGCATGATCACTCTGGACAAGCAGCTGCTGTACACATCACACAGGAGCTGTAGCATGTAATAGCCCTCGGGTCAGTATGGATGTCTACAGCAAAATCAGACAGCTGAAAAACAGCCAGTAGCAACTTTTGGCACAGACCTGTCAAAGATGTACTTGCCGAGGCTCCTTGGTAGGTGCCAGAAAAACATTTTGGTTTTTGTGCTAGGGTCTACAAAACCTTATGCAAGTTTTAGGCAATGCAGAGGACCCTAAGCACAACCCCCAACAGAACAGTGGAACAAAGCAGTCATGTCATATTTCTAAATTTAAATGCAAGTAAATAAATTTACATTACAAGTTTACATGCAGGAGAGAAGTGTCCCAACTCCCCAGGAAAAACTGCATCCCTAATTTCCACTTCAGATCATTTAACAACTTGCAAGCCCTTTGCACCAAGACCTAGATTTGTATCCATTACCCACCCCCCACCCCACCCCCAAAAAAAAAAAAAAAAAAAAAATCAGGTTTCATTTCTAGCATGAAAAACACTTCCATCCAGATCCTTAGTTATAAGGCTTTCTGCAGTAGATCCTACAGTGGCCAACTCAGATCTGAGTAAAAAGGGCTAGACTGGCTATGAATCCTACCCGCTCCAGAAAGGAGCTCCTTTTTCCACCTTTGCAAAGAGCACCATGGAGGGAAGCAACCATACAGAGGCATTGCTCATAGCTCACCCAGAAAGTAAAGCAACTGCAGCTCCACAGGCTGCTCTTGGGTTTGGGATGTGGATTTTCGTTGCCAATTTGTCTTAAATGGTTAACACGGATTTCACAAGAGGAAGTAACCATTGTAAAATGGCTTTAGTAATCAATATATCAAAGTTTTTTATCAGAAGGACTTCACTAACATAATTCACAACCACAATGGGTTGGAGAAGAAACATATCAGCAGTAGGTCACAGCATGACTTACTCAAGCCATGCTCTTCTCTGTATTCAGGTGTAATTCCCCTGAAATCAATGAGAATTGGCTTGAGTAAGGAGTAGGGTTCACTCAGTGATAAATCTGAAGTTAAGATATCCAAAGCTTCACTATAGACCATTTCAAGGACTAGCTCTGATTACTCTTCCCCAGCAAGGAAAAAACTGAGCTCTCACATTTCAAAATCAAGGGTGGGCTGATAGGGCTGCCAAATCTCCTCCAGCATCACAGCACACTGAAAAATGGCAGCTCATTGTTAATACTCTTCAGAAGCCCCTTATTTCCATTTACATGAGTTCATTAGGATTACACAGGTGACTGATGTTATATGCTAAGTGTCTCCATGATTGCACAAAGTGCCGTATTAACAAAAATCAAAAATAAAAGTGGTTTGTCAAACACCATACATAAAATGCTGAATGCTTCATGGGCAAGTGTTTTAGCCTCCATATGCCTGCACACTATGAAGCAATCTTTAATTACATGATCACGCACAAAACTTCATCCTCAGTGATGGTAGTTCTACAACATTACAAACAACAAAACCCAAGGGAAGCAGCACCTAGGGCTACTTCCCTGCCTTCTCCAGTAATGCTGCACCAATATAAACCTGATCTTGTTGTTCTCAGGTTTTCAATGCAACTAAGCAGCTTGTTTCAAGACATAGGAGTGAAAACAGCCTGCAAAACCAACTGTCTTCACCTTTACAAAGTCCATTCACCTCGGTGAATTTTGCATCAGTTTTTGCATCGACCCAAGCATTTACTGATAGAATTATTGTAGTCCTCCTGTCCTTCTTTTCTCCCTTCCCTAGGAAGAACATGAAGGCTGACCCTACAAAAACATCTGCTTGCAATTTCACCTACAAACACCTTGAATTCCTAAAACCCAGAGTTTACCATCCTACTCCATAGGTAATGCCTAAAATCAACTAGCTAACCCGTTTTACCATGAAAACACACTGAAAAGTTAAGAGCTGTTTATATATTGCACACCATACGCCACACATCAGTTAAATACATATGGATCCAGGCAAAATACAAGTATCCAACTGATTCTTCCCTGATCCTAACACAAAAGCCTGTATGCATCTTTACTCCTAGGAGCAATCCCGGCTACTTCAGCAAGACTCTGCTGAGGGGAGAAAAAAAATCATGTGGAGAAATTAGTTCACGTTAAGCTTAAAAATATTGTCGTTCCTTCCTTTACATTATTTGCTGATTGATTCCTGATTCGGGGTCTTTATGGGAATTTTGTATGATAGGCACTTCTGCAGCAGGCAAAGTGACAGCGAGTCTCGGGTGGATTTCTGGACAAGGGAATAATATTGTATCATCGTGTCTGCACGGTGCCCTCTCCATGCACAATAGCTCTGAGTGGCAGTGCATGGTAAGCGGATGAAGCAGTAAGAAGTGTATGATCTGATGAGCTTGGCTAAGCTGGGGGCGTCTCCTCTACTCGGCTAAATTAAAAACCTCCCTGCAATTTCAGCCCTAATCACCCCCTCTGATGCTGTAATTGATGATGGTCAGTTAACTCCTTCACTCCCAAGGCCATTTATCAGAACCTAGGGAACTGTGCTTTAGCCAGCTTCTCATAGCTTACATCACTTGGATTTAGCTTTTTTTTTAAAAAAAAAAAAAAAATTAGAAATATTAAATAAGTAATATGAAGTATACAGAGAGTCACAGCGTAAATATTTCATGGCAGGTCTCTGGTTACTTTAGAGCCATGGTGCCTCACTCCCAAGTGGCACAAGCTGTCTTTAAGCCTGGTTTGTGGAAAATCTCTCCTCTTCAATGGCACCGAGACATACATTGGCTTCTCTGCCACTCTCCTCCCTGTGGCTGGCACAGGCAACATGCCAGCAGCATTATTACACCCTTGCACCTCCCAGCTGGCAAAACAGCCCTTTGCAGCCTTTACCAGTTGGTGCAAGCTGCTCTAACTTGTGTTGAGAAACCAAACCAGAAAAGAAAGTCCTATTTGCATTTTCAGCCTGATTCCAGACACAGCCCCTGTATGCTCTACATACAGGCTTACTGTTAGTTCCTACACAACATGTTCCAAACTTAATAACAAAGGTGTGACTAGAGCTGTTAAAATGATTCCAGAGCTGAAACAACATCTTTCCATTCCACCTTCTATTTATAAAGGTTTGTAAGGAATTGTCTGTATAGTGCATTGTTTTTCTCTTGCAGAATTCTTTAAGTCTGACTCATACAAAGGAAGAAAAAAATCTATAAGATGTGATATATGTTTATACTCAGCTGAATAAGAGGCTTTACAGCATTGGGAAATCTATAGCATGAATTATTCTAACTGATTTATAATAGACAGCAATGCCTTAAGGACACTATTCTGACTATTTGTGCTTTCATAACAGGGTCGATGTACTAGCTGCATCATATTCAGTAAGTAGAGTATCCAAAGTTTATGTCCATATACCAGTTTTAGAATGACAGCCTATTACTGTACTTTAGATGAGGGCAAGAGGCAATGCCCCTCCCGCCCCCCCCCCCCCCCACACACACACATTTTTAAGGTTGTAACTTTTAACATTGTGTCTTGAAAGACTCAAATGTGCATGCAACTTATAGTTAACATAGTTCCAGTATCAACACACAATCATCATGCCTAGATTTTTAAATCACCCCATGCTGTACTAGAACACCAGCAGCTGCTGAAGTCTTATCTTTAATTTCTGTTGTGTTGCTTTGCTCTCTTTTCTGCATGGGGAATAGGCTGCAAAGTCTTGATAGGGTAAGGCTATTTTGTGTGCAGATCCCAGCACTGCCACTCTGTAAATAGGAAACCAGCTGACTCAGGAGACATCTGGATATCAAAAGACGTGTCAGCTCAGTTGAGACCAAGGCAGAAACCCCTTTTGCAGCTCACTGCTTGAGTAGCAGAGGTTCAAAGCTGCCCCCATAAGATGTTTCAAGACTACTTTACCCAGTGACTAATAGCTGACTGGTGCCTGATGGGCAAGAAAATTGGATGAACTGATAGACCTTTCCACCCAAGGTGCCATTCCTTGTCATCTGTCTGTGTAGGAGGGCAGTAATTTTTCTAGATACTTTGACAGATGAAAGCATTGATTCTAGACAGCCATTCCTACCCAGATAAGTGATTCATCTTGTAAACAGTACCATATTCTCATATACTACATCATTTTCCAATATAAAAAGGAAAAACACATCTCTTTATTTTTCTGGATCCATGAGAAGGACAGAGTCCTGGCTGGTTTCAGACAGTCTTTGATCAAGCCCTACTCTCAGGTAACAGTCTGAAAATATAGAAAAAGACAGGGAAATAACTTTAGAGTCTACGTCCCTTGCTGCTGTTATTCTTGAAAGAGATCATTTCTCAGGCCCCCAAAGTAACCACACCACCCCTCTCTTCCAATACTACTTGCAGCGTTTGACCAATGCAGCACAACACCAAAGTTCATATCAAAGGAGGAAATGACAATTCGGTCTCTAACACAACAGAACAGCTGGCCCTGAAGATCTCCCAGCACAACCAGGATCCACGTGGCACTGGAAGACGGTGTGTCTGCCAGTCAGTAAATGAATTTAATTAAGCAGCAGAGTGACTGGTCTCATATGGCTGGAACTGTTGAGTATAGGTGTGTGTGTGCATGCACACTCTACACATTAGCAGAACCAAGCCAAACTGCAGAAGAATCCATGAACTTCTCTTGTAGCAATTAAGCTAAACAGACCCTTGCTCTGCCCATGCCAGTAGGACATCTACTGGACTTGACTTTTCAGGAAATTACTTACTGCTTGAAAGGTAACACATAGGAAGAAATATGTGCAAAAATACAGAGTTGTGAATTCTATATGCCTTGTTCTGTACTTTACACTGCTTTACACCAGTTTGAAGACATCATGACACGACAGAATTAATCATGTTAATGAAAAATAATTTAAAGAACATCTAAGAAAAATATCTCGAGATCAGGCTGTCCCCTTTTCAGGTCAGATTTGATAGCTTTGCTCATGGAAAAAGCATTACTTACTGTTATTAAAGGAAATGTGCCCAAGGCATTGAGGAAACAGTTCCATTTACTGGACCTACATGCAGCTATGCTTCTATATCCAAATGACATGCAAACTACTAGTACACAATCAACTGTGAAAGATAATATATTCACTTTTTGAATATATACTTCTGTATATACAACTAACTAGCTCTCAGCATCTATTCAGGCACTAATACCAAGACCACTCCAAGAACATCTTTCCTTTTTGCAGCCCCTTTAGGGCAACAGAGACAAGGGCCACAAACTAATTTAATTGGCCAGTGGGGATTTCCCTTAGAGGAGAAAGCACTCAGACTACGTAGGACTGACATCTTACCCCATTCTCCTTTTGTAGTCTGTGACAGAAATGAGTCTATTGGCGACAGGCGAGACACACCAGCCATATGGCCACAGCACTTTGTGTTACAGCTATTGAGGACCAACCTATCTCCTAACAGGACAACTGAAAGTCACAATAAGCCAGTGCAGGCCACCATACACCTAAGGTTTTCCCTGCAGAGTTCTCGAAGATGGCAACTGAGCTCCATGTTATCTTTGATTTAACCTTATTCCCAAAGAGTGCTTGCGGAGAACACCCAATGAGAGACTCCATCTAGTCTGCTGGCCTTTGCTGGCCTTCCATTCCCACTTTCTTATTTTGAACAGTCTCACTGTAAATGAGTAAAATATTGGAACATTAACTTATATTGTACTGCAAAGTCTATTCCAGTAAACCTGTCAAAATTGGCATCATTAATAATAATACTTAACACTTACATAGTGCTTTACATTTTCAGAGCACTGTAGACATTAAGTTAATTAACAAGTGACAGTTTCACAAGCAGAAGCTCTCCCTGCAGCACTAGTCTGTATGCCTGAATTTCTCACAAAGTCTCAAACTCTGCATTAATCCACTTGTCTTTCATCCTTCTGAAAAGATTATCTTCCTTTTTATTCGCCTCCTTTGGACATATACACCCATGCTTTTAAAAACCAAGCTATTAAAAAAATTTAGGTGGAAGAACACTGACTTAACATAAGCTAATTGGAAAATCCACATTACCCTACTTTTCAGCCTAAATTACACAAAAATTAGAACTCTATCAAGCAAATATCTGGACAGAATATGTCTCTAAATGGGTGTAAAGTGTACTTAATATTGATTGCTCTGCAATTTCCCAAACTGTTCAGAAACAGAGAGACATAATTAGGTTTTATTTGAATTTTTCCTTCAGGTTTGAAAAGAAAGATGGCAAAAAAAAAAAAAAAATCAATACGTTAGTCTATCTACAGAAGTAAAGTAAGTGAAACCCTTGTCTCTAGCAATTTATCCTATGAATTCACTAGGGAAAACAGCAGTCAGTTCTAGGAGCTATATTTCAGAGGAAGCCTATGGAGCCAGCACTAATTTCCAAAGTTTAAATTTAGGCATGCCAGTGTCACAACAGGCTTGTCTTCCATTCATAGCCCACCAAGCAAGATCAGCACCCAAAGGACACAGTTGTATCAGAGGTCCTCCATATGTGGCCTACCTACTCAAGGCAGGGTAGAGCCTTACTCAATCTGGTCTTCATCAAGATAGTCAAGTTTACAGAAGCAAAGGAACAACTTGAGAAAATGCACCAATAAGCCTGTTTTCCAAGATGCTTATGAACAGTAGAACCCACAATCCACATGGGCAACATAAGCACTTGCTGCCCATGCAAGCCACATAAGTCCCATGTGTCCACACTACAGAAACGCTGCAAACACCATCATGTCCCACAGCACCAGGCTCAAAGAGACCACCCAAAAACAAAGTCCAAACATTAGTGCAAGAGTGGAAAGAACTCCTCTCCCAGCCCTTCAATTAAGACACAATCTCATCTCCAGACAGCTATATGCAAGCCATGAGGATTTAAAACACCCTCACCACCATGTTGAAAAAAGCCCTCCTTTTGGAAAGCCCTCAGAATCTCTAGTCTGCCCTCCTCTGAGTTCCCAGCAACAGCCTCAGCATACACAACCAGGAGGAACTGAAAAGTCACAAGCAGCATTCAAGTTACTCACATGTCTGATGTCTTCAGATTCAGGATGGAGCAAGGCTTTGCAGAAGCATCTCCACCAGAACATTTGTAGATCTTCAAGATGGAGCCTGATGGCCACGCTGAAACACTACAGCTGCCTGCAGTGATGAGGGAACACCACAGCAATCCATGTCTCCAGCAGCCAAACCCTAGGGCCTTCATTCCCACTCTTTTATGGCAGGGCAATGCAGAGGCCATAGTTAAAAGCCATCCACCACCCACCAAAATGGCAGTTCTGAGGGTAGGCAAGGTGCTGCAGCTGGGTGGCCTACCTTGTTTGGGGGTGCACCTCATTCTTGCTGTGGTGCCTTGCTGCATGCTCTCCTTTCGCATTCAGTCACAGTGCCCTGCTCATTATGTGCTACCATTTTCCTCAGTACCTGTGCGACTGCTGGCAGCTTTTCTTAAAATCCCACCTCCTGGAGTCAGAGGGTTTGTGCTTTTCTGGCCCTGTTTCAAAGGAGAGGTTTGTGGCTGTTGTGACTTGCTTGAAAATATCGACAGCTAAACCACTTCAAACATACAGGTGCTACCAGAAGAAGAAGAAGGAAGAAGAAGGAAAAAAAAAAAAAAAAGGCATTACAAGTGCCCTACCCTCCATTTTATAAGCACCTGGAGCCCAGCATAGGCAGAGGGGACTTGGTCCCCTTCTCCACAAACTGCTCAGGCTGTGCCTCTGTGACTCTGGAAAGCAGCTTCACTGTACAGCACAACTGCTATGAGGATTTGGCCATGACGTGAATGTTAATTTATAGCGTAACAGTTATATTGGGAAGTGATGTTTCTTCTAAGTTAGTTCATGTGTAGAAGCGGGCAAAGTCCTGTGCATGCTCAAGGTGTGGAAGGCAGGGAAGTTGCTGTAAACTCTTTCAGATGGCACTTGCTGTGGGGTCAGACCTTCAGCTGATGGAAATCAGCATTTCTCTGCTAAAAGCAAATGGTCATATAGCCTGGTTATTCCAACAAATCCATTGCTTAAAAAGAGCATTGTAAGATCTAAATATCTGCTAAATTAACTATTTTAGATCCAAAAACATGTTTTTAATTTCATTTCAGTATAAAGACATCTAATGTTAGTAAGCTGTTTGGTCACAATGTGCTTATGCACAAACATGCACACACAAGAATAGCCAAACTAACTTATTCAGCTAGGATGAGTGATTCTGAAACAACCTTAATACTACCACATCAGTGCACAGTGCGAACAACAATTCACAATTTCTCTTCCTCTAATAGACAGCTCAAACACTGGCGAAGCTCCTATCAGAGCATTTAATATCTGCTGTAAGCCTCTGTTTAGCAGGAAGATTACATCCCCCAGATTTCACAGTTCAAAAGTTCATGCTGTACTGTTCTATTTATAGACTTGCCTGACATTGCTTCTTCTTTAGTACAGATATTCTGAAAAAAAAAAAAAAAAGAAAAAAAGAAAAAATGGGACTTGATTTTAAAGAGTTTATTTTGTGCAGACAGCACCATCTCTCAGTCCTGCACCCAGTCATAAGGAGCTTTTGTTTGCTAGCATGAAGTTTGCAATTAAAATTTCTTCTGACCTCTCATTAGACTTGGAACTTTGAAAATAAAGTTACAATTCAGAACTGAATAATCAACACTAACGTCAACATATGCTTTGCTTCTCGTTAATAATTTTATCAGGAGGAACACAATGATTAAAAATAATAATAATTTTGAGAGATCCACAGGTTAAAAATTACTTTTGCTGGAAAAGAATGGTCATGAACAGAAAGATTCTTCCAGCCTGTAGTTGCTTGATTATTTTTATATCTATTTTTCCCTTCCCATTGTATGTATTTTCTGTAGGTCTTTCAGCAAGTAAATCCCTCATCCTCCATCTTGGTGCAGGACTGCTTTAGAAACACAAAATAGATATTTTAAGTCATCTCTAGATATTCAGTTCCAGAGAGATAAGACGCAGGCCTCAGTCTAATCTCATTTACACAGATCAAAATCAGAACTCATTTCACTGGAGTAAGCAGTGCGACACTGCTGTAAAGCTGCACAGCTTCTTACTTGGGGCAGTTTTGTGTGTGATGTTTTTAACACATCTCTGTGCCAACTTATTTGAATGCATTATTTAATCAAACCTCTCTTTTAAAAACAAGGAGGCACTCATGTTTGTGAAGAGCTCTGGCCTGCCAGTACTTTCAGGTCAATGTTGTACACGCACAGCCTCCAACCAGCTTGACCCTGCCCTGATCTGGGGTTGGCAGTATCACGTTGATTTGCCTTTTCATTCCTCTGTGCAAATGATCAAATACCTATTTTATAACTGGACTAAAAAAGGAAGAAGGTAGTGAGAGGGAAAGCTTCTGAATCAAATTAAGGAGAGGTCTCAGATTCACATCTCCTGGAGATACAGAATGAAAACAAAACTGCGCTGCCATCTTCATTGGCAGAATTGGGTCTAAGAGTCTTGCCTCTAAGTACGCATCCTTGCCATCTATTTAGCAAAGCACTTTATGATTGTTGAATGTGTTGACTATCTTTCAAGTGCTGTCATCTAGTTAGAGAAATGATTTACTTACTGATTCATCTGAATATTAAAAACATCAGACAGCATTTCTCAAAAATGTGTTGCTCTGTAAGCAGCAATGTTGGTGCTGTGGTTAGTTTATTAAGTGAAGCACAGGTCTGAGAGACTTTTATAACTGAATCCAGCATGTTTGGAGCTTGTGCATTGTCTTTAGGTCAAGCCTAGCTGAAGTATCCCTTAGTCACTTGCTGCGCACGGCATCATCTTCAGGGAGCAGCTTCTCACCGTCTTTTCTGCTCCGTGTTTCCCCATGATGTCATGGGCTAGAGGGGACACAGGGCTGTATATGACTTTTCTGCACTATGAGTAAGGATCAGAAACAGTGGGACAACCTCATTCTTTTCCACAGTACTCCAGAGGTCATGAAGTATGTGCTTGAAGGCACATGTGTATTTAATCAGTTCGGACGTTAAAGAAAATCAAGCTCAATTTTATGCATGCCCTATCTAGCTTGGAACCACAGTGCCCAGATTTCAGGCATATATCTTGCATCTTTACAAAGGAACACAATTTGCTGCCTAATGCTATTCCACTCCTTTTTCCCGAGGGGAATGCACCTTCTGAAGGCATAATCCGTAAGCTCCTTAGCCAGCGTATCTTCTGACAAGCTTTGCCCTGCTAGTCCTCACAAAGCAGCCTGCACACCCTCGGTTCACACTCCTCTCAGCTGAGATGACAGAAGCAGGGCATTCTGAGTGCCACTTCTCATGCTCAAACTGCGAGTAGCGAACTGCTTACACAAATCCTCCTCTTAAAGTGGCTGGTCCAGCGTGACAGCTTTCGGCGTGGTAATGCAGAGCTGTACACCTGCAAGAGCCAGCTAGCCTGCAGTGGTGAGAATGTTTTGATCGCAGACTGCAGTAAATATTTAATTATTGTGTGATTTCGTCTGTGGAAACCTCAAAGCACTTCTCAATATCAATACTTGCTCTAGTTATATGTAACCGTCTTTCAACTTTAAGAAATATATTCAGGAGTGATAATAAATATTTCATAAAACTGTAACTAAAACCTGTTTGTAGACTAGAGGTGACCTGCTGCTTATTCTGAGGTGAAAGAAAGTACTTCAAGAGTGTATTAATTTCAAATAATTTTAAAGAAGTCTTGTATTTGTTGGATATCTGCTTTACCCAGCTGAAAATCAAGGCCACGATGACTCAGTCATTATACTGTAACGTGAATTCACTGTCCTCCCTTCATACAACATACACAGTATGATTCAAGGTTAAGCATAGAAAATCAAAAGACTCATAGCATGGACAATTTTAATGGTAAAAGAACCTTGACTTTTACTGATTATATTAGTTCAACTAAAATTGACCTTCAATATATGAAGATTTCATTTTCACAAATAAATGGTATGACTGATGCCTTTTATTAGGCTTACAAAAAAGTAATCAGAATTGAAGCTTTCAAGGCCACAGACTCTTTTTCAGTTCAAATTACTGATAACAGAAGGAAACAGTTATGAGATCTTAAAAGCTAAACTAATCTTTTCTGTTTGTTTGTTTCTTAGTAAAAGGCAGTAGTATTACTAGAGGGGTCCCACTAGCTAGCATTGCTGCTAAATAACAACATGCCACTTTCCAGCATTATCACCAGAGTTGTCACTTGTGCATATTTATCCAGTTAATGGGATGGATTTATTACAAGTATTGAATAATTTGGACCCAGCCTACACTGATGTATTTTATGGCATGTGGTCAACACAGCTATTACGGCATGGATCTGCAACTGCTCTATAAACTGGAGCATACAGTCATTAAAATGAATGAGCACAAGTGTTTGTTATGCTGTTTTTAATTATATGTTTATCTCCTTCTCTTTTATACTTCCATTTTATTTATACCACATGTGGTCACATATGGGCCATGGATGTCATCTTAGGGAGTTTAGACAAACCCTAGGCAATCATCTTACTTTATTTAGGAGGGTATAACTTATCTTAGCAGCAATTATAGGGCTATACATCTTAATTTACATCCATATTCCTGATTTTCAGTGAAGTCCAATATCCAGAGCTGAGGGTATGCTAAGCAAAAAGGAGCAAAAAGGTTTCACTATCGTGTGGCACATTAATTATCAGAAGGATTAGACTCAACTCCCTATTAGGAGTTGGACTCAATGATCCTTGTGGGTCTCTTCCAACTCAGGATATTCTATGATTTTATGATTTTAATGTTTATCACAGATTAAAGATAACATTATTAATTACATTAGATGTTTACCTTATAAATTCCTGAAGGAGTTGCTTTAATAACTTTTGTAGAACAGAAAACCCTGGAGACAAAAACTTATGGAACTATTAGTTTAATAACTAATAGTTTGAAATTATAATTTAAGGCACAAATTAATGCTACTTACAGGGCTCAGTTCTGTTTTCTTTGAGTTCTGCCAAGTAGATAAATGTAATTCCCTTATGTACTGATGAAAATAAGTCTGAAATGATAACACAGGTATTGGAGATATTGTACCATCTCTGATAGTACAGTTCTACTGCCAACAGACAGGGAGCCACTAGAAACCAGACTTTATGTAATGGTACATGAAACCCAAGGGACTGGTCCATGCCTCTGGGGGCCATTGGCATCATGTTAGGCCTGTAGTTTATGCCATGAAGGCCCTTTGACTTGTTCTTAGTTGGCTTATGGGCTTATTCTTCATATAATTTCAACAAAAAGATTAAAAGAAAATTAAAAGCATTCTTCAGTGAGTTGTATTGCCTTCAAGTTTGCTTTCTGTGAATGTTAATGCCAGAAAGCACAATCATCTGAACTTTCATGAAAGTCAAAGACACTGTTTTAATCCATGTACTTTCTTTGGACAATTGGCAGTCAGAGACTTGCTAGACAGTAGCTTCCAGACACACATGCATCTATAAAAATTTGCATGTATATATACATTGCTTTTCCCACTGGGTGGGCTATCAGTTGTACTCCCAACTTCAGCTCAAGGCCTATATCTTTCACATGACAGAATGTGAGCAATTTATGCATTTAGCTAAATCAGCTTAACCTGGGTCAAACTACACCCATGTTGGAGCTCTGCCATCATACGCAGAAAAGAATTATAGATCTGATGGTACATGTTCTGATGAAGGAGAAGCAGTGACACTGGACTGATCAACAGTTTAACTATGACACTACTGGCTCCCTCTGAGGACAGGATCAGGTCTACTGAAATGATCAATTTAAGTTTTAAATTGTACTTTTAATTATTTAAAATAGATCAGCAGAGCTAGGGAAAAAAAATCCCTTTGTGTCAAACAGTAATTACATCTGACTTCTGCACTGAAAACTCTAAGTTCTGTAGTACTACATTATAACTGCTTAAAAGTATAAGGTTCTTTCTTTTGCATAGTTCAGATTGTGCATTGAACTAGATAGCTTTGTTACTAGGGCACATGGCTCTCCATTCCTGGAACCCCGCTTGAACTCTTTACTTAAATGAATACACTGGTTTTGCTCAGTCATTAGTAGGCAGTAACTCATATCAAAATGCATTGCATTTAATTCAGGACAGTTGGCAGTCTCTGCACAAGAGAGACTCCAAAATGAGCCAGCATATAAAGGGGAGGGGGGGAGGAGGAAATGTCTTCAGCTTAGAGCTGGGGTTACCACTAGGGCAAGGAGGGGATTTTCTCACTCCAGCTGTCTGCATCAGAACTGGTATTCAGTTTCTGGTACTCTGAGGACTGTAATCTTGGGGCGGGGTGGGGGGGGGGGGGAAGAGAAATCTTAATGCTTACTGGGAGAACAGAAATGTGATAATAAGCCATATAAAAAAATCAGAAATATACATGCTCATGCATCAATCACCTCCATTTCAGATGCAATGCCAAACAGAGGGGATGAATGAGGGCTCAGCTCAGTTAGGAAGAGTGCAAAAATCAACAGCACTAAAGCTACTTTTCAGGTTAGCATAATCTTCTGTCTGCAAACACTGTTTTATCTGATTTTTTTTTTTTTTTTTTTTTTTTTATTGGACAGCTGTGATCTTCTCCTTTCAAAACCTTGTCACTGCTGTTCAGCAGAAATGTAAGTGATATGATTAAGGAACATGGCATCTTGTATAATCGGTCGTAATCATTATCTAGGGGTTTCAGTAACATGACACATGCACAGCAACAGCAGCATCTGCTATGGACTGACAGATATCTCAAGCTCAGGATGATGGAAGCACACTCAGGGATTTGTAAACTTGTCTTGGCTAATGCCACTATCCTGATGTGAACCTGTTGTTGGCTACGCTGCTTAAAGGCCAAAGATTAAAAGTGTTTTATAAAGTTCATCGTATCCCTCCTGAACCTACATCTCTGGCTGGTGTGGGATGTATCACCTTAGCAGACCTTTCCCACTTTCACTGATAGGGTGGTACTTTTGGAAGTAGCTGTAAAGAGCAGAACTCTATTTTTATAGCATTTCCTCACCATGCATTAGGTTGGTCTTTTACACATACTCAGTATTAGATTAACCATCTTTTAAAAGAAGTCAACAAAGTTGAATTGTGTAGTATACTATGTAAGTTATAAACACTAGGGGATGGATTCCCTGCTTCAGGGACACGTGACAGTAACTTGAACGAGAGCTACCATGTCCCTGCTGCTTGCTTAGAAGCTCTGTACCTTATGTATATGCTGAAGTCTGCTGGCCATAGCTCCAGAGACACCAGACATATCCTGGGTGGAGATCTGGGCATAAAGGAGATCTGAAGTCTGTGTCTTCCTCAGCCTGCAGAGACTAAAACCAAATCTCTCACTTTCTGTGCATGTTTCCCAACCACTGTGCTGTTAAAGATCTGGGAGAAATAGAGATGAGAGATGTTTTCCATGCCTCCTTGTTATAACAGGGTCACTGGGAGGCAAGTGGCAGTGAGCCAGGAGAGCAACAAGCAATTGAGAACCAGGCCAGAAATGGGATACAGGCATTTTTATTATTATTATTGTGGCAAAATTTAGAACAGCTGTAGGCTGCATTAATTTACTCTGAGGTCTGACTGATTGCCAAAGCCGTGGCTGGGGACATCACTTTTGTACACCAACTGTGGAAATTCATCATTCCTCCCCATTGACATTGGAGGATTGATACCTGGGCATTGTTCATTTATTGTGATTCCAAAATATTTCTTTCAGTCACTTCTGGACAGGATCTTGTATTCACTCTGCTTCATTCAACTGTTTGTAAACACTACTGCAGCCATATTTCTGGTATTGTTACAAGGCAATCAGACAGTGGGCATGGTGAAGTCAGGCTTGCTCTGCAATGAAAGAAAGGTTTTTTAAGCAAACATGGTGGTTTATAAAGGTAAAGTCCATCTAGACAGGCTAGTACATTTTATTTGTATTTTTCATCCATCTCAGCAACAGGAGTGTAGAATTCAATACTCACAGCTGACAGATTCCAAGTAACATTGAGGGTTATTCCCAAGTTACAGCAAAGATGATGTTTGTTATCCAACAGTTGTTAATAAGGTCCACATATGAGGAGGTCCACATATGACAGAGGTCATAATCTGTCTTGGACAATCTTTAAACAGGTTAAATGCTTTAAATTAATTGCTTACTCTTCTGCATATTGTATATACACTCCTACTCCTGAAAAGAACTCTAGATCAAGTTGCATCAAACCATGTTATCTAAGAAAAACATGGCTAATTGTTCCAAACTTATTTATTCCCACTTTACATTCTAAAGGCTTTCTGGATAAGGATGCTTCATAACATTTTATATTATGATTCAGATTCCCTTGCTGTCACCATGGAGGACCTTATTCCACAAATATTCTTCTCAGGTTAGCTTTTTTTTTTTTTTTTTTTTTTTTTTTTTTTTTTTTTTGATTATGGGAATCAGCTATGTTGATTTATACCATTTGAAAATCTGGACCATTGAGTTCAAGAGGATGACTAATGGAGTCAGGTGCTTATCAAGTTCAGAGATGGTATCAGAATCTGATTCTGCTTGTATCTGGGGACAAAGGACTGAGACCTGATGAAAGGAGAAGCAATTAGTTAACCACCTTTATGAAGAAGACAAAGACAGAATGCAAACGCACCTGTCTCTTTAAGGCTTCCTCTACTACTGCCTCATGGAACAAAAAAAAATATATATATAGTTTTGCTTTATTCTCAAATACAAACATATTGAATGATTATTGTGTCAGTGCCAGGATGTAGGTATCAAAATTCACTCTTCCTTCTAGTGTTCTTGCAGGTCAAGGTTTGAAAGAAAAATATGTGTATAAATAAAACAGGCACAGATCAGATGTAAAAATCCACCTGCTACATTTATTAATGTGATTCTGCCTGTGAAAATATAATGTCTAGAATTAGGTATCCTGAAAGTACAGCTAAATAAACTTAAACAGAATTTTGAATAAAGATACATTTGGGTATATAAACCAGGAAGAGATTAAACGTAATATAATCAAGCGTACAAAACAGAATGTGACACAACAGGGCAATGATCAGTATTTCCACTCTTAAAAATTACATTTTTACATTGCCACAGGTGAAGTTACTATAGCTGCTCCCACTTTCTGCATAGATGTTAGCAGGTGTTCCTGCCTTCCCTTTGCCTCTGAGACAAACACCTGCTAATATTAGCTACCTACTTCCAGTCCACACCAGAAGGAGCTTAGCAGATGATATTTTCATTGGATTGTGCAATAATGTGAAGTCTTCTCTAATCTTATTTGGCATATTACCCATTGGATTTATGGAAATCCTTAATGAACTTTAACCTGGAGGTGTAACAGTCACATAAACTTTGCATGTGAGTGTGCGTTGTGGTGGTCATGAGGTGTGCCCTTGACTTTACTTACTGCCTAAGTCTTTGGCTAGTTCTACAAGTAACCCTTAAATCCAAAGGGAATTAAGTATAAAAATCAGTCTTCCAAACACATAGCACTTTGGCTGATTAGCATGGAGAAAAAAAGAATTAATAATGAGGAGAAAAAAAAGATAGCCAGAAACTACAAACACCAGGGAGCCTGTTTCAGTGTTACTTGAAAATAAAGCAACAATAGCAAGACTAGTCATCTCATTAAATAATAATTTGTTATTTCCCTTTAATGCTGCACATGTTCTTTAATGGCTGTGACTTCTTAAGACAGTTGGACTATAATTTCTATGAATTTATCCATGGGAAACTTGTATAACTTTTAATGAGTCCTTGAACTGACCACCTGTGAGCAAGAGGTATCATAAACCTTGTCTCTTGAAATATGAAAAATAATTTGAACATAAGCCTTCCTTGATGTAGCTGATCTAAAGTAGGTCTTGAAATTACTGGCAGACAGCTCAAGCCATGCTCCCTACAAAATTAAAACATGTCTACTGCCACTGTCCAATGGCAGGGAGTAGGTGTCCACATTTCTCACATTTGGAAAATTGCAGGTAATTAAAGAAGGAAAAATGTCTGTGTTTATCAGAGATTGATTCTTTCTGTAGAAAGGCATATTGTTATATTTCCTTGTGATCAGAGTCCAGCCATCAGAACTTTCCAGCTGTTGAAACTATCCTCATGGTCTTTCATGTCTACGTGATTGGTAAGTTGGATGTCTTGTGACAAGAGACAAGTATGTGCTTTGAATGGGATCCTGGACTCAGGGGAATTTCATTTTCATATGAAACTGAATTAGTACAACTTGCCACAAAATTTCAGAGAAAAATCATGTGAAAAATGTCATTTAATAACAGCTGAAATGCTTTGTATGCTTTACCAGCTCTGACTACAGTGCTGAGAAGTGCTGTGGAGTCTTTCTTCATTTTATTCTTTTTTATATATCCTCTGTTGGATTTTCTTGTTTCATTTTTGCTTCACTGGTTTGTTCAAATGTTAATATTTCTGGTCTAAATCACATATCCTCTGGCATGTGTTTCCACATGCAGAGGTTTCTTTTCCATTAACAGTGTAATGAAATAATGCTCTATTAATAAATCTGTATAAACATTTTCAAAAATTACAGAAATACATTTCCAACAAGGAATTTTCAAATATATTGAAAAAAAAAATATTTCAGCACGAAACAAATGTTGCTTTCAATACAGAAAGTTGTATTTAATTTGAAATTCTGTATTTTCCTTGCAAAAGAGGAAGAAATATTTAAAAAAAAAAATGAAATTTTAATTCCTAGTTTGCATACTATTCTTTCATTTTTATTTCATAGGTATGGATTATCTTTCAACTCTGAGCATGCTGCGGGAACAAAATTCAGGCACTAGAAGTCCAGTGCCAATTTTAGAAAGACTACAGATATGTTGAATTCAATTCTCAGGATGTGCTTTGCAAGAGAGAACAGTGAAGAAGCCAGAAAAAGTTAGATGGCAAAACCACCACAAATGCACAAACTGTTTTCACAGAAACATTAGCATAAACAAGGTAAATCCATCCCTTAGCTCAGATGGCAATTACATCACAGGTAGCACAACATTTTACTACCTTCAGCAGCTTTACAGAGATAAACTCTCTGTGAAAAATACACTTTGAACAATTTTTCCTGTGTGTGAGCCTGAACCAGGCTTTTCTCTGGTGCTAAACATAAATACCCTACTGTAACTCCTGTCTTCTTCTTGCATAAATAAACAGTCTACAGGCAGTGGAAAGAGATACTTGCTAATGTGCTTCTGTTGTGACAATGTCAAAAAAAAAAAAACCACCATTGAGGTGTTTTCCAAGGGGCCATCTTTATCCTGACGAACATCCATACAGAAAATGTAATTGCACCCTTTTAAAGTATAATCCTGGTGCCACAGAATATCCTATGGATCTGCTGAGTGATTTACTGCACCAATAATGCTGTCCTTTAGTTTTCACACGGTTTTAATGGAAATACGTGAATACTGGGAACTACACAGCATTCCCTTTTGTGGCACCTGTCTCAAATGAGCTAGGTCCCTCATTTTTCCATTTCACATATTAGAATGAATATACAGCAGGAGGAGCTGCCTTACATTTTCCATTCTTCATGTTAAATATAATCTCCTAGCCTAAGTGCTGAATCACATCTCCCAACTATTTCCTGCTCCAATTGTGCCTTCACTTGTGATGCTTTTATTTACCATGTCGGCTCGCACCTTTCTTAACAGTGTTGCTTTTCTTCTCCTTCAAACAAACATATCCTTTTCTCTATGGCAATTTTTGAAATGTGTGCTCAAGTCAGGGGTTAGACAAACCTTATCAGTATGCGTGCGTGTGTGTGTGTGCACTTGTGTATGTAATTCAGGTATTTTCTCTCACTGAGAAGGACAGTTGCATTGGAAAGCTCGTAAAAGCTCGAGTGGAACAACAGCACAATGCATCAAAGGGGGAACCGAGATTCTTTTTTTCCATAATTTTAGTTGAATGCATCACAAAGTGGCAATTATATGGCACATTTTTCTTCTAAAAAATTGGCCTCGTTGTGCCTCTAGACAACAAAACAGCATGAGGAAACCATACAGGCACAGCTTGGTTCCAAATAACCATGTTTACCTAATATACACAAATATGCCAGGCCTAACTATATAAATATTGCTGTTCTGACTTATTTCTGGAAGTTTCTGAAACACATAACATGGTGAGTAGAAAAGAACATTCGCTATTTATTTTTCACTATAGGAAAAGGCAGTAAGTTTCAAGCATAAACATTATTTGCAATGTGATAGGGGAAGATGACAGAAATGTCTATGGAGCATTTTCTATCCACTCATACAGTGAAAACCTTGCAATGAAAAAATCACTGGAGTTGTGCAGCTCAAATTTACATAGCATGCATTTTGATTGATCTAGGAAATATTTTCTATGTTATTTAATTTGAATTGATTCCTACTATACTTTTCCTTCTTCCTTTTATAAGATATTCAAAAGATTCTCAGGGTGACATGAAACACTTTTAAGAGAACTACCACTTATCTCTTCTTTTCTTATCTCTTGGGCAGCTTTTTCCAGCATTCAAAACTAGTGCCTGAGTTTTAAAGCTCCCTCACAAGATTCTTATCATATGAGGTCTATCGACAGGGAGGTTTCCCTCTGGAGACCGAATGTAGTGTTTGAATTCATCAGAAATTGCAAATGATGCAAGATGACTCAAAAAATATATTCCTAACAAGCACTCAAGAAATTCCCCAAACTAGATGTATGTCTGGCTTTAATAAATGACATATCCAAAAGGTAGAAAAAAAAATAATAATTCTGATTCCAGGGGAATCCACAGCAAATGAGCCACAGCCTGTGGCACTTGTGCCTGACACTGCTGTTTCAGTGCACTTGTGTCAAGGTGCAGGGCTGAGATGGCACTGTCTCCTTTTTGCCAAACCTGGAAGATAATGCAGCTATGGGCTGTAAGAGGCACCCTTACCATTACCCTTACCATTAGTCAGGTTTTGACTTAAATTATCCTGTTGGTGGTTCCCACAAGATTCTTACAAAATGTATTTGCAGCAGTCATTCCTTGCTCACAATCAACAATCCACATATTTTTTGGCTTCTAGGGAAAAAAAAAAAAAAAAAAAAGGAAAAAAAAAAAAAAAAAAAAAAACAGAGAATTTATAGGGCCTAACTCACCGCTCATCTGGAGCAGAGGTTGGTGCTGAGATCCAGCATATAAGATTTTCACATAACCCCAAGGCTGCCAAAATCTATATTGGCTTTCAGTTCCAGCTGTGCCACTTTTTGGACTGAGGGTGACAAGTGGGCCCACTGCAAGTAGCTCCATTTCCTGACTCATGTCATCTGGATGCTCTCCAAGAAGATGCTCTGCAATAGGGACTGCCCCATGGCATAAAACACAGGAGTCCTGCCCAGTGTCCCTATGGTTAAACCTGGTTAAACCTGGTTAAATTGCAGTATACCTGGTCTTAAATCATTTTAAGTCTGGCACTTTATTTCTATAAAAACACCCCAAAATATCTCCTTCCCTTTTTGCACTCACTTGCTTTTTAAAGCATTTGAAACAACAAAACTTGTGTTTTGCTTTTTGTTTTATTTTTATTTGGTGTTTTGGGGTAGGTTTATTTGCAGGAACAGAGGTTACTCCGTTTAATTACTTTCTTATTCCTCTTCATTTGTCCATTCTACTAAACTTGAATATCTTCCTCCAGTTTGGAAAAATTAGGTTCTGACTAAATGACAGCCTTCTCTTTCCTCTGCTCTCTTTCTGAAAACCACAAAATACTGAGAAATTCTGAAGCAAAAAGAAATTTGAAGGGGGGAGGGGGAAGGCAAAATAAAATTTTAAAATTTCACCTGAAGTAACTTTTTGTAGCTATAGTTTACACTCCTATAGAAAATAAATTATTTTGTACTCACTCACATTTATTTTTTTTTGGGGGGGGGGGGGGAATAAAAATTATTCTTGCCAGAAACTTTTAGGAAAAACAAAACAAACAAACAGAAAAAAAAACAGGTCTAATATGTCCAAAATATAATCAGGCTTACATTGTCTACCAGTATTTCTCCTGCAGAAATCAATATGATCATTTAATTTTCAGCAGTGAAAAATAATGGAAGATTTTTTTAAAAGAGCCCTTCCAGGAACAAATAGTAGAGAATCTCAACACATTTATTAAGTTAGGAAATCCAATGAATAAAGAGATTTTTCAGGTCACTTAATTGAAAAATTCTCTTTTCTTCAAAAAAACATCTTTTAGTGTGGATCCATCCCTCTCCGCCAACACCCCTTTATGGGTTCCTCATTTCAGTACTGTGGTGCTGAGGGAGGGATTTTTTTCTCCACTGAAACCAGTTCCATCATGGATAGACCACATGATAGTGAAATTCAAGCTGAAGAATTAACCTCTTTTTATTGTTGTTTGTGTTAATTGAATAATAAGAATAGTCTCCTCTAGCTGGGATAATGGGATGGCCCTGGATCTGTCCCACTTCATAAGCCTGTCCTTTTATTTCTTCTCTAGGTATCATAACTGTTTGATCACATGGGTCCAAATGCTTCAAAGCCACTACCTCACAACCATTATTTTTCCACCAATTTTATTTAGCTTCTATGACTTATTTTTTTTCCCAGAGTTCTGATCTTTATTCAAATTTAAAGCAAGCAAACCAACAAAAACATCTCTTTATTCCTTTTCCTTGCCCAAACGCCTTGCAAGACAAAGACAAATAACTGCTTTGATCTGGAGAGAGCGTGGATTTTCTTTCTTCTTTAAAACAGGCAGAGGATATTTGTGCAAGTGAAGGATCAGGGTCAGGACAGGCAGAGCTTGTAACTGAAGTTGTCTGTCTTTGGGCCATGCAACTGGGCTGCGAGCTTCCCTAATGCCTTGGCACTGATCCATATGCTGACCCAGAGACACTCAGATGAGGCGAAGAAGCCAATTAGGTTATAACCTGAAGTTGGTTCAAGCAGAGGTCCTGTAGGTGAACTCTGGCTGCATTATCCACTAAGCTGCCCTGAACCAGCATGTGGTTTAAGCAGGAAACGGGATTGTTTTTGTCAAAAATCATTGTTTTCCTGGGAATCGGAATTGTATAAAATAATGAGAAAAAAAAATACAATTGCAAAATTCATTTTCTATACAGTGGAAAAATCATTTTATTGACATTTATTTTCTCTGTTGTCCTCCCTTATGTAGATTCTGTAAGAATATGCTTCTTAGTACTTCATTCCAGTAACAAATCTCCTGTTTTATTTCAGTGTACATTTAAATGAGAACAATACTCAGCTAATAAATAAATAAACATTCTGGTGTATTTGCATTTGTTGAAAGGGACAAACCATGAATGAATGCTACAACAGCATTTGCAATTTCCTTCA
This sequence comes from Netta rufina, assembly GCF_964035555.1. Lineage (NCBI taxonomy): Eukaryota > Metazoa > Chordata > Aves > Anseriformes > Anatidae > Netta > Netta rufina. The sequence continues at coordinate 17,829,313 of NC_140134.1, read as the reverse complement.
TATTCCCCTATTTTCTTAACACATTTGGAAAGAAGAAAAAAAAAAAAAAGGACTAAGACATGAACACTGAACCTCAACTTCTATGAACTGGCACAACTCCATAAAGCCAGTGGGGCTACTTTGATTTATATCAATTGGAGATCTGGCCTAAAAGTTTGCAAGAGTAATGGAAATGTGAGAATTTCAGCAGTGCTTCTCTGACAGAGGAGAGATGTGCTGCGGGGAGCTGCACATGTAGTACATGGTCATGACTGCTTACACATTAATTAAACCAGTTTTATATTTTGGTACTGGAAAGCTGGTTAAAACCATCTGTTTCTTTTCAGAATATTCTACTAACTATGAAGAAATTGTGATCAAGATTAGATGTAGGTGATAAATAGTTGTGGGTTTTTTTTTACTCTGCGGCTAAACATAAAGATTTAAATAGTATTTGTGTCAGAGAGTACTTAAGTACAGATGTAAAGGTTTTTTGCAATGTGACAAACAAAATAATCTTAGGCTATTCTGCAATGTTTTGTTTCATCCAAAACAGTGATTTAATTTCTTTTGCATTTTATTTACGCTTCCTTCTTTCTGCATATTTTAACCCTTACAATATGGGAGCGTGTAACATATTTTGAAACAAATGTTGAAGGAAAATTTCCCAATTTTTTACTAAAACTAATTGTTGAACATGACCCAGTCTGAGGCCTCTTACACATCAAGCAATCAACAGGCTGATGCCTCAGTGAAGCGTTCCAGCAAATTACCTGGCACAGCCGTTGCGGGGTGGCTGTGCTGGAGCACATCCGTGGAGCTGAATTAGAGGTTGTAAATTGCCTCCACAAATCCCTTCCCTCATAGTCACTTATTGTCCCACATAAGTAGCTATCATTTTAATTGACAGAGTGTTGTATGAGGGATGCAAAATCATGAAAAATATGAAGTGCATCATACAGAGACAAAACACAGCTCCATTGAAATTATACCTTGTCAAGAGGGAAAATATTCTGGTTGGCTGAACATGAATCAAAGAATTTGGAGGACCAGAATACTGGAATTACCTGAACTCAGAAAGTAAGTATAGAAAAGGACTTGGCTTGCTTATTTGCACACATCTTTTTTCTTTACTTATTTTTCTTTTGTGCTGGGTATAAAAAAAAAAAAAAGGTGAAAGTTTAAAAAGGAAAGTTGGAGATGAACTAAAATATAAATAATAACAAACCATATTTGTGGAGTAGATAGCCCAGAGACAGATAACAGCGCAGAAATATTTGCCTCAGGACTGGCTCAAAACCTAGCCAGAGTCTGAAGAGATGGCAATAGGTCGGCCGTTCAAGGGCCCACGAGCAGTGGGTTTGTGGTCCGTGTCCCTTCTTCATAACAGCGCTTAAGTGGTTCACAGCCTCTGCATTGGCCCTGTGAACAAAGATGAATTTCACTGTCTGAACACATCTGTCATGTTAGGATGTTGACACCATGCATGATGTTGTTTAGCTGTTTGGGTTTTGCACACATTAAGAGTATAGTAGTACCTCTTCTCCAAAGCAGATACTTCTTTATAAAAGAAATACATGCAGATGTGTTTAATCACAGTTTTGTCACCTAATGCTGCAAAGACACATAGGAATATCCAATTCCTGTGTCCTTCTTGTCTTTGTTTTCTGCTCCATGCTTTCTATTACTGTATGAAAATGCATACATCAATAAAATGAGGGTCGAGTTTTATTTTCTGCTTTTTTTAAAACAGTAAAACTGAAACATACATGATCAAGAAACTGAAAAATGTGATAAATAAAAAATGCATTATCCTTACTGAGTTCTCTTTGACTTTGGATTTTGATATCCTTTGCTAGAAAGGGAGGAATATCTTACACCACAGATTTTAGTGGAAGTCAACAAAGCTATTTCTGTCTTAAAGAGTAAGGGTAGAAGAATCTATACCCTAGTTTTTCTACTAAAAAGAGAGATTAAAAAAAGTTTACATCCACTATTGATTGATTTATTTATTTAATCCATCCACTGATAGCACGAAAGCTTCTGCTTTTGCACTTTACTGTTGATGCTTGACTGAACTATAGAGCTTACTTTTTTTAATGCAACCCTGAAATCAGCTTCAACATTGAAGGAAAGGCCATGACACTAGAGATTTTCAAGCAGATGGAGTAAAAAAATATTGGTTTTGTGTGTATCGGTGCAGTAGGTGTTGAAAATATAAAAAAGAGGACCATTGATCAAAATAATAGATAGAAGCATTTTTTAATCTGCACAAGTCCATACATGTTTGTATCTTCAATTGTAAACACACATACAAAGACATGCAGAAGTGTATCTCTATCTCCTGAAGTATTTAGCATTATATGTATCTTTCAGCTTTTAGCTTGATTTCTTTGACAGTTCGGCCAGAATACCATTTTCCCTTCCCTTGTGGCAAGCTATACACGTTAAGCCTTTTCTAACAGTCCTCTTCTGCTGTTTTCTTTCTTTTGCTTGATGTATGTCTTGTTTTGTTCTTGAAGTAGAAAAGCACAAGTTCCAAAATAGATTTTTATTTCCAAAAATCATCCGCTTTTAAAGTACTGCCAACTTGGTGAGGGTTTGCTTGAAGGGGAAAGCCAGGTTTCTACTGCTACCCCAACAGCACATACAAGTGCACTGACCAACGGAAAAGTCAATCCCAAGAAAACTCTATCTCCCCTTTTCTCTCCCTGGAGTTCAAACCTAAAGGCTGTTGACATCTACTATGATTTAATCATTAGGATGAGGTGCTTTACTGAGGAATGGCCTCAACGGAAGGTCAGACTTCAGGGTTCAAGGATAACACTTGCACTAACAGAATGGTGTATTAGAGATTTATTTTTTCAAGACAGATATTTATTAAATATACTTTGTGAGTGCAGATTGCTATCAGTATATTTTGTACCCTTGCACTCAAAGCACTTCTAAGGAAAATGTATATCACAATATACAGTTTACAGATGGGTAGACTAAGGCACACCAAAAATAAATAATCTGCTACTTCAAAATTAATAAATAAATTAGCTACATAGGTTGAAGAAGAACTGTGCAACCAACTGAAACTACTAGCTGGGGTGGCTTGTTTAGTATGCTAAGTACGTTAATGTACCTCAGGACTGACAAATGTTCTGGAAGGCAAGGTTTTTTTTGATGCAAAATCCCCTAATACACCCAACTTTGCATTGAATATTCTGAGAAGTAAGAGTTAACTTTAATGAAAGCCTGTTTGTATTTTAAAATGTCATATATAGCTTGATTAATGGAAATAGATTAGAAAGAAATATATTTTAATATGGAGAACGTACTTACCATTGCACTATCAGAGCACAACTGACATGGGACACAGTCTAAACAAAAGTCAGCAGCTACTAATGAGGCTTGTTAGTGATGCTAATCTATGTAAATGTTATTAATTGAGAACATCTATCTTTTATCTCCAACATTTGGTAATCAGGCAATTAAAAAACAATGACATTCCCGGCGGTTGTTCTCCCAGTAAAAAAAAAAAAAAGTGATCAAAGAGTCCTGAATAAGGAAAGGGAAAGTCCCTTATCAAGAGCTGGGCCTTGCCTTGGGCTACCAGGCCTCATTAAAGGCAGAAAAGCTCTGTTGATCACCAATTAACCTGATTTGTAGGAACTCTGATAAAGACCTCAAACAACATGAGTTTTCTTAACTATAATAAATGACACAGTTTATTGACAAAAATAAAAACGTTTGGTTTGAAAAAGAACATAAAGGAGCTATTCAAATTGGATAGCCCTACCACACACCAGTCGTGAAAGACGTGGGATAGGTTTAACTTCACCACATTGGTGGCATATTATCAATGCCAGATACAGTCAAACCTATTAACAGCCATATACACAACAACCAAATATATACATATTTGGTAGCTGTCACATAAATTTCTGTCATCTCTAGTCATAACAGACAGCAGATTGCATTAATTATGTATGTACTATGCTCATGAATGGAAATTCAGCGCTCTAGGGTGAACTCTGTATCTCAAAACACGAAAGAAAAAAAAAAAAGGATATTTTCTTGAGGCTTAATTGGTGGACATTTTGTGATTATACTCTTTCTTTCCTTCTTTCTTTCTTTCTTTCTTTAATCTTAGCAGTTGCTTTAAATTATCCCTAGTGTAAATTTCCATATGCCTTTTTAACTCATTCTTTCATTTCCGGAAAATTTAATTCTTCTTCTCAGGTATTGCTTGTAGTGTCATGACTAGTAGGTAGAGCACTGCAGTGTGACTGTCAACTATAATTGTAATTATTGCCACTGGTTCATTAATTCACATGGTGATGGCCTGTCCCTGTTTGCCTCTCTGGAGGAAGAGGGAATAATAACTAAATGTAAAATTTGGGCCTAGAGCTGAGTAAAAAGGTGTCATAAATATGGTACTAAACTCAAGCCTTCTATGCATTTAAGGGTTAAATGGTATTGTTTTCCCACTTCAGCTATTCCACCAAACCTATACATTGTGAATGTATCTGCTAGAGTTAAAATTGTTTGTGTACTGGGGACTATGCTGGCATTAGCGTGTCTTCTAAAATTATACCCTAGGCTTACATCACTTTATTGGCAAAATCTGTAAGAGTGCTTTAGGTCTTCAATGATAAAATGTATTTGAGACTGTGGAACTAGACCTGCCTTATTAGGTCTATCTAGCTGATGTCCATGATCTTTATGGGCCAGATCTGACTTTGATAAGAATCAGATTGGGTCATAAAGTGAAAAAATACCACTGTCACTTTTTCTGACATATCCATTTGACACATGCAGGACTGTATCTCAGATTTATACATCAAAAAATCAGGTCACTTTTCTTCTGCATGATGGAGGCCTCTGTCATTTTATAAAAATATTTGCTGTTATAAACTATTTTTCCTCCTCATATCTGCCTTTTTCATCCTCTATTTATTGATATTCAATATAGAATTAAAGTGGTGAAAAAAAATCATGGGGAGGTCCAAAGCCATTAAATGAGCAATTTTTAAGAAACTTCAACTCTAATATAAAAATTGGTGCTATGTCGCATTTAACAGAGAATGTAGGGTATCAAAAGGCATGTCTCAGAAGAAACTAAAAGGAGGCACAGCAGCAAAGCCAGTAGGAAGTGACAACAACCCCTTTGAAGCTCAGCCCCCTTTTTATTAAGAAGTTAAAATGAAAGATCAGGTGTTTAATGTTGGAATATGGGAATATTTTGGTCTGAGATGACACTTGTATGGTTTTGCTTTTTTAACTAATGCATCTGTGCTCCCCTCCCCAATAAATAAATAAATAAATAAATAAATAAATAAATAAATGCTACTGGTTAGTGATACTGTGGGTGAGCTTTCATCTTAATATATAGGACTGAGCTTGTTTTACAGCAAAGATAATTATCTCAAACCAGTGATTTTGGTTGGTTTTTGATTTAGCTGTTCAAGCAGATGCCACCATAGAGTTTCTATTATGCACAAACAATTGTATTTCATTGGTAAGTGCCCTGCATGCCTACCTCATTATTAGAACCCAATTAATTTTTCTTTGTAATAAAATGGAAAGACTTAGAGCTAACAGGAAGGCTAATCTAAAGAAATTTGGACCAACCGCAAAGAGTACCTGGAAGACGCATAAAGAAAGAAGAGTGGTAATTACGTGACACATGCACACACACAAAAAAGAAAGAACATGAATTGAAGTTTCAGAAACAGGCCCAGGGAGCACAGATCGCAATCTGGCTAGATTGCGAAACTAGTACTAAGATGTCTTAATTATATGATTGATGTAAGCTTCAAAAGAAAGCTCTGTATTCACAATGGCTACAAGGTTATGAGTGTTATCTAATGTATAAAGACAACTACCACTGAAGGCAAACACTACACATGAAACTTGAGACCTTTCTCTTTCAGAACCAATCAATAATGTCTTATTTTTAGTCTATATTATGTTTAAGAAAATGTGATGACATCCTTGATTGAAGATCACACAAATAATTATGTTAGTAATGACTCACTTTGTAGGATCTACAAGGACTGGATCTACAAGGACTGTTGTTTGAATTCCTGTGACACTGTATGCAAGGGGACCTGGTTCAATTACCTGATAGAAGTATGTAGACTATTTGTTTGAAACAAACTGAAAAAAAGCACTGCTTGGGGACATTGATTAACACATTCTAACACAGTTCTGATTACTTTAATCCAGTGACTTAGCTCACCAGCAAATTATCTGTTTTCAAGACAACAGAGTTAGCTGACACCAGGAGTTCCATCTTGCAAGGAATTCCAGTATTTCAAAACCTGTTTTTCTCCAGATTGGATGAAAGCCCTTCAAATCTCATTCTTTTAGGGACTTTTTTTTTTTTTTTAAGCGTATCACTAGAATTTTATTTTGATTCAGTTTAATCATTACAATTGTTAATACCAATGGAAAATAAATACAGAATATTGACATTTCTTCCAAAGGAACATTTTTATAATTTGGGGTTAAAAATTGAGTGAAGAAATCAATACAAACCTTTTTTCCAGTCAAGCAAATCACATTCCAGAAGGAAAGTGCTTTCATTTTGGAATTCTAAAATAAAGGCTGTTTATGAGCTTCCCAAAAATTTCTGGAAGATGACCAAACACTCAACATTTCTCAGGCTGTCAGTGCCACCATCAATAAACTGCTTTTCTGCCTTTCTCTTGGTGCTGAGTAATTTGTTCCAGAGGAGTATGATCCAGTGCTCCACAGCAGCTGGTAAAAAGATTCCCTCCAAGTTTTGTGGTGATGTGGTGAAACAATCTCTCTATCCAAAAACATTGATTGGCTTATTTACATTGAGATCAGGAAATGTTATCTTCACATGTAAAATGCACTCATTGTACACCCAACAAAGTCTACTCTGAGGAACACAAGGATCCACAATTTCAGACCAACTGGATGTGATATAGGTCTTCATCCATACTGGACAGAATAAAATGATAAACTAAAGGTTCTCCAAAAGCCTTAAGTTCATTATGGCACAGCATGTGTTTTAAACACATCTACTGCCTGATCTTTGCTAGTGTTGCAGGTGAAACAGTCTTTTCCTCTGCCTATCTGATCTGCTTATTACTGAAGGGTAACTCCCTTGCTTGGAGATACCCAAATACAGTCTTAACACAGTTGGCCCAATTCTGTTTGAAAGTCATTTTATGAGTCCTGATTGACCAGGTTTGATGGTAATAGAGTGAGAGTTAATGCTACAAGCATTACACAGAAGAGGCAAAAATAAAAGCTCTACTGTGCAGACAGGAAGGGTGAAGGGTCCATTGAAAATCAGAGAGATTAGCAACTCATCACATTATATGTGGGTTATCAGGAGACAGAGGTAATGAAAGTGAGACCTATATCCTTGATCAATAAGAGTTTGACTGCATTTTGAGTTCATTTTCCCCTGCCGAGAGTGAGACAGCAAGCTTACTATTGATCACAGTGTTAATCCATAACTAGTCTGGGCCCTAGCCTAGTGGAACAAGGAGGAAAAATAAGATAATAAGCAGGAACTCTTGATCTTTTATTATGGTGTGCTAGATAAAGAGAGTGCAAGGTTCAAGGTGAAATACTTTATGGTTAACCCCTTCTTTGCTGCTTAGTTCTGAGTGCATGAATCAAAGCAAATTACCCAAGCCCCATTTATATTTATATATATATTGACCTTGAATCTTGTTGACAAACATTGTGCTAGGGTGCCTGCATGGGAATACAGGTTACCACTCCGTGTCTCTTCAAAGCCCAGGGGACAAAGACACTTATGTGTCATCTGAGTGTGACTCCAGGGACACATCCTCAGCTGGTGAAGGCCTGTGTCTTTCCCCTGAAATAAGCAGGCAGGGGTTGCTGTAGCTGAGACAGGATGTGACCCTAAACCTAACCTTCAGCACTGTCCTTTGGAAACTGAATGTACTAATCTTAGATGAGAAATATTTTCCATTGCTTGCGTATTTACTCTAGCTTCCGTTACATGCATGTCTAGATATTCTCTGGTCATAGGCTTTTTTTCCCCCCCTCTGATGTCTTTAACTGACAACACGTGCAATTAAGACAACTTAATCTTTCCCATGGCAACAGCCAACTGATGTCAGAGACAGCAACGGTTTTGAGGTGAGCAGCTGACAGAAACTAGTGATGGCCAATTACCTTTTAATAAATCTTGGGAAAAGAAAGAAAATTAACAGTTAGTGCAAAGTTGTTTTGAAATCATGAATATTCCATAAACAATAGCTTAAGTAACATTTAAAACTAACAGCATTTCTTTCAAGAGCAAAATGATCTTTGTCTCATAATTACAGTTTGTAAAAGCACAAAAAACATGGGTTTATGTTCCATCCACTTGGAGGTTAGAAGCATACCAGGAGCCTAGTAATACAAGGAGCATCTTCTCTCAGCCCTGCATTGATATAATAGAAATATTTGCATCTATATACACATTTAGACTTACTGCCTTTTTGTATGAACCTGTCACATTTCAGCAGATAGTTCCTCAGTACTGGCACTTCTAGTTTGAGTTAAAATTACCCATATTCCAGCACAGCAGTGGCATTGCCTGTGCTGTTGCAGATGTCTTTGGGATGAGATCAAGAACCAATGGCCTCAGAAATGCAATGTGGTTTCATTTTCTGTAAAAATAATTAACAAATCTTCTTTTCCTTGAATTTTTGGTCTGCCTAGATAGATTTTTTTTTTTTTTCATAGTTTGCATCAATGCACATCATCCTTAGTGAGCAGAGAACAGAAAGATGCCAGTACACATGGCACTGAATGAGGTCTTACACATCTCAGGGTGAATCTCACCATAGTGTGATTATTTGATACTTTGACTTGGCCATATCATAATTGCATTCTGCCTGCTAATGCCACTTTGCTATTGCAGGTCAGTAGTGTACTGTTCAGCTCTCCCTGGCTACAACTAACTCATTCAGGTAGCCTGTAAGACTAATTTACAACCTCTGCAGAGCTACCTCACAGTTAGCTCATTTTAGTAGTTGTTAAATTATCCCTGTGCATCATTTACATGTTGCATGAGTTAGGATAATTAATGCTTGTAAAGCACTCTGAGGTTTTTGGATGAAATGTACAGTAGAATTACAATGAATTATTCTCATGATAATGATGATGATAAATAAATATTAGAGGAAAAATAAAAATTAAAATTAAAAAAAAAAAATTACAGCAGCTTTCACATGCTATTAAAAACACAATCCTGTAGCTAGAATGGTCTTTTCCAGCTGTGAGTGCCCTGTTGTCTCAGATACTCAAACAGACAGAAGATTAATCTTCAAGTGGTATATAGCCAGTTAGAGTTCAGCATGTTTTACACAAGTGTGTGCAATGCAACTATCCACTGTAACTTAAATCAATTTATGGACAAAACAAGAGGAAGAAAAATCCCATTGTTCTTTAGTTTATTAACACACACACACACACAAAAGTGTATGATAAAAACGTCAGGTGTTTTTGTTATTGTTATATTTAAATATCAATTTGCTAAAATATTGCTGTAGGCAGCACCTACAGGTTAAGCCGAGTGGTTCTTCCGGCACAACATAGAGAAGCAGAGATTCCTGTAGATCAAAAGCAAACATCTCTCTGCAGTTTCAGGGGCTGTGTTTACTGGGCTGCTCACCTTTATTTTATAGTATTTCAGTAGTTTGATGCATGTTATTAGTTTTATATTCTGAAAACACAGCTTTGACTGCAGAGGCTCAAATACTTGACACCTTTAACTCAAGGTGCTGGTTTTCCCTGACAAGGAGGTTTCCCCAAACTCTCTCATCTCATTTTTGTCATGCACTTGAGAGCACTCATTAAGTTTGCAGTGAAAGGAGGTGGTTAGAGCAGAGTAAATTGTCAAGTGGACTCTTGCACAGAAGCTGCTTTTATAAGGTCATGGTCTGAACTGGACACTACTGCCTCCATTTTCTTATGCAGTTATTTATATATGCATGTGCACAAGGCATAATTTGTGTGCTTTGAACAACATCCCCAGATCTTTATGGATAGCATTTTCTGATGACAGCCTCCATTTATGCACATGCCAATATTCAGTGTAATCCTTGCACAAATAAAGATTATTGTCTTCATCTAGCCAAGGCAGGAACCTCAAAAATATCATTCATGATAGATGTGTGTACAGACATTCAAAGATACAGTTGAAGCCTTCTATATTCATCTGTTATAATGTGTGCCAAACCAATAATGAAATGCAATGTCGCATTCATAGTCAGATCAGAGCTTTGTGGTTTTACTCTCTTGGAAGTCCTACAGTTCTCAGGCTGACATTTCTGCCCAACATGCCCCTAGGGAGGGCTACAGAGCAAATATGTCTGCTTCTTCTGAAAATATGATACGGAAAGTTTTATCTTCAAACTATGGGGTGAATGCATCTCCCAGTTCATGAAGGAAGGAAAGTGATCATGGCTTAGAGTTGGAAGACTCCTTTTTTCTTTTTTTGTTAGGGAGGTTTGACCTTGTTTCCATGAGTAAGAATTCATTCAGTTACCGGAAATGGAGCAAGCCAAATTCTCAATTAATTGTATTGAGTTTTGTATTTTACTAAACCAGGAAGAACATACAGGAAATTAAGATATACAAAACCATTAGAAAAATAGCTCATGAGAGATACTTTTTGACCAACTTATAATCTGGCTATCATGTATAGAAAGTCTCCAGAGGTGAGAGTTAAACAAACTCCCTCAAGTCTATACCCAGTGGGTTCTGCCTTCAGAGTCCAGTTGTTGGAGAGCCTAAGACAGGTCACTAATTGCCTCACCAACCACTTCTTTAAAGAGGATTAATCCAAGGACAATTTTTGGCCGATTTATCAGGTTATGGTTTAAAGTCCTTAGCCTAAGTTGGACATTTAGTACTCCTGCATTCAAGGCACTCCAAAACAACTGGGGTGGATGTGGCAGAAGCTGCCAGGACAAATACAGAAGAGTGGGTTTAGAGGGCAGCAATCCAATGCCACCACAATTCACACAGTACTCACAGCCCACTCACAGTAGCCAGAACAAAGCAGGCTACTACTTGCATGGGCAACAGCAATAAAAAAAAAAATAATAATAATAGTAATAATAATAATAAAAGCATGTTTTGGACTGAAGGAATGTTCTAACAATGGATTAACTTCTGTTGGCTGTGTAAAATAGGTGGTGCAAACCTCAGGAGCCATCCTAACCTTTGAACAGCGCTGCACCAGCTGCAACACTGCTCCACTTCCTGTTTCAGCTGCTGAATGAGTATAAATGCGTGCTCTTCCCTTCCCTAATTTTCACCATAGGATGGGAATACCTGCCCAAAAATATTTTCCTGGAAGGTATCATCAAAAGAGCACATCTATATGACTAGGTGAAAAGAGCTTACCACACTTACAGAGAATTGTAGGAAGGTGTCTTTTTCATCTGGAAAGGAAAGCGGTTTCTTTCAGTTGTCAAATTATAATGTCATAAATAGTAGATTGAATGGATGTTTATTAATTATTCCCCTTCAAAATGTCCACTAGTGATGTAAATTGAAACTGATGGGTTTCTTTGGGGGGAGTTTTTTAAATATTAATTTGCATTTGTTGGTTTTAATAGAGTTTAATTAAAAGAAGGAAAATAATCCTGGTTAGTAAATGTCAACATATTCAGGTTTTTTATAGTATCCGGCAATACATTTTTCATTTTCCAAAAACTATTTTTTGCCACAACACAAAGCAGATCATTTGTATCTGAAATTCAATTTTACACAACTGATTTAAACACGGGAATTGTCGTGTGTACTCAATGACATGCAGATAAATGCATCTACCATGCAGCCTCATTTGCCACGCTGGAAACACTCCAACCATCCACACACGGAGAGGTGAACCATGGCTCTTTCCTTCAGCTAGATCTAGAGGGGATCTGCCATGTGGTGGAAGAAATCACTTGTATTTTCCCTGTTTGGAGCTCCTTAGTGGCCCATGCAGAACGTGCTGCCCATGATCTGGTCCCCTGTCTGTTCTGTAGGGGCCATTGCCTGCCTGCACTGGGGGTGCTCTCCCTCTGGCAGAAAAATTAATTCTTCTGCATGCACTGTTAAAACAATAGTGGAATATTTCACTGTAAGATGCACTGCAATCACACCGAGGAATACTGGCATGAGCTGTTACAAATAGACTTTCTGCTCCAGATTGTCAAAAGTAACAATAATTTATGTAATTATTTTATATTAATTATAGGTCATCTACTAAAATCTTTAATTAATTAATGCTGTAATATGATTATGCAATTCATAGTTACTGTTGGAAAAGGTTAATTTGTCAAGAAAGACACAAGGTAAACAGAAATGTTATTAAAACCCAATATAAACATTCAATTCAAAACTTGAATTAAACATAAAGAAATGGTACAAAGAAATAAATGCCTAACCATATACCTATATCTAAACACCCATATATCTATTGCAAGTTCACAAAATAGTTGGATTTCTTGCAGGTATTTCTTACAACTGAGAAAAATACAATTTTTTACTTTTGCTTCAGAGGAAATTTTTATCTTAAAAAAAAAAAATCTGGTCTCTTAGAGAAATTGTTCCTTTTGCAACATTTTAGTCAAATTAATTGTTTTTATTGTGTTTAATTTATTATTGTGATTTCCTTTACAGGGAAATTTGGTTGAGGATAAATGTAAAAGAGAGCATGAGTAGTTCTGTAATCATGTCAGCAATGCTTTTTAAACGGCTTCAGAATAAATCCTTCAAATCTAAGCCACATTTTCTTCAAAACATGTATTTTCAAAGATCTTGCAGTTTGTTTGCTTTATTAATATTATTTTATTATCAGCTCTGAAAAGTATATTTGTCACTGTATTGGCTGAATTTCCCAATACCAGAGGGCATAAGAAACAAGAATTACCTTTGGTGGGATTCACAGATCACTCATACCCATCCTTTCCACACTTGGGGTGGGCAAAGAGGGCTCTAAGTCCCCCAGACCTACAGATCCCCATTCTCACAGTACAGAGCAGCCATCAGGTTTCTTACATCCCTACTTGCAGACTATTTTATGCCTGAGTAACTTTGTGCAGCAGAATATATCTTATGAAATCACTGGAATTGTTCTTATTTAGGAGCTGACAGCTGCTGAAGTTCTCTCTCTCTCTCTCTCTCTCTCTCTTTTTTTTTTTTTTTTTTTTTTTTCTTGAGGCATGTTGCCTCTTCCTACGTTTGTGTAGAACCAAATGTGTTTTGAGCAGGATAGTCACCCAAACCATGATGAAGGAGGCAAACTTACAAAAACCATGTAATTGAGAACCACAATGTTAAACAGGTGTAGTAAAATCAGAATCCATCCCTACTGTTTGTTACTGACATATGCTATAATACTACTGAATTATTTCAGCAACCTGATGTGAGAATGGGGTGTGGGGTAGAAATTTGCAGATGGTAACAAGGGCAAAAAATGCAGAATGAATTTTAAATCTGTGCAGCATAACATTTTAGCATCAAAGTGAGCATTTAGTACCAAATACCATTAATTAACATTTCCATGGGCTTTTTATTAAATGCTTGCTCAGCAAGTCAAGTGTCTTTCAAGCCTGCAACAGCTGTGAATGTATAAAAATATATTGACACAGATATATTCATGCATGCAAATAAATGTATTTCTTTCATTTGTTGTGGATGATTGTTATTATATTACAGGTTTTTAACAAGTTAGAAACTAATTTGCATTATCAACCTGAACAGCTGAAAAAGGGTCATGCATTACTACCTGTCTACCTGTTTGTAATCATTCCATAGCATCTGGTCCCAGCTAATCCTTCCTGTGTCCTACTTGTGAGCAGCTCACCCACAGGAAAGGGGTACAAACCCTAACCCAGGTTTCACTTACAGCATCTCTTTTAGGGTTACTCAGATGCTCATTTAACTGTGGCTCTAAATTAAGGTAAGAGTCGGTCAATGCCAAACAAGAAATGAAAAGGCATAAATTAACTTTAAAATAATGCATTGCAACAAGCAGCTCTGCAACTAAGTGCACTTCTTACAGCTTAATCGTCATATAGCTTGCTAATACCAGACCCAGTTGGCAATCACCTGATAGCTTTTGTTTTCACCCTGTGATAGTAACTAAATTAATTTGTTTCCTAATAAAATATTTCAGGATGTTGAGAAAATACAGATAAGTAGACAGAATCCTTATTAGGATCATCAGTATTAACATAAAATCCTTTTGTGCTCATTAAAGAAAATACAGTCAATTTAATTAATGCACATTAATCCCTAGTTGACATTAAAATCAGCTAAAAAACAACACTGATATAGATTATTAAAATGAGACCAAAAGAAAGTGTAGAAAGTGTCCCCTGTAGGAAGAAAATTATTACTGAGGTCCTACATTCCCATTTTGGTTTGTGATTTTTTTTGTTTGTTTGGTTGGTTTTGGTGGAAAATGTAATCGAGCTGGAGCCACAGTTTCTTGATGATTATTCTAGGGAAAGTCTGCACCCACCAGAAGGGATTCAGGAGCAGAAAGCCATGCTTGAGATGAAAATCTGTCCCATGCAATAGTGCTGAGGAAAAGCCCTAGTCACTCTTACACTAATACTTGTTGAAGTAAAGTGGGCTTTCACACAGGATACTGGGCTGTATTTCTTTCAGGGATGTTGCTAAGCTTGAGATACTGCTTTCCACCTTCCTGCTTTTTGTACTTTTATTGCCATGGCTGTGACTCAGCAGAGTGTTAAGACATTGCATGATCTCTAAGAGGGTGAGTGATCTCATCCCTGTTCAGCAGAGGCCTCAGTCTCACATTTTATTTCAGACATAAGGTGTCTCGTTGAAGTCTGTGAGATATCTCAAGTGGCTTTGGTCAAGCAGGCATTTAGGAGTGGCATTATAAAAAATGCCTAAGTGATTCTGGTGTGCATAAAACTTATTTTCCAATGTATTTTAAGTGTTTAGAGACCCAAAGGTCATAGGTTTCATATGTGGGCTCAGATGTCTCCTGTGTGCTAGCTCTGGGAAAAATGTAGGTATATCAACCCCACCCAGTTAGGACCACTTTGCTGACACCATGGGATGTGAGTTTCTTGCTCAGGGACCTCTAAAGCCAGCTCTGCACTGAGGTTTTCAGGCAAGCTATGCCAAGATGAATTTCCAATCCATTCTCAGGGATCTGGCTGCCTTAGGTGTAGCAGGAATCAAGGGGCCATTCAACATCCAAAACCTCTCCCTTAATAGCTGAAACAACATCAGGAATTGGGGGTGTCAGGGATGAGATTTGAAGCATCAGTGGTTTTTCAGGCTTGCATGTTCTCTCTGGCCCAATTTTTCTGCAAAGTGGGACTGTTTCAGGAGGAATTCGTGAACATATGGTTCATTTCCCTCTTCTTCTCCCACCAGAGCTAGGGCAGGAGCTTATGTCCTCTCTTATGGAGCAGGACCTTGAGCATAGATCACCCCTCTGGGGCAACTCTGAGCTAATGATATGAGGACAACACAACTTCCAGAAGGGAAAAGGCAGCAGGTCAGCCCCCTTCCTTCACTGGGTCTGTTTTCTCTTTTAAAGCCCTGAGAACCCCCCCTCAGTGAGACTCCTTGGGTGAGCACAAAGGCCTTATTTTGAAGGACTCAGCAAAAAAGCAGAAAACACTGCACTGTGCAGCACTGCCAAGGAACAGACAACCCCAGAACTGGCAAGGGGCAAATTCTAGGACTTGCCAGGCCTTAAGGAGAAAATCTGCAGTGCCTACAAGCTTCAGGTTTATTTTGACTAGCAGCTGCACAGGCATTTTGAGAAGCCATATTTTGGACATAGGTGTGTAAGAGCCTTTGTACACCTAGTGTAAGCTGCTTTTGAAAATTGGTTTTATATTGCTCTGCAAGTATTATCTTATTATTACTTTGTTGAATGGGGACCAAAATCATTTGCTCGGAAAAGGTGTGTGTTGGCTAGAAATTGATCTTCAATGTGTAGCTTAGATTTCAACTGAAGATGGCAGAAAAGCATCCTGAAAGAAAAATGTAATAAGTTCTGGTTTAGAATTCTTGTGTATATAGCAAAAATCAATTCATTTTTATAGAATCTAGGATCAATAATATGTATCTGTTCTCCTGGACACAAGTATTTCTAAAATACCATTCAAGTCACGGCAGGCCTTATTTAAGTTAATGAGAGTTTTGCCATTGATTGTTCAGTTACATTTCACTTTATATTTCTTCATCGGTACCTGGTGTTTTTGTTGTGCACAGATTTTAACTCCTCAGTGAGGATTTGTTTGTTGTTTTGGTTTGGTTTGGTTTTGTTTTCCCCAGCTTTTCTGTCCTCTACTAAAACCCTATGCACTTCCCTCACTATTGATTTCATGCACAGAGCCTCGTATCTTCACCCTATAACTTATTTATTCATTACTTGAAAAGTGAAGATAAAACATCAGAAAGGAATAAGTGAATTGTGTGATTATCCCACGAACAGTACATTTTTTGAGAATATACTTATTTGCTAACCAAATAGAAGATTTTTTTTTAATGCCATGACATGTTCCAAACTATGATAAGGTTTTGGGCTAATTAAATAAGAAGTAAGGTTTGTTAATGTACTGTTTTTGTGATAGATGTTAGTATGTCGAGTCTTTGCTTCTCTTTTGCTTCATATTTTAAAGTTTCCTTTTATGTGTGTGAAAAATGAGTAAAAGTGTCAAGTCTTATCACACCTGACCTTGCTTTTTGGCTAGCCCCTTTCCCTTATCTATCAAACACATTACTCTCCCCATCATAACGTGGTAGTGCAAACATCGCAGCTGGCCAGCAAACATGACCAAAGCTACCTTTAAACTACCTCTAGACTCTTTAAACTCAACTAAAAGGCTGATTAGGTTCCACCTCTTTGGTCATTATCTCATTTCGATAGCCACGCAATGAAAAAGCAATCTAGTAAAAAGCTGTCTCATAGGAAAACTAGTTAAAGTGTGTGCTTGCTTAGGACGGCGTACTTAAAGAAAACAATTTATTCGTTTCTCCAAACCAACTGTGTAAACTAGTTTAGCTGTTTGCCGAGGCTTGGAATGAACAAACGTTGTCGCTTTCTTCCCAAAACTCCCAAAGGAGGAGAAGAGAACGACCGGGAGCTTGGCGGGGCCGCCGTCGGCCCCATCCCGCAGCGCCCCGGGGGCCGCCCGGCCCCGCGCCCCGGCAGAGCCCCGCAGCCGCCCGAGGGGAGGCTTCGTGCCCCCCCCCAGGAGCTAAGCAAAGCGATGGACACCCCGATAGCCGTGTCCCGCTCTTGTTTGTGGCCAGGGGATGCTCACCCTGGGATGGCCTGGGAGGTGCGTTCCCCACTCCTTGAGTCCTGACACCCACCCCCCCACAGCACCCCTTTCAAGCCAAATTTAAAAGGAAGAGATTAAGAAGGGGAGGGAGAGGCCAAGCAAAAGGCAGGGCGGGGTGCGAGGCTGCAGCTCGTATGTGTAGGAAAACCACAAGCCTTTCTCGGGCGATGTTTGCTCGGGTTTCTTTTGCCAGCACGGCACAATGGCAACTATTCAGGAATCGGTCAACATGACCTGGCGCTATCAAGCCCTAAAAACATATATACTTGATGCTCACAGAGCCCAGGAATCATGTTTTTAAGTGGGATTTACTTTACTTTGTCAACAGAACAGGTACTGTGGCAAATCCCTGCTGTAGAGGGAAAGCGGTCACCGTCCCCTCCTCCCAGAGGACCCCAAAAGCGGGTCCAAGTGGGTCCAAGCACAGGCAGTCACAATCAACAGGATTTGTCCCAAAACAAGAATAGCCTGGAGAGGAGAAATGCCCTGGGATGTGGCCAGGCGACCCGCCCGGCCTCTCCCGCTGGGCATCGCCCCCCCAGGGCTACCCGAAGGGCGAGAGGGGCAAGCTCAGCAGGATGCCCGCTGAGCACGGAGAGGCGGCCGGCCACGAAAGGGTTACGAGCCCGGCGATCGGGGCTATTTGTCACCGGTACCAGCAAAAAAAAAAAATAAAAAATAAATAAATAAAATACTGCTAATAATGAATTACTGATTAACGTGATCTGTCAACACTCCTTTGCCCCGCGGGACTGCAGCCGATCTATTAGCTGGCACCTCCTTTGCCATCTCCCTCACCTTGCTAAGCCTTTGCATCCCTCGCCTGGCCCTGAGTCATGGGTAAACAGCGCCGGGTGCCAGGCTGTGCCCGGGGTACCAGCCCGGGGCAGGCACCTCCCGGGGCCGACCGAGCCTCCCCGCCCCGAGGCCAGCTCGGAGGCTCGGCCTCGCCTCGAGGCTGGGCTCCGCTTGATGCCGGGGGCTCCTGCGGGAGCAGAGCGCAGCCTCCGGAGCGCTCAGGAGCGAGCTGAGCTCTCCATCTCCCCGAGGTGCGCGGCCAAGGGCAGAGGAAAACTTCACCCGTAGGCACGGATAGCCAGGGGTCGAGGGCTTGCTCCGGAGCGCATCCCTGACTCTGCAGAAGGAAGAGAAAAAAATAAATAAAAGCAAGAATTAATGTTAAAAAAAATATAATAAAAAGCCCACAAGTAGTTGGAAAAGTTTGTTTTGCATAGCAGAGCGTGGCTACGCGCAAAGGAAACGTTCAAATAAATAAAGGCAACAGCACCTTAATTAAAATTGCTGGAGATGCTCGGCAGCTCCGCGCCCCTGCCTGGGGACCCTCCTCCCGGGCAACCCGGGGGGAGCAGCAGCAGCCTCGCTGCGGGGAACGGCCGCCGGGCAGCAGCCCTCCCAGCGCAAATTAATTCATCACAGAGCTTGTTAAACAATTTGCAGAGCGGGACTGTCGCGGGCTGTTTTCTTTTTATTTATTTATTTATTATTATTATTATTATTATTACTTTTTTGGGGAGGAGGGTGGTGGTTTTGTTTTTAACCCCTCTCTGGGGGCAAACAGCAGCTGGCAGCCAAAACACTTTCTGAACTGTTTCATCTGGGGAAAGTGTGGAGGAAAGCGCCGGCTGGCTCTCTCCGCATCTAAATATGCTTGAATATAATTGACCGACCGCCGCTATGAAGCATCTGACGTGGCTGATGCTGCTGTACTCAGGTGCTTTGAAAGTCCCAGGAAATGCTCATTTACAGGAAGAACTTGTTAAAAATAAAGGGCTCGGATTAAATGAAGAGGCTAAAGGCAATTGTTTGTGCGACCGTTCGCATCACGGTTGCAGAAGCACTCCTACACCCCTCTCCGTATTTCAGATTTTTAGTTCAGAAAAGCCTGGTAGCTGTGCGGTACTGGTTCGTAGAAATCTTCACCGTATTTCCCGAAAACCTCGTATGTGCTGTAGGACCTGCTGTGTTAAATTATGATCCAAAGGCTGTGGGGTGGGAACAATCAATCAGAATACCTGGGGTAGTGTGTAATGTGTGTGCTCTTGCCAGCGGGAGCAAGCGGCCCCTGAACACAGTCCCCCAGCAGGTTAAATAAATATGATACTATAGACAAACCGAGAGGATCACATGGCCGCATCAATCAGCTGTTGATAAAATACAGTCTTCCTTTAATACACGCTGGGAAAGTTATTTAACACTTACAAAACCTGAATCCAGTGCTGTTTCTTTTAGTAAAAAGGGAGAAAAATATTCTTTGAAAGTGCAACTCTTTTTAAAAGGCAAGGCGAGGTGACAGTTGCATTTTCCTGGGGGAAATAATAGAAAGCTTTTAATGAAGCCACAGACACCGTACAAAGTACGTGAGCCACGATGCTGGAAAAATACAGGAGCTGTAAAAAGAACAAGTCGGTCTCGAAGTGGCCGGAGTCGATGCGGGGCTAAGCATTAGGGTTTATTTCCTTTTCATTCATGGTTTCACAGCCCGGGTGGCTGAAGAGATCCCGAGAACAATTTTTGCTCGGCGTGCAATTAGGGACGAGCACCGGGAGCTCTCCGCTCCCGGCTGGGCATTTAGGGCAGCCACCGGACGGTCTGACCAGCGGGACGGACACGGATGCCTTCAGTACGGGTTCTCAGAAAAATGAAAGAATTTCCTACACTTCGGTTCTCCGGGGTATTTTGGAAACAAAAAGTTGCCGGCAGAGGCTTATCGCGAGGGTGGGAGCGAGACGGGCAATGGGGTGCAATGAGTTTCCCCTGTTCTCAGATAAGGGAGCGTGGAAGAAGTTTGGCTACCGAGAAAAAAAAAAGGGATGACATCTAAATACGCTTCGAAATTCCCTTCTATTCGTTACCTTCCCGCTTTCCCCTCGCTGACAAGCACTTTTTTTTAATTACCAGCGGGGTGCCTTGTGCCCACGGTGGCAGACGCCGAAGCCCCCACCATGCTTGCAGCGAGGTGGGGGCAGCCGGGGGCTAAAAGCCCTTTCCCGGCCGCTCCCACCGTCCGCAGTCCCTCAAGGCACGGGGAGATAAGGCATAAATCACCGGGCAGCCAAAACCTCCAAGGGGAGAGGCAGGAGGAAATTCTGACAGGGCTTCCCCTAACAAATGAAGATTAATGCCCGCTCCATAAAGGAAGCGGTTGTAAGTGCTGTTTATACAAAAGAAATCCTGGAAATGGGGGGAAAAATAATAATAATAATAAAACAGCCCACGAGGCTGACAGTCCCGGGCTGATGTCATCCCAAGTGTTGAAATAAATGGCTGATGAGCCAAAAAAGCCTTGGAAGGACGATCTGTCCAGGAGGCTGCTGCCAGCGCTTTGCAGCTGGGGAGCAGCCGCGCATCCCGGCGGCCCTGCGCGGCTCTTGCGCGGCCCTGCCGGCCGTCGCGGGGATGCGCGGAGCCCTGCGGGTGCCGTCGGGGAGGGAGCAAAGCTCGGGAAAGCAGCGGGCATGGAAGGGGCAGCCCACGCGTGGCAGCACAGCCTGAGGTCCCCGGGGGCGTGGGGAGGCAGCGGGACCCCCCCGCAGCCCTGAAGGAGCTCCCGGCGCCTACGCTTCTCCACCCTGTTTGGAAAGTTGCGCTAAAGAGCTCTTTACCTGCAACAGACACCCTTAAGCACTCTCCAGGGGCTTGTTGGGCAGATGTAATGGCAAGGCCAGGGGGTCTTGTTTGGCTAGACGTAGGGACATTTGTCATGGCTGACCTGTGAACTTCAGCTTCTGAGCCCAGAACTGTAAGGAGAGGCTCGGGCTAATGTAATAAAGCGAGAGAGACAAGAGGAAAGGCCTATCTTGCCCCAGGGCCACCACATGTTCACTCCGTTTTACTGTCAGTGCTACATGGAAGCGGTGGCTTCATTTCATATTCCATTAATATTTACAGCAGCGATTGAATTTCCCATTACAAAGTTCAGCATACACACACTGCTAATATGAAATATTAATAATATTGTGCACATTATGAAAAGTCTTACTATTAAAAAAAAAAATGCCGGGCAATTTGCACGGGTAAATTCATTTCCTGCGTCCACCTGGGCGAGGGGACCCGAGGCAGCGCAGGGGCGCGCAGGATGCGCGGGGGAGCAGCTGCGGAGCGCGAGTGGCACCCAGGAAGCAGCATACCCTCGTAGGGCCACCTCTGTCCCCAGTTTGGTCGATTGTTCCGGCTGGGTCACGTTTTCCATCTGCTCTGGGGCATCCACAGGGCAGGAGATGCCCAAAGAGGCTTTACCCGGCGAAGGGACGGGGGTCAGGTGTGGCCGGTGGGGACGGAGTGCTTGCATTTTTATTTTATTTTTGACCTCTTCCCCCAGGTCTGCTTTTCGAGCCAGTTTGGTGCAGAAGCAAACTGTACGAGTCTAAAAGATGAGTAATAGGGCATCAACTTACTTTGCAGACCGCAGCTGAGTCACTTCTGGGTTGCTGCTTAGGGCAGACAGAGAAATCCTATCTCCTGTGAAAGAAAAATTGGCCGCGAGAGTCCCAAAAGTGCCCTGAGGATCAACTGAAATGAAAGTAAACCGATAATTTCCAGACCGCGTGGAAACAGAGCGGTGTTGAATTCAGCTGG
Organism: Netta rufina; assembly: GCF_964035555.1. Classification (NCBI taxonomy): domain Eukaryota; kingdom Metazoa; phylum Chordata; class Aves; order Anseriformes; family Anatidae; genus Netta; species Netta rufina. The sequence continues at coordinate 17,807,405 of NC_140134.1, read as the reverse complement.
GGCAAACTCAGAGCAACAGGACGGCTTTCTCCTGGAGCACTTTCCTATTAGACAGGGGCTACCCGGGATCCTTCTGCTCAATTTTTCACCCTGAACACAAACAGCCCTTCCTTTCCATGCCTCGCAGACCTGCAGGTCCTTGGGAAAACACAAACTTGCCTGTGATCAAGGAGAAGGGCGAGAACCGAGCGGGTTTCCGAGCTGCAGCGCTGGGGGCTCCCAGATTTAAGAGCCCCAAGCCTAACGCCTGCAGGTGTTAAAATAGTTGGGAAGAAAGTTGGCATGACCTGTGGTTTTTTTTTTTTTTTTTTTTTTTTTTTTTTTTTTTTTTTTTTTTTTTTCCCAGAGTGTAACACTTTAATTGCACTGGTGCAAGTCTGCTACTGAGATTATTGGAGGAAAAAAAAAAAAAAAAAAGCAAAAAAAAAATACACTTGTTTTGTGTTAGGAGCTGGGCTGTATCGATCCACGCGGGTATTTACTTTCTGCTGATAGCAGTAAGTAAAAGCCGCTGTGGAGTCACTCTCTTCACCTTGAGTCTCGGGTGAAGGTTGTGCCTGAGCTCAGCTGGGAGTGCTTCGCCCCTGCTCTGCCCGGATCCTCGGGTCGGGGCCCGGGCTGAGCTGTGCCTGCGGCGGTTTTTTGACCATGGGGAGAAATCAAAGCCGGGATGAAGGCAGTGGGTAGCTCTAGGTGCTGCAGATGTGGCCACAGAGCTATCTCCTAGCGAGCGGGTCGCGGTGGCTCCTCTGTTTTCCCAAAGCATCATCCCCCATGCCAGAGGAACCGAGGCTATTTATGACTCTTAATAGGTCTGGATTAAGGCAATTTAGGAATCCTTAGGTCCGTCTCTCGGCTCGGGAAGATGACAGGCTCTAGGAGGTATGGATGGGTGACATTTCCACCATGAGATCCGTCCTTCCCCCTCCCCGCTCCCCCCTCCGCGTCCCCCCCTTCCAGCCCTAAATGTGTCATGCTTTGTCACATCCTCTGCGTGTGTGTTTTTAGAGAACATTTGAATAAAAGGCTCGATGCCAGGTATTGGTGACACAGTGGGTGGAATTTGCAGCCTTTCCACAAAGAGTTGGAAGCCTCCATTTGCATAAGGTCAGGGTACAGCTTCTCACAGAACTTTAGCAGCATCTCTGTCTCTTAGCAACACTCTTGCACTCTTGGTCCCTGCATTAAATTGACTGGTCCTTTCCTTTTCTTCCTTTCATAGGGAGGCTTACAATAAAATGTCACCCTTCCAACCTGTGCCTGTCACCCAGTAGGTCATCTGTTTCTCTTACACCTCCTTTCCCCCCCCACTTCATCTCCAATTAGGGGATGAGATTATTCATTTGGTGGATTCCCAAAACTGCTTCATTTTTTATTTTGTTAATTAATATTAATAACATTTCTCCTTTTGTATTAATAAAAAGGAGCCCTCATAAACAGTGAGGAGATAAGGAGCAAATTGCAGGCACCTGCAAAACAATGGGATTGGAGAGGGGTAATAAGGCGAGTGGAGATAGAGAGAGCAAGGTTTAGGTCATCCTCTCCACCCATTTAGTTGATGCAGGGTTGAACTCAGCATGGAAGCCTTCAATGTGCTCAGAATATTAGAGTCACCCCTCTTGGCTCCGGCATGGGAATTGGTGACAGAATACAGATGCTGATAGGTGGTGTTAATGGAGGGTCAGGCTTGGACAATAGTATCCATCACTTGCCTCATGGCTCTGCTGTCAGATGGAGTCATTTCTGACTGCTCTATCACCAAGATTTGGGAGAGATTCAATTATTACATTCAGCTTGGCAGCGCTAGATACAAATCTATGCCCAAAGGACCGGAAAAATCCCCACATCTCTCCCAGAGTGGGTTTTTCCCCCTTATAAATAATAATAATAAATAAATAAAAGGAATTAAAAAGGAATGTTCAATATACCCTTCTACTACGAGTTGCTAAAAGCCAATCAGCCTCAGCATCTTTGCCCAACAGGTACTGGCAGTTGCATGGGCGCAGTGAAAACTTTTTTGGGGGGAGGTTTTTTGGGGGTGTTCAGGCTTCGAAACCTGCACGGGGAGTTTGTGCTTTGCCTCTCCAGCAAGGCTCCGCAGGGAAGGAATTGCTGTACGTAGGGGTGCGGGGCTGGGTAGCACCCGCTGAGAGCCCCGCTTCAGCCGGGCAGGATTTGAGGATTATTTATCAAGTGCCCAGAAAGTGCCCTCATTGACTCTAAGGACGGGGCTAAAGGACAAACTTGAACCGCGGAAAAGCTCTCCGTTTCCCCTCTCCTACTTTTAAAGGTATTTAAGTGGTGATAGCCGTTTTAAATTCAGTCCGGATTTTATTCCCCGGCTCCCTGTGGCGAACTGATCCACTTCTAAGGAGGAATGGCTTGTTTTCTCTAACACGTTATCCATCTCTTGAGTGGTGCAAATGCTAAGGTGAAACCTGGTGCTTTTCAGCGGTATTTCTTCAAAACTCTTATCCAAACGCCCCCCTCCCTCCTTGCTGCTTCTCCCGAAGCTTTCAGACACCGTAATTCCTGCAAGATAAATTCTCAGGTAATGGGTTCTGAGAAAAAGCAACAGAGGTTAGGAGTCAACTGCCTCCTCTTTAATAATTCACATGTCATATTTCTTCCACTTTGTCAAGTTGGCTAAAGAAGATGGGCAGGACTGAGACAGGCAGACACTTGAGTTTATTATCCACGGGCTGAGGGACCCAGGGAAAGGCGATGCCCCCTCTTCCCCGAGCAGAGGGGCAAATCCTGGCTCCCGGGCTGCCCAGCGCCCGTGACCCCACAAAGAAACGCCTGGTCCCGCTCAGCCCCTGCCCGGCTTTCCCTTCCCTAGGACTGTCATGGAAAAGTTCCTCTCCTTTTTACCTTTGAAGCTGTTTACTGCCCCTTCGCTTCTCCTGCTAATATTAAATATATATATATATTATAACTAAAGCCTAGTGAAAGCCCATACTTATATTTATATATATATATATATGTTTGTGGTTTTTTTTTTTTTTTTTTTTTTTTTTTTTTTTTTTTTAGCCAATGCAGTGTGATATAACTGTACCATTGCATTATAATGCTCTTTTGCATGGGTTATTTTTCTGTTCATACAAAAGTTTTGCAGCTCGCTAGCTCAAATTCTAATAGTTTGGAATAAGCAAAGGGAACCTGGGGTTTATTAGTAAAGTGAGAAAAGTTGGGGCTGGGCTGTGTTCTCCAAAGTAACAATGCAATAAAATATCCGCGGCTGCAAACGTGGGCAAAAACTTGTACCTTAGGCAGAAGATGCAAAGAGTTAACCCTTCTGAAATTTGTCACCCTTCCTTAGGTAATACAGGTCCCCGAAGAGTACAGAGTTTATACATTATAATCCCATTAGTCCCTGAAAATTTGTCTTTTCAGTGCGCTATTAGAAAAACTTTTAGGATTTTCTGCCCTCCCCTTCCCTGCCCCATCCTTCGTGCATAGTCCCACCGCACTCCCCCAAACTTGGAGGTGAGGCTGGGTGCAGGACACTGTCCTGTGCCGGTGCCCGTGCGGCTGCATTTTGAAATAAAACACAAGAAAAGGGGAAGAGAAGCGTCTTCCCGAGCCACACCACCTGCTCTCGGGAGCGCAAATCCAGGTGAAAACGGGAGTGACAGCGGAGCGGAGACCCTCGTTATTCTTCTGGGAGCTGCCCCTGTCCCCCTCCTCCTATATCGTGATTTTCTTCATGCTGTGGTTTAAAGTAATACACTTTCTCAGCTGTCTTTCATGTGAGCAGCAACATATTTTAACTGATCCTCTGCAGTGTGGCTGTAAGGTTTATCCAGCACACTAAAGGCATCTGCCTTTATCTGCCAGGTTTCCGTAACTTTATACATGAAACGGAAGAGCAAGCAACTTTGGGGGATTTAGCGAAAGGACTTATCAGTGTAAGTAAGGATAAGGGCAAACCTTGAGGCCCATGGGAAATTTGCCCTTGTGATACTGGCCGGGGTTTGTTACGTTTTTGGTTAAAGGCTCGTGACTTTCAGCCCTTCTGCAGGCATCGTTTCCAGCTCCAGGCAGCTCTGGTACGCGGTGCACATCGCTCTGGGATTTCGTTGAGGTTTGTTTTTCCTTCGGAGGAAACCTCTCGTGTTACCAGGGGTTCAACACTTCAGAAATAAATATAAACCCGCAATCAGACCCCAGAACCAAAGAGAAATCGCAGGCGTCAGACGCTGCCAGTCACCTGCCAGGGACCTGGGGGTTGTGCCCGCTGCTGCTGCCCCCGGTCCTGCCGCTGAAATACTGTGACTCAAGGCTGGCAGGGGGACGCAGGCTGGCACAGAGGTCGCCCCTGAGTTCCCGAAACCACACGCCTGTCCTCGGACTGTCCTTGCGATTGTCGCACGCCTCTGTCCTGAGGAGGACGAGGGGCTCCCCTGGTGATGCTCCCCTGCCGTAAGGCACGGAGTCATCCCGGCTGAAGCTCTTAGATTTACACTCTGACACTTGGAAACTTTTTCTTTAGGATTATTCTTTTTGCCAGACACGAGCACTTCTCCCCCGGCAGCCGAGATGGGAGCTGATTTTCCCGGTGCCAAACCGCTCCCAGAGACACCCGGCAAGCGCTGAGCGGGGCTCGAGGGGAGCGGCTGAGCCGTCCTCCGTTGGCAACCAGCAATAAGCGCGCTTGAAAAGCTGCCAGAGAGAATTAGGATGGGAGCCCTATCCTGCAAAATCAGATGGTTTAAAGTGTCCTTGAACAGCTGTTAAGCTTGTCGGGTTTTTATTATTATTGTTATTATTATTTGCCGGGATTTTTTTTTTTTAACACCTGCGAAGTTTGTGCAGGAGGATGCCACTGAAGACAGAAGTACTGAGTGCTCGACAGACTCCGCAGGGTCCTTGGCATCCTCCTAACGACGTGACAGGTCTAAGGGCTGAGAGCTGGGAGCCGGGGTGCGAGCACGGCCCCAGGGGGCCCCGGACAGCAAAGAGAAGGGGCTGGGTAGGGACCCCACTACAGCTGCTTCCTCCTCTCAGTCGTACACAGCCTGTCCTGCGCGGCGCAAAGGGGGAGAAAAGCTCTCCAGACACTTAGACGGACCCAAATGGATAGCCAGAGGAAAAATAAAATGGAACGGGATAGGATAAATAAAATAAAATAAAATAAAATAAAATAAAATAAAATAAAATAAAATAAAATAAAATAAAATAAAATAAAATAAAATAAAATAAAATAAAATAAAATAAAATAAAATAAAATAAAATAAAATAAGGGAAGTGGGCGCTGCCCGCCCCTCGCCTCCCAGAGAGCAGAGGGCAGCGGCCCCTGAGGCTGCTCCGCTGCGGAGGCTGCGCGGTGCCGGCTGCCGCCGCTCTCCTCGGGGCTTTACTAACACCTATCGCTTGAAGGCATCTCCGCTCCGTCTTCCCAACATCTGGAGCGTTTCCCCCCTCGCCCTTGATTCCACTGGCTGTTTCTTCTTATTGAGCGCTCCGCGTCTCTCTGCAACTTGTCATAACCCGTAATCAAATGCCCTTTTTGTAGGGAGTTAAAGTCCAGAGGGCATCAGATCCATTTCCAGCTGACAGCAGAGAAGCGAGGCAGGACAGCGGCCGGGCGGTGGCTTTTGTCTGCCTCCAGGGCTTTAAGCATCCCCCGGCGATGCACCCCGAGGGCAGCCGCACCCCGGCCTGGCCCCCAGCCACCCCGAGCGGTGCCTTGCAGCCTGCAGTGGTCCCCAGCCCACGGGCACCTCACCTGGACCGGGGCCGGCTGTCCTGGGCAGCCCCTGCCCCTACAGAGCCCACAAGTTCCTGCCGGAATGGCCCTGAATGGCAGAGCATCCCCCTGCCCCATGGCCCGGCTGCTGGGCACAATTCTCATTTATTCTTTTATTCTTATTCTTATTCTTATTCTTTACTATTAAATATTCAGATATGACTGCCATATGCTATATACACAATTATACATTATATAGAGGGAATTAATCTCTTTATGTCCATATTCACACACATTAAGGATAATGCACAACCACAGATATGCAGTTATAAACATATGCTCTACATGTACCTATACTTATGTACATATACATATACATGCATATATAGACATACTGTATACACATGTGTATGCACATTGAGTAAGTGTACGTATCTAGACAGATAAAGACAAGTTTGATGTGTGTCTCACTGCATATGGTAGTGTGCAGCCTGCCCAGTCTGTATCTTCCTCTGTTTATAGAGGTGTGTGTAAGATGGGAGAAGTACACTGTAACATAAAATGTGTGAGGCCAACAAGTCCTTGAGGAGTTAAATATAACTTTATTTATTTTTTTTATAGACCAAGCAAACCAATAACAAACAAGAAGCAGCTTAAAAACAAACCCAGCAAGGTGCACAGTGACCCCAGCACAGCCCAGTACATCCTGGCAAGGGGTAATGTTGTGGGGCTATGCCTCTGATCAAGTATTTATGGCCATTGCATCTTTCCATAACATTTACTTTGCTTTCTTTAACGGTTCTTCCATTCCTGTCCCTGCTCCTCACTGCAAACAGCTTCAGTTCAGCCCCAGCCCCTGTGATGATATCAAGGAAGGTTTTTCTTTTTTTTTATGGTCAAGCCAAAGCGAGGTCATTCTAATAATACCCAAGGTCACTGGTGGGAGCCACCGAGTCTCCCAGTCATTTTTCATTTGCTTGCAACAGTTAATGACAGTCACAGGGATGGAGCTGGGAGCTGACGGCCATGTGATGTCACCAGCACATGCTAGGGGATTATAAGGGCAGGTACAGGGCAGGGTTGTGGATTAAAAATAGTGAAGGAAAACAAAAATCACTATTAACTGCTTCACTTCAGCAGCATGGTGGAACAAATAAATTATAGACAAAGGAGGGGGAAATAGTCCTTCTCCATCCCACCCCCCTCCAAATCAGTCCTCTAAAAATGCCAGGTCAACTGCTCAACTTTTTCCCCAATTCAGTGACTCAGCTGGAAAAGACATGCAAAGTGTGCCCATGTGAGAGGGGGCTCTGTGCACTGCACCGTGGTCAGCCTGCAAAAGCAACTTGGCAATTACCCAGGGGCAGTCCCCTCCCCCCTATCCAAACCAAAGGCCTCAGCCCTCTCCTTCCACTGCCACCAGCAAAACCCATGATGACACCAGTGGGGGTCAGCTCATTATTTAACTCCTCCTTTCTATCCTGGCTGCCCACTTGGAAAAAAAGAAGAAGGGATGGGAAGCAGCCCTCCTGGTTCCATCAACTCATCTGCAGTGCTCTCCGGCTGGGGGAGCCCCAGGGGCGGTGGGTATTGATTTAACCCCATGCACCAACTGCAAGGTTCACGCCACCCAGTGCCCCTCACACAGCCACACTTGCACCCAGGCCTGCCCCTTGCCACCCTAAGGGTCTTGGGCTTCATGTGTGGCCCATTGCTTTCACCATGGCCCCACACTCTAGAAAGCCACAGCTCTGCACCAGCCTGCAGGGACTGGGGAAAGTAGCTCCATAAATAGCCCAGGTTCTAAGTTCCATTATAACTGTAAATGGATAATTGGATCCTGCTCCAAAAGGTCCAGAGGTAAGCAGCTTTGAACCTGTAGGGTAAGTAACAGTTTGGACAAAGAACTCTTTTTTACTGGGAACCAAACCAAAAGAATGATAAATTGCATATTAATTTCCACTCAGCCTCTCATATTGCACTATTTTGTCTTACTTGTCTCATCTTATTGCATTTATTTATGAAACATGACCTTCCTATAGCTTTTGTTTCCACATTTTTATTCTTTTCTGACATATCCACTGTACACTGACCATCAGTTTCATTGTTTATTGTTGTCATCACGTATCTTTTAAACAATCCTGCTTGCCCTGATTTGGCAGAAGTCATGAATACCCGTTGAAAAAGAATTCTCCAAAGAAAGCTGGATATCAGGTTGAAATTTTTGTCCAATAAAATTTGTTTGTTTGCTTTGTTTTTTATCATTCAGTCTACGAAAGAAAAGAAAAACGTTAGTCCAGATTAAAACAATTAAGACAGGAAAAGAAAAAAAAAAAAAGGAAAAAATAGTGGTTGCCTGGCTGATATGAGCACTGAAACTGTGGGGTTGTTTCATAGCCTACAATCACTCCTGAAAGTCTCACTGTTGATGTCAATGGACTTTGGATCAACTCCTCTTTAGGGCAGGATGGATCAATGAGATGCAGTGATGAATCCAAAGAGATGTAATTGTCTAAAATACTCTGGGATGTTTAAAACCTGCACTTTCTGTTTTCCATGCCCGTTATCTTCTCTCAATGCTCACTCCTGCAAATAACTTTTCCTTCAAATGCTATGCCTCTTTTGAATGAAAAGGGAGAAACAGATGCAGCTGGAGGCTGAATTTTTGAGCCAAATCATGCTGTTATAAACAGCCATGGCTGCAGTGAAGCCCTCTGAAGGATGCTGGGCTATGGCAGGATGATAGCTACTCTGATATGTGTCGTTAAGGATCTTCAGCTATTACCCAGTCTTTACTTAAGCAGTTCTGTCAGAGTCAAAAGCTGATTTCTCCTTTTTTTTTTTTTTTTTTTTTTTCTTGAGAAGATACAAATCCATGTTCGGTTCCTTGGAAGAGAAGAAAGTGGTGCTTTCTTCCTATGTGCCTGTTTACCACAAAAGCAAATAATGTCCCCTTTGCAATTAGGCCTGACTTGATTTATTGTGGTTAATAAGATTAGAGTGTCGGCCTCTCTGAAATTCAAATGCATGGGAAGAGTGGTACCGAGATGCTGGTGTCGTTCTTCTCCTTCTGTGATGGGCACAGTGACACACCTACAAGCAGAGGGGATTTGTCCGGTGGGAGCAAGCAGATTATCTGTATCTAGTGAAACAAGGCGTGCATGGCAACCTTTGCCAAGGCTCAAAGCCAGAACCTACTCACTATAAAATAATTGTGTCACTACCTAACCAATGCACTCTTCATGTTTCATTTATCTTTTGACTGTAATTGAATGGTTGAAAAGCAAAAAATGTAGACAAATTCCAGCTGTATTGAGATCTGTTTCTTTCTCTTCTACCATGGCCCATCATTAGATAGTTTCCCTCTCTGTACAGAAGGTCAGAGAGTATAAATATAAATTGCATTTTGCATTACTTCTAGATGAGTGAAGCTGTCAAAGCAATAATATAAGCTTTCAGTCCCACATTCTACCACTTCTTTCCCATTTTTTGGCCAGGAGGTCATGTGCAAATTGAACGTGACAGCCCAGACGACATGTCCAACAGGCTTATATTGTTAGACTGTTCTGCCATGGCACTCATCACAACATTAAACCCACATCGGACTTAGAGCTCTTCAGTAGCTGCTAACAGTAGCTCATACTTCTTGCAAAAAAAGTTTGCTCCACATCAAGCTTACATAAAAACAACATTTTTTTGGAGAATCTCACTGAAAATGTAGACAACGGGAAAAAATCTCACAGAAAACCCTAAAAGAGCCAGTTATACTAATGTAAACTTTTATTCATTTGAAAGATGAATATAGTGTGTGTATCCTCTTCATTCCTGTAAAATCTTGCTTTTTGATGAAATTTAGGTGGCCATTATTTTATCTTGTAATAAGCAGTAACTCAGTATTTAATGGATATTTTTGCTATTGACATTCAAATGATGGGGGAAAATCCCCTAATTGTTCACCTCTTGTTTTATGCAAACAAAGTTTTCTTCATGTCAGTTAGATAAAATATGTGTATGCAAATTAATAGCATCAATGATTTGGAAGTAAGTATCTATCTACAGCACGAACATCCATGGACAGTCTCCACTAGCAGCTATTTGGATAATGTAGTCTAAACCTATTTGTGAAAATAAATGTTTTCAAGTATTGTATTTTACATTAACTTGGAGAAAAGTTTGCCTACGGAACACCCAAAGGACTGCAGTTGTTGTCTTCAGGTGGAGGAGAATCAGGTGTCAAAATAGCTTTAGAAAGTGCTTTGTGCTGTGCACAATGTTGAAGAAAAGATAATGCTGAATGACAGTGAAACAAGATCGCTCTGGGGATGGAAAACTGGATTTCAAGACCTTCACCTTTAGGTATCTAAAAATGCAGCACAGGTTGTGAACAACTGAAAATTCTTAGCATCTGGCAGCAGTCTGGTGGCCTATGCTAAAGAGATGGTGGTCTTAGTCCAAGTCCCGGCAGAAAGGAGTTCACGTTATACATAGCATTATCTGGCAAATCTTTGCGATAGTCTGAGCAGAGGGCCAGGAGCTGACTTGGCACGGAAGCCCGTGCTTTCCCTCATCACAGAAATGTTCTCCCTAGATAAGGGCTGAGGCATACACACGGATCAAGAAAAGTCCCTGCCACTCTTGCACTACTAGCTTTCCATGAATTAACAAAGAACTTCATTTTCAAGGACTATCAGGCCTTTGTCTTTTTATTTTTTTTTTCCCCTAGAAGGACTAAACTTAGAGTGAAGAGTTTGAGTCCCATCTGGTACAAATCGGTAGGGGCTTTGCAGGCTTCAGTAGAGCTACACTGATTTACACCAGATGATGCTATTAGAGGACTGAACTATCCAACAATAATTATAAAAATGTCTTTGATTATGCATGTGCAACAACTATTTATGTTTACATTGCAGAGATTTGCATGTAGCACAGTGGGGAGTATTTTATCTCTTCAAAACATTGCACCAGCATAAATAATCCTCCGACATTCAAATGAGCAAAGAAATACCCGCTTTTTACCACAAGATGGACCATAAAGGTTTTTCTTCATGCATCTTTTCCAAACAGATTTGTCAATAATCCTCAAATGCAAAGTTCATGCTAAAGAAAGAAACATGGAAAAACAAAAAAGAAAAAGAAAAAAAAAAAAAAGAAAGAAGAAGAAGAAAGAAATGTTCTTTTCCAGGTGTCTACATTATAGACTGCTCTGAACTGCAAGAGTCTAGATGTAAGCCAGATAATCCTACACTTGAGAGAGAAAAGGATGGGGAACTAGGGAAAAGTAGGGCATAAAAAATGCCACACAAAAGCCATTACCGTACCTCATTTGAGAGTGTGCTCAAACCATTCAGTCAATAGGAATAGGAAACTGTTGAAATCCAGAGTGAATTCTTGAAGCAATTGGACACAAACCTATCAAAAGCAAAGATGGAGATAACCATGTGAAAACTGGGAGACATTCTGTGGAAGTACCAGCCTGGAACAGCACAACAGGAGTCACCGCTGGGGGAATTACGCTGGCATTTAAGCTTTCAAAATAACAATTGCTTAAAATATGCAGTAATATCTTGTACCTTTGACTCACAGGAGGAAAAGGAGATGAAAGCACAGGTAATGGTCCTTTGATGTTGGAACTACATTACATAGGTCTCCCGCTTTGGCTTTTGCAGTGTGGTGTGTTTTTTTTTTTTTTTTCTGATTTTTTCTATTTGCTAATTTTGCTTTGGAGATTCCTCAAAGGCATTAAATTTCTCAAATCAAGGCATGTTGCCCTACTCCAAATATAGTTTTCCTCTTGAGACCAAGGGAGAAAAAGGTTGCTGGAGTTTGAAGCATGATGCCCAGCGGAGAAGCAGGTGTGCAGCCTCCTTTCCTCTGCTCACCCTCGCTTCCAGAGCCCCAGATGCTGGTTGCCATCACACAAGTCTGGTATGACCACATGGATATGACTGCAAGGACAGTTCATCCCAGAGTGCATCCTTAGTTGAACTCACCACAGCTCCCACTCAGAGAGCCCTGGGAAGTCACTGGGTGGCCTCTGCATTGTTTCCATGCCCAAAAGGTCCTGCTGCCTCCACATGTAGTCTCCACTTTGGCCAAAGGTGTTGAGGCTCTAGCAGGAATTGAAACACCAGGGTGAAGCTGAGACTTGACAGTTCTGTGGCCTCAGCTCTTTCTTCTGCTGATATTTGGAAGAAACAACAGACTAACAAACAAACAAAACAAAACAAGCAAACAAAACAAAACAAAACAAACAAACAAAAGACACATGGGAATTTATCTATCTATAACCAAGAGTAGATTTTGCCCCATGTAGGAAACCACACAGCATCACATTCATCTGAGCGATGTGGCAAGGACTTGGTCTGTGGTCCTGCAACAAAACACTTTGCCTCGGTTTCCCTATGGAATGAGGGTGTGATAGTGTGAACATGTCTCTTGGGAGCACTCTGAGCAGTAATTATTAATAATAATTTTTTTTATCTCTTCAGAGATGAAATATGTCATATAAATGGTCAGAGTTATTAAACTGAATTTAATTGGATATCTTCGAACAAGTGAAGGAGGTAGTGGACCTGACCCTGGCCTGAGGAGGCCCTTCTGTGCAACAGAACAACGCAAGAGCAGGACGGGGGAAGGAAAGCCAGTGCACTTGATCCTAACGGGAGCCTGAGGTGGTAAGTCAGGTAAGGTATTCACTCAGGCTCAGTAAGAGACAGAAACCTGAGTGTAATTTCTGAAGTAAATAGGGTGAAAGTGGGCTTCTCTAGAGATGCTGTCTGCTCAAACTGATGGTAGAAGAGAAGGAATCAGGCCCATTTCTTGCAGAGATGTTTAACAAGGGGAGCACAGCTCAGCTGGGAGCATGTGAGCACCAGTCAGATGGGACTACTCCACATTTTTTTATCTTTGTGGATTTGTTTTTCTCTAAAAGCAGATCTCTATTTTTATGCCTGTTTGGGGAAAAAATAAGCTACTCTCTTTAAAACCCAGACTCTAATCCTGGCAAACTAGCCAAACCTCCAGGCACTCTGCTCACGAGAATTTAAGTACAAGAGGAATCTGTCACTTTATCACTGCAACATGGGGCCAAATTCTCAAAGATGTCCCTGCAATGAGACTCAGAAACCTGGTACTAAGCCATCAGGGGATTTGCATTCACAGTTTGGGTTTCCAATGTGACAATAGGAAGTTTAACTCCAAATGCTACCACACTTCACACGTGCATGGAAAAAAAAAAAAGTCAGAAAAGCCTCTTTTCATTTTTTGGGACAAGCATGAGTAAACCAAAATGACAACTGTACTCTAGCTTCGCATACAGGCTTCCTTTGATTATAATGAGAGCTTGGACACACAAAAGCTGTGTTTGTAGGAGCTCATCAGGAAAAGATAAAGTTTTTAAAACTTCTCTAGTTTTGAAATTAATGAATGTTGAGTACTGAGGCCACTCACTGCGTATTCATTTAATACTCCTGAAACTTAATTTGCTAATGACTGTAAAGCTATCTCCAGATCCTTAGAGGGGCCACGTCTTGGATGCAAAAGATGAGTTGTTCTGACAGTCTAAGTCCAATTCTCTCATTCTGCCTTGCAAGCAAAGGTACAGCCAGGTCACTACAGGCTTGCTGCACTTGGAGAGGTGACTGAGAGGCTCTGCACTGTGCAAATGGACATTGGACACAATGGAACCAGGCACTTTCAGTGCAGTTGCAGGCTGATTTTCCTTAACGGCACCAGATACACAGTGTGCTTCTAAATCTGGTGTTTATTTTTCTCTTGGTTTTACTCTCCATCATCATTTAACCAGCTGGGTGAGCAACATTTCTCTTTCCAATTTTATTGCTAACAGGTTTTGCAATGGCTTCCTCTCTTCTGCAGTTTATGCATTTTAAATTGGTAGCTGCTTTATTAATATTTGCATCTAACACATCCCTCCCATGAACCACATTCACCATAACAGTGCTTTTTAAAGCACCAGTGTCAGGGCTACTGTGGCAGTGGTTTTCATCCTTTTTCTCTATCCACCAGAGAAGTTTGGGATGGTCCATGAGAGACACTTGTGCTATATAAATCAGATCATTTATTTAATCTATTTTCGAAGTTGTCACATTTGTGCAGTCCCAAATGTGCAGGATATATAATCACGCACTGGGTGATGGGCAGGAGCCTCCTTTGAATAAAGTGCATCCACCATAGTTTAACCTAAATTGTAGGGACTGTTCTTTGCCTTCTACCAATTCAATATGTTTGTGTGTATAGATACTTCATTAATTACTTGTTTGTTAATTTGTTATTTATATTTTCATGCTATGTAACAAAATAAAATGAAAAGTGTTGTAAATATATCAATCTATAGTCTTTTTTCTTTTCCTTTTTCTTCTCCTTCTGCCTTCCCCTTAGTAATTGATTAATAAATTAATTCTTAGAGAGCCCATACACAATGCAGAGAAAATGTTTGTTCAAACCATTCATTTAGCTTTCCTGTTTGCTCTATGAATACCTTCACAGCCGTTCACTTTTTTATTCTTACATCAGGATCTAGGTTTTGACCAGAAAGTCTTACCTGGACTTGAGAACTCTTAAAGTTTAACTGAAAAACTAATGTAATTTATTTTTGGACATTTATGTTCTCCAGTGGAAGGAATATATGCACATATGAGATTCAATCCACTGCTCTGGCTGAGGCTGAAGTGCTAAAAAGTCTCAGAGTCTCCTCTGGCAGCAGTTCCTAAGGGCTGCAGATGGACAAGTAGACCATGACCCCATCCCTCTTCCAGAGACGGCTTCTGCGAGGGGGCAGTGCCTGAGGAGAGGGGAAACAGACAGGGTTCCTCAGCCAGAATGAACCAACCCTTGAACCAATTCAGAGTCACCATTTGCTTCCCAGGTTATCTCCTCTAACATGATTTTATATCATCCTTATTGGAGCCTTTTGTTTTGTTTTGTTTTGTTTTCCCCTTTAGAGAAAGCTGAAGAGCTGAAATCTTCAACATTATTTTCCACAGCTCTAAGATCAATAATAAACACACAACATCACTTTCTTACCCAAAAGTATTTAACTTTCTGACCAATTTCCTATCATCTGTGTTATAATAAGCTACCATTTTTATTGAGATATTTAAGTATTAATAAAATATTTCCTGAATAGAAAAATGCCTGATATATAGGTGTGTGTGAGCAGGAATGACTGACATTTTCTCTTACTCTTCTTCATACTCATTACTTGGGCAACTCAAAACACCAGCCCAAATTTTAATTACTGCATCAGGTCTCCCCTGAGCAAGTGCTGAGGAGAGGCGGTTGAAGAAATCAATTGTTGCACATATATATTCTTTTGCAGGCATTGTGGCAGCTGCTTTCTCACTGTTTTGCTTTGTCACCCACCTCAGGCTGTTGCTTAGGTGAAGCCTGATGTAAGGCCAGCTGAAAATAAGCACATCCACGCCAACTGTTTGCACCAGGGCTTGTGTTCTTGAAGGTGTTCAAGAGTCTACTGGTCGTGGTGTGGTGTGGTGGCTCACACCATCCATCTGAATGATACCACAGTGCCCGAAGCCAGGCTCACCTGGCTCTGCAGGACGCTCCTGAACAGGGGAACCAGGTGGTGCAAAGCCACTGTAGTGGATCCGGTGCCATCTGCCCTCCTGGCCATGAGCACGGAGTCTCTCGGATAAGCCAGCGAGTCCTGGCTGCCAGAGCAATCCCTCGGTGCTGCTGACAGCTTGTACAAGGGACAGGACTGTGTCCAGATGGCCCCAGCTTTTGAGGAACTGCACTGAGAGATCAAAATTGAGCTCACCCCTCCCATGGTGGCAGTGGGGGCTGAGAGCTTTTTCTGCCGCCCTGTTGCCCATATACCACTCCTATCGGCTGCTATGCCTGACAGTATTGCTACCAACCTCACCGCCCATTGCCCACACAGGCTGGCAGCCGCCCCCAGCTCCCCCCGACATGCACCGCCTGTCACCTTCCCTCCACCACCTCTCTGAGGTCCGCTCGGTCAGCTGCATGCCCCGTCCCCTCCTTGCTGTGCCCCCTTCCTCACTGCAGCCTCCCATCTGTCACCCATCCCAAAACCAAACAACAAATCACTTGCCTCAGCCTCTTGTGTCTTTCTTCCAGACATCCTTTGCACTCCTTTTTTTCTTCCATCCTATGGCAAGGTCAAACTTCTTAACTTCCCTTTCCAGATGCCCATATGCTTTTTTTTTTTTTTTTTTTTTTTTTTTCTCCTATGTCATTCTTCCCTATTATATCTCAGTCTCTTTTTCACCAGTGATGCCAGCTTGGATCATCTGTTTAGACACATCTACAACTATCTTTTTCCCTCCTGCCCCACTATCCCCGCTCCATAACACTGCTGCAATCAATGGGTGGCCAATGGTCCCTCTTTTCTATCCAGTAGGAAATGTCCCTGAACTGGGAACTTTAAAAAATAGCCAAGATCTTAACAGGTGGGTTGAATGTAGCAGCCAATCTATCTCATAAATTGCCTTTTAATTTGAAATGGGGACCAAATGTAAAGTATGCAACAGCTGTGTAGGATGAAGGTGATGTAACCCTTCCTTCACCATTTGAAATTTATCCTGCAGAGGTGTTTGGCTTCAAGGAGGACTTGCTGGGTGTGGATGGACACTTTTTAACAAGGCATTTGTTGTCACACACAAAAAAAAACACACAAGCAAACAACAACAACAATAAAATAGCTTTTTTGTTTACTAAGATTTGGTTTTACTGGGGATAGATTTCCTGGTAGGACTAAGGAGACTGGATTGCTCTTCCCTCACTAGCAAACAAAACACGGTTTCCCAAGAGAAGAAATAGAAACCCATGTAGACCCCCATCTCTATAAAGATACTATTCAGGTCCATTTGTGAAGAAAACCCTCTCTGTGCTGCAAAAACAACTCTTCTCACTAATTAATCTCTTTGCTCCAGAAAATATAAATGTTTCTTTCTGACTTCTTTTGTCAGCCCCAGGCACACCACAAACACTTGTTTATCATCTCCCTCCATTTCTCACCAGTCTCCTTGTCACCAGTAACCACTGATAATCGCATGTCAGGAAACACCCTAACCCTTATCCTGAAGTTTCAAATAGGCCAGTTCTTCTTTAGTTTTTATTCTCACTGTTGTACGTCGGATGTATGGAGCTCTGGGTGCTCATCAGCGCAGTTTGCTGTGCTGCCCAGCTTGCTTAGAGTAGTGTCTTGTTGATTGGATTACATCTGAATAGCACTTTAGCTGCCTTAATATCGGGAAGTTCACCAGAGCCCCTGTGATTGTTACCCCGTGTCTATCACTTAGAGAACACTAAGGCTCTATTTCTTCTTTGCTATGAAATAATGACTAACTGGAGCACTGAACTCTGATCAGCAAAAACCCTTCAAACGTTTGCAAGTGTTCTGCCATTTGCCCCTCTGTGCTCACTGGAAATGTTACCACAGAGCTAGGGGAAAGGAGAAGTGGCCCAGGCAGCAGCCGGCTCCATGGCTCTTCTCCGAAAGCTGGTCCCACAGCCAAGACCGTGATGTATGGAGAAGGGTCGTGGAGAACACTCTGAATTTGTTTCTGAATGCTGCAAGATGAGGCCACACCCCTTTTCCCAGGTGTGATTCCCAGAGAGGCAGCTACACTCCTCTTTGTATTCCTGTATGCACAGAGGTGTGCTCCTGGGAGAAGGAAGCATGTTTGGATCATGAGGATGTGAAAGACGCAGGAGTCAGACAGGATGGTTTCTTACCAGGATTTAAGGGTCCAGAGCACCACAGAAACATCAGACTCAGTCAAACAACTTCTGAAGAAAGAAAACAAAAATGCTACAGATAAGAAAGACATAAGGAAATGTTAATACTTTAATAGCTAAACCAACTCTCAGTCTATGTAGGCCAGCAGTCCCCAATCCACAGTCCTCTGACGTTTCCTGTAGCAAAGGAAAATTTTGAAAAAAGTTGAAATTGAGACTGGCAGGCAGCACAAAATAAAACATTGCTCGTGGCATATGAGCTTGTGTGTAGGCATCGTGCCAGGCCAGTGACCCTGACAGGCAGAGGGCTCCTCTGCACCCGCCCCTTGCACTGAGTGCCGGCTTTCAGCCTTTGGCCAGAAGGGATCTGGTGGTCTGTGAGGAGCGGTAACACCAAGGGGCAGGTCTGTGGTCAGTGAGAAGAATGGCAGCAGAGGGAAAAGTGAAATGGATTGAAAAATGCTGCCTCATGGGAAGAAACTCCTTTGCCTCTTTGCTTTTAGCTCCATCACTAATTGGGGCCTGGACAGGAGAAAGCTAAAAAATACACCCATGGAGCTCAAACACACAGTTTTAGTGACATAAAAACACACAGGCTGGGGTGGAATTGAAATGTTAATAGATGAAAAATTCAACTAGAAAATCTACTTTTTATCCTATTACTTTTAAATGCAATCAAGACGCCACAGTTCATAACGTGTCCTCCACACAGGGTGGCCATGCATGCTTCATACCTACCCTTCTTTCCTTTTGGGTGAAGCTGCTTCTTGTACATAAGTAGATCTTCATCTGGTGTAAACAGGACTTTTCAGAAAGTTACAGTAATATACACACCTTCAGGATCTGGCCATGAAGCCCTTTGCAAAGCATTCAAACCAATGCCTCACGGAAATCTGTTTTCTGAATGAATCCAGACTATTTCAGACTAGGATATTTTTTGATGCATGAAAATCTGGCCGAAGAGCCATCGGCAAAGGGAAATAATGAGAGGAACAAATTATCAAATTATCAAATTTGGGGCAGGTGCCCCTGGAGAGTCTGGGCTGTCCGTGAGCTCCCCTTTAAAGGCTTATTTTGTGCAGGGGAAAGCTCCCACCTCCCGCACTGCCAGTTCTGTCACACATTAATAGTCTCTTTCCATAGCAACACCTGACCCTTCCCTCCCCTTGCTGTGATTATACATACATATATACATATATATACATATATATATTCCCTGCCTAGGGAAAGGATGGACAGCTGACAATTTTCTGTGGCATCAGCACAATTTAATGAAAGGAAGACTTAACAAAACAGCAAGAGAGCTGGAATGCTTCTCCTAAAACAAGAAATATGGCGAGTCACGGGCTCCACAACTGTGTCAACAGCACAACAAGCTGTTATCAGTAGCTTCAGACTGGCTTCTGCTTCCAGAAGACGGTACTATGACAAGTACTGAATAAACATGGGTGACAGCACTTTGGAAATGGGCCATTGCCAGGGCAGCTGCAAGGGATGTGCAGAGAAGAGCTGCGGTCCAGTGAAAGGCGATCGCCCACTTGGAGGCAGCGGTCCTCTCACAGGCAATGTGGTAATGCAAGAGCCTGCAAGAGCCTGGCTGAAATCCTGGCTCTACTCCTACCATCGCTAGCCACTGCTCTTTGAATGAAAAGCCAGTGTTTTGTGTTAGAAGCAGAAAAGTCTTTTGTGGTGTTGTTCAACCCAAGGTATGTAAAAGAGGATGGGCAAAGCACAGCCTCCTGACACCTCTTGCAAGGAGGAAAGTGCAAATAAAAGCAAAAGGAGTTGCACCTAGGAGCAAAGTGGTACCTAGCAATGGAGTAGGTAGGAGCTGGAGGGGAATTCTAGAATATTCCAGAAAATACACCATGTTTACAGGAAAATAGAAGTTTGCACAAATACAGAAGCAAGAATTAAACCTGTGCACAAAGCAGACCGATAACCAAAGGGAAAAATGTGCTCAGGTACAGAAACACATCATAAAGCCATTCAGAGCTGAGATGAAGCTGCTAATAGGAATCCCTCAAAACAAGGGATAACATCTCTTGATAAAGCAGCCAACACATGCGAGTGCCACAAAGCACTGAGCCACAGACCTCTGTGGGTGATGGGTGATGCTGAGATGTCCTTGGGGTGAGGAGGACCAAGTCCTGCAGGCCTGGCCCAGCACACTCATGGGGTGGGGAAGCAATTGGAGGAGGTGAATCCTACAGGACAAATTCGGGGTAAAAGCAGATCTCCTGATCAGATTAACAGAGAAACAAAACAGACTTTTAGCACAGATAAAGCTGCAGAATTAAAGAACAATAGCTTGCATGGGAGATGTCATTGTATCTACGAAATCCAGCACAGGATGGATCCACAGCCTAGAGATAGAGGAACGTGCAGGTAAATTGAAGGCTGGCAATGACCCAAAACTGCTAAAGAGAGCACTGAAAAACATCAAGTGCGTGCTACCGATACTCAGTGCTCTGATGTGAAGAAAAGGTATTACCCAGGGAAAAAAAAAATCATTCCTTGGAGCCAATAGATTAGGTAGAGTGTTTGTTCCAGCTGTGAGGAGCAGGAGGCAGCCTATCAACATACCAAAATATCTTCGCATCTCTCATTAGAGCTGATGAAATTTATCTTTTCTTTTTTTCCTTTTTTTTCCCCCCTCTCTGATGAAACAGATGTCCAATTCATTGCATCTGAAACATTTTGTTTCATCCCCAAAGATCTGCGCAGCTCGCCCTGGGGCATGGCCCCGCTGAGGCTGCCCCACAGCTCCCAGCCCTGCAAGCACGGGGGGTCTGGGGACTGTCAGGCAGGAAGAGTCCTGGGTTCACAGCCCCCCCAGCAAAGCCGACAGGCGTGGTTCAGGGGAGGCTGAAACAAAGGGGGGTTGAAATTCCCAATTTGTTAACCTTATGGACCCTCTGAGGCTGCTCACAGCCATAGGAGTTGAAAAGGATGGGGAAGGGAGTGGAAAAAAAAAAAAAGACAGTGCTTTCCTTCTTGATATTATTATCCCTGGGCCAGTGTGGGCTGGGGACCACTGGGGCAGAACAAAGAGTCAACGCAGACGTCAGTGTGCTCAGACGAAGGGTCCCGCTTGCTGAATGAACCAAAAACTTTTGACTTTTTAATTCCAACCTCAGTCAGAAGGTTATTAGACCAATGACCGCTGGGCCTAAACCAACAGCAAGCCCCTGAGTGACAATTTCTACCGATTATGCTAATAAAACCCAGGACTTCTTTGAAGCCGAAGCATGTTTCTGCTCTCGCCATCCACAAGCCATCCCTGAGAACCACATGTGATGCTTCCCTAGTGTGGTTCCTCTGGCATTCTTGTGCATCTCTGATGAAATATGGTCTCACTAAAGGCATGGGCAAATTATGTTCAGCTGTGGTGGCAGCAAGGCAAAAACGCTCATGTGTATGTGTAAGAAAATCCTGCTTCCAAGCCAAAGTGAAGAAACTCCCAGGTAAAGGCAGCTTCTTTAAATAAACCTGAGCGGAGGAAGACAAAAGGGAACCGTTAACAACAATGTTTGATGTAGTAAAACTCTCAGTGCAGGGTTGTATCCTTCCTCAGTGTCTTCACTGAGTTCTGAACCTTGAGGCTGGATTAAGGGTAAGTCCCTAGAAAGATATCCAAAGCTGATGTTAGAGACTGAAGCAATTACGAACTCCACCAGTTCTTTAAAATAACAGTTCAAAATATATAATGCACCTTTAAAATACTGTTGATTGTAACATTTTAAAAAATGGATGCTAGAAACCCAAGAGATCAAGTTATGGTCCCTACGTCTCCCTGTGGTTCTGGTCCAGCCTCACAGTCTCACAACCTGCTCAGTCTGCACTGGCCAGGTAGTTTTATATTATTTCTTTGCACCAAGGTGTGAATCAGGAACTGGGGGCATAAATCAGGAGGAGAGATTCCCAAATAATCCCCCTGAAAGGCAAAGTTCTTTTTAGTTTTCATTCCCTCTTAGTTTTTATTCCCTCTTGGAGAAGATTTCTTTACGGGGAAGAATATGTCCAGATTTATAGTTGGGTAAAGGAGAGTAAAACCGGGGTAAAACAAGTGTGGGACACTGATGTTACCTTTAGATCAGCCAAATGGACAAAAGTTTAATCAGAAAAAGTGACTTGAATTTCACTCTCCGTTTCCCATTCCACCTTTTACGAAGAATCTGCTCAGAAGGACAGACGGACAGCCTCCGAGGGATGCTGTGCTGGGCTGCTGAGCCCTGTACCAATGGCAAAAACTGCCAAAACTCGGGACCATGTTGTCAGGGCCGCCGTCCACGGAGAGAAAAGCCTGAGGAAGGTGGGAGAAGCTTGCCAGAGGTTGGGGGTCTCCGCCGGACCCCCTCCATGCCCCTCCACGCAGCAGGAACCCCCCGGGCTCAGTGGGGGGAACACCAGGAGGGAATCCGCAGAGAGCTTGGGGGCGGCCACGGGCGAGCCCCCATCCCGAAGGGCGACCCCCTCAGAGCTGCGCCACAACCTGAGAGCGCAATTAGCGTTATCGTGATGAATTTATAGGCTGCGAGTCCTTGCTGTGCCTTTCAGGAGTCGCAGGGCACTCTGTCCCCATCTGTTCCTTTATGATTATTACTCCCCCCCCCCATTTTTTTTTTTTTTTTATTTAATAGTAATCGTTGACCTAATACATATGACTGGGGGAAAGGGGGAAGATGCGGCTCCTCCACAACGTCAATCAAAACTCTTCCTCAAACCCTTCCCACACGAACACTTTCTTTCTCCCAGCGGTACTGGCAAGATGTTCTTAGCCAAATACATGATTCTATTAATGAGCACTTATATTTGCTAAGGAATGCAAATTCTTTCTCTCCGTGTATTATTAGCTGTATCAGAATGTTTGTCCTTTCAGTCCTCTTTGAAGTTGAAGGAGGAAAGGCTGTTATGTGGCACTGAGAAGAAAAAAAAGAAAAAAAAAAAAAAAAAAGAGAGAGAGAGAGAGAGGGAAAAAACACTTCTAACTCCTCGGGGTTTTTATTTGTTCTCTTGCCAAAAACGCCAAAGGTAGCAAAAGTTACAGAAATTATTTAAAATGTGTGGTTTTTTTCCTCTAAATTAGATAGATTTTTTCCAACTGATCGTCCCCTTTTAATAATAATGGGATCTAATGAACAGCCTGCTTTGAATTGACTTTACAAAATCATCTCTCTGATGCTCTGGAGGACCCGTTTCGAGTCGGAAGGAAACAAACCCGGCCGCCTCCCCCGGCGCTCCCCAGCCTCGCCCGGAGCCAGGGCCGCGCTGCGCGGGTGCGGAGTGGGTTGCGCGGGTGCGGAGCGGTTTCCGCAGCGCTCCGCGAGGCCGCCGCGGCTCGGCTGAAGTTTTTCTTCCAGATAAGGGGGGGAAAAAAAATAAAAAGGGGGCCGCTGCGGCGGCTAAACTTTTGTCATGTATCACTTTTCCTCTTGAAAGGTGTTATAACAGCAATTCAATTACAGTAAATAGTGTACATCATCTTCACAGCTGGAAAATTCTGTAACTAACTGTGACCAAACGTTGTAAAGGAATATAGCTTAACCGGTATTACTTTTTTTGTTGCTGACCACAGGTTAATTAATTTCAAGGAGCTTAGTATATCTAAACAGAAACACACTGAGATGCTGGCAAGAAATCATAAAATATAAAACGCGGAATTAGGGAGATCATGGGAAATCTCCGCAGTAGCTTTCGGTGTCTGGGAATAACCGCGGCGGCACCCCCAACCCCCTCGACCAGGCACTCGGGCCCTGCTCCCCTAAAAGCAAGGGGATGCGGCGACCCCCTGCAGGCACCCCTAAAGCACCCACGAACGGTCGGGTGCCCGTGCGTGGGTGCGCATCCCTCGGGGCGGCGCAGATGCCAGGCGGTGCGTGTCAGCACCGCACGCTCCCAATCCAGCCGTGCCCGGAGCAGTGTCTGTGTGCCTGTCCGTGTGTCTGTGTGTCTGTCTGTGGCAGGCCGTCCGTATAGGTTTTCACCGGACATCTACTTTCAAGCCCAGCGCGAAGCTTGCGCGCGGAGGTGAAGCGTTTCACGTCGGGGCGAAGAGGTGAGGTCCGAAAGAAACCCTAAATCACCCCCCGTGAAAAAACCCGAGCGAAACCCCCCATAAAGCGAGCGCAGCTCTCATTTCAATTAATGTAGTATTAGCTTCCCGGCTCCTGTTGCAAAGGGGATGATTTAAGGAGGATTTAATTTACTCGCGGCTATATGAAAAAGGCGTTATGTGCCGTAGGAGGTGTTTGCGGTTCGACACATGGAAGAGATGTTGTTTCCACCTCGCCGTGTGGCAGCAGGAGGAGATCCCTGCCCCAGCCCCCCCAGTGGTATCGGGAGGGGTGCAGGATCCAGCCCGGGGAGTCACGGCCAGCAGGCATAGCCGGCCGGGGCCTGATCCTGCTGCGGGAGCTGAGCTCGTCCTGCGTGGCTGGGGGAGGTTGAGTGATGGGAGGAAGGTCTGAGGTGGCAGCCCGGTTTGGGGTGTAAAATAATGTAAATACACACCCAAAAACAGAGACAGAGGGGCAGAGACCTGGCCGCGAACCAGGTGGATTTCACTGGGTAAGGGAGGCAGGATCGGGCCCTCTCGCCCGCTCCTGACACGGGTTAGAGAAGCTTTCGCCAAACGGACTAGAGTCACCAGAAAGGTTCCCATTAATTTCCACGCTTAGCAGGGAGCTGTTGGCCACGTTTCCAAAAAATAAAATAATAATAACAACAACAGCAACAATAATAAAAAGAACTCGAGCTGTGAAAACTTTGTTAAACAAAAACCTCAAAACCTCTCTCACCAGTGAAGGACCGATCTGTTTGCTTTAAAAAGAAAGCAACCACCGGTCGCCACCTCCAAACTGCAATCCTCAGCCCCAGAACAAAGGTCCGAGCACCTACGTTTTGCAGTTGTCAGGACAATCTTGTCCAGCTCTGAGGTGAAAGGAATACAAAATCTCTGCCTCCTCTCCCTCAGCCCCAGCAAAAACCCGCAGGAGAGGGCATCGACCCGGAGCCCCCCGCCCTGCCCGCAAGACAGATGTTTAATATTTCATTTTTTCCCTCTTCCCAAGGAAGACTTTGAGAGTTGAGCTCCTGCCCCGCGTCCTTGCCCAGAAAAACAACGATTCCCTCCTGGGCTGTTCGTCTGGGGCTCGTCCGTCCCCGTCCCCGTCTCCCCCCTCCCCCCCCCCGGGGCTCCCGGTGGCTGGGACGGAAAGCGAGGAGCGAGCACAGCCCTGCTCCTCTCCCTGGCACCTCGACCGCTTCCAGCTGCCTCCAATTTTTGTACTTTTCCCTCCACCGACTGCACTTTGTTAAGCTGGAAGCGGAAATTCGGCACTCGAATTGTTGTACTCGTGCAATAATACTTTTTTTTTCTCCAAATAGGAAAATAGTTCTTAAACTTATTTCTTTTCCCTCTCACCTGCCGTCGAATGCATTTAATTTGCCTTCATTCTAACTCTCGTTTTCCCAGACTTTCTGTGTTTATTCCCCTATTTCCAACATTGCACCCGAAATCCTGGATTGCAAGCACATCGCCATCCAGATACGAGCAAAAGATCACAAACGCATGAACCCCCCTAATTCTGTCTTATCTTTTATTATTTTCTTTAGGAAAATAAATCCCACACCAGAAGATGCTTCTGGTCATCCTTTAAACCCACCCATCACTGATTGTTCGATTTATTTTATTTTAAATTCTTTAGCCTTGTTTATTATCTTCAGGAAATTGCTTCCCCTACCGCGTAGGTTCATTTTCGTGCCTTCGCCCAGAAATATTCCCAGCAGAGGAAAATGCACATCAAAAGCATCTCAAAAGTTTTTCTTCACACCGTTAAGTTCGTCTATAATTTTATTTATTAAAATTATCATCTTTCATTTAGAAAAGGTGGGGTCCACGCAAAACGGGGAGTTATTTGTAAATTATCTGATCACTTCAGATGACAAGAAAAAATTGAATGTTTTGTGCATTATTGAGATGTCATTTGCCGCTGTCAAATTCGGAAGGGAGGGAGAATGGGAAACTTTGCTTTTTAAAATATTGGTTTTCTTATCGTACACACAGCAGTGCAACCCCCTTCATTTGGGGCGTTTTGCAGAGATTATTTTATGCTTCTCAGTTTGTCAGGGCAGATATTTTTTTTATTTCGAAAGGTATTGCGAAACTCCGGTTACTCCAAACCCTTTTTCATCCCTTATAAGCGGAGAAAAAATATATGTACAAATTCCTCCTTCTTTTTTAATATTTGCTTTTCTCTCCTAGAGCAAGAAATGCCTGCAGCCAACCTCCACGGGCACATTTTCGCAGCTCCCCTGCGCTCCCCTCACCTGAGGAAGCCCACCCGGCGCCAGGGAAGGTTTACACGATTAAACAAACAAAAACCCAGCCGGGATGCGAGAGACGGGGCAGGTTTTTTTTTGTATCGTTCCAGATTTGGGCTTTGCACAGCACCTAGGAGCAAACCGCAGAGGGGGGACCCCTCCCCTGCTCCGAGGTCCCTCGGGGCTCGCCTCGCAGCTAATTAGGAGGGAGCACCCCGGCAAGTTCCCGTTTCCAACCCCACCTCGTTGCTTTCGGGAAGTTTCCCGCTTCGTTTCCTTTCGAAACCGCAATAATTAGACCTGAGCTGAGTTAACTCCTCTTCCTCCTGGTCAACAAATCAATAGCAATTAATTTGAAATAGCTGAGATGATAAAACACTTCCTATTGCACCTGACCTTTCCCAAAGAGTTGTAAAGTGGGATAGACCGAATCTGTGTTTTAACACAGCTCCCGTTTGTTTAATCCGTCTTTTGCTGTTTCTCGGCTCCTAGGAGGAGACTTTTTATTTTCACTTTCTGTCTGTTATTCCGACTTTTTATTTAAGATTTTAAACAAAAATCCTTAGAACGATTAGATTATTTAAATAAAACAATAATGATATGAGATCTTTGTTGTAAAAATAATCTCTTTGCAATAAAGTTTAAGTTAAAAAACGCAATATATTTCATGTAACCGCATATGATAGATTTTTTACAGTATCAGACATGAATTTACACGTAGCCGGTATTATATCTGTTATGCATAGGGTTTCTGAGGACATGAATTGATCTAAAATTGAAATTGTAGAGGAGAAGAAGGTGATGGGGTGGGAGGACTGTAAAGGGAAGAGATCAGAAACGTTTAGGTGTGGAATATTAATTATAAAACACAGAACTCTTCACTTTTCTTTGCTTGATAAAAAAGCCTCGTCTTCCCCCTCTCCCCCTCTTGCTCCTTCTCTCTCTCTTTTATTGGAAAGAGGATCCTAAATTCCTTTTGACTGATAGGAAGTTACAAGACAAGATGCTATTTTCTCTTTCTTTTCTGACAACTCTGTCATCCCAGGGATCATAGTCATGTCAGAGTGTCTGTCTGGGAGAAAAAAAAAAAAATCACTGAAGCCTGTGGCCATCTTTGCATCAAAATTTTCCAGACCTCTATTTTTGATTGTGATCCCGCTGATCTGAGTTTGAAATGCGAACGCAGCAAAGCCCCTAAGCCTTCAATCGTGTGAAATTTTCAAAAGATCTCTAGAAGCAATCTCAGGCTGTCTGACCCCTGACAGGCAGAGATCTCTTTATACCTCTCTCTGCCAGCACTTCATTTGTTGGAATATCTTTCAGATTTGCACCTCCAGATGACAACCTGAGTGTTTATTATGTGTATGAATCTGAAATCTTCACTGCAGTACAAAGGAGACGTCTTAAACATCATATTTAATTTCAGATCACAATTACCTGCTCCTCTTTTGCTTCTAATTATCTATTCTTCCTTCCTTTCCGTGGCATGTTGATATTTTGTTGATTCTCCCTTTTAATCAGCCTTTCTTTCTTTTTCTTTCTTTCTTTTTAATCGTATTAGTTTAGTCCACGGGGGAATTAAACATGTCACGGTGGACACACATCATGCCTATGTGGAGAGAGAAAATTCGAGCGAGGAGCATGTGTTCCCTATGGCTGTCTGGATACATGTATGTGCTCTGGAGAAATAATAACTATTCCTGCCATTATAATCCAGGTTGTTAGTATGCTTCATCTCCCATTAATCTTTATACATCAATTTAAATTGGCAGCAGTGTTTATGTTTTGTCCCGTGACGTAGCAGCAATGTCACTTGGTAGCAACCAAGCCCTTTAGCGTCCTCCCTTTAAGAAAGCAAAAGGGAGAAAAAGGGGGGGAGAATTAAAAAAAAAAAAAAAATCGCTTCTAACTTTTTTCTCTTTTCTTTAAGGGTCCTTACATGTCTCCTTCGTGCCTTCCCGTTCACCTGTTTAGAAGAAACCCCTTTTCCCCAGACTCTTTGGAGAGCTGGCTATGCCTGTCGTGGTTATTTT